>NW_026521616.1:2400000-3600000 GCF_021234435.1 Artibeus jamaicensis
GGAAACAGCCAGGTCCCTGCCAGTGCCAGACTTGGGCAGACTGGATGCTGCGGTGCCTCTTTCTCCTTCCAGTCCCTGGAAACAGCAGAGTCGGCTCACTCCCTGTCTCACTCCTGGCCTCAGACGTAGGCCCCTTGTCCTCTGGGGCAGTGGACCCTGTCTCCTGGGCACATGGCACACACACAGCTCAGTGCCTGGGTCACTAGATTCTGTGGTTCTCCATGTGTGTGCCTGTCCTGGGAAAAAGGAGTAGCCGTGTCCCCCACAACTTAACGGGCTGTCAGCACGGACTGGCGAGGCAGTCTGCGGGAGCAGGTGCAGCCAGGCCCAGGGAAGCTCTCAGCTGCCAAAGGGCCAGATTGCACTGAGCGTGTCTGTGGCCAGGTGCCCTGGTGACCTGTTGACACCATTCTCAGGCTGCCGTCTGCCTGGAGGCTGGTGTGTTGTGACAGAGGAGGAGGAGCCAGGCCCCAGTGGAGAGTTTGGCTCAAGCCTCAGACACGACCGGGGCAGTGCGTTCCTTGGCTCATTCATCCCCTCCACACCCATTTCCCAAGGTCCTGCTGCACGTCAGCCTGTGGGCACCCGGTGATGACCGAGACACCCAATTCCTGCCCCCGGGAGCTTAGGGACAAATGAGCAGGATCAACAGGGGCGCTAGAAGGCCATGGGCTGTAGGAGTTCTGAGCTGAGATGCCAGGGAGGACATTCTGGAAGAAGTAGTATGTGAGTGGATGACGGGTCAGGCCCAGCCAGGGGCTGGGGTGGGGAGGGGGCGGGAGGGTCCCTCAGCCTGTGGCAGGAGAGACTCCCACTGGTGGGGTTTGACCAGGGGCCTTTTTGAGGTGCTGCCCTTCTGTCCCAGGGAAGGGGCGGGGTAACCGCGTGGGCGCTGGGGCCTGAGTGGCGCTGGCGGCCAAGGGGGCTAACAGCAGCTCCGCTTCCCCGCAGCCTTTTCCTTCCTCCTTCTCCGAGGGAAGCCCGCACTGGAATTATAGACGTAAGTGCTGGCTTTTGAGGAGTCTGTTCAATCCCGTCCTGCCAGGCCTCGGGGCCTCCTCCTCACCCACGCGCTGCCGGCTGTGGGCCCTGTCCTGCACGAGGCCTTGTGTGGAGGGCTCAGGGCTCCCTTGGGTGCTGTTTCTCAACCCCCTACCCTGCAACCTGCTCTGCCTCCCTCACCCAGGGATCCAGCTCAGTGTATAGATGGTAGCCCAGGAGGAGGGGCTCAGGAAGTGACATCGCTTGGCCCGCCCCCACCTCCTTATTCCCTATAAAAAGCAAAATGGTGACTCAGAGAGGAGAGTTGGAAGCGTCCTGCCTCCTGCTCCCACTGTTAATTTTTAGACTTGGAATTAGGCAGGAGGCAAAGGAAACAACAGCTCGAATAAGCAACTGACATGCTATTAAGCGGGTGGCAACAGAGGAACCGCTCCTCCCTGGCTCCCAGCAGCCCCTGAACTGCTGGCGCTCCCCAGGCCCGCGCGAAGCCCCGGCCCCCTGCGCAGCCCCCGCCTGGGCCAGGCTGTGGATGCTGCGGCCAGGAGCATGGCAGCTGGGGGCCGCCGCCGGCGCCCACTGCGCTACCAGTCCCTGGCAGCCCTCGTGGAGGACTCTCAGTGGCCTTTCTTGTTCCTTGTCTCAGACTTCAGCTACGGGGCAGACGACTACGACGGTGAGGGGAATGAGGAGCAGAAGGGACCCCCGGAGGGCTCAGAGACCATGCCGTACATCGACGAGTCGCCCACCATGTCACCCCAGCTCAGTGCCCGCAGCCAGGGCGGCGGGGACAGCATCTCCCCCACCCCGCCAGAGGGGTTGGCACCTGGGGTAGGTACACCGGCTTTTCCTTCTGGGTTTGGGAGGAGGGGGCTTTTGAGGAGGGGGTTGACAGGCATGGGTGTCATGGGCCAGGCTCTTGCTTGGGAGGCTACCCGGGGTGGGGGGTGGCGGCAGGGCTGGGGAGGTTTGTCTGTTTTGGGTGCCCTCGTCAGCTCTTTCCAGCCCTGGACCCCTCTCAGACTAGCTCCCCTCCCACCCCGCCGGCTGCTCTCCCTGCCTCCTCTCCCAGTCGTCTGTTCCCCTGCCTGCTGGTCACCCTCGCCTCCTCTTGCAGCACCCCTAGCAGAACAGGGCCTCGGGAGGGAACAGGCTCTTCTCTCTGGGCCCGGATGGGACCGTGGCTGCGTATGTAACTGGTGGCTGTAAAGGTACAGATGCCAGCCCAGCACACCAAGGCCGGTCTGGGTACTGCCTTGAGGTAGCGTGAGCTGCGTCTGTAGCATTCCTGAGGGCCAGGGACCCCCCTCCAGCCCTCCTCTGGGAAGGAATAAGCTCTCATGGTGTCCACCTCAACTCTTGTCGATGGATGGGAGCTGCATTCCAAAGACAGGCATTTCACAAGGACTGATGAGTCTGTTCTCCGAGACAAACCAGGGGGTAGAAGTGAGGAGAGGTTTGCCATCCTTGTAATTAATGCTGTTCCTGGCCACAGGGACCAGCTCTCTCTGGGCCTTGCTTGTGCACATGAGCAAATGAGGCAGAAATTCCTGGGGCTGTTATTCTGAAGTTGGGGAGAAGCAAAGCCATGCTTCCACTGGGGGAGGGCCTTGGAGTGCCTGGCCCTGCTGGGTAGAGGGCTTATCCAGGTGCGTTTTGTGGAGGGACTCCTTTCTTCGCTCTAATACCCCCAAGGAGCTGTCACTGAGATGCTGCGAGATACTTGTTTCCCTCCTACAGTGCCCAGCACCCCACCCCCCGTGCAGCCAGGGAGTGCTACCTGGAGTCCACCGTTTCGAGAACCCCCTGCTTCCTTTCTTTCCAGCCTCCTTGGCCACCCTCCACCCCTCTGCTGAGCTCTTACCCCCCTCTTCTCACACCGGGGTGGCTGTTATAGCCTTTGGCAACAAGGGCCTTGGCAACCAGCTTCCCACTTGGGGAAAGCCACATTGTTGCCATGGCGACGGCGGCAGAGCTCAGCTGGCTGCCAGGCAGTGAAAGTTTGGGAAGGGATGGTGGGGGCAGGTGAGAGGTAGAGGGGGTGCAGAGGGTGTCGGTCAGGTCCAGGCCCCCCACAGCCAGCAGGCTGGGGTGTTGCTTTGTGGTCCCAGGAAAGGTGGCAGGTGAGGGACAGCCATCTTGGACATACGGGGCAAGATTTGGTCCCGGTGCAGGGGAGACTATTCTGGGGCCTGAACTGAGGCCAGCAGGGAAAGCCAGAAGACTCTGGCTTCCCGTCTCTGCCGTTAGGTCTCTCCTGGTCACAGGGTTCAGAGACCCCCCCTGGGGTCACCGCTGGGAGCGGGTGTGGGAGCATTCCCGGTAGGAGGCAGCACGGGGCCGGGGGTGCTGGCCGAGAGTCAAGAACGTGTGGCCAGACAGAGCCGCTTGCTGAAGAGGAAGAGCGTCTTTGCCATTTCCTCCTCGCCTCTCTGCCTTCCTCCTTGCTTCCTGTCCCAGTTCCGTCCCTCGTCCCGTGACGGCCCTGCTGGGCTGCTCCGAGTTTTAGATTCCCTGGGGGGAAGGTGCTGTCAGGGGCTTTCACTCTCCAGATGAGCTCACAGTTGTAACGGGAGGTGCCCCTGCCGGGAGCACCCAGGCCTCAGGGGCAGTGACTAGCGTCATTTGGTGGTTGCCCTCTCTGCCTGGTGACTCAGGAGGGAATGACTTGGTTTGAGGACTTTGAAATCCAGAGATGCCACGGGGACAACTGACTGAAGTGCTTGGGAACCTGAGGACTGAGTTTAACACCATTGGTGAGAAGTCATGCAAGGCAGAGGCAGGAAGCATTTATCCAGCTTGGGGATCTCAGCGAAGATTCCAGACCAGTGCACCCCCTGCGTCCTCACCTTCCCTCCTGGACTTGCATTTTCGCCCTTTCCAGTGTGTCACTGCCCCATCTAGTGGACTCAGCGAGTATTGCTGTTTACGTTGGGGTGCTGGAGGGTATTCTTCTGGAGTACTTGGGGAACAGTTTTAGTTAGAAAAAGAAGAAAGGAGGAAGGGGAAGAGAAAGCAAGCCAGCCAAGGTTTCTGCTACTTGGCTGTCCTCATTTGGCCAGGCAGGTCCCTACACTGCTGGGCTTCCTGTTGGGGCCTTGGGAACCGAGGGGACTTTTAGACCAAATTGGACAACTGTTCTAGATATTTAGATATGCGGCCTCTGGCAGTTGGGCTTCCACACCCAAATATGCATCACCTTGTGCCTGGGAGCCCAAGGTTGGTCTTTGTATTATAAGTCAGGATTCTTCAGAGATATAGAATGTGTGTGTGTGTGTGTGTATGTACACACACGTACATATACATACATATATATATATATATATAGAGAGAGAGAGAGAGAGAGAGAGAGAGATTTATTATAAGGAATTGACTTAATTACAGAGGCTGAGAAATCCCAAAATCTACAGCCAGCAAACTGGAGACCCAGGAAAGCTGAGCTACAGTTCTAGTCTGAGTCTGGGAGCAGCAGAGCCAATAAATGGTCTTTCAGACAAGAAGGCCTGAAGGCTCGAGTCACAAGAAAAGCTGATGTTTAGTCTGAGTCTGAAGGCTGAAAAAGACCCACGTCCCAGAGTAACGGTCAGGCAAAAGGAGTTTGCTCTTACTCAGCAGACTTTTTGTTCTACTCAGGCCATCAGCTGGTTAGATGAGGCCTACCCACCTTAGGGAGGGGTATCTGCTTTACTCAGTCAACTGAGTTAAATCTTACTTCCCGTCTAGAAACATCCTCACAGACACAGCGTGAATAGTTTTGTTCAAATGTCTGGGCACCTGTGACACAGTCAGGCTGACTCATAAAATTAAACTCAGTCTTACTCTTCCAGCAGCCCAGAGAACAGAAGGAATGTGAGCTTTGGATAGATGCACGCCTGCTCCCTCTCGCTGTGAGATGTTGGGGGAGCGTCATAACCCTTCTGAGCCTCAGCCTTCTCATTTCTGAATTACGACTAACTACCTGAGAGGATAGACTGGTCTATTTAGCTCAGGCGAGGCCCGCAGTGCTGGGTGCAGCTCACTGTGGGGGCTGAGTCCTTGTCGACTGGGGCCTGCGAGACTTTCCTCACCAGCTTTCAGAGGAGTGGGGAGCAGGGAATGCCGCAAGGGCCAGGTCTTGCGTGGTTACTGAACAAGACTGAATCTGCTTTAGCAACCTGCTTCCTGGGTGTGGGTCAGCCCTGCCCCATGTGGGAGCCCGGATGAAGCCAGGTCTCTGTGGTGCTGGCTGCACACGCTTTTCACTCCCCAGCACGGCACCCCTACTCCTGAGGCATCAGTGTGAACCCTGAAGCCCTGCCCTGTAGATGCCTCACCCTCCCCGAGCCCAGGCTGAGCAGAGCTCCGCTCCCCGGCAGGGCCAGGGCCACAGGTGGTTTGGTTTAACTGAGCCCTCGCTTTCGTCTGGGGATGGAAGGGCGGCTGTCCATCCCCGCCGACATGCCTCTGCTAGGCCAATGGCCTTACATGAAAGCTTCCTCCCCACAGGCCGTGGACACTTGTTTGTCCTCTTGAGAGGTATAGATGAAGGGGCCACAAGAAGCGAGAAAAGCTGGTGTTGTCTCAGCACTGCCACTTTCTAGCTGTGTGACCTGAGGGATGCCGGTCACCCTCTCTGAGCTCCAGCCTCGCTCATCTCTAAAGTGGAGATACTGAGAATTTCCTCCCTATTGACTTCGCAGGGCTGTCGTGAGGCTTCTGTGAGAAGATGTTAGGTAGGGCGCTTTGTCAGGTCTGCACACATTTCAGCTAGGGCTGCTCAATGTCAAAGCCATTCTAAAGTTCCTGTGATACCTGCAGCAGGTCAGAGTGTGTCTGACAAAAGGCCGAATGGCAAGGTTCTGACCAGAGCTTGCAAGAGAATCCAGAGATAAGGATGGGGGAGCTTTGAAATGATTAGCATTGTCATCCTCATCTCTCTCCCCCTCCTCCTCATCACCATCACAGATACTTAGGATTTGCCGAGCCTTTTACATGGGCTGTCTTGTTTAAGGCCAAACACTCCCTTGTAGGTAAGTGCAGTGATTATCATTTTACAGTTGAGGAAACCAAGGCTCAGAGAGGTGGCTTAATTTGTCTCAGACAAGCCAGTGGGGCCAGAGCTCTAAACTCAGCTCTTTCTGATGCTGGAGTTCTCTGCCAGGTCTGCTCAGATGCCACCTCCCTTGTGAAGCATTTACAGCCCATTGCCAAGCCCTCTGCTGTCTGGGCAATTCACCCAGTTACAGCCTAATCGTCTCCATGGCCCCGACAGCAGCTCCCAGGCAGGCGGGCCCCTAGGGCTGCTCCCCTGCTGTTTGTGGAAGGGCACTGAGAAGCCCTGGGGGGGCCAAGGGGAGGAAGGAAGGGCACATGCAGTCTTGGGGGCTGAAGCTGGGACAGTCTTCTGCCCCCTCTTCCCTTCCTCCTTCCCTTCTGAAGACTTGGGGTTTGAGATTAGAGGTGGCAAAATAAGGAGTCGGCCACTAGGTGAATGCTGAAGCCACAGGGAAAGCCTGAGTGTCTGAGCTTGTGTCAAAGTCTGCTTCTGATGGGCTGCGCTCCGGGCCTGAGTGGGGTGGGCTATCGGGTGGTCCTCGTGCCTCTTGGTGTCTCTAGCTGCCGGTGGAATCAGAGACACACTGCCCTCAAGTTGCCGACCTCCTGCCTTCGCAGCCTTGCTCCTCGTTTTTCCCTTTCTGGACCCTTGGTCGTTGCTGCCAAGAGGAACCTAGCTGGCCCCTCCTAGGTGCCAGGCGCTGCGCAGGGAGCCCACCGGCCTTGTGGCCACCTAACTCCTCCAACCCCAGGGGGGGGAGGGGAGCCCCTGCTGTAGATGAAGAATCTAAGGCTGGGGGCATTCCTTAGCTTGCATGAGTGGAGAAGGAGGTAAATAGGAAGACTTAGTGCCCTGGTGGTGACCCTCAGCTCCCTCCAGAGCTGGCTCTTCCTGTCCTCTGTGGCCCATCCCCACTTTCCCTCCTGGCTCACAGCTGGCCTTCCCATGAAGCACGCCTGGCTAACCGGGAGCACCCCTGTCACCCTGCCAGCCTGTCTGGATCTCCCTCTTCCCTCTCCCTGCCAGAGTGCGGGGACCACATCTGCCAGCCAGGCTGTGTCCAAAGTAGCGTTTACTCAGTGAAGGTTTGCTGGTCTCCCGCAGGTCCTGGGCACTAGGTATGAAGGCGCACCCAACGAGACCCATTCTCTACCTTTGAGCCCTGGAGTCTTTGGGGGTGGGATGAGTAGGCAGACTGACCACATAATCACACCGGCAGGTGATAAATTGCCCCCAAAATGAGTGCTGTGAAAGCCCCCCCCAGGGGGTCTTCACATTGAGGCATTTGGCCACACACAGGTGAGCCTCCAGGCGGCAAAGGCTGAATGGCCTTTGGGCTTTGTGCTCGGACAGGGTGCAGGAGGGCAGAGAACTTGGATCAGCAACTGGGCTCCTGTCCCAGACTATTTTCCATCATCACCACCTAGTTTCTCCACTAGTGGGAGCTAGCACGCTCTCTCACTTGGATAATGCTCTCTTCTGATTTTGGACTGGTCGCTTCTACTTGGAGGGCCACACAGACCCCTCACCCTCCTGCTCGTATGGTAGAAAGAGGGAGGGAAGGAGTAGAAGCACTTACTAAATGCCAGGCACTTTCTGAGCGCTTTATAGATCTGACTCATTAAGTCCTCACCCTGACCCTGTGAGGTGGGCACCATGACGGCCCCCTTTTTACAGATGTGGCGCAAAGGAACAAAGAGCCCACGTAAACCTCCCTCAGCAGGTCCTACCGCTGGTGCATGTCGGAGGTGCTCATCACCGCCGTCCTCTGGTCTCTCCAGGACAGGAGCCTTAGCACACGTTTCTGCTCCCCTGGCTGCGTGCGTGACTCTGGGCACCTTGTGTTGTCTGGATCCCCTCACCTGCACATGAGCAAGCGTGCGTCCTATGTGGAGAGGCTGCTGCGAGAACCAAGTGATGTGTCGGCTGCAGCGACGCCTGGTGTCGCGCCACATGGGAGACCTGCTCCCGGGGGTGGCTGAATGTGAATCTCTCCCGGGATGTGAGAGAGGCCCCTCACTCTGCGACAGCCCCCAGCTCTGGCTGCTCTTGGACCTTGGCATCCCTGCCCCAGTCCTAGCAGAAGTGGCACTGCTGCCAGCTGCGTTCCTGCGGGGCGGAGGTTGCCATCGAGAGGCTGCCACCCCGGGGCTTCAGGGAAAGAGAGGTACTAGGGCCCAGTTGCTAGAGTTACCTGGAGCCATTTCCCACTTGGCCATCATCTGCCCTCCCTTCTCCTGCCCACCCCCCTTCCGTGAGGGTGTCCCCCTCAAGCCCACCTTGCTGGACGCTGCAGTATCACCAGAGGCTGTGAGGGGAGGGAGGAGGAAGTGCTGGGGAAATGCAGTAGCACTTGGCCTGCTGTGTTGGGCACTGGTGAGTGCTCACCTCCCCCCTCCTCCGAGCCTGGTTTCTGGCTCAGCACCATGTCTGGAGCAGAGTCTGCACTCTGGAAACGGCCAGATGGTTCTCTGGTGCGGGAGACTGTCCTGGATGTGCCCTGTAGGGTGTTCGGCAGCTTCTGTGGCCTCAGCCCTCTAGATGCTAGTAGCAAACCCCAGCGGTGACAACACAGAAATGTCTCCAGATGTTGCCAGATGTCTCCTTGGGAGCAAGGTCACCTCTGGTTGAGAAGCACTGGTCTAGAAGGAGGTTAGAAACCTGAGGGTCTAGAACAGTAGCCCTTGGGGTGGGACAGCCAGTGGGGGGAGGAATAAGGAATGTTCTTCTGGGGACATTCGTCATTTACTAAGTGGGAAAAGGTAGGCATGCAGAAAAGACTTAGCAACTGCCAATAATCTCAGGAGACTTACGGGGCAAGGTCAGGGGTCTCCTAGGAAGGGTAAGTCAAGGCATTCAAGTGGCCTAGATGGTTTCTGTGAAACCAGTTTCTAGCCCTGGATGGTGTGGCTCAGTGGATTGAGTACCCGTTTGCAAGCCAAAGGGTTGCTGGTTCAACTCCCAGTCAAGGTACATGCCTGGGTTTCGGGCCAGGTCCCCAGCAGGGGGTGCATGAGAGGCAACCACACACAGATGTTTCTCTCCCTCTCTTCCCCCCTCTCTAGAAATAAATAAATAAAGTCTTTTTTAAAAATAAAATAAATCTTAAAAAAAAGAAAAGAGACCAGTTTCTCGTCCTAGGGCTAAGCAGAAGCCCACAGACACTGGGCCCCAGGAGGCCAACATGCTAGGGAGGGTATCTGGGCAGGAACGAGAGGGGCCGGCTTACTCTCCACCCTTTTTTTTAAAATTAATTTTATTTAGTTATTTTTCAAGTACAGTTTTTTTGTCTATTTCTCCCATCCCAGCCTCCCCCGCCCCCTCTCCACCCTTTTTTACTCATTGCCTTTGAAGGTTGTGAAAGCATTACCCAATTAAAATTAAAGAAAACATCTTGTGTTTCTCTGGGGGGCAGGATGAGAATAGAGTTACCAGGAGGTAAGACTTGAATAAATATTAAGAATATTCCAAGTGTTAGAATTGCCTAGCGGTGGGATGGGTAATTGGTGTCGGAAGGATTCGAGCAGAGGTCGCTCAGGGTAGAGAGACTCTGTCTCGGGTGGAACTGTGTGACTTTGGGTTCCCTTCAGCCCCAGGAGCCCGCACCCTGGGACCTGTTTTTACGAGAACCACCCAAGCAACGTGAATCCTTGATTTATCTCCTTGGGAGACCCTTTGCCTTGCCCTGTAAGCCTCTGGGTTGTTTCCACTCCCTAAGTCTTCTGAGCACCTACTTTTTTCAAGATGCAGTTCTGGATGCTGCGGGGAATTAGTATGAACAGGGCTTGCTCCTTATCCCCCCACCCCTCCACACACACACAGCGAGAGAGACACACAATCCCTCTATTTCAAGGCCGTCTGTGCAATGACCCTGAGAGATGTACAGGGTCTGAGGGGGCATCAGGGAGGGGAGCGTGGAAGAGGCAGCTTCAGAGAGTGGGCAGTGTGCTGCCTGGGCATCAGCCAGGAAGGACATTCTAGATAAAGGTGTAAGTTCTGGAATGTGGGGAAATCTCTGGAGATTTAAGAAAAGGAGAGTCTGGTCCCATGGGGGGACTGGGCTCACTAGAAGAGGTGGGAGGTATAGCTAGGACCCCCCCCTTCAGTATACCCCACAGCGCCCCCCATTGCCACTGCCAAAGAAGGGAATAGCTGGTGCCCACTGCGGGCCTGCCTGCACCGGTCCTCGCTGCAGCCGGAGAGTTGGTGCTGTCATCATCCTCACTGTACAGATGAGGAAACTGAGGCCCGCAGAGTTTGTTACCCAGGGTCACACAGCTGGCCAGAGGTGGAGAGGGGATTCAGATCTAGAATCCAGGGGAGTGTTTTGGTTTTGTTTCTGTTTATCTGTTTTACTATGTAAACAGTGTCATGCACTGGCTAATACCTAACTTCTGCTTTATGCCATTGAGCCCCATCACGATGTTTGGAATGACTTCTGCTGTAACAGAGAAAGAGCAGGCAGGGGGAGCAGCACAGTTATGGGGAAGATGAAGACTGACCCCATCTGCGCTGTAGCCGACTCTGCCTGCCCCTGCCACTGGCCCCTTGAGGTCAGTTAACTGGCCCCAGGGATGCTCCAGAAAATCCAGAGGTGGGGCCTATGCGTCTGTCAAGAAAGCTGGGAGGCAAAGGAGGGAGAAGGAGCTCCAAGCCCAGGGCAGTGCCCGAAGGGGAGCCTGCGCCTGGTCCTTTCCGGGGACAGACAGCAGCAGAGGTTGCGGGGCCAGGGCGGGCAGTGTTTTAGAGAAGAGAACCTGATGTCAGCAGTGGAGATGGACTGATGGACGGTCGTGGCACTCCCTGCTTGAAGCCCTTCCCTGCCTCCTTCTGTCCTGGGGTGGGGGCCACTGTCAAGGCCCTGCCTGACCTGACCACTTGACCCCCCACCTACCTCTGTGGCCTCATCACCTTCCCCCCACCAAGCGGAATGTGAGCTCTGCAAACTTCCTCAGTTTTGTGAGGAGACATTTGCTCAGGCGGATTCTAGTGTCTAGGGCCGTGCCTGGCACTCGGCGGGTGCTCGGTGCATGTTGTTTGAGTGAAGGAGTGAATGACTCTCGCCGCCCAGACTGACCCCGGCCCATCTTGCCTTGCACAGTCTCGTCTGCCCTGCAGCCCCCATCGGCATGGCTGCCCCCCCCCCGTTCACTTTTCACTGAGTTTCAATGTCGCCTCCTCCCACCCTGCTCCCTCAGTGCTCCTGTCTGCCCCCAGAGCTCACCCCGCTTGCCCAATCATAGCACTCACCCCACTTCTTTTTTTGAACTTCTTCATTTTCCCAGATTACATCACCGAGAATTCTAACTCTACAGAAATATCTAATATGGAAAGTGAAAGTCTCAAGTTCCATCCTACAGAGAGAGCTTTGGTTAAGGAGTTGGTTGTATGTTTTATGTGTCTCCTTTTTTCATGCGACATATTGTATCTGTGTTTATCTATGTATAAATATACATGTGTTTATACATAAAATAGGATTGTATTTCCTACTACTGGTACTGTTATGCAGTTTGCTCTTATTTTACTTAATTAACTGGACATCTTGAATATCGGTAGTTGAAGATCTCCCCCATTTCTCTTTATGATTATATGCAGTATTTCATTTTATGGATGTACCGTAATTCACTTAACCAACTCCCCTGAAAGTGGAGTTGCTGAGTCAGAGGGTGCAAACATTTTAAATCATGACAGATGTTCACCTGTATCCTTTCTGAAAGAGCTGTTCCTCAGCGCCAGAGTCCTGACACGATGCACCTCTCCCGGCACTGCCATGGCTCCCAGCGTCGGTCTGTCCCTCCGCGGGACGGAGACCGTCCGCTCCGCAGGGGTAGACATAGCGTCCTTTGGGCGGCTGCTAGCACAGTGCCTGGTGTACAGTAGGCGATTAATAAAGACTTGCTGACTGGGCAAGGGAGCGAGGGCATGGAGAGTGAGTGTGAGAGACGGCCGGGGGCCGAGGAGGTAACTCTCGGCGGCTTCGAGAACGTGGGCTTGGTGAGTGGCAGGTATCTTTGTGAGTCCTCCTGGCCCATGGGGCGTCCGGGCCCCTCACTCTCCAGCAAGGTGTGGTCCTAGCCGCTTCTCCAAGGACATCACTTGCCCCTTTTCTCTTCTGTCCTCCAGCCGTGCTTCCTGGGGTTTCCCTGCAAGAGGCTTTCCTTTCCCGCCTTCCTCCCTTTGCCTGGAAACCCTTCCCCTTGCAAGATGCTGCTCAGGGGCCGTGTCCTGTAAAGCTTTTCCTCTGCGGCAGGGTTAGTGCTGATCAGTGCGGGCACTGCCTTGGTTCCTCACGTGACCTTCAGCCCCTGGCCGGGAGAGCACTCTGAGCGCGGGGGCTGTGTTTCCCGATGATTGTGTGCTTGTGTGCCAAGCAGGCCTTCTCTTTGGGTGCAAAGGAGCAAAAGAGTGAACAAATAGATGGACAGGAAAACACGGGAGGCGAAAATGGAATGTTATTGTGGTTGTGTAGGTGTGAGGTGCTGCAAACCTTGGTTGGGGTGGCGGCGGTGGAAATGAAAAGAAGGAAGAAGCAAGGGACTCGGTAAAGGGACGTGGGGCCTGAGGGAGGGAAGAGTCACAAGATGGAGGCGCTGCCAACAGAAGTGGAGAAGCCAGAAGGGGAAGCTGGTTTAGGGAGGGGGAGGGTGCGGAGCTGGTTGATCGGTGTGAGGATGTGGAGTCAGGGAGATCTGGCCGATAGCACAGACGCCAGCTCCGAGCTGAGCAAGATGTTGGAAGTGCTACCACTGGCCTAGACGTGAAAAGGATGAGTTCTCTGAAAGCCGAGCAGAGGGCGGAGGCCTGGGTCCTGAACGGGTGACTCCACATCGACAGGAAGCAGGAGAAAGAAGAGTCAACCTAAACCAGCGTGGTCAGGAGAAGCTGAGGGATTTGACAACGTCCAGACTGCAGAGGCCAAGGAACAGAGAGGGAGGCCTCTGATTTTGGAAAAGGGCAACCTAGGGGCCTTTGGAGCGGCTGCTTCTCTGGAGAGGAGGATCGGGGGCCAGGCTGGAGTAGCTGGAGTGTGGTGGACACGGGAGGAAGCTCAGGTCCAGGGCTGGCTCGGGGCACTTGTAGGGGAAAGGGAGGGCGCATCGCTGGGACTTATGAGTCACTTCCCCTCCAGGGGGAGGACTGAGGGCCTCTGAGTGCAGTCAGTGTGCCCGGTGCAGCTGGAAGGACGTTCTTGTTACTCACTGGAATTTCCAGTTGACTGGGATGGGGTGGAGGAGAGGTGCCATGATGTTCCGAGAGCAGCTTCTGAGGGGCTTCAGGGTTTGGGGAAGAAGCGGATCTCAGTCTCATCATGCTGAAGAGGGACATGAGGAGCGGAGATGAGGGTACTCTAGGAGACTTCTAAGGCACCTCTTGCTCCTTTGGAGGGGCGAAGGGACACAGGAGGGGCCCCTAACCACGTCACCTGCTTGTCTGACCGTGGGCGCAGCTCCTGCCATGCACTTGGAGCCTGTCGGATGGGAGACAGAAAGTGGCACAGAGCCCCGGGCTGGCACACCCGTGCCCTGGGGAATGCCAGGCCTGGTTGTTCCCAAGCCCTGGGAACAGCCTCGTCTGCCCAAACCAAATGAGGAATTGTGGCTGAAAGGGCTCTTCAGATGTGCCCTGGCTATTTATAACCCAGCAAGGGCAGGGGCAGGGGAAAACCAGTGACTGAGGGAGCTGGCGGGGTATGGGGTGGGCCGTGCCTCTGTGGAACCCTGTCAGCCCTGAGGCCCCAGGGAGCCTCTCCCAAATCTCTTGTTATTTCAGCTTTGGTGACAGGGAGAAGCCTGTCACTGGTGAGGACGGGTCCTCTTTGCTAATAGAATGGCAGGAGCCCCACCTAGAGCTTAGAGCATCCATCGCCTTTAGGGAGGAGGTGGGATAAGAAACCATGTCCATTCTTTTCTTTTTTCTTCCTCCGTTCTCCTCAACGCTCCACCCAGCGTGGAGGTGCAGGCAAGGGCCCTACGTTCTGCTGAGGTGCCCCACTGGGAAGGAGAGAGGCGATGACACCAGGCAGGCCAACGATGCTACGTGGTCGACCGGCCTTTGGAATGCATTTCCACATGAGTTCCAAAGAGTTTGACTTTCCCCGCTGTGGCCACACAGTTGCCACGTGACGGGGATGTTACATGTGCTCAAGGAGGCCGGTGGTAGACGCACATGAGAAATTGATGGACAGCTCAGACCCTGTACCATTCAGAGCCACAGTATCCAAGGCAACTGAGTACTGGGAGTGAGAATCGTGAGCTGGAAGCATCAGGAAGGTTACAAGAGGATCCCTGGCTGGAGAGAGGGTTGCGGGGCTGCTGGCTGGAGTGGGGCTGGAGCTTCGGAGCTCCCAACCCAGAGTCTTGTTTTCACTTGGTCTGCCTAGTTGGTGGTGCCTATTATGTAGGTTTACAAAAATAAGTGTTGGGTTGTTATTGTGTGAGGTTGAATTTGATTCCAATGAGGAAAGGGGACAGAGCGAGTCTTCAGGGAGCCCCCACTCCCTCCCAACTGCCAACCTTCTCTCAAGGAGCAAGCAGCTACAAGAAGACAGGACCTGATTCAGTGCACAGATGTGTGTTTCACTTAGACCGTGCCATGGTTTGTTTTACCTTTTTACTTTTATAATTTTTTAGAGTTTCCTTTCAATATTATTTTGTATTAGTTTCAGGTATGTAGCGTGGTAGTTAAGACATTAACATACTTTACAAAGTGTTCCCCCTGATATTTCCAGTACCCACCTGGCTCTGTTCCTAGTTATCGCAATATTATTGACTGCACCATGATTTTTCTTTTTAATGTAATTTATCTGCCGTCATTTTAAAATCGAGAGGTATCACCTAAGAACCCAGATTTCCAGCTTCTCTTGAAAAATCCAAAATGGGGCTACCTTGAGCCTGCGTTGCCCCTGGCAGCCATCAGCTGGAGCTGAGATCACCCAGTTCCCACCTGGCTGGCTTCACTGATTGGTCTTATTTATCTACACCATCGTGGGTGCTGGAGTTTGCAACCTGCAGCCTTTGCCCTAGGTGTTGTGAAAGAGCTTTTCCGGGTGCTGGCCCATACTCCTCCCCCACGAGAGTGGGTGGGTGTACATCTCTACCCGAAATGTGCCCCTTACCGTCTGGGTGGATTCGGCTTTGTAACTGTTGAAGCAGCCAAGAGAAGCAGGCTGGGGGTGGGCAGGCAGGCCTGGGCATGCTCCTTGTCCTGGGTCGCGGGCACGGGCTCTTGTGAGGCTGCCCCTATTGGGCTGAGGCCCCGCTGGAGGGATCAGAGCCCCAAGGAGGTGGTGTTGCTAATCTCAGCAGCATTTGTGTGTAGATGTGGCACGGAGACCGGACCGTCGAGGTGGCCCTGCTGCAGGCCCGGGTTTAGCACTCAAGTGCTTCTGTTGCTGTGAGGCTTGTCAGGCCTTCTTTGCACAAAGGCTTGTTCCCCCAGCCCCCGGCCAGGTTGGAAACTGGTTTCACACTAGGCTCTGGCCTCCGCTCAGCAAAGGTGTTACAGCCTGAGGTAGAGGTGAGAAAAGGACTCAGGCTTATCGGGATTCCAAGGTGACACCGAGGTTGGCCTGGGTCGTCCGTGAGACTGTGTCGGCAGCTGCTCCTCCGCTCCGCCCCCTGCCTGCTCCCGCCCGGCCCGGGAGAGGGGCTGTAAATAAAGCCTGTCGCTGGGAAGCCGACCTCCTCTTGCGCCCTGCCGCCTGCGGCCTCCTCGCCCCTCCTCCGCGCTCGAGAAGCCTCCGCCAGCCGGCCGGCCCGGTGACCACAGAGGGAACGGCTCCACCTCGCAAGTCAAGTTGTGCATTTCCTGTGTATTAATAGCAAACGAACCTCGGAGCCCAGAAAGGGCGGGATCACCGGGGCCGGCGGCAGCGGCGGGGCGCCGGGACCCACCTCGGGAGCGCCGGCCAGGGAGCGCGGGCCCCGCCTGCACCCGGCCCGCGCGCACAGCAGGAAGGGCCCGGCGGCCGCGCAGGGGCGCCTCCTGCTCCGCTAGCGCGTCTTCCAACGCTGACAGCCCGGACATCGCGGCGGCCGCGGCGGCGGGGGGGCTCTGCCGAGAGGCTGCCGAGGCCCGTGGGGCTGCCCTGGAGGGCCCGCTTCCCCTTTCTCAGGGCGGGACGCGAGCGAGGCGGGCCCGCAGCCCCGCGCTCAGGAGGGCTGGGAAGCGGCTGCAGGAAAAGGTTCATAATGGAGCCTTTCATCGCGAGCCGGTGGCCAGGTGCCAGGACTGACTCCGGGGAGGCCAGCATGCTGGTTTAGGCCTGCCCTGCACGCTCTTCACTCCTTGCCCGCCTGCCTCGCTCCCGGGCGGTGGCAACGGCGGCGGCGGCTGCTGCTGCCGCCCTGCTGCGTGGACCCTGCTTCCTGTTTGCCCTCCGCGGCTCCGGCTGCCATGGAAGAGGAAGAGGAGGCAATAGGCTATTTGGACAAGGTTCTGGAGGATGAAGATGTGTTTCTCCTGGAGGAATGCGAGCTGGGAACCCCATCCAGCCCTGGCTCAGGGTCCCCCTTCTTGGTGGCTGTGAAGGTGGGAATGTGACACGCCCTGGATGCTTGCTGAGGGAGGGGGCAGGGCTAGCAGCTCTCAACTGCGAAGCTGTGTGCGGGCAGAAATGGCTGATGGGTGCGCAAACCTCGCTCAGCCTGTGAGGGGCTGGCGCATGACTGCAAGGGGCTGAGAAGGGCTGTGCGCTCCGGCAGCTGTTCTGGGGCAGAGGTGCTGTGCCTGCCTCCTCTCCTGGAGCAGTTGTCCTCAGGGGGAGTGGTTGCTGCTTTACCCAGGCCAGCTGCGCCGCGGGGTTTCTCTGGCAGTGACATGAGTCACCTGGTGGGCATGTCAGCGGTGTGAGCCTGCTGCCCCAGAGGAGCTGGCTGACTTGAAACCAAGAGGCTATAATTTATTGTTTCCACGGCAACAGTAGGATAAGTGCACTTACAGAAGTTTAGGCAAGGGGGGGGCACTCTTTCCAGCAAAGAGATTTGGGGCATCTTGCTAGGACAAGAGGGCATTTGGAGAGAGAGAGAATGCCAGAGGTCACTGAGCACCCTTGAAAGAAAAGAGCTGGAGCCGATGAAGTGGGCTCCGGTGGTGACAGCTGGCTTTCAGGCAGATGCCAGATAGGTAGTCCCTTTTCCTGAGGTGGGTGTAGGCAGGAAACCTCTGTGGGATCCCCGCCCACTCTGGGGCTGTGGGCACTCTTGGCAGCAGTGCCCCTGTGCTGGCAGAGAAGTTAGAGCTAGAGCAGGAGGGGATGGGCTGCACCAGACCCTTCTCTTCACATCCTCCCCAGGGGCAGGGCTGCCTCTTGAAACCACACCAGCATTGCCTGAGGCGTGGCCCAACAAACCCATCCATCTTTCTCCTAAGGCCGCTTCTAAAAGCTCTAACCTCAGCCTTTCACTCACCTCTTCTCTGTTCTGTGTCCAGAAGGGGGGCAGTTAGAAAGTATGGCAGGGAGTTCACAGACTGCAAGCTAGGCTGCCTGAGAGCACCCATCCGTGGGCCCCAGGCCTGTCAGCCCAGGCAACACTGCAGCCCAGGGGGCGTGGTGCCCAGAGCACTGCTGCGGGCAGAAGGCTGTTGCGGGCCTCTCTGTCCCTTCTTTAAGGTGGGCATCACAGCCCTGCCCCACCCAGGCCACAGTGTGGTTCTGAGGAGGAGCTAATGAAGATACAGATAGACCACAGCCCACGGGTGGGGGCTGATGTGTGGAGTCGGGGTGGAGCAGCAGCCGTAGGCCTGGGTGCAGAGCCTTGAGGAGCTGTAATGGGAAGCTGGCATCGTGGCCCTGCCCCAGTCCTCCTGGTGCTAGCTCTGAGTTCTGGGGGGAATCTCTTTCCCAATTGGGCCCACAAAGGCCTCTGCACTTAAGGTCTGACCAGCCTTCCCGCCTGGAACAGGAAGGGAAAAAGTCCGATACTGACCCAAGAGCACTGGCTGGTTCAGCAGTGTGTGGGATCGAGGTTCCTAATGGGCCTTCTCTGCGAAACCCTTCCCAGCACAAAGGGGATCCTGCTTTTTTACTGCCATATGGGTCCACCCTGACTCTGAATTCTGGCTTATACCTCAGTCTCAGCCCATATTTCATCCTGCTTGGAACCCTAGACATCTTCCTTCTCGAGTAGATCCTCTCCCCCTTGAGGGCAGGGGCCATGCTGTATTCACTGTGGAATGAGCGAGGCTGGTTGGGGCCTGCAAAGGGTGCACCATGTCTCTGGCCTTGTTCCACCTCAGACGTGTTCTCAGGAGGCAGCACATGGTGCCAAGGTGTCCTGGGCACACAGCACACCTGAAAACACGCTGCTCCCAGATCCCTGTGAGTCTTCGCCTCTACCTGGCGGCCTCCGTGTTCTGGGGCTGGTCTCCAGCGTGGAGGGTGGGGGCCTTCCCTGAGTGTTGGGGAATTCCAGGCCCCATGTCTCATCCTGAACAGTCTAGGGTGCCTTCCTCCTCTGCGCTTGGCTGTCTTTAGAGAGGGAAGACAGGCAGGGTGGCTGGAGAGAAATGGTGAGAAAGCTCATTGATTCATTCAACAACCACTCTCAGGTTGTGTTCTGTTCATAGCACCCTTCCCGGGATGGGAAGGGGGCAAGATGAACACGGTATGGTTGGTTCTCACAGAGTTCACAGTTCCAAGGGAGGGGGTGAGTGGGCATAGAATAGAAATACGATGAGAAAGGAGTCAGAGTTATGAGAAGGATTTAAGTATATTTTATTGATGATGCTATTATAGTTGTCCTATTTTTTTCTCCCCTCTATTCCCTTCCACCCTGCACCCCCCCACACAACATTCCCCTCCTTAGTTCACGTCCATGGGTCGTACATATAAGTTCTTTGGCATCTCCATTTCCTATACCATTTTTTAACCTCCCTCTGTCTATTTTGTACCTACCAATGATGCTTCTTATTCCCTGTACCTTTTCCCCCGTACTTCCCCTCCTCCCCGATAGTGCTCCATGTGATCTCCATTTCTGTGATTCTACTCCTGTTTAGTTTGTTTTTTTAGGTTTGGTTGTTGATAGTTGTGAGTTTGTTGTCATTCTGCTGTTCATAGTTTTGATCATCTTTTTCTTAGATAAGTCCCTTTAACATATTATGTTTGTTATGTTAGGTCTTGGTGATGATAAACTCCTTTAACTTGACTTTATCAGGGAAGCACTTTATCTGCCCTTCCATTCTAAATGAAAGCTTTGCTGGATAGAGTAATCTTGGATATAGGCCCGTGCCTTTCATGATTTTGAATACTTCTCTCCAGCCCTTTCTTGCCTGTAAGGTCTCTTTTGAGAAATCAGCTGATAGTTTTATGGGAACTCCTTTGTAGGTAACTGTCTCCTTTTCTCTTGCTGCTTTAAGATTCTCTCCTTCTCTTTAATCTTGGGTAATTTAATTATAATATGTCTTGGTGTGTTCCTCCTTAGGTCCAATTTTTGGGGTACTCTCTGAGCTTCCTGGACTTCCTGGAAATCTATTTTCTTCATCAGATTGGGGGCATTTTCCTTCATTATGTTTTCAAATAAGTTTTCAATTTTGTGCTCTTCCTTTTCTCCTTCTGGTACCCCTATAATTCGGATGTTGGAACGTTTAAAGATGTCCTAGAGGTTCCTAAGCCTCTCCTCATTTTTTTTTAAATTCTTGTTTCTTCATTCTGTTCCTGTTGAATGTTTATTTCTCCCTTCTGGTCCAAACTGTTGGGTTGAGTCCTGGTTTCCTTCCCTTCACTGTTGGTTCCCTGAATATTTTTTTTAATTTTACTTTGCATAGCCTTCACTTCTTCCTCTTCCTCTGTTTTGCATCTGTACTCAGTCATTTTTGTGAGCATCCTGATGACCAGTGTTTTGAACTCTGCATCTGATAGGTTGGCTATCTGTGAGAAGGATTCTAGTAGGACCCGGACTAAGTTCACAGGAGAGGAACCACCTCTCGTCGGGTCAAGGCTGGACTCAACGAGATGCATGTGCGCGTGCGTGGTCAAGGGGCCCTTCTAGGGAGTGCGCTGCTCCTGTCCTGGCCTGTGGGCCGCCTTGGCAGGCTCTCACGAGATAGACTCTCTTCAGCAGCTGGTAGGAATCCAAGATGTTCTCTCTTTTCTATGTCTTTACTTCAGGAGTCCTCCCCTTAAACAGTTGTCATGATCCTGAGCATGTGTCTGGATGCCAGTCCCATAAATCAATCCTGTTTTCAGTGTAAATTCCAGATGCTTCATCTTAGGGGGCAGACGTGGGGGGGGGGCGGGGGTGAGGGGAGGACAGTTGTGAAGGTGGCAGTGGTTTTCTCCAGAGCAGAAGCTTGCTGTGTCTTGCAACCCACACTCACCTTTGGTCTATAAACTCATAATAATGTGAATACTGGTAGCAACATCACCTCCCAGCTGTAAAGTGTCCTATACTTTCCAGAAAGCTTTGATACAATTCTATTTAAAGGTGTGTAGGGATAATAGAGTCCTTGCAATATAAATGCTGCTATTTAAGGGAACTCATTCGTCAGGAATGAAAATCCTTTTATAATGCAGATTAACCCTTCAGGTGTTACCCTGTGCCAGTTTTTAATGGATTGTCTGAAACGCCTGCATTTGTCTTGCATCCGCCCAGATCTCGTCCCTCTCCACCGGCAGTGGGGGGCGCGCCTGGGCCCCCACTTGGGTGTTTCCCGAAGTTGGGGCCCCATGTGTGTTGATTCGAGAGATGATTTTACGTGACATCTGGGTAAGGATTTTGCACTTAGGTGTTCAGTTAGGTATATACGTTAATGTATATTAGGAAAAATGTGATTTGTACCTCTTTTCCGTGATGTCATATGTCATACATGGGATAAGGCTGTGCTTTTAAGAACTCAGTTGTAAAGAGCAACACTGAGTAATGGCGCGGCAGGTGTGTGGGCGTGACCACACTGGGAAGGTGGGGTAGGGACGGCTGACGTTCGGAGACACTCCTGGGGCCCACGGGGCCTGCCCAAAGCCTCAGACGGCCAGGGACCCAGAATGCGGGGACCCACCCTGGGAAGAGTGGGATTTGGGCTCCATCCACCCGCCAGCATTTGCCCCTGTCTTCTCTGCTCTTTTTTGTTGTTTTGTTTAAATAATTTTATTTTATTAATTTATTTTTTAAAGATTTTATTTATTTATTTTTAGAGGGGAAGGGAAGGAGAGAAATATCAATGTATGGTTGCCTCTCGTGCGTCCCCTGCTGGGAACTGGCCTGGAACCCAGGCATGTGCTCTGACTGGGGATCGAACCTCGATCTCTTGGTTCACAGGCCCGTGCTTAGTCCACTGAACTACACCAGCCAGGGCTATTAATTAATTTTTTTTATAGTTGTTCAGGTGCAGTTTTCTGCTTTTCCCCCACACTCCAGCCTTCCCCTCCTCCCTCTGTCTTCCCTCCCCCGCTCTCTGTCTCTCTGTTCTTTATTCTGTGAGGAATGTGCTGGAAGGCACCTGCCCGGTGCCTGGTACCGAGGAGAGAGACTGGTGGATTCCCTGCGCTGTCAACTCGGAGGAGTGCTGGCCAGCCTGAGGCGGATGCCAGGTCGGGGCACAGCCCCTAGACCCTGTAACGTCTGCTCTGAGCAGGGCCCGCTGGGTGCTCCTTGCAAACTGGTGGGGCTCGGGAGCTGAATTCTGCTGATGGGGAGCCGCTTGGCCTACGGTTCTGAATGACAGGAGGCCCTTCGGTCCTCATCGTTGTCTTGGAGGAGATCACAGCTCTGGTGCCTGGGCTTGGCCTAGAACCAGACAAACCTTTGGAGGCTGTTTTTAGTCCCTACTGTAGTACACCAGGCAGAGCTGGTTTGCCCTCACTTGCTGTCACTGTCCCAGTCTGAGTGACTTGACCTGTGGATTTGGGGGCATCGAGTTGACCAACTTGGAGGCTCGCAGATGGTGTAAAATGCTGGGGCGAAGGAGCCCACCATGGCCGCATTTCATAAGCTCCGCTGCGGGAGGAAGCGCGGACAGTGTTCCTGGGCAGGCAGCTTTGTTGTGTCGGTGGGGGCCCCCCCCCGAACTCCAGAGCACGCACCCTGGGGGTGCTGGGCATGGGGGGCCCCTCCGCAGGGCTCTTGGGGACAGAGACTGTCTTCCTCACTTATGTTCAAAGTGCTTGGCACCTCTCGAGGCACAGAGTGAGTATTGAGCCCTGATATTTTATGAGATGAGAATAAATTCAAGAAATTTCAAGAAACAATTGTGAATTTCCAGGTAATTCTACACCAGGAACATGTGGGGTCTGAGGAAAGCAAAGAAAAGATGGAAGAGGTTTTTGGTGGCCGTGGGGAGCAGGCCTGTTGTGATAAAATGTGCAGACTGGAATTTCATGTCCCCTCCACCCCCACGCCAGCCCAAACTTCAGAGGGATTGTGGCCCAGACTGGGGATTCTTGGGGGTGACTTTTTAATCCCTTTGGGGGGCCCTTTCAGGTCGGACTCCAAGGTGGAAGTCTCTTAAGGAGTGGGTGGGTCTCGCTGAAATGGGCCAGACACAGGCTCATGCCCCGGTGGATGAAGGCTGGGAGGGCTGTGAACCACCGGGTCCTCATCCAGCCAGCTCTGGGGTTATGGTCACAGGGTTGCCATAGTGACCTCCAGGACCTCAGACAGATCCTCAGTTCTCAGGGAACAGGAGGGGAAATGGGGCACAGCAGGGGAGCCCTGGCCCCAGGACCGGGGGAGCGCTCCGTTCATCCGTTCATCGGTCATGCTGGGGAAGCAAGCGCAGGGTCTGTGTGATGTGCAGCCAGGGGCAGGGCCCTGCGCCAGGCTCTGATCTTGTTCCTGGGGTGGGGGTGGGGGGGCTGCCCACCTGCTGCTCGGACAGCTCCGTGGTCTGTGACTCAGAAGAACAATGGTGACACCTTCTGGAGTGTGGGGTTTCAGTGGGTGAAGCCGTGGGCTTGTGCCTTAGGACAGTGCCTGGTACTTACGAAGCCATCAGTAACGGTCGTCCCTCCCTAAAGCTTGGCGCCCGCGCGAGGTTCCTACTGCCACTGAAACAAATTACCGCACATTCGGTGGCTTAAAACAACACGTACTTATTCACTTACACACGAGTCTACAAGGGTCAGCAGGGCTGCGTGCCTTCTGGAAGCCCTGAGGGAGAGAATCCGTTGCTGTGGCTTTTCCAGTGTCTAGAGGTCTCCCGTGTTCCTTGGCCCGTGGACCTAGCGGTGCAGCATCTTCCAGTGCCCTGCTGGTCCCCCCTCCCCTCCTCTCCTCTGGGTCACCGCACCTTTCCTCTGACCCTCTTGCCTGCCTCTCATAGGACCCTCGTGATACATAGGGGCCACCTGGATAGTGCCGGATAATCTTCCCATCTAAAAATCCTTAACTTAATCACATCATTCGAGGTCCCTTTTGCTATATAAGATAGCACATGCAGGTGTTTGGGGGATTAGGGTGTGGACCTCTTGGGCAGGACACTGTTCTTCTATCACAGGGTCAGATACCATTTCAGAGACTGGGGGTCGGGGTGGGCAGCAGCCTCCAGCACAGATCTGCTAACGGGCTTGCTAATGGAAGGCCAAGGGTTAAGTCTCACCTGGGGAACCAGTGGGAGAGCTGGTGAGTACTCACTCCCCCTTGCTGCCCGCCCGCCCACCCCCAAGGGGAAGCACCTGGGGGGAAGCCGCTCTTCTCAGGACCTGGGAGGATGCTTGAAAGAGAAAAGTGAGAGAGGAGGTTGTGGGAGCCGGGGAAGAGCACAGATTTGGTGTTTCTGGGTGTGAGACCCTGGGCTAGTCCCATCCCTCTTCCAAGTCTTGTCTGTCTCCGTGTGCACCATGGAAAACTGCAGCACCCGCCTCAGCGAGGTATTTGAAGGGCAAATGAGAACGTGGAAAGGACTTACGGGCCTTAGTAAACGTCGGGTGCCCGCTCGCTGGGGGTGTCACGTGGTGCTGGGCTCCAGGGGCGTGCACAGGAGTGTGATGCAGGCCCTTCAAAGGCCCCACAAGACCCACGGGCAGGTAACGGGATGGGCTGCCCACAGGTTAGGGGGCCGGTGCCGCAGACTCCAATGTGAGGGCTGATGCTGCAGGCCAGGGGCTTCGGCTACACCTTCAAGGAGAGGTGGGGCTCAGACGAGGGCCTGGTGGGCATTCGATAAATACTTGTCGGGTGAATAAGAACTGAAAGAGTAACCTAACTGAGTTCCCAGGTAAGCACATTTCACAGTATTGATATTCAGTCCTTGACAGACATCAAGTGTGAGGGGGCTTACTCCTAAGATTGATCGGCTTTGGTGTGTAGAGTGGAGGGAGGAGAGGCAGGGCCAGGAGAACCGGCCTGTAGAGCAGGTGCTGTGGGCCTCACCGCAGCAGCGGAAAGGAGTGGGTCAGGAGGGAAGAGTCTTGGTGAGAGATTAGCAGGGTGGGCGTTCAAGGCTACCTGGGGCATGGTCTCCACCGCAGGGATGGAGAGATGGGCGGGGGCAGGAGGCCAGCTGGGGCCTGTGCCTTACAAAAGGAGGTGGTCAGGATAGTATGGGGGCCCCACAGCTAGCACCTTTCCTTGTGAATTTGAACCTGGGGACAGGAAGGTATAGTCAGAGGTACAGCTAAAAGGCCACACAGCTGGGTCCCCATGGCCACTTTCACCCCATTCTTCCCACTCCTGCCCTCCTGTGGGACTGTGTCCCGCCTCAGTCATGGCTCTGATTTCCCTTCTCAACTGTGCCCCCCATCAAACTACGCCCTCCCACACGAGGCCAGGTCCTCGGTTGTCTCACTCACTGTTAGATGGTTGAATTAGGTGGGTGGATGGGTGGGTTTGTATCAAGAAAAGAAAGTAGGAAAAAAGGATGAGAGAGAAACAAAGCAAGATGCTAGTGTGGGAAAAAAATGTGAGTGGTAGTTTTTCCCTTTATATTTTCATACTTGCCAAATTTTCAGTAATAAGTATATTTGGCATTTATCTCCTACTAAAGTGATAGAGAAAGCCTAAAGGCCAGAAAACAGACCAGTCAGGATTCTGGCCTCCTTTCTCATGAGCTATTGGCTTTTGGTTTGTTCTTGAACAGGTGGAAGCCGGGAAAGGCCTGGAGATGAGGAAGCTGGTTCTCTCAGGGTTCCTGGCCAGCGAAGAGATCTACATTAACCAGCTGGAAGCCCTGTTGCTGGTGAGTATATGCTCTGGGCCCCTCTGGGCCCCCTGTTGGACAGTGTCATGCTCCTAAACTGCTTTTGGAGTTGGAAGGGAAGGAGGACCCGAACCAGTCCTTCCCTGTGGGCAGGTACTGCTCTGCTAGCAGCTTGGTGCCTGGCCACTGGGGCCATTGCTGCAAAGGGCCTCCATTCTCCATTACCTGCTCTGGGAAAGGCAGGAGAAGAAGCACGGCTGGGTTGGGGGTGGCAAACTCCGCATCACCCATGACCGTGGCACGGGCATTACTAGTCGACTTGTCCATGTGAGGCTCTACCCACCGCTTCCGTGCTGTGCTCTGAGAGTCTCCATCTGTCCATCCAGTTGTGACCTCTCCATCATTGCTGGTCCTGTTCTTCCTCCTTCCTGCCACGGTGAGCCATTTGCGCTGCCCCAAGGCCCTGTGGCAGGAATGGGAGGGGGAGGGCTCTCTGTGCTGTCTGGAGACATGCCATAGCTCCGAGGCATTAGACCAGCCCCAGCCCTTCCTGAAGGTGCCTCAGTTTCCTCTCCAAGATGGGGGCATTGTTGTGAGAATCTGACCGGCAGGGGAAGGCTATTAAAATGTTTTCAAAAAGTAAAAGTACTACACAGGTGTAGGATGTTTCAGCCTTTGAAGAAAGTGCCTATTAGATGTGTCTGGAGATTATGCAGCGTGATTATGGCATGTAAAGTTTTTCTCCTCATGGGTGCTTTGCAGTCAGAGATGTAAGATGCTACCAGTAAAAAGGGGGAATGAAAAATGTAGATGCAGCCCTGGTGGGGCGGCCCAGTTGGTTTGAGCATAGCCCTATACACCGAAAGGTTGCAGGGTCGATTCCTGGTCAGGGCACATACCTAGGATGCGTGTTCGATTCCCAGTCGGGATGAACTGATTGATGTTTCTCTCTGTGTGTCTGATCAGTGAACATATCCTCAGATGAGGATTGAAAAGAAATGTAGAGCAGATACATTTATCTGCAGTGTTGCAGATAAATGGGGATTCCGGTCTGGGGCCAGAGCTGGGGCCAGGTCAGCTCTGCCATTAATAACAGACACATTGCTAAACAAATCATGCGTCTGGCCAGCGGGGGTTGGCCCAGCATTTAAATACAAATGAGGACGAAAATATCAGCACATATCATATAAGTTTCCTGAAGCATGCGGTTTGTTGTATGTTCGTGCGCCCATGTGTGTATGTACTGGGCCATACCATTTTTTACATGCGTTGTAGGACTTGAAAACCACTGGCTTTGGGCAAGCCTTGTGTACCTTCCTTCAGCCTCAGTTTCCTCGTATGTGGATGAGAATAATACCACTAACTTCTCTCTCCTCTTCCGGGGGTTTGGAAGACCAGGCGATCCTTTGGGACCTAGTACAGAGCAAGGTACTCGGGCCCTCAAATATTAACCGAAGGAAGGAGACCAGGCAGGTGACTAGTCCGGTACATGAGAAACACAACTTACAAACTGTGAATTACTGTACCCAAATCAGAGGGTGTGGTCGGCATGACTAAAAGGATGCATGTTTGGAAGGAGTTCGAACGAGGGAAGAGTGACCCCGCTGTGGATCCCTGCTTGGCCGCTTACTAGTTCTAGGCTGGGGGCGTCAAACTCATTTTCACCGGGGGCCACATCAGCTTCACGGTTGCCTTCAGAGGGCTGAATGTAACTTTAGGACTGGATAAATGTGACTGCTCCTTAACTAGGGGCAAGGAGCTCAGCGCTGCCGCCGGGTAGAAACAAGGCGCCGGGCTGGATCCCGCAGGCCTTGTGTTTGCCACCTGTGCTCCTGGCCTTCAGCAGATCAGTGAACCTTCGTGCCTCGTTTTCTCCATCTGCGAACTGGGTATACTGGTGCTAGTGCAGCGGGTCCTTGTCATACTGTTGATGAGATGCCCTAGAAACCCAGCTCTTGCGTGTCTGTTAGCCCATGGTAAAATTGGTTTTACTTAAAGCCACAGAACTTGTGGAAGACACTGAAGACTTGACTTTGTTCAAGGGGTTGTTGTGGGGATTCTGTGAGTCGGTACCGGAGCTGTGTACAGGAAGCTCTTTGAAAAGAGCCAAAGTGTGCTAGCTGACAGTCTTATTTTCTCCAGTGCGGGGAGAGAGTGCAGGTTTGGGCTTGTTTGTCTCTATCTACACACCCTCGTCCTGAGGGAAGGGGAGGTGAAGCCTGCCACTCTTGGTTCCAGCTTGTGGTTGGTTCTCATCTGTCACTGGGACTTGAGTTTCCGTTCCAGTCCCAGCAAAGATAACAACAGATTTAGGGGCCAAGACACTCCCTCCCCAACTCACTTTTCTAACAGCTGGTGCCCCAAAGGCAAAAACTGTGAGGCTGAGGCCCTTCCTCTCCCCTCGGGTTTGCTCACCGTGGGCCCCTGATTGGTTCTTTCCTGAGCGGTGCTGAGAGTGAGGGAGGGAGGGACACACCAGCTGAGAGGCCTGGCCTGTGGCTGGAGGGCTCCAGGAAGAGAGGGCAGGACCCACCACAGCCACTGCCTCTGCTGATAAGCCTCAGAGATAAGGAGTCAAGCCCTTCCTCCCTCCTTGAGCTGGGAGCCCTCCCCTCTCAGCTGCCTTAGTAGCTAAGCCCTTTGCTTTTTTGGGGTGATCTGACAAAGGAACTCAGAGGAGAAGCTCCGAGCTCCCTTCTTCCTCCCAGGCATCACCCCGCCCCATGCCCACAGCTCTGCTCCTAATGCGTTTGATTGTTCTCAGCTTAACACTTCCTGATAGGCCGAGGGCTAGGTGTGTGTACCCAGGACCGTGTACACACGCAGGCGCAGACCGGACTCTGCACAGGAGCCTCTGTTCCCGCCCCCGGTTGTGGGCTGGGCAAGGCTTGGTCATCTGGACTCCTCCAGGTTCCTGGTGGGCTCAGATTACAAATGGAGTGGGTTTGAGAGTCTGGGCTGGGGAGTGGAGACAAAGTAAATGCATGTAATTCTGCATCCATCCTGTCTGTGCCCCCCACGCCCACCCGCACCCCCACCCCCACTTGGAGTGATGAGCTGGGTACCGAGTCTGGCTGCACCGGCATCTGCAGCCCCTCCCACCGCCAGGCCTCGTCTGGCCCTGCTCTCTGCGACTCTCAGTGACTCTGGCATTCGTTTGCAGTTCCCAGGCCCGTGGTGCTCGTGCCGCTTATCTTGTGAAGTTGACTAATGATGCTCTTCTGCCTGGACCCCAGGGACCAGGAGGTGATAGTTAGTACGCAGGCCTTGCCCGCTGCCTGCAGGCCTTCTGGGATGGGAGGCAGAGGAAGTGGGCCTTGGATTTTCTCCCCCAGTTTCTAACGGCAAATTGCCAGAGGACAGAGCAGACAGATGGCTGTGCACAGTCCCACCAGGAGTGAGGACCACCTCGCCCTTCTTCCTGAGAAGCACTGCACAGGACAGCGAGAGCCAGGGTAGGCTCTCAGGTCCCTCAGGGACGCCCTCTGAAAAACCCCTTCTCCCCTGGTAACACGGACAGCCCTGCCCTGGCCCTCCACTGCAGGCTTGCGGAGGGTGGGAGAGGAGGAGGAAGCTGGCGGCTCCTCCCTGGCAGAGGAGGTGCTGGGTTGTCTGTGCCTTTTCTCTGGAACCACCTGAGGCCTCTATCCCGGGTGGCACCAGAGAAAAAGACCTGCCTTCCACGGTCTCCAGGCAGCCAGGGCACACACTCGGCGCTTTCCCCTCCCCACCAGTGAAATAGGGCAAGACCAAAGGTCCTGAGAACCGTCTGGTGCGCCAGTGCAGGCCTGTCCATGTGGCCTGCCGCCAGAGAGCACCCATTTCTTCCCCTTTTGTAGGCAGAGTGGGAAGTTGAGGAGGAAGCAGGGCACCAGTAGCCTGCCCTGCGACCAGTGCTCACAAGTGCTTCCCCAGCAGCTTCTGAGAAATCCTGACTCCTGCGCCTTCCCAGGACTGTTCTCTCCCCATTTCCTTCATTCTCGCCTTGGTGAAGACAGTGCCCTGGCAGGGGCCAGGGATTAGTGGTTCTGGGACCGTGTGGTGACTTGGATGCTCCATCAGCCTCTGGGCAGAAGAAGGAGCGTAGATTATGACAGTGATCCTGAGACAGTGTCCCCTGCATGGAGTGCCGGGGGCCTGAAGCCGAGTGTGGCCGCCACCTGGGGCTGGGAGAACAGTGTTCCTCTTTTCCTGACTCCTGGTTCCTTCTGCTCCCCTGCCGGACATGCTTACCCAGGCCCCACCTCTCCACTTGCCCAGATCTTCCCAACTTTCAAGGCCTGTTTCTGTCACCTCCTCTGTGAAGCCCTCCAGGTCGCACCAGCACAACCTTGAGACCAGTCGGTTGATATTCACAGTCCAAGCTGGGTAATGCCCCGTCTTGCTTTGTCCGCTGAGGGGTTTCATTTGTGTTGGTCCGGTTTACCCAAAGAGAGTGTAACATTCTCCAGAGCAAGGATTGTGAGTCATACAAATAATCTCCTGAAGAGAAAACTGGACTCCGTCATTCCCCTGCTTAAATCTCTCCAGGGAAAGCCAGGTCATTGCTTGGGCTCAGAAGCTGCGTTCTTCCCCCTGCTGTGACCTGGCCGCTGCCCCACCCCCACTCCAGCCCTCCCCCCGCCCCGCCCACTGCACACAGGCCCCTCCGGCTCCAGTCCAGCTCCTCTCCCACCTACCAAGCCTGTTCCCGCCTCAGGCTGGGGTGTTGAGGAAGTCTTCCTGGAATACTGTCCCCTTTGCCCTCGAGTCTCCATTTCAGGGTAAATGTTGCCTTCAGCACCTGTCTCAGAACATCCCCTTCTTGCTTCGCTCATTGCACGTGTGCGCGGTTGTGTGCTCGATTACTTCCTTGGGTTCTGTCTGTCTCCCATGCTCCATGGGAGGCTCCACGGGGGCAGTGACCTGCGAATGGCAGACCCCTGACCCTGCAAACCCCCGTCCCAGCCTCACCTTAGGCACTTAGGATATTATCTGTGGGGTGAGTTGTAATAATAGTAGCAGCCAACATTTGCGATTGCCTTCTGTGTACTAGGTACATAGCCAATTGTTTTATATAGTTAATGTCTTTAGTCTTCCTGTTAGTGTTCTCGAGAAGGTAATATCACCCGGCATGATGGACGAGGCTGCTAAGGCCCAGAGATGCTGAGTGACGTGCCCGCAGCTATTAAGTGGTAGAGCTGGGACCCGCACCCACACGGCCTGGCCGGCACCACCCACGGCGCAGCCCGTCCTGCTCCCTAGCAAAGAGCTGGACATTAAGGGTTGGCTGGTTTCAGTGCCCAGTGGGTCAGAAGGAGGGCTTCTGCTTTTTCTTGCCTTTTTCATCATGTCTGGACCTTTCTAGAGCTGGGAGGACCCAGAGGCCAGGAGATGGAGAACTGTCTGGGTGTCTGAGTAGATAGCACTTCCTCTTGTGGGCAGGCGTGGGCCCTGCCGCCATTGGAGTGCGGCAGGTGGGGGCGCGGAGCGAGGCTTGGCCGGCAGCGGCGCGGCTGTGGCCAGCCGGAGCTGGTGGTGGTCTCTCAGAGGGAGCCGGCGACGGCTTCGGTCCCCCTCAGTGTGGCGCGCCCTCCAGTGCAGCACCAGCTCACCCATTCCCTGCTACAGTGCTCCTCTTGTCGGGAAGCTCACTGCCTACTCCTGTGACGCAGTGGGGGACAGCTCCAGTCAGTGCACACCTGCCCCCGTGACTTCTGGCCGTCCCCGCGTCTCCAGAGTGGCCCAGACGAAGCCAGAGGCCTCGGTCCACGCATCAGCCGTGTCTGACTCGGGCTTCTCTACTCTGGGGGGGGGACATGCCCTCCCCTCCCTTGCCTTCTCTTTGTGGTGGCTTCGGGACCCTGTCACCTGGAGGGCCTTTGGGGCGCAGTCCGGGCTTTAGGCTGAAGGAAGGGCAACCAGCGAGGAGCTCTTTATCCTTCAGGATCAGTTTTGTTTGTTTGTTTCTTCCTGATCATAGGATTAGTGTTTCTAAATCACTCCCTGAAGGTGATTTAGAGGACCTGGAAAATCACACTGAAGAAAATGCATCCAAGCCCCATAGTCCCACAGTCCCACGGCCGGGCATGAAGGTGGTGGCCTCAGGCCTGAGCCAGCGCCGGGCGAGGGTCCCCGGTCACTGCCTGTCTTCTCCGCATCTCCACCTTCGGGCCGTGCAGCCTCTGGGTGTGGGCGACAGAGATGACAGACAGGTTTCATTTTGTCTGTCCACCTTGGCATTGAGAGAGTCCAAGGCTGCAGCCAGGCTGAGTGAGAAGGATCAGTGTGGTCCTGTGTCAGTGTCCGCCACGGGTACAGGAAGCAGGATGGTGGCACCTGTGCCTCCTGTTCGCTCTCTCGGGACGAAGTGACAGCAACTTGAAATACCAGCACAGCCGAGTCTCTTCAAGACTCTGTTCCCAAGTCCTAGAATCAAGTGTTATTCCTTGGTCCCTGCCACTGAAGGGTGGCGAGAGAGCTTAGGACGGGCAGCCTAAGGCCGCTGTGGAAGAAAGCCACGGGTGAGGGGTGGGGCTACGTGCCCTGGTACCACCCTTGGCCCTGGCTGCCAGGCCCCCTCTCCTTGCACTTACACTTGCACGTGTCGGGGCCTGGGACAGCAGCTACTTGACGCGAACCACACTGCAGGAGCCCGCCGTCCGCGGCCTTGTCCAGGCAGAACTGCGGCAGCAGGAAGGGCTAACCGGGGCCCTGGGCTCGCTGATGCTGATGTACTTGCCCGCTCCTTTTCCTCCTCTCTCCCAGCCCATGAAGCCCCTGAAGGCCACAGCCACCACCTCCCAGCCCGTGCTCACCATCCAGCAGATCGAGACCATCTTCTACAAGATCCAGGACATCTACGAAATCCACAAGGAGTTCTACGACAACCTCTGCCCCAAGGTGCAGCAGTGGGACAGCCAGGTCACCATGGGCCACCTCTTCCAGAAGCTGGTGAGTGTCACGTTGATAGAGGGTCCTTATCCAGGGCCTCAGTGGAGCTGCTGCTGGGGGTGAGGACCAGTCAGCAGTCAGCCCCAGCCCTCCAGGTCTCCGTGGAGCTCTCCAAGGTCTAGAGGAAAGCCTGGGCCTGGGGCCTGGACTCCTGGACTCCCCGCGAAGCCTCAAGTGTTCTAGGGATGCTGAAGGCAGGCCGTGAGCAGAGATGCTCCTGGCAGGGCACTGCTTCTCTCCCTGCTGGGGTTCAGGTCCCCTAGCCCTACACGGCAGGGGCATGTGTGTGGCGGACGGGCAGGGACTGCTTACCTGAGACCTCAGACGTTTGCTGCAGGGGAAGGAAAAGGCTGGAGCGGGTAGAAATACCGAGAGGCTCAGAGTTGGGAAGGCTGGCAGAGGTCTTCACGTGCCCAGGGCTTCCGCGACACCTTCTCCCCTAGCTCTGTGTCTATGTCTGGCTGTGTCCCCTGGAGGACCCTTGGCCAGTGGGAAGGGCGTCAGTGGCCGCTGTTCTCAGGCGTGAACGTTGGGGGGCGGGAGCAGTGCCTCTCCCCTTCCTCCCCTGCGGTGCTGGGGTGGGCTGAGTGGACAGGCCTCGACTTCCCTTGCGCTGGAGAAAACTTGCTTGGCTACTCCCAGGGCTTTACGCTCGGCGTGTTCAAAACTGAACCATTGTTTCTAAGTCGTTTGCTCTTCCTGCCTCTGTCTCAGGGGGCGCGGCCACTATCCTTCCTGCATCCATCTGGGACTCCCGTAGACTTGGCGCTTTCCCTCCACTGCCCCCTTCTCCCTCCCTCTCTCCTACCTCCCTGAGTCCAGGTCTTTAATGCTCACGGCCACCTGCTAGCCCACAGTTCTGGGGCCTCACCTGGACCACGGCCGTAGCCTCATTAATGGCTCCTGCCTCCCGGCCCACCTCCCACCTCTGCCTTAGAGTAGGAGAGTTATCTGAACTCCCCACCGGGCCTCCCTTCTGCCCTGCTTGAATCCCTTTAGTGGCTCCCCTCTGCCTGTTGGGTGAGGACCAGGCTCTGAGCAATGACTTAGGGGACCCTTCAGATGCCACCTTGTGGCCACACCCGGCCTCTGGCTGCTGCCTCCCCCATACCCCTGACACTGAACTTTTTTGAACTTTTTTTTTTAGACATTTTTTAGATTTCTTAAATTTGTTTTTCTTTAGAGGGGAAGGGAAGGAGAGAGGGAGAGAAATACCAGTGTATGGTTGCCTCTCGTGCATCCTCTGCTGGGAACTGGCCTGCAACCCAGGCATGTACCTTGACTGGGAATCGAACTGCGATCCTTTGGTTCGCAGGCCGGTGCTCAATCCACTGAGCTACACCAGCCAGGGCTGGACCTTCTGCTCTCAGCTCACACTGCAGGCACTCTTGACCTCTCTGTACTTGAGACTCTAGCTGCGTGAAATGTCCTTTCCTATCTGCTCTGGCTTCACCTGGTCAGTTCCCAGCTTAGAAGTGACCTCCTTGGAGGAGCCTTCCCCAGCCCCTCGAACGCAGCCCCTCCGGTTACCCCCTTGGTGAACACTCTACCTACCTGTCTCCCCAAAACCATAAGCGCCAGGAAGGCAGGCTGTATGTGCTTCGTCATTAGATCCTCAGAACCAGCCCAGTGCTGAATGAATGAGTGAATGAATGAATGAATGAATGAATGCGTGCACTGGGGCCGCAGAGAACTCAGAAGGGCATTGTGGGAGATGTCACAGGGCCTGAGGTCTGCGTCCTGAGGGGCCGGCAGTGTTGTAGGGACAAGCACAGGTTCTAGGGCCAGGTCACAGCTGGGTCTGAGCCAGGGTCTGCCACAGACAAAACCTGTGTCATTGGGCCACTTACCCAGCCTCTCTGTGACTCGGATTCCTCATCTGTAAACATGAGGATCACGGGGTTCTCGTGAGGACTACCTGACAAGTACTTGGAACAGGGCCGGGGACACAGTAAGTGAGCAGACACTCAGGAGATAGCCGTGGTCGCTACTGTGGTCGGTGCTGTTATCATTACTGTTGTTCCTGTTATTAGCATTATTAGGGAGAGACTCCCCAGGAGGTGCTGCAAGGGAATTCCTTGCTCCTGGTGCTGGCAGCCCCGGAATGCCGGCCCCATTCAGGGACACCCTGTCACCCATTCAGAGACTCTCTGTCACCACTCGGCCTGGTCCCAGAAACCTGCGCTAATTGGCTTGGGGCAACCTCTCTTTAGCCCTCAGAAGGGCAGAGGAGACCAAAACTGAGAGCAGGAGGGTGCCTACTCTGGAGAGGAGTGGAAAGGCTGGCCCTGTTTAGCTTTGTCATTTGGACCCTGCTGTCCCCAGGGTTGCCCATTCTGGTCCCAGCTCCCTGGGCCTGGACATGAATATGCCGCCCACGTTCCCTCCCCCAGCATCACAGACTGAGATCTGAAGCCCTAGGGGCTGCAGGCCTGGGTGGAGCCAGAACAGGCCGGGCATCTGACCACGTGTTTTCCGATGGTCTCCGGGTATTTGATTATCCATCACGGAGAAGGGAATTAGCATGTCTGCTGTTTGTTTTATGAGATCACTCCAGTGCCAGGCTGCTGTTTCCAAGCAACATCCACTTCCCAGTCAACAGCCCTGGCAGGCCGGGCCTTGGGCCCTACAGATGAGGGTGTCTGGTGGAGATGACAGTGCCTGGGATGGCCAGTGGCCCTGCATTCAGGCCTGCTGCCCGGGCTCCTGTGTCTGGGTCACCTCCTGCTGCTCCCTTAGGCAGTGAGGTGGGAGGGTAGTGTTCCAACTGAACGTCTGGCCTTGACTGTTCTCGTGGGAAGGGAGACAGGAGAATGCATATCTGGAAGAATAGCAATGATTTTTACTTTGGTTCAGGATGCTATTGGCTAGCACATCCTCTGTAGCTTGGGACACCAGTGGGCCAGTACTTCCCCCTGGAAAAGGAGACAAATGTCACCCCTTCCTGCCCTCCCCAAGATGTTTGTTGGTGGTGGTGGTTTTTGGGGGAGTCTGGCCTGTCTGGGGGCTGAGACCCGCATGGCTCTGACCTTGGCTTCTCCACAAGCATCCCACTTCTCACACCCCCTCTGGCTTTCCTGGGCCCACTGTCAGCTTCCTTGGGCTCTGTCTCTGCCCAGGCTGCTCCGGGCCCCTGGCCTCACCTCTTTGGGTCCCTGAGGAGCACACAGATCTCAATCCAGGGTAGCAGAGCAGTCCAGGGTAGGGCTCAGGGCAGCGCTCTGGTGGGAGCCCTGAGGAAGAAGCCCCCCAGCAGCTGAACCTCCTTGCTACATCACTGAAAAAAGTGTAAACCAGAAAATCTGGAGAATAGTGTAGCAAACAACCATGTTCTCGCCTCCCAGAAGTAACAGATGTTGAGTCTGAAGATGCAGGGCAGAACTTTGTAATCAGGAGGATAAAGCATCACGGGTGGAGGGGCAGGCCCGTCCCTCCATCCTTGGAGCAGCCGCCAGCGTGAATTTGGTGTGTGGCCTTCTGGGCTGCAGTGTGCCATTCACTACATATCTGTACCTTGTCGTGGCATTGCATGGGCTTTTTAAATGGACGTACGTGTACACATTTTCTACTTTTTGCAGTTCAGCCCATCGATTTGAAACTTGTCAGTGTTGCTTCCTGTAGGCCTCGTTCATTCATTTGAGCTGCAGTGTGTGGGGGGGGTCCCTTTTTGTGAGCGCTTGTTTCCAGTCTTTCCGCCAGAGGGGGAGCGAGGCGGTGGGCACCGCGCACAAGTTCCTCTAGTGCAGCGCTTCCCTGTGGAAACATAATGCCCATTGATAATGGACAGTTTTCTAGTAGCCACATATCTAATCTAATATTTAGGTGTAAAAGTACACAGGTGAAATCAATTTTAAGAATATATTGTATTGCCCTGGCCGGCGGCTCAGCTGGTTGGAGGGTCGTCCCGTACACTGAAAGGTTGCAGGTTTGACCCCCGGTCAGGGCACACATGTGGGCAGCCAACTGATATTTTCCTGTCTCTCTCTCTCTGTCTCCTTGTTCTCTCCCTCTGAAACTGATAAACATATATTTTTTAAAAGAATATATTGTATTTAGCTCAGTAAGTTTAAAATGTCATTTCAACATGCTAGCAATATTTGAAAATTAATGAGGCCATTTACATTCTCTTTTCTATGCTAAGCCGTTGAAACCCAGTGTGGATTTTATGCTTAAGGCACCTCTCAGTCTGGATGAGCCGCATCTCACGAGCCCACACTTAGTGAGAGGCTCCTGTCGAGGACAGCAGAGCTCTCCGTGGGGAAGTGGGTTTGCTAAGCAGTGGGTGGAACTGTGTGTGTTTTAATTATCAGTTATTGACAAATGACTCTCCGAAGAACTGTACTGATTCACACCCACAAGCAGTTTGTGGAAGCGCCTGCTTCCCCACCCTTGTGCCAGCTCTTGGTATGACTAGACCTTTACATTGTGGCCCGATGGATGGCTATAAAATAGTATTTCACTGTCATTTGAATTCACATTTCCACCCTTTGCCTCCTTAAGAGGAAATGCGTACGCACAGCACAGAGAAAGATTTCCATAAATAGCTGAGGAATTGAGTGAATGTGCCTTGGTTTCCCCTTTTGCAGAAAGGGAAGATGACATCTGTTCTGTCTCCCAGAGGAGTTACAAGTCATGAAAAGCTTCGTTTCAGGTTCATGCAAATGTGTGGTGAGGCAGGGCCTCTGGTTCCTGGCAGGCGGAGGGAAGTGGGGACTGGGCCTTGAAAGGTTGTGCCTCACGCTGAGCGTGGGGCGTGGCTCCCTGAGCAGGCCACACCCACACATGCCCGTCCGACTCCTCCCCTGTCTCTCCCTGATCCCGCTAATTCCAGGACGTGAAAGAGGTGTGAGACACTGAGGGGCTTCAAACCGTGAGAGACCTTGATGATGCTAAATAAAGCCAAATGCTGCTGATGAATTGAATTTCTGGCATGCCAGCCAAGGCCCTATCCTGCTCCCCCAAAGCCCCCTTGTTAACCTTATTGGCTGAGTCAGTTTCCATGGAAACCATCAAGTTCAAAAGCATGCTGTAGTATAAGCATCCTGCCTTTGCCCTCTCTTCCCAGCCGCCCTTTGAGCTGAGTTAGAGGTTCTGAGTGCTAAGTGAGCGCCAGGTGCTCGGGTTAAGCTTTCATCCATTCACTAATCCTCTCTCCCCACCCCGCTCCTGCCCTCCTCTCTCTCTCCTCTTTCTCCTTGCAGGCCAGCCAGCTTGGCGTGTACAAAGCCTTCGTGGATAACTATAAAGTCGCTCTGGAGACAGCTGAGAAGTGCAGCCAGTCCAACAACCAATTCCAGAAGATCTCCGAGGTGGGCACCTCCCCGCAGGCCACCCCTGTGACACGCGGCTTCTGCGGCTGCTCATAGCCTTCTAGCCTCTGAGCCTCCCCTTTCCTGCTTGCCACTTAGGGAAATGGTCCCCCGATGGGTGACACTTAGCCTGACATTTGCTTTCTTGCACTTGACATTTTCCCTCTTAATGTAAGAGCACCAGTGTGTTTGATTTTTGTCATTCTGTTTTAGGTTATTCTGTTAGAACAGGGGAGGCCAACAAAAGCAGTATTTCCCTCACTGCAGTGACCTCGAGCAAGTCACTTCCCTTCCGCTGGCTTTTGTTTCTGTAGCATGAGGTGTCTGACTTGCCAGACTTGATAAGAACCACAGGGACACTGCTTAAAATGCAGGTGTTCAGGCACCTCCCCTGGAGCTTCAGTTCAGCAGGTTGGGGGTTGGAGGCCCAGGAGTCTATTTTTAATAAGCTTCCTGGGTGATTTTCATTGATCAGGGAGATTTGAGGAAGTCTGGGCCAGGCAGGCTTTTCAGATCCCTGCGTTCCCCGCGGAGAGCACAGTGGCCACTTACGTAGAGAGAAGCCACGGGCTCTCCAGCTGGAAGTGTATCTGCTCCTGCCCTAAGCTTTCCCTCCACACCCCCTGCAGGGCAAAGATGTGGCATTGTCTGCCATCACTGCTCCAGGACGCGCAGCGCAGGGTGCGGCTCTGGGATCCCTCACGAGCACAGCCCAGCTCACCCCTTTAGCCAGAAAGATCTCGGTGACAGCCCCAAGCCGCTGGCCTTGCAGTCAGAGCACCCAGCCTCAAGCTCAGGGCAGGAGAACCCCTCCTCCAGTTCTAGGGAGCGGGAGCCCCTTCTGCAGCTTCGGTGGCCCTGCCTTACAGGCTCTCTGGGCCCTTGGCTTTCTTGCCTCAGCTTTGATGCTAGAAAAGTTGGTGAGATGCAGCATAGTTTTCATGAAACTAGTGGGTTATGGGTTATAACCAGGTTCGAAACTGGCCTAGACGTAGTACAAGAGTCAGGTGGAGGTGCGAGTGTCTGACTTGACTACAGGTAAAAGCCAGACTGGAAAAGTGTGGACTTGGGTCTGTAGCCGAGTTGGGCTTGTTAATCCGTGGGAGCTCTCCACAATTCAACACGCCTACTAGGGCCAGAGAGAGGAGGGCTGAGCTCGGTTTCTCATCCCAACCCCAGGGGTCAGGTGAGTCACCCTCTGCCTCAGAGGACCGAGTGACGGGCGGGGAAGTCCCTCTCGGTGGAGTCACAAGGCTGGAGAAAGGGGCCTTCCCTTCACGGCTCCCACTTCTCCTTGGGAACAGGCTGGGTTCCCTAGCCCTGTGTTCAGAGAGGCCTGCCATGGCTGCCTGGGTACCTGGGGTCGTGTATAGTCCAGAGCGGGGGGGGGTCCCCTCTTGTGGTGGGCAGAACCCCCTGCGCTCATCCCAAAGCCCCTCGCAAAGCCAACTGGCTCCAAGGGCAGAGCCAGCGGCCTGCTGCCAGGTGGCTCCTCACCCTGATCCAGGCGCTGACGCTGTCTCCTCCTACTGGAGCTGCCGCCTAATTACTGCAATTAGGCCCTTCTCCTCTGCGGCAGCAGTGATTTCATACCTCTAGGCTGCACTGGGGGGGGGAACGGAGAAAAATTCCCTAAAACTAGGAATCCAGACACCAGCCAGAGACATCGACGTGAGGAGCTGAGTAACCCCCCTCCCCTCTCCGCCTCCCAACCCCAGGCTCAGGCCCTGGGGGTTTTCTCTGTCTAGAAGCAGCTTGAGGCAGGCTCAGGAGAAGGGGAGCTCCTGCTGCCTGAGCAGTTCCCCCCCACCGCCCAGGCAGTGGGCAATATCACTTGGGTACCTGACCTTGGCCTCACCTCGCCCCCATCTCCCCCTCCCCACACCTTAGATGTCCCTCTGTGCACTCAGCCCTCCAGTGGGGATTGCCTTACAGCTCCAGTTACAGGCCTCACTGGTCCTTTGGCAGGAGCTGGAGCTGGACCTCTCTCAAGGCAGATAAGAGAGGTGTGGGGCGGATGCGCTGCCCAGGAGTCTGTTTGCAGCACTCACTGCCGGTCACTCTGCCCAGGATCCGCACGGCGCGTTAGCTGTTTCTTCCCCGTTTTCTCTCTCATGCCCAGCATCAGCTGCAGAGGGAGGGGCGTGCCAGGTGGAGCTGGGGGCCCAGTGAGTCCCTCCTGAGTAGGCTGTGGAAGTAAGCCTCTTGGCCCCAGGTGTGTCCCTCATCCTGTACAGGTGTGTGGGACCCCTCACTCCTTGTTGGAGGAGCTGCTCTTGTCCCCGGGATCAGCTGGTAACACCTGGTGCTTGTCCACTCAAGGCTGATGTGTACAGACCCCTAAGCTGTGGCTGCTGCTGGGGACACCCTGGGTGTCGGGGGGGGGGGGTGTCCTGCTCCTGCTGCCTCTGATTCTCTGGAAGTTGCAGGGGAGGGGCTTTAAGGGACAGGTCTGAGGAGCATGATTACCAAAGTCCTCCTCGCCTGCACCCTGCTGCTGGGCCCCGGGGCTCCAGCAGACCAGGGGTGTGGCGCCGGGAGGCCCTTGCCCGTGGTCTTCGTCTCTCTGGTGTTTGGGGCCCTGGGTTTCAGAGCCCTCCTTCCCCCTGTGCTCACCGTGGGGGATGGGCAGGCTCAGGTACAGGCCGGGCAGTGATTCCTCTCCTCTGTTTGGCAGGAACTCAAAGTGAAAGGTCCCAAGGACTCCAAGGAGAGCCACACGTCAGTCACTATGGAAGGTACTTTGGGGGACAGGCTGGATAACAGCCCCTTCCTTTGTCTGGCTTTGTGGACTGTGGTGCCCTGCTTGTGCGAGCGTGTGCACGTTCTTGTGGGAGTGTGTGTGTTTGTGAGCGCGCGCACGGACTCAGCCTCTGCCCCTAGGCAGCCAGCCAGCTACAAACGTGCTCCTCCTTAGGACGCCAGCCGGCAGCCAGCTCCCTTCCTCCTTCTTCCTCCCGCTTCTTCGTTGTCGCACCCTCCCCTCTCCTCCTCCCCTCCCCCCTGCCCCTCCCCTTGCTGGAGGAGCACTCGGGAAGCGGCTGCTTGATTCTGGAGGCTGTTCAGCAGCAGCGTGCAAGGTGGCTGAGTGGCTGGGCTGCTGACGGGAGCCGGGAGCGATGGCCGCGCGCTTCTGCTCCTGCCACGGGGACAGAGGCTGCCATGGAAATTCTCCTCATCATTCGCTTCTGCTGTAACTGCACCTATGGTAACCCAGGCCCCTCTCATGGGAGGTGGTGTTTCTCCCCACCGCTGGGGGCTGGCTGGCTGGAGTGGGCTTAAACGTGGCCGTCAAGGTTTGGGGGGCAGCTGGGAAGGGAGTGGCAAGTGACTGGATCTACGTTTACCCCGGTTCACCAGCTTCCAGCCTGAAATTGAAGTCTGGGGAACACTCGGGGCAGGAATGGCTTAGAAAGGGAAGGACCCGGCTAGAAGGGCCCAGGTATCCCCTGAGTGTCTGTGTGGAATTGATGGCTTAGCTTGAGAGGCTGTGGGCAACTTCCTGGAGAGGCTGTTAAAGACAAAGTGACAAGACTGTCCCCGCAGGTGTAGCAACCTAAAGGGCTGGAGAGGGGTCAGCAGGGGGCCCGCAGAGTGACAGGTGGTCGGACAGCAGCACCCTGGACGAGGAGGGCGCGGCCGGAGTGAGAAGTTGGGAGTTTCTTTGTTTCCGGAGAGGAGAGGAGAGGGGGTTGAGGGCCCCGGGTATTGTGTGCTCAGAGAGCACATGCTGCCTTCCAGACATGCTCTCCTCTCAGACCAGCGGCCGCGGGAGACCCCGGGAGACCCCGGGAGACCTGGGTACGGTTGGGAGAGCAGGAAGGAGTGGGCTGCTCCGAGGGGTTATCTCCAGTCACTGGAGCCCCCGGAGCTAAGGTGTTGGCACTCAGCGAAGCTGGCGGGAGAGGGGGCGTGGCGGTCTGCTGCTCCGTGAAGGTCACACACCCACCGTGCAGTGGAAGGGATCGGCCCTTGGCAGTCCCCTCAGTGAGGGGTCCCGGGACAGGCACCTGCCGTCAGCCAGGTATCTCCCTCAAAGGAGGCTGAAGTTGGCCCAGACAAGAAGGTGTCGGGAAGCTGGCGGCCCTGCTCTCGGAGGCAAGAATTGCCTTAAGGATGACCCCAACCACCTTTGGCAGGGGTGTGGGGTCAGATGTTACCTCTGGGTCCCTGCATGTTGGAGTGGCAGGCAGCTGGCCCTGTCTCTCCCCTCCCACCAGGCGCTTTGTCTCTGTACCCTTCCCAGTCACTAAGCTTTCACATCTCCGTGGTAACCTGGAGCTCCTTATCAAAAGCTGAATGGGGCGGTGGGGGTGGGGGCAGTGTGCTGAAGGAGAGATGGTGGGGTTTCCTGGGCTCTCTCCCAGGGGCCACTGCCAGAGGGACTGCTGTCCCCTCACCTTCTCAGGCAGTCCTATGTCAAGGCTCCTGATGGAGGTGACCCTGTGCAGGCCCTCTCCAGCTGCCCCAGCAGGACAGCTCTGGAACTCTAGTCACTGGGCAGAAGCCACCCTGTGCTCGTGCCCTTCAGCTCAGATTCTGACAGGTTGGATCAAGAGAGGAGCTAGGCTGGAAATAGCCTGTTCGAAGATCAGCAAGGAAATGCTCTTTTGATCTGACCTAGGAGTTGGTCAGGGCTCACCTTTGCCTCCCTAGAAGGGAGGGGGCCAGCCCTTTGCTTCCTCTTCCCTCCCCCAAAGAAAGCTCAGTCTTAGTGAAACAGGCCTGGGACCCGGATTTCAGGGTTTTTTTTGGTGCCTGTGATGCAGGCTTTGAACTCAGCCTCAAAGCAGGGAGTAAGGAGTGAGCGAGCCCTTGCTACTCACACTGTTTAGAACCTTCTCCGCTCCTCCCAGGGATGCCGGTTCTGAGGGTCCCATGGAGACTGTGCAACTTGGGGCTCACTCTGGAGTTCACGGCTCTTTGTGAGCTCTGCAGGGCCCTGTGCCAGATGCTGTGGGGGGTGTGAAAGAAAGTCATGTGTGACCCGGGTATTCCTTCCTTGTGAATCTTTCTAAGAGCAATTTACTTAACTTCTCTGTGCCTTCGGGAAGTTTCCTGTCAGTGAGGTGGGGCCAGTGCTAATTGCTTCCCTTTTGAATCAAAGGAAATAATGCATGCAAAACAGTACCACTGGACACAGCAAGTACCCAGCAAGCTAGAGAAAGGCTGGCTTACTCATGTCAGTGGTCTGACTGCAAGGCACTGTGGGTATTGTTTGCAAAAGTCCTGGTCAGGGAAGGCTTCCTTGGGGGGGGAGGATAGGTGCTGCAGCTTGGTGAATCGTGTCTATTCCAGGGACAGGAACGGCATGGTGAGGAGTGGAGAGAGTGGGAGAAAGAGGGCAGGACGCTGGGGGGGCAGGTGAAGGGCAGGAACAGGGGAAAGGCGGGCTCCTCCCTCTGCATCCTCAGGGTCAGCAGGCAGGTAGGAGCCCTGGGAAGCATGAACGTCAGGTTGCTCCTCCTCCCTGGTTCCTTCCATATGGGGCTGTGTCCCCGGGGCCTCTCCCTGCACTTTCCTCCCTGCTCACTTCCTCCCAGCTGCCCTTTCCTCACCTGGGCTGAGGTGCAGGACTCATTCCACAGCTCCCATCAGGTGGAGTCTTGAGGTGACCACAGGCATATTAATAACCCGTCTGAAACCCAACCCACCATTTGTGCAGCCCTCTGAGCTTAGTCAGAAACCTCGTCCTCCTGGGACCCGAAAGAGAGACACAGGGAGCTGACGCCGCAGGATCAGCTTTCCCTGAGTGAACTTGAGGGCTCGCCCTGGCAGGGGTCTGCTGAACTCGCACTTTCTCTTGGGTCTCCTGGTTCTCAGGGTGTGATCTCCTCCCAAGATGAGTGAAGCCACAGGTGCACACCCTAAACAGCCTCTGAACTGGACCCCGCTGCCCCCCCCACCCCTCAGGGTGGACTGGACTCTACCCTCACTGTCCCAGGATACCCCCGGCCTGGTCTTGTCCCTTCGGGCTTGCAAAGTCCAGGGGGAGGGGCTCTAGAAATTGCTAAATTAAGAAAGGGCTACAAATAAGCCATGGGAAACACATTTGCATAAAGCAGTGGTTTTCAGTGATTCCCGCATATCCAAATCGGCCAAGGAGCTTTTTAAAAAATGCTGATACCCAGGTCCCCCCCGGCAGAGCTTGAGATTCAGTTCCTGTGGTGAGGAGAGCGAGGCTGGCAGCTGTGTCTTTTAAGAGCTCCCCAGTGATTCTAATGGGCAGCCGAGCAAAGACTGCAGATGAGGCTCGTGGCGCACCACTGAGACTGCGCCTTCTCCGCAGCCCTCGAGGTGTCCCCGAAGCACCGGCTTAGCGCTGCACAGGGTGTTTCTGTCTCGGGCTTTGGGGGACTCTGAGGCTTGGGAGCTGGCGAGAACACGAATGTCTGCTCCCAGACCCATCACCGTCTGGTCCTGCAGGACACCCAGTCTAGGGTTCTCCTCCCCAAACCAGCATCCTGCCTCATTGCTCCTATAGCAGGGGGACGGGGGTCACGACCCCGCGGCCAGAAGCATGCAGGTGCAGGACTGAGGGTGAAGCATCCATGTTGGGAGAGGCCAGGCACAGCTGCTCGCAGGCAGCTTTGTTTGGAAGTACTGCCCGACCAGCTGCTGCTTCCACCTGCCGCTTCCACCTGTCTCTGCCGAACCCCAGCAGTCCTCATTTGGTGTCCCGGTCACCGAGGGGGGTGGCGCATAGCGGTCTGCTGAGCTTGCATTTCCCCCCACCTCTTCACGGCTCCCAGAGGTCCCACTCAAATTCCTTCAGGAAATCTTTGCCCCCTCGGCTGCCACTGGCTTGGAGCAGAGCCTTTCTGTAGAGTCGGCCTGCCTCCCTCAGCCTGCCCTGTTTTGTCTGGGGGTTTGAGGGCACGGAGAGGGGTCTTCTCATGGAGATGAGGCTGGCTATGTGGGTCAGAGGGAAGCCTGCCATTTCCAGACGGCAGTGCCAGGCCTTGGACCAGGGGAGCGTGAGAGTGATCGGGCCCGAGGGAGCTGCCCTCCCTGGAAAAACAGCACGTCTCCTGCCGACATTCTGGGGCTCCAGGTGTGACCCAGAGTGTGCTGGAGCTCTGCAGGGGAAGGCTAGGCGCATAGCTGCCAGGGCAGGGGGCTTACAGAGGGGCACCTGCCTCCACCCCATGAGCCTGGCCAGGAGAGGGCCCAGGCCGCCAGGGAGGTGTGTCTGCCTGCTGTGCTGTCTGGCCCGGGGTGAGAATGGAGGTGTGAGTTGCTGCAGAACCTGCTTGTCGGGGTGGGTGTCCTGCACATGGGCATCTGCTCAGGGCAGTGAAGCAGGTCGGGGGGCGAGACAGGTTCCTAAGGCCTCGAGCTGCTCCTGGGTCTCATCTGTCCTGTCTTCTCCAACAGCTCTGCTCTACAAGCCCATTGACCGAGTCACCAGGAGCACCCTGGTCCTACATGTGAGTGTCAGAGCCCCGAGTAGCGAGGGACGGGTCAGGAATTCCACGAGAGACTGAGCCCAGAGGGGGCAGGTGCTGGAGTCACTGAGCACAGCTCATCCGGGAAACTGGACAGAGGGGCCTCGGGCCTCAGCTGCGCCTGCCTGGCCCGCGGTAACCGTGCCAGTGGGGCCAGGGCCTAAATATAGCTGGGCCACTAAGCTTGACATTTGGCCAAATGCTCCCTCGGAGGCATGCACTTCCTGCCTCACCGTCCCTTGCCTACTGTTCTGCGGTGCCCTTGGAGCAGCTGTGGGGCGGGGAGACGGCCGCCTCTCCCAGCTGCTTGGTGAGAGGAGACTCCACCTGGCTCCCCCACACACACAAGGGGGGAGAGGAATGACTTCAGCAGAGAAATAAAGGGCCCACTGCCTTCACTGCTGCTGCCCCTAATTTTAGTTCAGATTTCACAGGCAGGACCAGATTAGTGTGGATCCCTGAATGCCCACCCCCAGAATTCTTTTAGTGAAGATGAAGTGCTTCCCACTGTCTTATTAAAGCCCCTTTAGAACCTCCCTCAACTCACCACCCCAACCCTCTCCAGGACCTGCTGAAGCACACACCTGTGGACCACCCGGACTACCCGCTACTTCAGGATGCTCTCCGCATCTCCCAGAACTTCCTGTCCAGCATCAACGAGGACATTGACCCCCGCCGGACTGCCGTCACAACACCCAAAGGGGAGGTGAGCTCAGGGCCCAGGGCAGCCGCTCACCCGGCAGCCAGATTGCCTACCCCTGCTGTCCCGCACCCACAGACACGGGGCCCTGTGCCCTGGGCTAACAGCTTTACATCCAGTGTCTCATTAATCTTTATAATCCTCACTGACAGAAGAGGAAACTAAGGCCTGGGGAGTCTCTCCAGGTGGGGTGTACCTCTCAGCCACTGTCAGCACCGGATTCTTTAGCTGGGGTTAGCTGTCTGTAAGCCCCGTGCACTGTCCTCCTTACCAGGACTCAGGGGGCTCTGGCTGTCTTGGTCTTAACTACAAGTACCCTGCTGTACCATGGGTGATAGGATGCCCGCAGGGTCCCCCTGGAAGATAATGGCCCAGTCTGAGGGAGCTTGGGGAGTCTGAGGGAGGGGGAGCTCTGCCTCTGATGAGCCTGCACGAGCAGGTGGGAGAAGCCAGGGAGAGGGCCCTGTGGCAGGAAGAGCTGGTGGGAGAGCTGGCTGAGGCAGCCGGGTCACCGGAAAGTCCCAGGTGAGCACCTAGATGTGGTACAGCAGCTCCAGTTCCCTGGGGGCCCTTCCTGGAGGAAGGGTTGGGGGGGTGACCCAGTGAGGAGAAGCAGTTTGAAGAATCAGAGAGAGAGTTACCGGCATGGGTCAGCAGCCTGGCCCACGTACAGCACTTCCTGTCCAGCAGAGGGAATTGAGTGGCGTTTAGGAGCGCAGGCTGGCTGGGTTTATGTTCCTTTGTTACATTTATGAGTCCCCAGTGTCTCCTGGGGAGGGGAGTAATGAGGGACAGGATCTAGAGAGTGACTAATGAGCACAGAGAGCTGTCCCTGCTTGCAGCTCCCAGCCGTGGTTTGCAAACCCTGGAATGTCCCTTGTTTATTTGACTCGGGGATTAGCTGAAAGACGCCCAGCAGACTGATAACACTATCAGTTTCAGATCATTTCGGTGGTACACTTTCCACATACTTACCTCCATGTCGTAGGGTGTGCCACTATGACGTGGTATGTAATGCAAGGAAGGCTGGGACAGATCGTGGCAGCCCCGGGGCTTCCACTGCCTCTGAGGGGGGCAGGAAGGAAACTCTGGAAGTTCTGCACGAAACGGCGCTGTGGACCCTACAGTGCCCAGGCTAGAGGTGGTGGCAGGTTCCCCTGCACACAGCTGCAGCCTCAGAGGGGAGCCCAGGGCCTCCCATCCGTCTGGGCTGGTTGAAGAATTTACTCAGAGGTAGTAGCATCCACAGGCCTGAGAGGGTCTGCAGGTCGAGATGAACTGAACCTAGATAACTTCTCAGACAGGACTGTGGGGTGGGTGTTGTGGGGGTGGGAGTGTTCGTGCCCCAGGGTAGAGGAACTTAGTCATCCTGAACTAGGGTCCGTCCAGGTGGAGCTGTTGAGAGCTGCAGAAAAGCTTCAAGCTCCCATATGTTGGTCTCACCTGATGTCCTGGCCTCGTGCCATTGTGCACGCATCGTCCTGGTGATCCCATCCTTATGGGCGGCCATCATTAACCCCCACTTTACAGATGGTTAAACTGAGGTTAAGTGAGGTCAGGAAACTTGCCCAAGTTCACAGCTGGGAAGTGGCAGAGTCTGGATTCAAGCCCATGTCCGTGTGACCCCCAAACCATTGCTCTTAACCAGCAGGCACTACGGCCCCTCCCCGCAGCCCGCCCCTCAGCGGGATGGTGCGCCTGAGCAGGCTGGGCCCCGGGCTGACCGTGCCTGAGCGGTGGGTGGGTGTGCCATCTCCCTCAGACGCGGCAGCTGGTGAAGGACGGCTTCCTGGTGGAAGTGTCAGAGGGTTCCCGGAAGCTTCGGCACGTCTTCCTCTTCACAGATGTCCTACTGTGTGCCAAGCTCAAGAAGACATCTGCAGGGTGAGTGTGCGTGTGCCCAGATGCAAAGTTGGGGAGGAGCTTGACCCTGCCCCCCTGTGGAGCCCCGTAGCAGCCTGGAGCAATCTGCATGTTTTCCTTTTTTAAAAGCATATTAATTTATTTTACTGCACAGTCTCTTTCTAAAAATAAATGATGTGTTTAATTATAAAGATAATATAACCAAATTACAGACCAAAAAAACCCACCACCCATCCGAACATAAGCATCAGTCTCCTGCTGTTGTATTTCCTTCCAGTTTTTTTAATGTCCTTACACGTTTTTCCAGAGACTTGTAATCAGAGTGAATGCCCAATCTGGGGCTCTGCTTTTTCCATTTCACGTCATAAGCATTTTCCCTGTTGCTGCCTAATCTTCATAATCATCACTTCACTTTCCTGCATGATGTTTCGAGTAGATATGCCATAATTTACTTAAGCATTCTTCTTTTATTAGACGTCTCTACATTTTTGCTCACGAGCCATAGTGAATATTCATTAAATCCGCTGCTCTCATTTATTGAGTGGGTCTGCCATGCCAGGTGCCACGACAAATGCTTCGAATATTTTATTCCTAATCTTCCCAACAACTTTGTAAAGTAGGTATTATTTCCCAAGTCTCACAGATGACAGGAAAGAGAATAGCAAAATAAGTTGCCCTGGGTTGCACAACTAGAAGTGGAGGAGATGGGATTCGAACCTTAATCTGACTTGAAAGCCGCTTTCCACCTCCTTCTCCAGACTTAGTGATGTAGCCCCACTCTGCGCCATGAGCAGAGAAGGTTGTTCGGTGTGCATCCCACATTCTTTCACCTACCGTGTGCTGAGTACGCTGGCTTACAGTCCAGGGGAGACGAGCCCAGAGCTCGCTGCGACACTGAGGTGCCGGGCGCGGACCCGCATTCTGGGGGGAGGGAGAAGGCGGGTTTTATGAGACTCAGTAAAGGGCAGGGCTCCCTGGCACTCGATCTGAGACACTTTAGGGCACAGGTGGCAGTCATAAGCAAACATGCCGGTGCCTTCAGTCCTCTGCCCATGGCAGGCTTGACTAATTAGCCCTGGCACTATTGCCCACTGGGCTCGGACATGGCTTTATAATCCTCCCTCTAGTACCTCAGGTGACCTTGGTTGATCAGAGCTGGCGTTCAAAATAACATTTGTGTTCCATCTCAAGCCTAAAGGATAATGAGTATAAGCTAAGCACGGGCAGACTGGAAGGGAGGGGAGAGAGTGAGCCCTCTCTTGCTCCTGCTTGAGAGGTTTGAGACGTTGCAAAACATCAGTCATACCCGACCAGAAGACTGGCACGGCCAAGGTCCAGAGCCCTCGCTGCCGCTTCCGCGCGGGTGTTTGCTGATTGGGCGGCTCAAGGACAGTGGATCATTTTGGACGAGTTCTCAGTTAACTGCTTTTAGGCAGTTTGGGGCTCAGCAGTTCAGGCCGAGCTCCTTCTGGCTCAAGTCCTCCTCTGGTTCATTGGCAGGAAGCACCAGCAATATGACTGCAAATGGTACATCCCCCTGGCCGACCTCGTGTTTCCGTCCCCGGAGGAGGCGGAGGCCAGCCCCCACGTGCACCCCTTCCCAGACCATGAGCTGGAGGACATGAAAATGAAGATCTCTGCCCTCAAGAGTGAGATCCAGAAAGAGGTGAGCAGAGGGGAGCTGGTGCAGGGGAGTCGGCTGTTTTTCTTGGGGCCCTTTGACTCGGCTGTATCGAGAAGTGCAGGCAGGGGAGGTGGTGAGGGCTGGGAACCAGATGAGGAGGGAAGAGGCAAGAGAAGGGGACCTCAGGCATCCACAGGCTTGGGGAAAGACTTTGGTCTCGGCAGATCAGCACTGAGCAGGTGGAGGGCGAGTCAGTGCTCAGAAGTCAGTCAGGTTGATCCTGGGAAATTTCCTGGAGAAGAGTGTGCGTCAGCACTATAGAAAAGGGGAGCAAGAGAAGACGCCTCCATGAGGGAAAGCAGGACATGTACAAGGGAAAGGGCCCAGGAAGCCTCCTACAAACCGACAGACCAGAGAGGCAAATACCAAGGACCCAGGAGCCTTGCACGCCAGGGCGCACTTGATGTAGAGATGCACAGAAGCCTGTGCCCTGACCAAGAACTGAGATTCTTCTCAAACACACGTGAAACATCCACACACACGGAACAGGCTTTAGGCTGCAAAGGCAATCTCAGATTAAAAAAAAAAAGTGATGGGCTACCTGTCCTGTTCACAGACTATGGTGCAGAAAAAGTAGAAATCAACAAGCAGAATATAGTTAAATATAAGCCTGGCAACTTTCAGAGTACAAAGGAAATCGAAGTGGGAACTGCATGAAAATGAGAGCCCTGCATATCAGAACCTGTGTGATGTAGTCAAAGCGCTATTAACAGGAAAATGCATAGCCTTCAGTTCGTATAATTGAAAGCAGAGGCTAGTGGAAAGCCCCCAGAAGTCGTCCCCCCACCCCGCCCCCGGTACATGGCAGGCAGGGCATGGAGGGGCTTGTTTGGTTGGTCTGCTTTCTTCCTCACCCATCCAGCTCTGCTTGCACCTCCCTTCCCCTGGGGAACCTTCCCTAATGCCCACCCACTGCGGGCTGGGTTGGGTGCCCTGCTTCCTGGCTCCTGACGTTTGCCTCTTTGCTTCATTGGTGCTGATTTATAATTGCATAGTCACCTTTTTCCTTTACTAACTAGGATCTGAACTCTCGCAAGGGGCTGTTTTATGTTCCCAGTGCTTGGCACATAATAAATACTTGTTTCATAAATGATTGTCGAGGAAGATGCACAGGTGGTCTCTAAGGATCCTTTCATCTCAGGCACCTCTCCTTGAACGGGGGAGGAGAAGGCCACAGTAATAATGCCAGGGGTATTTGGAAGCGAGGGTCTGCGGGGAGTGTGTCTGTCCAGAGGGAGCCTTGGACCGGCACAGGTGTGTCCCCCACCACCTGCCTGCCACATGGCCCGGCCCCACCTGGCCTCAGTGGAGCCTGTCGCCCCATCTGGTGCTGTCCACCATCCCCACCTGGCCCTGGGAGGCGGTGGGCTAGGTGCCTTGCCTCCTGCCCCGGGTGTGTAGACGCGGTCTTGCTCAGTTGAATCAGTGCTTACTGAGCGCCACTGGCTACGCTGTGCCTGCCGCCTCACAGAGCTCCTGGTGGGGGTGGGGGTGGGGGGACAGGCATGCACATTGCCGCCCACAGAGGAGTCAACTGGAGGGGCACAATAAAGTTGTTCCCTGAAGCACAGAAGCAGCAGTGATTTACTTGTTTAATAACATTTTTTAAACTTACTTTTTCCCTAATCACCAGTGTAGCCCTGGCTTGTTGTAAGGAAAACTCACAATGCCAAAGTGTGTAGAGTCACACTGACCGGTCGTCCCCGACCCCGCTGTGAGCGGTTCCAGGCGCATTCCTCCCGACTCCGCTGTGCTGGGGCTGGCGTGTGCGCACGCGCATTGTTTCCCACGTGAATGAGATTAGACTGCAGATGCTGTTTTGCAATTTAAGCTTTTCACTTAACAGGGCACCTTAGTTTGGGTCTTTCGGGTTCTTTCTAACGGCTGCATCCTATTCTGTTGCTTGACGCACAACAGTGCATTTGGGTATTTAGATTATTTCTGGTTCTTCACTCGTCAGTCACGGGCAGGTCTGCAGCCAGCATTGCTGTACTCATATGTCTTCCCCCTCACAGACTCCCTACAAGTGAGGTGTCTGGGGCAGCGGGCTTGTGCATGTACTTGCCAGACGTCCCTCTGGAAAGGGTGCGTCCTATTACCTTCCCACCAGCAGTGTGTGACAGTCACTCGCAACCCACGCTGTCACAACACTGGTCGTGAACCATTGTTACAGTCTTGCTAGTGTACTGGGTAAAAAAAAAAAAACCTGCAGAAATGAATTTCAGCTGTGGAGTTTGAGCGTGGCATGGGATCAGACTTGAGCATAAGAGTCATGAATAGAAGGGAAGGGTCCTTTATAAAACATGAACTTGGAAAACTGGAGAAGGGGACACCACCAGAGGGAATGGTTTATCAGAAAACAGGGAATAATACCACGAGGCCAAGGTGGAGGGCGCAGGGTGGGGTGTGGGGCGTGTCAGGCAGGGCACGGAGGCCGCGACCCAGCCTTGCAGGCCCCAGGCCAGGAATGGGGGCTTTGTGCAGAAAGATGTCTGAGGAATTAAGCAGGGTACTCAAGATTTAATTTATAGAGGTGACAGAAGAGGCTAATGCTACTAAAAGAAGACTTTTACTAATTACAGTCTCTAAGAGAAGGGTGGACACCACACCACACAGCCACACGGGGGAGGTTTGGCCAGGAGGCAGAAGGAGCGTGGGAAACCGTGGCCCGGAGCCTGAGTGGCGCCTCCCAGAGAAAGGAAGGCAGGGCAGGCACGGTGTAGGACTGACTAGTTTGGGTAATGCTGGCGGGGTCTGGGCTCTGGGCTCTAAGGCTGGCCCCAGTAATCTGGTACCTGGTCCTGAGTGACTTAGGGCAGGGGGATGCCGTGAGAATTACATAAAGGAGGAGGTTGGGGATATGTTAGGATTTAGCATGACCTGGGAGGAATAGTTTTCTCCCTGGCCACGTAAGCCTCCCAAGGTGTCACAGAACCATAAAGTATTGAAAAAGAAAAAAAAAATAAGATCAACACACGGGAAAGTTGTGCTTGGAGCCTCGGGGTGAGGGGTGGAGTCTGAGGAAAACAGTCTGTGCCCTCCGCCCCTGCAGAAAGCCAACAAAGGACAGAGCCGGGCCATCGAGCGCCTGAAGAAGAAGATGTTTGAGAATGAGTTCTTGCTGCTGCTTAATTCCCCCACAATCCCATTTCGGATCCACAATCGGAACGGAAAGGTCAGGATGGGTGGACACGGCACCAAGACAGCCCCCTTCCTCGGTCCAGGGCTGTCTATTCTCTGTGGCTCCCAGCCCTGACCAGTGGGAATGAGAGACTCAGGCCCCCATTCGCAAGGAGGCTGCTGTGGCTCCGGCCCTGGACTCCCTCTCCATTGGTGTGGAGCTAGTGCCCTCTGCTGGCCATTGTTGGCACTGCCACTCCTGTCACTGGGCTTCCCCCAAAGCCTAGGGGGTGGTACCTGGGTAAGAAGGAGCTTTGTTGGAGCCCCGAAATCCAGGAATTCACTTGGTCTGACTAGGGCCACCCCACTGAACTGTCATCTCCTGTCTTCAGAGCTACCTGTTCCTGCTGTCCTCGGACTATGAGAGGTCAGAGTGGAGAGAAGCGATTCAGAAACTACAGAAGAAGGGTGAGGTCCTGCCCTGCTCTACACTGCCCCCAGTGGCCCTGTGTATTACCAAGCACTTTCATGTCCTGGTCTCCCCTTCGGCCCCCACAGTCACTCTGTAAAGTGCCAGGGCAGGTGGCTCCTAATTGATGTTACTGAGCCATTGAGGCCCAAAGAATTTAAGTGATTTGCTTAAGGCATACGGTGAATTAGTGACGGGACTAGACCCAGGAGCCGCTCTCCCTCCCCTCCCCCTCTCACACACATTTGCACGCGCCTCTTTGGTTGGACTCCACCACTCTCACCCCTCTGATGGCACCCGTGGGAGGGTTCACAAGTCTTCCCCTTTCTTCCAGTGACCAACTCTGCCCTTAGAACCAAGTGGGTTTTTCTTCTGCAATAGCCCCCAAAGGGAGCCGTGGGCCCAAGTGGACCGCAGTGACATCCCCTTTCTCGGCTCCTCCCACAGATCTCCAGGCCTTTGTCCTGAGCTCGGTGGAGCTCCAGGTGCTCACGGGATCCTGCTTCAAACTTAGGACTGTCCACAACATTCCTGTCACCAGCAATAAAGATGGTAAGATCTGGAGCCCACGGCTGCCCACTCAGCAGGTCCAGTGCCCCAGGGCATTGCTGGGTCCTTCTGCAGGGACCTTGCCAGCTACCGAGGAAGTTTAAACAGGGGTTATCCATTTCCCCAGAAGGCCCCAGTGCCTCCCTGGTCCCCACTGGCTTGGGAGGAGAATCTGGCACCCTGGTGCACTAGGATTGTGTGGTTATTGTATTCACGAGGTGGTTAGATAGGAGAAGCAGAAGACAAGTGTGGGGCAGGGGCAGAGGTTGGGGTAGGAGGAAGGGGAGATGGGCTAGAACAGCGTGTGAGAAATAAAGCCAGGTGTTTCCAGGGATGCATCTCGGAGGGCCGTGAGTGCCCAGCAAGGGAGTTTGTTGTTCAAGCCCAGGCACCAATGGGAGGTTTTTGAGCTAGGCAGGGCTGTGACCAGGGCTGGCAACTGGCTTAGAGTGGGTGGAACCTGGCTGTCCGTGGGTGCTGGAAAGGGGTTTTGAAGGCAAGTTTTCCGCTGCCCATGAGAGTCACCTGCCCCGGCTGTGTTCCAAAGAGGAGGCAGAGATGGGCCTTCCCTCCCATTGGCACAGAGTGACTTACCGGCTAACTTTTTCTTTGAAAGGCTAGACTGAGAAGGGCAGCCACAGGATAGCAGGACCCAGAGGGTGAGGGAGAGCGCAACTGGGGGGTGGTACAAAATCCTGGGTCCAGGAGGGAAGGTGTGGAGTGGCCTGCCAGGCTGAGTGGAGGGTGAAGGGGCACCAGCTCATGGTCCTGAAAGCAGTGGGCTCTGGAAACTTCTTCATCTGGCCACCAGGTGGTGCTGTCAGACCTCGGCTCATGCCGTGTCTCAGATCCGAAGCTACTCGCCACCCCCACCCTGGGGGCTTTTGCTCTCTTGCAGATGACGAGTCTCCAGGGCTCTATGGCTTCCTTCATGTCATCGTCCACTCTGCCAAGGGGTTCAAGCAGTCAGCAAGTAAGTGTCCCCGACCACCAGCCCTAGGAAGAGGCTGGTGGGCTATTGTTCATCCTGTCCCAGAAAGTCCTTGTGGACCCATGGCGTGGGGCCTCCCACTGCCCACCTGCTCTGCTCTGGCCTGCCGGGCTGGGGCCCTGCTGCCGCCTAGAGATGTGGGGTGTGCCCCCAAAGGCTACGAAGTAGCTCCTGTGGGTGGGCAGGGACTCCTTCTGCCCTTTGTCTCCAAGTCCGCTGAATTCCTGGACTCCAGCCTCACATCTGCTGATCACAAGCTGTGTGGCCTGGGGCAATGCTCCTGACCTTTCTGAACCTCAGCTTCTGTCTCCATAGAAGGGATCACTCTTGTTGACACGGACCTAAGAGCAGGCTGCAGTGTGACCGGCCTCCACACACCGCCTGCTCTCCCTGGTCATCACCCACTAAATCTGTGCAGTTGTTGGCATTTCACAAGATACAATTACACTTTTGGTCTAGTTTTTCTTCTGCAGGAGTTTGTGAGTCAGTTAGACAGGTATTAGTTCCTCCCCATTTGCCAGATGAGAAAACTGAGTCACAGAGAGATAAAGGGACTTATCATCACACAGGATCAGAAACCCAGGGCTCCCAGCTCCTCTCCTTTCCGCTAGCCCCCTTCCCACTCCCTCCTCTTCCTCACCGGTGGGTGCCGTCTGCCCTTGGCCTCTCCCCAGACAGATCACTGTGCATAGGCCATGCCATTGGCTCACAGACATTCAATAAACATGCTTGCGAAGCCCAAGTTCCTGGGGCTCATCTACCTCCTCACTCTGTGTTCCCATCGCCCCAGACAAACCATGTTTCCAGCACCTGTCATACTGTTCTGTCACTTCAAATTTGCTTCTCCCATGTGAATTCTTAGAGGGCAGAACCATGTGTCCTTTATTGCTGGATGAATAAGAGCTCAGAAATGCTGACTAAGCAGTTAATTTCCAGATACCTACTGTGTGCCCGGGGACCTTACTAGGTGCTGGGGAAATAACAAATGTGGCCAGTGTGGGGACGTGCCCTGGTGTGTCACAGCCTTCTCCGGTGTACGACTGGCTCCGATCTTCCTGGCTTCTCGCGGAGTTCACTGACACCATTTGCATTTTACACACGAAGAAGCGTAGGCTCCGGGGGCACAGGGACGTTCCCAGGCGGCACAGGCAGGTCACGTGGGTGGTGGAGTAGAATCCGAGTCTTCCACCCCAAAGCCCACGCCCTTCGCTTCAGAGCGTCATCCCTCTCAGGGCGGCTGGGACTCTGCACGCGTCACTTGCGCTGTGCTGTGTGTACAGGTGGCAGCTTCCTGGGCCCCCCCCAGGCCCACGGAATCCCCCTCTGCGCCGGGTGGGAGGCATCGCCCAGGAATATTTCTGGTCAGTAAGCTCCGCGGAGCTGTCCCACCCACCTGAGTCGGCGGCTGGGCCGGGCGCCTCCCAGCTCCACGATGCCCGGGTGTCTCACCCTTCCTCCTCTTTCTGCTCCGTGTCGGCCAGGATGGGCCCGAGTGGCGGTTAAACATGGGTGAGCTGCTCCGAAATCCCTCCTTCTGTCCAGCCTGTCTTCTTCCCTCCGACTGGCTCGGATGTTCATTCTGACTTGCAGGGTTGGGACCTGGGAGTGGTGTTCAGAGTGGCTTCCTGTCCTGGTGACCTCACTACAGCTGCGTGGTCAGGCCGAGGGTGCGGGCACCATGATCACTCCGTTGTGCAGATGAAAGCCATCAGACAAGAGAGGCTGGGGGTTTGAGCAGAGCTCAGATTTGAACCCAGACAATCTGACTCCTAAGCCTCCCCTCTTTCCCCATGCACCAGCCCTTGGTCCCTGACGGAGGGTTTACATTAAATCAATAAATGGAGATGGGCCTGCCTGCCCCTCCGTCTCCCGGCCGCCCAGACCTGTATCGGATCTGGAAGAGCCTGGGTGCTTTGGACCTTTGGTGTTGTTCACCTTTAATCTGCACCCACATTCTCGTGTGCCCCGATACGCAGTTCTCTCTGCCCTGTGTCACAGCCCGCTAGAGGCAACTTGGGGGCAGCTGCATCTCCATTCTCGTGGAAGACACCCCGGCTGGCCAACTCCAGGGCCTAAGTTGTATGTCCGCCCTCTGACCTCTGCCCTTTGCCCCTTGATTTGTGCTGCAGAGGGTTGGCTGTAGTGCCCCAAAGCCACCCCCCCGCAACATGCACTTTACCCTGGAAAACAACCTTGGTAGTTCCCGTTGTGGCGAGAAGGAGGCTGCCGGGGTCCCAGCCACAGAGGGAACGTGCGGATTTGTGAAGGGCCTAGGGCCTGGTTGGCTAGGTCTCAGGGCAGATGGGAGATAACTTTCAGCCTTAAAGGTCATGATTCAAAATGAACACACTGGGGAAAGTGGCCCCTAACCCCAGTCCCAGCTTCCCACTATGTGGTTACCTGAAGCACTGAGGGGGTGGTAAGAGCTCCATTCCTTGACCCCACTTGGGGCTGGCCGAGAGGAGAGGAGCCAGGAGCCCTGGGTTTCTGATCCTGTGTGACATTAAGGGCTTTTGTCTCTCTGTGACTCAGTTTTCTCATCTGGAAAATGGGGAGAAACTACTAGCTGTCTAGTAGGGCTTGTCTGCCATGTGCACCCCCAGCTCTTAGTACCCAGGATACTTTGGCTAACAACGCCAGGCTTCTGCCTGTGTGGCACTGACACAGTGAAGGGGGAGGGGAGACAAGAAAGAGAAAAGCCGACTTCAGTGGACCTTGAATGCTGTGCAGAAAACAACACCAAATGGAGTTGTTGGGACGGGGCGGCACTTTTGACCGTCTCAGTGGCCAGGGTTCTGCCCCCAGAGGCCAGCTGCCCTCCAGAGACTCCCACCTCAAATGCTAGAGATACCCTGCGGAGGGTCCCGGGGTCAGTGGGGGAGGTGGGCGGGGGTGTCTCCTCGGTCAGCGTGGCCAGTGGAGACGTGGCGTGAGGCCTCAGTGGTGAGGAGGCAAAGATCAGGGATGAAGGGACAGCGAGGGCCCTCACAGGGACAGCTGGGCACCTTCAGGGAGGAGGCAGCGTGGCCAGAGGCTGGCGCAGGAGACAGGGAGGCCGCGCCATCTCCGGGGAGTGCTGAGGGCGTGCGGAGGCCAGACTCCGAGGGCGGCCCCCTCAGGGTGCTAGGAGGGCCGGGACCCCTTTTCCTTGGGCCTCACCCGGTGTGTCTGCCTGCCCCCCGCAGACCTGTACTGTACCCTGGAGGTGGACTCCTTCGGCTATTTTGTCAGCAAAGCCAAAACCAGGGTGTTTCGGGACACGACAGAGCCCAAGTGGGATGAGGTGAGTAGGGGGGGCTGTCCCCAAGGGACCCCTGAGCTTGTCACCAACCGTCCCACCCCCTCCCTGTGCTCATCATGTCCTGCTAGCTGGGGTGGCCAGGCCAGCTCTGCCCCTCTCACCCCTCTGTCCTCACCCCTGCTCCTTTGACTCCTGATCCTGTGTTTGTGTCCCGACACGGGGTCCCAGCCCGGGCCCCAGACTCCCCTTCATCAGTGCTCCAGAGGCCTGTAGAGCTCCAGGAGGTGAGCGCGCTGCCCCATGCCTCGGGACAGGGTCCTGTGGGCCCTTCTCCCCTGCTTCTCAGCCTTGCGAAGTGGGACCCCCACCTGCCGGGGTCCACACCTCCTGAGGTTCAGGCCCCTTGTTCCGTCTTTCCTCAGGAGTTCGAGATTGAGCTGGAGGGCTCTCAGTCCCTGAGGATCCTGTGCTACGAGAAGTGCTACGATAAGACCAAGGTCAACAAGGACAACAACGAGATCGTGGACAAGATCATGGGCAAAGGGCAGATCCAGGTGAGGGCCCTCGTGCGGCCAGGGCACCAAGGCAGGGCTCGGGGAGCTGCCAGGCGGTGGTGCCACTTCGGAAGGCATCTTTGTCACTTGTCTTTGTGGTCAAGATGCTTGGCCTTCTGTGACTTGGGCTCAAAGCTGGTTTGAGAAAAGCTCCCCTGTGTGGTGGTTCTCCCTGCTGGAGGTGACGTCCTGTTCTAGCCCCAGACAGCCGTGTACGCCTGGCTCCTCCGGCTTCCGCAGCTGGCTCAGGTGGCTCGTCCACACTCCTGCAGGATGGACTGGGGGATGTCAGCTCCCTTTGTTTGCACTTCCTGACTTCAGTCTGTGGGTGGCCTTTCCGGGAGCACCGGGTCGAGGGCTCGGAGGCTGGCTCTGTGCGTGCCGTGTGGTGAGCAGGGTCCGCTGCAGGAGGTGGGAGGCCCCCACCAGCCACTGGACGGGCTGAGGGTCTGCTGGCCTGCTGAGGGCGTCTCTGACTTGTCACTGGGGCTGCTGGTCCTTACTTCCCTGTCCGTGGCTTTCACGGGCTGACCATCGGCTCTGTGGGTATCGGCAGGAGCAGGTACCGGGTCGATTCGGAGTGTACCTGCCTCGGCTGTGTTTCTTGGTGCTCTGTTCGTGTATGTGGGGAGAGAGTCCTTGTTTGCAGCCTGTGCCTCTGGAGATTCTTCCAGTTTTGAAGGTGATGCTGTTCACTCACCTGTGAAGAGGGTGCAAACGGGCAGGCGTGAAGCCATCCGCATTGCACTGCCACCTCGTGTGGCCTCACGCTTTTGACACAGGGTGGCCTGGTTTGAGGGCAGATTCTGTGACCGTGACACCGAGGGGAACAGTGACTGGCGTGCCCTGGGCCTGAGCCACAGGCGTGGGTGCTCTGGGCTTGTTAATGGTCACATCAGACAGGATCTGGGCGCAGGGAGCTGAAAGGCTTCTTTTTTTTGCAGGAAGCATTTGTTCTCTGATGCTTTGTTGAGGCTTTAGTTTGGGATCTGGCTCCTGGCTACGTGTTCTTGTAGCGTTGCCCCTTGGGGACCTGCGTGGGCAGCCTGCTCCCCCAATCTGTCTCAGGCTCTAGTGTTTGAAGGGGGATGGCTCCATTTGGTGGGGCCTGGCCATCTGCCTCATGTCACCCCAAGTTCCTGAGCACATCTTTTCCTGACACTGTGGGACCTGTGCCCCAGTCTTCAGCACTGTCTCCAGGGAGATGGCGTTGCCAGGCAACCATAAGTCAGTCCTTCATTATTTTACTCATTATTTAGGAAATGGGGGCCGAAGAGCGAAATCTCTCTAAATTCAGCCCTGGGAACCCACTTCCTGCAGGGGTAAGGAGTGGGGGGGTTCCATCTCCACACTCGTGGGCTGGCAGGAGTGATAGGCAGGCAGGCACGAGGGTCTGGGCTGGCCCGTCTGGCCCCAGGACACACCCAGCCAGGACACAGGATCAGCTGCCATGTGCCCCAGGCCTTGGGTGGCTGTGGGACAGAAGACTTAAAAAGAGCATCCAGCACTGCCACGTCCCCTGGGCCCTGGCCCCTCCAGAACCCAGACTCCAGGGCTCGATGGCGTCGCCCACCTGCACTTTGGCCCTACCGCCTCCTCCTCACTTCTGTCAGCAGCACCCGCCCCAGGGGAAATACCGTAAATCATTACATCTTGGAGACAGGAGCAGATGGAGGCCGTGGGGGGAGGGGAGAAGCCAGGTTATGTTTGGCAAAGCAGATAGAACAGTCTGCTAAGGAGAATGTTTCTGTGTTTAAGCTTCGAGGAATGTTAAATGCCTGCGAGTTGATATTAAAAGAAACACAAACCTTCCTGCTGCCAGCTGACCTGGGCCTGTGAGCCGCCAGTTCAGAGCTGGCGTCCCCTGGAGAGCTTTGAAGTCCCCCAGCGCTCCACCCCCCCACCCCCAGGTGCAGCCTTGGTGCAGCTCAGCCACGGCCACGGAGCCTTCTTCCCTTCTTCCTGGCCTTCCCATGAACTGGGGAGGGGGAGGGGTGGGCTCACCAGGGCTGTGCTGTGCCTTGTAAAGTGCTGATCACCCGTGACTGTCCTCAGAGACAGCCCGGATGACCAGACAGCGGAGAGGGCCTGCACCCAGCCCTTCCCACTTGACCTGGCCCCACAGAGCCCTGGGACAGCCTGTTCCCACAGCCCGCTGCCACCTCCTTTCCTGTCACGTGTCCAGGGAAGGGGATCTAGCAATTTGTTCTGCTCCCCTTCAGCAGGCGCCGTGGATGCAGCTGAAGGTGGCCTTGCAGCAGGGCCAAGTCCGTGGGGGCGTTCAGGTGGCCTGAAGACACGGCAGGGGGAAGGCCTACCCTTGCTGCCTTCCTTCCCTGCCTCTTTGCAAGCCCCTCTGGCTCAGCCTCCAGAGAACATCCAGTGGCCTTATTTCCCAAGCTGCAGGCATTTGTCCCCGTATGAGTCCCCCTCCCCGAGTTTGTTTAATAGGCAGTGGGGCCAGGGCACCTGGAACTGGAGCAGTGGGCTGGTGGGGGCCGGAGGGGGGGCAGCACTTAGTGACTGGCAGTGCTAATTACCAGCATTATCTTGTGACCCTTGCAACGGGTCTGCAAGGAGAATGACGGCTGTATCCTCCCCATTTTACAGATGAGGACACTAAGACCCGGGTGTGTCTTCTGAGAGTGCACAGGGAGGGCCGCGCTCTCTCCTTTTGTGCCATGTCCCTGTGTCCCAGGCCTTCACCTGGGAACCTCCCAGCCTGGGTGAGTGCCCTGGCCTCACCAGCAGCCTGGCAGGGTAGTCGGGGTGGTACGTCCCCTGCCCCCCCAGTGCCCTGCTTTATGGCATAAGGTGAGCCTCAGGCTTCTTCTGCCCGGAGAACTCTTACCTCTGGGCAGGGAACATTTCTGTTCCATGCACCTGGAGGGAAGCGTGTATGAAAAACAGCCAGGGGGCGGGGCTTTCCTGTGCCAGTGCCGTGTGCCCCGTGCAGCTGGCGGCTCCCAGTGGTGTAGGGGCGTGGTCTCAGGGAATTAACTGCCAGATTGGAAGACAAGGACATCGACATATTTCAAGCCACTAAAGAACACAGCAAAACAGCAGTAACGATGGTGATCACATACATCAGAGAGCTGACTGAGCCCACACTGGGCTGATGCTCACAGCACCGTCTCCGGGGACCATCAGAGGGCCTTGTGCGGTAGGAAAGTCATCACAGTTTCACGGATGAGAAACCTGAGACCTGAAGGATGAAGTAACCTGTCTAAGGCCAGGCAGCCACGCGGGCAGGGCAGCCAGGGCTGGAGGCAGGCCCGGACCAGACCCAGGCCTGGCCTCTGCTGCTGCCCGCTCCGGCCCCCCCCACGCCCGTGTGTCGTGAGAGGAAGCCTGTGCCAGGGGGGGTCAAAGAAGGAAAGAGCCTCCTGGGCTGGAGCGAGGGAGGCTTCCAGGAGGAGGTGGAGCAAGAGGGATTTGAGAGCACTGGGTTTTTTAAATTCCAAAAGAAATGTTTATATTGGAGAGAAGATGGAGTAATCATAGATTGACCTGAAACATAATCACCAACCATCCTGCTCCCACTCCTCTGAAACGGCCGTTTTGTTTTGTGCCTTCTCCGCTCCTTGAGCATGCAAGATTTTATAGAGTTTTAATCACATGGTATATTTTGTATTTTTCCTATTTTCATATATCATCATAAACCCCCTTTTTTCAAGGGCTGTATGTATGTAGTCTTTATGATTACTTTCTGTGTTACAATGTCAAAAGTACTTCATACGCTTTATCAGAGTCGTTTTCCACAGTGACCAGCCCGTGAATTGCTTGTTTTGAGTCTTTGTTTTTCTGGCGAGGTGGCAGCCCCTGGCTCAGCAGAAGGGGGCAGGTGGGCGTCCGGGAACAGGGAGGCAGGAACAGCACAGGGGTGTCCCGGGGAATTCAGGAGCCTGCCTGCCCTGAGCGGGAGAGCTTGTGAGCAAGAAAGTAAGGGGGAGAGTGAAGGATGACTAAATAAAAGAAGAGGGTTTTAGGCGAGAAGGAATCCTAGGGGATGTTCAATCCCATCTTGTTTTTTTGAGGAGAAGAAAACAGGCCAGAAAGGGGGGTGACGTGGCCACCGTCACATGACACCAGCTCCGAATTCGGGACCCAGCCAGGTGGTCACACCTGGTCAGCTGCCTAGCAGATGAGTGCGTGAAAACACTCCTAGAGGGGGCGGGGCAGACTTGGAGGCAGTCTGTGGCCATGGGGGGTTTGTCCTTCCTCGCTACTAATTTAGTGCAACATGCATTTCTCCCCCGGGCTCAGGAGTCCTTCCTTTCTCCCCTAGACCTAAGGGCCTGTGCCTCGGTTCTTTATCCAGGCCACGCCCCTCACCCCCGACTGTCCGCCGCCTCCTCCCTGCCCCACCCCTGCCTGGCCCTGGAACAGCTCGGGTGGAAGGCGCCCCCTCCCTCCTCCTTGCCTCCCAGTTTCCCTGGGGAACTGCTGTGTATTTATCCCAGTCTATTTCCAACCACTGCTTCTCCAGGTTCCAGATGTGCTGTTCCCAGCAGGGACCTACCCACTGGCTGATTAGCATATTCCCAGGATCTAGCCCTTGTTGGCTGGCTGGGCCAGAGGGGAGAGCTCTTCCCAGGGACCTCACCGCTCAGGTCCTGCCACCAACGCCTAAGAGTACCTAAGCCAGAAGAGTCTCTCTAGGTTCCTGCTCCGTCATTCCTGGCTCAGCCACAGCCTGAGGTGTCCCCCTCGGCTCTATTCCCTGCCCTCGTCCCCAGAGTGGGAGGTACCTTCTCTTTCCTAGGAGCCTTCCAGGGGCAGCCCCCCCTGCATAGGAGTACTCAAGACCCCGGAGTGGGAGAGGCAGGGTTTCAGGCCTGCAAGGAAGTCCCAGCTGTCCCTGCTCCGGGATGGGAGCGCACCTTCACCCTGTCACCAAGTCCAGGCCTGACGGAAGCTTGCCATTCTCGACCTGGCCACTTGGAAGCGTGGAGGGGTCAGAGCTATTAGAAATGAAACTCTGGCTACTGGGAGTGTCCACAGGGCCCAGGTCGGCAAATCTGAACATCTAGACCCTCTGCCTTTGTTTTTCAGTTGTGGTGAGGCGTGCATGCCAGCAAGTTCACCGTCTTAGTGATGTCTGGGTGTACAGTCAGGGTCCTCAGGCACACGCAGGCTGTCCTGGGACCGCCACTGCCGTTCGTCTCAGGACGTCCTCCTCGTCCCCAGCTGACATGCAGCCCCTGAAACGGCTCCCCGCCCCTCGGGCAGCCGCCACCCCACCTCCTGTCTCTGTGGGTCCGACCACTCCAGGGACCTCACAGAGGTGGGATCACACAGTACATGTGCGTGACCGGCTATGTCACTTCACATAGTGTCTTTAAGGTTCCTCCGTGTGGCATGCGTCAGAATTTCCTTCCTTTTTAAGGCTGAGTAACATTGTATGTGTCTACCACATTCCATTTGCTTATTCATCTGTCATAGACGTTGGGGGCATTTCCACCTTTGACTTTCTTTGAGAGAAGGAGCCTGGTCCCTGAGGATGGAGATTTCAGGACCTTCTCTCCAGACCTTGGGGTGTCCTCCCTTCCCCCCAACCCCAGTTGCTCCCCTCTCCCCAGTCAGTACGAGCGAGCAGGGCCCCGTGGCCCCAGAGCACACTGGTCACCGTTCACTTCTGGGTGTGGGAAAGAATCCGCCCCCCATGCATCTGAGCCCTTGGCCTTTCTTCCTCAGCTCCCTTGTCCGCCCTCCCCCCAGTCCCTGTTTGGGTGTCATGAGCATGGGGTCTGGGTCCCCGGCACTGGGAAGATCGCTGAGCTGAGGGGCCTCAGTTTCCGCCTCTGTTGAATGGGGCTAATTGTCACTGCTCTGCCTTCGTCACCCGCTCGTCGTGAGGCTCAAAGGACGGAAGGCAGCTCAGAGAGCCAGTCGGGGCGGTGGAGCGGTGGCGCGCCCACCCGTGTGTCGCTCCCTTGTGGGTCCTCTTCTGCTGTGGAGCATATGGTGGCAGTAAAGGAAACAGAAAAGAATCCCAGCCGTTCGGCCGATGTCGACGCGGCTTTGAGGCAGGTCTGGGGCTGAGTCCGGCTTTCTCCATTCACTCCTGAGGATGGGCGACCCCTCCAAGCCTCAGTTTCCTCGCCTGTGAAACGGTTGTGATGAGTGCTGACACGAAAGTCCGCGCAGCCCAGTGCGCAGGGCCTGGCCCAGTCAGCGCAGCCTTTTGACCATTTTCTGATTTCCGCCGGAGTTCTGGGGGCAGCTTGTCCAGCAGCTCCACCCCAAAGGCTGTTACCTGCGAGTGACTGGTTAGGTCACGTCTTTTTTTATGCAGATGGAATCAAACAGCTTTGTTGAACTGACATCAGAGTGGACAGGGAGGTCAAGGTTAGGGCCCTCGTTGCCTGCCTGCCTGCCTGCCTGCCTGGGTTTTCCTGCCTTGACCCCCGGGACTAAGCAGCTCTGGGCTTGCCTCCTTGGAGCATCGCTCAGCTGGGCGCAGCTCGGTGCAAGCAGTCCTAGCGCAGAGCCGGAGGGGCTGAAACACAGCATTGTTGCCGAGAGCTGCTGCTGGCCTTGGTCACTCTGCAGAGTAGGAAGCCCATAGTGAGGGGGGTCAGGAGCCTGCCCGGGCTGCAGTCGATGGCTCCCCAACTCTAGGTCCCTCCCTCTGGCCCCTGAGGGGTCTGCTATCCCTGTTTGAGGGCCAAGCGTGACAGCTTTACTGCCCCAGGAGCCAAAGCCCTGGGGTGTTGGCCTGCTTGACCCAAAGCCCCTTCCAGTTCTGGTCCAGCACTGGTACCAGAGGTGCTTGGTCCCTCCCCTGGTGGAATGATGGGCAGCAACATGGGTCCTTGATGTCGTCTCTCATGTGTCCTTTAGGGCATAATGACCCCAGCTGTCCCTGGCCCCCAGGAGTGGCCTGGTTTTGACCAGGGTGTGGGGGGCGGAGGGGGCAGCAGCTGTGAGAAAGCACTGGCTAACGCAGCTGGCCAGAAAGCTCTTCCATAACCCCCAGCCTGGCACCTCATGGCCCCAGGCAGCTCCCTGCCCAGGACACCAGATTGGCCGCGCTGGCCATGGCTTTCCAGCCTCTTCTCTGGAAGACGGACCCCTTCCCTCCCCCGACCTGGGCCAGATGTGCACGGCCAGGGGGAGCGTCTGCCTCTAGAGTTCAGGTTTACGTCCCTGCTGCTCTCGGCATGCCCGCGTGGGCCATTGTCACCACTGTGCAAGCCCAGGGACCCATGGAGAAGGGGGGGGCCATCACCAGGACTGGCCCCTCCCTGTCTCAGGCACCACCTCCTCCCAGGGGCCCAGTGACCGGAGCCATTGTCCTCCCGGGCCCCGCCCACCCCAGCTGTTTCAGACCATTCGTCCTCCTGCGCCCCACCTGCTGTCAGTCCTCAAGGCAGGTCTCCGTGCTGCCTCGGTTATACTCGGATGCAGGCAGCAGGATGGGGGAAAGCCAGGGGCAGGGTCCCTTGAGAGAGCCCCCCTGCTGTCCAGAGGCTTTCCCAAATTGGAGCAGGACCTCTCCTTGTCCCACTGAGCCACCTCTCCCAGGTATTCCCTGATTCAGGAAGCCTGGCCTTTGCTCACTGGGTTCCGGAGACAGGGAGCGTTCAGTATGAAGCACATGGAGGCTCGAGGCCCGCCTGTGCCTCCTGCCCCGTCTGGGAGTGCCGCCTTGGCGGGCAGGCAACCTTGTCGCCCGCACCCCGCCCACCTCTGAGGGTGGGTGGCAGGCTGCTCCGGGACCTTCAGCCCTGAGACTAGGGGGCCCCTCCAGTCCGGCAGATGACCCAGCTTTGGTCCCAGCTCCACCGAGTTACAGCAGGGTGGCCTGAAGCATCCTCCTTAGGTGCCTGCGTGTTACATGAGTCCACACGGGACAGCACCTGGCATACAGCACACGTTCGGTGTGCCCTTCCTCCCTGCAGGGGGGCTGCAATGTCATCCTCCTAGAAATCAAAAAACAACTGGTCCCTGAGGATGTCCCACTCAGGACTTTTTTTTCTTCTCCAAAACCTTTGAGGAAAGGACTCAGCAGAGGAATTGCCAGGGACCCCCCTGACTGAGGGCTGAGGCTGAATGTGGATTCCGGGGGTGGGGGGTGCTTTAGCTGGGGCCTGCCAACGCCTTGCTATGGGGGCCAGGCTGCAGGGCCTGCCGGGGCCCCTCACTGGTAGCCCAGCCTTTGCTGTAGCCCTGACGGGTGTGGACAGTGGTAGCACTTGGAGAGGGTCTAACCCCCAGGGGCTGGGATGGGTACAGCCTGACCGTGACCTTGGAGATTTAAGAGCTGAGCTGCTCTAGCTCTGAGGCCAAGGTGACTGAGAAGACACCTGCCTGACTGACTAGATGACATGAGTGTCTTCCCATTATAAGGCTGCCGAGGGGAACTCGCACCAGTGAAGCCGAGGCCCAGAGTTTTCCCAAAGCAGAGAGAGAAGTAGAGTAACATGGGAGTTTCACCCAGGAAGTTTCCTTTAGAAAGCCCCTGAGCTTCCCGGCCTCCACACCTGCTCCACCCTGAGGCAGAGCCAGCCCCAGTGGCCGTGGTCAGGGGAAACAGCCGTTCTCGTGGGGACTGTCCATCAGGACTGCTCGCAGCCCATCCCCTCGATAGGAGGGTCAGGGGCTTCAGGTTCTGCCTGCAGAGCTTCGGGACCACTGGGAGGGACCTGAAGCACCCCAAGGCAGGGGGTGGTGGGCGGAGGAGGTGTGGGCAGATAGGTTCCATATCCCTCCCTCAGCCGGGGACCTCATTCTCTGCTTTTATCTGATTGGGAGGCAGGGAGACTTTGGCATTAGATTTCACTTGGGAAGAAAGGTGAGGAGTATTCTTTTCTATTAAAAAAAAAAAAGATGACTCTTGATCTGGTACCAGCTCCTGTTTTGACAGATGTGGAAACTGAGCCCAGAGAGAGAAAGTGGCTGCTGAGTCCCCAGTGACCAGGCAGGACTCGTGGCCGGGTTCCCTGGCGGCCAGGAGCTTTCCGCTCTTTCCCTGGAGCTTCCAGTTGAGTGGGGAAGTGACCTAGTAATGGAGACAGAGAAGGCAGCACGGGGCTCTGTGGGCCTTTCAAACCCTCCTGCCTGGGGCTGTGTCTTCCACCCCCAGCCTATGCTTCAGCGCCCCCTTCACTTCAGCCTCTGGCTGTGCTGGGAGACCCCGCCACACCCCGGCCTCCCTGCAGGGAGCGGCAGGCCAGCAGCCAGAGCGCCCTGGGCTTTGGTCTGGCCCTAGTTGTGTCCATGAGTCGTGTCCAGAAGGAATGGATGGACATGCGGTGGGTGGGCTGTGCCCACTGTGCTCCTGGGTGGGTTTGTTTTACATAAGCAAGCTGTTCCCAAAGGCTCGGATGGGTTTTCCATCCTACTGCATGACCAGCGTGCCGTGAGAATCGCTAGGGCTGCCAGGGACATGCCTCAAGACAGCTCCTCTGCAGTGTGCGGGCTCTGGAGCAGTTGCAGCTCTGCAGCCCGTCTAGAGCCTCCCGGCGCCTGAGAGACGCCCGTGGGGCTGGGGCAAGCAGAGTGGAGAGGGCGCCAGTGTGGGGAGCAGCCATGCTCTGCCCTGAGCTGTGAGTCCGGGAGGCCTGTGGGGCGGGAGGAGGGTCTCGGCACACCTCGGCAGGCTGTGTCTGGGCTGTGGAGCAACCAGCTTCTCCTTTTTGCTGCCCCTGTCCTGACACCATGCACACCTTGAACCTGGGGTCCACCTTGGAGCCTGCTCCCCAGCCCCACCCTGGGCATCCATGTAAGACCACCAGTAGTCACTTATCTACAGAGTTGAGATTCCAGAGCTTAGAGAACCTCATCTCCACACACAGCTGTTTAGCTGCAGAGTCCAGACGCGGGGAGTTCAGGCCGGGCTACCAAAGAGACCCTCATCACTGATAGTCACCTCCTTGGAGCGGAGGATCAGTGGGGAGGCAGCCAGGGCTCCATTTGACTGAGTTAGATGGTGGCCTGTTCAAGGTCCTCCCCACCTGGCAGTAGTGGGGGGGGGTCTATTCAGCGAAGGATGGAGGAATGAAAAGATGAGTGAAAACGTCGTTTCAAGGCTCAGCACTGCTGTAGGTTGCTCAGTGACGCTGAGCAAGGTTCCTGCCCTCCGGCCTAATGCAGGCCTTGAACCCGGCAGATTCTCGGGAGGCTGGATAGGGAGAAAAGCACAGAGGGGTCTTGTTTTACTTTCTCCTCCTTCGAGGGGCTCTGCCCATCCATGCACAGGTCCGGACTAGCTTGGGCACAGAGCAGGGTGCAAACACGCGTTGGGGACGCAGGGGTCACAGAGCCAGTCACCTGTGAAGGGGCTCTTCCACGCCTGTCTCCCCCAGTGCCCCTGGGACGTGCCACTCCCCCACCAGCTCGCACACCCTCTACCCTGCCCCACCCTGTCCCACGTTGCCCCCCAGCCCTGCTCCCTTGGGGCCTGCTCCACGCTGTTCCCAGGGACTGGGAAGGAACGTGTTTGGCGGACCCTGACCACGGCCCTCCCAGGCCTCGCCCTCGGTACCCCAGCCTTGGCTCCCAGCTCCAGCACCCGGGCTCTCTAGGCGGCCTGTCGGGGCCCTCCCTTGCCCCCTCACTCCAGACCGTCCTCACTGGGCAGCCTGTGGCCTTGGCCTACCTGGTCACTCCGAAACCCCTTTTCCTGTCTCAGTGTTGTTATTTGATTGAGAACAGGGACAGAGAACCAGGGTTCTGGCCTGAGCTGAGGGGAGATGAAAGTATTCCACTGGGGAAAAGGAGGTCACTCCCGGGAAGTGGCAGCAGCGTCCCAAAGTTCTGAGAAAGAGCCTTCTTCCTGTGTTCACACCCCAGAGGATCTGCCAGGAAGCTGTCCCTGCCCCCAGCTGCGACCAAGGCAGCACCGGTGGCAACCCCTGCCTCTCCCGCCCACGCATCTCAGGTCCTCACTGACCTTTTTCTCCTCCGTTGTGCTGCCGCTCATCTCTGTAGCCTGATTTTACCTCAGTCATAGGTGTGCGGGGTGGCTGGTCCTGGGTGTAGCCCAGGGTCCCGCCCTGCATCTCCTTAGGGTCCGCCCCTCTCCTGCCCCTGGCAGAGAGCCTGGGGAGGGGATGAGAGACGCCTGAACAGTCTACGGGGAATGTTTTTAATTCCAAAGACCGTGACATCTGTGCGTGTGAGCCTTACCACCCAGGCTCTGTTTATCCCGGCGGGGGCCCTCGCATGTCCTCAGAGGCGGGTCCTGCCAGGTGTGGCTGGATGGAAGGGGGGGACAGAGGGGGAGGGGATGTGGTCACTTCCTGGGTGGCCGGGTCAGCCTGAGCCTAACCCATTCAGCAAAGACGAGGACGGGTCCATGGTCAGGTGGAGGGACCAGAACTCAGACGGCTGCTTTTGAGGAGTTTGATGGGAATGTTTGTCTTGCACCCACTGCCCCGTGGCCTCTGCTCCCAGACCAAGGGTTCCAGGAAGGACTGAGTCAGGCTTGGGGAAGAGAAGGCAAATCTGTGCGGCCCCCCAGAAGAGCCCCCGAGGGAGGAAGGGAAAGACGAGCAGCTCAAGGGAACAGCCTCCTAACAGCTACCCATCTGCTAAGGCGCTTATGTCACCATGGAGACTAGCTGGCCGTCTTTCATCCAATCAGAACTGGCTTTACCCAGACAAGTGTTGAGCCTGGGGTTCCTAAGACAGACAAGCCTAGAGCTTTGGGAACAGGATCTATTCTGTCCCCCTTCTCCCACACCTGCGGATGGGGGGCACAGCATTCCCCCAAACTGCATCCTGGGAAATGTGACCCAGACAGAGGGAAGAGGCCTTAGAAAGCCAGCAAGGCGCCGGTTTTGAAGTTAACCGGTCGGCGGTGCCAAGCGCTGACCGTGTGTCTGCAGCAGGTGAGCGTGGTCAGCAGTTATAATGGCACCTTACCAGCCAGTTACACAACCAGCAGTTGCGCACTGGCCGAGGGGTGCAGAGTGAAGCCGGGGTGGCGGCCTTCCTCCACAGCAGTTCGGACCACACCAACACCCCCCACTCCTGCAGGAAGCCTTCCCTAATTCCCTGGGGCTAGAAATTTCTCTTTCTCCAGACTTTCATGGCACTTTATTTGTGCTGTTCTTGCAACATAAGGCTAGATTTGCTTTATATGTATTTTTATTTGTCTATTTTTAGAGAGGGGGAAAGGGAGATAGAGAGTAAGAGAAGTCTCTCACATGCACCCCGACTGGGGACCGAACCCACAACCCAGGCATGTGCCCTGACGGGGAATCAAACCGGTGCCCTTTAATTTTTGGGGGTGACACCCAACCATCTGAGCCACACGGGTCAGGGCAAACCTGGATTTCTTGAGGGCAAAGGCAGTGCTTTGTCCATCTGAGTGTGACGCAGGGCAGGTGCGCACTTAAAATGTGCCCAGGGCATGGATGCCTTCCGTTGAGAGGAATTTAAGCCCACAACTCCTCTCCCCTCTTGGGCTGCCAGCTTTGTCATGTGCAGGCCTCCGATTCAGCCCTGGGCTCCCTCAGCCTCTGCCCTGGGGCCAGGCACACGGGCCTCCAGCCGAGGCGTCTCGAGTGACACGAGTGAGATGGGGAAACGATTGCAGGGGTGCGCAGAGCCTTTCTGGGGGAAATGGGTTTTGTGGCCGCGGGGGTGAGGGTGCGGACGGGGCTGGAGAAGGACTGTCTTCGGAGGCGGCGCCCATGCGGCCTGGGAGAGGCAGGCGAGGATGGGTCAGGAAGAATGGCCCAGGCCTCAGCTGGGCAGGGGACACAGGTGTGTCGCCACCTCTGTGGGTCTCTTCCCCTCGCCCTTGAGGTGCTGGAAAAGCTGTCTGGCTCAGCCTCGTTTATTGGCAGTGGCTTTGGGCAACCTCAGCTCAGGTATGAGGAGGCTCTGTATAGCCTTGGCCGCCCAGGCCTGTCTACACTGTGCAGAAGGCAGTGTGGACTGTGGGCCCTGAAGGAGTTGGCCCGGCCTGGATGCTCTGCTGGCACACCCAGAGCCCAGCAGGGCTGGGGGACCTCGCCCCCCACGGGCAGAGGCAGTGTGGGACCAGATGCTGCCTCACTGGATGCCACAGTGGTGCGGGCAGAAGCTCGGTCATCGGCCAGACCTCCGCTCACGGCCTGGCCTGGCCTTGGGCATGTTGCTCAACCTCCCAGGGTCCTTCTTTTTCTCAGGTGGGAGGCGGGAATGCCAGCACTGACTTAATAATGGGGGGGACGCACACCGAGTGAGTTAACCCGTGTGCGGGTTCAGGATGGCGACCGTCGTACAGTAAACCCAGGAAAAGGTGGCTCTTGCTGCAATCAGTTCTCAGCTATTTGCAGGGAAGACACCCCTGTCTGGGAAAGCATGGGGGCTCTGATGGTAAACCCCAAGCCCTGTGTGCTGGTTGAGACCCAGCAGGAGTGTTCCAGAGGCCACGGCTGGTTCTGTGCTCCGACCCATCTGCCCCAGGGTCAGCCAAGAGATGTCCTGAACTCAGCTTTTTTGCTGAATCCAAAGGACCAGCCACACTTCGGTGAGGCCCTGTGGTTGTGAGCACCCAGTGCTTTGGAGACAACCTGGCACACCCAACTGTGGCTGCGTGGCCTCAGGGGAGACCTTTACCTCCCTGAGCCCCAATCTCATCAGTTCGTAAACGGGGACCATAATACCACCATCACAAAAGTTGTGAGACTTAAATGCAGTCGGGTACTTCATAGCTGTTTGCGTGGGACCCAGCTCATGGCTGGCACTATGAAAACACTGGTGTCCTTCCCACGCCATGCCTCGCTCTGCATGGTGTCACATCCCAGACGCCTCTGGGTTTGTGTGCCCTAGTCATTTGGGGTTCGGGCCTCTCTTTTCTCCGGAAAACTTGTATTGGAGGTGTTTCCAGTGTTCCAGTTTGTATCATTACCTTGCAAAAGGACTCACTTCTCACTCTGGTTAAAACATTCACCAAATCGATGGTCAAAACCAAGTTGGTGCATCTCTGGCCCCCCAGGCACCCAGCACGGACTAAGCACCGGGTGGCCCCTTTGCCAGCCAGCATCCTCTGCCCCCGGCAGCACAGGCCTTTCTCAGGCTTTTCTGGTGAGGTGTGCAGGGCACATTAAAGGTGGTCGTGTGGGGGGCACCTCTTCTTGCTGGGCACCGGTGACCAGTGTCACCCTTGGCTTTTTGCTCCTGTCCCAGGAGAGGGCCCACAGTGGCTGATTCCTTCTGGGGCTGCCCCACTGGGCACCTTCCTTATTCTTTACATTCTGTACACGAGGTCTGATGGCTGGTCTGTGCTTGTCCGGCCCATCTTGGAGTTGGCGTTGAGGGAGCTGCCTTGGGGCAGAGTCGGGGTTTGGGACGCAGAGCTCCAGGGCAGTGCAGACCCTGTTCCAGGAGGAGGGCAGCCGTTGGTGGCCAAACGCAGCTCCTGCCCCAGGGTTCAGCCTGGTGGTGAAGGGGTTAACCTGGGACCTAGAGGGGAAGGGACTGGATTGTGTTTAGCTGCTTGTCAAACTTTATTTAGTAGGGGCTGGAGGGAGAAAGGCAGAGTCCGTGAGGAGGAGCTCCAGCCTGCCAGGAGTTAAAACCCAGAGGTTGGGATTTTTTGGAGGGGGCAGCCTCCGTGCCTCTGAGTCACTTCCTTCAGTGGAGGCGGGGACCTCCCCGAGCTGCTCCGCTGGCCGTCAGTGGTGCCTGCACGCACTCAGGCGCCGGGCAGGGACCAGCAGGCAAGGAGAGGGCCCCAGCCGAGGGACTCCACCAGCGCCTGTCTCCGGGAGGAGGGTTGAGAGGGGAGGAGAAAGCAGAGCCTCGCACCATGCGCTTCCCAGCCCAGCTCCAGTAGCTGCCCGCCGGCGGGCTGAGCGCACTGTAAACTCCCTCTCTGCGGCGGTGCTCCCGCGTCCTGGAGCCGTTGGGGCCAACAGCTGGGCCGCCGGCATGACCGACGTCCTGCCTCAGCCTGACTGTAGCCTGCAGGCGGTGTGCGAGCCCCTGGAGCGCTGCTGCCTGGACCAGCTGGAGGAGCCCGGGAGCAAGCGGCCCCCCAACACAGGCGCCCGGCTCTGGGGCCGGGTGCGCAGCAAGCTGCTCCGCCAAAAGGTGCTGGTGGGGGGCCCGAGGGAGCGAGGGGGTGCTTAGAGGGTCTGAGGGAGGCCGGGGGCTGCCGGCCACTCTGCCCCCTCCTCATGGAGCTCCATCCCAGCTCCTGCCTGACTGGAGCCCTGGGACAGAGCTGGGGTCTGCTTTTAGGTCTGCTCTAGTGGCCTTAATTGGATGATTAATGCTGGTTGCTGCCCCCACCGCTGACCCCAGCTGCTTTCTCTGCATCTGTCCCTGTCTCAGGAAAAGGGGGTTGTCTCCTGTGGGAGTGCATTGCCTGGTTTGAGTCCTGGCCAGGGGCAGGAATATGAACAGACTAGGCAAGGGGCTCCAGGGTATCAGGGGCCCCCCACAGTGTTCAGCCAAGACCCAACCCCCCTGTACCCAGTGGACATTACTGGCCGCCCTTTGCTGAGGGGCGCTGACAATGGCACCTCCGCACTGTCAGCCATGCGAGGTCTTTTTGTATGGGATGGGGCCTCACCCGCCACCAGGGAGGATGGGGGAGTGTGGTGGGGAGGCAGAGGGGTGCGGAGTCAGGGGTCTGTTGGCTGCCTCTTCGGGGACCCCCAGCTGACAGCTGGCCCGCTGCCAGCTGGGCACCAGGCAACTCAGTCAGTGGGCCAGGAGTTTCCTGACCCAGCGGGCAGCACAGACCAAGCTGTGGCAGGGAACACTGCCCTTGCCGCCTGCCGCCCCAGACCTGGGTGGGGATTACAGTCTGAGATAGAAGTTGACTGTCCTGCAGCTGGGCAGGCAGCCTCGGGGCTGGCTCTGCGCCCTGGCGTCAGGCGTCCAGGGAAGAGCCAGGCCCAGGGCCCAGCACGCAGTGAGTACTTGGTAACTGCAGACCGAACGGACTGCCTGAGCTGGCGGCCAGCGCCGTGCCCTTCAAGGTGGTGATAAGGGAGGCTGGGGCTAATCTGTGTGGCTAATGGTTCTTGCAAGCCCTCCTGGGGCTCAGAAGGGGACCCTTCCCACAGGTCCTCACTGCCAGCCAGCAGAGAGGCTCCTGGCACCTGCCAGGAGGACGTGATCTTGGGCCCTTGGCTCCTGGTCTAGTTTCATCCCCTGCCAGTGGGGCTTAGTTGACCTCCTAGAGGTGACATCAGTCCTGGAAAGTGCTGGGCAGGGCAGCAACTTGAGCTGTCCTGCACTGGCCGCTGTGTCACCTTCAGCCTCTCTGGGGACCAAGCCAGCAGAACCCTGCTGGCCTCAGCCGCTACCAGAGCCCCCATGTGCTGAGGCAGCTGTCTGTGCCCAGCAGCACGGAGCCGTCCCCCCGGCACCCCCTCTCCCCTCTCCCTGCTGAGGCCAGCAGACACCGGCCCAAAGCTTCTTGCCAATCCCACAAGTGGAGGCTGGCAAGAAACCGACCCAGCAGGCTCCTGGCCTGTTGCCAGCTAAACAGAGCCCTTCTGGTTTACCTGCACCTTTGGGGAGGCACCTGGCAGGTAGGGGGCAACTTACAAACCCTAAAATCCCAGACTTCCCTAGACTTAATTTTTTCCCTGTGTATTTGTGCCTGGCAGAGCCAAGAAGCTGCTTCAGGGATTCTTCAGCGGGCCTTGCCCCTGGAGGTGTCCGGTGGCCCCATGTCCCGTGGTGCTCTCTGGGCAGGAGGCGGGGGCCAGGCAGGTGCTGGGCGGAGGGGCTGATTGGTGTCAGTGCGTGCAGCCGCAGGGATGCTGTGTGGCCAGTGATTCAGTCTCCCAGCCCCTGCTGTGTGACAAAGTAGGTCAGTGTAACGGACACAGGGTCTGCACCACGGGTGACAGAGGGGCATTCATTCACCCTGTGTGCCCGCCTCCCTGTGTCCGCACTGGTGGGTGAGCGGGCCTTCCTGTGGAGCCAGGCCCACCGCCTACCTCCTTCCTCCTCGTAGCCACATTAGCTTTTTGTAGAGCAACAGGTTCCCCGCCACCGGAAAGGGGGCCGAGGTCAGGTAGCAGCTTATGTGGGTGGGGGAAGGGCGCCAGGTACTGCCCAGCCTGGCAGGAGGGGTTTCCTCGTTAACCTTGCCCTAAGGATTTGATGCTGTGGATGCCTGAGATGCCTGTGGCCCCCCTGCTCTCACGTAACCGAAGATTCATTCATTAAAGGCTGGACGAGGGTGTGACTCATCTGGGGACACTGCTGGGGCGGGAGCATCGGTTCGGTCGGAAACGTCTCAGGATTGACCTGTAGGGCCCACGGCCCACAGCGGCTGCAGCTGCTGGAGGAGGGGAGGAGGGGCCACTCATGGGCTCTCCTTTGGGTGCCAGGAGGCTGTGGTTGGGGTTGTTCTTATCCCCGAAGAGAGTCCTGGGGCTGAAGCCTCGCCCTGGCCTCCGACTTGGCAGTTGGTTTGTTGTACAAGCACTTAGCCGAGCAGACACGTGGCATCTGGGTTTGCGGGTTCTACCAGTCTTCTCGTGTTTTCACCTTGCGTTTCTACTTCCCTCGTTCTTTTCTTTCTTTCTTTTCTTTGCTCCAAATCACACTCAAGGAGACCAAGCTCAGTGCTCATCCTTCTTCCTGTGCTGTCTGCTTCTAGATCCTTAGGTTGCACTTTGGACAGAGTGAGGCTGAAAGACATCTCACCCCCCACCCCCTGAAGTGTCCACAGGTTTTAGTGGGGTCACTCGTGGGAGCCTTAGAAACCTAGAAGGGCCCAGTGAGGCCAGGCCAGAAATACTTGTCTGGGGGCTGTGTGTGTGTGGCGGGGACTGTAGGCCCCCCTGTTGCCTTGCAGCCAAGCCATGGCCACCGAGGCCTGGCCACATACTGGCCGGCAGCGGGGAGGCAGGCAGAACCGGCAGGGTCTGGGGGGTGGCGGGGAGTTGAAGTTGGTTCCTGATGACCTTGTCTCTGCTCTGAGGGCTCCCAAGTGGGTCTGAGAATTCCATGCCTCCAAGGAGCTTCTGTCCAGAAGCCGGAGGCCGGCAAGGCACACTGAGGGGTTTGCCGCTGAGCCCTAGTGAGTTCTCTGCTCGGTGATGGGGTTTGCTCCCCCCGGCTGCTAAGGGAGGGTCAGAGGTGTTACCCGAGGAAGGACAGGGTAAGGGGCCACCTTTGGGCCACTTGTCCAGGGCCCCTTAGGCTTGAGGAAGGGTCCCTTTCCTCACCATCTTGATTGATTGCCACCACAGGACAGCTCCTGGACCCCCAGGGTCTGTTGTTTAAACAGACGGTTCTTCCCAACGGTAGTAGCAGTTCTGCAAACCAAGTGTACACCACCACGGTGCACTCAGCCAGTTGCTGGCTGTGGAGGGTTCGAGGTGCTGGGGTATAAGACAGAGACAATGTCTTGAGCTTGTTTACTTTATTTCACGGTCCAGTTCTGGGCATCAAGGAAGATCTTGAAACCGTGTGCAGCAGACGTCCATCTTGCCCTGGCAGCCCGCTGCTCGGCCCTGACCCCTCCCCCCGGCCCCACCTGTCTGCACCTTGTTTGCTGAAGGGAAGGGGTCTGCCTCTGGTGTGATCCCTCAGGAGCAGGAGAGGGACGGGGTGCCTCCCCCAGGCCTGGAGAACCTCTCTGCCTGCTTGTGTCTGCCAGGGCCGCCATGTGGGCTGGGGCTGTGACTGGGTCGGCTGGAGGCCTAGGGGGGTGGAGTGACCTCCCGACATTCCCGCAGACACTGTGGTTCTCACGGCGCTTGCCCCGCCCCCCAGGGGGAGAGGACCTCATTCCTGGGGTCACGTGGCGTCCTCCTGAGCCCAGGGCTCCCGCTGCCCCACTGAGCCGGCTCTCGAGAGGGCTGTGTGAGTCCACAGAGCAGGAGTCCTTGACGCCGAGCATTTGACAGCATCTGACGAAGGGCGTGGACCCCCCACCCAGACGCAGAGCCACCCGGGCACACACACTGTGTGATGCCTCAGAGAGGGCCACAGGCCCCAAGGTGGGAGGCGCCTTGCTCGCTCTAAGTGGACTTGGCAAGGTGCTGTTTCTTGGTACCTGGGGAGGTTAGAGAAGGCACTGGCCCTCCCCAGTGTCTCCGATCCACAGAGGTGGCTTGGCTGGTCGGCTGTGCTGGGCTTGGTGCCCCGGCTTTGGGATGGCCCGGGACCAGGGGAGCTGAACCTGCTGACCAAGGGGCTCCTGAAAGGCCGGGGCTGCCCGAGCCCAGGGTTGCGGGAGTATCCAGAGGCAGTGAGCCCCAGGAGGGCAGACATTTTAGAAAGAGCGCAGAAACTTCTTCAAGTGCTAGTTTGGGGAGCCGCCAGGCACTGGTAAGGCCCCCAGAAGGGCCCGGCCCTCTGCTGAGTGGCCTTGCTGGCTGCCCTGTTGTTAGGGGCTAGTCAGCAGGTGCCAGATGGGCTTGCTTCTCTCTGCCCAATCGTGCTGGGTACAGGAGGGAGGGGGTCTGTGTTCCGACAGCTCCCCAGCCCCCAGAGGAACATATGTTCCCACACCTGCCTGCCGGGGCCCCTGGAGAGAGCCAGAGTCAGCCCTGGGTCAGGAGATCCCAGTGAGCCACGGACTAAGGCTCCACTGTCCTCAGTCCCCAGGTTGGGCCCCAGGGAGGTGGGAAGCAGCCACGGGGGCTGCCCTTTGAGATTCCTCAGCAGAGAGGCTGCAAGGGCCCCGCAGCCCTGCAGTGATTTCCCTCGTCCTGCTTCGTCTGAGTGGGGCTCGTCCTGAGTCTGCAGTCTTGGCTCGACTGTGACCCTGGGCAGCCCTTCCCCTCGCGGGTGCCCTGGCACCAGCACACAGGAGGAGGCGCACGGGGCGATCCCCTAGATCCAGTTCACATGACGGTTTTGGCCATGTCTCCAGATTCCTGTTCCTAAGCCTTCACCACTTGACACGCTGGGAAAGTCTGGGTGGGAGAGGCCATGGGGCTGCCCCTGGGCCACCGCCAGCCATTCACTGAGCACGGGAGGGGGGAGGGGAGCGGGGATGCAGGCCCACTGGACCCCAGTCCTGAGAGAGCCCTGGAGGGAAGACACTGGGTTCTCCACCCCGCACGTTCCAGTCATGGTCGTGGTCCCTGACCATTGACGGGGCGCCTTCAGGGTGCTGGCCACTGGGGCCGGGGGGGGGGGGAGGAGCCAGGCAGGAGGCCCTGTTCTCATGGGACTTCCTGCCTGTAGGCGGTGTCAGGCGATAAATAAGGTGATTTCAGGCTACCCGAGTGCTGTACAGAAAATTAAACTGGATAACGGATTAGAGAGGAATGGGGTGGGAGAAGCCTTGCTTAGAGAATTTTGAAGTAAGATTTAAGTGACAGGAAGGATTCCCGAACGATCCAGGACAGCGTGTGTGTTCCAGGCCAAGGAACCGGCCGGGCACAAAGCCTCCAACTGGGGCGCCCGTGGCATGTTCAGAGGTGGACAGAGGCTGCGCGGGAAGTGTAGGTCACCTCGGGCGGAGTGGGCCGTGGCCAGACTGTGCAGGGCCTCGCGGTCCAGCACGAGGAGTTCGGTTTTTAGTCCAAGTGCGGCGGGAATTCCCCAGAGAGTTTCACCCAGTGTTTGTGATGCCAACGTGCTTTGGGCACAGGCTGAGTGCGCAGCGGGCATCATTCTTAGCTCTGATGTGAAGAAGGTGGTAACCTATGAGGTGCTATTATTATTAGCCATTCATTTTACATATGGGGAAACTGAGGCTCGGAGAGTGACAGAGGAGGCCACACGAGTGGCTTGGGAGAGAGCCCGGCGCCCAGACCCAGCAGCCACTGTCCCAGCAGCCATCGCACGAGGAGGAGCCCCGAGCCTGCTGAGGGCCTGTGGCTGTGTCTCAGCTGTGCCCCGTCCGGGTGGACATGGAACCCATTGGGGTCGGAGCTGTCTGCCCTGCAGGGCGTGCTCCTGGAAGCGGGGACCCTGCCCGGCAGCCTTGTGGTGGGTGGTACCCAGCTGGCGTGCTGTGTGCAGAAATGCGCTGTTGTTTTGGTTGATGGCAAGTGAGCGTGAGGCTTGTGGCCTGTGGGGCCTGGGGCCTGCGGGGCCCGGGGCAGAACCCACTGGGAGGGCCTTCAGCGGGCACAGGCAGTGGGGTGCTGGTGCCTGTCATTCTTCCCGTACCCAATGGCCGCCCTGGCCAGAGAGGGAAGGATAAATTCAGCCGTAGAGGACTTCCATCATCCTTACCAAACACTCCAAGTTCAGAGGGAGGCCACTGAGCCCACGGTCATCCAAAGGGCCCTTGCCTTGTCCTAGCCATGGCAGGTAGCATGAAACTTCCCAGTTGGGACCTGAGGTGGCCTCCCACCTTGGACTCTGACCTCTAAAGCGGCCCCTTCCCATTGCAGAGAGGGCTGCTGGGGGCTGCCTCTGTGTTGCTTTGACCCTGACCAGTTCTTTTTCCCCAGTGACCCTGGCCTTGTTACTCTAGTGTCCCCAACATGTCCCTGAGCTGGGGTGGGGCAACTTCCTGGCTGTTGAGTTTGAGGCCTGGTTCTGGGGCGCAGTCTCCGGGCTTTGTGAGGCAGGGAGGGAGTGGCGGGTGGGCCCCAGGGCTCTGGGAGAATTGTGCTGGCCTTGGGGTCTCCCCGAGCAGCCCAGGTTTGCGTTCCGGCTACAGCTATGCCCGGCCCAAGGGCTAAAAGTGCGGCAGGCACAGAGCAGGCTGAGCCGCTGGAATGCAGAGCGCTGGGGAAGGCAGGTCACAGTGGGTGCTGTGAGGCTAACCTGGCTTCAATAAAAGCCTCATTCAGAGCCGCTAAACCCTTTCCATATGTGGGCCTCTGGGAACTTCAAAGTGCTGGGGAGGGGCTGGCAGGGAGGCAAGCCGAGGTGAAGTGGCCCCATCCCAGTGCCTCGCACCAGCCCCTCGGCTGGCTGGCCGGGGAGTGGGTGCCGGGCCTGCGGGCCCGGGGCTGGAGGGCACAGCCTGCTTGGCCCTGCAGGGAGGGCGGGCTGCTGGGAAAGTGGGTGAGTTCACAGAGCCTGACCCTGGTCTCCCCGACCCGGCCGCTGAGCTGCAAGCCAGGGGAGAGGCCCTGGCAGCCCTCCCACTCCACCCTGCCACGTTGACGGATCCTCCAGCACCCTCCCCACGAGGGGGGTGGGGCTCGGGCTCCTGGCAGCTCCTTGTTCCCCCGGTTGCCAGCCCCACCATGCCTCTCACGCCTGTGGTCTGTCCCAATGACAGGCTGGCTTTGGTGTCCCAAGGGGACCCGGCCCAGGGCATGTGAATGCACTTGGAGGAGGGCAGGGGAAAGCCGACCCAGGGCCGCCGCCACCGTGGCCACTGGCCTGGGAGCCACAGGAAACATGCCCCCAGGCAGATGAGACACCTGGCTCCAGGCCTGGTCACAGCCCAGCACTCCGCCTCTGGCAGACGTCCCCAGAAACACGGCCAGACAGCTCTGCCTTCCTGTTCAGCACCCTGCTCACCCCCTAGGGTGACAACTGGGGCACACTGAACTGAGCACCCTTATCGTTAACAAGCACTTAGTTTTTATCAGCCCCCAAAACAACCCTAGGTTTCCAGGGGTGTCCCCGCCACCACTCAGGGCAGGCCCAGGGTGCCAGCCCCCCTAGGCCCAAAGAGCCAAGGGGACAGCAGTGCTCGGCCTGGAGAGGGACAGGCAGTGGGACGGGGGCTGTGCTGGGGGCGGGCCTCTCGGGGCCTCTGGGCCTGGGCAGTGGAAACGATGCAGGGGCCCTGGCGGAAGGGGCGGAGCATCGAGGGACTGTGTGGGGGGCAGTCCTGGGACCCCTCGGCCCCCATCGCCCTGGGAGCCCCCGAGTTGCGTCCCAGAGCAGCACCCTGCTGGCTGCTCCGTGCCTGCGCCTCCCCTTCCCTGGGGACACGGCCCCTTCCGACACCGCTTGTCCCCACTGCCCGTGGACAGGGCCCCCGCAGGCCCCTCGTTGTGGACTGAAGTAACCCACGGGAGGGGGAGGGAAGGGGTGGTGGCAGGAATCACCAGACTTCAGCCACCACGTGGTCGGAGGCGCGTGGTGCCGTGGGGAAGACCTGACCACCGTCAGGAGGTCCCGGGTTTGAATGTGGGCTCTGTCACCCACTCTGGGGAGCGGGGTGGGGACCCCAGACTCTGATGCCTCGAAATCCCAGGCACGGTGTGGGGCAGGTGAGGGGGTAGAAGCACTGGGCTCACCTGCCCCAGGCTGGTGAGAAATGGGCTGGGAGGAGGGGGCTCCTGAGTCTGCCCCCCAGTGAAGGTGACGGCCACCGTGTGGTGACGGCCACCGTGTGGAGGCTGCGCGGCGTCCTCTCCGCCTGCCCAGGGGCCCTCGCAAGGCCTCTGGGGCGCTTCCTGTCCTGAACTTGAGGCCGCCGGGGCCCCACCCAGAAAGACGGCCTCCCCAACCCACGCATGGGACAGATTCTGCTTAGGTGACTCTCCTTTGGTGGGGAGGATGCGGGATTCCCAGCAGGAGCCCCGGATTTTGTCGCAGGGGACCTGGTGGTTCTCTCCTGGGCGAGGGCTTCTAAGGTCAGCTGCTTCCCCCCTGAGACTCTGACCGAGTCCCAACTCGAAGGCAGCTCAGCAGGGCCGAGCGGCGGCCAGCGGCTGCGTGTTCACCACTTTCTCCGGCGGCTTCTGTGATCTGTTTCTGTCTTCCGGGGTCCTGCCTGGGTCCCCCCTTCCTTGCCCTTTGTAACCCCCTCTACCTCCCTCCCTCAGGTGGTCTGACGTCCCCCAGGTGCCTGCTCTGCAGGGCCCGTGGATGGCGCCTGTGTGCTGGGACCGGAGGGGGAGCAGTCAGGTGCTCCCACCCACTGCCCCCCGGGGCTGGGGCTGGCCCTGGCCCCTCCGCCCCAGCACTAATCTAATCAGGAAATAGCAGCGTCCACATTTCCCAGGGGTTATAAATAGCCACAGCAACTCAGGCAGCATCATTTCTCTGGAAAATGTGCCATGTCCCTCTCTACTCTGCACCCTCCCTTCTCTGTATTTAAATGACATCCTGAAATAGATTTGGCTTCTGGAGACTGCTGGCCTCCTGGGAGACAGCTTCGTTGTTGGGGCGCCGAGGGGCTGGGCAGGCCTCCCTGAGTGGGCGCCAGGGCACACCTGTAGAGGGTCAGGCCTGGGCCTGTGGTGGGGCTCACAGTGAGACTCGAAAATGCCACCTTACCCAGACCTGGCCGCAGACAGGCTGGTGCAGGTAGAACGCCTGCAGATGGGGCCAGCAGGCTGCAGGGCGCAGGGTCTTAGGACAAGGGGCAGAGGGGAACCGGAGGTTCCTGAGGCCTGGGCTTACCCAGGAAGGCTTTTGGGAAGAAGCAAGGCCAGCACTGGGCCTTAGCATCAGGAGTTGCTTTTCCCATCTCCGATGCTCCCAGGACAACGTAGGGCTGCCGCTGCCAGGAAGCTGGAACAGAAGCGCTGGGGAGGGGAGTCACGGAGGGACTGTGCTGGAGGCGGCCTGGCAGCACCCAGGTCTGCCCTTGGTGCCTGATCACAGGCCGGGAGCCCTGATGTCTCCCTTCTAAACAAATCATGGCAGCGCCGTTGTTGCCAAGAGGGGCAGGCGCCAGGCCAGGCGCTTCCCATGTGCTCTTGCAGGTTTAGCAGAGCAGGTGAGTCAGAGACTTGAGTCTGTCCCCCAGCTCTCGCCTGGATGTGTGGTGCTGGGCCCGTGCCTCGTTTCTGTAAGCCTCCCTGTCCTCATCTGCAAAATGGGGGCAGCTGGGAGGGCTTACACCTGTGAGGCTTGTCCTGCTGATTAACTGAGAGGCTATAGATAAAGGGTCTGGTGCAGTGCCAAACTTTGGGGCGCTGATCGCAAGTCATCATCTGCTGTTAACTGCTCTCCCTGACGACCCTCCGGGGTGGGTACTTCCCTCGAGGAAACCGAGGCTGGAAGAGGCGAAGTGACTCGCCCCAGGGCACACAGTTGGGCGAAGAGGGAACATTTGGACCCAGATCAGTCCGACTCTCAGTCCTTGTACGTCCCCTGTCCTCCCCTCGGGCTGGGTCCAGATGTGACTCCAGGCCCCATGGAGGGACCCCCGGCTCAGCCAGTGCCAGGCCCGGGGAGGCTGGGGCAGGGCAGCGACGTTAGGTGAATCTGGCCAGCTGCCACGACCACGGAATGGACCCAAGGGTCACGCTGACGCCTGGAGAGACCTGCGTCAAAAGGGGTGGTCACTCCAGAGTGTGTGCCCAAGGTTAGCATCTGCCTCTGTCGACAGAGCCGTTGAGGTCTTGGTACTCCAGGTGGCCGCTGCTGTAGGCCAGGGCTGGAGCAGAACCAGGTCCTGTGTCCCAGACAGTGTTCTGGATGAGATGAAGGCCTGGTGAGGGTTTGGGACGAAAAGTTTAGAGGGATGGGAAGCTACAGGAAAGGGAGGCCAAAGCTGGGGCTTCCTCTGGGACCCGGGAGGACGCTGGGCCCTGGCACCAGCCAGGCCGGTGGAGTTTCACTGGGGAGCCGGGGTGGCGGTGGCGGTGGCGGTGGCGGAGCTCTGCTCTCTCCTTTCTCAGTTCCGTCCCTCCTCCGGTCTGGAAAGGACCACTGGGGCCTGGGCCAGAACCGGCCGACATGTGGACCCCAGACCCCACCAGACGCTGGGGCGCCACCTGTCTGTGCCCCGCGGGCATGGGCGTGATGGCAGGTTCAGGAAGGCCCGTGTCCGCACTGTAGGAAGCCCCACGGCCCAGGCCCCCCCCGCTTCCCCCTCAGCTAACCCAGCTCCAGTTTGCCTCCCCTGCTGAGGCCAGTGAGAGCAGTGGGGTTCAAACTTCACACCTGCCCTGGGGGGAGAGGGGGTGCCGAGGCTGCCCAAGGGTCACGTGGCAGGGAGATTGCAAGGGAGTCAGCCTGCAGACCCTTAACCACAGGTGCTCCCCTCAAAGAGCAGCACCCGTGCAGGGCTTTTACCAGCCCCTCTCGGGGCTCGGGGCTCACTGGTGGGACGTGGCCCAGGGTCTGACCCTCCTGGGTACACAGCAGGGGGGGGGCCACTGAGAAGGCTGGGCGTGGGTGTTGGAGAGATGTAAGGCGCTGTCGCCCGGTTACAGATCCTTTCAGGAGCCGGCAGCTTCCCCTGCTTTGTTTTCTACAAAACTGACAGATCATGAGCTGGGAGACTATTCGAACTACGTTTTCATAATGGGTATAGGTGCGACGATGTAAGGCAGATAACAAGGAAAGAGGTTGAAAATTGCCTAACATTTCTATAATAAAACTGTCTTCAGCCTCATCTACTTATTTGTGTGAACAAGGTATTTCATTCTTTACATCTTTCAAAACAAAATTAAAAAAACACGAACAGAAATGAAGCTGAACCCCGTCACCCGAGCAAAAACTAATATTCACACGCGCGCGTGAACTAAAACCAAAACGCTCTGCCTGTCTGCTAAGAGAGGCTCTTCCACCAAGTGGCACTTGGCTGCTGCGTATTTACTAACATTTGTCACTCGTTGGTTAATTTTTTACTGTAGACTCCTAATTATTATAATAACTGATCCGGAATATGATTGGAATATTTGGAACCTTGTGGTCTCAGGAAGTTTTTTATTTCCACTTATACAGCAATTTTTTGTTGAAGTAAAGTAGAATAGGGTGAGGCATAAAGTGAAAAAGACAAACTAGGACAAAATTCTTTGGGAAAACAGCAGACACTCCCGGCAGAGGAAGAAGTGGTGGGGGGGCTTCCTCAGGGGAGGGAAGAGCTTGTTCGAGTTTCCGAGTGGCTAACGGTGGGTATCAAATCACTGTGGTATTTGGACTTCGCTGAACGCATTTAAAAGAATGAGGTAACAGTTTTATTGTAAGATGTAAATATTTACATTATTTTGGAATTTTTTTTCCTTGCAAGTATTTAAACTTGCTGTGGAAATGAGCAGTTGTTGACTTTAAAATGCGGCGGGGTGTGCGCTTAGTGTTTCAGATTTCGTGGGTGTGCAGGGAGACGCAGGTCAGAGGTGGCTGGGTCCGAGGACAGTCCCGCCAGGCCCCTTGTGGGGGGAGGGACTCTGAGTCCCCATCTTCCCCACCCGCTGCGGCTCCGGCCCAGGGTGGGGGCCTCCCCTGCAGAGTACGTGCTTCCGTGGGGGCCGGATGCTCACCCGAAGTGATCTCACTGAGTCTTCACAACAGTTCAGCAAGGAAGGCTCTGGTCGCTGACGGACTGCAGTGAACAGATGAAACAGATGAGCTCAGCGAGGTTAAAACTCCCCACAGTCACGCAGCCACAGCGGCAGAGCCAGGATTCGGGCCCAGCCGCCCCCCCAACTCCCGATTCTGGGTCTGCACCTCTGCTCTGTGCTGCCTCCGCTGCCCGGGGCCGCATTCCCTCCTGTTGCTCCAGTGCCAGGGGGCCCAGTCACTGCCCAGTCATTGTCTGTGAGCCTCAGCTTCTGCATCTGGGAAGTGGGTGATAATCCCACCTCGCAGGGGGTGGTCAGGAGTGAAGGCGGTGTGATGGGCAAAAGTACCTGACAGTGCAGTGCGCCCTGCCTCCTTCACTGCATGGGGGGAGGGGGGACAGTCCTTCCCTAGCAGGGCAGGCGGGGCTGCGGCCACCCTGAAGGGCTGCTTTCAGGGTGAGCCTCAGCCCCCACTCTGCCTTGCTGACCATTCAGGCAGCTCATGAGCAGCGGCTTGGTCTCCGAGCTGTCATCCCGCCCTCTCTCATGTTCTCTTTTTTTCTTTCTTTCTTCCTTCACAGCTGGATCCACAAACCGTGGAAACCAAGAACTGGCACACAGATGTGATCGAGATGAACGGGGTGAGCTGGAGAGACAGAACATGTCTGCACAGTGGGTGGGCTGCCCGGCCTCTGGCTGGTGTCCTCAGGGTGCTCTCTGCCCCTGTCCCCTTAGCCCAGCCCCTCTCGGTGGGCCTTGTTTGCAGTTCTGGGGGAGGGGACCCTGGGTCTGGGGGGTGCTCCTCGGGCACTCATGCCCTCCTCTCCCCCGACCAGATCAAAGTGGAATTCTCCATGAAGTTCACCAGCCGAGATATGAGCCTGAAGAGGACCCCGTCCAAAAAGCAGACCGGCGTCTTCGGCGTCAAGATCAGTGTGGTGACGAAGTAAGTGCCGCCTCCGAGGCCCATGTGCTCGTGTCAGTGCCCAGGGTCCCTGCCAGCCCTCCCAGGCCCCCGCCCAGCCCCGCCGCCACCCCCCAGTTCAGTGGTCACGATGGCGAGTGTGGAGGCCGAAAGTGGCCTGCAGGGGTGTGCCCTCTGTCACTCGTGCTGCTGGAGGAGTAAAGGAGCCAGCGGGCAAACCTGGGCGCCGCCAGTGCCCCATAATAAATGGGGTAGCACGACCACAGTAGGCCCACCTTTTAACTGGCAGAGGCAGGCTGGGTCCCAGGCGCAGCTGGCCCTCGAGTGAGGGTGTGTGCCCTCAGCTCACCGCCGCCCCCTCGAGTCCAGGACCTGGCCCACCTCCCTCGGGCGGGTCTCCTGCTGGGTCTTCCCCGGCGTTTGAGTCTGAGACCTCTGTTCTAAGGGACGTTCTTTCCTCAGTCTTTGGGCTCACCTCCCCACACTCCCAGCCTTTGTTCCTTGCTGTCCCTCAGCAGGCTGTCCCTTCGTGGGCCGTGTGGGGCAGGGTGACACAGTCTCTCAGCTCCGTCCTTGCCCCCCAAGCTCCCCACCCCCGCCTCCTGATTCCAGAGGCTAGAGCTCTCCCAGGCCAAGCTATTTGGGGTGGGGGCCTCCCCTTCACCCTCCCTCACACCCCCTGCCCGTAGGCGGGAGCGCTCCAAGGTGCCCTACATCGTGCGGCAGTGCGTGGAGGAGGTGGAGAAGAGGGGCATCGAGGAGGTCGGCATCTACCGGATATCGGGCGTGGCCACGGACATCCAGGCGCTGAAGGCTGTCTTTGATGCCAGTGAGTCTGGGGGGCCCAGCGCGGGAGGCCGCGGGGAGACGGTGCCCCAGCAGGCCGGGCTGGCAGGAAAGCCCCGTGGAACCAGGAGCCCTTCTCCGTTGGGGGGGCCTGATTAGCCGATGGCAGAGGAGCCTTGGTCTGTGGGCTCCACAGTCCCGGGGCCCGGGGTGAGCCACTTCTGGGTCCCTGTGTCACGGGCCCTTCCTGCCCTTTCTCAGGTTATGGCCCTCCCTCCAGTCTCCTATCCATTGCTACAGATGAGGAGACAGGCTCAGAGAGGTTGAATCGCTGGCCCAGGCTTGCCCAGCATGTGGGTTTTGAGCCTGACTTAAGCTCACATCTTTCTGACCAGCTACCAGGGTCCCGGGGGATGTGAGGAAAGGAGAGACTGAGCCTGGGCTGACTGTCTCCAGGGCCCCAGGTGCCCACCCTCTGCGAGGGGCATTGCTGTCTCTAACTCTGGCCACAAACTCCTCAGTGGTGGCGGGCTTGAGCTCTCTATGTCTTCCTGTCCCTGTCTGGCCAGTTCAGGCTACAGCAGCAGCATGTGCAGGGTCAGGGAAGCAGAACTGGGTGAGCAGTGCTGATTCCATGGACACTGAGAGGGGCCCACGGGTGTCCCTGGGTGGCTGCCAAGCGGAAACGTCGGGGAAGCCTGGGCTGGGAGGCTGGGGACATGCTGGCACACGGAGGAGCCATGTGCCCTGGAAGCCGAGGCTTTGTTGCAATGTGATTTTAGGTATAAAAAATGCACTGCCTTCCAGAGAAGGGCTTAGCAGTGGGGAGATTCCAGTTAGAAGGAAGGAGTACGACCCCCAGGGCTCAGATGTGGCCCCAGAACTCTGCTCCTGTGGAGCTGAGCCACGGACCCCTGTGGGTACTATGTGTATCCTGCCTTTCTCGGTGGGGACTGGGCCAGAGACGGAGGGGGTGCATAGGAGGAGGTAGCCCAGGCCAGTGTGGCCCCTGACCTTCACCTGCTCTGCAGACAACAAGGACATCCTGCTGATGCTGAGTGACATGGACATCAACGCCATCGCTGGCACCCTCAAGCTCTACTTCCGAGAGCTGCCCGAGCCCCTCCTCACAGACCGACTCTACCCTGCCTTCATGGAGGGCATCGGTGAGGCTCTGGGGCCCTGAGGGCTGGGCTGGGCTGGGCCTGCTGGCCCGCAGGGTAAAGAGTCTCTTGCTTCCCTTGCTTATTGGTCTGCCCAGTATACCTGAGCATGTGGCTGAGTGGCCAGGAGGGCAAGGTGCAGCCTGAGCCCAGGCTGCATCCTCTCTCACCTGCCTTTCTCCCCTCTTGTCCTATGGGCTGCCCTCTGTCCTTCCTCTGTGGACAGACACCTCCTTGCTTGGAAACCTGGGTGTCCAAGGAAACCCACCTAACAGCCGGTGGTCAGGGACCAGCGCCCCAGAGCTTAGGAGAAGCCTGGTTAGGGCCAGAGTGCCCCTGACCTGGCTGGTGCTCAGCCTTCCGGAAGGAGCACTCGCTCATCTCACCCGTGTAGTGGCTGGGGAGGAGGCGGAGGGCCTGGCCGGCAGGACTCTGGCCTCCGACCACCTGGGCCAAACCCAGGCCTGGGTGCCCCCCTCCTGCGTCTGGGGCGCAAATCAGGGCTTCAGCCACCATGAGAAATGAGGAGCTCCACAGCAGGCTGCTCACCACCGCTCCCTGCTGTGCTCCAGCATGGGACGGGTTAAAGAGAAAACCTTCACCCAGCGTCGTGGTTTTCTTAAACCTGACAGACCAGGGGAGGGAGTGGCATCTGCTGCAAAGGCCTGTGCAGTGAGGGGAGGCTGGGTGTCTGCGCCCCAGCAGCCTGCCTCCTGGCTGAGTTACGGGTTGTGGGTGGGCTTCCTGTAAGAGCGGGCTGTTTGATAGCCCACCCTCTGAAAGATACCCGGCCCTTCTCTGCAGGGCCTGCTTCCCTGACCCCAGGCAGCCTGGGCTGTCCCTCGGGGTCCTGTAGCGGGGCGTGGCTAGGGCCCCCCTGTGTGGGAACCGAGCCCCTCCCTAGCCCCGTCTCTCCCACAGCCCTGTCAGACCCTGCTGCCAAGGAAAACTGCATGATGCATCTGCTCCGCTCCCTGCCCGACCCCAACCTCATCACCTTCCTCTTCCTGCTGGAACACTTGAAAAGGTAGTGGACAGGGGCCCCGCGGGGGGGTGCGGGGGCTGGGAGGGGCAGGGAGCCCAGGGCAGGCCCTGCTGGAGAGCACACACCAGCTGCAGGACCCACCGCCTCGTGGGCGCCGGCCTCCACTGGGCTGTCGAGAACAGGGTGAGAGTCTGCATTTCAAGTTTTTACAATTCTAGTTTGAGAAATATTTGGGTCCTAATAACAGCCTGAAAAATGGGCCATAGAAGGCTTAGAAAGGCAGGGCTAGAGCCAAAACCATAGATGAATTTTACAGTCAAGTGGGTCAGTCAGTCAACTTAGCATGTTCGAAATGGGAAGAAGGGACGGTGTCAGGGTGCACTGCAGGCAGGCGGTGCGGGCGTGTCCTGTGCTGTTCATCGTACTTGGCCGCGGGTGCTTTACAGCGCGAACCATGTTTGTCACTGCGTGTCCTCGAAGAGGTCTTGACCAGGCCTTGTCTGACGGACAGGGAAGCAGCCCCTGGCCCCACAGGGATTTGCCGTGGTCAGCAGGGCACTGTGACTAGAATCCACATCTCCCAAGTCCTAAACAAGGCCCTCCCCACCTTCTCCCCATACTTGCCCCTGCGTGTAATTGGGTCAGACTAAGAGCTGCGGAAGTCGAGGTGGTGGCCAACTGCAGACTGAAACTAGTCCTGAGGATGCCCTTATCGGTCCCTTTTGAGCCCAGGACTGGCCTGGCGTATGAGTGGGCAGGACAACTCCCAGGTGCACCGTAAATCCGCCACCAGGACCGGGTTGCCTGGAGGGGGGCTGTGCACGGGTCCTCCCAGAGCTCAGCCCCACCCCTGGTCCCAGGTCCCAGCTGTGGCTCAGAGCAGCCGAGAGATCTGGAACCGCCCGGGGCTGCTGTCTTGTTTTTCCCACTATGAGACATTCCCTCTGGTTTGGCCAGGACCAAAACCCCAACCAGTTCCCAAATAGCTTGGCGAGCACTGTGGGGAGGACGCACAGAGGAGCGTAAAGGGAAAATTCATTAGGTTTTCCACCCTGGGAACCGGGCACAGTCTGTTCTCACATCTGGGCCCGTGGCTGGCTGCGCGCGCGTGTGTGTGTGTGTGTGTGTGTGTGTGTGTGTGTGTGTCAGGGCTGGGCCCACTGCACAGCTGCCTGCTGGCATGGCAGTGTTTGCAAGTTTCCGAAGCAGTCAGCGGGCACATCCATGACTCGCCTGGAGGCTGGTGTGAGAGGCACTGCTCAGGGCAGGTGGGTCTCAGCCCCAGAAACATTTCCCAGGATCAGGGAAGCCCAGGGCCTCTCTGATGTGTTGGGTAGTTACTGACCTTCCTGGATGCCAGCCTCAAATGGCAGCCCCTACTGTCACTCGGGGGACATACCTACAGAGCACCTGGCTCATTATGCAAGAGAAGCAGAGGACGGTACAAGGGGAGGCAGCTCTGGGGCTCCGGGAGCTGGACCCTTCTGGAAAGGATCGGGAGTTTTCTCGCGGGATGAGGATTGTTCCTCCCACAGAGCCCTGGGTCTCGTCAGCAAGTGCTGTGGGGGCTCCAGCTCCCGCTGTGGCTCCTGCCCCGCCCCACCCACCCTGATTCTGCCTCTGGGCCACGCACCAGCCTGCCTGATAAAGGATACAGCACAGTGTGGTGGAGAGCAGGGCCTGGAGGCGAGCTGCCTGGGTTCACCGCCAGCCCTGCCACTGGCCAGCTGTGTGACCTCGGGCAAGCCACGTAACCTCTTTTTCCTCATCTGTGCAGTGGAGATGCTAACATCTGCCCAGAGCACTCCGAGGAGCACGAGTTATTATTGGGGAAGGTCTTGGGCAGTAATGTCATTACCTCTGAGGCAGAGGTGTCGGAGTGGGTCCCCGTGGCCTTGGCAGTTTACCGTCAGTTCTGGGGGTGGCCCTGGAGCTGGGAAACTGCTCCAGGAAAGGACCAAGACAGAGCTGCTGGGGACTTGGTCCCTCCACCTAGTTCCCTGCCTACCAAGAGGTCTCTACCCTCAGGAGAGGAGTCTACTAACCACCTTCCAGGAACCCTCCCAGGAGCTTTCACACCAAAGGCCGAGGGTCTGGAGCTCCAAGTAGCTGCTGAGAAATGACTTTTCCCCCCTCCCCACCCTTTCAGGGTTGCTGAGAAGGAGCCCATCAACAAAATGTCCCTTCACAACCTGGCTACCGTGTTTGGCCCCACGTTGCTGAGACCCTCAGAAATGGAGAGCAAAGCACACCTCACGTCGGCTGCGGACATCTGGTCCCATGATGTCATGGCACAGGTACTGCTGCACTGCCCGGGCCTGTGGCTGGTGGAGGGGTGAGACAAGCCCCCCTGAGGAGGGGAGAGAGAACAGCTCACAGCCCCACACCCCTTCCCTCCCGAGCAGCTGGGCTGATGGGCTGTATGTAGGCTGTCACCAGGGCAGCGGGGCTTTGGACAGTCCTCCCCACCTAGACCAAACCTGCAGTTACACAAGGCCCCCAGACCAGGGCCCAGGTGCTGGCTGCCTTCCTGGGAGTGCCTCTGTCCCGGAAGGGACGCCCAGGGGCGAAGGAGAAAGCTGGGCCTTGTCTTCGTGCGTGGAAAACCTAGGACGGCTCCTGGGTCAGGAAGCTTCCTTGGGATCCCCACAAGACCCGGGGCAGGGTCCAGGTTGGCAAGTGGCCCCAGGCTCCTCGCCCTCTGCCCTGCAGCGCCCTCTACTGCTGCAAATGGGCAGACTCACCTGGGCTGCTGAGGAAGGGGAAGTGGCAGGGCGCCAGCCTGAAAGGGAAGCAGGGCACCACAGATGTGACCCCAGACCGAGGACAGATCAAAGGAGGGCTACAGGGACAAGGGCCCCGCCTCAGTCTCCCCTGTCTCCCCACAGGTCCAGGTCCTCCTCTACTACCTGCAGCACCCCCCCATCTCCTTCGCAGAACTGAAGCGGAACACACTGTACTTCTCCACCGATGTGTAGCCCCGGGTGGGAGCAGCTGTGGAGGTGGCCAACCAGCCCCTCCAGCTGGGGGACCCAACACAGACTTGAAAGACTACAATAGAAGACTCCCAAACCCAGCACTCCAGACTCCAAGGGACTCGGATTTCCAAGAACTGGAACACGTGCATCTTTCGTGCCACCTTGTACAGAGCCAGCTGACCCGCCCCCAGCCTCACCGCCACGCCCCGGGCCCCTGCCCTCTGTTCCTCTAGTTGCGTCTAATGCTCCACGCCGTTCGGGAATTGTTTTATGTCTGTCTGTCATGCAGAAAAGGTAGTGACTGACCCGGTGTGGGCAGAGACGGCCTGCTTTGTTCTTTCATTTCCTCCAACACTTTCTTTCCTCCTGAGTCCAGTCCAAGGGCTTTTTATTTGGCGTTTGGTGACCGCTGCCAGCTTAGCCTCTCTTGGCCCCGCTCCCAGATCGCAGTCTCCTGGCAGCCTCCCCCCCCCAGCCTGCCCGCATGCATGTGCAGCCTTGGTTTTCGCTCCATCACAGTGGAAGCTCTGAGGAGGCCCTGCCCTCGCCCTCCCGCTGTGCAAGCGCACCTGCTCGCCTCGCCGCCGTGCCAGTGTCGGACAAGGAGACGGACTCGCACTCCTTCTCGGCTTAGCACAGAGCTGGAAAGTGGATTTCTGGAGTGTCCCACCTGAGAATCCCCATTTCTGGGTTTGTCTCTTCTGTCTCCTGCCCACCGGTGAGGCATTTTGACTGTTTCTTCTACTGCTTCTCAGTTTCTTTCCCCGCCACTTTCTGCTTCCTTTGAGCGTGAAGACTCTCGAGTGACCTGCTACATCGCCACGGGGAGAGGAAAGACTTGGGGGAGGTGAGGGAGGCGGCCACTGATGCAACCACGGGTCAGGCATGGGAGGAAGGCCACACAGCACCGGGTGTCAAGTGGGGGGGGGCCGCTGTCGGCAGTGAGTTGTCGCAGCTTTTGTGGGGGAGCTGGGCCTCCAGGAGGGCGGCTCGGATGGACGGCTGAAGCAGGTGTCCAGACACGGGCAGGCTCCATCCAGAAACTGGCCCTTCTGGCGCCTCTCGTACCTCGTGGTACCTTTGCCTTAGACTTTACATTCCCCACAGCCAAGCACTGCCACGGGGCAGCCCTAGCGGCCATGTGTGCTCCCGGGCCTGGCAAGGGCGGGTGTGGTCCAGCGGTAGCCAGCCCTCGGGGTGCTGCCTCCCCACCCCGGCTTCTCCGTGCAGCCTTTCGGACGAACTTTGGGAACTCAAGAAGCTGGGGAAGCCTGAGGGGTTACAGGTACCACCTCCTGGAATTGGGTCTTGCTGGAGACCCTTAGTGTTGATGCTCTGCTCCAAAGTCAGGGATCAGCAGGTCCCATTCCCAACTTTGCGACTCGTTGCTCGGTACCAGAAAGGAATGAGAAGTATAGCCAAATGCTTGTTTCTTCCCTTGTGAGCAGGAGCGACCAACCTGGAAGGGCAGACACTCCTGGGCTGCAGGGGACTGAGTTGCAGTACAAGCTCCCTGGCTCTCCTGTGTGGCAGAGAGTAGATTCCCGGCTCTCAGGACTAGAGAGAACTGCTCTTGTAGCTTGAGCTCAGGGCTAAGTTTTAAAGAAGGGTCGGTTGGCCCTAACGCCGTAACGCTTGCTCAGTGAGAAGCGGGGCCCTTTCTGATCTTGTTTACACCTGTTGCCCAATCTTGGGCAGAATGGTACACATTCTGTGCACATCAGATGAAAGAGATGCCCGAGAGGAGGGGAAATACTGGCCACTTAGCTACCTGTTAGCAGCTTAGCTAGGAGCCCTGCTCCCTGAGACAGGAGATGGGGAAAGAACTTGAACCTGAAGGTCGCAGCATCTGCCCATCCCTGGAGTCTCTGCTTGGCACTCAGGAGTCGGTATGTGGCATGGGAGGCTCTTGCTTCCAAAGCCATTGATGGTAATGAACTGGAGGCCCAGCTTGAGCTAGTTACAGCCAAACTTAGGTGCCTCCCACCTCCCCCAAATAAGGGGTGTTTACTTAGTGTCAGGTAGCTACTGCAGCCCCTGAGCGTAGGCAGTGCAATGGGAGGAAGGCTAGAAAGACTGAGAAATTCGAAAGGCTCAGAATGTTTATAAATTCTACCCTCAGAGTGGAGGGGGCAGGTACCAGACCTGGACTGAGCTGCAGCCCATGGATTCTCCCGAGAAGTGGGGACTGTGTGTCCCAGGACCCCCAGCCCCTCTGCCCAGCAGATAGGCCACAGCAGTCCCGGTAGGCCTGTCCTTGCTGGCAATGACCGCAGGCTGCTGGGTTTTGCTGATACAGGTAGGATGGCACCCTTCATTAATATTTGACTTTAATAAGTTGGTAAGGATATATTTTTTGTCTATGTTCTGTTTCAACTTATGTAGATTATTATAAATTGATGTAAACCACATGAGAGAAAATGTTAATAAAAAAAATGCAAAGCCCCAACATTCGATTCGCGCACCGCTCGGCCCTGTGGTGTGGACGTTTGTGTTCCTGGTGGTCCAGGGAGGCCGCCCATCCAGTGGTTAGTTCTTCGGGCTGCATCCAGACACGAGTTTCCAGGAACCTGCTTACCTAGTGGATTCCCCCTGTGCTTCCCTAGGGACCACAGGACTGTGGTCGTTAGAGGGAGGGGGCCCAAGCCTTCTCCTTGCTCCTCACAAAGGCCTCCAGGTCAACCACCAGCTGTGTGTCCTGCCGGGGACATGGCCATCAGTGTGCTTCACAGAAACGGCAGGAATTTGTCCCCTCAAGTGGAGGCTTTTTTTGCATAAACTTTTCCCTCCACTTTCCTTGGATGTGGCTCATCTTTTGGCCTAATCCGCTCGCAGCGAGGCTGCACCCTGGAGGGCCCAGCCTCCCTTTAGGAGAGCTGGTGGGGTTAATGCAGGCTCCTGCCAGCCTCAGCCATCGGACACTGTGTTTATTCTGGAGATCAGGAACAGATGTCTCTGAAAATTAGTGTTTGGTTTATGAGGTCATACTGACTCCTTGGCCATCTAAAACAGGAAACTATTCATCTCCTCTCTCGATTCAATAGTCAGTGTGGACAATGCTCTGCTTATTGAACTGACGGCTACTGACAGCCCCAGGGCTCATCGCTACCAAGGCAGTCGGAGGGCAGCGCGTCCGTGTTCGGCCCTTCAGCGAGCCTGACCCCGCACACTGGGCTGCCTGGGAGAAGCTGCTGGGCGTCCTATCACCTTTCGGCAGGTGCCAGGTAGGAGCATGTGCTCCTGCTCTCAAAGTGCTTACAGATGACTTGTTTAGGACAGGGTCAGAAACAATTCTGAATTTGTCCTCAGATCCCTGAGGGTGCTCTGGAGAGCCCAGCAGCAAAGAAAGACACCTTGTGCCTGTGAGACCAGGACGGGCACTGTGTAGAATTCACCACAGAAGGACCTGAGCCCTGCACACTGCTCACACGCACTCCAAGGGGGACGGCAGGCATGGCGGGGGGGAAGGTGTCACCAGCTGGGTGTGACGTTATCACTCACCACACACACACACACACACACACACACACACACACGATGCCGGCATGTTCAGCCCAGTCTTTGAAATCTGGTTACAGGTGGGTGGGCTAGAAGACAGCCAGCAAAGGAGGAGAAGAAGAGGTGGAGGAGTTACTGCGCAGTAGAAATAGATGTAACTCCCAGCTGAAGGTGGCTAGGACTGCACGTCACCCACTAAGCCCACCTGCCTGCCCCCAGAGCAAAAGCCCAGGTTCACCAGCTTCATCTTGTCACCACAGCACCAGTGTAAAGCAGAACCTGGGGCAAATCCCAATTTTTTTTAAAGGCTTTTTTTTTTGTCCATGGTACACAATTAGACTGAGCTTCTGTTGTCAGAAAAGTTCAAGTCAGTTCAAGGCTACAGTTCAAGTCAAAAGCGCCACTTTGAAATAATAGAACACAGCCCTGACTGGTATGGCTCAGTGGATTGAGCGCCAGCCTGCAAACCAAAGAGTTGCTGGTTCGATTCCCAGTCAGGGCACATGCCTGGGTTGCAGGCCAGGCCCACAGTGGGGGAGTGTGAGAGAGGCAACTACACACACATGCTTCTCTCCCTCCAGTCCCCTCTCTCTAAAAATAAATAATTTAAAAAATAATAGAATACACACCAGAGAACGAGGGTGGGGAGGAGCAGCCTCTCAGCAGCGTCGGATTTTATCCAGTGCCTGCTGTCATCCGGCCGTCGTCGGGGATGACGGCCGGACCGTCACATGCTGGCCTGAGCTGGGCCCAGTCCAGTGCTCAACGCCTAACAGCAGCGGGAGGTCCAGGCCCGCCCACAGGAGGGTTGTTGGGCGAAGCCGGCAGGACTTACGCGGGGGTTGTAGCGCCTCCTAGGAAGGCCCTGGGCTCAGCTTCCCGGGCGGAAGGCCCTGGCCGGCGCCAGTCTCCGTGGAGGCAGCACCATGCGCTGGCCGAGTCCGACGACCCCACAGTCCGTAGGGGCTTTCTCAGCTTTTCTCCTTCAGGAGTTTAGTCTTTGGGTTAGCTGGCACCATTTTGGGGAATTATAAAAATAAACCATTTAAACTGTAATATAAATATATTTTTAACAAGGATAGAATACTAAACCAAATGACATAATTGGCCACAAGGCGTAAGTTCACTTGGCCCAGCCCCAACCCGTGAGATGGTGACGGCGTGGCGGTCCCAGGTGAAACGGCTTCCTGCGTCTGCATGAAGTCCCTTCTGCTCCCACAGCACCAAACAGCAGGAGGGCCAGGGTGGCCGGACTGAATCTTGGTGAAGCTTAACTTCTACAAGTCAACCATTGACTCCTAAGCTGCCAGAAAGAGAGAGGCTGGCACAACATGCCCCCATACGGCCTGGCTGGAGTCCAGGAGCAGGGAGCATGGCTGCTTGGAGGATGGAGGCGCACGGCGGCCAGGCGGTGCCCTCACAACATCAGCCACCAGAGGGAAAATCAATGTCTTCAGCGTCAGAAGCAAGTGCCCAGGGTGGTGCAGAAAAGGCTCCTCTCAGAGCAGCTCTGACCTGGGCTGTCTTCCCCGGGCGGCGGTCACTCTCACCGTAGATAGTAATCAATTGCAGCAGAGAAAGCAGCAAAGCCTCCGCAACCAATGACCCCAGCCTTTAAGCCAGCTGTAAAGCAAACAGAAATAACATTAGCTGTGGTGACAGAGGCTGGGTCAGACTGTACTCACAAAAAGTGCATACCCATGGACACAAAGAAACCAGCTCAAGTGTCCCCTGCCATTCAGCCCAGCAGAGACCTCTGCAGGACTTCAGTGAGGCCGTGCACGTGACCTAATCCAGTGTGCTTCAGCTGCACTGTGCCTTCGCTTAACTTTTCTCGTTCCAAAGAATTACTATTTCCAGTCTCATGAAAATAGCTCCTCGCAGGCAGGAAACTGATTAAGAAAACCAGCCCTGAGAATCAAGTGAAAGCACATGGCCTGCCGCTTGGACTTGTTTATGGACTGGATTCCTGGGACGGCGATCAAAGAGGCCCTGGGGGGGAGGCTGGCTCCCCAAGGCCCTGACAAAGCAGAGCAGTGGGAGGGCTGACGGAAGAGTTACTCTCTAAATCATGAATGGCTGCTTGAGGAGCAAAAGCAGGTTTGTAATGATAGCCAACCATCTTGTCTCTCAGCAAATGGGAAAACAGGCTTTTTGCCTGGGGTAAGTCGAGGCCCATCAGAGGAAGTGGGCCAGCAGTGGACACTGTTAAGGAAAGTCGAGTCACTGACCCCTGCAGCACATGCCTGAGGGGACCGCTGACGCGGAGAAGTGGCGGGGAACCGGTTTCTTTCTTCATTGTTCACAGCTGATTACATTTCTTGAATACCTACATTAGGCTTTAGACATTACAGTGGTAACTTATACACAAAATTATTAAGAAAAATGTCTAAATAATGAAAATGCATGGAGCTGATATTTCGCATGACGTGTGGACAAAGGGCTTTCCAGGGCTCAGTGGGACCTAGCTCTGCTTCCACACTACCCAGTGCTTCAACACCCTCAAGAGATTACTGTGAGGACGTCCTTGCTGTGTTTCCAATGTGGGGGCAGTTCTTTTTTCTAAGACAGATCTAGACCTACCAGTGGTTCTCACCTGGGAGCAACTTTGCCCCCAGGGGACACCTGGCAATGTCTGGAGACACTCAGCTCCCACAACTGGCATCCAGTGGGTGCAGGCCGGGTGCTGCTAAACATCCTTCAATACATGGACAACCTCCCCTCCCCCAGCAAAGATTTATCTGGTCCAAAATGTCAACAGCGCCAAGACCAGAAACCCTGAAGCTTCCGGGATTGGGTTGGACATAAGCAAACACGATTAATTTGTCTGAAGGGAAGAATATCAATTGTCCACATACACTTTGGGCTGTTCCTGGAACACTCCTATGTTCAGAAATGTCAACTGCAGCATGTTGTCCAAGGCCACAGGAAAACCACCCCAGGGGCGTTTACTGACCTCTGAAGCCGATGGCTCCCCCGGTGATGCAGCCACTGATGACACTGTTCCTCCAGTCGGACCTTCCCCGGTACTGTGGGGGCAGGGACGCAGGGCAGAGCCAAAGAAACAAGCCAGACAACACGGTTAAGGGGAAAAGCACAGGGTTTCCAGATGGCTAATGTAGTCCCTCCCAAGGGAAACCTAATCTTTTCTCTCAAAAGTCTAGTTCGTAAAATTTGAGTGTGTTCACAGATGCTTCCAGCCGGTGGTGCCGGAGCGCAGTGTTTGAGAAGTGACCAAAATCTCTCCTCGAGTTCCCCAGTAAGTCTGTGCTTAAAATTGTCAACCAACTGCTGGCCTACACAGAGAAGGAAGGAGTCGTGCAAGCCCAAATCATTCGCACAAAACATTTACATTAGGGGCTATTTAATGGAAGTCCAGTCTAGAAAGTTTCGGACATATCAATCTGTTTTCTAGTAACACTGTGATGAGTACTTCTCTTCAGAAGTCGTAGACGGCAGTGGGCAAGGATTTCTCAGAGGGCGGGACACTCACAGATTCTACCAAACACTCAGTGCAAGAAAACATGGCGCCCACAATGGCAAAATTTTTGGCGTAGGACATCCCTCGCTGCCCCATGTCCTTAAGAACTTCTCTTGCCGTCGGAGTGCGGTAAGGGTCCTTAGGGTCAAAGCCCACATTGGTGTCGATGCCGGCGGTGAACACCCCAAATGCACCACCCAAGACAAATCCTAAAAACAAACAGAGATGAAGATTTCTTTGACATGCTTTCTGAATTAATGGGGTCATACGCAAACAGCACCTTCTGGGTGGCCACCAATGAAGAGCCCCCACACCCCTCGCCGCCCAAGCCTCCACCTGTCCGGTTCCACATCACACAATCCAGGATCTATCTTATCAACTGCTTCTTCTCTGTCTCCTCTTGAATTTCTTCCTCACTTCATTTCTGAATGCTGTGTTCCTCAAGATTCAGTCCTTAATCCCCTGTTCTCTTTCCACACTCTCTCACATATCCCCAGTCACCCTTGGATTAAGCTACCACCAACTTTGCAAATCACTCCCTTAACAATGGTAACATTCATAACAGTCATTTAGTAAATGCCATGTGCCAGTTACTCAGATACCTACCTGACAGTTACAGCCTCATTTATCCTCCATAATAATCCTGTGAGGTAGATACTATTATCCTCTCTTTTCTGTGGCTGAAGAAACTGAGACTCGGAGAGGTTAAGTAACTTCCCTAAAGTCATAAAGCTAGCAAATGGCAAATGCCACACCGCTGTCCACATCTGACCTTGCTGAGCCTGCTGGACATTTCCATAAACGTCCTCTTATCACTGCAAGGTCAATACAGTTGACCCTTGAACGATGCAAGAGTTAGGGGTGCCAAGCACCTCACAGTACAAAATTCACACATAACTTTTGACTCCCCCAAAACTTAGCTGTCCCCATAAGATGTAGGGAGGACCCCAAGAGCCAGCACACAGCCTGCCAGCTGGGCTGCCCTGCTGTGGCCATGCTAACCACCCACCTGAGGTGCCTGAGTGAAAGCAAAGGAAGCAGCATGAGCCACACAGCAAGGCCACCACCACCACTGCCCTCCCACAGGCTCCAGCGGAGCCCAAGAGCCCCTGCGCTGCCATCATCCTTGCAGGAAACCCTGGTGGGAATGTGGCTGCCATCAGTGGTGAAAACAAAGAACCAAAAAATTCTTGCCACCGAAGTCCTTGTTACTGTCAAATGGTTCAACATCAGAAATGGGTACGGATTTATACATCAAAATGACACCAAAGGTGTGTTTGTACATCAGACTGCCATCAAGAATGACCCACGGAAAGATCTGCGCAGCGCAGGAAGGAGAAACTGTCAAGCTGGATACAGTTGAAGGAGAGGAGGGTGCTGACGCACCGATGTGAGTGGCCCAGATGCAGCTCCTACAGAAGAGAGTGGGCAGGCAACTGCCCTGCACTGCTACAGATGTGGCTACTATGGCAGGTGCCTTGGACCACCCCGTAATTAACGTTGCAGAGGAGGAGGAAGGAGTGGCAGCAGTGAAGAATATGACCCCCCTGCCACTGACTGGCAGTTCAGGCGGAGTCAGCTGCACAGCCCCAGCATTGCCCTCAGTACCACCAGGTTCCCTCCTACCACATGGGATAGACCTTTGACCTTCACTCCCAGCTCTTTCCCCATCCCAACAGAATGCAGGCTGGTGAGATTGGAGAGATGAAGGATGAAGTCCCAGAGGGAGCACAGCTACACGAACAAAATCCAGCTTACCATCCAAGGTACGTAGGGACCGCCTCACCCACAACCTGCCCCAGCTATGGGAGAGGCTGAAGGTGAAGAGAATGAACACGCAGCAATGGTCCAAACCAGGCACCTGCTCACCAGGGATACCAGCGCCTTACAACTGTCAGCATCACCCCCGTCCTCCTAATGCTCCTTCACAACATAGCAGAGACACCAAGGCAGTGAAAGGCCACCTGAGAGCCACTGAGCAGTGCAGTTCTCAGTAGCACTAGGCTCCCCAGGGACCTTTGCCATCAGATGATCTAAAGAATTAATGACCATTCAAAAAATAACACAAAAAGCAGACCACAACCTTAGCAACACTAAAGCAATAAGGTGGAAGACTAGTAACCAAGATGTGGAACTGGAATGTTTACACTTGTTCTTTATGAAACATGTACAAACAGAGACTGTCAGCCAATGTTCCCAGTTTTTCCGGGAATGCCGGCACAGAAGATGAGAGCAACCTCCCCAGTTTCGGCAACCACTGGGTTTGTACTTTTTTTCTGGCTTTCACTATTTTGGTAATGCGAAAGATAGACTATTAACACCACACGGGGAGAACCCCAACCAAAGAAATCTGAAATATATAGTAAATGCCTTCTCCCCTACTCCCATTTCTGTTAATTTTGGATGCTGGTTCTAAATTTCCAAGTGTCGTCATTTAAAGAGAAATTTTATGCCCTTCTTATTTCTAGGATGAGGGGAGAATGACATTTTTGCTTTATTATGTGACTGCCTTTGAAAATCTGCAGCATGAAGTTCCTCAAAAATAAAATTTTTACCCTTCGTTGTCCATTGTTATCTGTGGGGGACTGGTCCCAGGCCCCTCCATGAACACCCAAATCCACAGGTGCTCAAGTTCCCTATATAAAAAGGTGCAGATCAGTGCATACAGGAAGTCGACTACATCTGCGGACTCCCAAAGGAGGATGGAAAACAGGACAGGTATTTACTGAGAAGCATCTGCACACAGGTGGACTCACATAGTTCAAAGCTACGTTGTTCTAGAGTCAACTGTGCATGTTCAATGACATCATGGGCACCTTCTCCACATTTTCTTGCTTATGGCCCCTCCCTTCCAGTCACTCCAGCAGCAAACCTCAGCGGCATTTCCGTTTCTTTGCTTACCCCTGCAACTTCATGTCCACAGCTTCCAGTCTAGGGTCTTTATTACTTCCACCCTGCAGCACTACAAAGAGTCATTCATTTCAACAAACATGTGTTTGTTGACATCGGGGTCAAATGACATCAGATGTCAAATGACATTACAATGATGAACAAAGACCCGGTCCATGCCTCATGAACCTTCAGTGTAGCAAATTTCCTATCTGGTCACCCCATCCACAATTTTCTCTCCTTCATCACACTCCATCCTGAGTCATGCCCATTACCACTTGCTACCCTCCTTAGAAAAACCATCAATTACTGCCCTAATGCCTACAGGCCTAAAGCCCAAATCCCCCACTCCACCCCAACTTGAAATGACATCTCTTTCTCTATGTCAACCCCTGTTCTTTCAATCCTTCCAGTAACAGCTCCAGTTTCACCACCTCTTGTGGCCTTCCAGCCAACCCAAAAAATGCTTTCTCTTTCTTCTCCCCACTGTACTTTCACATCTACACTCTCGCTATATTTGTGTCATTCTCAATGAGATTTCAATTCATCTACAAATGTGGTCAATATCTTTACGCTGCACACAGGAGGGGCGCTGTACATTCTCATATCCTCAAAAGGTTTTGATTTTTGTTTTGTTTAAAAAAAAAAAAAGCCCAGTCCACACTTCTGTCCCCTTTGCTGACTGCTGTCTAGTCCACTGGCCACAATGGCCAGTTTTCAAACCTCAAGCCAGCTCCCGCCACACCTCTGCACTTGCCGTTCCCAATGTCTGCGGCGTTTTTCTGCAGTCTTCGATATATAAACATAAGAACGTTAGCTTCACGAGAACAAGCCTCTTGTCCCTCACCCAGTCTTTCCACCGCCTGGCACATGACGGCACTCGGTAAAAATTTACTGAAAAAATGGTTATTTAAAAGTGACTGAACGAATAATGAAACGAAGCCAGCTATTTTATAACGTCCAAGCCCCGACCCATCGTACCGATTCTCTGATACAATTCCCAGAAGGTCTAGAGAGCATTGCTGAGAGAGGACACTGAGCCAGGCGGGGGTGCTGTGAAGGTCGAGGCCCAAGGCTCTTTGCCTCCCGTGCGCGTGGTCCTCTTGGCAGAGGACCCCGCTGCCACCCAAACCCTCAGCTTCCCAAGGGTGCCCCCTCGCCTTATCTCACCTCCCACGCAGGCCAGCGCTGCTTTGAAGGCGCAACTTTCCATCGCCTTCTCGATCATCTTCTGTTCCTCGCTCTTGGCCGGACTCGGGATCCCGCCCAGGCTTCCAGGCTCCAGGAGCCGGGGCTGACGCTTGTCACCCACCATGTACTGGAGAAGAAGGCTGTACTGCAGCTGGGCTTCGGCGGAACCCGCCGCCTCATGTTCGGCACCGCCGGCTTTGGGCGCAGGGGCCGCCATGACTGCAGTTGCCCAAGAAACCCTGTGGCGTCCTTCCTCCTGCCGCAGATTCGACAAGCTTCTCGTTCAGGCTTTGCATGCCCAAGCACTGTGTCGCAACGGCAGATTCGTCACCTCGAGCAATCCGAGGATGTTGCAGAACTTAAGTCCATTTATGCGCACCTGGCAGAACTATTACGTTTCCCTCTTGTGGTACTGAATCAAGTTTGTGCAGCGTTCCCAATGGCACTTGACAAACAAGATTCAGATGCACCAGCGCGCCCTCTTAGGGGCTGCAGCGCGGTGCCCATAGGGATTTGTAGTTCCAACTCGTGCGCCCAAGACATTTCCCAGGAAGCCTTGCGCTGGCATTCGCCCCTCTTCGTCCCCGGTAGCTCCGCACGGGCGGGAGCGGGGCGGTAGTGCGCCGTGAAGCTGCAGCGCGCCGGGGCGCCGGCAGGAGGCGCCTCGCTACTGCCCTTACAGTTTATAACTTGCAGGAACTGTGAGATGTAATGGAAGGTACTTTGTAAATGAACGTGAAATCATGGTATAAATGTATGGCGTAATTGTTTTGTTCAATAATTAAACCTTTGATGAGTGAAGCTAGCCAAGCGTTAAGAAAAATCAGGGACGGTGATAAGAAGTGGAGGTGACTGGATGGATGGAGGGCGCAAGAAAGGCTGAGGCTGGCTGTTTTCCGTGGAATTTGTGATGTGACTAAAATTGCTATGAAAAGCGCAATTTATATTATGTTGAACCAATTAAAGTGTTTACCAGCTTGTAAACTCAGAACCTGAAGGTAAGCTGAGATGGTGCTGTATATGAACCCAGAAAAACTTTTGTAGTTTTATGATACTAAAATAGAACTCAAACTCTTGCATTGATCCAGGCTAGCGATGTGCTGGGGTGTATTCGCTAAGAGAAACATAATGGAAACAGAAGATAGTGAGGGTAGCCAGTCAACATAGGCAGAGATCCTTCTTTGGTTTCCAGCATTCTCTCTGCTGCCCAATATAGCATACAACTTACCCACTCTCGCTCCAACAACTGAAGGAGCTAGTCCTACGGTTTCCAGGACTTCACACTTGTTGAATCTAATTCAGACCTCATTTTACAAGACTTCTCAGCTGCCTTTGACACTGCCGACTCCTCCCTCCTGAAGTTTCTTCACAGTTTCAGGAGCTTCTTTCTCCTAGTTTTGCTACAAGCTCTCCAGTTGCTCAGTCTTCTTTGCAGGCACCTCTACCTGATCTTTCCCCCTTTTCCTCTTGGTCCTCTCAAGGCTTCATCCTTTATTCTCGTCTCATGAAGCTCACTGTACCAGAGCAACTCAGCCACACTTGTGGCTTCTACTACCACCTCTAATGCATTAATGACCGCCAGATCTCTATCTCGAGCTTAGGCCTTTTTCATAAACACAAGAAACAGGCAATTTCCACAGGCACTTCTAACTCAACAGCTAGACAAATACCCTTCCTTCCCATGAATGAGGGGCCCAGGGCTCTGATTCATGTTGAGGTCTTAAGGGCCAAAGTGGACCTAAGAGATAAGCTGGGACAGGCCTCCAGACACATCCTAGGCAAGGTGGCCTTAGAAATCAATGTTCTAAACAATTAATCCATAGGACTAGCTAGAGAGCAATAGTCAGTCTGAAAATTAAAGGTCTGCAGCAGAATTCACATGAGATCCAAGAAAGCACATGCAGGAATTCCATATGTCCTTGTCGCATGAGGGAGGGGCCCTTCCACGGAACATCATTGGCTCAGGTCACAGGTGGAGAGAGAACAGTTAGACACAGATACTAATCTGGCATCTCTCTCCCCCACCCACCTTCTTCAATAGGTGGAATGAGTTTCACCTGATGGAAAACCTAAACCTCCTCAAGCATATTCTAGAAGTAAGAAGTGGTTTCCCATGTCTGCTTCCCTGGGCAGAACTTTTGCCAGTAGTCTAGTGACTTTATCTGGCCACAGCATCACTGGGAGTCCAGCAGGTCTCATGTTACAGTTTGGTTCTCCATCCCAGCACATCTGGCACATCTGTTCTGACAAGGACAGAGGGTTGGAGCAGCATCTCACTGGTCAGAGAGAGCAAGGGACATTTATTTATTTATTTGTTTATTTTATTTATTTTAGAGACAGGAAGGGAGGGAGAAAGAGAGAATTTGTTTCTCTTCCAAAGAAAGAGAGAAACATCAGTGTGTGGTTGCCTCTCACACACCCCTACTGGGGACCTGGCCCGCATCCCAGGCATGTATCCTGACTGGGAATCAAGTTGACAACCTCTTGGTTCACAGTCTAGTGCTCAATCCACTGAGCCACACCAGCCAGGGCAGCAAGGGACATTTAAGGGTGAATTAGATCCACAGGGAGTGTTGTAGGAAGAGTCTGCACACACAGAGTTGGTGACCCATCCCTTGAAGGACTACAGGTAGTGGTGCAAACGGGTTGGTGCTGAACTGGAGGAGGGCCTGATCATATCTCCCTTGGGTGCCCAAGACCCCAGCTGTCCTGCTGTTCTCTCAGTATGTCACTGGAGCCCAGAAGTAAAAGAAATAGCACGAGTGGGATGGAATGCGGAGGTCCAGGTTGAGAAGGGCAGTGTCCCATGTGGCTTTGAGTTGTATGTGAATTTGGTAATGGTGAGTAATCTGAATAATCCCGTTGCTGGTAGGAGATACGGCCCCATAGCTACTCTGAGTAGCCAACTGATTTACTGTAACTAGTGGGTACTGGGCAAGTGACTGTATTTAAAGGGCCTTGACCCATGTCCTCCAAAACCAGAGTATAGCTAGGAGCTAAGAATGGAGATATGACAACTCAGAGGAGATATTAAGTTGTGGCTGGAGCTGGGCTGGAGCAGGAGCTAAACTACTCTGAAAAGGTGATAATATCCACCAGCATCACCATCCTCCATCATGTGAGGAGTATAGGTCAGAGGTGAAATCTAAGGATATTTAGGAATCAAAGTTGGTTCAGTCCTTGCACTGCCTGTCACATGTGGTTGCAGAAGCCCTGCACACGTGTTTGGCTGGAGTTCTGGCTAGGAAGGAACAATGGGTCATGTACCACACCTGGGCAGAGGCTGCCCCTACCTGGGTGTACTGCCGTACCACCTGTCTCTTTCTCCCCTGAGGCCCCTCCTAGACAGCTCTGGTCCCCCAAAGATGCCTATACAGCATCTAGGTCAGCAGTAAGTGAGCCAAATAGTAGCCACTGCCTACAGTGGGAGTAGGTTCGACTTGGGGCCTCACTGAAATGGGGAACAACTGTTTGGCTAGCGAGCCGGGAGTACCTCATGGGGCCAGGGGCCCACCACAGGGTGGCATGGGCCAGAGAAGAAGGGAAAGGCGGCACATTGCCGGTTTCATCTCTAACCTTAGAGCAACTCTCACTTGCCCAAAGGGCTGGTGTCCAGGGTTTGGGACCAATTTGTTGCGAAAAAAAGCCACTGATTCCCCCCAGGTCTTTTGTTCAGTTCCGAAGAAAGGCGCTCAGCTTCACAGGTCCAGCAGCAGCCCAGATGGCCACGTCCTGCCAAGTGCACAGCAGGCTTGACACCTGATTGGTTAGGAGGCCTCAGGGGCTGTTTGCCCAGGAGAAGACCGGATAGAGGCAGGCTTGCTTCTCTGCTTTCCCCTCTATGCACAAAAGCACTGGCGATCCCTCTTCCCATTCACCCCTCCCCCAACCCAGAGCTTTCCGTGTCTGATATTACTTCCGAGGCTGAATGAGAAAGCCTGGACGTGCCCTGCACTGACAATGAACTTTCCTAGGAGTGGACAGCAGGGGTATAGCTTTGCTGGGGCCACAGCACGGGCAGGGCGAGTGAAGTTCTGTATTTTCTGTTATAACTTTTTCCCACATGAAAGCACTCATAATTAAGCCCAAAACCCTGAAATTTATTTACAAAAACTTGTGTATTTATTCTTACATGTTTAAACTTGAGTTACCTTCAGTACTCTTCATTTGATGTGATACACCCATTCAGATGTTTTTTCCACTGTTCAGAACAGTTTTCAGATTCGTTGATTTTGATGCCTTTTAGTGCTTCTGCTGTTTTTTGTTTCAATTCTTCTACATCAGCAAGACATTTCCCTTTAAGCACTTTTTAAATCCGGGGAAACAAACAAACAAAAAAAGTCGCTCATGGCTAGATTAGGTGAATAGGGAGGGTGGGGCACGAGGATCATGCCGTTTTTGGTTAAAAAGGGCTGAACACTCAGCACAGTGTGGGCAGGGGCACCCATAAACCACCCATCATGAAGTGGGCAAATTGAAAGAGTCTTCCAAAAAAAATTTCACTGAAGCCAAACACAGCCTCTCACAACAACACCAGCTAGTACACTGATACAGATAAGTTCCTAGAACACTCACCTAGTGGGGGGAGCCTGTACTACAAGGGACCCTCCCTGCAGAAGATAATTCTGTTTGTTTTTTTTTCTGTGGGGGAGGGGGCCATCATACAAAGGGCTAGCATTATTTCTGCGGTAAGGTAGATGTGTCGAATGACTCATTCAAGGTTGTTCTCTTAGTCCAACTTGTGAAGCCTGCGTCCTTCGTGTCTGGACAGGAACGCTGGCAGCCATATTGAGGCCATATTTCCGGATCAGACCACGCGGGTTTGAGCAAGTGCAGCAAGAATGAGAACCCTGGCCACATTTTCTCAAATGGCTCCAGCAGAGCTACTGATGATCCATCTTGATCTCTCAGATGCAATGAGACAAAAGGTTGTTATAATTTCTTCAGCTGGCTTAGTCACCTGTCACTCAAGAGAGCTGTTAGTCTGTAGGGACCACTGCCAAATAGGCTCTGACCGGGCAGAATAATAAAAACCCAGCATCGAATGCACTGCTTGGGCATTGCTGCCTCGTATGGACAAGAAGAGTCTGTAGGATTAAGAGCAGAACCAAGGTGCAGGATGCTGAAGCCAACCTGGGCGTTAGGGGCAAACTCCCACCCCTGGCTAAGAGAAGGCGCTTTGGCATGAGGTGGGCTCTCTGAAGCCTCAGGAGGCAGCATCATCATGAAGGTTGGCAGGAAACGCTCTGGGCTTGTGAACTGGGAGCAAAGGACTGACACCTCATTCCCTAGTAGGAGGACTCAGAAGCAAGGAATTGGCTGAACTCAGCAGGGTAGCAGTTAGGAAAAAAAAAACAGATCTCCAAATCAGCCCCTCCCCTATCCGGAGGTCAGGGGAGCAGATCTGAGAGGCAGCCTAGGGGGTTCCCTAAGGACATGTGGCTCTTCCTACACATCCACAGGTGTGAGCCGTTCTGGGCCTGCGGGGTTTGGGTGCACTTAAATTAGAACTTATTCCCCTCCTCAAACCTACTCTTCCTGAATTCCCCATCTGGGTGAATGACGCTTCTACGCACTGTATTAGTCTTAGATGCCTTGCTTCCTGCATCCCCTACACACCTTCTCAATAACTTTCCAACCGCCCCTTCCATTGTGCGCTCGTTGCCTCTGCCACAGTTTGGGCTGCAATCATTTTTCATTTACTAGAACCCATGGGCCTTCATGGCTCCTACCTTGCCCTTCCCTGAACCATCCATAGCATGGAAATGCCAGCACACGCTGCTTAGAATTCTTCTCCGTGCCAGGATAAAATCTAAGCTCAATGTGTTGCTTTTTACAACTTGTGCCCAGGAAGACACATATGTTTCGGTCCAAGTTCAGTTCTTAGTTGCACATTTGCATTCCCAGTCGTCTGCTTTCAATATCTCTTTTGGGTCTGGAAGTGATGGGTCAGAATCATTCTTGATCACCTGTGCTCTGTAGTGTTTGGCAGATGAGTTTGGGCTTTTTGGCTCCGTGTCATTTCTCTGATGTGTGCCCTGTCCTCAGTGAAGTGTAAATTATTAAGGATTATGACCACTATTTCTTTGTTCATTTCACCTTTGACTTGTAGCCATTGTGAGAACAGCAGTGCCAGGTGCTGCCCTTTCCCGTGACAGGCCCGTGGACTCGAGCCTGCTTCGGCTGCTGGTCTCAACGTGCTGGGCCAGGCCTCTCCCACAGCAGCATCGTTCGGAAGCTTTATTGACTTACCCACACCCCGCAATCCAGATTTGCTTACAGTCTCCCGTGCTGTTGCTTTGGCTTTGCTTACAAAAAGTTGATGGAGATTCGGCAAACAGTCTGGCAGTCTGGTGGAAAGTTTGGACCGACTTCAGACTTGGAAAACGCATCATACACTTTGGCTGTGTCTGAAGAGGATTGCATGGATGATGAATCTCATGGATGAACCTGAGATCTGATCTGAAAAAATATTGGAGGCAAATAGAAATATGCATTATGCTTTTCTAGCACTTTGCAATTCTGACTCAGAAAAGAGTGAGGAGGCTTCAAGAACTAGACTCCTGTTGCTTTTCTGGGGGATAAAATGAATAAAAAGAGCAATATGGTTACTTCCAAAAATGACAAGCAGCAGGCTCCTGCTATCTCCAGGAAGGACAAGACCCTTCCTTACCTTCCTTTACCCTGACCCTGATTGGGTCCCCGCTCTGGATTTTGCTTCACTGACCTCTCTATCAAGCAAGTTGCCTTATCAGTAGATCTGTGGCAAAAAACCAACTTCTTAAAAAGGAAAAGATACAACAGATGTGAAAACTGTAAAATAGCATTAATCTACAGGTAAAATCATTTACAAGGAACTCTCAATGAAATGGAATACAACTTTTTATCTGAATCCATTTTGATTCAAATTCTGTTCATTACTCTTTGAACTATGGGGACCTGGCCAGCTTTCATCAGCAAAACGTTCATGTTGTACTACAGTTTTGTTATAACGGATGCTGAACTTTTGTACAACATTTTTTCTCTTTCATTTTGCAATGTCCCAATGCACTTTAAATATTCCTTTTCCACTTATAGTGTCTGATCTTTTGAATAAGTTCTTTTTGAAATTTCGAGAAGTACTTTTTTTCTTGGACTAGAATTATAGCTTTCATAGTTTTCTCACATTTATTTCCTTTAGCTCCTTTCCCCAGGCAATCTGTTACTGCTTCTTAAATATCTTTCCAGATATATTTCATGCATATGTAAACATTATGTTTGTGAGTATATACATAGGTATTTTTCTCCACTTAAAAATTTATAAGTGGCCCTGGCTGGCATAGCTAAGTGGATTGAGCACAGGCTGTGACCCAAAGGGTCGTCAGTTCAGTTCCCAGTCAGAGCACATGCCTGGGTTGTAGGGGGTGTGCAAGAAGCAACCACACACTGATGTTTCTCTCCCTCTCTTCCTCCCTCCCTTCCCCTGACTAAAAATAAATACATAAATAAAATCTTTAAAAAAATTTGCGCCCTGGCTGGTGTAGCTCAGTGGATTGAGCACGAGCCTGCGAACCAGACAATCGCGGTTCGATTCCCAGTCAGGGCACATGCCTGGGTTGCAGACCAGTTCCCTGCAGGCCAGTTCCCAGCAGGGGACGCATGAAAGGCAGCCATACATTGATGTTTCTCTCCCTCTCTCCTTCCCTTCCCTTCTAAAATAAATAAATAAAATCTTTAAAAAAAATTTATAAGTGGTGGCCTAGTACAGCCTACCTATTCTGCACTTTACTCTCTCTCGGGCTACATCTTAGAGACATTTCATGTCAGTGATGAGTCCAGGAGTCAACGGGTGGAAATGAGAGTGTCATCACTCACTGCCACCTCAATCACCCACTAGCAAAATGTTTGCTCCTCGTTCCCACAACCTTGTGTTCTGCTGGCCTCGACATCTTCATCCCACAGGGGAAACGCTTCCACCTGGAGACACAGCAATGACACCGCCGCGCTGGGAGTGAAGACCCAGCTGCTTCTCAAGCTACTGAATTATCCAGCAAAGAAGGGAGCTACTGCGCTGGGTGGGGTGATTGATCCTGACTTCCCAGGGGAAATTGGACTACTAGTCTACAGTGGGGTCAAAAAGATTATTCTAAAATGCAAGAGGTCTCTTCATCACCACACTCTGTGATTAAGATCAGCAGAAAACGACAACAACCTAATCTAGCTGGGACTATAATGGCGCAGACCCCTGAGAAATAAAGGTTCAAGTCGCTCTACCAGTTGAAGAACTGCAACCAGCTGAAGTGCTTGTTGAAGGCCAAGGGGATTCGGAAAGGGTAGCAGAAGAAGGCAGATGTAACTACCAGCTATGGTCACATGACCAGTTAGAGAAATGAGAGCTGTCACCCTCATAAGCATTTCCTCCTTATGTTGTTACGGATATGTTTGTGTGTGTATATTTGTGTTTGGCAAGTATCTTTGTTTCTTCTCTCTTATTCCCTTATCATGTAACATGAGATGATTGACTTTACATCATAGTATTTAAGTCATAGGATGTCAGAGAGAGGACTTTATCTCCTCTTTTGCTGATCCGGTTAGTGCAGTTTTGGTTGTTCACAGGTTAGTGGTGTCAGGTTAGGTGGAACCGGACCCCTTCCTGTGTTCACTGGAAAGTAGGTGTGGTTTGAGGAGATGGGCATAGGGGCCACGTTGACAAGGGGGAGCCTTGTCATGTGTCTGCTTAACAGGGCTGCGGGGTGCCCAGAGGTTTGGTTAAATGTTGCCCCGGATATGTCTGTGAGGGCGCGTCTAGATGGGAGCAGCATGTGAACAGGCAGGCTGAGTAAAGCAGGTTGCCCTCCCTCCCCATGTGGCGGGCCGCACCCAGCAGGTTGAAGGCCCAAACAGAACAAAAAAAGTAAAGTAAGGTGGTGGTGAAATAAGCATTCACTCTCTGCTTGTCTTTGAGCTGAGACACAGGTCTTCTCCTGCCTCCGAATGCAGACTCGGACTGGAACGTGCACCGTCAGCTCTCCTGAGTCTCAGGCCTCAGGACTCCGACCGGAACTATCACTGCCTCTCCTGGGCCTCCAGCTGGCTGACCATAGATTTTGGGACTTCTCAGGCTCCATAGAATAAGTCTATCTATTCTGTTTCTGTTCTCTAGAAAACAAGACTAATAAGCGTACAGAGAAATCTCCTTAATTCTTTTCGATGGCCAGATCATATTCCTGATGATGAAAGTGGCCTAACCGAATCATCCTCAGTGATAACACAATGAGGCTCTTCCCCGTGTTTTTTTTTCTAATTTCACCAGAGTATCAGTAAATATCTGTACGCATATATCCTTGTCAACATACCTTAGAATACAATTTCCCCATAGGATAACTCTGTAATATGCATGTTCCGTACAATGTCAGGCATTTGACGTTAGAACTATTTAGTAACTATTTTAACACAATAATAATTTTTAAAATAGCCAGTCAATTCATGTAACATAACTAGCTAAATGCCAATAAGGACATTCTCCTGAAGCAGATCTCTTGAACCACAGAAGCAGAGAGAGTGCTTTCAGCAGGCCAAAGGATGTTGGCCCTTCTTTTCAGGAAGCCCAATGAGTCTCCTTGGGCCTCTTCTGGTAACAGACACCCACTGGAATTATGATTTGGAATCATTTCCATCACAAATCCCCTCTTTCCACGCCCCTTTAAAACGCAGCTGTGATATCTGGCTCCTGACCAAGGCCTGCTGCACCAACGATTCTCTACATTTTATTTATATTTCATGTGCAGTATGTCCAAACTCTCACTCTCCCAGGTGCCAGATGCTGGTTTGGACACTCTCCAGTGGAAAGTGTTTTCCTGTAAAATAATAGAAGTAAAATGCTGAACAAACCGACTCTTTATATCAGACTTGCACCTAGTTTCCCAGAGTTAAGTGCTTTAATAACGACTCACTACCGTCCCAGACTTGCAGTCCCCCGAATCCCCTCTTCACCTGCCTCCACACCTGATTGCCCTGTGGCTTCCACAGGATATAAAGGCTTGGAGTCATTTCACGTTTCTTCAGTGTTCCTTTGAATGTGTCAGAGTGTAGGGATCTGTCTCACATGCTTTCAGTGGTGCCTGATGTAACCCACACACCAGTATTTCAAATATGATTTGGGTGAGAAGATAAAGCATGAATCCACTGACAGGATTTTAAAAGATATTTAATAACTTAATGTCTGTTTTGTTAATAACTTTAACATGTTTTCATCAAAAAGTGATGCTTTCTGTGTTTTATAATACAGAAACTCTGTCCCTGCAGGTGTGCAGAATTTTATAATACAGAAACTCTGTCCCTGCAAGGGTGCAGAATTTTGGCATGCCACTCTAAAACTTAACTCAGAAGTTGCATTTGTGATACGGTTGTTGCCTCTTTAAAGGCAGTCCTCAATCCAAAGATCCTATTTGTGAACTGAGCAGCAATATTAGGTAGATACTAAGAAAGCGGATATAATTTTTTTAGAGATTGCCAGTCCACTCTTGGCTTCACCACCATCCACTGCATGGGTTTATGTGGTAACATTTTACTAAGCTGAAAACCAGCAAAATTCCTTGTTCTATGCTAGAAGAGTTGAAAACCTTAGGCATGAAAATTTGTGCCAAAAGCTTGTGGCTCTATTCTGAGGTTTAAATGAACTCTGTAAAGCATGCTATAAATTTCATGTGTGTTTGTGTGTGTGTGAAGCCGCTATAAAATAACAAAAATTTCTGCTTGGCTGCTGAGTTTCTCTTTTCACAGTACTGGGGCTCTGGTAGATCTCCTTTTCTTTTTCACGATTTCCATTAGATGGCGGTAGACGCCCAAGGAAAAACATTGGAAGGGCTGGTGGAGGGCGGTGAGAGGTGCATTTTTTTCTTTTCACCGGATTTTTGGTAGTTGAGCAGACACACACTGAAGGTCAAAAATTACGGGTGGGCGTGGAATACATTTTATTTTTTCGTGTGTGTGTGGCCGGCAGATTTGCCACAGACCACCTGTTTAATCTAGGTTCTCTCTAGTCTAGGGTAGCATTTGCCAGCTGACACACACACACACACACACACACACACACACACACATCTCTATAATTTTTCTGAAGTATCAACAGACCTGGTATAAGCTATGGAACCCATTCAGGAGAGCAGCCAGCATTAATTTAAAGATGCTGCGGCATCTGTTGCGCACACGGACATGAAAGACAGCCACTCGCTGGTGGGGAATGGCCTCTGCGGCTGTGGACTGAAATCCCACAGGACGACCCTGCGATCAGCCCATAATGGAGAGAATACTTTAAATATGGATTCTCTCACGTGTGCCTAGCACCAGATCAGAAACTACAAAAGAAATACAAGAGGTGGCGTCCTCCAGTTCTCTTGTAGGAGAGAATACAAAACATACAGAGAAGTAAGTGCCCAGCGAGACCCAGCCTAAATAAGTATCATGAAGGTGGTAATTCCTCTGAACCTTATGAGAGGTCAGTGGGGTATGGGGTATGAAACGACCAAAGAGTTAGGCTTTGTGTAGGGTGAGAGGAATAGGAAGGGGTAAGAGAACTGCGGTGGTGGTGGGGTGGGGGAGACCGTGGGAATCTTTGGAGAAGTCCGGAGAGAACTGAGAATTAGGAAGGAGAGAGGAAATGGAGAGGTGAGGCCAAGTCCAGCTGCTTCGGAAATGCGGGCTCAGCGGACCCTTCTTTATTTAGGCCCCGGACATTCCCGTTAGAATGGAGCATTTCCGGTCAGCTTCCACGCCAGGGTTGTTTCCCGAGCACTTTGGCCACACGATGGAAGTCTGCACCCAGTGTCCCAACAGCTGCGGGAATAGCCGGTACTGACCGCACGGCCAGAGACCACCACGGAGGGGGCGTGGCGAGGGCGGGCAGGAGGGGGCGTGGCGAGGGCGGGCCCCGTGTGGGCGGGGCTCTCCTCTCGCCGCCAACGCCGCCGTCTCTGCCAGCCGCGCGGACCAAGAGCCGGGGTCGCCGCCGCCTGCACGCCCGCGTGCCGGGGCTGCGGTGCGCCAGGATGTCGGGCTTCCTGGAGGAGCTGCTCGGCGAGAAGCTGGTGACTGGCGGTGGCGAGGAGGTGGACGTTCACTCGCTGAGCGCCCGCGGCATCTCGCTGCTTGGGCTTTACTTCGGCTGCAGCCTGAGCGCCCCCTGCGCGCAGCTCAGCGCCAGCTTGGCCGCTTTCTACGGCCGCCTGCGGGGGGACGCGGCGGCCGGGCCGGGGGCTGGGGCCGGGCCGGGGCCCGGGGCCGGGGCGGCCGCGGAGCCGGAGCCGCGGCGCCGCCTGGAGATCGTCTTCGTGTCCTCAGACCAGGACCAGCGGCAGTGGCAGGACTTCGTGCGGGACATGCCGTGGCTGGCGCTGCCCTATAAGGAGAAGCACAGGAAGGTGAGCGGCGCGGGCCTCGTCGGCGCCCCCGGCCTGGGTGCACACCCCGCGCGTTCCCGGGAGCCAGGTCGTCGCCGCCCCCCCTTCCGCCACCCCACCCTACAGTACCCTCTGCCTCCTCCATCATCTTTACACACGCTTCCCCGCTGTCCCTCAGTGTCTCCTTCCTCTGTCTGTGCCCGCCCCCTTCCCGGGACCCCGCTGGGTTGAGGCTCCCGCGGGAACTCCTCGGTGCCTTTGCCAGGCCGCGCCCGCCGGGAAGTTTGACACCCTTCGGTTCCCCGACGCAGGCTTGCATCCTGAGGAGTCCAGAACCCTGTCCCCACAAGTTGGGAGACTGGCGTAGGGGGTGGCTGCGCTGGGACTCCGAACTCCGTGACTCCTATCTCGGAGCCAGAGGTGCGGGGAGAGGCCGCTTTCTTCCTTCAGCCACTGGACTCCTGGCGGATACCTGTAGTAGGTGGGGGAGGGCGCTAGCCCCCTACCCATAATGCTCAAACCAGGAAGTGTTTCTTTTCTTTCGAGAGAAATCTGCTTTTCTGCCCCCGCCCCCCCTCCCCGGAACCTGGACGCAGAAGCCGAGGAAAGGCCGCCCTGCACCCCCGGGGAGGTGGTCGCTGACTGTGGTTTTGGGCAAGAAGGGAACTCACTCCTCTACCTTTCCCACTCTTTTTGCACCGCGGCTGAACTAGTGGCCACCCGGGAGCTTTTCATTGTCTGGCTGTCCAGCCATTCTCCCCTGATGCCTCCCAGGCACAGGAACAGACCGTTCTTGCAGATCTTAGTAGCTTGGTTGGTGGGCCACTGACGTCCCGGCAAGCTTCGAATTAAATGCTGAGTTGATCCCGTAGGTGCAGATTGACCAGAAGAACAAGGATTTGGGGAAATTTATATATACTGCGCTGTCAACTTCTCATTCCTCCCAGTTAGTTTGGGTTTTTGAGTGTATTTGTTGGATGAAGATGTCTATTTTAATAAGAGGGGTTAAGGAATTTTTGTCATGAATTGAAACAGAAAAAGTTTTGGGGTGCTCTTGCTTAATTGGTATGCAACGTGTGAGTCCAGTCCTTTTTCTGAGGAGAATCTCAGTTTATGGACAGGAGAAAGGCTGCACGGGGGGGGGGGGGGGGGGGGGGCTTTAAGGTCCCTGTAGGGAGTGTGGTAATGGCATACCGTGTGTGTTTTATGTGTATAGAATCTTGTTAAGAAGCATGATTTAGATTTAGTGAGAGCAGAAGGCTAATACTGTGACCCCAAATGTCTCCAGTAAATCATCCATCGTGAAGCAGTGTAAGGTACAGACTTGGTATTTAAAGTATGAAATACAGTTTGTACATGTAACACTGGAAGAACATGGGCTCACTAACCGCACAGAGGCAAAACTTGGCATTTTAAGCCCCTTGTAGGTGATTTTACCCATCTTTGATTTATATGTTTGCTGTTGCATTAATAGGAACGACTAGTCCTTTTTTGCTTAACAGCGTGAAACCCTTTGTTTTCCTAAGTAGTTGTTTTTATAGATCTTTTGGGGAGGAATAATGTTCAGAAAGTGATTAACCAAATAATGTTTTCACCATCATGCAAGTTTCTATCTTAGACCAAAGTCTGGGTTAAATAATGTCCTTATTGGGCCATGCCAGGGACTCTAGCTTTTGCAAACATACAGTGATGGTAAACTGTGACAGACCTGAGGCCTGCTGTGATTTTCACAGTGGGGGAAATACATTCGCTAGAGAGCAAAAATATGGAGCAAATTGAGATGTTTTGCAAACACTTAAAGCTTTTTCTTGAGAAAGGAGACCACTAGGTAGGACATAGGCCATGCCTGGTTCTCTAAGCCCTGGCCAGTCCCTTGGCACAAAAAAATGTGGCCTGTGGCCCTAGCCCGGGCCAGCTGATTCTACCAGGTTGAGAGTCGAATGACACCAGGCAGACCCTCATTTGGAAGTACAGTTCAGCACGTGCACATGCCCAAACCCTGGGGCGTCTGCATTTAAAATTTTCATTATTTTGCTTCGAGTTTTTCTGTTTACTTTGTTCTCCAAAACAAGTCCAGTTTTGAGGCCCCAGTTTCTGTTCTTGGATGCTCATGAATAGGCAGCTCAAGATCTTATGCCAGAAACATTCTTATTTAAGGTGATACAACCAGGTAAAAAGACTCCAGCTGTGTTTCTTACGGAAAACATACTCTTGGAAATCACAAAGCCCCGCTCTCACTCTGGAAGGAGTTATTTTCCGCTGGAAACCAAAGACATCTAGAACAGATTCCTTTTCTGTAATTGTGAGTTTTATGTCTCTTGTTTGAAATCGGGGTGCTTAGAAACCTTCGAGCTTGTGATGCCAGTTCCGTGATAAGCACAGTGAAGAGCCCCAGGCACCCCCAGTTCAGGGTGCTGGGTGGGTGATCATCCCAGGGTGGGGATCAACCCAGACCCCCTCGCTGATGGACTCTGTCCATGTCTCACCAACTATAAAAATAGCTCTAAAGAAGAGAATTTTGTTTTACGTTGAAGATAAAACGAAGTTCCAGATTACTAATTTTTTAAAGTTCTCATTAACATTTGTTCTTTAAGACCATTCGTATATTTCTTCCCTTTGGGATAACAAAGGGTATGGTTCTAATTAGTTATTGGCTGGCATTTCTCTAAAGAAAATTGAAAAATTATGGTGGGGAAAGAAAATGCCATGTAGTATTGCTTTTTTTCTTCTTTTATTAATTTCCCCTTTTATGCAGTAAGAAAGTCTGCGGATGACCATATATGTTAAGCCTGCATTTTGCCTGGCTCCTCTCACCTTGTTTGGTGAGAGAAAACAGCAAATAAAAGAAATCTGGCATCTTTAAAGTAGAATTGTTGATGGAAGGTAGTCCTGTTTCTACTTGCTTTAGTGGAAGGTGCAAAAGTAACCAAAGCTTCGTTGTCTGGCTTCCAAGCACACACATATTAAATAGCTGTGTAAAAATTGTAATTAGGCGATAACAGAACTTTGAGTGAATTTGTAAGGGCAGTTTTGTGAGGAAACATAATCCTGAAGTATAGGCAGTTAGACTTGTTTTAAGTAGCTTTGCTTTTTGTTCTGTTGGTAAACATTTTTCTGATTTCTGGAGATGTGATGAGTAGTTGGAAAGTGGGGAAGGTTCCGACTTTGAGATTTGATCTACCCCATTTGATCAGTGTAAGTTACTTAGTTACACAGTAGATCTCCAGGATCTACTTTGGCATCACAGAGGAGAGCACTGGTTTGGGGTTTAAAGCCACAGGACTCAGCCTTGCCTGGGCTAGATACCTGGTGGGAAACATTGATCAGGGTGAGTGCGCTGACATTGAAGGGCGCGGGTTTGCTGGGTCTGTCTTGGTCCTAGAACTTCATGCCTGACAAGGGGAAGAAAAGGCCAGGGTGGGAGAGGGTCCATCAGGACTCTGGACCAGCATCCCTGGTCTACCTGTTGCAGCTAGGACAAGGGAACCTTTTTACTACCCCATGTGGGTTGCTTGCTCTGTGTATTTCTTTTGGTTCAAATTAAATCAGAGGCTTGGCCTAGAATTCACCTGAATCCCTTTGGTTCTTCGCATGGGGCAGGATTTGGTACCAACCGATTCTTACAGCTCCATCTCTCGCAATTCTTTCTCCCTTAAACCCAAATTACCTAGCCATTAAGAGAATGATTTCTGTAACACAGACTACTTTCTTTTTTTTTTTTTTTTAATTTGTATTTATTTGCCCTGGCTGGTGTAGCTCAGTGGATTGAACGTGGGCCTGCGAACCAAAGGATTGCAGTTTGATTCCCAGTCAGGGCACATGCCTGGGTTGCAGGCCAGTTCCCAGCAGGGGACTCACGAGAGGCAACCATACACTGATGTTTCTCTCTCTCCTTCCCTTCCCCTCTAAAGATAAATAAATAAAATCTTTAAAAAATTATTTATTTTCAGAGAGGGGAAGGGAGGGAGAAAGAGAGGAAGAGAAACATCGATGAGCGAGGTCATGCCCTGAAAACCCAGATATGTGTCCTGATCAGGAATTCAACCAGTGACCTTTTAGTCGGCAAGCTGGTGCTCACTCTACTGAGCCATACCAGCCAGGGCTTTTCTTTCTTCCTTTCTCCCTTCCTTCCTTCCTTCCTTCCTTCCTTCCTTCCTTCCTTCCTTCCTTTTTTTTTTTGACAGGACTACTTTCAATCAATGTAGTAAAAGATAGCAGAAAGCCTTGGGGTTTTCTGCCTTCCACGTGGAACTTCCACGAAAGTTCCGCCCCTGTACTGGCCAGGAGGGGTGCCCGCTCTTGACTGTGTTTCCAGGACTTGGATCTGTCTAGTGAAAAACAACAGTCCAATTAAAGTAATAAGAGCAATTTTCCTTGAGAGGCTTTTTCCTTGTTCCATGATTTGTAATGCATTTTTAATCTCATTTTCCTTTTTTTTTTTTAAGATTTTATTTATTTATCTTTAGAGGGGAAGGGAAGGAGAGAGGGAGAGAAACATCGATGTATGGCTGCCTTTCATGTGTCCCCTGCTGGGAACTGGCCTGCAGGGAACTGGCCTGCAACCCAGGCATGTGCCCTGACTGGGAATCGAACCGCGATTGTCTGGTTCACAGGCCCACGCTCAATCCACTGAGCTACACCAGCCAGGGCTAATCTCATTTTTCTTCTCTGCATAATGAAGCTGTCTAGTGTAGTGCCTGAAAATACGGACTCTTGTCCATCTGCCTGAGTTCAGATCCTGGCTCTGCCTTTTATTAGCTCTGTGACCTTGTGCCAGTTACCCTATGTGTCTGTGCCACCGGTTCCTCGTCTGTAAAGTGGAGATGATCAGAACACCTGCCTCACAGGACTGTTGTAAAGACTGCCGCATGGGGCAATATACACATGCCGGCGTGCAGCACGTGCTCCCTAAGTGCTGGCTATTATTTGCTAATACATTCTCATGAAACTTAGTAGTTCATGTCATAGCTTGAGCCTTTGGAACACATCACACTGTAGAATTGTAAAACTGTTACGAGGTGTATTTTTTAACCTTTCACACAAATGACTTTTATGAGCATACAAAGGTATATAGTTAAGCAGTTGAAAGAATTGCCCTTGAAAAGATTATAATTGAGTAGAAAGACCTAGAAGAATGAAACAAAAGCAAATTAATACATTTTTTTTTAAATGCTCCGGCTGGTGTGGTTTAGTGGATTGTGTGCCGGCCTGTGAACCAAAGGGTCGATGGTTCGATTCCTAGTTAGGACACATGCCTGGGTTGTGGGCCAGGTCACCATTTGGGGCTGCACAGGAGGCAACAACACTCTGACGTTTCTCTCCTTCTCTCCCTCCCTTCCCCTCTAAAAATTAATAAGTAAAAATCTTTTAAAAATACTCTTCCTTAAAATACTGGTAGTACTGACACTGAGCTCCTTCTCTTTGCCTTTAAAACAGAGACAGCAGATCAATAAAGCGAAAGCGTGATAAAGGGTAACGACTTTAAGATGATGAGGTAGGTGGTCTTCCTGAGAGAGATGAATCATGTACTGGCAGTGGTTCCGTGGTGCCAGGGCTGTTAGGTGTGTCTTCCACGGGGGGCCGCTTCACCCGGGCGGCACGGAAGTTGCAGATCACTGCTCTTTCACGAGGGAAGAAATGGACCGTGCTGTGTCTCTGCAGCAGCGGAAACCTCACCCCCTAGGGTGGAACTGCCTCCCTTCCCAGCTCTGGAATGCTGTAGGGTAGCTTTGCTCGGACTTGGAGTCTTTGCAGGTTTAATACTTGTCTTCCAGTTAACGGCAAGGGCCCCACGGACTAGCTGTCCACAGCTCTTGCTAATTAATTTGTCTTCCAATAATGGCTTGGAACGTGAGCCAGAGCTCAGAGAAGAGCAGTGGGTTTTGAGGTTAGTTAGGGTCATTGATTTTATTCTGTTCTGTTTCTTTGCCTTACCCTTTTTTTACCACTCTGCCTTTTGCTGGGAGTCCTTGTTTTACTATCAGCACAAATTTGAGAAAGAAGGCTCCGTGTTGTATAGAGCAGGGGTTGGGGATGAACAAGCCCCTCCGTGCGAAGGGGCTTCTTTTTCTGATAGGGCTTGGGGCTCCAGCTGGCTCCATTCTGAACTAGACCGGCCTCATTACTGCACGATATCCTTTCAGGGGGAAAGCGGAGGATGTGTTTTCTTTTTTCACATCCTGAATCCCCAGTGGTTAACCACCAGGGTGCTTAGTTTTCTGTATTTCATCAATTTACCATTATGCTTATTCAAAGGCGCTCGAAGAAAATGGCAATGAATTTAGAATCTTTGTGCTAACTTTCATGAAGCATTTGCATACTGTTGCTTTACGTCTTGCCATTATTTTAAGAGGAAATAAGAATTCTTGAGTCTTAGGAGACTTCCCTGATTCTCTTCCACCCCTCACAGCAAAAGGGCGTCACATCTCCTTGACCACCTTAATTGCTCTCAACTGGAACGCTTTCTCTCCGTCCCTACCATCACTACTTGAGTTCAGGTTTTGTTCAGACCGCTGCGTACTGGCAGTGTTCTCCGGTGGCGCCTTGCTTCCGGTGCTGACCTCTGAAATGATTCTCTAGTCTAGACTAGCTTCTCACACTGTCTGTACTCAACCAGCAGTTTTGTTTCCTGTTGTTGATTTCCAGTCAGTCACCCACTGCCACAAGTGGCCTCACCACACCTGACTCCCCCCATACAGCCTGAACCACTTGCGACTGCCCCCTGGGCTGACAGTGCACACATTGGTCTCTGTCTGTCCGGTTCCACAAGACAAGCCCCTTGATCCTAAGCTTGGATGTTGCTGTGGCGTCGAGCTGCTGTGAGCGTTTCCAAGTGCTCGTCCTCAGTTTTGTACTTGCCCATTGCCTTGGCCAGTCGCAGACAACTCCTGCGCAGGCTGCAGACCCACCCCGATCGGCACTGCTCTAGGCTCTTTCCCGGGTGGAATGATAAGCCCAAGAAGACAACTTAGATCCTGTCACCCTCCTTAAGGGCTCTTCAGCAGTTGACGTTCTCGGGGTCAGAGCATGCTCCCCGGCCTGCTCCTCTCCCTCATCTCCCACGTGTGCTGTGTTTTCTCTCTCGCCTCCCACCTGGCTGGAGTTTGGAGCTTCTGAACTCAGTCCTGGTTCCCTGCTGTGAGAAGTTTTCCTGTCTCTTTTCCCTCCGGGAAGGATGCTTCTGTGAGTGTCCACAGATTGTATGCACAGATGTCCACATAATTAGCCTTTTGTGTGTGTGTGTGGTTTCTTTGGAGGGGAGGTTCTTTTTCTTTAGCTGGTAAGTTCCTTTAGGATGGAAACCAACCAAAGGGAGATGTTCGGGTGCTGAGACCTGGATCACAGAAAGCGGGCGCGTGACTTTGAGACCCAGAACTGGAAAGCATGGTAGTTTCTACATCATGTGACTTGGATGGTGCACTTTCACTACTGCTTAGCTTGATTTAAACATTTACTATTAGAGTTGGGCCTTAACTGAATCGTCTAATTGTACCAGTGTCTACCCCCACACACAGTTTGTGGGCGTTTTTGTTTTTTTTCTTAATTGGTGCCTTAAAGAGCACTTAAATGAGCAAATGGATGCGTGATGCCATTGCCCTGTAATTCTGTGCTTAAAAATAGGAAAAGACTCCCCTCTATTTTTTTTATAGAATTTTAAAAGATTTTATTTACTTATTTTAGAGAAATGGGGAAGGGAGGGAGAAAGAGAGGGAGTGAAATGTCAATGTGTGGTTTCCTCTAGCACACCCCACACTGGGGACCCGGCCTGCAACCCAGACATGTGCCCTGACTGGGAATCAAACCAGCGATGCTTAGGTTCGCAAGCCTGTGCTAAGCCCACTGAGCTACACCAGCCAGGGCCCCCCTCTGTTTTTGACGTGCCAGAAATCGTAGCGCATTAAAATATTCTCATATCTGCAGATCTATCATTCCGTGCTTTTTTAGTTCATACATAGTTGGCATTTCTCTAACATCGCTCTTCCAAGCAACTCCAAATGCATGCGTATCACCTTCTTCCAGCAACTAGTAATCAGCAGACATTAAGCGGTTTAACTGCTTAAAGTCGGTTTGAGTTGGAGAACTGAAGCCAAGAGGACTGATTATTATTAGATCAGGGTCACAGTGCTGGATGGAAGGTCTCAGCTGAACTCCTTGAAATTCACCTCAGTCCTTTCTGTTCACGAAATTGTATCTTAAAAAGTGTGCACATCAAACATTCTCCATGGAAGAGGAGGGAGCCGAAAGCTCTCGTTTTAACCAATGGCTTTTGGTGTGGGTTCACCTGGATAAGCACAGACTCTGAAATAAGCTAGAGGTAGGTTAACTGCTCAGAGTCTTTGCTGTTGCTCAGAAGACAGGAGAGCCAGAGCGTCTTTTCCGTTGCTGCCTTTGGTGGTGGTGGTGGTTTTTTTAGGGCCTTTTAATGATTGGGCTTTTTTTAGATCAGCCAGTGAGGTGCCCCCAACTCCCCTTCATCCTATGCAAAGCCTGCGGGCTGCTCTGCTGCTTTTGTTCTGAGACAAAATTGAACTTCAGGTATCCTGCCGAGATCCTAGGACTAAATCAGTCCTCCCTTTTATGAGGTTTTCAGAAACTGCTGTTCTAACTTCCAGTGAAATTTCAAACATGTGCTTTCTGCTTTATGACAAGTAAGAAGTACAGTAATTGAAAGTCGCCCGAGTACCGTTATTCTGGAGTGAAGCCCTGTAATGGAAACTTTTGTTCCATGGCATCTGTGATTAAAAGCAAACATAAATTTTCTGCTGCTCGCTGGACATAACTCTGGGGCCAGATATAAATGTATTTTTGCATGAACTGCTCTTTAGAAAACCCTCTTTAAAAAACAAGGTAAGCCTTAACTGCGGCTGTCCTTCCTGTCGCCTGTCACCCACTCCCCCTTGGAGTACTTCAACGGAGACACCAATTACAGGTCAATGCAAGTAACTTTTCTGCAGTTAATAATGCTTTTATCTTGGATCATTGTTGAATAGTCATAAAACAGGGTGTGGTGAGTTTTTGCTGTTCGAGGGGTAGAGTTTCCCTCTTTGTTTTTCCTAGGAGAATTTTATCCAGATGAATCGGTTTTACAGTTTTTTATTTGTCTTTTTTGGTCAATATCCCTGGGATAAAAATCTGAATGGATTTAGTCTGTTTAAAATCAGAAGACGTTGCCTTTTTTCCCCTTTAAACGAGATCAGATCAAGACAGTTTGCTTTTGATCGTGGTGGCTCACAGCGCAGCTGCCTCATCTGTTACTCATTTTTCAGGGTTTGATGTGAAACACAAAGATTGGGCAGAACAACGTGCAATAGGGAAAAATCACGGTGTTGCCCTCTGCGTGCAGAACGGCAGGGAGGGCAGCCTTTTTCAGCTCTGGGCACGCGTTCGACTGCAGTGTACAGCACTCCTGTCTGTAGGCCTTCAACATTATTTCACTGGTGTCCCTGAGTGTTGGAAATCTGTTGCATGGTGGAGGGGTGTGGATGCTGGATCTGGATTTCCTGGGTGTGAAGCTCTTTCTAGCAACATGGCCTTGGTGCAAGTTACTTAACGGTGTCCCTGGTCCTTGGTCAGTAAGATGGAGGTGGCAGTGCCTGCCTTACAGGATGCTTAAGGGTTAAGTGAGTGAACATTGGAAAAGAGTGTGGAGCAGTGCCTGGTGCAGCGTAAGTGCCCTGTAAGTGTTTACCCCAGGCACTGGGATTTTGTTCCATATTTTATGGTTATTCAGATTATAGGAGAAAAGAACTTTCAGCTTTTTCCTTTCTTTGTATCACCCCCCCACCCCACCCCACTGCCCCGACTCTCAGCACCTGGTTCTTTGCATCTAGTGGCCCTATCAGATGTTCTGGTTTCTTTTCAGTTTTTTTTTTCCTTTTACTAGGGCAGCAATAATTACCTGTCAGTTGTTGGTTGGAGGACTTACCCATGTCTTTGAATGTGGGTAGAATTCCAGACCAGCTCTTTTGACTAATCGGGTGCTCAGTTTTTCTTAATGGATTTCTATTTTTACTGTTGAGCTGGGAGAGAGCAGGGGAGAGACACTGGCTTGGGCATATTTCTCCTGCCATTCATTTTAACTTTTTATTATGGAAAACTTCAAACATCACACGGGTAGAGGAAGTAAGCAGGGAATGAACCCTTGGGCCCCCAGGACCCAGATACGATGATCATGAACCTGTGGACCCACCACCAACTCCTCACTGAATTACATTGTAGCCGCTCCCAGATATCATATCTGTTTCCTTAACAAACATTTCAGTAAGTAACTGTTTTAAAAAAAACCATAACCACAATCTCATATCATACCTAAAAAGTCCAGTAATTCCTTAGTATTGGCAAATATCCAGTCAGCATTTAAGGTGTCCCCGATTCGCTCATAATTTTTCCAGTTGGTTTATTTGAATCCACATAAGGTCTACACATTACATGTGGTAGCTGTGTCTCATCCGACGTCTTTAACCTATAGCTTCCCTTCGCCATTATTTGTTGCTGCCCCCATTGAAACTTCCTGCCTCTGGGTCTACCTCTTCGCCATCTCCCTAACCCTTTCTCATCCGTATCTTCCCCTTTATCTGGGCCTGTAGAATGAAAGTGCCCTGGCCTGGTACAGTGGAGTTGTCTGGATATAGGTCACCTTATAGGCCTGGGTGGCTCGCATGCCGTCCTCACGACAGGTTGTCTTTTTTCCCCACCTCTGCGCTCTGCTCTTCTCCGTGTGGCCCCTGACCTTTGGCAGGCTGTTCCTTGTAGAGATGAGAGGTAAGGGCCACCCGCAGCTCCGCGTTTGCTTTCTGTCCTGTCAGAGCCCCACAGAAGGAGGCAGCCTCGGTCATCCTGCCGTCCTAGAACCTGTTTCCCCGGCCGGATTGCGTAATACCCTTTCTGGCCAAATCGGACTCCCACCCACACCTGTGTATCCAGAGGTGGAATATGAACCAGGTGGCCCAAATCAGGAAGAAGAGTAGTCCCGAGCCCCGGCCCAGTGTGTGGCTCAGTTGGTTGGATCGCTGTCCAGGTTCTATTCCTGGTCAGAGCATGTGCCTAGGTTCTATCCCCAGCTGGGGTGCATATGAGAGCAACCAATCAATGTGGTATTTCTCACATTGATGTTTCACCGCCTGTCTCTCTGCCTCCTTTCCCCTCTCTCTAAAATCAGTAAGTGTAAAGATCGAGAGAGAGACAGAGAGAGAAAGTTCCCAGACCTAAACACAGACACCAGTGTGGTCTGCCCCAAGCACAAAGAGCAAGCTTACCACCCCCTTTGTTCTAGATATTATCTAGACTTCTCTTATCACAGCCTGAGATCGCATTAGCTCTTCTGACAACCCAATCACACTGTGTTGACTCACTGGCCTCTTTGTCAACCAGAACTCCAGAGTCGTTCCCACCAATCTTATACCTGAACAATAGCCACAAAGTGTATCTATCTGCCCTCTTTAAGAATCAGTTTATTCCTATTTGATCAGGTTTCGCAGTCTGTTCAAATCTTTCTGTTTGCCAGTGTGGTCATCCACAATGACCGTAGCCCCTTCTGAGTGTAGAATAATGGTGTGATGATCCCTTCTAGACCTTGAGTCAGCCCAGGACAGACCACTTAGAGACCTCCTCCAGGTTAGTTCATCTTCAACCAACTTCAAGTCCAATCACTTCTAAACCTGCCCAGTTGTATTATTGTTCAGCCCACATTTCTTCACCTAGGCAATGCGTTTATCACAGACGGCTTAACAGATAGCTTGCTGTAACTTACATATTCGCTGTTACCCTTCCAAGGAGCGCTGGTTTGAAATGACTCGTGGTTTTTGCACCCATGCTTGCTTCTAAATTGATCTTCTTTTTTTAAGTGTGTGTTTAATAACTGTAATTAGCCACAGGGTCATATTTAAGGGTTGAAGTCAACTTCACCAATCTGTAGTCTGCAGAATCTCCCCCCTTTTTGCCCTCTTGAAAATCGATACTTCTTCCATCTGTTAGTTGCCGGTGATGAAATCACTGACAACAGTTAGGTGATATTCTGGGCATATTTTCTCCCCGGTGGATGTAATTCATACCTTAAAGGAAGAGCTGCGAGACCAGCCGTGCACGTGTGGAGTGGTGCTACACTTGTTCCCTGCAGAGCAGCCCGTAGGAGCAGGAGTAGCTGCAGCTAGACACCGCTGACGGGCAGTGTGTGGTTGAGAGCGCCTCATTTGTCCCAGAGGCCCAGATCCTGTACTTCCTGAAGTCTGTGTGGCAGTAGTGGCCACCTAGTCCCTGTCCCAACCCCCTGGCCCCCCACCCCCATCTCATTAGGGCACTAACAGCGCCTAAGGGAGCCTTTTCCTTAATGCCATTCCTCCCTGTACGGCGTGCTTGGGAAGAGAATCTGGCTGGCTAATTGAGTGTGGCCTTTCGTTTCAAAGTTAGCAAAAGACGCAACTAGCTACAAAGCAGCCCAGTGTCCTTGTGTGGATAGATTTGTTTTTCTTAACATTTGACTTTTTAGGACGAATCAGTCCATTTATTCTGAACAATTTACTTTACTTTAAAATGGATTTGTTTTCTTACCCAAGTGTATTTGCACATTTAAGATTACACAGGAATCTTTTATGGACTTAACAGTTTGGTGCCTAAGAATTCTGACATTTTGCATGTTAGGCATAGAGGTGTAAATTGTAATTAAATGCCTTAAAACACTTTTCCTGGGGGGAGTCACTTTCCTAAATTTGCACAAGGTCGTGGGCTTCAACCCTCCAATGCATTATTTTAAGCTTTTACAAACATTCTTAAGAGGAAAATACCACTTAATACCACTCGAGCGTGTTCGCTTTCATTCGGGTCCATGGAAGGTATTAATTTGCAGGAACTGGGGTGGAACACTCGAGTTTCGAAGCACTTCTTGAAGCGCTGCTTTCCTGTGGAGGCTCAGCTTGTGACTTTTCTTCCAAGACCATCTGATTCTGTTCTTCAGTTGACACGGCCACAGAGGTGGCAGTGGCCAGGCGGGTCCAGTCCCTGGAACAAGACACGGTGTGCCTTCCCAGGGAGAGCGGGGTTGGTTTGTGAATGTGGACAGCACGGGTTACGGCTTTACTGCTGTTTATATTGAAAAGCCATTTACTGTATTCCTTTACTCAGCATATACTTCAACTCTATTTTTCCACTTAGTAACTTTTTTCCGTTTGCGAGAGAAAGCCAGCGTTCCATTTTTTTCATTGTAAAAACAATCCTCTTTCCAAAGATAACCACGGTTAATAGTGTCTTGTGTATTCTTCCAGCAAAAAAAATAATAGACGTATACTAAGTATATTAACCATCTGTGCTTAAATGTTTTTCACATGAATAGATTAAGCATTTGAAAATAATTTTTATTTCCTGAAAGGATAGTGCCTTCACATGTTAAAAAATTTTTTTGAATGAAAAGAAAGGCGTGTAGGGAAAAGTATGGCTCACTCCTGCCGATGATCCTAGTCTGCCTCTCAAAGCAGCCCCCATTATGAGTTTCTTGTGTGTCTCTTCAAAGGTGTTTTGCACATGTACAAGTGTGTGTGTGTTGGGGGGGGACCCTGACACACACGTATTTGTTAACCAAGCTTCTTAACTAGATCTTGCTCTTATTCTTGGCTCCCCTTGACAGGTACTGCTTTTTCTGCCCCAGGTGGGTAAAGACTAAAACTGTCATTGCAATAGCCCTGTGGTTACTTGGTGTCAGTGAACCCAACGCAGAAGCAAGGAACAGAACCCCCCAAACACTCCCATCAGTCGCTAGAAGGGAGATGGCTTAACCTGACACGCTCACCGAGAGTGGTGGGCTCAGCGACCTCCGAAAGCAGTTTGCCTGTCCTCTGAGAGGGGCCCCCTTTAGGACGTACACAAAAATGTCTGTGACATCCTCTCTGCCGGGCCCTGCCGTTTGGATAAATTGAAAGTTCATTCCCTGAGGCTGTGAGTCTTCCCTTCCGAGGGTACGTGGATTTACCCAGGACAAAAGGCTGCCCTGTACCACCAGGCACACACATTACGCTGTGCCCTTTGTGGTGACCAGCACCGAGGACCCGTATGGAAGGCGGGTTTCTATTCACTGACGTGTGCTGCATCTCTAAAGAATCCATCACCCCCAAATCCAAAATTAGGAAACAGATAAAATAAAGAGATTGTGACCATTATTTTCATTTCAAAAGGGTCTTCATTTTCATAGGCCAGATCGTTTTAGATGGTAAGCTTCTAAGAAGTGTTCAACATGTGATTTTTTTCTACTTAGGAAAACTCCCTTACATCTTTGGAATGCATCTATTTTTCTGAGAAAAATGTACAACTATTACATCAAAAGTCACCTTGCCTGGCGTCACACAACCCTTCCTGAACATCCCTTACTCTTTTCAGTACAGGGCAGCTGCAAAAACTTAGAAGTAGATTCATGTAGGCAAGTTATGGGAATCAGATAGATTTGTTAAATCAATAGATAGCAGAAATTAGGAAAGGCAGACTTTGCAAAGATCCAGTGAACCTTAAAAGGGGACTTGATATAAGAATGGGAAGGGGATTAGTGTCAGCTTAGAAGGGAGAATATTTTCTGAACAGCTAGTCATAGATGCAGATTAAATGTATATCCTGTGGATCAGAACAAAACTACAATGCTGCGTGTCTTATTTTACCCTGAAGGTTTGCTTTAGTGCTGTGTATAATAGGAAGACATTGGAAATGCTCTGCATGTTCAACATGGAATGGTAAGCACATTGCGGTGCTCAGAGTCAAGGTGAACGCCTATGACAGATGGTGTTAATGACCTTTTCCGGAATAGAACTGTATGCTTCATAATGTGTTCAAAAAAGCAAGGTCCCAAATTACACAGATGCTGTGATTACAGCAGTGTTTAAACAGATGTATAAGAAGAAAGATTGAAATACCCCAAATTGCTCATCATTATGTTAGGATAGCGGTATCTATGGTGGTGGGTCCCTGATTTTCAAATGTTCTGAATATAATCACTTTCGTAATGAAAACATAAATGTATATGAAGAAAATAATTGTGCTTTTTTAAAATCTGCACCTGAGGACACTGTCACTTACTGATTTTAAAGAGAGGAGAAAGGAGGGCGGGAGAGAAACATTGATAGGTTGCCTCTTGCACACACCCCAACTGGGGACTGAACCCGCAACCTAGGCATGTACCCTGACCAGGAATTAAACCTGTGACCTTTGTGTTTAACGGGACGATGGTCCAACCAACTGAGCCACACCAGCCAGGGCAAAATGATCGTGTTTTCACCTGAAAGAGTGTGCACCTAGTTTTTGAATGCTTGTTTTAGTGTAGGGTTTTCCCCTCCTTTTGCTCTAGTTAGCAGTTTGGTGATGTTTTCAGAAGGTGAGTAAGTAACCTTGCACGGAATCATGTCTTATTGAGCAAAGGAATGTGGGGGAAAAGAATTAGCTTGCAGCCCTTTGTTTTAAGAAAGCTTTCTGGAAAGAAGAACTTGAAAGTGACCTTTTAAAATGAGGGAGAGGATAGTCCAGTGGATTAAGAAAGAAAGAGATTCTGGATATAAATAACCATGTGGGAATGAAGGGGAAAGTCGAGAAGGAGAAAGTTCACGTGACCCAGCTAACTGGAGAAAGACAGTGCGCCTTGGGAGCCTGGTGAGTGAGTGACAGAGGCTCCCCTGCTCACTGGGAACGTTTCTACCTTTTCTAAGGAAAACAAAAGTTCCTCTGGCAGATGGCCAGGAAAAGACATTTTAGGTGACGCTGACTCGGAGGTGCGATTTCGTGCGTGAGGACCCTGGGAAGCTGCCTGCTGTGTTCTGTTTGCAAGGTGATGGTGGCCTCTCTCAGGCTTTGGGCTTGGAATGAGAAAGGAGGTCTGGATTCCAGACACGCCACACAGTAAGAAACAGATTCTTTTCTACCGAGGCGGCCAAACTCAAACCGAAGAACTGCATCCTGGGCCGGGTTGCAGAAATGCGTTTTCTGTATTCTTCCTGATATCAGAAAGAAGAAACTCAGGTGAACGGCTTCTGTTCGTTAAATAAAGCAAAGGACATTCCTCTGGGAAATTGCCACTACTATGGAGTGTTGAGGAAGAGGGAGGCTGACTGATGACAGGGACCGAGAAGCCCCCAAACCAGATTTCTCACTTAGTGTGTGTTCATACGATAAAGGCAGGGTTGCACTTTGCTTTGCTTTGTATTGGCACTGCCCGGCCCCGGTCGGCCCCATGTGTTTGGAGTATCTCGTTCGCCGCAGGCAGTGTGAGGATGCAGAGAAATGAAGGACAGAGTCCCTGCTCTTACAGGCATTTATAAATTAGTTGGGGAGACGAGGTATGAGATGTACACATACACATTTAGAGCCCTTAAAGGATGGTGTCCGGTGTGGGAGGGCATCTCTCTGAGACCCTGGAGTCCTGTGACCTGGTCACACAGCAGCCAGAGAGGCTGGCCCCTCTCGTGGGCGACCTGGGTCGGATCCCTCCCGCTTTCTGGCGTTGAGATCTCGGGCAAGCTACTTTAATCTTTCCAAGCCTCAGTTCCCCCATCTGTGAAATCGGAAGGATAACCGTGTGTACCTTGTGGGGTTGCCATAGAGATTTGAGGTGGCACATGAGATAAAAGTCTTTCAGCACTGTGGGAGGCCGGCGGTGATGGGTCGGGGGTGGTAACTGCTGTTTTGGCAGGCCGGAAAGTTTCTAAGGCAGGGACTGCTGTGCCCTCCATCATGTGTCATTCATACCTAATGCGTTTGGTATTACTTACCAATAAATATTTAGCACAAATATTTATTGAAAAAGAATGTGTGGTTTGGACTGAGAATTGAAGAGCTGGCTGACTTCTGTAGAGAGAGGAATGGAATTCCAGGCATAAAGGTGAGTCTGAAAGTTAAACAAAGGCATGCATTCTTCTTTATGTTTGTGCTGTAATCATAACTAAACAAATGCTCTTATTATATAACACGGGGCGATGTGGTCATTGAATGTCAAGCTGGTGAGGAGACTGAGGCCCAGAGAGGAGGTGACCACGTGGCTGACCAGCGTCTAGGTTGTAGGTCTCCTTATTGCTGGGTCGGTGGTATTCCTTGGCACTTTTCCTGGTGGCCCTTTAATTTAAAAAAAAAAAAAGCCCAAGCAGTGACTGAGACATTGCCAAATTTTGTTCCTCGAACAGAGAGATAAGCATTCTGAAAAAGGGAAATGCTGCAGTCCTATTTTTCCTGAGTAATTCTGTGTATCTTGGCCTCTAAAAGCGGGACAAGTTCCCTGGTTCTGAGAGCAGAGCCGTTTTCCTGTGGAAGGGCCGGGGTCAGGCCCAGGGTGCCCGTCAGACCTCCTCTGTGGAAGGCCTCAAGTGGCTGTAACTCATCGCTGTAAAAACAAACATGTTACCTCCCTGAACAACAGCACGGAGCACTTAAACACAGGATTACCAGGGCTGAAATATGGGAAACGTAAAGAAAGGAATTCAGAAAGAGCCAGGTGCTTCAATCTGTGCATCTGGGCTGATGAGACTCTGAAGTGTTAAAGAGAAATTCCATTCTGATGACTCGGGCACAGAGTATTTTTTCCTGTTGGGCCAGTGGGGAGGGGAGAGGAGGCGTGTTACCCTGGGGCCTGCGGGGCAGTGAGCGCCCTTCCCGTGTTGAGGGATAGCCGGGACCTGAACCCTTGGCACTTGGCCCTGGGGCCTGGGGCCAGGGGATTTTGCCCTGTGCTTCGAGGAGGTTATTCCAACCTGAGCAGGAAGATAGAAGCCAGAGCAGAGAAGAGCAGAGTCAGTGCAGAGCAGCCCTGGACACATACTTGGCTTCAGCCTCAAGAGTTTGGAAACGGGGCTGCTGGGGCAGGCCAGCTGTTTCACTAGAGGGAGAACTGAGATGTTCAGAAACTTCGAGAGGGAAACTGAAGCCAGTGCTTATTACTGAATCGCCTGGCTGTGCCTTGAAGTACTTCCTGGAACCCAGCACAGGTCTCCCTGAAGCTGTGACTTCCGGTTTGCTGTGTACAGAGGGGAGAGGCGACATGGAGCTAAGGTGACTGTATGCAGCATGGTCATCTCCCTCCACGGTCACTGTGCGTGGAACTTGTTTTATATGTGTTTCCGATTAAAGCACCTTATTCAATATAAATCGTCGACTTAGTGATACTGAACTTTTGGCCTCAGCATTGTACCCTGTGCCTGAATGAAGCTCATCTAACCCGCGTGGCTCACCACCTCGGTCTCGCACTTACGAACACTAGGCAGCACTTCAGCACTGTGCTCGGGGCCATTTGGACAGTGAAATCACCAACAAAAAGCACAGCAACGTGGCACCAAGCAGACCACCACAAGGACACTGTTTACAGTCTGATTTGAAACAAGGCAGAGTGCTTGTCCCCTCAGCTGGGGACGTGTGTGGTGGGTGACTCAGATTCTTTCCCACCACGTACATGTCCACAAGTGACCATGAAGGTGTTGCTAGAGCAATTTGGGGTTACAACAAGTTTTAGCAGGTAGGTGAAGTCACAGATACAGAATTCTTGAACAACGAGGCCCATTTTTCCCAAATACGTTCCTGAACATGCAGACCCTCTATAACTTAATTTACTGCTTAGCTTTGGGGCCCAGTCCTCTAGCAAGTTCCTTTACTCTCCCCTCCTTTTTAATCCTGGATTTAGTTACAAAATTAGGAAATACAGATTTGCAAAAGAAAAAGAAAACTTAAAATCATCCAATGGCACAAACCAGAGATCGTTATTGTTTATATTTTAGTGTCTATCTTTCCAGAGTTTTTAATGTAAGTATGTATCTATCACCTGTACTCTTGCATATATGTGTGTGTGTGTGTGTGTGTGTATATTTACATAAAAGTAAAATCAGTATCATTCCATACTGACTGTTGCATCACCTGCATTTGCAGCTCCTCATCGCTGGAGCCCAGAGTGAGTGAGTGGTCAGGGCTCAGGCCAGATGGGCAGGTGTGTGGGGGGCAGCATATGAAGGGACATCAGAGTGTGGGACCATGTCCCAACGAGGCTACTGAAAGGTTCTAAGCAGGGACATCCCACAGTCAGACTAGGTAGAAAACCACAGTGGCTGTGCAGACAGTGGACCCGAGGGAGAGAGACTGGAGCCCCACGCCCAGTATGGTGGCTGGTGGCACCTCACGGTGTGGCTGGTCCCCGCTGTGGCACACTGGGTTAAATATCTACTGGGTGTCAGCGAGAGGGTGTGAAAAAAATAATGTCAAATCTCTCAATAGATTTTATATCAATTGCGTGTTGAAATGATAATCTGGTATATTGACTTAAATAAAGTATATTATCAAAAGTAATTCTACCTGTGGGTTTTTTTAAAGTTTTTAATGTGGCTACTACAACTTTTTTGACTGCATGTATTTCTGTTGGACAGCACTAGACCAGGTGGGGGAGATGATGAGGGCGGTGGGGTGGGCATGGGAAGGAGGGGGCGTGGGTTTGGGAAGCATTAGGAGGTGTACTCCATGGCTGTGTCCCGGCTTCAGAGTGCAGTGGACTGAATATTTACATCCCTCCCATATTCTTATGCTGAAGTCCTAACCTACCCCAATGTGATGGCATTGGGTTGGCCAAAAAGTTCACTTGTTTGTTTTGTAAGATGCTCTGGTAGCACTTGGTCGTCTTTAACTTCATTCAAAACAGTTTTGTTAGACTGGAGTGTGGCAGCTGTCATGTCAGCATGCATTAAAAAAAAATCAGAATTGGTGAACTTTTGTGTAGCCACTTTAATATTGAAGATGGAAGAAAATAAGCAACATTTTTAGTTTATGATTCTTTATTATTTCGAGAAAGGTAAAAATGCAACTAAAATGCAAAAAAAGATTTGCGCAGCGTATGGAAAAGGGGCTGTGAGTGATTAAACGTGTCAAAAGTGGTTCGCGAAGTTTCCTGCTGCAGATTTCTTACTGGTCGATAATGCTCCGTGGTCAGGCAGACCAGTTGAAGTTGATAGCAATCAAATCAAGACATCAGTTGAGAACGTTATACCACGTGGGTGATAGCCAACATACTCAAAATGTCCAAATCAATTAAGTTATTGGTGAAAATGAAAAGCATGTCTTATTACACGGAAAAAACCACACGGACTTTTTGACCAGCCCAGTATTTGGAGATGGGGCCACTGGAAAATACTTAGGTTTAGATGAGGTCATGAGAATGTGACCCCGTCGTGGGGGTAAGGCCCTTATTAGAAGAGGAGACAGCTCGCTCCTCGCCAGCCCCCACCCCGTGTGAGGACACGCGGCAGCAGGAGGGCAGCGGTGCACAGACCGGGAAGAGAGCCCTTGCGAGGCACCTTTCTGCCAGCACCTTGGATGTTGGATTTCTGGGACTCTCCAGAATGGGAGAAACAAATGTCTGTTGTTTATGCTGCCCAGCCTGTGGTTTGTTAAAGCAACCCCAGCTGACTACGACAGGGTGAGACAGGAAGGAGTAAATGTCACCAACTGAGATAGGGAAAATGGAAGCAGGTGTTGGTTTGTGGGGTGGCTAGGGAAAGTGAAAGCAGGTGGAGGTGTTCAGCTGTCTAGCTGCCTGGTACAGCTCTGTGGACAGGTAGGTCTGTGCCTGAGACAGATCTGTGGGTCGCCAGCAAACAAAGCCACAAGAGGGACTGAGAGTCCCGGAGAGCTCGTGGAGAGAGAAGGAGCTGGCCTGATGGGAGAAGCTGGGGAGCACCACATGGACCTGGGGACAGGACAGCAAAGGAACAGCGAAAGGGGTACAAGTAGTCATTGGTCACAGAGGTCAAGGGAAAGTGCATCAGAAAGGGGGGTGAGCATGCAATCTAGAAAGAATTCTATAAATCTTCATGAAGCAATCTCTGCTCTCTATTAGGGTTGGTAATAATACCTAACAATTACATGGCATTTACTTTGTGCCCAGCACAGCACCGCAGGCTCTGCACAGTGGCTCCACGGGTACCTGCTATTGTTATCCCCATTGCACGGGCGAGCGTACTGAGGCACAGAGCTCTGAGGTAACTGACCCAGAGTCATGTAGTGGACGCACCTGCAGGGCTCCATCCAGCCTTGGTCTCTCTGACTCCAGCGCCCACAATCTGACCTACACTTTTTTTTTTGCAGCCCCCAGACTTGCCTTGGCAAGAAGTGGGCAACTGTCCCTTCAGCCTCAGTCACAAGTCCATTCAACCACAAGAAAAAATTCTACCCTTCCTCGAGTGCTAGCCTTGTGGGAGCACAGATGATGGATGGCGAGTTGGGGACAATTTTGCATTCCAGGGTGCTGAGGTCAGGGTGTGTGTGAGCCAAGGGGCACTGATGTCCAGGGCTCGGGCTTTGCTCCTGTGACTGCCCGGCAGCCATTCATGCTCTGGGGGTCAGTGCGCCTCCCCGCCTGGGTGCCTCTGGCTGTTGACTGCCACGCCTGTTGCTGTCCCGTTGCGTCACTTCTGGCCTTATGGCCATTCCACTAATGAATCTCCAGGACCCCAGGCCAAGGGCAGGGTTGGAAGGCCTCCTGTGGCCCATCCCTCTGGGCCCAGACTTGCCTTACAGGGAGGAATGCCGCCCCACCCCCGGCCCTGCCCAGACTCGTGCCGGAGGAGGTTTTACTGCTTTCGCTCACTTCCATACATGGAAGTGGGGCTGCCAGCCTCTGCCTGGAGGGCGCCTGGAGCCGAGTTTGTTTCCCCACAGCTGACAGACACCCCCTGGCTCACATTTTAAAAGCATATTTATTTTAAAAGACCAGGGATTTAACCACACATATCTGCAAAGAGAGAACTTGGGCATCTCAACAGAGAGAATAGGCAGTAAAAATTGGAGTCTGGTTCCTGAATGCTCTGGATACACCACATATCTCCAACTTTGGTTTTTTTTCCTTAAAAAAAAGATTTTCTTTATTTACTTTTGGAGGGAAAGGGAAGGAGAAAGAGGGAGAGAAACATCGATATGCGAGAGAAACGTCAATCCATCGCCTCTCATGTCATCTGGGGAGCTGGCCCACAACCCAGGCGTGTGCCCTGACCCGGAATCGAACTGGCGACCTTTCACTTTGCGGGATGACTCTCAACTCGCTGAGCCGTGCCAGTCCGGGCTCTCCAGCTTTGTGATTGTTAGAAAGTTCTCATGATGTGAGTGCTAAGCTCTTAAATCTTAAAATAGATAAACTTTTTTGGGGGAGAGATTCATTTTATAATCATATATGTATTTATTAACATAGATCAACACACACACACTTTCCTCACTGATTTGAGAAAAAGAAAAGAAATTCCGAGGGTGTTAGCCAAAATGGAGAAGTCTGCCCATGCAACAAAGCGATAGGAACAGCCCGTGCCCATCCATCTGAGCAGGTGCCGCCCTTGAAGTTTCCGAGCTCTCATCTGCGAGATATTTAAGAAATTCTTTGGTTCATTCAAGGAAATGCTCTTCTAATGAGCCGCGGTCCCTTGTCTTTGTTTTTATTTTGTTTCATAAATGAACAAGGATTAGCCCTTGTAAGAGTTAGGCTTCTAGAAAGTGATAGTCGACAGCAGGGGATTCTAAAGTAGTCTTGGGAAACACTGACTGTAGTGTATTTCTCCCGGAGCCGTCTTTACTGGTTTGGTCCACGGTCTGCTGGTCCTCTTGTGCCAAACTTACCGTATTGTCTGGTTCTTTGCCCTGCTGCCATCACGGGCCCAGTTCTTTGGATATGTTTTGCTGGACTTTCTTTGTGCTGCTGTGCCTCACGTCTCTGAGGTTTGTTCTAATGGAATCTGAATTATTTGAAAGTCATAATTCAGGACTGTAAAATTCTGGAAGCACGTGATGCACCACGGTTTGGGTTTGGGGGACTGGAAGAGGGGTAAAAAGACCTACGCTAGCCCGACAGTTTGCTCCCCCCAACCCTGCGGCCCAAATGCTAGATACTGTCCCTGCGTTAGAGGAGAGATGAAAAATAAGATCGAACCTAAAATAGTCCCTTTTTATCGTGATTTATTTTGAGCTTAAAATAGCAACCCTTAAATTTCTTGATCTCTGTCCTTGCTTCCCTCCCCCTCACCGGATCCCAGTCTTTAATGGTGTAAAAAGACTTTGAAATTCTTCCTTGAGTCTTTCCTGCCTCCAGGGAAGGGGGTGAATGGGCACCAGCTTTATGGTACAGTCCCCATGTTGATCTGAAGTCCTTCTTTTGCTCCTTTGCTAGTTAAAAGGTTCCCTCCTGAGACAGATGGAAGTGTATTCAGAGGACACTGAATTTGTAAGTTGGATGGAACTGCCTTCGGAGTGAAAGGGCTTCTTTTCAGCAACCTCTTTCCCCACTTTTAAAAAAATTTTTAAAAAGATTTTATTTATCATTAGAGGGGAAGGGAAGGAGAGAGAGAGAGAGAAATATCAACGTATGGTTGCCTCTTGTGCATCCCTTGCCAGGAACTGGCCTGCAACCCAGGCATGTGCCCTGACTGGGAATCGAACCTAGATCTTCTGGTTCACAGGCCCACACTCAATCCACTGAGCTACACCAGCCAGGGCTCCCCCCTTCTTCTAAGAAAATAATTTCTTAAGCATCAGGCTGTCATCAACCTACTAATTGTTTTGCCTCCAAGCAGGACCAAGACTTGGGGCAAATGACTTTTTCCTGTTGAGCTCTTAGGCCTCAGTATGATCCTTCCAGAAGCTGCTGGCCAAATGGCTGTTAACACAAGGTGTGGGACCTGCAGGGGGCCTTGCACACACCACGGCTGCTCTCAGGCTGAGTAGGTCCCCAGGCTCTGGGGGGAGGGGAGGAGGTTGGAGGCCCTGGCTTTGCTACCTTGTCCAGACTGAGGAAGGGAGGTGGGTCTCTCACAAAGATCAGTGGGGGAACTGGCTCCCCACTCTTCCAGTTCTGAAGCGTGGGTTCTGTATTAATTGTGGAGAATACAGTTCTTAACCTCAAAGTGCACAGGGGAGAGGCAAGGGCCCTAGTTCTGTTAGGTTCACTTCAAGAGCCTTGTTCCAAGTGAAACCTCAAGTGGTGGTTTCCAGTCCTGGCTGATATTCTGCGTCACCTGGTGAGCTTTTAGAAATACACATTCCCAGCGCTTATACACTGTTATGTCCTCAGCAGATAGCACAGTGCCTGGCACGTAGGACACATGCATGTAAAATTAGTTAAATGCATGGGAAACCCCTTCTGTCTGCTCTAGTGCCTAGGAAAGTGAGTAGGTACAGTGTCGGAGCCAGTCATTGGTGCACACAGAGTCAGAGCGAGCTGTAAGGTGTATCCTCCCTTCCCCGTCAAGCCCCATATGAAGCCATGCAGCTTCCGTCCATCCTGGACAAGGCCTTGCTGATGATCATTGCTGGCGTGCTTTGAAGTCACTACTGTAAATGAAGGGGATGCTGAGAATATGTAATCACACAAGCATGAGAATTACAGCTTTCGTTTATTGGGTATGCACTCTGCCAGGCCGTATCTCAGGGCTCTGTTCATATTTATTTGCTTCTCATGTAACCCTTTGAGTGAGGTGCTGTTGGACTAAGTAGTTTTCTCAGTCCTGCTGGTAAGTGGTTGAATCAATATTTGAACCCTGGCCCTTTGCCTAAGCTGTGCTGAACTGCCTGGTGACTGACCAGGGCTGCCCCTTCAGGAGGTGCCTTCCATGTGCCAAGCACAGAGATGGAGAGCACTTCACATGTGCTGCCTCGTTTCACTTCCACAGGAACCCTGTGTGTATGTTCCGTGCCGTGGAGTTGGCTTCAACTCCCAGTGACCCTGCAAATGAGTGGTGTCCACACTGTCCTGTCCTCAACAGCCCTGCTCAGCTCCTGTGGACGCCTGCCGTGGCTTCCGTGGTGGAGTCCGTCCATCTCACACTGGGTCTTCCTCTTTTCCTGCTGCCTGATTTTCCCAGCAGTATTGTCTTCCCTGCCTTTTTATGAGGTTCCTGAAGCAGGGCAGCTTTGGTTTTGTCACTTTTGCTTCCAGCGATGCATCAGACTTAATTTGCTGTAGGGCCCACTTGTTCATCTTCCCAGTGGTCCAGGGTGTCCGTGGATACACTCTGTACATGAGCTCTGGTGCCACGTTTCAAATGAGTCCAGTTTTTCTTTGCAGCCTTCTTCACTGTCCAACACTCACATCCATGCATGGTAACTGGGGGGACGCGCGTGTGGGTGACCTTAGCCTTGGTCTCTAAGGACATGTCTTTGCTCTTGGTGATCTTTCCTAATTCTTCCATTGCTGCTCTTTGGAGTCTCAGCTTCCTCTTGGTTTCTTTGCTGTGGCCTCCACTTGAATTGATGACTGAAGCAAGATAAGCAGAATCTGTAACCATGCTCACTGAGCTAATAAGTGGCAGAATCCCTGGGTGAGTTCCCTCCAAACCCATTCTTTTTCTCTGTGCCTCACTGTGTCTGGTGGGGAGCATGGTGTTAGGCCAATTTGGAAAGCAAATACAACCCCTGTCTTTTAGCAGGGATTTCTCAGCAAAAGTGTTACTGAGGGTAAGGCAGGCTACGGTCTTGAGCACACCAAACATGGACTCAGAAAGAGGAGAGTCCAGGAGAGCGATGGAAACCCCTCCGTTCTTTGAAAATGCCCTTCTGAACTTTCAGGCATGTAGAATCCATCGACCCCTTGTCTTCTATTAGTTAACCCAGCCTCCCCGCACCCCACGTGCACACAGTTTATCTGCACCCCAGGGAAGAATGTCTGTGTCTGTGGCAGCAAAGAAAGAGCCCTTTGAGCAGCCAGCAGGGTGAAAACAGCCAACGTCCCAGGATCCCAGGGACGTGTCCAGCCTGTGGTTCGCTGCCCCAACCTGAAGGAGCTCCTGATTGGCTGATCATCTCTGAATGATTAGATTTCTCTGAAAAGGCAGAACGGACAAGGCTCTAGAGAAAGAAGGTAAAAATTAATCCGAGAGACAGCAGTGGTAGCCAGTGGGAGAGGCATGTGCAGACCCCCTGTGGGGGCAGGGGGGGCGGCGTGAGGATCACTGTGCGCCTGTGGCCCCCGAGGTCTACTTGCAGGCACCTTCCCGGGACCACTGTACTCATTATACTGGGACAAAACACCCGTATCCTTAGTGCCCACTGACTTCTCAGTGTTTACTGTCTAACTCTGTAGTCTGGAACATTATCTATTCCCCAGGGTCCACTTGGATCACGGGGCATGCTGTAATACAGGGCAGCAAGCTCAGATACCCACCGTCACTTAACTGCGTGGGACACAGGAGGACTTTCTGCAGAGACCTTCCCTGTGTGCTTAGGAAACAGGGATAACCTCTCCCACAAAGAAACACGCTCCTTGCCTGCCTTCCTGGAAACAGACGTTCTAAGCTTCGATAGAGACTTGGGAAAGGAATTCACTTCAATCTCGGCTCTGTTGTGTGTAAATCAGTGGTGGGAAGTGTGGGTCTGGAGGCGATAGGGAGTGGTGGGCCTGCGGCCAGCTGGTGAGGGCATCCTTCTTCTCGGGCGGCCGTTCTGGAGTGCAGACCTGCTTGGTCGAATCCTCCAAACTGCTTACAGAACGTGGCATCTTCTGGTCTCTGAGTGGTCTTGGTTAATTCAAGTTTAAAACACGCATTCAACTGTGCGTGTGTCAAACAACACATCCAAGGGCCAGTTTGGCTCTCGGGTGGCCTCTTGGTGGTTTTGGCTGTAAGAGCTCCCGGTGCATCAACTGCCAGCTTGGTGTACACCTGGCCACCTGTGGGTCACGGTGCGGAGGTCTTGCTCAGGGAGTTTCCGGGAGTATTCAGGAACATGAAGTGTATGTTTTCCAGGGAGTTTATAGTCTTCTTACAGAGAAAGGGCCCTACCTGGGTCAGCCATGAAGAACATTAGCAATAAAAAACAGGAGAAGCTGGCATCCAGCCATGTCCGATGGTGTGAAGGAGTCAGAAGCAAGCCTGGGTCCCCAGAGTGATCAGAGAAGGCCCTGGGGCTCAGGACTTGCCGGGGACCTGGAAGGCCCCTGGAAGGCGACAAGGAACATCTTAGGGAGATTTCCCAACGTGAGCTCCAAAGCCGTCACGACACATGCTTTTTACATAGCAGTGATCATTTTCAAAGCCCCTTGCCCACTATGTATTCCTGACAGCAACGCTGGGGAGCGAGGGAGCTCACATTTGCAGACTGAGGAAAATGTGCCAGGGACTGAGCACCGTGCCAAAGCTTTATCTACTCTCCCCCTTGTTATCCTCCACACCGATCCGTGGTTATTAATCCCGTTTTCAAGTGAGGAAATTGAGCCTCAGAGAAGTGAGGTGATTTACCCAAGCGATGCAAATGAGCAAGAGACAGATGTGGGGTTCAAGCCCAGGCCTGTCTCCAAAACCCAGCCTCTTTTCTTCACAAAGCTGTTCTGGACCACACAGCAGTCCAAGTCAGACCCAGGACTTGAACGCTGGTCTTAAAGGGGCCCTGGCTTGTTGGGAGTAGAGGAAGAGAAGTCTGCTTTGAGGGTGGGGCTGGAGAAGCAAGCTAGAGAGTTTAGACCAAGTGGAGGATGATGTAAGCAGCCATTAAAGGGCTTCAAGCAGAGCCAGGAGAAGATGACTGGTGTGTTTAAGGGAAATTATTCTGGTATGACTTTGTCAGAGGAACTGGAAGGGAAAAGAGGGTCTTGGGAGGCTAATGAGCGTGCGCAGCCAGGGTGCTGACAGAGGGCACAGCTCGTCCCAGGGACAGGGCCCCAGCGGCTTTCAGCCCCCTTGGCACTTCCATAAGTACTTTAAAGAGAAGTGCTTGCTGTTACGAATTGCGAGTATGTTGTTATGACCGAGACAGCCATTCCTGGAGTTCTCTGGTGAGCCCTTTGGGCATCTGACTCCATTAAAAAAAAGAATCCATTTCCATTTCGCACCCAATTTTCTCTTCTCAGGGTGCTTCCCAGTTGGTAGGTGCTTTGTTATCGCTGGTTTTTACATTTTCTCCAGTGCAGCCCTTGCCTGAAAGAAAACACTGACCCTGTTGGCCACAGTTTAAAACATTTTGACCGCTTCCCAAGCATTTCTGGATCTTTCTCTTTGTTTAGTTTCTGAGAGTGAGGAATAGAAACTCACCCAGAATCCCCAAACAAAGCTGGGTGTTTCTGAGGTGGAAATGAGGGTCGGGGTTCCCTGCCCACTTCATTCCACACTTTCACCCACCAGCTGCTCGAGGGGCTTTTTCAGAACCAGGCACTTTGTCTGGAGAAAGAAAAAAGCTCTCATCACTTTTAGCGATTTCAAACAAACAACAACAAAAGTCTGCCATACTTTTGGCCCAGGGCTTTCTGGGCAACTGCAAGAGGCCTCCTGGTGCTCCGAGCATGACCGCTGGCGGAAGCGAAGTGGACCGTGCAAGAGACCACTGCAGGGGCGTGGACACGCAGCGAGGCCTTTGCCGCCGATGGGAAGATCACTTGTTTCAGAGGCAGCCCTTGTACAGGGAGGCTCTGCGTGACCTTCTTTTGAAGTCAGAAGTTTGTTTGATCGCCTTGGAGTTTGGAGCTGATGTGGATGAGATAGGAACGAGAGTCACCCAGAGTCCAAGCTCTCCTTACAGAAGTTTTTAGCGAGTTAGGTAGCAGGCGATTTATTTTTCAAGTGGAAGAGTTATTGAGCTAAATGACTTCTTTTAAAAAGCTGCAATTTGCAGCATGCGCATAACAATTCACCATCGTAGCGTCTGTGAGTGCACAACGCCGTGGAGAGGGCGTTCGGGCTGCTGTGCAGCCATTACCACCATCCACCTCCGGGACTTTTTAAAAGAAAAATTTATCGATTGATTTCTTTTCTTTTCTTTTTTTTTTTTAAGACAGAGAGCAACATTGATTTGTTGTTTCGCCATTTGTGCATTCACTGGTTGAGTCCTACATGTGCCCTCACTGGGGATTGAATCTGTGACTTTGGCGTAGGACAGTGCTCTAACCACCTGAGCTACCCAGCCAGAACTTTCTCCTCTTTCCCAACCTAAATTTTGTATCTATTAAACAATAGCTCTTCAGTCTCTCTTCTTGTAGACCCTAGCCATCACCATTCTACTTTTTGTTTTTAATCCAAAAAGCACTGATTGGGCTGGTTCCCCACGCATCTTGATTCGGGGCGTTCTTGGTGCTGCGTCCTTCTGCGAGCCCGGCGTGTCCTCCTGGAGGCGGAGCGGCCAGCACACAGAACGACCGCTGTGTGTGGCTGAGACGGTGGTGATTTCCAGCATCCTGGGCACTTCACACCCGTGGAGTGGGAACTGGGGCTCCGCACCAGGCGCTTCTCCCTGTGTTTCCTCTCCTCTCCGGAGAGGGATGGAGGAGATCCTGCGTGGGCGGCACATTGTCACGGGGAAGTTCTCACGGCTGGAAAGGCCCACCGTTCTTTTTTTCTTTCTTTTTAAAAAACCCTCACCTGAGGACATGTTCAAGGATTTGAGACAGAGAGGAAGGACGGGAGAGAAACACTGATCAGTTGCCTCCTGAGTACACGCTGACAGGGGACTGAACCGGTAACCTAGGTATGTGTCCTGACCAGGGACTGAACCTGCAACCTTTTGGTATAGGGACCAACACTCCAACCCATTGAGCTCCCTGGCCAGGGCCCATTCTTACTCTTGGTCTCTAAGAAAAAAGTATGTTAAGTTGTGGAGAGCAGACCCACCTGGGGTGAGTGCCGAGGACCTTGCCAGAGAATCTTTTCTCCCTTTCCAGAACCCTAAGGTCAGTAGACCCCTTTGGAGACTCCATTTCCCTGTCTTTGATTTTTCTCGGCAAGTCCTTGAACTGGGAGAGCTAATGGGGAGTTGGGAGTCAGTTGTCCACAGAGTCACCTCCTGCAGGACAAGTACCTCAGCTGAGAGATTTAAAATTCACAAACATTTTAGCTGAGAAAGAATTATGATACCTGAGCAGGAGCTTACCCTAATATTTACCTTTAGAAATTGACAGGTTATTTAAAAATAGTGAAATATATTGACACAGGGAAGGGAGGACGGGGGCCAGCACCTGCCTCCTTGGTAGTAAATCAGAAGAGGCCAGCGTCCCGTGAATTTACGGCTGTGCAGTGGGATCCTGTTTTCGGTGTGCCGGGAAGCCCACTGGGTAGCTTTAGAGGAAGGCACACTGCACGGTGCCCACCCCGAGTGGCGAGGAGGTGTGCAGGGGACAGCTCCGTGAGGGGTGCTGCCTTGGCCCTCAGGGGGACAGGTTTCCGACAGCCCCGTTCTTGCGTTTCAGAGTCGCCCAAGGCTCTTTTTCTTGTTTTAACCAAAACATTGATTGGGGCATTTTTTTCCCATTGAAAAGCAATACAGGACCATTGTAGAAAATGGGAAAATACAAAAGGTATGTAAGGGGGAAGCCCCGCTGGCTCCTACCAGAGGCCGCTGATGTTCTTTGCTCACGAGGCAGCTTGACCGTCTTCGGCGCTCGTGTATTTCCACGGAAGGACCTGTTTTGAAAGATGATCTCTAATAGCTACATGGTATTCCAGTACATGAACGTGCCATGCTCTGCCGATTCCCTGCTGGGGGGAACTTAGGCCAGGTCCGAGTTTCCCGGTGCTGATCACTGCTGTTGTGAAGTTTTTACATACGTCGCGTGCGCGCACGCCCGCCTCTGGTAGTTTTCGTAGGATAAATTCCTAAGAATAGTTGTTGGGTCAGAGATTCTGTTGTATCTTTAGTTATTATTTCCTTTTCATCTGTTCTGTCTCAATTCCATCTTCTTTTTATTAGTTTAATTTTTTGACTTTTCCTGTTTTTATTATTGTTCTCAGTTCTACAGAATTGGCTCTTTTATTTTTTTTAAATTGCCTTTAGATGGAAATGTTTTAAAATAGTTACCTTACAATATTTCCTCACTTTCAGCATCTCCCCCCCTCCCTTTATTTCACATTTTGGCCTAAAAAAGCATACATTTTCCACATTTTCCCAATTGTTTCCAGTGGTCTATTTTTGGTATCTTAAATGCAACATTGTGCCCTTGTATTGTGGACTATTTCTGGAAGCTTCATCGTCAGTACTGTTTATGTGTCCTTCATGGACAAAGTTCTGTCAGGTCCCGTATTTGCCCTGACAGGGTGTGTACCTTCTGCCTGCTTCTCCTGTGTCTGCCTGGTTGCTGACAGAATTTCCTTTTAGGTCTTGAGTTTGTTAGTATAAATTTATGTCACTATTTCAGCTCTTCAGGGTCCCCATTGGGAGCCAGAAGATGCTGGGCACGTGGGCGGTTCTAACAGGAACGTCTCTGTTCTCTTTCTTCCATGTGTTGGAGCTGCTGCGACGGAGACAACTTTATGCTGGGGACCTTTCCCTTTTTTTCTTCCTAATAACTGTGAGCTGTGGCTGTGGCCGGCCCCGCTATTGGTCACACCTGGGCCAGCTCTCGCCAGCCTGCTGCAGACGCCTCAGCTCTGCCCCTGGGCCTCCCACCCCGTGCTGTTCAGATCCTGCTGTTTAGAGCAATGAACAGGCCAAGTGAAATGCGTATCCTGTCTCTCAGGTCTCGCGAGCCCTTGTCCCTCAGACCAAGGGGTCATCAGTCGGCCTCTACCTGGGTCTTTTTCATTTAGTCTCTGTATTCTGTAGCTGCTCTTCAGAAGGGCAATTGCAAATCTGGCCTGGATAGCCTTTTCAAATCTGGTCCCAGCTGTACTGTTCATATCTAGCCCTGATTCTTTTCCCCCTTTCATGTCCTTATATGAAGCATAAATCTTCTGGGTTGTTACTTAGTGAAGAGGGACTAACCCTAAGCTCCTACCCAGTGCCTCATGGTCCCCTTGCTGGCCGACTGCTGAGCGCAGCTCGGGGCTGGGGGACTTCAAAGCCGTGGCCCCAGAGGTGGCTGTCCTGAAACTAAAACTAAAACCAAAGACATTTCTGAGCTCTTTAAAACACTCATAGTAATAATAAAATGCCCTGTGAATTCTGTGCTTTTCATGTGGTTCCTGGCCTCCCTCTGCCAGCATGACCTGTTCTGGGCTCTAATCCCTTTGATGTCTGTCTCCAGGACACCTACCTGGAATCCCTGCAGGGAAGGGCGAAGTTGTTGGGGGGGAGGGCGTGTGTGGGGTGGAAGGGAGGTGAGGAGAGACCCCAGTAACTCTGTGGACATGTTCAGAGGGAAATGAGGTTTAGCTGGCAATAATCCTGGCAGAACATATGTTCTTCTTGGTTAAGGGAATCTTTACGTTTTTCCTCCCTTTTATCCCCCACCCCCGCGTTTCCCTTGCAGCGCTGCTTTGGAATTTATTGCGTGGTGGTCGCTGACTGGTGGGGTTTGAGGTATTTGTTGCTTCCCAAGTTTTTCAAAGCTCGCTCTCTCCTCTGGCCAGTTCCCCCTCTGGAACACCTGGGCTCTCTTTTTCCTCAGCCATTAGCATTTTTTTTTCTTAAAAAATAAACAAAACTCCACAACAACATTATTTTTTTTATTACAGAGAATTTCAGAAATACACCAAAGAAGACAGTCATAGCATGAACCCCATTCACCACCCATCACCCAGCTGCAACGGCGGTCAGCTCACAGCCGGCCCTGGTTCCCCCGCATTGTTTTGAAGCAAACCTCAGACATTTTCACTAGCCATAGATACTTAAGTGTATAATGGTAAGAATTTTAAAGAACCAATGCTGTCCTTGCACCTCCAAACTAATAATTCCTCAATATCATCAAGTTTCTAATCAGTGATCAAAATTCCATATCTTACTTTATATATATATTTAAGAGTCAGTTCTTAAAATGACACGTACATCTTGATTATTCTCGTGCTGTCTTTCACTTGAGTGTTTATCCAGCCACAGTCCCAGAGAGCCCTGATTTAATGGCCCCCCAAACTAGCAAGGAAAAGTCGGCGAGGGGCAGCCCATCCAGGGCGCTGGCCGCCTGGCTGGGCCCTCGTGCGGAGGCTGGCCGGCCCCACACTGTGAGCCCTCCGAGCCAGACAGCCCTGGTGGCTGCAGCCCTGGGCCCCCCGCCAACCCCTTTGGGCTCGCAGGTCCTGGGGGCTGTGGGCAATTTCCCTGTAAAGTTGGACTGTCTGGGGTCACAGCAAATTTTTGTTAAATGTGATGTATCAAGCCATCGCATTTAAAAATGTTACTTCCTTTTTCTTAACAAACTGGCAGAGCACTGGCTCTGTAGCGAGCCCTTTTGTAAGTGCTTAGATGTGTTAGTGTCCGTCAGATTGTGGTGGCGGACACATGTCCTGTAGTCTCTGGGACACTCCCAGTTTTCTGGCATTTTTACTTTTTCAGTAAAAGTGTGTGTGTACGAATAAATGTGACCTCTAATGCCTCTGTAAAGTAATTCATATATTCCTGCAGACTGGGTTAGCCAGCCGTCCTGACGCCTGACTGAGCTTCCGTGGGCCTTTTCGGTCAGGGGTCCCGAGCATCCTCCTGCCCTCACTGCACAGCGAGGCTCCGGCATCCCAGAAAGGAGGCAGCTGACACACCTCCACTTCTCTTCCTGCTTCTCTCCAGCTCAGGGCTTTTCATCCAGGTCCATTTTCCCCAGCAGTGTTCTGTCTTCAGGTCACGTGGGGACTGGAAGGTGTGGAAGGGGAGAATCATGGGCTGAGCCACATGGCGTGTCCATCAACAGAAGGGGCTTTCCCTGGGGTGAGCGCTGGCCCTGCTCCCGCCCACTGCACCAGCCGCGACAGGGCTGCACCTGTCATGCAGTCGCACTCCATGGGGCACACGGCGGCGGTGCTCAGACAAAGGACAGCTCTTCCACTGTAATGGGGGAAAAAGAAAAAAACCCAAACCTAACGGGTTTGTAATGGGGAACAGTTCTGGTCGAATGAGCGCAGATGGCGTTAGCCAGGCCCTGTTTGCGTGTCTCCCGTCCACAGGTTGGATGAGTGGCGTGCTCATGATACAGAGAGAGGCCAGCATCCTTTGGAGGACCGTCAACGCGAGCAGGCGGGGTGACTAAGGATCATGCAGCCTGGTGGAAGCAGGGCTGCAGGTTTTATTTTGGGCAGGTTTGAAGGATGCTAAGCAGACCCTCTTGCGGCTGGCATGGTATGAAAGGCAGCTCTGTTCCCCAAAGAGTACAGCAGTCAGTACCCACATTGATAGCATTTTCTCCCAGGGCTCTATCAGAGTAAGCTCCTTCTGTTACTCACGGTCCCTTCTGCACAGCTCAGGGTCTGACACACAGTAGGGACGTGATAAATAGTGTGGGGCCAAAGTGGGTTTACAGCTGTGAGTATTCAAAATAGAGTTTATTCTGGTGGTGTTACTTGTTAATCGTATTAATTTCCATACGAACAACTGTGAACCTGCTTTGCCCCGATCTGTGTGTGTCGAGCGAACCGACCCAGTGCTCAGCTCTTTGATCCGAGTGCTCATCTGTTGCAGCCCTCTGTGGGCCCCAAGCGCTGTCTGTCCTTCACACACGACCTCACCATGTCCTCTCTGAACACCATCACCTCTCTTTTTCTAGGGTCCTCCTAACTCAGCCTCAGCCAGAAGGTTCGAGGGCTTTCCAAGCTTTGCTGCGGCCACACCCCAACCCGATGTTAGAGCTCTCAGTTTTCAAGAATTGCCCTTCCCCAAACCTCATTGCCAGCTTGGCTACCCACAAAATAGCCTTTGGTTTCGCCTTGTCCTGTCGGCACGGTCGTCGACACAGTGGTAGCCCCTGCCTCTCGGGGCTGTTGAGTTGGGGAGAGTAGTGTTGGCTGTCACAAAGACCACATAATACAGGGGAGGTGGTGACTTCTGCCAGAGGATCCCCAGGAACTTAGGAGCCGGGGCGGGGCCCTGCGGCTGTTTTAAGGAGCACAGCAAAGTGACGTGATGGTGCGTGGCAGCAATGAAGACTCTGTCCAGCTAGAAAGTCAGCCTCGAAGTGGATCTGGAGAGTGTTCTTACTCGGCTTGGAGTTTGGCCAGACTTGGGGTTTTTATTGACCCTCAGCCATCCACACAAGAACTTTTTCAGAAGCGACCCCCTGGTTTTGTTATTCTACTTCCTAACTTTCCCGTAGTCAGGGAAATTTATTACTTTTATAATCATAAAGTTGAAAATAAAGTGCCTACTTAAAAATAAATGGAAGTTTGAGAACATGACGTCATTTGCTCAGTTGCATATTGAGGTTTGTGCCCACGTCTTCTACCCGTTTAGTTTTCAGTTAATGAAGGGCGAGCAATGGTTGTGCCCAAGGCTTGAGGACCCTTGGCTGCTTGCATTGGGATCTGTGAATTTAGTCCAAATTGATAGTGTGCTGGTATTCATGTAGGCTTTATTTATGATTATTTTTATACATAAAATGCAGCTTACATACAGGCATATTTCTCCAACTGACCACAGAGAGTTCAGGATAAACAGCCTTGTGACTAACAGGGATCTGGATTTACGGTAGAGGTCTTGAATATTTTTTAAGTGCAGTGTTTTAAGTCAGCAGGAGGAAAAGATGAAAGGACATTTCAAGATAAGCACGGTGAGTAACTTTGAGTTGCGGCCAGGAGCTGAGGCGGGTGGGATCCGCTTTGGCTTTCAGGCCGTCCTGTTGTAGGAAGTGTCCGGGAACGGAGTGCTGCCCGGGGCTGGTCGGCAGTGCAGGGGCCCTCGCTTTGGCTGGGATTTGGGAACTGAGCATGTGGTGAGTCTAATTTTAGAAAATCAGTTCCTACCCTTCCCCCAGCTTTATCCTTAAAGTGCTTCTTGTCCCTCTCACCGGGTGAGCGCTGCGTCTCTCCCCATCTTTCCTCTTGTGTTCTATGAGCAGTCATTGAATTTGGGGGGTGAGGGGGCTGCTAATCTTTTTACTAGTCAGACTTTCTCCCCTGGCTAATCTGTTCTCCCAGAGGCCTTGCTGCAGTCTTGGGTGCAGCCAGCCAGTTAGAATGGTTGTGCTTTAGATGCAAGTGCTGCCTTGCCTTCCGTCTGTTGTGGCTACACCCTGAAGTGCAAAGTCACACCAGCAAAACCCAATACCTCCTGTGTGATTGGTCACATTGTGTCTTGGTCCCAGTGGCACCCAGAATGAGACACCAATTATCTGGCACTTTGGAACTTCTGAGGATTTGGACACAGGTGAATTTTTAGCCCCCCCCCCCCAGGGGATTCAGGCTGCAAATATTGAAGATGGTAGGAAGGGACTATTTCAAGTGCTCGGGGAGATCAAGTCGGAGCGCAGTTAAAGAGCAAGAGTGGGCTGCTTCATCTCTGATTTCCTTTGTGGTCGTGGACAGTTCAAATCAATGGAAAGAAAAGTTTTACTAATCACTGACAAGTAGCCTGCCTGAGTCTTAGTGTCCCCCTCGTTATAAGAGGGAGGTGGTTAGACTGAATAATCCCTAAGTTCTCTCCGGTACCAGACTTGTGCGCATGCATATCAGGTGGCTGTGTGGATTCTGGTGCAGGCGGAAGGATGTTTGAGTTTTCTAAGAAAAACCAGTGTGTTGGTTAATTTGAAATAAATCATAAAAATAACCTTCGAACTAATGTAGTTAATATGTGAGATAATGAATACTAGCGATAAGAGCTACATTTAATAAACAGTCACTATGTATGAGGCATTGTTTTAATTTTTACCCATATTAATCTACTTGAGCTACATGACCCTGTGAGGTAAGTGCTATTAACAGCCTCATTCTGTAGATGCAGGACCAGAGGCGCAGGTAAGGTTGGGTAACTTCTGTAACGTCGAAAAGTGGCAAGTGATTCTGCCGGATTCAAACCCAGGCAGGCTGACTCCAAGTCCAGCCCCTTCACCGTTCCACCCTATTGCCACTGTACTTCGTGAATTATGAACACGTTGTGTCAGGTGCCCCGGGTGATTCTCCAGCCCTCGGGTAACCTGGAGGAGCTGCTCATCAGCTCACTCAGCTTCTTAAGGAGCTGAGTTCAGTGGCGAGACAGGGGCTGTTGAGACTGGTAGGTCAGGGGCGGTAGGAGGAAGTGGCAGGGCATTGGTTTGAAATCCTTGTCTTGTGCATGGCAGGCAGGGAGCAGACCACTCAGTGTCATTGTACCTAAGAGACCTGAGAAAGGAGGACACGGGTCCCTATCTTCTGTTGTGTTGTCCCAAGCCTCGCTTCATCCCCTACGTGGGGGGAACGAATCCTTCTTAAATGCCACATCCCCTCAGTGGGTCACTAGAGCAGAGGTTCTCAGCTGCCAGCGGAGCCCATGCCCTCCATGCCGGCTGCTGCTCCGCCCCACCCCAGTCCCGGTTCCCCACGCAAGCAAGCTGGCCTCTGAACAGAGCCTACACAACACGCTCGCCTCCATGTTCTTCTCTCTGCTCGGGTTGCTCATCCTGACTGGAACGTCTTCCCTTTGGCTCTCCGCCTGTCCAAATCCAGTGTGACCCCCACAAAGCCTTCTCCAGCTCTTGGGTAGTCCCTTTTTGGAAGCTCTGATGTTATTTTCTTATTAGCCGTTTGGCACTTAACGTAGGTTGATCTGTGTTTTTCATTTTGCTTTTCGTACTGTACTATAAGCACTGTGAAGGAAGAGAGCAGGATGGAACATGTAGATTGCTCTGTTTGGGTTCGGGTGGAATCAGACCACTTTTAAATGGCTGTCTGGAAGTTTCTGCTTTAATTTCCCTTATTGAGGATGGTTAGGCCCACAGATCAGCTCACCAGCCTCTGGACCTCACTTCTAGTGAGGCTGTTTAGGAGAAATGGAAATGAGCCCTATTTCACGTAGCCAGTAATAAACTGATACAATTCATGACCCCAAGAGGGAAAATATGCAGAAAATGATAATTAATGACAGTCACCTGTTCCTACTAAGAGACCCTAGGGTAACTGTCATTAATGACAAAATACTTAGATGGACTGAGCCATGTATGATAAAGTTCGAGTTGTCTGCCAGCACGGACTGACTCACAGCAGCTTTTGGAGCTGAGTGTTGAGAAGGATTCTGAGGCTTCGTCTGATCATTGTGATTATCAAAGGCTCTGTGGGAGGGAAATTTCTGCAGTCGTGAAATGTTCTCTCCCTTCCTGGAACCCTGGCCACCTCCTAACCGAAGCAGAAGTGAGAGGCTGGCAAAGCATATAGCCTGGAGCCCATCATCAGAGTGTATTAGGATGCAAGATATTGCTTCCCCACTTCCACGTGGGTCTATTTTAAGTCAGAAATAGCCGAAGGATATCTGAGAGGATGTTCCTCTGTTCAGAATGTCAGGAGCCAGAAGTGAAGTGCCTCTCGCATCCCTATAATAGCAGATGACTTATGCAAAGCCAGCCACAGGGCCCTCCCAACCCACCGAGCTGCTCAGTGAAGGGATCACCCAGCCTGCTTTTACTGCCCACCGATGGCTGTGGCCAGTGCGGGCCCCTCAGAAGCCTCTTCCTGTGGTGGGGCTTTCCTGCTGGCTCCCACCAGCATTCACGCAGGGCACACGTCACTTCTGTCTGGCCCTGACCCTGGGGAAACTAGCTCTGGAGATTCTGTGAAAGTGCATATTTTCTAAGAAGGGTCTCAGGTCTTCACCTGAGGTATCCTTCGTGGACAGTGAACACTTCAGCTGAAAAGAAAGAAGGTAACACCAAAAATGGCCACTTTGGGGTTGCTCAAGGCCTCTGGTTTTCAAACCTGCGTCCACACCAGAATCACCCGGAGGGTTTGTTAAAATGCAGATTCTTGGGCCCCATCCCAGACTTTCTGACTAGGGAGGTTTAGGGCAGGGCCCCCAAATCTGTGTTTCTGACGAGGTCTCAGGGGATGCCACTGATGCTGCTGATGCTGGTGCAGGGATCCCACTTTGGGAATTACTACTCAGGACAAAATCATGCTGCACTGGTTGGTAGTGAGGTAGGAGACACCTGGTTTATGATGTTGCTTTAGCTTCTTAAAATTTTTTAGGTTTTCAAATAGATGAGACGTATTTAAAAAATTAAATAATATATACTTACGGCTAAGAAATCAGACAGCATATATGACTTACAATAAAAAGTGATCTTTCTCTGCTTATTCCTGTTCCTAAAAGCTAGCATTTTAAAGTGTCTTGGGCCCTGGCTGGTGTGGCTCAGTGGATTGAGTGCTGGCCTATGAACCAAAAGTTGCTGGTTTGATTCCCAGTCAGGGCACATGCCTGTGTTGCGGGCCATGTCCCCAGTTGGGGGCGTGCAAGAGGCAACCACATGTTGAGGTTTCTCTCCCTCTCTTCCTCCCTCCCTTCCCCTCTCTAAAAATAAATAAATAAATATAAATCTTTAATTAAAAAAACTGAAAAAGTGTCTTGGTTTTTTCCTCTTTTTTAGGTTCTGGTAATTACGTCCCTATCTTTAAATAATCTATGTTCCTGCTGAGATTTCTTAGTCAATCCCTTTTAACATTTGTTGCTTTTCTGTTAGGATAGATGACTGCTTAGTTCACTTAAACCAGCTTTGCCTCCAGGGTCCTGTTGCTGTGATTGTATCACCATTTATAGTTCTCTCAATTACACTCTTAGCTTAAAATAACATGCTTGTGCCTTTAATTCTTGCTCTCAGTGAGGACTTTTTATGATCTGAGAATGTCAGTATCTTTTTACTCTGCCCTCCAGTTCTTTCCCTTCTTCCTCCTGTTTTCTTACCTTAATTTTTACTTTGTTAAAGTCGATGGTATTTACATTCTGTTACATAACAGTGATTCAGGCTTTGTGTGCAGGTTGACATTCATGCTTAGTTTGTAGTTAAAAATCTGTAAATACTGTTCAGGGTGAATTCAAATGGTGTATTATGATTACATTTTTCTACAGCTGTTGGTTTTCCCTGAAGTTTATAATTACCTCCCTTGCGCCTGTATTATTTGACTATGTCCTCAATGTACCCCCGCCTCAAACTCCATTCAGTTAAGTATTCTACTGAGTCCCCCTTTGACCTTGAGGGGTCCCCCTTTCCGGGGACTTTCCAGTCTTCCTCCATTCTGGACAGGTTGTCCCGAGTCTGCTACACAGCTGTCATCCTGGAACATTACTGAAATGACTTTCCAACTGGATTTTATTCTAACTCCAGTCACTGATTGGATCCAAGTTTGTTTTTTGTAGCTCAGATACCAATTACGGATGTTACCAAGGAGATCTTAAAGAACAAAATGCATTTTCAAGAGCAGAGCTTTAAAATTTAGTATGTGAGTTCAACATAGGTTAAGTGTGAATGAGAATCAGCTGTCTTTGGATTAAGCACCATTATACAGCTTTTTCAAGAGGCAAGTCAAGCAAGGATGCCAAATCTGTCCCGTTTCCAGAGCGGCCCAGCAGTTTTGCAATCTGGATCTAAGTCTCCTCCAGTTGGGCCATCCAGCTGGCCCTCTCCAGGGGCTGGGGGTTGCATGGCATGGTGGGAAATGGTGGATTAGGATTTAACCCACACCCAGAGTTGAAGTCTTGCCTTTGGTCCCTGTTAGCTCGTTGATCTCCCTTATCCCATAGACAGCAAGCTCAGACTTCCCAGAATATTGGGAAGATTAAGTAAACCAAAGGCTGAGAAAGCACTCTGCAAATCGCAAATGTTCTGCATGTACACACTTTCATTATTAAGTCGTGATCAGATGTTGGATCTTGCTGCAGGAGCAAAACCAGCAAAGGCTGGAAATGAGAGAGAAAAAGTTTAACTGGCATTTAATGCACAATTAAAACAAGTGACAGTAAATTGGATATGTAATAGTATGAACCAACACCACTGGACCACAGGATTCACTAATTCAAATGCCAGGAGGGGCCAGGCAGGTGAAGTGGAATGAATTGGGCCCGTGGGTGCCCATAGTAGGGACCCACCCAAAGGCCAAAGCAGCACTCCCCTCCAACAGGTATTGCCCTGCAGGAATGAGGTCTTCTGCTTTTTCAAACTTAAAACCTGAATTTTTATGTGAAACTAGCTAATTTTTACATGCTGTTAGCCATTAAATTTTTTTTCTTAACATTGGGCAAGCCAAATAAAGCATACATGCAATTCACCAATTTAAGGCCTCTACTTTATGTATGGGGGTTAAGTGTAAATTGTAAGCAGTTCGTAAAAATTATTCTGACTATTGCATTTACACACTCCTAGTTTTTGGATCTCTGCAGTCAAATGCCCTACCGCGAGCTGCACCCCCTTGCGATATCCATACAGGTGAAACACATTCTGATTCCTTTTATGCAAAGGAATTCAGAATAATGCCAAGCTGAATGTGGCCAGAATGGTGTCCTCTAGAACACAGTGAGAAACTTCCTTCCGGGTTAATGTTTACCCAAGAACCCATACTTTGGGAGCATGCTGGTTCGGCCACTTACCAGCTCACCTATCCAGCCCTCAAGGCTCCGTCCTGTGCACAAGATTCTCTCATCGAATGTTTCCTGTGTGGAGTCACACATGCCAAGTCTACCACCTTTCCCCAAGCCGCCCCCCTTACTTTGGAAGTAAAATATGAAGTTAGCTGGATGTCACTTTTGAAAGAAGTGGTGCTGAGCCGTCATGATCCCACTCCCTACACTCTGTGCTCATCAAGCACTTTATTAGCACAACACTTTCATCTGCCTTCTCATTAGGTCCTTACAAGAGTCCTGTAAAATAAATGTCTTCCAGAGCTTTGGCTCACATGTGCTTCAGGCTCGTAATTTGTGGTTCTCCTTTATTCGTGATGTTTATTCTCCCTTCCCTTTTTAACTACCACCAGCCTGGCTTCTCAGAGGAGGTGACTTTGTTAACCCAGGCCTCTCCAGCTCGGGAGAGTCCAGGTCGCAGAAGGGGAGAGAAGTGCGGACTTGAGTGGTTCGAGGACAGTTGGTGAGGACGGGGCTAATCTCTAGGTGGCATTGTGAAATTAGCTTCACCCCGCTTCCTTTTAGCCTGTCTCCTTGCTATTTATTTATTTATTTATTTGTTTATTGAGGTTTTCTTTTTTTAAAGATTTTATTTATTTATTTTTAGAGAGAGGGGAAGGGAGAAAGAGAGGAAGAGAAACATCAGTGTGTGGTTGCCTTTTACATGCCCCCACTGGGGACCTGGCCTGCAACCCAGGCATGTGCCCCGACTGGGAATCGAACCAGCAACCGTTTGGTTCACAGCCCGAGCTCAACCCACTGAGCTACACCAACCAGGGACTTTTTATTTATTTTTTATTTTTATTTTTTACTTCTCACCCAAGGATGTGTTTTTATTGATTTTGGAGAAAGAGAAAAGGAGAGAGAGAGAGAGAGAGAGAGAGAGAGAAACATCAACGTGAGAAACATGGATCGGTTGCCTCCCTTGTGCACCGCACCTGGGGCTCCAGCCCACAGCCTAGCTATGTGCCTTGACCAGTAATTGAACCCACAACCTTTTGGTATATGGGTTGACGCCGCAACCAACAGAGCCACCTGGCCAGGGCTAGCCCGTCTCATTTTTACCTGCCTCTGTTCTCTGGCCCCAAGAGCCCAGTGTCCTCTGACTGCTATGCAAAGCTTCCCACATAAATACCTGTGCTGCTGCCCTGTGGGCGCATCCGCCCAACTCCCCCTGGCTGCTGTTTGCTTCTTTCATCTGCTATTCCTGTGCTCCTTCCAGCCCTCCATCAGGTCACCCGCTCACCTTCCGAGGTTATAATAAACGCTCTTCCTGGCTGCACTGGGTGGGAAGATGGGCTAACATGTTTAAGAGCAGAGCGTTTTATTACCTACAAGCGTGTTTGCACGCATGCGTGGGATGGTGCTGTTAATAAAGAGATGGGTGGGAGGCACAGAGACCATACCACTTAGAATTCTCAGGGTTAGCACTGTCCCAGCTTTTTTTTTTTACAAGCTTTCAGTGAACCCAACTGTTCCTGACAGGTAGTGATTTGTAATTTTGTTGAGACACAGATATGCATTGCTGCTCCATTCTAACTTTTAACTAATTGCAACTTTCTTTGTGAAAAATGGCTCTTTTGGAAAGAAAGTCAGCTGCTAATATTAATGATTGTAGGAAAGAAAAAACAAAGATGTCCAAAGAAGGGGTAGGTCCAGGCCCACCCTTTCCCCCCCCCCCAAAAAAAAAAAGGCGTTTTGGATCAATGATAGGCTACATGATGAAGTTTGCTGTGCTGGGAATAAGTTCCCCACATACTTCACAGCGAAAATGGAAGTTCATGGAAATCTTACCAGTTGCTTCAGCCAGGATAGAATTTTTTCTGGTGAGATAGAATTTTGGAGAAGGTTGAAAGGGGGTTAACTTACAGTGGGAGGTGGGACATTAAAAAACTGGGGAAAAATCCAGAAGCCTCTACAGCCCCCTCTGTGTTTGTGGGCCTGGGGGCTTGTGAAGCCGTCCGGGTGTTCTCTGGAATGCCAGGGCTCCGTCGTGACCTGTCCTTGGACTTGTGCAGGCAGGTGCTGCACGGCCAGCTGTCAAGAGTATTGGGAAAGAAATTCTTGCCCTTGGTTCCTGAGAGGCCTCATTCTTGGACATTGAAATCTCTGTATCTCTGTCTTACCATTCTGTCTTCCTTCTGTGTGTGTGTGTGTGTGTGTGTGTGTGTGTGTGAGCTTCTTAGCAGCCAGAGACAATCAGCACTGAACAGAAAGAAGCAGAGGTTCAGGTTGGTGAGACCTTGCACCCAAGTACACTGGCTTCTCCCAGGGCCCAGGGCCAAACTTGAAAGCGAGTAGTTATTTTGCCTTCCCCTCCCTGTTTTAGAAACTCCTCCCACCACCACACCTCCCGTCCTCTGATTGTCCAAAATTGCCACCTAGGCCTGTCTCTCCTAGCTCTGTAAAAACTCGAGCTCCTGCTGGCCTTACTCAGGCCCTATTTCCTAGTGATGGGAGTTTGGCAGGAGAAGGAAATTTACACTTGAAGCGTGAAAGCGGCTTGGTCTTTGAAAGCTGGCATTTTAAAGTTGAATTAGGCTTGGGGGTTGCCAGGGGCTGTGGGAGCGGGCACGGCCTGTCGGCACTGAATGGGTGCAGAATGTGCGTTTGGGGAGGCGAAAAGGCCCAGAGATGCGTGGTGGCAACGGTTGCCGAGTAATGTGGATGTGCTTATTGCCACAGAATTATATGCCTGCCATGGTTAGAATCGTATGGTGTGTACATTTTACCAATATTTTTAAAAGGTTTAAAAAAAAATCAAACGAGACTGTGACACAGAATATCAGACAAGTAACTAAAGAGCTTTCAGAATATTTGGGAAATACAGAGCAGCCCAAGGAAATAGGAACCCTAAACTCCCCACGACGAACATTTCCCAATTTACCGTCCTTGTATATCCTTCTAGCCTTTTTTCTGTGTGAATCTAGTTTTTGCATAAAGACGGGGACTAAACTATGTATTCTGGTCTGTAGTTTGCACTCAACTGTTTCATGAACATTCTCCTGTGTCATCAAATATTCATTGACATGTTATTTTAATAATTGCTTGATCTCGTCACCCTGACCCCCAGGTAAGGCCCTCTTCTCGGGGCTGCAGGCTCTCTCATTGCAGCCCACGTGTTTATTGTACCACCTGTCAGAGTTTATGATGTGTTTGTTTTGGGGGGTGTTTGCAAGGATGGGCTCCGTGTGTGCTTAGCTCACCGTTCCATCCCCAGTGCCCGAAACCGCGCCTGGCGTGCCCGAGGTCTGCAAACAAGGGGGAATAAATGAGCTCTGGCCGAGGGGCTCAGTTGCTTGGAGTGTCGTCCCACACCGAGAGGTTGCGGGTTCAGTCCCTGGTGCTGCACAGACCTAGGTTGTGGGTTCAACCCCTGGTTGGAGCACATATGGGAGGCAAGTGACGGACGAGTCTCTCGCACATCGATGTCTCTCTCTGTGTTCCTCTAAAACCGATGAACATATCCTCTGGTGAGGATTTTTTTTTAAATGAATAAATGCCAGAGCACCTGCATCTTTCCCATTCTGTGCTGCTTCGTGCTGGTGTGGGGACAGACGGTGCCACAGCAGAGCAGAGGAAATCCAGATGGGTGTTTGCCGTTTGTCTTGGGGCCTGTCTCTACGACTCTGCCACACGCCGTAAAAAATGAATGAATAAATGAGTACATTGTTGGGCATTTCGTTTTCCAATTTTTGCTCATTTTAGATTATGCAGAAAAGTTCGTTTACTGATAGAGAAAACTTTGTACAACTTCGTAATTGTTTTATTAAAAATTCCTGTAAGATAGATTTAGAGTTTCTAATGATTGAAGTAACACATGCTGTCTGTGGAGTTTCAGAAAAACATAGAAAATAATAAAAAGAGTAAAGACCACCCACAGTTCTCCTCCTGGCCTCTAGGACAGTTTTGGTCACGTGATGACTTCGTGCTCCTCGGGGGTTTGAGAAATCGCCTCTGAGCCCAGTGTCTTTTTAGGCAGGTGGTAATCTGGTAAGAATGTATAGATACTCAGCGATCATTGTTATATTTGAGTATTTTACTTCTTCAGTTAGTTTTTTGGTCTTTTATATTTTCTTTTGAGAGTATCCATTTCATCCAAATGAGCTTTTGAGCAGTGGGATTCCGGGAGAGACTGAGCGCAGGTGTCAGCCGCACTGCCCTCAGCAGGTAAGACAGGCCTCCAGTGACGAAGTCACCTGACTCCTGGGCCAGGGCAGCAAAGGGCAGGATGTGTTAAGCGCATTCATACGAGGACCTGGGAATCTCTTGGAAGGCGCTATAGAGTCAGTTTGTTATTCAAGGAACATTGCTGAGGGGCTGGCCAGTGTCACTTGCCTATAGATGGAGGTGATTAGGGACTCCCTAGTTCTCGTGAGGATTAGATGAAGTGGTGCGTGTAGAAAGGTTAGTACTCATTAAATAGCTGTTTCCATCATTCTTCTGTGCCGGTTCCTGAAATAGCACCTCCTGGACATCAACTTGGAGGGGCCATCGTGAGTAGGGAAGAAAGAGGACAAGGGGATATAAAGGGCTGGTGGTGAAGGGACTGGCCGTAGAGCCGCCTGGGGAGGGAGCCTCAGTGCTGCTGAGACATTTGCTGCTGCGTGTGAAAGAGAAGCGGTGAGTGTCGGCTGTAGGTCGGTAAGGCAGAGGGAGCTGCTCCAGACAGAAGAAGGGGCCTGTGTGGGGGCGAAGGGGCGGCACAGGGTGCTGGTCCTTCGTTTAGCTGTCGTGCTGCTGAAGGAGGCTGGGGTGAAGCTGGGGCGCGGCTGGGAAGGCCAGGAGGGCTTGTACTTGTTCCTCATGCTGTTGGGAGCCACTGAGAGTTTTTGAGCGGAGAAGTGATATGACCACAGTTCAGGGTTCAAAAGACTGGGGGTGAGAGAGAGACTCGGGACTGGGGAAGGTTGGTGGGTGGTTGTGATTCGTATGTTGAGAAGCAGAGAAGTCCTGGACTGCGGCAGCCGGGAAGGTAGCGGGAGAAACCTGGAGACCTCGGGGCTGTCGGGGCTGTCGGAGCTGCGGCAGGAAGAGGGGAGACAAGTGCAGCTCCGGCTCCTGCAAGCTGCACGCTGCACCTTCTCAGAACCGAGAGTGGGCTCCGCCTGGGCCTTCTCTCCTTGTTCACATCTGACTTGCTTGCTCTTAGCCCCAAACTTGAAGGCCCACACCCTTGAGCTAACTGGGTCTTTGGGAAGGTACCCCTTGGATTTTATCTGTGGCCCTATCCTGCTTTTGCCTGATGAATCTTACACTTGGAATCCAGGTCCATGAATGCGGGGTTAACCTTCTTCTCTATACTAATACAGTCAGAGATAGCCCCACCGCGAGTTTACTAGAATTATGTCCTTTGCCCGGCACCCTACCAGGGGTTTGAGGCGGGGACCTGGGCTGGAGAAACAGAGAGAGAGAGAAGCAGTTTGGGGAAAGCAGCAACCTCAGTTTGGACTTGTGAATTGGAGGTCCCTTTGGGACAACTAGGCGGAGACCGCTGGCCTTAGAGCTGCAGAGAGGCTGGGTGCGGAATGAGCGAGGAGTCGTCAGCATACCAGCCGGTGTCTGAGGGGTGGAAGGCGATGAGCTTATCTTTGGGGGAGGAGGAGAAAGCCAAGGGTGGAACCGGCAGCATCTAGGGGCAGGCCTCGGGGCTGGTGGAAGAGACCGGGAACAAATCACAGAAGCAGAAGAGCCAGGAGAGGCGAGTGCAGAGTTCCAAGGAAGTGGTTTTAGACGGCAGAGCAGACTGGAAACTAGACCTGGGATTTGCCACCAGACCTCACCGGTGACCATGCTGAGAGCGGATAAGGAAGAGGTGGTGAGCCCAGAAGCTGGTTGCTGGGGCCAGAATGGCTGTTTCGGGGGGTGGTACAGATCTGATCTGTAGGCTCAGGAAGAAGAGAGGGAGAAGAAACCGAAAATACTGCTGTGCGCGTGCCCGCCGGTGTTCTAGGTGCTTTGTGCATGTGGCCCCGCAGCCTTCACCAGATCTGTGAGGCAGATGCTCTTCTCCGTGTTCCGGGGGTGGGTGGCCAATTGGGAATGACAGCAAGACAGGTAGAAGCATGGGTGGTGGGAGGTGGGGTCCCAACTTCTGAGATTGGGGGGAAGGAGATGAGGAGCCAACAAGTCCTTAGTGGTCGTCCTCTGTTTTCTTGGTGAAGATGTGACAAGATTATTGAGCATGAACGGCTACCTGGGTAGGAACTACCTGGTAGACTCTGGAAGCCACTGCTGTGGGCACCAGCCAGGGAGCCGAAGGAGAATCACTGAGAGGATTTCTGGGCAGTGGAATCCTGCTTGGCAGGGGAGGACCTGGAGGATAGACGGCAAGGCATACGCGCTCGCCGAGAGTGTAGTAGTAGATGCTGCCAGCGAGAGTGTGATTGATGGGACTGACCCTGGGGTGCAGGCCTACGGCAGGTGCATCTGGGTAAGGGTGCAGAGGCTGGGAGGGCACCGCAGATCTGCAGGAGCTGGTGCGGCCGGTCGCTTGGGGAGGCAGCCGGACACGGGGAGTGAGCATGTGGGAGGAATTGGGTAAGACACTCCGACAAGGCCAGGCGGGCTAGGCATGCGCCAAGGACAGGGGCTCGTGCAGGTGCTGCTGGGTTGTGAAGTCAGATTCCAGGGAAGGGCCTGGGTATTTTCAGGTGCCCCTGGCTGAGCAGAGAGCCGTGTGGGCACCTTGGCTCCTTAGGTTCAATTCGAACAATCATAAGATGTTGCCAGATTCCCCAAAGACAAACAGGTAGCTGACTGGGAGGGATGAGGGACAGAAAGCGGGATTTCTAAATTTGAGATTTTGAACTTGCGGGTATTTGGGTGTTAAAGATTCAGGGGGTTGCCATGCTAAAGGGAGTTGAAGGTGAAGGTCCTCAGCATGGAGGTGGTTCTGGAACTGAGCGGGCAACCTGGATGGGCAATGAAGGCACCAAGGATGTTAGCGCGGCCTGAGGCGGAGAGAGACGGAGGTGCGTTTTTTCCGTGGTGTGGAGGTTAGCATCGGTTTGTGGGATGAGCAGAGGGAAGCGCAGCCAGATGAGCTCACACGCCAGTGCGGTCTGCCAAGATTGAATGGAGCGTATTTTCCAGGTGTTTTCTATCAGGACTGCTTTGCATGTAGGTGGATTTTCTGGATTCCTTTCCAACATTGTTTTTCCACTTGTTGCTTGCCTCCAGAGCTATGTACTACCTCATAAACGTTGATCAATGCCGTTCTCTTTCTCATTTGAGGGCCAAATGAGATGAATGCTAGGATTTCAATGAGCGAGGCCTGAGGGGACACAGAGTCTATAACTCACAATAAAACTAGGTTATAGAAAGCGATCTGACTTCACAAAACTGGCTGCATTAATTTAAGTCCCAATTACGCTGAGATTATAGAGCTTTCTCATTGTTGTGACAGTGTATTGAACAGCATCTACATTAAGGAATTGTCAAACACGTCGACAGAACCCTGTAACAAAGGCTGTTTGATTGGGGTAATCGTCTCCGAACCATGTCCAATACGGAAGGGGACTGGGCAGACTTGATTTAACTCATTCTGTTACCCAAGTCCTTAAACTTACCGGGGTTCAACCAAACCCTTTTTAAGTGGAGAAGCAAAGGCGGAAGGTGGTTGGAACTGAGTTATTGACACAGTAGCCAAAACCAGGATAGGAATTATGGCTCCCTGAGCCCAGGTCACAAATAAAGGCCGTGACGAAACTCCCTGACGCATTTTGGGCCCCTCCCGTCTCCTTTTAGGTCCTCCTTCCTTTCCCCTGTGAACCGAATGTTACAAAGGAAAATAACCTTAATCAAGACCAGATCCCAGTGGCCCGCGGTTCGGTGGCTCTATTACTGGCACGAGGGTCCTGGCCTAGCAAGGCCTCATTTGTCATTCTGTGATTGCAGATGGGAAGAGCTGTGTTGTCTGGGGAGAGGGGATAGTGAATTTTCTGGGCTTTTTATTTCCGTTTTTGGTGCACTTCGAGTGGGCTACTGTTGCAGGTTATTTTCTGACTTAGGCAAAAAAACTTTACTTTTTAAATGCAGCTGATATTTCATTTATTCCACAGACACTTAATGAGTTTCCGTGACATGCCCTGCACTGGGCCATGTGACTCCCATAAAGTAGGAGGACTGTGAACATTTCGTTACTATCCATTAGGGGTTCTTGTTGACAAAATGGAACGCAAAATCCATTTGTTACCCTCACTGCCGGGCTGTTTCCTTTGTTTAGGATGTCTTCCCGCCCTGCCTGCCCTGCCCGCCCTCTGAGACTGGGGCGAGGCATCACCTGCCTGCGGAAGCTTCCCAGAGAGCACTAGCTGCCCCCTGCCCTCACCCCGGAGGTTCTTTGTATGTGCCTCTTGTAGCTCTGGAAGCTGGGGCTTACCTTGGAGCTGAGGCGGGTGGGAACATCCACCTGGGGTGGGCGCTCTGACCTGGGTTGCGGTGGTGAAGCGGGTCTGTGCCAAGTCCTGAGGGAGCAGCCCACAGGTAGCCACGCTATGTTCAAGGAGTGGGCATGACATGAAAGGTGGGACGTGACGACAAGGCTCAGGAAAGAAACGGCAGCTTGATCAGAGAGCGGAGCAGGTTGAGAAGGAACCGGGAGGATCTGGGCCAGTTGCCACAAAGGACGAGGTGCCCCCTGGGGCTTGGCTTTCAGTTTGTGAGTAAACAAGTCCCAGACGCAGAACACTTCACCCCTTTGTTTGCAGGGGAACAAACAACCTGTTGGAGGCACAGTCTCTTTGATTTGTGATTCCAGCATGTGTGAGGGAAAAGGACAGGCAGTGCGTGTCTAGTAAAGTGTGATCAATGAAAGCAGATAAAGACCCACTGAAAATAGCTCCCTTCAGCTTGTGTAGAATATTTCTAAGGAAGGGACCTAATATACAGCATGGTGACTGCTGTTCATAATAATGTATCGAGTACTTGAAATTCACTTCGCACCATGTACGCACAAGCAGTGGTTGCCGCGCGAGGTGTCAGGTGTGTTAATTAGCCTGCTCGTGTCCATCACGTCACAGGGTATGCGTGTATCAAATCATCACACGGCACACCTTCAGTTAGATACAGTTTTGTTAGTTATATCTCACTGAAGTTGGAGAAGAAGAAAGAATAAATAGTGGAACACCAGGAAAGGAAGGGAGGGAGGAGGAGAGGGAGGCAACTCCTTGGGAAGAGGTGAAGATGGTGTTTAACCTAGAGGCCCATTGGCTGCTGGAAGGCTCCGGATACTTTGTGATAGTTTCATGGCTCCCAGATCACTGCTCCTTCTTCTCCTTTCATTCCCCCATTTGCTGGTAACACTGACCTCTGAGCTACAGGGACCCCTGGAATCTCCGAACACTTAGGACTTAGATTCCTGGGCTATTGGCAGTAGCTAATCCAGCTGGGTGCCATGTCACATTCCGCCAGGTGGGACCGTTGCTTAACCATATTCTGAAATCCTCATTTCAAAGTTTGGGAATATATTTATTTTCATTCCCTACATTTTTAGGTCAATAAATTTGGAATTTAATATATTAAGTTTACTTAAAACAAGGGATTTGACCTTTAATAATTTCCAAAAGCCCCGTTGTAAGGAAAAAACGATGTTTAAAATAATTTCATTTTCAGCAGGATGAAGGAGAAAAGAATAAAATGGATCCTGACCACAGGACCCGAAAGCACATCACTGCTTGCGGTTTTTCCTATTTGATGCTGGGCTTTCTGGAAGATGCAATTTTCTCCTTCCATTTCTGTTGTCGACATGCCAGGATTTCCAGCAAAGTGGCCCCAGTGTTTCGCTGGAGGTTACTTTTCATTGGAAGCAATTCAAATAAAATCATCGTTCTGTTTCTCCCCTTTCGTTTGACATTTGACTAAAACAATGCTTTGGCAGCTGGACAGGAACTCTTAAGAGCTTCAGTATTTTTCTGCCAATCTTGGCCTTTCAAAAAGTGCCTTTTCAAAATGTGGTTTAAAACTGAGCAGTGAAATAAAAACAGGACTGATTGCTTGGAGACCAAAACTCCGGGGATGGGGCGGGCGGGGGGAAGACCTAGAAGGGAAACCCTGGAAGTTCCAGCTCCAGCCCGTATGTGGTCGCCCCATTTCTGTTGTGTGTCCTGGTCCCTAGGAACTGCCACCCTTGCTTTGTGGCGTCTGCTGTCATGTCGCTGCCAGACTTCCAGTTCTGGGGCTTCTTGTATTTCTCCGTTCCTGCTCCAAAGCTGGTGAGCATTGCACTGTGTACTAATTAAATCTCGCTTTTATTCCTTTCTTAGAAACAAGTTCTGGATGTCATCCAGAATTTTACTTTTTCTGTACTCCAAAGGTTTAATCATAATCCCTCCTAATCTCAACTGTAGAATCTTCCTTTTCCAATGCAAGTTCTTTTCTGCCACCCCAGCCTGTTAGTATTTTTATTCATCCTGTTTTCTTTCTTTCCTCTACCTCTGTTCTTGATGCCACAAACTTCCCAGTTCCTGTGGGAAGTCCTGAGTCCCCAAACAGGGCTCAAGCATGGTCTCCCAGGCACTTAACAATTCTCTGCACTTCCCGAGTCATGGCAGGCGCTCTCCGTTCGCTGCACATTTAGTTAATTACTGCGCTCCTGTGAGCTCCTCCAGGGTTAGACGCAAGTCTTCATTAATTATCCTGGTCTGCATCTAGTCCAGTGCTGGCTGGAGGTGGCATTTGATAAATATTTGTTGGATTGTATATATACCTGTCTCCTCTGGGAATCTCGCTTGCTACATCAGTTGCAAACCTGAGTCTTTGTTTTTAAACTTTCTTCTACTGTTCTTGTCTAACTTCTTCCTCCTTCAAAAAAATCTCCTTTCTCCCCAAATGAACTCTTAATTAGCTCTTTTTTTTATAAAGATTTTATTTATTTATCTTTAGAGGGGAAGAGAAGGAGAGAGGGAGAGAAACATCAATGTATCATTGCCTTTCATGCGTCCCCTGCTGGGAACTGGTCTGCAGGGAATGAGCCTGCAACCCAGGCATGTGCTCTGACTGGGAATCGAACCGTGTTTGTCTGGTTCGCAGGCCCGCGCTCAATCCACTGAGCTACTCCAGCCAGGGCTTAATTAAGCTCTTATCCTATCACTGCCCTTTTCATCTCCAGGCTTCTCTGTGGAGTAGTCCACACTTACCATATCCATCTTTTTCTCCCTGACTTCCCATCTGGTTGGACACACCCCCACGTTTTCCTGCAGTGCCGGCGTGGTCTCCCCGGAAAAGGCTGAAACATTAGGTTTCTGGGGTCGTTGTTTCACACATTTCGGTCTCTACTGGACGCTGTACCTCTGCAGGGCAAGGGGTCCTCGTCTGTAGGTCTTGGCTTGCGGCAGGGACTCAAAAGTGTTTGCTAAATGAACTTACAATAAATGTTTGCTAAATAAAATAAAGTTTGTAGGGGGGTTGATACATAAACCCCCATAAAGAATGTTTGCTTCTCACTGTGGTGGCACATTGGTGGATGGTTACATTTTCACTCTCCCGCTAACGCAGACGTTGATTTATGATCAAGTACCAAGAACAAATAGAATGCAGTCAGAATTGTCCCAGAATCTGGGAGGACACACCATTTTAATCAGTTAATGTCCTTGCTGTAATGTAAGTGACCCGTGGAGGTGAAAAGAGAAGTCGTTTTTAAATGTTTTTCTCCCTGCTCCATTTTTCTCTGTTCTTTTACTGGAAAGGATCAGAAGAAGGAGGTGCCAGGAAGGGAACAGTCATCTGTGAGAACACCTGTCATTTGTTGACTCCCCGGGGACTGGTAGGTAGGTGGAAAACCTGCCTCGCTTCCTCTTTTTTTTTTGGTCTTGTGTTGGCCATAATCTCTGGGAAATTGACCAAATACCTTTTCTTTGCCTGTTGAGCTGGGCGTCCTATTGAAGCGGCTCTGCTGTAGCAGGGCAAGGGCCAAAATCTTCATCTGTAATCACTTTTGTTCTGAACGAGCTAAGCCAAAGCCTCGTTTACTAGGGGTGCAGAGGGTTGCTGGACTCTGGGAAACTGACAAGCATCTGGACATTTCAAACGAAATGAGAAAATGCGCCTTTCCAGAGGCCTGTAGATGGCACTTCGGTGAGTTATGTCGTCTGGTGCTGGCAGTGGTTTGCTTAACAGCTATTTGCTCTTCTGAGTTCTCCCAAATTCCACAGAAGGATTTTTGGTGACTGATCGTTAATTTTTTTGTCTGACTTTTTGAAAGAAAATTAACATACATATTTGTGGTCAGAAAATTAAGCTAGATTTTGTGGGTGAATATGAAAGAGACAACCTAATATAAAACTTCTATGTGGCCTTGGCTGGTGTGGCTCAGTGGATTGAGTTCCGCCAGCCTGCGAAGCAAAGGGTCACTGGTTCGATTCCCAGTCAGGGCACATCTCTGAGTTGCAAGCTGGGTCCCCAGGAGGGGGCACTTGAGAGGCAATCACACATTGATGTTTCCCTCTCTTCCTCCTTTCTCCTCTCTAAAAATAAATACAATCTTTCAAAAAAAAACCCCCAAAACCTTCCATGTGGTTCAAAATACGATAAACCAGATCAGATAACAAACCGTAGACTGGGACAGCATTTCTAACACATATGACAGAGAAAAGGGACAGTATTTTAATGCATAAAGGGCTCTTAAAACCACCTTGAGTAGGGAACTGAAACAGAGAAAGAAATGTAAACATGTTTATAAACATGAAGATACCTGGTTCCACTTACCCACTTACCAGCTTCCACAGAAGTGCAGCTGATAAACCGTGGCACATCACTCACGGCCAGGCTGCCAGAAACTGTGGGTCACACACAGTGCTGATGACAGTGTGGGGGCCCCACACGTGGTCAGAGGGCGTGTAAACAGACACAGTTTCTTTGGCAATGCCACTCAGAATTAAAATGTGTATCATCTTCCACCTGCCAATTCAGTTGTAAGAATTCATCGCAGGGAATTTGCAAATACAAACAAAGTGTCTGTGGATTGAGAGTCATCGCAGCGGTCTTTGCCGTTAAAATGTGAAGCAGTGTAAGTGCCTGTGAACAGAGACTGCTTGAGGACAGGATGGCACGGCCTCGCCGGGGACCACTGCTGCTGCTGCGGAGACTCGGTCCGTGCTGTCTGGAGCGCGCCCGTGTTTACGGAGCCTCTGTGCCCGCATCAGTGTATCTCTCAGCTCCAGATTCACCCTTCATTGCCTGATCTGTGAAAATCACTCTGTTCCCTTTATATATTTTTTTCTTTCCCAGCTGAGAGTTGATAAGTTGAGAACTGGCCCAGAGTTTTAAAGGTGAGGTGAGGAGAGATATTTATGCTTATATAAATATGCATATGTATGAACATCTTCATGGAAGCTACGTAAGAACCTGTCAAGGGGCATCACCTCTCCGGGGAGACCGGAATCTTGGGGGGGAGGGAGATTCACTGGAAGTTTTTTACTCTGTGCACATTTTGTTTCTTACAGTTAAACTACAAAAGTTTGGTTGGGCATTAAAGAAGGGGGTAAACGAGAAGGCTTGCCTTAATGGAGAAACCAATTGTTCCTAGCTGGAAATGGGAACTATTGTAAAGATGTCATTTAATCAGAATTAATTTATAGATTTAATGCAGTCACAGTAAAGAAAAAAAACCCAGGGTGGAGTCAGGGGCCATGGTTTTTATCGTTAAGAAGCTTGGAGTGTAAGTTTGGGAGACAGAAACAGAATGTTCACCAAAAATGCCTTGAACAGTTAGAAAGCAATATATCAAGTGAGAAGCAATAAAATTGAATACATATGTATTGTGGGAACTTGGAGTCCTTTGAGAGAATAGACAGAATGGAGTTAATCAGCAAAGGATACTAAAAAAAAAGCTATAAAAAAGCTAAGCTATAAGAAAAAAGAAGGAATCTTTCTTAAGGTCCACATTCTCTCCCCTACAATGGAAACCGCCCTTCCAGAGCCGCCTTCATGGGGGAGGGAGCGAATTCTCCCTACAGGGCGTTTGTGCGGAGACGCCTCCCTGAGCACGTCCGTGGCCCGAGCCACAGTGCTTTTCTCCTGCCGGCTCAAGTGGCCCAGATGCCTCTCCTTTTTCATTCTCGAGTTGGCAAATGACTGAAAATTAAGTAATGAAGGACAGGCGGGAGTGGGTCGACTGTAACAAGGAGTACAATTGCTTGAAGAATCTGGAAACAATACTGACCACATTTGTTGGCATTAATTCATCGAAGCAATAATGCTGTGTATATAGAAAAAAATTTTTTTAAGTCATCAGTTCTGAGTATTTGTTGCAGTTGAACTCTAACTTGGAACTGATGGTAAATTCTTTAAAAACACACACACGCACACACACACACACACACACATACAGCAGACAGTATTATGCCCTGGGAGCTTTAAAAAATTCCCACAGCATTTGGAAAACATTTTATCATCCCTCCATGTCAGTTACAAAGATTAGAATTTAAGTCGTAGATTGTTTGATTTAGAAGCTGACATGTTGCTCTGTGCTAGGAATGGATAGAACTTTTAGCAGAAAAAAACAATTGCTTTTGTAGTTAGGTCTTTATGAACTCCTTACTCTGAAGGGGTGAAATGACTTTTAAGATTTTTCTTCTGACAAATAAATTGCCTCTATGTTAGGAGTATTTCATGAAGGCTTTTTTGACAATATCTACAGTGGATACAAATAGCTATTCAAGGAGCTCTCGTACGCTGACCCTTACGAAGCTGCGTTATTTATCACATAGCGTTTCCCCCCATGTAGTCCGTAAGACGGCTTCACTCACAGTAGTTCTTCGGGACTTGTTTCCTTCGGAGCACAAGATTATAAAACCCCCATTTTTCATGCTTTTCAGAACTCCAGCAGAAATCAAGAAACGCTGGCTTTTTCGAGTAGTCAGAGGTTGTCATGGTCTCGGTGGCCTTACTGTTCTTGCAGTGACTGCAGGTCTGTCAAAACGTGTTGCTGAGTCTGTATCCTAACGACGCACCCGTGATGCCCAGGGGGCAGCTGCGCCGTGTTTGGGTGTATGACCGTGTATCATTTCAAACTTGGCCGTGTCTCCTGAGATGGTAGCTGAGAAAAACCAAAGTGTGTGTGTGTGTTTCATTGAATCTGTATTTAAAAGCGGGTACCGAGATGTGTCAGATTACTGGCAGGGGGTATGTTTATTAAAAGTTCTGGTCTTGGTTTCCAGGTTTTTGAAACACAGGGATCCCTTTTTCACAGGGAAGGGTTCCGTGGCCGCCGCCATACAATAGCAGTTGTACTTTTGAGTTCTGGGTGCCATTGGCTCTTGGTTCTCGTGCGGTGGGAAGGACCCCGAGGCCCTCACCTAGGGCCCTTGGCCCGTGTTGGGGAGCCCCTGCCGTGCACCGTTCACATTTAACCACAATGGTGCAGTCCAGAAGGGTGGCACATGGGTTTTTGAAGCAGCCAAATTGACTCTAGAGGAGAAAAGTCAGGGGTCAGGGTTGAAATTGTTCTTTCTTTGCGGTGAGCATACTCTGTGGACCCATTCTATTAAGATAATAAAAGGTATGACTATATTTTGTTTCAGAATGTCGACACTTTTTATATCAGTACCTTGAAGGACAAAAGCTGGGATGCTTTTGATTAAGGACCACAGGTGTCGGGGGCGAGGCCAGCGGATAAGCTGGAAGGTAGAACAGAGAACTCGCAGGCAGGTGAGCCAAGTCACCACCGAGCCTCCGTCATCAGACGGCCGAGTCGAGTGCTGTCAAGGGTCAGCTTTGAGGTGCAGCTTGTCAAGGATGAAGACAAAACAGACATTTCGCTGGTTTCAGGAGAGAGTCTGCGTTCACTTGTTCCCTGCCACTCAGTGGATTTTGTGACTATTTATGAAAGTGGAGGTGTCTGCAGACGTGCTTATGGCCACTCCAGATCTGGTATCTGAAAAAGGCTTCGATCGTGGTCAGACCCCTTTCCCCCCTCCCCTGACACCACCATGCCGATGTCTCTGAGCAGTAGAGGAACGCGACGAACCGTGTAGATGCAGGACTCCCCAGAACCCATCCGGTCATGGCACTCCTCCACCTGCTCCTCCCTAGGGAAGTAAAGGCCAGGAAACATGGTGAGGAACATACTCTGGGAAAGGCTGGTCTTAGATATAATCTAGATGGACTTCAGGAGACCGGATGCACTTACGGCTTAATCATGAAGTAGGGTGCGGTCATTGGTGGTCTTCCTGGCTGCCACCAGGGTTGGGGGGTGGTCTGTGTCTCCAGGGAAGGGTGCTGACGCCCAGTCCCTCAGGTGGCCTTTGGAAACCAGGATTTGTTCTCTGCCTACAATTAATTCTCAAAGACAAAAGCTTTTTTGGATTTCCTTTTATATAAGTCACTTTTCATCTAAGAATTACTACTTAATCACTACTCAAGGCTTAAGTTTTCATCTTCATTATCATCAGAACTGTTTGGGGTGGGAGGGACATCTTGCAGGTCTTTTTGTTCAGCTGTCAAATATTTAGACATCAACTCTCTTCTCAGTCTTAAAACATTGCTTGTTTCTCTGCACCCAAATCCAAAGATAGTTTGTGAAATCTTGTGAAAGAGTCAGAAGGCTGGAAAAAAGGGAAGAGGGTGGATGGGGTGAGGGAGTAGATGTTTTTCATCTTTGTTCACTAGTTCACAACATTTTTTTGAATTGTCTAATTCTCTTGGAGGCAAAGCTAGTGCTCGCTGGAATCTGCTGATCAGTGCTATCTTTCTGTTTTTAAAGCAAGGTCTTCCTTTATTTTGTTTTATTTATTTATTTATTTTTAGAAAGAGAAGAAGGGAGGGAGAAAGAGAGGGAGAGAAACATCAGTGTGTGGTTGCCTCTTGTGGGCCCCACTGGGGACCTGGCCTACAACCCAGGCATGTGCCCTGACAGGGAATGGAATCAGTGACCCTTTGGTTCACTGGCCAGCACTCAGTCCATTGAGGCACACCAGCCAGGGCTAAAGTAAGGTCTTCACTTTTAAAAAATTGTATTCAACAGTTTAAATTTCACTTGGAAATTGTGATGGGATCTTTCTCGTGAAGGAGGTTTGTGGCTTCTGATACAGTAACTGTGTGAGGGAATTGCGGACATGCATCTCGTATTGTTTGGATGCCTCCAGAAAGGACGGACAGCTGTGTGCAAAATGTTTCCTGACTGCAGAGAATGCCGTTGATCTGCAAGAATGATCTATTCTCAGACAGGAGCTGTTATAACGATAATTAGCATTTACATATCATTGTGCAAAAACACTTCCACATGCATTGTAGTGTATGATCCTTACAACAGCCCCATAATGGAAGTTGTATTGACGTTTTTAAAAAAGAAAATCTCCATTTACATTTTTAAAGGTTTTATTCATTTTAGAGAGGGGAAGGAAGGGAGGAAGAGAGGGAGAGAAATATCAATGTGTGGTTGCCTCTCACGTAGCCCAAACCAGGGTCCTGGCCCACAGCCCAGGCATGAGCCTTGACTGGGAATCGAACCAGCAACCCTTTGGTTCACAGGCTGGCACTCAATCCAGTGGGCCACACCAGCCAGGGCTGCATTTACATTTGATGAAGCCGAAGTCAAGGTGAAAAATTACTTGCCTGGAGCCATTTAGTTGTAAATGGGCAAGCATGAACTTAAATATTTTCTTATTAAAAAGTCTTTAAAACATAGCATATATTCATTATTTACAGGCCAGTCATTCAGAAATACATAATTTAGAAGTAACCCAGTGCTCTTAACCTTTCTTCTTTTCTCTTTCTTTTGTTTAATCCCTTCTTTTTTTAATCAATGATATATATGTTCATTGATTTTATTTTATTTTTTTCAATTTTAAAGCAGTCACTGTTTATTAACTGACCAGACTACAAAACTGACCACGGTAGATACCTTAGTTCATCCTTCTAATAAGCCCGTTGATCTGGTCTTCCGTGGTACCAGCATCTCCACCTTCTACAAAATGGGTGGTCTTTTTCTTCATTCCACCTCGTGGAGAAGATCATTTGAAGGGCCACAGGAAGTTGTTTGCCTCTTTGAAGCGTTTTCCAACAGTATAGGTCTCCTGAATCAGATCCTCCGTGCAGATGGTGCCATGTTCACCAAGAGACCGAGCAGTCAGTGTGTTATCTGCCAGGGCAATTAGTTTTTTGTTGATTTTCTCATACCCACACTTGTAGATCAGTTCGTTTACTGACTTCAGGTTAGGGTACCCCCATGCAATGTACGGTTCCACAATTCTCAGCATGTTAATTGAAGCCTTGTTGAGCTTAACAAAGGTGCTGTTGAAGATCTGGTGAAGGCAGAGAAGCTGCAGCACCTTTTGGACCGTTGGGCTCACACCATTGATACCTCTGATCCTGATGACAAATGCCAGTTTGGGTTCTGCAGGTGCATAGACGCTGCCAGCTTTTCTCACCATTCGGGCCTCCGTTCTGTACATCTGCCTGTATTCCTTGTGACAGTGCTTAGCTTTTTCTCAAATAAGCTTCCTCCTTGCCTTTTGAAGCATCTTTTGGGCGAACTTCTTTCTCAGGCGCTTGATTTTCAGCTCTGTGAAATTCCTTCGCTTTTTCTTAAGGGTTTCTGGGACAGCAGGAACCTTCTTCTTCTCTGCGCCCTCCATGGTTCCGGCTGGGAAACAAAGAGCTGTTCGTTGATTTTAGAAAGAGAGGAAGGGAGAGACCAACGTCAGCTGTTCGCCTCCCATATTCGCCCCGACCGGGAATCGAGCCTGCAGTCTAGGTGTGTGCCCTGACCGAGAATCAAGCCAGCGAGCTTTGGGTGTTTGGGATGACGCTCCCACCAACTGAGCCACTCAGCCAGGGCTGAACCTTTCTTAATTGTACTGTGCCATTGCTAGAACTGTGTAGCTCATACAGTAGCCACCAGCTTCATGTGCTATTCAAGGGCTGTTGAGCACTGAAATATGTCCAGAATGAGATGTGTTGTGTTTAAAATGCACACTGGGTTTCAGTGACTATGTATGAAAAAAAGAATGTTGGATATCCTATTTACAATAGTTCATACTGATTATATGTTGAAATGATCATATTTCAGGTATATCGAGTTAAAGAAATTCAGATTAATTTCACCTGTCTCTTACCCCTTTCATGTGACTGTTAGGGACTTTAAAATTGTATGTGTGGCTCACACTGTATTTCTGTTGGACAGCAGTGGCTAGAACCATTTGCCATGGCTCGCAATAGCATAACTTGTGTCTTCTACAAATAAGATGCCTTGATATTTTATTGCCATTCCAGCATGTAACAGTGTCTTCTGTCTTGGGTGGGGGGGGTCAGCTGACCTAAACTTCCCCTTCTGTTTCAAAGACTACTTTAAGAAGCCTATAAATTATTTTATAATTTTAATATAAATATTTGTGATTTTAATGACACTGCCTTCCAGGAAAGGCTGGATCCGTGGGCACCCTGCTTGTTTGGGGCCCATTTGTTAGATCCATGGTGCCGTGAGTGTGAGAGTATGATTTGTGTGTGGCTCACCCGTGTGTAGGGGCTTGTGTGTGACCAGGAGAGAAGAGGAGAGGAAGATGGGAAACAGATTCTCCCCGGGCTTTGCCAAACCGTGTTGGTCCCCACCCTTAAAGATACTGATTCTTAAAGGGTGGGGGAGTAAAGATTGGCTTCTCCCACTACCGCCCCCTCCCCTTAAAGAAATACCGCCATGTGGGCGAGTCCCTCTTACTGATGGGAATGCACTGAGTCAGAGCAGGAAAAAAGCGCTGAAAATCCTCACACCACAGAGAAGTACTTTATAGCCCTCAGCTTGTGGTGGAAAGGAGACCGTTGGGAAAAGTTTTCCTTTTCATGAGGTTTCCCTGACTTGTTGTGTCCCTTCCTCCCACCCCTGGGGACTCTGGGATGTTATGAAAGTGGAGCCCGTTGTTGGTTGAATGGAAGGCAGATGTCACGGGCTGTCCACAGGTGTCTTTCCCCCCTGACGACCCCCGCGCACACAGCCTGCTCCGCCAGCCCTGCTCCGGGCTGTCCAGGGTTTCCAGGATAACTGTTAAATCAGCAGATGTTGTTAGGCATGTACCAACAGAGTTTGTTCTAATTCAGTCTGATTATTAAAATTCTTGGCAGGAATTCTACATGAATCACCTCCAAAAAAATTTACATTAAAGTTAATGCTACAAGTCTGACTTCAGCCCGCAAAACAGAAAACTTGGAGTTCTAAGTCTGCAACTGTCTCCTTAACTCCTCCTTGTCCACAGATCAGTGACTTCTTCCTACAAAGGAACCAGAATTTTTATTAAGAACCTGTGTGGGTGGGATGGGGGTCAGTCTGCCGGGGTCACTCCGAGAGGGGGATAATTTGATCTTTGAATTACAATGGCTGTCAGGCCCCCTGGCTGTGGGGAGACAGCCCACTCAAGCCTCTTCGTGGGCTCCATGACTTTGGGCCAGGTCCTTAGCCTCTCCGCACCTTAGCGTTCCATCCAGAAAATGGGAATAACGAGATCTCAAAGAGCTGTTGTGTGTACTGATGAGCTAATGTGTACGAAATGTGCACCTCATAACTGTTAGCTGCTTTTGTTGCCGCCATTACTGCGGTTGCTCTTTGTGCTGCGCAGTTTTGGAGGGCGAAGCGGCTGTCGTGTTCGTGTGACGGGGTGCCAGCGGGCAGCCGAGGGCGTCTCTGCGTCGCGTCTCTTCCCTGCCACCCTCGCTTCTTTGCAGGTAGTTCCAGGGGAAAGAAGACTAGTCCTGGAGAGTATGTGGCATTACCACTGAGTGACAGCTGACCTGAAGTAGCCTCCTCTGGTCCCCTGTGGGGGGTGGAACAGGGTAGGATGGCCCAGTGATCAGTGTCATCCCTACTCCGCCTGCGCCTGCCTCTGTATAGGTGTGTGCAGGACCCTCACCATGGTTTTCCAGGTTCAGAAAGACTTTGTGATGCCTTCTACGTGAAGGTCGTGGATATCAGAGGTGGATACTGGGAGTTAAGTTCTCTTTTCTGTCACTTTTCCAGTTTCTGAGAGTGATAGAGCTAACGCTGACTTATGTCTGGGGTAGATGATACTTGTTCCTTGTACGTATGGGAGCCATGAATAATAGGGAAGATTGGCGAGAGGTGGGTGGGCGGCAGTCATTCTTTCCCTCGGCTTCAGGTTCAGTCTCCACCCACCAGCGGGGAGCAAACACCCTGGGGGCATTTTGAGGAGATGACCACGGAGGGCCGGACGCCAGCTGGTTTTACTGGCCAGCGGACCAACAGATGGAACTGCATCGGGCTATGTTTAAACAGCTAGTTGAGGGGAACTTGCATGATGAGTGTTTACAGGACAAATTCCAGTTGATTCCAATTTAGCTAACATTTATTAGGTGCCTGCAACTTGCCAGGCACTGTGCTGGTTTTAACCAATGCAGTGTCCTCTAATCCTATGACTGTTCTGCGAGGTCGGGGCAGTTAAGTACTGGCGTCTTGTTGAGTCTGGGCAGAGCTGGGAGGTGAAGCCAGGGCTCCTGTTTCCCAGGCCAAGGTTCTTCCACGCCATAAACTGCAGAACAGAAAGGAACTGACGCTGGATAAGTGTCCACCTTCATGCCAGTTACTGTTATCCCATTAAACTTAGATGTCATATCCCACTGTCCCAAATTTGGAGAGGCTAAGTGGATGCAAATTAGAATGCAGATCTGTCTTGAACTCTGTGGCTGACCCTCAGAACCGCCCTGCCCCTCAGAAGATGCTTTCTAGCCCCACAGGTTGGGTCGTTTTTAACATCTGTGTAGCACAATCCTGATCTTTTAAATATTACAAACCATTTTTTCCCTGAGAAGAAAAAAAAAAAGGCAGAAATTTTTGGCCCTGTTCTCTTAGGCGTAAGCTTTTGAGTGATTTTTGGCCTGGCTAATAACGTGCTAAAGTTCAGGCCCGGTCCCAGAAGTAAGAATGTGAAAAATTAGTGTCATTCATTTTTCTTCTTGAACGGGCAGATCCCTTTTGCCTGTAAATAAACTCACCACCTCCTTGCTTCCACCCTGGGAAGGTCCTAAATGCTGGCTACAGTCTGCCCACAGCTTTCCGTGAGGAAGGAGGTTTCCTCCTGACATTTCTACCTGGCTTGCGTGGGTCTGACTCTGCAGGAGGTGGTGGTGTGGGGGGGAGGAAGAGCTCGGACTGGGAGCCAGGCACCTGGTCCAGATGACGGGCCTCGTGACCTGTGCAAGTCACTATTGCCGAGCCTCCGTTTCCCCATCTATAAAATGCTTCTCTGTCCTCAAAAGCATTTTGGCTATATCTTTAGTAAAATTTTAGTGTTAAAAACTAGACCTTGAGGGAAATAATTGATCAATTATTGGTGGGTTTTTGTCTGTAAATTTCATAAATCGGGCAGGATTCTCCCTTCAAGAAGCTGACTGTCAGCCAGGAGAACCCCTGACCCGAGTCTCCGTGATGGAGCGCAGGAAGTCGTGCACCGGAGAGAAAGGGTGGGTGTGCTCAGTATTTTTGTTTTTTTTTTTTTTAAGGCTCAGTAAGTGCTAAGCCCCTATAGTTACAATAAGGAATAAGGCGGACTTTGGCTTCAAAGAGCTAAGTCTCCTTGGGGAGAGAGGCCAGCTGTATTTTCTTTCTTTTTGTTTGTTTGTTCCTTTTAATTTTTTCTTCTCTTCCCAATTCTGTTATCCCCTTTATCCCCTTCCTCCCCACACCCTTACCACCCTCCAGCGTTCCCCCCACCCACCACCACCACTCAGTTCATGTCCATGGGCCGTACATGTAAGTTCTTTGGCTTCTACATTTCCTATACTAGTCTTAACCACCCCCTGTATGTTTTGTACCTACTATTTATGCTTCTCATTCCCTGTGCCTTTTTCCCCCATTCGCCCCCTCCCCACTGATAATCCTCCATGGGAATCTCCATATTTGTGCTTCTGTTCCTGTCCTGGTTGTTTGCTTAGTTTTTGTTTTTTTTTTTTAGGTTCAGTCGTTGATAGTTGTGAGTTTGTTATCATTTTACTGTTCATATTTTTAATCTTCTTTTTCTTAGATAAGTCCCTTTAACATTTCACATAATAAGGCATTGGTGGTGATAAACTCCTTTAACTTGACCTTATCTGGGAAGCACTTTATCTGCCCTTCCATTCTAAATGAAAGCTTTGCTGGATAGAGCAATCTGGGATGTAGGTCCTTTCCTTTCATGACTGTGAATAGTTCTTTCCAGTCCCATCTTGCCTGGAAGGTTTCTTTTGAGAAATCAGCTGATAGTCTTATGGGAACTCCTTTATAGGTAACTGTCCTGTTTTCTTTTGCTGCTTTTAAGATTTTCTCCTTATCTTTAATCCTGGGCAATTTAATTATTATGTGTCTTAATTATGGTGTGTTCCTCCTTGGGTCCAATTTCTTTGGGACTCTGGGCTTTCTGGACTTCCTGGTAGCTTATTTCCTTTACCAGATTGGGGAGCCTTTTCTTTATTATTTGATCAAATAAGTTTTCAATTTCTTGCTCTTCCTCTTCTCCTTCTAGCACCCCTAGGATTTGGATGTTGGAACATTTAAAGTTGTCCCAGAGCTTTCTTGGCCTCTCCTCATTTGTTTGAATTCTTGTTTCTTCATTCTGTTCCAGTTGGATGTTTACTTCTTCATTTTGTTTCAAATCCTTGTTTTGAGTCCCAGTTTTCTTCCCTTCACTTTTGGTTCCCTGTATATTTTCCTTTATTTCACTTCGTATAGTCTTCATTTCTTCCTTCATTTTGTGACCATACTCAACCAGTTCTGTGAGCATCCTGATCACCAGTGTTTTGAACTGTGCATCTGATAGGTTGTCTATCTCCTTGTCACTTAGTTCTTCTGGAGTTTTGACCTATTCTCTCATTTGGGCCATATCTCTTTGTCTTGGCACCTCTGTTATGCTGTTAAGGGGCGGAGCCGTAGGCATTCATCAGGGCGGGGCAGCCCTCTTTGCTGGGCTGTGGCGCTGTCTGTGGGGAGGGGTTGGAGGGGGAACGACGCCACTGCTGGCTCTGCTCTGGCCCCACTTTCCATCGTTTCCCTCACTTCCCACGAGCAGACTGTGGCCTGTCAGGTGCTGATCCGCACGTGGGTGGGTCTGTGTACGTTCCAGGACCCTGCGGGCCTCTCCCACAGACTGTCCTGTGATCCCGAGTTTCTCCCACTGCCACAACTCCCGCAGATTTTTACATCCAGAGGTTCTGAGTCTGTAGTTTCCCACGATGAAACCCTGGGTTCTGCGCTCTGTCTCGATTGCCAATGGTTCTTCTCAGCTTATAGGCCGGCCCACGAATGTGGGACCAGCTGGTCCCCAAATGGGATCTTCTCTGCCTTGGCTGCCCATCTCCACCCCTCCTACTGGTCTGGATGAATGTTTCTTTAACTCCTTGGTTGTCGGACTTCCGTGAAGTTTGACTATCTGGAGGTTCTGGTTGTTTTTTGGTTTTAAATTTGTTGTTGTCCTTTTGATCGTGTGAGGAAGTGAAGCATTTCTACCTCTGTCTCCATCGAGGCCGAAACTCCTGGGCTGCTCCAAATCCTTGGCATATCAGTACATGAGCAGATCCACCTATGTTTTCTTTACAGCTGGTATTGCTACCTGCCATTTGTTGTTTTTGATTGTTTACCGCCAGCTCCTCTATCACTAGACTTCAAGCCCACGTGAGAGCAGGAACCCACGTGTCTTATTCACAGTCCCGTTTCCTGTGCCCAGCACCGCAATATTCATGGAAGTAATTAGCAGGCGATGAATTATTAAAGGAAGGAAGGAGACAGTTATGATGCTGTAACAGAGGTGCTAGAAGAAAAGCACGCACAGAGCAGGACGGCACAGGGAGGAGGAGTCCCAACCACGCTCTCTTACGGGGTGAATGCTGTGGGGAGGAGTGTCAGGGCAGGTTTCCCAGGGGTGACATCCAAACTGGTTCCTGACAGCAAAATAGGAGTCAGGAGATTAAAAACGGGCCCGAAAGTGTTCAGGCGGTGGGAAGCGGAGAGGAATTTGCTCCCAAAGGTGCGTAATGCACAGGACTAGACCGGAGGCTCTCAGCGGGGGTCAGTTTTGCCCCAAAGGGCATATTTGTTACAACAAGGAGGAGTCTTCTAAAGATCCTACAGTGTGCCAGGCCCCCCCCCCCATCTCCCCCCACAAAGGACCCTGAGCTAGGGGAAGGACCACTGGGGAGGCCTGGGGGATGGGCTGAGGCAGGAACAAGGATGAATAGCTGGCTAGAGGGGAGAAAGGGGCAGCAGCAGTGGGTAGTTATTTGAGAATTCAATATTGCTCAGCCAGTTCAATACACGGAGAACTTGGAGGTGCATAATGTCCAGTCATCCTTAAATAATGCCTCACCACGAACTCCTGTGACACCCAGGCGAAGACCCTGCTGTATTGAAGAAGTCAGCTGCTCGCTCTGGGCCTGGGCAGTATGAAGCTAATGGGTTGTGCTGCCTGTAATTTCTCCATTTCCTTCCAGTAATAGCAGACCATGCAGGATGTCACCGAGGCTGCTCAGCATTTTTCTCCTCTTATTAAATTTAAGTGATTGCCTTTCTACATTTGACTGATGGGATGAAAAATGCGTCCAACCCTGGATGGCGCTTTCAGAAAGAAATCAAGTCTCCTGTTTTCCTCGTAGCCACAGGACCCATCTTGCGAACCGATTGTCCCCTAAGCAGTGCTGGGCAGCCCAGGGTGCCTTTGTCTGCACTGTGCTGTGGCTGGTTCTCACCCAGCCGCCCGTCCCAACCGGGGCGTTCAAGAGTGGGAACGGCCCTCACCTCCGCCTGCCTTTCCAAAAGGCCGAGCACTCACACTCTCCAGTGAGCCTGGCTTGGGCTTGCCCGCGACCTGCCGGGAGCTGAAGGTTGTTTTCTTTTTCCCACAGGAAATAATTTCCCTGGGCACGGCAGCCCTGGGTTGCCAATCCCTCGCTTCCACAAAAGCTCACGCGTGTGTGACAGTGGCAGTATTGTGGGGCGTTCTGGAGTTTCCATTACAGACGCCGTGCTGATCTGCCGCAGCGATTTCTCTGAGAGGCATAACTTTACGGGGGTGGGGGTGGGGTGTAAGAAGGGACTGCTTTGAAAAAGGGGAGGGAGAATATTTTCCGGGACATGAGGCAGCTGGGGAACTGGGGGTGCATTGTTGAGTGGGCATGTGTGAGCGGTTGAGCTGGGGTCAGTTTCGGCAGCCGGGGCTGCTGAGTCCTTTTCATCGTTTCAGAGATATGGACAGGCTGCAGTGTCTGCCGGGAGAGGGTTCAAGGTGGTTTGGAACAGAAGAGAAGGTCCCGTTACCAGGGACAGCTCTCTCTCTCTGTAAAAACAAATGTCATTGCACAGAACTCCCCTGGGCTAGAGTTGATGGGATGAGAAGTAGGGGGGACTGGAGAGCTTAATAAATGTCTAAATTTAGTTAAATGTGAGGTCAAAATGCAAATGAAGATAATAGGTGAAACCATGTAGAAAGGAGCACAGTCCTACTTAATCCTCCCAACGCCCCTGGGAGGCACAGGCACAAGCAAGTCATGAGGCCCACTTTACAGAAAGGCTCAGCCTTGGAAAAACCGGCAGTGTAGAGAGCAGTGGATGCTGCTGGGTAGGATTAGGTATTTTTGAGCTGGACAGGGGTGTTGCAGAAACTTTAGAGTGGTGTTTGATTCTGTGTGTCCCTACTCCTCGCTTTGTCATGGTGACATGCCCTGGGATGTTTCTCGTGATTCTGTGTTATCGTCCCTTGTGTTTCTGCTTCTTTGGGAAGCTCTTTCCTTTTAGAGACGAGTTACATGGGTGGTGGGGGGGGCGCGGCATGAAAAGAATGGAGGAAGGAGGGAGGTAATCAGGCCACAGGCAGAAGGGAGAGCCGGGACTCAGGGAAACCTGAGAAGTGACATACTGTGCTCCAGAGGAGCCCCTGCAATCCACGAACACTCAGAAGACTCACCCTTTCCGCCCTCCATCCGGAGGTGCGAGCTGGTTCAACCTGGCCAATCACCCTGAAGAAGCAGCGAGAGCATGCAGTCGCCGGGGACAGTGGTTCTCCGCCAGAACGGTTCTGCCCCTCAGGGGCATTTGGTGGTGTCTGGAGACCCTTATTTAAATTAATAAACTTTAGTTTTTGGAGAAGTTTTAGGTCTACAGAAAAATTGAGCAGAAGTAGTGTTCCCACAGACCACCCCCTCCTGCCTCCCCGCCCCCAGTTTCCCGTTATTCATATCTTATGTCGACACGGTACATTTGTTACAACGATGAGCCATAGTGTTACGTTATTATTAACCAAAGCCCATAGTTTACATTAGGATTCATTCTTCGTGGTGCACATTCCGTGGGTTTTGACAAATGCATGATGGCATGTCTTCATTCCAGTATCATACAGAAGAGTGTCACGGCTCTGAAATGCTCCTGTGGTTTCTGGAGACATTCTTGATGGTCACAGTAGGCGGGTGTTACTGACATCTAATGGGTTGAGGCCAGACATTCTGCAGTGCCCCCAAGACAGTGCCCCAGCGGAACGTCCTGGCGCTGAGACCGCAAAACCCCCGCTGCGGACACTCGTGCAGGTGTGGCTGTGTGCCTGGTGGGGGCGGGGTGGGACGCTCCAGTGCAGGAAAGGAACCCAGGGTTTGGCGGCTGGGGGCCTGGCCGTGCACTGGCAGAAAAGAGGCACCTGGAGGACTTGGACAGTCCTGTGTAGAAAATGAACTAGAACTTGCAGGCAGCGTTCCAGCCATAATCCCTGCACACATTCCTCCAACTCTTGCCCTCTTAAATTCAAACCCTGAGGTCTGAGTCTAATTAAAATGCCAAAAATTATGATTATCGGGTTGTGCTCGGTGGGGTTAGCTTTGACTACTCTCAGATTAAACGCAGTTTCTGAACCATCCAGAACTAAAAGCCCAAGTCTTAGGTTCGGACCCCCAGTGTTTAAGCAACATCTTTATTTTCTTGCCGCCTCAGTTTCCTTTTCTGAAAAGTAAGACAGCTGTCCTCCCTGTCCCAACTCAGTGTTTTCATGCGTTGGTGTCTGCAGTGGACAACTGTGAGCTTTTGCAGTGCCGGCCGTGTGTGCTGGGCAGCAGCACACACTGTGAAAGACTTAATCCATTAAAAACTGCCCAAGAAGTAGCATTTTTTATGGAAGGGGCCTGTGCGATGCTGAGGTTTGTGGGTGGGGGTGGTAAGCTACAAGATGACTGCTCTCAAAGACTCGTTGTCAGAGTCAGCAGTTCTTGTGAATGGAGGGGCCACAGTCGTGAGGCAGGAGGTAGTGAAGTGGGGGGGGTGCTGCTCCTCAGCCCTGCAGACCTCGGGATGCCCCGTGGGTCTTGTCGGAAGGGGGCAAGGACTTTATTTCTCCAATAGGCGTGGGAGGAGAATCCAAAAACCAAGCTCACTCCCTTCTAGAATGTAAATATGGATAATGAGAAATATTCCTTTTCATGAATGACCTCTTCCACCTTCATTTTCTCAAAGTCATAAGTCCTTAAATATCAGGAGAAAAAGGTTCTTCTGAAAAAAAAAAAAAAGTCTTCTTTTGTGAATGCATCTTTGCATTGAAGAGGGGAAAATTTTGCCAAACAAAAAGGTTCCAACTAAGGCATATAAAACAAGTTTTATTAAAACTTTAATTATCTCCCACCTGCTGGTACTTTGCGCCATCAGAGGAAAAGGGCTAATTAAGAACAGCATTGGATGTGCGTGGCGTTGCTGGGTTCTTTCCTCTTCTTAAAGCGGATTTGTTCTTAATCAAGCTTGTTTCGTAATAAGTAGGTCCAGACGCTGAGTTCACATTTGCATTTCCGACACTGTTTAATTAAGATCCTGTACCCAGGAGGTGTCGACTTGAGCTATTTTGAATTTAATGTCGTCCTAAGTTTGGACGCTCTGCTGGGGGCGTTTTTCTTCACCCTGATGGTCGGGGTCAGGAACCGGCCGCGCCCCTAAGTGTTGTGTGTAAGTGGGGGCACATTTTGCAGGCCAAGTCCAAGGGGAGTCAAAACAAAGCCTTGTGGTGCTTTGTTCTTCACTCTGGAGAGCGGAAGTATCCATGGGCTCTGAACCTGAAACCCCAGGCTCCACCCCCACTTTGTATTGTGCAGCCCCCAAGATCGAGCTTTCTGCCTGTATCATTTGTCTCCGCTTTCCACAGTCTTCATCTTGACTCGCATTGCGCGCAGTTCCCCCAGGTCTCGGGCTCAGCTTTACAGTACGTTGCAACAACAGTAACTTCCCCGCTGAAGCATTTAACATGCACAGCGGCCTCCGGCCTCACTGCTCTGCCTTCTCACTGAATCCTCCAGGAAGCCAAGGGTCATGTGACTGGTGGGTGGTGGAGCCAAGATTTGAACCTGTTTTCTGACCAGAGTCAAGCCTTTAATTATAGGCTGTGGAGTTTCTCTTTGTGCTCTAAGACTTAAAAACTCTCAACTTTCTGGCTTGGTTTTGCTTTGTTTCGTTTTGACTCTGGAATTTTGAGTGGGTCAGTGTTTGTAAATTCCAGTGTATCTGGAAAGTCCTCTGCTAGCCCAGCTGTGTTTTTTTCGTTGTGATTGATAATAGCATTTTTCTGGAGATCTCAGAGTACCCGACTTTTCTGAAGTTTTTAAAATCTTTCTGAACTTCCGCTGGCCCTGGTGTAAGATGTGGAATCTTTTTTTCCTTCACTAAAAACTCCTTAAGCCCAGTCGTCTGTCCTTTCCTGCAGCTGAGACGGTGCCCGCACTGCGTCGCCTGGGTGTGGCGTGAGCCTGGCTGAAGGCAAAGGGACACGTGCTGAGCGCTCGCTGTGTGCCAGGTGGTTTCTGAACGCGGCGCTCTCTTCTAGTCGTCCTGGCAACGTGCGTGATAGTCACGGGCATCCGCGTTTTTCCGGCGAGGGAACAGGCTTGGAGAGTGCGGCGGGCGTGCTCGGAGCTGCACGGCCAGCGGGTTATAATAGGACGGGGAATCAAATGCGAACCCGGGCCTCCTGGCACCAAAGCCCCAGCTCTTTCCACCGCACATACTTTCTTTCTATTGAATGGAAATTGGGTTAAATGGAATTTTGCTTTTTCTCAGGAAAAAGGATGTAGAAACGGCTTTAGAAACACATGAACAACTTTTCTCTTTTTTCCCCCAAAGCCAAAGAGGCCATCTCTCTCAGTAATGGGGCTTACTTATATCAAGTGAATGGAAAAACTGGGTCACGTAGCTGCCAGGAGCCCGCATTTCTGTTTAATTGGCTACCATGCAGGTTCTCAGGGTTTGTTTACCTGTGGCTCGTTCCGACAGGTAAAATGGGGTCTCTTCTCGGCCTCTTCACTCAGGAGGAATGGGCTGCGGGGTTTTAGTGGAAGGAGTAAAGGACTGAAAATGCCCACATTGGGAAAGTTTCCAAACACGTGGTGCAGAGGAAGGCATTCTTACTGACTTGGGCGACAGAGCATCTAAATGACAGCGTCCTGCGTCCCCCTCCCTCATCACACAGCACCCTGTTCCCGCAGAACTTCGTCCCCCACGCCCCTCCCCACGCCCCTTCCCTCCTTCGCTGCTGCGGCCTCCTCCCTGGCAGAGGAGGGACCAGCCTGCCGACAGTGTCTGTTGTAGCCCCTGCCAGACAGAAGTTCGGGTACCCAGACTGCCCAGCAAAAATGTTAGAAGGGATAACAGAGTGACGTCAAGGCATTCTTCCTTTTCCTTTAGGTCAGGATTCCTTTTGCTCTGGGTCAAAGCATCGAGAGTGAGAGCTGTTGTTTCTGTGCCTTCTTTATATCATATCCTTTCAGGTCCACTGGATTTTGATTCATTTTCTAGAGCTGAAACTTCCAGGATCTAGTCATTTTCCTCCAAAGCTGTAAAAGTGGTTGTATAATTGGGACTTTATGTCCTGTCCCCTTTTCCCTTTCTCCTGCTAAATTATTATTTTTTGTTTGTTTTTCCCCACACTCTGGAATCCCTGGCCGTTCTCTTGCCATAACGACTGCTGGTAGCTTAGCAACGTGGATTGTCTTGCAGCGAAGCCCGAGTCCTGCTGGCCCTCCCTCCCCAGGAAAAATCATGTGAAAGTGTCAGGTATCCGGCAGAATATATCTCCTTGGACTAAATAGCCTTTGGCTCTGTACAGGCAAAGCCCTTTAGTCCAGCTTGGATGTGAGGGGACCTTTTCCTTGCTTAATTTATTGATTTTTTTTTAAAGCCAAAGCAACATTAGCAGGGCCAAGAATAATGTTGGCAAGATCCTGTACAAGAACATACCCTCGCATAGCTGCCTGACAGGAGTCCAGTCTGCCTTACACGTGGTGCCCGGTGGCAGCTTTAATTGAGAAATCCAGTGCCACGCTCAGAGGGCGATGGGTACTGAAGGCAGAGCCTGTAGCTTCCGAGGGCCTCTCCTTGCACCAGCCTCTGCCTTTTGTGTGGTTCTGTGCCAGGGTTTTGAGCTGTTTTTGGAAGCTTTGTTTACATTTTCCTGAAGAATAACAAAAGTAAGTGTCACAGTTCCCAGGTGGGCACAGAGCCTTTCTTCAGGATGGGGCATGTGCGAAAAGGCCCGCCCTGGCCTGGTAGCTCAGTTGGTTACAGCGTTGTCCAGGACATCAGGGTGGGGGGTTTGATCCTTAGTCAGGGCATATGCAAGAATCAACCAGTGAATGCATAAATAAATGGAACAGTAAATTGATGTTCTCTCTCTGTCTCTCTTAAATCAATAAATTAAAGAAAGAAGGAAGGAAGGAAGGAAGGAAGGAAGGAAGGAAGGAAGGAAGGAAGGAAGGAAGGAAGGAAGGAAGGAAGGAAGAGCCCTGGTTGGTGTGGCTCAGTGGATTGAGTGTAGGCTTGCAAACCAAAGGGTCGCCAGTTCGATTCCCAGTCAGAGTACATGACTGGGTTGCAGGCTAGGTCCCCAGTAGGGGAGTGTGTGAGAGATAACCACACATTGATGTTTCTCTCCCACTCTTTCTCCCTCCCTTCCCCTCTCTCTAAAAATAAATAAATAAAATAAAATATTTAAAAGAAAGAAAGGAAAGGCCATTTCAGGAGGAATAGGGGCTGGAAGTGGGAGGTGGCCAATGGAACCTTTAACCCTCTCACGTCTTGTTAACACAGTCACCACCCAAGCCCTGCCTGGTCTGGGGGACCCGTCATCCTGACAAGTCCCTTTTCCTGGAATTCCCTCCCTTTTACCGCCCAGGAGACCTGGCTCAGGACAACCCCTTCTTAGACATCCTTGTACCCCTCGCTGACGTGGGTGCTGCCGGACGTCTCTTTCCTACATTCCTCTGTCGTTCTCCCTTGTCCTCAGCTACATGTCTGGGGGGAACTCCACACATTAATAATAATAAATAGATAATAATAATAAATGGGCTTTACCACTTCATTTGTATTGTGTCTGTGCACGTTATGAATGTGGGAAGGTGGGCAGCCCTTCTAAGCAGCGGGTGCCCATTTCCAAGGTGAGGTCAGCCAGCTTCCCACCAGAAGCTTCAGTTCACCCAGAGACTTTATTGGGGTAGATTAATCACACACGAGCACATGGAAACCATGTTTGTGATCTCTGGTTCCTTAGGTTCTAGCTTGGTGGTTGGGATACAGCTGCTTGGGAACTGTTTGTTCACATTCTAGAAGCACATTTTAGGACCTTCAGAGATGATGAGACACACTTTGGTTCGTCCATCAGCTGAGGCTAGTTTATTCATCCATCTCTTTTCTATGTCTGAACTTTTGTATTCTTCATCCATGGCACTATGTTCCCCCATTAGGTAGAAAGCAAATTAGGAACTAAAAGGTTTTTTGGAAAGGAAGGTGGATGGAGAGGTGGAGGGATACTGCCTCACACCTGTCCCCAGCACCTGTGAGCACCGAATTTACTACTTTCAGAACTTGCTTTTTTGAACCCTGAAGTTCTCTGCTCTTAGCTGATCACACCCGGCATCACCACCCCAGTCCTCCCGAGTGTTTCTCTAGCTGTGCTCATCCCACTGACTGGACCAAGGTCTTGTGGTCTTGCTGCCCGCATTTCCATACACTGAACTCTGAAGTTACCCAGGTGTGTACCTGCTTGCCAGGGAGGATTCCCAAGGGCCTTGTCCTAGGTGATCTCACTCGAGGGGAGGTTTTAGTTTCTCAGCCTGGGATCTGGAGGGCCAGCTTTCTTCTTTCTTTAGCCTGAGGTCAGGAAGGTGGTGGAGGAGGAGCTTAGAGCTGCGGATGTCATGGAAATTCCAAGCCCCTGCTGGTCAGACTCCAAGAACAAAGAGGGCTCTTACCACAGCCTGCCAGCAGCTTCTGCTGGGGGAGCTCAGGGGGAGGAAGAGGGAGAAAAGGAGAGGCCTGGGCTGTGAACGGGGTGCTTCCACATCTGAGAAGCTAAGGTTCAGGAAGAGTCAGGTTCCTCTGTTCTTCCCCCAGCCTTCACCGTCCGGCCTCACTGGCATGGTTCTTGCTCACGTTGATATGAAGAGAGAAGCAGTGGGAAGGAAAGATAGAAAAATTGTTCCTCCCCCCACCCCATTTAAAAATGGGAAGTTGTACCTTCTTTGAATTGGTATCCCAGAAACAACAAAGGAGGCAGCGGCTGGGTTAGTTGCTAATAGATCTTCCTCTCACCCCTTCCTCTGCAGAGACAGGACCACCACCAGCCAGCCCAGCCGTCTCCTGGTGCTCCGTGGCCCGGCCCCTGGGGACCCCTCGGGCTTCCCTCTGGTGGTTACACGTGGCCCGGAGGAGGGCAGCTCACCTCGCTCATCCCCCTGGGTTCCGCAGGCTCTGTTCTCGGAGCAGCTACAGTGCCTGAGCCCAGTTCCCTGCTCTCTGTCTCCTCTCCGGAGGTTGTGAGCCCTTCACCTCTTCACATCCTCAGCTGTTGACAGTCAGCCTCGCCTTAAACAAACAGCTTCCCACGAGTGTCTCCGAGATCCTCACGTCTTGCAGCTTCTTGTCCTAGAGTCGCCTCCAACACATCACCTGTCCCTCAAGATGATCCTCATGTAAACATGCTCTTTTCAGTTCTGCTGTCTTTACCTACTGGGAGTTGGACTCTAAGGATTTTTGCTGTTCTAACCCAGAGTCATTAGACTGTAAACACATTGTGATCATTTTTCTAGGTCTCTAGGAACTCTAAATATTAAGCCCCATTCTTGACCAGAACTCGCAGCCATAGGAGGGATTTGAGCAGGTAGCAGCAGGGCCCGTGGGCTGAGCAGGAAGGAGATGCCTGCTGGCCGGGGGGGGGGGCCTGGCCTGGCAGCTGCCTCGCTGAGCAGACCCACCCCGCCTCCCGCCATTCTTACTCTTGCAGTGTCCTCAGCAAGACCATGGTCACAGTGAGTCTTGGTCTCCCGTTCTATAAAAGGTGGATGCACAGCCCTGGACAGGGCCTGGAGCACCTTCCCGTACACCAAAATGTTGTGACTTCAATCACCGGTCAGGGTGTGTGCAGGAGGCAGCTGGTGGATGTTTCTGTCTTACATTGCGCTCTCTCTCCCTCTTCCTCTCTCTTCCCCTTTCTCTCTCTAAAAATCAATTTAAAAACATATTCTGGGGTGAGAATTTTAAAAAAGTAGAGATATATCTATGTAATGACTCAAAAAAATCTCAAAACAGTAACAAGGTTTTTTCATTGTCTTTTTGTTGTGTTTATATTTATTTATTTTTTTACAGAGAGGGGATGGGAGAGAGAGAAACATCTATGTACAAAAGACACATTGATTGGCCCTGGCTGGTGTGGCTCAGTGGATTGAGTGTGGGCTGTGAACCAGAGGGTCACCAGTTCAATTCCCAGTTTGGGGCACATGCCTGGGTTGCGGGCCAGGTCCCAGTATGGGAAGTGTGAGGAGCAACTACACACTGACGGTTCTCTCCTCCTCTTTCTCATTCTCTTCCCCTCTCTCTAAAAATAAATAAGTAAAATCTTAAAGAAAGAAGTACTTGTTTGGTTGCCATCTGGGGACCAGGCCTGCAACCCAGGCATGTGCTCTGATTCCCAGGCATGGGAATCAAACTGGCCACCTTTCGGTTCGCAGGTTGGCACTCAATCCACTGAGCCACACCAGCCAGGGCATCATTCTGTCTTCTTGGGAAGCAGGGTGGTGAGTGGGTACAACGTAGGTTTTTGGTATCAGAGCTGCTTTCTGTTTTAGGTTTACCTCCCAGAGCGCTGGTCCTTAGACAAAGTTCCTGAACCTCTCCGAACGTCAGTTTTTATCATGTATGAATGTGGGGTGATGGCGATGCCCATTTTTCTGGGCTTCTGCAGGGATTAAACACCATTCTGTGTGTGAGAGGCCAGGGCAATTCAAGGTATACAGTAGGCACTTCATAGAGGTGGTTGTCAGGATCTTGTAGTTAGAGAAGGGAGTAAGGCGGTCGGGATGCCTGAGCACTGGGTGTAGTGTGCCACTTATCCCCAGGAAATACTTTGGATACATTTGGATGTTGCCACCGCACATCAGGTAAAAACCCGAGCATCTCGTCTGTCCCAGGTGTTTGCTTCGCTTGTTGGAAGACAAAATGAAAATGTGAAAACAAACTATTTTGTTCCTTCGCTTGTGTGACATTCCTTCATTCATTCAGCAAATAGTTAAGTGAGTACCTCTATTTTCCTGGTGCCTGAAAAGTTGAACAGAACATCCTCTATGTACAACCGAGTCTGTTTATTCAAAACAAAATCAGTCATCTCTGCACAGAGTGACAGTTGCTATTAAATGAGCAGACACATGTAGAGTGCTGGCACCTGGCCCAGCTGGCATCGCCGTCTTATAAGCACTGGAGCCCTGTACCAGTGTCTGCGGACACTGGCGGCGGAGGGGGACACATTGGAGAGAGCCTGTAAGAATAGGCAATGCTTCACCCAAGTCTTAAGGAAGAGTAGGGACTTACCAGGTGGACAGGTGTGAGGGGAGGGGTGGGGGGAGCACTAAGGGGGAAGCAGTAGGAGGGCGCTGTAGGCGACTGTGACCCCACAGCAGAGTGAAGGGAGGGAACTGGCTGACTTTGCCTGCCTTGCTGAGGAGTTTGGTCTTTATCCTCAGGGTGACTGAGCAGTTGGAGGGTGTTAAGCAGAGCCTTTTACTTTTGGATAAGGACAGATTGGGGGGCTGACTGGAAGTGGTCTGGAAGCAGACAGAATAGCCTGAATTCAGACTCCAGCTGGGATGGAGAGGAGAGGAAGGGTGGGTTCAGGAGCTATCTAGGAAGTGACAGGGTAGAAGCAAAAAAGAAGGAAGGGTGCAGAAGACTCCCAGATTTCTGGCTTGGGAAATTGGGTGGAGGGTGGTTGGTGCCATTCACTTAGACGAAGAGTAATAGCAGAGAAGGAAGCAGGGTGTGGCGGTGTGTGAGGGGAGGCTAATGTAATACAATAAAATGCACAGATCTTAAGTATTTTGTTCAATGTGCTGGGACAGCTGTTATGTAAATATCATGCAAAACAAGAGATAGAACATTTCCATCTAGCAAGTTCCCTCACGCTCCTCCTCAGTCAGCCATTCCCTCTCCCCACACATCCCTTTGTCTTCACTCACTCTAGTAACTTAGCTTCAGCTGTTCTAGAACTCCACCAAATGGAAGTGCGTGCACGTGGTTAGTGTCTGTTAGGCTGTTAGTGTCCGTGCTGTTGCACGGAGCTGTATGTAGTTTGTCCTGTGCTCTGCTGAGAACTTTGATGCTGCTCATTGCATTGAGCGAACCTGCCACAGTGTCTCCGTTCTGGAGGGAGCAGTGAATTGTTTCTAGTTCGGGGTGGGGGAAGGCTGCTCCAGGTGTTCTTGTGCAGTTCTTCTTGTGGACATGGTTGTTTTGTTGTGTTTTTTTTTTCCATTTCCCTCGGAGAAATACCTATGAGTAGAATTGTAGGGTTACAGGGTACATGTATGTGTATTTGCCTTCATAACAGTTCTTCACGGTGGCTGTTCCATTTCATAGTCCCACCTGCGCATGAGAGAGGTCTGGCTGTTCCGCCTCCTCCCCAGCATTTGGCGTTGTCACTCTGCTCTATTTTTGTCCTGGTCCTGGTCTCTGCCTAGTGGGTTTAATGTGCATTTCCCTGACGACTAATGACAGTGGACATCTTTTCTGTATGTTTGCTGGCCTAGCTACGCTTTTGTAGTGTCTGACCAAGTCTTTTGCCTGTTGCTTATTTCATTATTATTCATAAGAGTTCTATATATAAGCCTGGGTAGGAATCCTTTGTCAAATATAATATTTGCATACATTTTTGGATTTACTCTCACTGGGCACAACCCATTCTGAGGCCCTCGGCGTGCCCGAGGCATGCGCAGATTCCCGTCCGGAAATTACAGGCGGAAAGGTGCTGCACTTCTCGCGGTAACACGTCTCTTGCCGAAAGGCCAGCGGCGCACGGCAGCTGGCGCCTGGCTCCAGGTCCAGGCGGGGACTGGAGCTGAGCGCGCCCCCGCGGGCATGGGAGGGCCTCTGCGAGTTAAGAAGTACGTTCATCTGTGGTGCCGGGGAGACCTTCCCAGCTATAGAACTAGTGTTAGAGTCTTTCCAAGATGATGTTCCTCTGCCTTATTTTTTAAAAAGATGGTAAATTTCAAACTTCAAATATCACAGCAAGGAGAATGTTGCAATGAACCCTCAGATCTCCATCACGGGGCTCAGCAATTCACAGCCAGGCAGCGTTGGAGCGGTATCGCTACCCTCACCCCCTCCTCCCCAGTTTATTTTGAAGCAATCATTTCCATCATAAACGTTTCGGTATGTATTTCTAAAAGATAGTGACTCTTTAAAGAAACACACACACACAGCCAAGTAGCATTATTACATCTTAAAAGATAATAATTTCTTAATATTACTTTACTTTTTACAGCTTGTTTGAATGACCTTTGATTGCCTTTTGGTTATCACTTAATGATGACTGAAGATGAGCTAGCTCCCTTGCATCCTAACTAACTGTTCTTGAATCTTCCTGTAGGCTCTTTGGGGTCATACATGGTTCAGGACACTCCCACATTCTGTCCATCCATCTCTCTGCATCCTCTACACTTTTTTTTTTAACCTTTATGCCCAGTATAACACAAAGTATACAGAAAAGTACATAGGACATACGTCACAAGTTAATGCCTTATTATAGAGTGGATTCCCACATAACCGTGTCCAAATCAAGAAGCAGACCTTTGTCAGAGCCCAGGAGCCTCTGGGGTGCCCCCACCCCACACCACCTGGCTCCCCTTCCAGAGGGGCTGCCGCCCTGGCTTTTTCAGCCATCACTTCCTTGCCTCTCCCAGGAATTTCCACTAAGTGTGCTTCCCTAAACACTCGTGCCTCTTCGGGAGCTTTATGTAAATAGAATTATTCACTCGTCTTCACGTGGAGTCAAGTCCATCAGGCCTTTCATGTGAGGTTGGTGCTGTGTGTCCTGAGAAGACACCTCTCACCGCCCCAAGTTTTTTCTTTCACATTCTGTTATCTTTGTAAACTTCCTTGTTCTGCTTTTCATGCTTAGGATTCCTTTTCACTTTTCTCGGGAAGACATTTCACAAGCCTTCCGGAGGCTGGCTGATGGCTCTTTGTTTTATAGCTCCTCACTCCTGGTACAGTGGGTAAAGCTTTCTGATTATTTAGGCTGTGCACTCACCGACCAGAGGCCTGGGTTCCTGCTACCTGCCCCCTGACCTAGAGGGAGCAGAAGGGGAGGAATTTGGACCTTTCGTTGGAGCCACCGGAACCTGGTGTGATCGGCCTCTGGGAGCTCCGGCCCAGCTGTGGGATTTGCAGGGAGGGCCTCATTTCACATGGCCTTGTCCTATTGTCAGACCAAACGCCCTGTGTAGTCTCTGGTTGGAAGGGCCCGTCCTTCACAGTCAGCTTGCCCTTTTGTCCAAAGGGATGCTCTGCTCCTAAAACAAAGTGTGTGGGGTTTGCCCGACAGCTCCCTGGCTCTGCCCCTGTGTGGGGAGGAGCAGCTTTTCCTCTTTCCCCTGTTTACTCCTGTTAGTCGAGGTCCTCGGGTGTGCCAGCCAGCTCCAGGCCACTTGGAAGATTCTGTGGCGTTTCTGTGGCCTCTCTATTTGGAGTCTTGATTGTTTGGTTTTGATCAGAAAAATAAACACTTATTTTGAATTTTCTTCCTGACCTGTCGGAGCTAAGTTCAAGCAACCTCTTTAATTCTACCACATGTGAATTGCAGGAAATGTGTTCCTGTTGGGGAAATGGGTCATTTCCAAGATTTTTTTTCTCCCCAGGAAAAGTGTAATTTATTAGTTTGCTAAGCAGGACTCAAATGGGCAGCAAAAGAAGCACTTATGGAGACATTTTCTTCTTTTATGGGCCCCTAATCACAACCTTATCCTAAACCTCAGCCCTGGTAGTTAGCCTAAAGTTATTAATTAAATTATTTAATTGTACATAGGTAGAAAAAAAAAATCTCACTCCTCCTCCCAGCACCTCCAAAAAAAAAGAGAGCAATGTTTTGCTCAAGAATTATGCCCCGAATGAGAATAAAAAATACCACCACCCCATAATGATTTTTTAAAATGACTGTGATCTCATTTTTTTCTTTTTTGCTTCTATTTATGGTTGAAACCTCATCTTTGAATTTGGTGCATCAGAAGATTTGCTTGGAATAAAAGTAGAATTTCCATTCCTAACCAAACAAAATAGAGCTCAGAGATTCTACGTGAAAGATGAATTGGTCTCAATGTCATTTGTCCGTCCCATGACCAGCACTTCACCACAGCAGGCAGTGTGGTTGAATTCCATACCTGTGAGAGAAGCTTCTAGAGACCTTTGGCTTTAAATACACACATGCTTAGACAAATTCTTTCTCCTGAACCGTCCTTTTTTGCTGCCCTCTGCTGGAAGCCAAAAAGAGACAATTGCAGACAGCTCCCCTCTGTTAGCTCTTCTCTGTAATGTCCCAAGAGGGGGACAGGTGAAGTCCCATCCACTGTGGCTTTCATGTTGGACACCGTATACTCATCAGTCCACCGTGGGGTCCTCACCTGGTTGCTTGAGAGACTTCAGGTTGCACGGACCTACAACCAAGCTTGTTCTCTGACTTCCACCAGTTGTTTTTCCACTCTGCTCTTTCCTTCTCCTTCCCTTTCCTTTTCTTTTTTAAAGATTTTACTTACTCATTTTTAGAGAGGGGATGGGAAGGAGGAAGTAAAGGAAACATCAGTGTGTGGTTGCCTCTCAAGCACCCCCTACTGGGGGACCTGGCCTGCAGCCCAGGCATGTGCCCTGACTGGGAATTGAACCAGCAACCATTGGATTCACAGGCCAGGACTCGATCCACTGAGCCATACCAGCCAGGGCTCCTTCCCTTTCTATCTACCCATTCTTTTATTCATTCCACACACAGTTGGGTCTTTCACTGATTCTTCCTGCTTTTTGAGACTCTGGTTAACTCTGATAGCAGTGTCATACTGAGTTAGTGACCCAAGCAACAAGCCCTGGCATTTGGCAGCTCACTCCCGCATTCTCTGCATCTGCCTAGGTCAGTGCATTTGGTGCAGTGGTCCTTTTACTTGCCCACTGACCTCCACCTCACCCCTCCACACAGCTCCCAGCACCACCTTCCTGTACCACCAGTTCTTCATGTTGGTGCCCTACACGCCAACCTTCCTGTTGGTGGATTAAATCCCACACTCCTTGGCGTGGGCTGCAGCACCTCCCACCACCCAGCCCCACGTTGCCGTCTGACATTGTCTGCAGCCCATGCCTTGGCACTGCGCCCCTCCACACCGATCCACTCCCACCCTCCAACCTCCATCCACTGTCGCCCCTGTGAGCCTTGGCGCCTGCCACTTCCTCCACCAGGTGTGGCCCTTGCTTTCTCTGTCTGGTGGAGCTGGGCTCAAAAGTAAGCAGTACATATTGTCCCTTCAGATGTCACCTCCTCTAAGAAACCTCTCCACTGTGCAGTTACCACTGGGCTCTTGGGTCTGTGTTATGGCATCTGTCACCTGCTTTAGAGTTAGCCCTGTACTTGTCATTCTGCCCCTCCGGACTGGGCCTGCCAGGATGCAGCACAGGATTTCTAGGTCTGTATTTCCAGGAGTTTGTCTGAACGATGACAGAGTTAAAGTTGCCCGTGTCAGCCCACCCGGCTCCAGGCTCGCTGTCTCCCCCCCGTTGCCCAGGCCTCCTCAGCAGCCCTGAAGCTCCATGTTCCGTAGCACTGAAAACCTCGCAGGCTGTGCCCTGCCTCTCGCTCTGCCCCGGACGCCTTACCCCATGCTGCTCGCAGCCTGCCTGGTAAAGTCCAGCTCCTTCTTCCAAAAGCAGCTCAGACGTCTCTTCTCTCCTCTTCACTTGCTCCAACTCGCAACAAGGTTAAATAATAAAAATGGCCCGCATGGCTGTGGCCTGAACTGCGAGCCCCAGACACAGTTCTCAGCATGTGGTGCTTGCCACAGAGTAAGTGTGCAACCGACAGCGACTAGTGTTACTCTCATTTTAATAGTAAATTACATCGTGTTAATTGCAAGTTGATGTGTTTCTTTAAAAATCATTCTTTTCTCCTGTCATTTTTGTTTCTCATCCCAGCTGAGGCATTTATCCATGTGGAGCAGACGCTGGTCCTCTTAGACGGGACTCTGCCATAAGGCCTGATTGCCTTTGTGACAAAGGGATCGTGCTGGAGAGCAGAGAGCTCCAGCCGGAGAAGAGGGGGGCTCTGTGTGAGGAATGAGTGTGGGCGAATTAAAAAGAGCAGAGAAGTGTTCATCCCCTCCAACCCCAGGTTGTTACCCCCCCTTTTGTTGTCCCACGTAATAAACACCTGCCCCTCGTTTTTCCTCAGGGAAATGGTTTAAATGCAGACTTAAACGTTTTTCCTTAATCAACTGTGGGAGGATTTGTTTTATCTTTGATGAAAGGAGGCAATTTCCTACAAATGCATTGGATATTATCATCATTAGTATGAACAAAGCTTCTAGCACTTCACTTCCTCCAGTCTGGCTGGCATAGGGGCTGAGGAGGCCTCAGGTAAGCAGGAGCTAAAAGAAGGTTCCAGTAAGAGTCTGAAGTTCCCTGATGCTTTATCTCAAAGGGAATAGACTCTGAGCTGCAGAGGTTACGGATGCGGGCTCCATTGTAGTCTAGGTCCTCCGGAGAAACAGCTTATAGGAGGTAGACGCCTGTGTCTGTATATATTTATGAGTGTAGAGATTTACAAATAAAGAGATACATTACAAGGATTTGGTTCAGGGAGTTATGGAGGCTGAGAAGTTCCAAGATCTGCAGTCGGCAAACTGACGTCCAGGAGAGCCAGTGGTGAGGGTTCCAGCCTAGTCTCAGTCTAGATACAAAGACCAAGGTCCTAGTTCAAAGACAGGAAGAGAGTGAGTTCTTTCTTACTTGGCCTTTTGTTCTAGTCAGGCCTTCAGCAGGTTGTGTGAGGCTCACCTGCACTGGAGAGGGCAGTCTGCTTTACTCAGTCTGCCGAGTCGTGTCAGTAGCGCCCTCACAGACACACGTAGGATGACATTGAACCGAATGTCTGGGCACCCGTGGCCCAGTCTAGTGACACGTTAACCATCACAGGTGCTTGTGCGTGCCTCCTCTCTCTCCCTCTCCCTCTCTCTGTCCTTCTGTGTTTTAATGATGTGGTTCGGAGTCCTGGCCTGTGAGTGTTTGGCAGCTTCTCTGAAGGACTGGGACTTGATACTGGAACTTTCCATCTCATCCCAGGTTCCTCCATTTACAGCTGGTGTCATTTCAGTTCTACTTTGTTCTCCATTAGAACACCAGCCCTCAGCTTTTCTTTTCTTTTTTCTTTTTTTTTGCCTCAGCACACATGGTGTATGAAATTCCACACATAACACACTTCTATGGGCATGTCCAAATTTTGGCACTTCCTCCCCCAACCCCCCATCCCCACGTTTCCCAAGAAATAAAGCAAGTAGCACCACAGATGCCTTGCGACATGTTGCTCATAAAAGCACTTTCCAAGCTTGGGAGGAACTCTCAAGTGTTCACCAGTAATGCAGCACAGCTAGACCAGGGATGGCTGAGACGTGTAATTCCCAGTTAGCTAGTGTGCTTCATTCAGCTCTCTCCGCTCAAGGAGGCTTATCTAAAACAATGTATGTGCTATGATTTATATTTGAAAAATAAGCGTTTGGCAAACTTCCCTTCAAGTGATACTCGTAATAGATACTTGCTGTTTATCTCCTCACTGGAGCTGCGGGGTCCTGGGAGGTGCATACTCCCTGGTGCGTGGTGCTTGTAAATGTGACCCCAGAACCAGAGCTGTGGAGACCACTTGCTTCAAGTCAAAGCATGTGCTCCAAAAGTGTGGGGCTCCTCGTTCAGCCCGGCCCTTCCTATTCTGTGGCGTTCCTTCAGGCCTCCTAACTCGTAACCGGATTTCAGACACGAGACTGTGAACCCTTGCCCCTGAACCTGCCGGGTCGCCCAGCACAGCCACAGTGCTGTCCCTCTCACCAGCTTTCCCTTCATCTCTCTAGTCTGCGCCCTCTATTCCTGCGTCAGAATCGGAATTAGGAAGTCATTCAGGAGCGAAGGCGTTCCAGCAGGGTCTTAGAGTAGGCCCCTCAACCTTGGCACTGTTGACATTTTGAGCCAGATAATTTTGGGGGAGTGGGGGGGTGCTGTCCCGTGCATTGTAGAATATTTAACAGTATTGCTGCTCTCTACTGCCACTCTCCACCCACCACATGCTGGTAACACCTGCTCTCCCCAGTTGTGACAACCAAAACTGTTCTCAGAAATTGCCAGATGTCGCCTGGGAAAGAAAAATCGTCCCCCGGGTGAGCATGGCTGGCTTAAAGCACGCACTCAGCGTCCTCAGTGCCGGGCACTCACCCTTCCTTCCTGACCAGCCGGCCTTCCCAGAGGCCCCGCTGCCTTTGACTGGAGCCTCCCCTGAGATCAAAGAGAAGGCGGAGCGCTGCTTCCCAGGGGTGCTCGCAGGGATGCTTGGCAGGACTTGGCAGTAAACTGTCCGTGGAATACAAAGAGTGGAGGAAATAAAAGGCAACGACAAGCTTTTGCCTGTCAAGCACTGTCTTCTTTCCTCTTCACGTATTTCTCCAGGTAACTTACAGAACTGTGTATTTGAAATGATGTGTCTTTTCTTAATGGGCAGAGCTAAAGAGTTAAGTGTTTCCATTGAAACCTACATACAGCAGTTATTCTCATAGCATTTTTCTAAAGTACCGCATTTGTATGCTGAAGAAATCACCCTCAGAGTATAAAGTACCTGGATGTGAACAGGGACAGGAACTTGGCCAAAATGCCTTGACTGGAAGGTCCCATTTGTAGCTCAGGGCCATTTCAGGTACTTTCAAGACCTCCTTCCAGTTTATACTCTAGGTAGGTTCGAAGCCCTTGTGGGATCAGAACAGAGATGTGTCAGGCAGCCCCCTGGAACCTAAAGTCGCCTGCCCCAAGCTTCCTGATCAGAGAGCACCAACCAGCACCTGGCGAGTCAGAAGCTGGGCCGCTCCCCAGTTGGTGTCGGGCGCTGCAGGAGCAGCTGCCAGTGACGGTTCTGGCTGGCCTCCTCAGGGCGCTCTGGCCTTTGATGTAAGCTCAAGTGTGTAATGACTGTCTGCCCTTTAAAAAGAAACAGATTGGTGATGGGAAGGGAATAACGAAATAAAAAAAGAGATGCGAGGAAAGGAGCTGTTGGGTGGATGGGGTTCGCCCACATCTCATATTCCTCTATGAGAATGGCCAGGCTTGATGCAGGCCTTTGGCTGCGGTGGTGTGCCCCGTGCCCCCCGCCTCACTTCTGGGGTGACGGAAGCCACCCTGCGAAGAGCTGACCTTGTGGGTTTCTACGTGCTCTGCACTTTGCACTTGTGCTGTGATCTCTGAGATGAAAGGAAATCACCTTTTCCTCTTTGTCCTTCTGGACAGTTCCTTCTGCTCATTTACTCCTACAAACACATGCTCAACCGTGAACCTGGCACGGGGCCCATGTGACATTGGGCTACCTCGCAGGAGGGACATGGTTTCTTTCCATCCCATCATGAGTATCACAGTTCTTTCTGTCCCCACTGACACCAAGGTGTTCCAGTAACATGGCACAGGCTGTACTGGCCAGTGGGGAGGAGACAGTGATTCTCAAGAATATAGGCAGGGAGACCACTCTGGAGTTGTTGCAAGGGTCCAGTCCAGCTAGAGGATAAAACACAGCCCCCCCACAAGCCCCTCCCACAACGTAACTCGTGTCCCTCTCCCCCCCCCCCCCCTGTGCCCCACAGAATAGGTCTGGTTCCTGGAAGTGTGAGGGTCTTTATTGACAATGCAGAATCTTCATTCAGGACCTTCCCTAGCTCAAACACCTGAAAATGAACAACAGCGTGAACATTACTAACATTACTTGGTTTTAAGACATTACAAAGCTACAATAATTAACACAGTGTAGTACTGGCCTAAAAACAGACAAACTGAGTAACAAAAATAAGCCCATACGTATACAGGTAACCAATTTTGGTTAAAAACACAAAAGTAACTTATTGATGAAGGGTGGCATTTTAGAAGTTGCTGGAATGACTTTTGGCCAAGATGGAGGCATAGGTGGAAACACTGTACCTCCTTGTACAACCAAATTTAAGGACAACAAAGAGTCTGCATATCCTTTGCAAGTTAATGGACTATTAGTATATTTGTTACATTTTGCAAAGCAGACATCTAGGATTCAGGATGAGCCAGAAGGCCAAACTGCTCTTCTCCCTGACTTTGAACAAAAGCCATCGGTGTCTGGTAGCTACATAGTTTTGCCAAACTTTTCCTTCAACAAAGGAAACCCTACCCTGAACACAGCATAAGCGACTGGAAAGAATTCCCCAGAGAAGCCAGGGACTTGCTGACCACACTGACATCAGTTTTCTTTCCAGTAACATGTTTCCACTCAAAGGTTCAGACTCCAGCCAGAGCCTGGCACAGAGGGAGGGTTTGCAACAAAGACGTTTCTGAATGTTGGCCCTGGCCGGACCCACGTTCAAATCATTTGTTTCACTAAGAGTATATATTTTGAGATAGCAAACTAGATTAGCTCACATCCAGCAGTTTAATTGCTGATTCAGTTAAAAAGTCTTCACTTGGGGGGCAAACTAGATTAGCTCACATCCAGCAGTTTAATTGCTGATTCAGTTAAAAAGTCTTCACTTGGGGGGCAAACTAGATTAGCTCACATCCAGCAGTTTAATTGCTGATTCAGTTAAAGTCTTCACTTGGGGGGGGGGGGCTGGGATGGGAGAAATAGACAAAAAACTGTACTTGAAAAATAACTAAATAAATTTTTTTTTAAAAAGTCTTCACTTGATAGGTCTGGCTACCTCTGAGGCTGCCAGGATTTTTCCTAAAAGAAGCCTTCCTCATTTTTTGTGTGTGTGTTTAATTATTAAAGCAGAACTTCATGCACATGGTGAAAAAATTGTAAGTTGTCCTAAAGAATATAACAGAGGTATAACTCAATAACCACACATCCTCCTTGGAATATGAGTATATATAATATGTCTTTTTCTATGCATTTATAATCATGCATCTATGTAGGGGTATTATGTCTTATTTGCAAAAACATTGGCTTGTAAAAAGTTAGTTCTATATCTTGGCTGTCTTCCTTTCAGAACACACAGGTCAGCATTGTATCCTATTGAATGGATAACAACATAATTTCCTTACCCAGTCCTCTGTAAATACTGGGCCATCCCCTAGGCTTTTGCTCTCTCAATGCTAGGACAAACATTCTTGCACGTACGTTTTTGCACATACATGCTGATAGTAGGATAAACTTCTAGAATTGGAATTGCCAGGCTAAAGGTGCATAGTGAACTTCGATAGACTTCACCAAGGTCCTTCATGTAGGGGACAGATCTGGGGTTGCTCTACAGAAAATGTCACGCTCCAGCTGCTGACAGCCAGCCGAAAATCCTGCGAGTTTCCGCTTCCCAGACACGGTTGCTGCTCCTTAATCCAGAGGCAGTAAGCAAGGGGTCACAGATGGTAAGGCAGCGCTGACAAGGGGCGTGAACGACAGACAGTTGGCAAGACAGGTGACCTCTGCGGACCATGGTTGCTCATCTGTTCAGTCACTGTGGGCAAGTCTACAGTGACTGCACACTAAACAAGTCCAAGGGGACTGTTTAGTCCCCTTTGTGATTTTACACAAACCCAGGTGCAGTTCCAGTTCTGATATTCAGAAGCCTGGCTCCTGGGAGGGGCTCAAGCAGAAGGCAAAATGCCAGAACAAGCCTTTCAATTTCTAGACCATTAACCAAGTGGGAAGGCCTCGGGGCGTCTGGCCCTTCCCTGGGCAGGAGACAGGCTGCACCGCTCCTGGGTCACCGACTTTTCCAAATTTCATAGCAGTTTACATAACCTTGCATCATCCCCTTTGCTCCTTTAATGCCAAATACATTCCCTAATTAGAAGGGCCCAGAGTGAGGGATGGGGTAATTATGGTTTCCATTACAATTAGCTTGGAAATGACCTCCAGGTGCAAGTCTGATTAAAAAAAAAAAAATCTTCTCAGAGGTTGGACCAGACAACTGTCTGGAGAGGGAAGAAATGCAAGATGAGCTCTCCCAAAGCCTCACACTCACGTTGGCCTGACTGACGTCTGTTGGTGAAAGAGCCTATTCATACGGTGGCCCGAGTGGTTCCTTTGTCCGATTTCCTTCACTTCGGCCCCCGACCCACTGCCTTTGAGGTTGATGTCTGAGCCCCACCCTGTGTGGACCAAGAACATGGCTCTAACTTGGCGCTCCCTGGCGTTTTTGTACATTCAAGAACCAACAACATGAAGAATTGTGGTTTAGATTTCATGAGAAGGAAATGGATTAATCTCTACTACCAGTCTTTTATTTTGAGAAATTTCGGACCTGCAGAACAGTTTAAAAAAATAGTACAGTGACTGCCCATCTAGACCCCTCACCTAAATGTACTAGTTGTAATCATTTTGCTACATTAAGCTCCTTAAGTGCTGCTGCTGCTGCTGCTGGGGCTGCTGGGATGGGGAGCTTATTTTTAAGAACCTGATATAACTCTACACATATGTATGAATGATGGGTATACTTTTTTCCCTGAAATATTTGAAAACATTCAAGAATGTTGAAAAGGTGATGTGTACGTCCTACTGTCTTTTACCAGGAGGCGCATAATGGTTTTGTTCCACTATCAGGGGCCAGTCTGTCTCGGCTGCTCTAACGGAATACCGTAGGCTGGGGTTTAAATAGCAGACGTTTATCTCTCACAGTTCTGGAGGCTGAGAAGTCCTAGATCAGAGCAGCAGCAGATTCGGTGTCTGGAGAGAGCCCGCTTCCTGACCCACAGATGGCTTTCTTTTTGCCCCGTCACCCGGTGGCCGTAAGAGGCTAGACAGCTCTCTGGTGTCTACTGTGTAAGGACACTAATCCATTCATGAGGGTGCCACTGTTGTGACCTAATCACCTCCCAAAAGTCCTGTCTGCTAATATGATCACACAAGGGTTAGCAGCCAACATATGAATAGGTGCAGACGGGGCAGACTTTCAGGTAGGTCTGGTGAAGGAGACATCTGCCAGATCTCGCTCCAATAAAGTCATTTTCTTTTTTTTTTTCACCTTTGTTGCCTATGTTTTTATTTTATTTTTAATAGTGTATTTTATTGATTGTGCCATTACAGTTGTCCCTTTCCCCCCTTCATTCCCCTCTACCCTGCACACCCCCTCCCCCACCTTCCCCCCCTTTAGTTTATGTCCACATGTCACAAGTTCTTTAGATTCTGTATTTCCCCTACTATCCTTGTCCTCCCCCCTATTTTCTACCTACTGTCTATGCTACTTATTCTCTGTACCTTTTTCCCCTTTTTCTCCTCCCACTCACCTGTTGCTAACCCTCTGTGTGATCGCCATTTCTGTGGCTCTGCTCCTGATCTAGCTGTCCTCTTAGTTTGCTTTTGTTTTAGGTGTGGTTGTTAATAACTCTGAGTTTGCTATCCATTCACTGTCATCTTTTTTATCTTCTTTTTCTTAGGTAAGTCCCTTTAACATTTCATATAATAAGGGCTTGGTGATGATGAACTCCTTGAACTTGACCTTATCTGAGAAGCACTTTATCTACCCTTCCATTCTAAATGAAAGCTTTGCTGGATAGAGCAATCTTGGATGTAGGTCCTTGCCTTTCATGACTTGAAATACTTCTTTCTAGCCCCTTCTTGCCTGTGAGGTCTCTTTTGGGAAATCTGCTGACAGTCTGATGGGAACTCCTTTGTAGGTGACTGTCTCCTTATCTCTTGCTGCTTCTAGGATTCTCTCCTTCATTTTAATCTTGGCTAATGTAATTATGATGTGCCGTGGTATGTTCCTTCTTGGGTCCAACTTCTTTGGGACTCTCTGAGCTTCCTGGACTTCCCGGAAGTCTATTTCCTCTGCCAGATTGGGAAAGTTCTCCTTTATTATTTGTTCAAATAAGTTTTCCATTTGTTGTTCTTCCTCTTCTTCTGGTACCCCTATAATTTGGATATTGGAACATTTAAAGATGTCCTGGAGGTTCCTAAGCCTCTCCTCATTTTTTTTTTTTAATTCTTGTTTCTTTATACTTTTCTGTTTGATTGTTTCTTTCTTCCTTATGGTCCACTTCATTGATTTGAGTCCCAGTTTTCTTTCCATCCCTATTGGTTCCCTGTGCATTTTGCTTCATTTCACTTAGTGTAGCCTTCATTTTTTCATCTAATTTGCAACCAAAATCAACCAGTTCTGTGAGCATCCTGATCATCAGTGTTTTGAACTGTGCATTTGTTAGGTTGGCTATCTCTTCGTCCCTTAAAAGTATTGGCTCTGGAGCTTTGATTTGTTCTTCTGTTTGAGCCATAATTTTTTGGTCAGGTCGCGCCTGTTACGTATGAGGGGACGAGCCTTAGGTGTTCACCAGGGTGGGGCAACCCACGTTGCTGGGTTGTGGGGCTGTTTGTGGGGGCGGGGTCAGAGAGGTAGCAATGGTGCTTGTTTGGTTCTCTCTCAGATTTCAGTCCCCTTTGCCGCTTCCCACAAGCAAACTGGGCCCTTCTGATGCTGGTTCCTGGGTGGGTGGGCTTGTGTATGTTCTAAGACCCTGTGGGTCTCTCCAACGAACTCTCCTGTGAGGCTGGGAGTCTCTCCTGGCACTTTTTCAATCAGTGCTTTTAGGCTTTATTTCCTGGCACTGGAGCCCTGGGTTACGTGGTCTGTCTCGCTGCCGGATTTTTCCTAGTTTATCTGCACACAAATGTGTGACCGTGGTCAGCTCTGTGCCACCTGTGCACCCGGGTCTGCCAACCACTGCTTTGTCCTGCCGTGACCCCGCTCTGCCAGCCGCTGACTCCACCCCTCTCACCAGTCTGGTTGAATAGTTGTCGGACTTCCGTACAGTTCAATTTTGTCTGTTCTGGTTGTGTTTTTGTTTCTAAATTTTTGTTGTCCTTAATTTTGGTTGTGCGAGGAGGTACATTATTTCCACGTGTGCCTCCATCTTGGCCGGAAGTCCAGGTAAAGTCATTTTCTTTCAAGTTTGTAATGAACAAGCAATATGTGGTGTGGAACTTTAAGATCAGAGGAATATTTTGTTCCCAATAACTCGTCACCACTGGTCACCCAGTAGCATCCATTGATACACATTGGTGATTCTTACCTGAATCTGTGTTTATATCGGGCATTGCAGAATGTTGATCTTTAAATTCTGTCACTCCTTCTACATTTATTAGTTCATGTTCTTTTACAGAGACCCTTGTGTCCCCTGCCTTTTAGTATCACTTCAGATTCATGGATTTTTTTTTTTTTTTAAATTGGCCCTGGCAGAGTAGGCTCAGCTGGTTGGAGTGTTGTCCCGATACGCCAAGGTTGCAAATTCAATCCCCCAGTCAAGGCACATACAAGAATCAACCAATGAATGCATAAATAAGTGAAATAAATTAATGTCTCTCTCTCTTCCTCTCCCTCTCCCTCCCTCCTCCTCTAAAAATCAATCAATAAAAATTTAAAGAAAATAGGGAAGATGCCTTTATGAAAAAAACTTAGTTGTGCCCTGGTTGGTGTGGCTCAGTGGATTGAGTGCTGGACTGCAAACTGAAAAGTCACTGGTTCGATTCCAGGTCAGGGCACATGCCTGGGTTGTGGTCCAGGTTCCTAGCTGGGGGCATGAGAGTCAACTGATCGATGTTTCTCTTGTACAACAATGAATTTGTCTCCCTCTCTGTTTTCCTCCCTTCCCCTCCCTCTCAAAATAAATAAATAAATAATTTAAAAAAATTTTTAAAGTTAAAAATAAAACTTGATGGCTATAGTCCACTAAATATATTATTCCTTTTAGTGCTCCAGTTATTCAAAACTTGGTAAACTGGAACCTTTCAAGATGGCTCTCAGGTCCTTGTAACGTGTCTCCAACGTTCTTTGAGTATTTCTTTGCTTTTCTGACACACGATAAGACATTTATGCTCAACTTGTCCTTTCTCTGCCCTGGACTTGAAGTCAGCTGTTTCTCTAAGAAATTTTTCTTCCTCTTGGAGAAGAAATAGTAATTAGAAAGCAAGATCCAGGCATAAATGTGCTCACTGCTAGGGGTCACTGCTTCCAGACATTCAGTGGAAAAAACTAGGAAATTTAAGTGTTCTTTAAAACCTTGACCTCGTGGTGGTATGTTCAGTTCCCGTCACAGGGCGCTAGCTTACTTTCCGCGTGGCACGCCTGTGCCCCTGTTGACCCACCATGAGAGCGGCGCCTACGGATTCGTAACACTGATATCATGGCCAACAGCAAACCCACTGAGTGAGCTCCAGGATTTCTTTTCAATTCTCTTTGTTGTTTGAGTACATCCAGGTAAGGGTGAGCATCCAGAGAACTATGTCCAAGTCACTTGAATGACTTCACTTTTTTGTGCAGAAAATATAATAATTATCATGTGTGTGTGTGTGTGTGTGTGTGTGTGTATTTACCCCACCACTCTCCCCCACCCCAGCCCTAGATAGATAGATATAGATATAGGTTTAGATACTTAGGTTCATATGTTTCTGTTCACATTCTACTTCAGGATTTGCTTTTTCCCCTCATGTTTTTTTATGTGGTTTTATTCTTTTAATATGTAAAATACTTATATAGGCTAAAAGTCAAAACTGTATAAAGCAACATACCAAGAGAAGCCTCATTTCTACTACTATACAAGAAGCAGAACCACTTTCATTACTTTCTGATTTGTCCTTTCTGTCGTCCTTATTGTGAAAGTAGCCGGCACCTGTCCATGTCAGGCTCCTCGCTGTGCGCCCCAGGACTGACCTGAGGTGTGACCAGGGGACACACGCTGGAAGCGGAGTGGAATGCGTCACTCCTCATTGTCCCATGCTCTGTTCGTTTGCTTAGTTTTGTCTGTTGCAAAATGCAAAACACTCTGCGGGAAGATAATTGACCAGCAACTGGGAGGAGCAGAGGTGCAGGCCCCTCAAATAGAAGGAAGATGTCCGAGTTTGGCTTTGACGGTTCCGTGATCGCTTTCGGCAGAAGTGGAGCTCACTCCGGTGTCCCGGAGCAGGTCCGAGACTGCGAAACAGACCTTGACTGAGCAGACAGGTTGCTTCTCTGGCAGGCCTTTGGGTGCAGCTGTCGTTTTGTACTTGAGTGACTTGCGTTTCCCTTTCCTTTTCATCCAATATTATCTAGTTTTAATCCTCTCCGGCATAAGAATTGCAGGGAACACATTTTTTCTTTGGAATAAACATCTTGGGGAAGTTAACGTTTCACATTTGTTGTTGTTCTTTACTTCACATTAAGGAGCAATGAAAACTAGGAGAAAACCTAAACCAAAAATTCCCCTAAACTCCAAATGACCTCAGTAGGAATGTCTTCCAGTGTTTCAGGTCTAAACTCCTTTGATGAGTTCAGGAAGTGACTTTTTAATCCCACTTCAAATGACAACCAAACTATTGGTGACCGTGGATAAACACTTGTAATAGATTCCATTAAACATGGTTTTGGGGTCAGAATGAAAAGAGTTAATCTTAAAACTACAGGAAACTGGGCCTGAAGGTATTTCCTCTACGACTGGGTCCTTTTCTTGAGCCGTGAGAGTTCTCGGCCTTAGAACCAGATCCTGCCAATATGAAGTCGCCTTGTCCGTTTTTCCTTGGAGGATGAGGTCCGTTTTGGTCACGTCAGGGTGCTCGGAGTAGAGAAAATAAACTCTGGAAATTGATCACTGCTAGATAGGGGCTAGAAAGGGAAGCGTGAGGTTTTTGCCGATGTTTTCCATTTATTGTGTCAGAATGCCCATTGTATTACCACTTACTTAATATTTTTCTTCAAGTATACTCACTTCTAAAATTCAGATTTATATCATTAAAAAAAGGGACATGAGAAGGTGTTTGAGAAATGTTCATCATTCACTGGCATCAAACTAAGACTTTTCCCCTTAAGTAATTAGACAGACCAAAGGAAAATTGAAAAAGGGGTAACATTTGATTGCTGTTTGATTCAATGTTATTTATGGGGAATCCTTGTACCACCTAAAAAACGATCTCCATCAGGTATAAATAAGGGTCCACCGAGAGAAGCATTGCCCGGTGCCGTGTTTTGACTGCACTGGTGATATTTGGGAAGGTGGTAACCACTGGCACAAAAAGCTTTTACGTTCAACTTGTTAGAATGTCTTTTACTACTAGGGTCACCATCGTTTGACACATGTTTCAAAAAGTCTTATTTCAGATCAAGACACTGTTTTCCTCTGGGAATAGAACATACATACCATACTCTAACCCACATTCAAAAAAGGCTGGAGGTTGCCCTGTAAGGAAGCGTAAAATGTGACAGGACTAAAGGTTAGTCAAAGTAAGGTAAACCAGGAAATAAACTGTGTAAGAAAAATAAGGAAAGGGAGCATAAAATAAAATTATCATGTGATTGCCCTGGCTGGGTGCTTAGTTGGTTGGAGCGTGTCCCGTACCCCAAAAGGATGTGGGTTTGATTCCCAGTCAGGGCACAGACCTGCATGGGGTTCCAGTCCCCAGCAGTGGCAGCGAGTATGGGTGGCAACTGATACTTCTCTCTCTCTACCCACTCTTCTCTCTAAAATCAGGAAACATATTTTCGGGTGAAGATTAAAAAAAACTGTCATGAGACTAAAAGTGCATCTCATGGTGACCTGTATACCTGCCATGTGGGAATGTGAAATTTGGCATGAGCTTCCTAACAGCCAGTGAGAAAGATATACAGTCTATTCCTCAGCTCCTGAGGTCTGTAAAGTAAAACCAACTACTTAGGGAAAACATGGGCATTTCTTTCAGGAACCCTCATAGAGGGAAATTTATATTGTCTGTTGAGTGTTGCCTTCAACAGTATCTTATTGTAAGTGTATAATTTTTAAGATAATCACTGATTGACTCTGATGACATTCCACCAGGGAGAAATTAAGTACAACTGATTCTGGGAGTGGACAATATGAAGTTTGGCTCCCTGCTACTCTGCCTTAAAGCAGGCACATGTTTTAGATTATCCAGACGTGTATTCTTCAAGCATTCCTCCCCAAACGTGGTTCCTCTCGCTCAGGAGAATGGCAGTGGGTTTGATGTTGTGCTTCCTGGATCTGCCTGGACCGTAGGTGAACTGGGGGGAGTTCGGGGCCCAGCAGGGACAGGCTGGAGGGCCAGAACTCCTCTCAGTTTGAATCTGCTCCAGTGCACAGACAGGTAAATGGGGAGAGGGGGGCGGCTTGAGTTCCCAAATTCCACTCAGTGCAGCATGGTTTGAGACTGAACGGAGTTTAATATGCTTCAAACCAGCCAGGCACCTTGGCCAAGAAAGGAAACCCTCAACAAATCCCTCACAGGCCACCTCGCTTTGATCCTGGTTCCTGGAGAACTCGGTGACGGTAACCAAAGGAAGCCACTTTCCACATGGGATCGTTACTTAACTCACAAATCAACTTACAGCCAGGAAGTGGAGGTGTCTACCAAAAATAACAACTTTAATTTAGAATCGTTGGTGTTTAGCCCTTCTGACAAGTTAATTAGCAAAGTCAGTTGTCTGAAGTGATAAGCTTGCATCATAAATGGTAAAAGAAGGCCTGTTTGTACAACACTTTGCGTTCTAGGAGGCCTGTGCCCAGCTCGGCTGAAAGTCGGGTCAGGCATCGGATCACTGGAAACAAGTTACAGAGAGGCCGGAATGGAAAGCTGTTCTAATCTGATTGAAACTGCTGCCCCAGGAAAACGTTTCTCACTGTGACTCTCAAACTGTTCCAGCCCAGGATCTGAGTGAGCCTCTGTAGTCCAGGGTCGAGTTCATGCCCTTGGCCTCTGACCTTGTCCTATCTGAGGACCCAAAGGTCCTGAGAAACCCCGACTAACCAGTATGCTCTGTTGCCTCTTCAGCCAGGGCTGGGTCAGTCTCGCTTTACTGTGGATCAAATGTCTGGGCCTTCTAGACTCACTAGCTGCAGTCTACCGTGGTCTAGGTGAACTTGGCCATCCAGATTTGGGGCAGACTCAGCCATAGAAAGTGGACTTCCTCATGAAAGCAAATACTTAGCAAAACCGACGGAGACATAGTTTAAGACCTAGTAGGTTCCCGGGCCTAGAGCGCGCCCTGCTGTGCCGTGCAGGAGACGCTCCTGCCGGAGCACGCCCATTCAGAATCCCAGAGCAGGGGCCTCGACCGGAAAGCTTTCCTGGGGGATGTCATGTTTGTTTGGTACTTGCAAAAGCCTTACCTCAGAATGCCAGCTCCTCTTCTGTAGGGTTTTAGGCCTTTCCTTTCTTTGGCCATCGTGGAAAAGAATTTTGGCAGACGGAGGCTAGATTGGCCTGCCTTATCTCCATCTCCCCTGGACACTGCTGTTGAGTTGCCTGTCTCACATGACAGGAACCACTTTCTGCTGGTTTTGATTGAGTCCTCTGGCACACTGGGTAGGGTTTGTTGTAACACACATTCCCCCTGCCAAGGTACACACACAGTCTTTCGAACTAAAGGCCTGTTTTATGACTCCCCCCAACCCTGCTAAACTTAATTTATTCTACACATCTCATGGCAGGGCTCAGCCTTTGTGGGCACTTGGCTGCCAGGACCAGTGTGGATCAGATGGGCCATGTCTGTAATCTGTGCTTGTTGGGGAACAGGAAGGCGGCTTCCTTCTGGGGTCTGCTTTCAGAGAGAGAGTTGTACTGATTACAACAAAAATGTCAACACACCCATTCACGAGTAGAACTTAGACGTTTATCCTAGAGTAGCAGCCGAGTCTGTGTGAGCCCTAGTTTTGAGTTGGGTAGAAAGCGGTCCCATCCTCTGCCTGTCACCCCAGGCACAGCTCTCCTGCTCCTCCTGTGACACACGGGGACCCGGGGAACTCAGGGGCAGGGGAGAGCGGGTGCGTCCCTGCGGGCTTTGGTCGCTGATGGTGCACTCTGGTGGTATGTGACAATTTTATAGCTTCGAAAACTCCATTCAGGTGAGCAGATGGGATCATTTAAAACCCCTTTAACCAAAAAATACCTCAGCACCACGATTCCCTCTTACCAGAAACAGCTGTGACTGGGATGTGCGAGTACCTGAAAAACCTTAGTGGGAAGAGTGAGGTATGGCGGGAAATGAGCGTCAGACATCGCTATTCTAGATTCAGTCATGTAATCAGCAAGTACTGCTATTGGCTGCCAACTCTGCGCCGGGAGCCCGGTGCCTGGAAGCTGGGGCCACACTGGCGAGCAGCGTATGAGCCCTGTGCTCATGGGCTCTACAGGCCAGGGGGGAAGACAGATGCCATTCTGCATGTCACACAGATCTATAATGAAAGTCATGACCAGGGCTCGGAAAGGGGAGAACCAGGACTGGGACCTATTAACAGGCCCTGCTCTAGACTTGAGGGTGGGCAGACGTGGCTTCCCTGGAAGCAATATTGACCTGAGATCTGCAGGGAGTAAGGAACAACCAGGGAGGGGGGAGCAGTGTGGACGGAGGGACACCATGTGCTAAAGCGCGTGTCTGGCTCAAATGTCAAGAGACATAAGAATTACCTGGAGCTCTCTTAACATTTAGCCCAGAGAGCAGACTCAGAGGGTCAGACTTGGGGCCTAGAAATCTGCCGCCCCCCCAGGGGCTTCTGATGAAGACCCTCCTGGGAAAACACTGCTTCAAACCTTGTTGGCAAAGCTCTTTCTTCCAGTTGGCCGAGTTTGCTAGGGAAAACTCCAGGCCTCCTTCATAAGGGTGGATGCAGTCTGGTTTGCTGTAAGTGTAACCCCAAGTGCTTAGGGGGCCCTTGCCAGCGTCCTGGTCACGGTGAGCTTTGTGTCTCCTTGATGGAAACGATCCTGGCTGTGGCCCAGCCAGTTCTCAATGATGGGGGAGAGTCATCGCGATACTCCCAGACAGGTGTGAGACTGAGCCAGCAGGGCTTCCTCCTTGGCGAACGGCTTTCTGGAGACTCTGGGGCCACGACCAGCATTCAGGGGTCAGCTGGGTCCCACCAGATTCTGAGCCCCCTTTTCCCTCCACTATCCCCACTGGCACAGGACCTAAAGAACTCAAGGTGGCAGGACTGTTACTGGGATCGGAGTCGCCGATTAAACTACATCATGTGTTTTCTACTCTCCCTTTCAAGTCTCTGCTTATATCAGGAGAACATTTGGACGTGCGCTCCTTTAAACCTCTGGGACGCTCGCTAATCTCCTTGCAATGCAGAAAGCAGACCTCAGAGCCTTCTGCAGACAGCAGGAACCAGCTCAAACGCAGTAATTGTTTGGGTTTTGTTCTTATTTTGACACTCACCCTCTATTTATGGTAAGCGGCACTGCTTTTCCATTTACAATAGCAATATGCAATTTCCTTTCCAAATAAATTGCTTTTACAAAAAGAGTGCATTTTAAAAAAATAAGTAAACAAGACAGGAGCACAAGTTGTGAATGATACACCCACACGACTGAAGTTGGGGAAATATGGGCACCAGAAGGAGACATCTGGATTTTCTATCTTGTTTAATCCTCACAGCAATTTTGTGAGGCAAGACAATCATTTTCCCAGTTCACAGCAGAAGTAAATTCCTCAGAGAAGGGAAGTGACTTGCAGAGAGACTGGCCACTCTGCTCCGTCTGCCCTTGGCTGTGGCTGGAAGACAGTGAACCACATACTCCCGGGACCCTCCCCACCCCCGTCCCTGCTACCTCTGCCTCCTGCTTTCTGGGCATTTCTCTCCCTGTGCACAGGTTACGGCCGCTGTTTGGGGGGAAGGTAGGGTCTGCCTCCCCTCTGTCCCGCCCTTCTTCCTCATTCCAGCCCGGAGAACTTTGGGTTGAGAAGCGAAGAGCAGAGCTGGAGGACACCAGAACCCGCTTTCCCGCAGACTATTTGGACATGGATTATTCTGTGGGCAGCCTGGAGCGCAGTTCAAAACTCGCTGACATTTAACAGTTTGGCGCTGGCAAATGTTGGCAGGTTTATTGTGCTCTTGAAAATGGTCAGCGTGTCCCAGAAAGTCAATGCTCTGTATGGAGAGGCAATTTGCGTGCGGTTTGTGTTCAGAAGGGCTCAGCATTTTAAGTTTCCTCAGCGAGTGATTAGTGGCATAGTCAAGGTCTGATTCACCAGGTCATTTCTGTCCTGGGAGAGAAAGTCTGTCCAGTTGCAACCTCAGAAACTTTGTTTTGGTTCTGTGGCACCGGAGGCTTCTGGAACAGCCTGCGAGAAGGTGCTGACGCACCTGGCCTGGGAGTGCCCGCCAGGGCCAGCCTCTCGCTGAGCCGTCCAGGGAAACTGAAGTCGGCGGAGACATACAGTGACTGCTTCCGAGTGACACGCCTGCTGTGACACCCTGGCAACGCACTGGGAAGCATGTGGGGTTTTCCAAAAGTGGCTGTTCATCTCGTCTGTAGAAGAAACCTCAGCTTTTCCTCCTTCTCAGCTCAGCCCAGGCAGCGTCTCCCGGAGCCAGAGAGAATGCAGAACCTTCTGTGCTTGGGAATTCAAAGAAATGGGGTGCTTTTCTCTGCAAGTTTGTGACAGTTTGTTCACAGCCACTTCCCTTTGCCCCGCAAGTCTGAGGCACAGGCTGATTTTTCTCACATCTGCACGTGGTGTTTTTAGCCCACATTGAAGAGGGGCTGCATTTTAAGTGTTGGTGGCCAGCAGAGAGCACAGAGGCCCTGTTACCTTAGGTGAGTCATCCTGGTTCCATCCCTGCATCCGTGGCACACGGAAGAGTTTTCTCCCCAGGGCCCCAGGGTCCCGTGGGGGCAACAGGAGAACGTATATGAGCAAGGACTTTGAAAGGGTTAAGAGCACAAGGTAATCGGCTTTTCTTTCGCCGGTGTTTTAAGCAGTGAAGGTTTGGTGCGGCATGCCGGCCCTCCATGCACGCATACCCACGCATCTGCCCTACCCTGAACTGTTCACGAGGAGCAGAAATTCACTCAAGCTGGCATAAGCGGATTGCGCCCAGCTCTCAGAACACAGTTGTTAGCCTCACGAGCACCCAGATCTGGAAGTCAGGTTCAGCGGGATGCAGCAGAGCCAGTCGGGATTTCAGAAACAGGTCCCTCTTTGCCCTCCTCGGGGACTGGCAGTTTCTCTGGTTTGTTCTCAGTTCTCTGACTCTGTGGCGTCTGTGTTCCTCACTGTCCCTTCTGTGTCAGCTCTGTTCTTCTCCGCTTGTCCTTGGTCCCACAAGGCTGCTCCTGCCTCCCCTGACTGAGCTGCTGTCTCCACCTGCACCAGGGCCCGAGCAGATTCTTTGCCTTTTCATGTTCCCGTCCTGCACAGACAATGATCAGTGTCTGTCTGACGGGACAAAGAGACAAGGCTGCTCTCAACCAGAGGCCAAGGACTAGGGGAGGGGACTGCAGCTGCCCAAGGGTCAGGAGGTGGGCATGGCACCCGCCCTCAGCTGTCTGGAGCACACTGCTGGGGAAGCTGGGACTTTACTGAATCTATCCTTGTATCCAATTTCCAAATTCCCAGGAGAGTATCTGATTGGTGTCACGTCAAATGTCCATCCCTAGGATGGTCCCCTGTGGCCTGAGGCTGGCACCTATGGAACAGACATACTTTTAGGCTCCCCACTGTGGGTGTGGGGGTGAGTGGGACAAGGAATGGCACCCCAGATGGAGTGTCCAGCTAGCAAGCAGGTTCTGGGACTGATCAACCTCCTTTCCTCCCTCAAAGGCAAATAACCTTTGTCCTTAATTTCAGGACAAATTGGTAGGTCTTAGGTAGACACTGATCGTCTATTGATGAACAAGCAGCTCGGCGTGTGCATGGGGTACGGCTGGTGCTCTGCGCTGCATCTTTAAATGTGACACTTGACCTGTCTGGAAGACCCCCAACCCTATATCATGTCCTTGGGCGCCGCTCACCCCACTTCTCTAGCACATCTAGAACTGGGAGCGTCACGCTGACTCCCCTTCCTGGTCCCCACCTGAAGTCTCACCCGGAGAGCAGTTCAGCAGCGAGGCGGGCCCCCTGTGTTTTTTCTCTGGAAGAGGCATTTGGAACCAGTTGTGTGGTGGCCCCTTCGAGTCAGCTGTTTGGAAGTGCAACAGCGCACACTGGACCGCATCGTAGAAAGGGCCTTCCGGCCAGTGTCTTGAACTTTTGTGTTTCTGTGGAAACGCCCAACTCAATTTCCTGCTGGATTTTTTCTTTTTTAATGGCTGGGCATTAACCTGGGAAATACTACAGTATTTTTTAAAATTCTGCTGATGTTAAGCAAGCAGCACCAGTACCTTTTGGAAAAAACAAATCAGCATTCAATAATGGGAAATAAATTGTTGAAGGCTGATGTCCCATTGAGAGGGATAAGAGACCAATGAGAACCTCTGCTTAATTAACAGTTTCATCCTTGATCTTTCACTCAGCCTGTTTCACAACAGCTTCGTTTGGCAGACAGAGAGACGTGGATTGACGTTTCTTCGTAAGGCAGGGCATGGAGGACTTCGTGTTGTGTTTATTCCCATATTTAGTTCTATACTGGGTATGTAGCTCTTTGTTACTTACCCTACATGAATCACTTGGATGCATAAATTCAAGGACACATGTTTGCGGCTCTCACACATCTGTCTTGAATTTGATCTTTTCCACCCTGTCTTCTGCTTTCCAAACAATTGACCTCCCCCTCTGTCTCTGTGCTGTGGAACCCTTTCATTTCAAGAGCTGGGGAGGGAAACGATGCCAGCCACGACCCATTTCTATTCAGAGGTGTCTCAGGGGATGGCAACTGCCATGTCCTAGTGCAGGGGACACAGGGGACACAGCTGGCCCACAGCAGAGTGGCTGATGCTGGTTTCAGGACTGTGGAGAAGCCTGGCTTGCTGGGTTCTCCGTGAGGCGCCGCTCCCGGCATAGGCCATCCAGCCCAGTTTTCAGAGGACCTTCATGTGCCAGGCTCCCTGCAGGATGGTGCCTTATGCCCATCCTCTTTGATCTTTTTTCCAGACTGGGAATTTTTCACATCATTGTAAATGTTTCCTTTCCTCCCTGGTCATTTGGCTGGGGCTCAGTGGGACTTCCTGAGGCAGGAAAGCTGTAACAAGGGGTCTCACTGGGCACTCGGAAAGTTCTGCCAAGAAACTGTTTTCTGTGCCTCCAGGGCAAGGGGAAAATTTAAAACCACCCTGATGAAATAACAGTCAGGTAGGAAATTGAAAGGAGTGCTCTGCTGAGTGCTCGCGGCTCCACAGTGGAACAGGGAGGGATGGCGCTGAAATGATCAACTTCCCCGTGATTCCCGCAAACCACACTTCCCGCTCCTATTTTCCTTTGGAGAGGGGACGTGGAAAGGCTCACCCTGCCGACTCGGAATTTATAGCATTTGGGTTAGTAGGTGTTATGCAACCGCATTCCTGATCCACTGGAAGCTGCAGAGTGTGGAGCCTATTTGCCTGATTTCCTTTTTGGATAGCAGCGTATTTGGTAGCTATTTAGGAGCGATGACGGATGTGTGAAAACGAACTACCGCTTGCTTGCTTTTCAGGCTGCATCTGTGGTGTCCATTGTGAGGGGCTAGTAAGCGATTCTTCCTCAGCCTAACCCTCATCACCTTCACTTACCAAGTTCCTGCCGCACACAAGGCACTGAAGATGCAAAAGCAGCACCAGATTTAGTCCCCCGGCGGCCGGGAGGTATGGGGGGGCCAGCAACTCACGGGATGAAGGAGATGCCAGACGGCCTTTTGGCTGTGAGCCCGGTGAGGATGACAGTAGGGTTCCACATGGGCAGGGCTGTCTCTTGCTATGGACCGGGTGGGTCACTTGACATCTTAAAACTTTCTTGTTTCCATAGCTTATGAAATCCACCTCTTTCTGTCATTGGAGCTTTTTACTCTGGTACCTGGTCCTAGGGGTTCTATCATGCGCAATAAACCCTGGCTGGACAGGTGTTGCTCAAGTGCTGAGTCTGAGAGTTAGTAGAAAGCCAAGCCTGGAGCTCCAAGGTCATGGCTTGTCAGCCCACCCAGAACTGAGGGAGGGGGCGCGGAGGGAGGAGCCCTGCTGTCCTTCCTCAGAACACCGGCTCCTGGGAGGGGCGCATGTCTGTTTTCAGATGCAGAAGGTGTCTTAGTGTGGATTTTTTTTTAATTTGAAAGAACAAACCAAACCCTGCTGGCACATTGTTTTTCGAATTTCCTTCATCAGCTACAGCCAGTTCCCAGATTTGACCAACTTACATTTTGTGTCGAGCCTTGTGGGATGGATCCATCCGGGTGAATGGACGGCACCCACCACCTTCCCACTAAGGGAGGGTGCGGTGGGGGAGCGGCACTGCCGCAGAAGCAGCCCCTCTGGCAGCAGCCCGGGGTCCGCGCGGAGTGCCGCTCTCCCTCCACATGGCCCTTGTTCCTGGGGTTTCTGTTTTTATTGTTTTGTTTCAACCTTATGGGCCCTAAAAAAATATGGTGTGCAGATGCTCAGAATGTATTTCTCTGCGGTACGAACGTAACATTCTGGGTAGCACTGGTATGGTGACGTACCTCTCGCAGGAAGTGGCAGGTCAAGGGTCCCGGTGTCCCAGGGAAGACACACCGCTCAGACCGAGTGTGGGCGAGCTGGGGTCCCCCACAGTGTCAGCAGAGGGGTGCACAGCGACAACAGCCACGGAAACCTCATCCCCCGCCAGACGCGATGGCCTCTGGAGCTGGGACGTGGTCTCTCGGGTCCCAGACCAGTTCTGGCTTCTTGTCCTCTCCTGTGCAAAAACTCCAACCACTTCTCCAGCTCTTTTTTCTTTGGAGCATTCAGCCCTAGTCTGTTATTACTAGCCGCCCCCTTGCTGTTCCAAACCACTCTGCCCAGCAGAGGTTTTTACACCAGATGGGGCTTTCGGAAATCCCTCCGTCAGCTTGTGAGAGTGTTCTCCCAGGGAAGCGGGGCAGCCTTCCTCTACTCCATCTGCGGCGTCGGCCAGAAAGAACTTGGCAGCCATATGTCGCTTTGTACTCCCTGTGAACTGCTCGCCTCCCGGCTTGTTGAGTCACCGGCAGGAAGTTGTATGGTATAGCCAACGAAGCTCTTCCACGCTGTTACAGATGCTACCAGGTCCCCAGTGTTTGGGAAGCGGACTCTCCCAGCCCGCAGTGAGCTACAGCCATGAAGAACTTTTTGCATTTCAGCACTTTTGAAAGGGTGAGAAGAAAACATTTACATTTTTGTCTTTATATCTGTGGCCATCATCGTTATCTCGTCCATTTGCTGTTGATTAAAGGCCGGTCTGAAGGTGCTGAGAAGGCAGCCGTGTGGAGGAAGGCGAGCCCAGAATGTGCTCAGTTCCCTGTCGGCTTCCTCGGCTATGGGTCGCACGTGGGCTGCGACCGCTTTCCCAAGCACAGCCTTCACTCTCACCGGTAACCCACTGTGGCCTTCGTCACCGGAACATCAAGACTGCAGCCCACTGCCGGTGCCAGTGGCCAGGCCTCTGAGCTGCGTGGAACACCACCTTTTTATTTCCTAGCTTCTCGTGTCTGTCTGCATGGTTGTCTCAGCTCTATGTGTCTCTGGTGCTTGTGGTCAGAATCAGTGGCCATTTCTCACTTTGAGTTCTGCCCCTCCCCCGTGTTGAGAAAAGCAGCCACCGGCCAGGTGCTAGTCTGGGAAGTACCTCCGTTTCCATCACGTAGTGGAGATGCTGCCGCACCCAGGGTCACCGCTGAGGCAGCAGGGACTCCTCGGCTCTCCCCTCCCTTGGTCGGGGTCGATCGGCTCACCTCCTGGCAGAAGGCCCCTTGTAAAACACTCTGTGTTGTTTGTGTGGATCGGTCTGCAGTGGCGCTGCGGTGTCCTGATCACCAGTGAAAAGCTGCTCAGGAAGTGCTCTCGCAGTCTGAGGGCCGTTGCCCAGAACGGGCTTTCATACAAGGTCTTGGAAGACACAAGGGGAGGTGTTCTCAGGCCAGCTTGCTGTCTGCCGGGGTGGCTCTGAGCACTTCCTGTGTGTGATCTGTCTTCACGGTAACACCAAGGGGTAGGGAACATGGACCATTTTGCAACTGAAGAGAGCAAGGCTTGGGAAGGCCCAGTCATTCACCTAAGATGGCAGGGCCAGGATTCAAAGCCAGGCCATCTGCCCCGAAAACTTGTGCTCCTACCTGCTACACTCTGCTCCCTGTGTTGATGCAGTGAGGGTTTGAGGCTCAGAGCACAGCAGTCCCCTTCGAGAAAGGACTAATAATGGGCAGTGATTGCTTTGTGTTCAGAAACTAACAGGAGTATGTGGTGTGCAGGCCTGTATCCCAGCCATCGGTGGTGGGTTGGACGGCACGCGGGAGTGAAGAGTTGAGGGGGAAGGCTGGCAAGGCGTGTGGCGGACGGCTGGCTGCTGCTGAGGACAGATGTCTCTCTGGTAAAGAGAGAAGATACTAGCAGCAAATAGATTTCTGTTGTCAAAGAGTATCTTGCAAAATGAAGCAAGTCTCTTAAGAAGACAGGGAGTCCCAGCACCACCAGGCTGGGAGTAACCGGCACTGACTGTGTGAGGGTGTCTCCTGGCCTCGGTCCTCTATCTGCAGGTTCCCAAACTGATCCGAGGCCTGCCCCTCCCCCGCCCCCCCATCAGGATGGGAACCTGCTGCCGACATGGCTCTAAGTGGGTTTAGAGCATTCATCGCATTTTCCCACTTATGGTCAAGGAGAAAGGACAGGATTCTTTGTAGACATCATCACCATCATTTGTAACATGTATTAAAAACTTATTAAATACTAGGCAGTGTTCCAAGTGTTATACACATATTTGTCCAATTAATTCTAATAGCGACAATATGAAACAGGTATTTTTTCCATCTTATTTATTTATTTTTAGAGAGAGGGGAAGGGAGGGAGAAAGGGAAATATCAATGCATGGTTGCCTCTCGCATGCCCCCCAGTAGGGACCTGGCCCGCAGCCCAGGCATGTGCCCTGACTGGGAATTGCACTGGTGACCCTCTGGTTGGCAGGCCAGAGCTCAGTCCCCTGAGCCACACCAGCCAGGGCAGAAGCAGGTATTCTTATTATCCTAGTTTTATTCATGAGGAAACTGAGGCTCTGAGAGGTGAAGTAACTTGGCCAAGGTCGCCCAGCAGGTATGTAGTAGAGTTGGGATTTGAACCCCGGCAGTCTGGCTCCAGAACCACATTCTTGCCCATTTCCCCATACTACTGGTATCTGATGAGCAGAAGTATTGACCAAAGACTTGACTCACTGAACTCAGCTGTGAGCTGGGGGTTCCTGCAGCCGCCCCATCTGGAATGGAGGTGGTTACATGGTGGGTGTTTGAAGCGCTGTGTGTTCGACTGAACATTCCTGACGTGGTCACTAAACTAGGACGGAGCCAGCCTTCCTCGTCTGTCGCCCTTTTTTGCTCATCTCTCCTGGCAGTTGTCACGACCTGCTTCATGTTAAGCCCATACATATGTACTTGTAGCTCCACGCTTTATTTACTGTGATAAAATATAGGTAACATCAAATTCACTGTTTTAAGCATTTTCCACTTTTAAACGGTAAGGCTCCTGAAGGCAGGCACAGTGTCCCTCCCCGTTCACTTCCCCGGCAGCACCCTAATGTTTAAGTAACTCACCCCAATAGAGCTGTCTTGGATTGCATGGCCCACTGAGGTCAGCTATAAAGTGGTCAGAAAACTTACTCTTCTGAGATTTAGAGAAATGAAGAATAAAATTTTAATGCCCCATCTCCCTAGTCTTTTTCGTTTACTGTAGCCTGAAGCGGAGTTAGACCCAGAAGGAGGGCGCATGGTGCTTAACGCTTGGTGCTTTTGTCTGCAGGAAGCAGAGTGAATACGTTATTTTCTAAACCTCACGCTCTTGTGACCCCTGGGGCAGAGGTCTTCTTTCTGAACCAGCCATATGAAGGGGAAATTGATTGTTAAACTAGCTTCATGACTGCAAATCCACGCACTAGGCTTTGATTTCTCATCAGCTAGGGACGACCATGCGCCCCCCCCCCCCCCACTGCTCCTAGGCTGGTGGGGCCTCTGTGGTGGCTTCAGGCAAAGGAGAGCTGGAAGGTGCGGAGGGTGCAGAGATCAAAGGCGCTGTTCGATACAGGGAGGAGAGCTCTAACTCCACTAGTGCTCGTTTGGGATAATTTATTCTGCAATTGAAAGAGCCTTCTGGGCACCCATGTATCCCAAGGAACTAGGAAGAGGCTTGTTCAGGAGGAAGCCCTTTAAACTGCTGAGCTTGACTGCTAGCCAGGCATCCAGTCTGGCTGATCCACACAGGGTTTTCTCTCTCCCTTCCTCCATGTATTCCATTCCTTCCTTCCTCCTTTTGTTCACCCATCATTTATTGAACACAGAACACATGCCAACTGTTGTTGGCCAACAGCTGTGCCAGGCTGGGGAAAACTTTCAGTCACAGGTCAGATCGCACAGTGGGAACCACGCCTCAGAAGCAAGATTCGGTCCTAACTCTGAGGATCTGGGGCCGGGGCCCGGTGGAGCATTTAGAATGGTTCTGGGGTGGCAGCAGTAGCTGACATTCGTAATAGCAGCTGAGTGTAATCATTTCGTACCTGATCTGTGCCGGGCCCTGTTCTGAGCACTTCACGTCACACATCTAATCTTCACAATAGTCCAATGACGTGTGGGCATTGTTACTCCATTTTACAGATGAGAAAACCTAGCGAGAAATTGGGTAGCTTTTCCGACCGAGGTCACCAGCTAGTAAGTGACCAGCGTTAGACCCAGGCAGCCTGTGCCGACTCACCTCGAGTGTATGTACGGCCTTGACATTGGAGGGTGGGACCAGGGGAGTTTCTCCTTTCACACTGTGTATATAATGGGCTTTGGTCATGTTTGGTTAGGAAGGGTGGGGACACTTTTAAGGATATGTTTCCAAAAGCCGCTTACGCTCCCAGAAAGGGTGGCGTTGACTGTGGTCCGCATTTGCGGCAGGGCAGGAGTGAGGTTTGCCTGCGACGCCTCCAGCAGCTCTCACCAAGGTAGATTAATCCTGCATCTGTGTTAGCTTTGGCCTGATCCCACGGATTTGCAAGCAGCTGTTGAGAAATAAAAACTTAGACCCCCAGTCAAGTGCAGGGCCCAGTCCTCAGAACTGAGAGGCAGGTTCCATGTCCCACTCGGGCTGGGGCTTCTCGGAAATCGCCGGGTTGCATTTCCCTGTTGCATCTGTGGGTGCTAAGTAACCCCTGCAGTGTTTCAGACCAGCTTAGATGCAGAGTTTGTGTTTTTACAGTCCACCAGTTCCCTGTCCCTTTTGACCTTCGCCTCATTGTTCCGTGGGTCACTGTGAAAGCCTTTCTGACCAGCGTTCCTAGAACAATAGAGCTTCCACCACAGCCTCGGAGTCATTAGCCAGAACTGGCCACCAGGCCAAGGGGTGGGCGCTTTTACGGAACTAGAGAGCCCATTCTGTCATCCTTTTTGATTTTTGCCAAGTTGAGCTAATACCATCTCTTTTTTTTCCCATTTCATCTTCATTGCCTCGCTTCTGAATTCGGCGAACTAATTATGAACACTTAGATTTCTAGGCTTTGGGGTTTTGCTGTGACCTATTTATTAGTCACCTGGGCTCTGGGCAGCTGTGCAAGGTGATTCAGCACGTCCAGTGGGTCATCAAAATGAACTTTGGGTGGCCTCGTTTGCCAGGACAGTTGCTGGAGGAGGAACAGGGCTTGGGTGTGAAGTCATTTGGTCTCTCCCACCCAGGCAGCGCCTGGCGGGGCTGTCCCTCAGCGGGCCTGTTTGCCTCCCAAGGTCCCCTGGACAGGAGCTCTTGCTCCCCCTCCTGTCTCCCGGCTCAAAGGCTGCGGGGATGGGGACTGCCCTACGTAGCCCCCCGCCTCCTGCGCTCTTTCCTGGACTGGACTGCGTTTCACGCTGCAGTCGTCCCAGCCAGAAGGTGGAGAAACAAGCAGGAACCCTGCCAGAACCACGTGTGGTGTCAGAACTCTCCTGAGTGGGAGAGTGGGAAGAGCAAAACCCAGAGCGGCAGTTGCTGTTTTAAAATCTGAAACTCCAAAATGGGAGGTGGGAGGAAGAAGGAAAGAAGAAAAAGGCAAACAGACCACATAAAAACTGGCCAAAAAAAATGTAAATGTTTTGCAGAGGGTGCTTATGGCAAAAATACCACTTTTTACAGAAGGAAATCCCCGTTTTTAGAGTTTTATGTACAGGCTACTAACTCTATACAGTTGATGGATTAACTTTAAAATAGAGTTGACAGGAAAACATTTTTTTGAAGAGGATGCTGACAAGAAAAGAGGAAAATAAGCATAAATTTGACTCAAATATTAATAATGCGCCCCACGTGTACGGTGCTTTCCTTTTCAGAGCGTCTCCGCACACAGCACCTCATTACGTCACACAGGCCCCTGTGATGCAGGTGTCACTGTGCTCTGTGAGAAGGCGCGACCTGCCCAAGGCCTGGTGCCTCCTCACCCTCTGAGATCTGATAAGATATCAGGGACAAGATGGAAATGCAAGCCCCTGAATTCTGTTTGCTTCCTATACTGCCGTGCTTCCATCCCAGGGGGAACTTTAAGATATTCAGGAAGGCACTTATGCTCTTGACTGATTAAGTGCTCTGCTATTGCATGAAGGGAAGATAGCTCACTTCTTGGGGCCCTTAAAAGTAAATACGTTTAGTGCCCAGGCCTTGGTGGTTCTGATCTTCCCTGTGCAAACGGCAGATGCAGGTAGAGACAGCAGGGGGCGCTGAGCTCTGGGTGAGTTTAGAACACAGCCGCCGCTGCACAGCGAGATTTTAATTTCCCACTCTGCGCTTTGGCATCATCTTAGAGTGCAGGCATACGCTGATTTTTACTACAGGAATTTTCACAACAGGAATAAAGACGGGGCAATAGCATAGCTCTCCCAGTTGAACCAAGGTCAAGCTATGCACTAAAATGATCTCTTTGAAATAACGGGGTCTTTATCTGGGGTCCGCACCGGGATGGGATCTGACAAGCTCACTACCGGGCTTCAGGCGATTCGTGAACTAGGCAAAATTGCATCGGAACTTTTTTGTGCATGCGCATTTTTCTCTGGGGAAGGGGTCGGTATCTTTTATCCTCAGAAATGCCGTGACTCCAAATTGGTTATGAAACCACTCTTTTTTCAAGAGTCCTTTTTGAAAACCTTTAGTGGACTTCAGATGCTTCCCACACACAGAGGTGAACGTTGGAGATCATTGCTCTAAGCCCCAGCGTGTCTTTATTTCCAGTCAGTATAAGAAAACCATCAGAGCCAGCCTGTGTGACTTCTCTGACCTGAAACTCACTTTCCAATTTGCATATCGAAACTGACCTGGTCCAAACGGTCATTCCTGTGCCTTGTACTGTTCCAGAGCAGAGTGACAGTGATTGCGGCAGCCTGAGAAAGGAGTAACAGGCAAAGCTACAGATCACTGGTGGACGAATGACCTTCGCCATTCCTAAACAAATTGCTGCTGTGCATACAGAATTAGACGGCCTTGTGTTAGTCTACAAGAGGGTCAACTTTGCAGTGTCAGGTACAAGTCCAGAAGCCTAATTTTTTTTTCTTCACTAAACCAATGGACCTTTACTTGGAAACACAATGTTCACCAACCATTGATAAGACATTATCGCAACACCCTGTCTTTCCAGTGGGGAAAAAAAGGAGAGGACCTCTGGGAGGGGAGGGAAGATAAGGGTGGGAGGCGCTACAGCTCCTTCGCTCTCCGAGCAGGATGCTGAGAGAAAAGAAGTATCTGTGGTGACTCAGGGTGGAGCAGGGGCACGTGTTATGGTCCTTCTGCCTACATAAGGGACCCAGAAAAAATAAAGTCTTCCTTGTCTATCAATGGGGGAATCTTAAGGGGACTAGCCTGGTGCCCTCGGGCTCTCCCAAGTGGGCCCACCTTCAGGGCCTGTGTTGTGAGGTTTGCCAGGGGAAGGGTCCTGACTCCTGCTGAGGGGCCAAGCATCTATGGACCAGGTTGTCCAAGTTCTGAAACCCACCATTACAAAAAAATCTAGCTAAGAGCCAGTCACATGCTCACATTTCAAGTATGGTATGGGTGTCTACATTCAGACTGCTCTCTGTAATCATGTCTCATCTGCCATCTTCATATTTAAGGCTCACAGGCTGCCATGGACTTTAGGAAACAGTCTAGCTACCCACAGAGAGTCTTGTTACAAGGCTGTAGGAGCCCCAAGTGCCAGGGACGATGTGACTGGAGTGATCCCTCACTACACGTGACCAGGGAAGAATTCTTTATGAAGGAACGCGGGTTAGCCTCGGAGCGACTGCTCGGAATAACCGGAAAGGAACTGTCTGTTCCTAGTGAAACTTTTCACCAAAAAGTTACGGAAGGCAACTTTTGTGTGTGATAAAATTTGCCATCTTAACCATTTCTGAGTGTACACAGTTCAGTGGCACTAAATACTGTCACATTGCTGTGCAACCATCCATCCCGTAATTCTTTTCGTCTTGCAAACCCAAAACTCGACACCTATGGCACAGTGAGTTCTCACTCCCCACCCCCGGCCCCTGGCAGCCGCCATGACAGTTTCTGTCCTCAGACCACCCTACGCACCTCCTGCAAGTAGAGTCACACAGTGTCTGTCTTTTTGTGGCCAGTTTCTTTCACTTAGCATGATGTCCTCAGCGGTCACCCATGTTGTAGCATATTGCAGAATTCCCTTCCTTTGTAAGGCCGAGTAGTATTCTAGACTGTTTTGTTTACCATGTTAAAGCCTACCTGTCTGAAACCAGTGGCTAATATTGCATTCAGTAAAATATTGTGTATATATATATTTTTTAATATTTTATTTATTTATTTTTAGAGAGAGGGAAAGGGAGGAAGAATAAGGGAGAGAAAGGTTGTTTCTCACATGCCCCCAAGTGGGGACCTGGCCCACAACCCAGACATGTGCCCTGACTGGGAATCGAACCAGCGGCCTTTCAGTTTGCAGGCTGGCACCCAATCTACTGAGCCACACCAGCCAGGGCAAGACTATATATTTTTAAAATAGCTGTTTTTACAACTTCATCTTTTCATTTGTGCCCTAGATCCTATCCTTTTGCCTGTTCAAGGACTTGGTTCTTGTATTATTCCTTTTCATCAGTTTTGTACTCTATTCTGGATTCTCCCCAATGGCATATGTTACAGTATCTCCCATCTTGAATATATTCTCCCTCTGACCTCATCTTTAAAATATTCTCCCTCTAACTCCATCTTTAAAATACTCTCTCTCTGACCTCATCATGCGTTTTTCCAGCTACAATCTCACTTCTCTGCTCCGTTTACAGCTAAACTCTTAAAGAGAATTGTCTGTAGTCTCACTCAGCCCTTTATCTGCCATTTTCTTTCTCTTTTTATAACCTTTCTTTTTTTTTTTTATTGTGCTCCTCAAAATGCTTCCCATGTCTGCCAGAGGACTCGAATTTGTCTGGGCCCCTGGCTCGCTTCGGGCAGCCCGTCCCCACCTCTTCCAGGCGGTCTGCCGCGGGGCTTCACTGCCGCTGACGGGGCCACAACTGCTCCCTGCCCGTTAAGGTCATGGGTGACCTTAGTGGCCCATCCGCCGGTCAGTTCTCAGTTTGCGCCACATCTCAGCAGCATTCGACACAGCTGCCTACTTCAGAACACTTTCTTCACCTTTTGGGGTCCCAGAGTCTCCTCGTTTCCACCTGACGTCACTCGTCACTGCTTCTCAGTGTCCCGTGCTGGTGGTCCCTGGCTGTGCCCTGGGGTCTCTGTTCCTCTGCAGCCCTGCCCTCCCTTGATGACCGACCCCATCCAGGCACCGGAGGCCCCTGGTTGGTGTCTTGCGCCCCACCCCCAGCTCGTCTGGGTTTGTGAGTCCAGGCGCCTGCTTGGCACCCCCACTGGCGCGTGCAACAGGCGACTCAGATTGACCTGTGCGGACCACCCCCCTCCACTGTTCCTCACCCGGGCTTATCACACCTTCATACACGTTCGCTCCATCCCCCGACCACAGCACGTCCTTGATCGTTTTCTTTAAATTTTAAAAAAAAAAAATTATTGATTTTAAAGAGAGAGGGGAAGGAGAGGGGGAAGAGAAACATCGATATATTGTTCCCCTTATTTGTGTATTCATTTGTTGACTCTTTTATGTGCCCTGACCAGGGATCAAACCCACAACTTTGACATATTGGGCTACTGTTCTAACCAACTGAGCTACCCGGCCAGGGCCATCCTTGATGTTTTTCTTTCCATCACCTCATGACATTAAATTTGTTGCCCTGGCTGGTGTAGCTCAGTGGATTGAGCGCGGGCCTGTGAACCAGACAATCGCGGTTCGATTCCCAGTCAGGGCACATACCAAGGTTGCAGGCCGGTTCCCTGCAGGCCAGTTCCCAGCAGGGGATGCACGAAAGGCAACCATACATTGATGTTTCTTTCTCTCCCTCTCTCCTTCCCTTCCTCTCTAAAGATAAATAAATAAAATTTAAAAAAAATTAAAAAATAAATAAATTTGTCAACCTACTCTATCAGCTATCTCCAGTCACGTCCTCACTGTCTCTGCTGTCACCCAAGTCCTGGCCACCTCTCGGCTCCTGCCTGAGCTGTTGTCAGTAGCCTCCCTGCTGGTCTCTTGCCTTCCACTTGTCTTCCCCTGTGGCATGTTCCTTCCCAGGAGCCACACGGACCTTTTATAACGTAGATCAGCTCATACCACTCCCCTGCTATCCTCACCGTATTATACTTAGAATGAAATTCCATGATTTTTACCAGTCTGCAGGGCCTTCAAAATCGGGTCCGACTGCCCCTCTGACCTCCCCTCCCGACGCTGTCTGGCTCCGTCCACTCCAGCCTTCCCCGGCCCCCGCTGGCCTCTACTCGCCTTCGCTGGGCCTCAGGTGGCTTTCCTCGATGCACTTATGGCTCGCTCATTGTTGGGGTCTTCTGCTCAAATGCCATTTCTTCTAAGAAGCCTTCCCTGATTACTCTGTGAAATATATACCACTCCCCTCCGCATGCTTTGTTCTTGCCTTGCTTTGTTTAACTTCCATCAATCACAAGCGCCTGCAATTATTTTTCTGTCCCTACTCTTGTCTCCCCACTAGAAGAGAAGCTCTGCCAAGGCACTGGCTTCACCCGCCTCGTTCCTTCTCGTGTCCCTTGTGCTTCGAACAGGCTGGCGCATTGAAGGGGCCCAGTTAGTATCTGTTGAATGAGTTTCGGCACTTAACTAGTTGTAAAACATACTGGGGAAAGCAGTCTGTTCATACAACGGTTATATGTGTATGTGTGTGTGTGTGTGTGCACAAAAGAATGGGATCTAGGTCCCAAATGAAAAGATGGAGTTGTAAAAACAGCTCATTGTAAAGTATAGATTCTTCAAAGTAGGTTTTTAGTCTGAAGAGAAAGCTATTCTATTTGTAAAAAAAAAAGAGGCATATATATACACACACATACCCAATTACATGTATATGTATGCCTAATTATCAATAAGTAAAAATATATAAATGCCTAATTATCTTTATATATACACATATGCCTAATTATCAATAGGTAAAAATTAGGCAGCAAAAATGGGATGTGTGCCCTGGCTGGTGTAGCTCGGTGGATTGAGCACAGGTCTGCGAACCAAAGGATCACAGTTCGATTCCCAGTCAGGGCACATGCCTGGACTGCAGGCCAGTTCCCAGCAGGGGACGCACGAGAGGCAACCATATATTGATGTTTCTCTCCCTCTCTCCTTCCCTTCCCCTCTAAAGATAAATAAATAAAATCTAAAAAAAAAAATAGGATATCTTTTTTCCTACTAAATTGGGAAGCTGACGTTGGCGATGACGTTGGTGAGGCTGTAGGGCGCGGGCCTCTCCATCGCCAGCGGTGGCAGCCCAGCACAGAGCTGTCTGAGTGTTCACAGGTCGTGGGTGGTTCCTTTCTCAATCTCTGTGATGTCCTGCATTTCCCATTTTTTCCACTAATTACCTTTTGTCTCCTATTAATTACTTTTTAAAACAGAGAAATCCAATAATCTTAATCTTCCTTTTTTCCCTCTTTAAAATAAAAAAATAACCTGGCTGGGTCCTTGCCCCAGCCAATTTGGGAAGCCGACCCCAGCAGCAGACGGTCGTTTTTAGTTGCCGAACCTCTTCTCTGAAGACTGTTGAATCTGAACCCTGTGCCCGGCTCCCCTGGGATGATGCCGTCAGCGCGCTGGTCCTTGGAGACTGGCTGCGCAGGATCGCGCTTGCTCTGAGTCCTGGGCTAGCCTGGGGAGCCCATCGGAAACGTGGGCCTGGGAAAAACACGCAGCTCCAAGGCGGGGCCCATCCCGTGCGAGGCGGGGTCCCACACCCTTCCTGCCCAGACCCAGGTCTCCACAGGCAGGAAAGCCGAACATTTCTTGGCAGATATGCTGCCCAACTCCCTCACCGCCTGGGGTTGGATTAAAAACAATAATCACAGCCACACAGAGCTTTCCCTCTGCTGGACGCAGTCGGACTTCTGGTGCCTGTTTCCGTAGACAAATCTGTGCCCTGTTCTGCCCGTGCCCGGTGGCCAGCTCTCCTGGGCCCCGCCCCCGGAAGGAAGGCTTGCAGCAAAATCACCGGTGGGCCATTCTTCAGTTCCCCCTTGTTTCTTTCTTTCTTGGAGGTGTACTGATAGCTCTGCATTTTGTTTAATTATGTAGCTTTTTGGGCTCAGCAGTGACGTTCCCGAGCACCCAGTGGCTCACCTGAACAGTGATCACCCCCAAACAGTGTCACCCCCACGGCTGGGGGCAGAGTGAGCGGGAGCAGAGTGAGCCTGCCCGTGCGCGGCTCCTGTCTGTGGGCTGTTGCACTGTTTGCTCGGCCACATCCCACTGGGACCCAGGGCACACAGTCAGCCTCAAGAACCTGCCAGCAGACTGTGGGTTGTTTTGAGTGGCACCGAGACTTGAGGGCTGTGGCTGGCTCGGGATATCGCTCCCTAGTGTCTGCTGGCCAGAGGGCACATGCGTATAATGACTGCCAGCGTCCCAGGGCCTGGCGAAGCGGTGAGTGGGGCAGATTTTAACTTCTGGTCTTCTGTCGGATGCCCATCCCTTTTCCCTCCGGGCTCAGAGGGGACACAGCACAGCAGGGGAGCGTCTGCCTGCTGATAGGGCGGAGAGGCACCAATAGAAAGCCTCCCTTTTTTCCTTAACCACCTGGTCTGATTGTGTTCAAAAAATGCATGATCCAACTTTATTTTCTTTTTTATTTATTTATCTTTAGAGGGGAAGGGAAGGAGAGAGGGAGAGAGAGAAACATCAATGAATGGTTGCCTCTCATGTGCCCCCTCCTTGGAACTGGCCTGCAACCCAGGCACGTGCCCTGACTGGGAATCGAACCCGAGACCTTTTGCTTTGTGGGATGATGCCCCACCCACCGAGCCACACTGGTCTCCAGTGCCTCTTTATGCTGTTAGAGAAAGTGCCAGGGGAGAGGCAGGAGAGAGAGATCCCCTGTAGTAAGTGCCATTTATCCCTCATCAGCCTCTGCCACGGCCTCAGCTCTGACTCGGGCCCCGCCTCACCCTGGGCTGTAGGGCCAGGGGCTGCAGCCTCGCCGTCCACTCTGCCCAGCCAGCCCCGCTTCCCCTCAGTGACTCATTTCTCTGTGCTTTTGTGTTTTCCAGTCCATCGACCCCTCAGTCCCGAGGGGTTCAGAAGAACTCTGCAGTTCTTCTCGGAACTTAACCATCTTTAACTTTTTTTCTTACAGCTAAAACTTTGGAACAAATATCGAATTTCCAACATTCCATCGCTAATATTCCTAGACGCCACCACCGGGAAGGTCGTGTGCAGGAATGGGCTGCTGGTGATCCGAGACGACCCGGAAGGTGAGGCCTGGCCTGTCCATCCCACGCCTCCCCCGCTGTCCCTCTGCCCTGACCTCGTCCCCTCTGCTGGAGAGTGTACGCATGGCAGGCAGTTGACTCGTGAACAACGTGGGGGTCAGCAGTGCCCACCCCCGTGCAGTCAAAACTCCACGTGTAACTTTGACTTCCTGCTGTTAGCTGGGGGCCTTCCCAATAACATAAACAACCAGTGAACACTGATCTTGTATGTTATATGGGTTATATACTGCATTCTTACAATAGAGTAAGCTAGAGAAAAGAAAACGATGTGAAGAAAACCCAAAGGAACAGAAGTAGATTTACAGCATTGTGTGTTTTTATCAGTACTGTAAGTTCACATCATCTGGTTCGGGCTGCATGGCTTTATCTGTGAGTTTTTTCAAACTGTCGGTTAAAAAAATCCACATAGAATGGGCCCACACAGTTCACCCATGTTGTTCAAGGGTCAGCTGTACATGTAAGTGGGTTTATTTGGCTAAAGAATATTGACTTGGTGAAATTGTAGTATTCTCCAGGTCATGGTTAAGATTTTTAAAGGGATCAGAATGTCCCTCCCGGGAGCTTTCATTCATGGGCCGAAGGAGCCGGACCGAGGGAGGGAGTTCTGCTTTGAGGGCTGCGGAGGCTGCGAGAAGCCGCTGGAGCCCAGAAACCGGCCGCTGGTGCTGTTTCCACAGCAGCTGCCACCTTAACAATCAGAGGCAGGCTAAGCGATTTTACTTCCCTTTAAAAATATTACCGTGGCAAAGCAGCAGTCTCTGTTGCTCTCGCGGGCTCAGCAGTGAGTGCACCTCACTTCTCTGCTCTGCCCACGCCCTGCAGGCCTCGGTCTCGCTGGCCGGCTGCTTGGGTGGCCGCACTGTGGGCAGGTTGCTCTGCTCACCCTGCTCAGTGGCTGTTGAACGTCTGTGTCTCCCGCCTTGTGCTGCAGCCATAAAAGCGTCCTAAGGCCTTCTTCCCTCACACATTGACTCAGCTAGAGGGTTCAAGCCTGATCACAAATTTTCCAGTAAAAATTCACCTGCTTCAAAGAATTGCCCTCAGTAAAAACCAGGGCATGAGAGAACCAAGTTTTTACGTTTATGTTCTCAGATTTACACACACACACACACACACACACACACACACACACACACACACACACACACACACTACCCTGAAGCTCATTAAAATGCTGATGTCCCTTCTCCCCCTGAAACTTTTGGATCCATTTGTTCCGGGTGGGCTTGGCCACCTGCATTTTCAGCCAGTCCGAGTTCCTCCCTCCCACCCTGCCCTCACCCCAGGCAATTTTGAGGCAGTGGTCCATGGACCACCCTGTGAGAAAACACTGTTGCTTGAGCTGAGAGCGTATTACTTGCTCTTCCTGCCTGGGGCTTAAGTGTCATCAGAATTCAGACCATCTGGGTTGAGTGGGTTTTACTGTCTCCTTTCCCCAGACTTAAATTCTTATCTCACTTGGTTCCCTGGGCCCCATCCCACACTATCCTAACCAGAAATTCTGGGGGTGGGGCCCAGAAGCATCACACGTTAAAACCCCCCAGCAGATTCAGGAATGCAGTCGGAGTTGTCCGGCGATGCTCCCCCAGCCTGGCCCCTCGTCAGAGTTACCTGCGGGTCTGCTCTGTGGCTTTTGCAACCACAGCTTCGGCCTTGGATCCTGGGACTTGGGGTATGACCTGGGCTTCTGTTTTCTTCAGAAACCTCCCAGGAGATGGGCCCTGGGGTCATGCAAGTTCGGGAACCATTGCCTGGAGAGTAGGTCGGACTCCGTCACTGAGGAATCCTGCCTTTCTCCCAGTGTTTTCAGCTGCAGATCTGCTGGTGGGTTAACAGATACTGTTTGACAACAAAGATGTCGCACTCTGCAGCCCTGAGGCCTCTTGGGTCAGAAGCCACAGCACTGAAGAGTCTTAACCTTCTCGGTCTATTGCCTGTTGCAGGTCTGGAATTCCCGTGGGGGCCTAAACCCTTCCGGGAGGTCATCGCAGGGCCCTTGCTGAGAAATAACGGGCAGTCCCTGGAGAGCAGCAGCCTGGAGGGGTCCCACGTGGGGGTCTATTTCTCCGCACACTGGGTGAGTGTCCAGTCCCTCCTTCGCCCAGACAGGAGGAAGCAGTGGTGTCACCACTGAGACCAGCTGTGATTGGCTTCTGGAGGTGTGACGCTCGGGCATAACTTCCCGGCATTCTTCCTTTCTCCTGTGCCTCGTGCACTGTTGGCGTGCAATAAGTGCTTGTGGTTATGAATGATAATAGTGGCAAGAAAATGACTTCTTTTGACTCGTCTAAAAGGATAGCTTTCTTAACCCATTCTGGTGAGGCTTCCAAGGGGCCCTGAGGGGCCCGTTTAAGGGCGGCCTGCTGGCAGGCTGTGAGGTCTGGGGAGGGCACTGTGGCCGTACCCCCGCATTACGGGAGGCACGTTTGTTTCTGCCTCTTGTATGACCCGGGTTTTGCCAGCCCAATTCTGCTGGGGTCTTGCTTGCCTGCTCTCCGATGGCAAGTGGCTGGGAAAGGGGACGTTGAAGGTGCAAAGTCACGCTACGGGATCCCAATCTTCTCTTTCAGTGCCCCCCTTGCCGAAGCCTCACTCGGGTCCTGGTGGAATCCTACCGGAAGATCAAGGAGGCAGGCCAGAAATTCGAGATCATCTTTGTTAGCGCAGACAGGTAATGTTAGCGCGGCTCTCCTTCCCTGTGGGTGATGGACGTGTGTCTTTCTGCCGCCTCATGCTTCCCCGTCTGTAGTGCAGAGCTCAGAGTCCGGGACTGGGGGAGACATAGCTGGGGGTATTGGCAGAGGGGCAGATACATTTCACGTTTACCCTTAGAACTGTCTGAAGGGAAGCCGAGAAAAACTTGTTCTTGTTGTAAATATGGAGGTACATCCTGATTCAGGCCTGGGTCGTTTAAGATTAGGGTGTGTTTGTGTGAAGGGTTCAGTGTTTGGGGTTGTGGTAAAGGATGTGGGGGAAAGGGTGGAAAGAAAAGGACAGAGACTAGTGGGCTGTGGTGTCTGTCTGACATGGCCGTGCGGGCACTTCCCTTCGCTCTGGCCACCTGCTTTGGGCGCTTGCACAAAAACCGCAAGGGCAGACTTCTTCCTGGAGTACAATCGGGTCCTTTTAGCCTCAATTTCCTCTGCGTTTTGCCCTGTCGCTGGCTTTAATCCCCAGTGACCTTCCTACATCACAAAACTCCTGCCCCAATTCAAATCGAACCCCCAGCTGCTTCTGCCCAGGGCCTGTTCACAGGGCTGCAGCAGCACGCGGGGGGCACATCCTGCGCTGCTGGAGCCCTGACGTCTGTGCTGCTTCCTGCTCGGTTTAGTGGCCTGTGGTCCTGCCCCGCTGTCCCACTGCTCCCCACCTCAGGGCCTGTGAGCCGGGACAGGTTTGAAGCTGTGGCAGATGGAGTAATCACTTGTTTAAAGCTGTAAAAAAAGTCAGCCTTACTGAGTTGTAATTCACATACAGTGAAATGCATACATTTTAGGTATATAGTTCAGTGGATGTTGACAAATATGTGGACTGATGTAAGCATCACAATTAAGAGAGAGGACATTTCCATCACTCAGAAGACTCCCTCATGCCTCTCTGGGTCAGTCTCACCCCAGACCCCGGTTTCAAGGAACCCCCGACCTGCTTCTTATCACTTGGTTGGATTCGTCATTTCTGGAATTTCTTACGTGTGGAATCATGGTGTTTGCGAACAGTTAGAAGCATGGTCCTGTGCATACCACTGTTACGTGCACAAAACAGGAGTGTTACAGGGAATGCAGTGTCAGACCATCCAGGGTTTTTATAAAGGTGACATTCGTCTGTGGTGAAAAGTGAAAAGTGCCCCGACTGGGTAGCTCAGTTGGTTAGAGCATTGTCCCAATGTGGTTGCTGGTTCAGTCCCTGGTCGGGGCACATCCTGGAGTCAACAGACGAATGCATGAGTCAGTGGAATAGCAAATCGTGTTTCTCTCCCCTCGCCTACTGTCTCTCTAAAGTCAGCCCATCAATCAATAAAATGTTGGGCATGAGCTAAGCCAGTGGGATGCAGAGGAGTGAGCCATGGACATGGCCTGGGGGTGCAGTTTGGTGCCCGCACGTCGTGTGGGGACCTTTGCTTCCTGGTGGACCTGGAATGGGAGGAACAGCCCCTCCTGTGTCTGAACGTGATGATCAGACACCTCTGCATCGGTAGGGCCCCAGGCACCACCTGGCCGAAGGCGGGGAGGACCCAGTGGTGTGCATTCACGGGTGACAGAGCCTTGTTTCCACGTGTGTCTGTAGGTCAGAGGACTCGTTCAAACAGTACTTCAGCGAGATGCCCTGGCTCGCCGTCCCCTACACTGACGAGGCCCGGCGGTCACGCCTCAACAGGCTGTATGGAATCCAAGGTAGGCGTTCCGGACTCAGGGGCTTGGAAACCTGCTTAGCAGGGCTCTCCACACATTTGTTTTTCCTTTCAGAGGGAAAAGACCCTCTGTTTTCCCCTGCATGTTCACTTGCTAATTCACCGTCTTCTAAATTACATGTGATGAAGTTCATGTTGTTGTAGGTTAAACCTCCTCAAAACTGTTTCCTAAGCACACACTTGTCCAATGAGACAGCTACTTCTCACCCCCAGGCCTCGTGGGTTCTGGCCTGGCCATGCCACAGAGTACACGCCCCTCAGTGCCCTGTCCAGAACCCTGTCCCGTGGGTCTTACTGTCGAACAGACCTGAGAGTGGTCTTTGGTTCCATCACTCAGGTGTTTTGAGGCTCAGTTTCCTCATCTGCAAAGTGGGCGTGATAAATCTCTGCACAAAGACCCACCGGGAGCATTAACAGGGTAATGGTCAGAAAGCATTTCTCATGCTTCCTGAAGCATGATGGTGAGAGTTGAGTGGCTGTTGCCTTTTAGGTGGGAAAATTGATTTCCTGAGAATGTTGCAGGCCAGGACTTGGAGTACTGATCGTGCTTTTTCAGAGAAAACTATTATCAGTGAGGCAACTACGGTTTTGTTCTTTATTACGCGAGTACCTCCTTCCAGCCTTCACCCAGCCGGGTATTCCCTCGGCAGAGCTCTCCCGGGCCTGTTCGGAGTCAGACCCGCTGCCTTTGTGTCGGCAGCACCGGGTGCTGGTCGGCCCCAGGTAGAGAGAACCCTGTCTCTGGAGTTCACGGTGCTCCGTGGGTTACACGGGGCATGAAAAAAAGGGCAAATTCAGATTTACCCACGAAGTCCACAGCTTATGGGGGAGCTCAGCTCATCAGGTTCTTGAACTGTTTTCTTCACCATTTACAGCAAAGCACATGGCTTTGTTTAGAGCTAAAGTTTCAAAAAAAGAAGTTTAATTCCCAACTGGTGCTCTCAGTTTCGGATGTGCCTAGCAACCGCCTGGGGACCGTGGGCACGCGCAGGCCCTGATGCAGCGGGGCTGGCTGCCCCCGCGTCCCTAGGCAGCCCCCAGGTGACCCTGGTGCTGCTGGTCCAGAGTCCCTGTCTTGGGTATTAGCAAGCTAGGTCTGCTAAGTTTCCGAGAATGTTGGAGGTTCTACCTCCTATTAATAAAAAAGCAGTTATTAATGGAGTTCTACCTCCTATTAATGGAAGCAGTTCTCTTTCCAAAGAGCAGTCGAGTGCCCTGGCAGTGTTTACTGGTCTACGAGGGGAGGCGGGGAGTCGGGTGAGGTAAAGGGGACGTCCCAGGCTCCTGTCCTGCAGCCTGGTGCTCTCAGAGAGACTCACTGCTCTGCACTGGCTGGAAGGGGGAGGGGCCTCACGGTGGAGTTGCCCCTTTGGGGGGGGATGAGGAAACTCTATCTCCCCTCCTTCATTTACTTCCTCATTCAACAAATAATTTGCTGAGCGACCCTGAGCAAGTTACTTAACCTCTCGTTTATTAGTAAAATTGGAAGGTTTCAGTGTTGGGCACAGAGTAGGCACTTAATAAACGTTTAACTGACTATCTTGGGGAAAAATGAGATTTTACAGCCTAAAAAAAAAAACCCAACTCTTGGATGTCAAAATGCTTAAACAAAGGCAACCAACAATATTGACAACACGATGGCAAAGGGCTCAATACCCTTCACAGAAAACGAGCTCCTCCCAGGTTCCGTGGGAAAGGGAGGGAAGAGGCGACTCAGCGAAGGTAGGCGGCTTACCCCGTGGAGAGCGTCAGAGCAGATAGGAAAAATATTCAGCATGATTTACTTTCATGAGTTACAGATGAAAACCCCGATTTTCTATCTATCGCATTTGCAAAGAACTCCCCCGCCAGCCAAAATAATAACGATAATCCCCAGGGCAGGGAAGAGAGCAGGCTGAGCAGATTGCCGGTGGGAATGTAAATCCGGACAGCCTTTCGGAGAGCATTGGCGATATCCATCAGAGGCCTTAAAAAATTCTCTAAAATGTTTCCCTTAAATATCCCACTTGGAGGAATCGGTGCTCAGGAAATTAACCTCAGGCCCCCAGCAGAGGCTATTTCCAGGCGGTCTCTCTCACACTCGTATACTTAGAATCTCATTACAGACCACGATTCTTTCTTTGCGTTTGCCCCTGGAAAACCCAGAGTGGCATTTGTAGCCACTTGAGCAATTTTTGCAGAACCGACCATTGCTGTGCGTGCCCTTGACTCTAGCCTCACTTTCTCTTCCTTTCTTGGTTTCTCTTCAAGGGTATATTTTCATCTGTTTCTGTTGGATTTTATCATGCACTTTTTAAGGCACCTCAAATCCTTTTTGGAAGATAGAGTAGATTTAAATTCACAGGATCCTATTTCTCAAGCTCCACCAGCACCAGTTCAGTGGGAGGCCCAGGGCTGCCCGAGTGGACGGGGTGAGAGTTACCTCGGGAACTACTACAGAGCGGAGTGCAGTGACGTTAAAGTGTGGTACGGCACTGAGGGGACTGACGCTTGTTCCGGGGAGTGGAGCCAGGTGCTGGGCCTCGCTCGGCCACTCTGCTCCGTCAGGAGGCCACGCTCCATTTCCCAGCGTGTGTCACTGACGGGGCAGCTGTCTTCCTCCCCGAGGTAGGGAGCTGCGTTGCCCTTTCCTGGAGGTGGGGTCCAGCACAATGCAGGCCTTCCTGGTGGTCAGTGCAGAGGACGTGGGGTCGCCTGAAACGAATAAATGACCAAAGGACAGTCTCTATATAATACAGAGTTAGTTTGAGGCTGGCAGCCTGTGCCCTCCCTGTGCTCTGCGAGGTGCTTCAGAGGTCCCTTTGGGGTGGGAGTGGGGTGCGTAGGCACAGAACAGCAATCTCATAAGAGAGATCATGGGCTCTTCAAGAATTCAGCACTGGTTTTGGACACACCACTGAGGCCGGAGGGCGCCCTTCTGTGGAACATTGGCAGGGCACAGAACAATTAAACGGATTATTTTCTGTCCGCCTTCAGAAAGTGGAGAAGGGAACTCTCCTTCTGAATCTCCGGTTGTCACCATACAAATATTACAGACAGAGGAGCTTCAGTTGTTAGGTGTGGCCGAGGCAGCCAGAAAGTGGGTGACCACAGCCGAGGAGGAGGAGAATGGAGAGTTTTCCGAGACGCATTCATTTGGCACCATCTCCGAAGGCCCTGGCAGCACAGGGGTGAGAAGTACATATGTGTTCCCAACTTCAAGGCAGCCAGGATCGGAAAGCCGATTTGGAGAAGCCGCGCGCCCAGGCGAGCGGCAGCCAGCCAGCCCTGCCACAGTGAGAGAACGGGAGGTTCACGAGGACCCTGTTCCAGCCAGGGCGCCTCCGCTGCAGCCCAGCCCTGCAGCTGGCCCATCCCCCTGCTCCTCGTCCGCTGGCTCCACGGCGCTCACTCCCCTGCGCCTGTTCTAGCCTCTCTTCAGTTCGCATCTGTCTGCTCGCCCACCTTCCCCACTCCTGCTTTCTCACTCTTGGCTTTGTAGTCTGGCACAGTGTTTTGTGCCTCCTGCTCCTTGGTCACTGATCTGTTGAGTTAAAACCTCAGGACTCATTCCTGCCAGCGGCCTGTAAGACATGGCCTACTGACCTTGACCTGTCTGCTCTGGCCCCATCAAACCAGAGATGCACTAAAGCACAGTGAAATGAGAATGTAGAAGAGCAACATGACATTCTTATCAAGGTGGCACTTAGTGAAGGGCCACACAATGGAATAATCTGAGGTCAGAGGAGACTTGCTTGGAGCTGTTGAGCCAGGAAGGCTTCCTGGAGGAGGTGGCTATAGGGCAGGGCCTTACAGAATGTATGGGGTTTAGTAAGAGCCTTGGGACATTTCTAGGCAAAGGCCAGAGCAGGTTGCCTATGGTGTACTACAGGGAGAATGGGCAATAGGCTGATGATGCCATGTTGTATAGAGCTTTAAATTCCATGCTGAGGTCTGTGAACCTGACCCTTTGGGCTTCTGGAGCCTTTTGAAAATTTTAATTAAGGGGAGATCAGTACAGTAGTGACATTTAAGCTAGACTGGGAGAAAAATGCCAGAGGCTGGTGTGCCCTGATGTTTCTTTCTTTAAAAAAAAAAATGAGATAAAATTGGTACATATTTGTTTCAGGTATACGTAACACGTAATAATTCAGTATTTGTATACAGTACAAAGTGATCGCCACTCTATGCCTAGTTACTATCCATCACATTTCTAAACTCAATTCTAGATCTTAGATTTGAAAGATGCTCACTTGAAAAGGAAATCAGTGTGTCCTTCCAATTATATCATCTTAGAAGACTCTTCGCAGCTCATGGAGGTTTCATAGGTGGATGACCCTCGTCACAGTGCGCTGTCCTTGCCCTCCACATAGGACGCTCTTCACCTTCAGAGCCCTGTAGCTCAAGTCTCCAGTTGGGGTCCCTTTGGAATCTTCTCTCTGGCCTCAGAAGCTGGCAACTCCTCCCTAGGCTACACCATCCTTGACTGAATTTTGCATTCCTGTACCTCTGGGGATAACTGAGTGCCTCCAGTCTAGCGCTAAATACCTTTGAACTTGAAGGAGTTGTATATTCTTTCATATTCTTCATAGCATCACGAAGCTGAAAATTATTTTTGATTGAGTTCTGAATATTTCCGAGCCTTGTGTGACTCTGTGGTTACAGCTTCCAAAGTCACCCCACTGATGTGTTCACATGTATGTCCCTGTAGTGGGAGCTGTCTTTACTCGCAGTGCTTCTGACACCAAACGTGCCCGGTTTCGGTCCACACGCCCACCCGTTCCCTGGCGCCTGCCGTCGCTCACACACAACTCACTTTGACGTGGACACCAGGTACCGACTGGGTTGGCCGAAAAGTCCGTTGAGTTTTTTCCATAAAGGACACATTTTTCATTTTCACCAATAGCTTTATTGATTTGGATATTTTGACTGTGTCAGCTGTCTCCTGCTATTGGCTTCTAGTGGGTAGAGGCCAGGGGTGCTGCCAAACAGCTTCCCATGCATAAGACAGCCCCACGGCAAAGGACTATATGGCCAAAATGTCAACAGTACCAAGAAACTTCACAAATTCCACTTTCGACATGTTCAGTCACTCATAGCACCTTCTCCATACGCTGCACAAATCTTTTTTTTATTTCAGTTGCATTTTTACTTTTCTTGAAATAATAAAGCATAATACGCCAAAAATGTTGCTTACTTTATTCCATCTTCAATATTAAAATGGCTACACAAAAACTCACCAGCTTTGATTTTTTTTTCAAAAATGCACGCTGAAGCCCTGGCTGGTGTAGCTCAGTGGATTGAGTGTGGACTTGCGAACCACTTGATTGTGGTTCAAGTCCCAGTCAGGGCACATGCTTGGGTTACAGGCCAGTTCCCAGTGGGGGACACATGAGAGGCAACCATACATTGATGTTTCTCTCCCTCTCTTTCTCCCTCCCTTCCCTTCTCTCTGAAAATAAATAAATAAAATATTTTTTAAAATAATAAAAAATAAAATCAATAAACATATCCCCAGGTGAGGATTTTAAAAAAATGCATGCTGATATGGCAGCTGTCACAATACAATCTAACAAAATTGTTTCAAATGAAGTTAAAGGCAACTCAGCACCACTAGAGCCATCGTAGGGAAAAAGTACGGAAACGAACTTTTAGGCCAATCCAGTGGCTAGACTGGAGTTAGGGTCAGGCCCCACAGGGCCACCTGCCTCGCCCCCACTTCAGGTGCCACTTGCAAGTCCCAGCCCTTGTGACTGACCGGCTGTACATCAGGGTTCCCGTGACCTTCTGAGCTTTAGTAATTTTCTAGAACAGCTCACAGAATTCAGGAAAACATTTCACCTCCTGTTACTGGTTTACTACAAAGAATACAACTCAGGAACAGCCAAGAGATGCGTAGGGCAAGGTTCTGGGGAAAGGGGGAGGAGCTTCCACACTTTCTCCAGGGCGCCACCCTCCCAGCCAACCTCCAGGCGCCCAGCACCCGCCCCTCAGGGGTTTTAAGGAGGCTTCACTCTATAGGCACCACTGGTTAAGCCACTGGCCATTGGTCATGAATTGAGCCTCCAGCTCTTCTCCCATCCCAACAGGTCGTGGTTAGGAAGGGGCCTGCAAGGGTGGAGCTGAATGCTCCAACCTTCTAACCTTGCCTTTCCAGGTGACCAGTTCTTATTATGAGTCTGTTTAGGCCACCCACCCCCAGTCATTCATTAGCATACAAAAGGCCACTCGCACCACACCCAGATTCCAGGGTCTTAGAAGCTCCTGTGGCGGGATCTGGGACTAAGACCAAATATGATAACAAAAGATGCTCCCGGTCACCCCTTATGACTCAAGAGAGGATAAGGGTTGAGGAGCTCCGTGTCAGGAGCTGGGGCCTGAAGCCCAGACATTTCGTGTTATTATATTACACAATCACACACACACAGAGGCAGTGGAGGGGGTGCTGGTTTGCCTGCCTGGCTCTCAGTGCTCCCTGCAGGCCCGGCTCTGGGCGAACTCGGGCTCCCTCCTTGGCTCTGTGCCCCGGGCTCTTGCTGCACTTCATCTTCTCCTGAAGCGCTTAGGGAGGCACTTCCACAGAGCAGCACCAGGCACCTTCCCCAGCACCACCCAAGGCCAGCCACCGCCCCCAGCCTGTTTGTGTGCCCTGCAGGGAGCCCGCATCCTGACCTGACCGTCACTTTGTGTGCGGAGGTGCACGCAGGCAGAGCTTCCCTCGCTGTCCCAACAGGCTCCGCTGGAAAGGCTGATGCAGAAAGGACTCCTCTCAGCATCTGGGGAGCGGGGCTGAGAATGAGCCTGGGTCCGTGTCACCGGGCGAAATGAAGCAGGCCTTGCACACGTGCCAGCAGTTACGGTTGGTCCAGGTGTCTGTCCTTGTGGTGGGACAGTTTGAATCTTGAGACTGTCGCCCTTCAAGTCCCGTTTCACAGAGCAGCAGGGCCCGCTGCGGCCCTGATGAAGAGTTTGTTCTGGGCTGGCCAGGCCCCCAGCCCCACTGCAGCTGGCGGGTGGGTCACTGGCTCCCTCCTACTCTGGACTGAGCCCAGGATATTAGCCAGCAGCCTTCACCCGCCCACCTGAGTTGACCGGGGCCCTGGCATTCGGCCTCTGCCCATCTCCTTTGTTTTCAGAGAGTAGCTGGGTTGCCCGAGGTGGCGGCCTTCTCTACCCCTAAAGCCTCAGGCGGACTGTGGAATTTGCAGCCCTATAAGCTGTTTAAAAATGCCTTTCTAAGGGAAGGGTTTAGACACACTTGGCACAAGGCAAATCCCATTAGCAATTGTCTAACTAATCCTGGCTGTCAGAGAACATGTTCTTTGCCAGGAGGCTTAGAGCCCCTTCTCTCCTGGGTTAGGGGCCCTAGCTGGGTTTTGTGCCCCCCTCCTGCCCCCCCTCCCCTGTCCCCAGCCTTCGGGGAAGGCAGACGGAGCCACCAGAGGCACGGCCGCTTTAGGCCTGGCTGCGGGGAGGCGGAGGTGTCAGGGCCACCGCTGTTTGTCTGTCCATCTTCCGTGTGTGTCTCTGTCGCCTGCGTGCTCTTCTCTCTTCCTTCTCCCCTTCCTTTTTCTTCTGTTTCCCACCTTTCTCCTCTATCTTTCCCCTCTCCACTGCCCCTTTCAAAAAATAGAGTTGAGGCAGAATCTATTTTAGGTAGAAGCAAAGCGTTTGGAGGCTGTCTTTCGATCAGTGGAGGGCGAGGGGCCGATGCTGGTGTTTTGAAGACAGCGCTCAGTGTTAAAAGGGCTGCAGCAGGTCATCTGGAGCTGGCCGGGGACCTCGGGGTAGCCGGCCCTGTGGGCGGAGTCTGGGGGCTGCCTCTGGACCGACCGAGGAGCTTCTCTGTCCTGTTTTGTTTTAAGAACATAGAAAAGGGAAGGAGGGAGGGCAAACAAACACCCACCTGGGTCTTTGAAACACGAGAGAGTGGGAGCATTAAGACAGGCAGGTGGGGTCCCCCGCTCCCCTGCACCGCCTTTCTCCATCCTGCCCCGGGAAACGGCCTTGTCTGTGGTGTTGTATCCTTCTAATCTGTTTTCTTATTAACTGCACATACATGAGTCCACGAATAATATGTAGTCGTGCTGGGTATGTATTTTAGAAGCATACTTAAACGCTGACGTGGTGTAATATTCTGCAAGTTGTTCTTCTTGTTTAACATCATGCTTTCAAGGTTTAGCCTTGTCGATATTTATATCTGGTTCATTTCTTCTCAGTGCCGAGAAGTGTTTCATTGTACGACTATGTCACAGTTTATTTATCCGTTGCACTGCAAATGGATACTTGGTTGTTTCTGGTATTTTTATGTTTTAGGAACATCGCCATAAACATCTTCCTGCCCCCCTCCCGATACAGGCATGTGCCCAGGCAGCTCCAGGCCTTCTGGCCACGTTCAAGTAGGCCCAGCCCCACTGCTTCCAGCCCCTGGGGTTTCTTGGTGCTTTACCACACACACCAGCTCTTTAAGCAAAGCAGAGTTTTGGGGGAGTGGGGAGGGATAGAATCGGCAGCCGATGAAGCCAAGGCACGGTTTGTATTGTCAGCCCCACCCCACGCGGGCTGCCCTGGGTTCTTGCTTGGTTTCCCTTTGTGTTAATGCATTTATCATAACACCACTGACGAAAGCTCAAACGTGTCTATCTTACCCACGTTCCTGCCTCACTAGCACAACTGTTTTCACTTTCTGCGTCCCCTTCAGTCTGTCCACATACGTACTTACCTGCAGTAGTAACTGTACGCATAGCATTGCATGTTCTGTACTTCCTATGTAAGGATATGTTACGAATGCTTTTCACCTTGACACAGTCTTCATCGTGACCATGTCCGTGGCTGCCCAATATTTTCCTCTGCCCACAGGGTCGCCCCCAGCACCCTCAGGTCGTGTTGCCATCCAGCAACAGAAAGAAAGCTCTCTGGGCTGCAACCCGTGCAGCGTCTCTGCCCCAGACGCCCGGTCGCTGCCACCTCCTTTCAAACCCCCCCTCTCCCTGGCAACAGAAGAGCACCCAGACTAAACTATGGGATGGGCTCAGCACATGTGGCTTTGAGGTTGTTTTAAATACCAAGGGGCTCCTCCCAGGAGGAAACAGTTTGGAGGGGCTTCTGGGGCCTTGTTCTTTCTTCTCTAGGTCTGGAGGGAGGCGGTCAAGGTGATTCTGGGCACTGCTTGTGCAGCTCAGCTCCCCAGGCAGGGGGCTTGGGCCGGAAGCCCCCTCTAGGAGCACAGAGTATATGTTCTAGGAACCAGAAGTTAAGCGTAGGATGGTGCACGTAAGACGCCAGCCCCAGGCAGACGTCACTCGGTTCCCGGACCCCTTGCTGCGGGGCTCACGTTGTCTTCGTCTTCCATTTGGGTAGCTGACTCCCTCCAGCCCTCGTGGAGGGTTCTGTCTATCCTGCGAGAGTGAGGTACCAGTCTCCTGTGCCTCTGCCTTCTCCTGAGCCGAATACTCAACTTGGGGATAATAAAAAGGTAGTGATGGCCCTGGCTGGTGTGGCTCAGTGGATTGAGCGCTGGCCTGCAAACCGAAAGGTCGTCTGTTCAATTCCTAGTCAGGGCACATGCCTGGGCTGCGGGCCAGATCTCCAGTTGGGGGCACATGAGAGACAACCAATCAATGAATCTCTCGCACTTCGATGTTTCTGTCTTTCTCCCTCCCTTCCCCTCTCTCTAAAAGTAAAAAAATCTTTGTTAAAATTAGTGATGAAGTTACTAATAACAAGGCCTAATATTTATGGTGTACTTACTCTGCTAAAAAGCACTTTTTACTGGTCATCCCACTTATTCCTGGCAACAAACAAATAAGATAGGGAACTGTCACTACCCCCATTTGGTGGCTGGGGGGACGAGGCCCCGAGGAACTGAGTGGCCTGCCCGGACCCGCCTTAGAATTCTAGCCGGACTTCCCGCCCGCCGTCCCCGCTGGGAAACGGTGAGTTTAAGTGAAGCACAGATGAGCTGCTCCTTTTCATCCCCTCCAGAGAAGCCCCTTGCTGGTGTTGGAGTTATTTTGTATAAAGGCTTGGATTAGAAATATTTCGTTCCCTTTAAATTTTCCCATAGAGGCTTTGCCCTATTTTTGCCTCAGAACTCTGCTTCAAGGGAGGAGGAGCAGGGAATTCCTGTCGAGGGAGGAAAAGGAAGAGGTGGTTATAGCCTCAGCCTCCTGGCCCACAGCCTTGGCGAGGAAGAGAGGAGGAAGATGGGTGGAGCGGAAACCTGCGGGCGCAGGGGCCTTCCTGTGTCCTTGTCATGAGTCCCTGCTCGGGTGCCGTGAGAGCTGTGGGAAGAGCAGCTGCTTTTACGACAGGCAGCCCAGGGCCCCGTCCCAGCTGGGCCACTGACCAGCTAGATGGATGACTTTGGGTGGATAACCAACCGTGCTTCCCCCGACCATCGGCCGTGAGGATCGAGGACTGATGGGGGGTTAGAGTCTGCCGAGCCTCGCACAGAGCAGACGCACCCAAGAGGCCTGCCTCCCTCTCCCGCCAGCCTGTTCCCCCTGGAGGGAAACATGCATGCCGGGCTCTTGGGCCGAGCTGCCTGAGACTCGGTGACAGGGTGGGGCCCAGCATGGCGCACGTGGATTCTTTTCCCCACCCATGTGCCAGAAATGGCATCTCCAGTGGAAGTCTGGCTGCAGGTACAATCACACGCACCTGGTCGTCTTGGGCTTTTAGACTCCGGCTTCGGTGCCCAAAGCCCCAAATGCAAGCAGGGTGTTTTTCCCAGAGTCGTGGGGAAGGGGTGGCAGGCCCCGAGGCCTGTGGGGCTGGTCTTCCTCGGAATCAGCCGAGGACTCCTCTGCAGGCAGCTGGGGGCTCTTGGCCCTTGTCTTGCCATCCTGGTCCCCACAGGCGTGGACTTGAGAGAGGCTGCAGCCATGGTAACAAAGAAGACCCTTTAGAGAAATTGTGGCACCGAAGCAGAAGGTGGACTTCTTTGCCTTTGGATTGTGTTTCTCCTCCCTTCTCTGCCCCCTGTTCCTGTTTGCCCTCCCCAGGCCACCTCGGAATCCCACATCTGGCTACACGCAGGCCGGCTGCTGGGTCTAATCATAGCAGTGGGCGGGCCCGGCTTAACCCAGTGCTTGTAATTGCCCAATTTTAGAAAGACACCGATTCTCTGATTAAAGAACTTTGCCAGAACATTTTCGAGATAGGGCATGGATGGGAGGCGCCCCTCTGCAGCCTTGGGAACGGCAGCCGACTCAAAGCCCAGCCCGGGTCTCAGGGATGCGGACAACCACAGGCCCCCCCCCCCCCCCCCCCCCCCCCGGGAAAGTGTGCAGCTGGGAGGGCAGGCTGGACGTGCCCGCGTCTCTTGTGCTCGACACACGGCCACCCTCCAGAGGCCCGGACAGCTCCGAGCACATCGTGCAGCCCCGGGAGAACCGGCTGCAGTGCCCTGCGGCGAGCATGGCCGTCCTCCAGGGCCCGTTTCTCCCTGGGCCTGTTCCTTAGCCAAGACTCTTCTTCTAATAAGCGCGAACATAATGGATTCGTTTATTCCTTTTGAAGACAGAACCGCCACCACATGCCTGCTGCGCGGACCGCCACGGCAGGTTAAAATCACCAGGGCCGCATTTCTGGTACCTTAGCGTACCCCCCACGGAGAAGTAAATGTCACTGGAGCAAATTACCGACTGAACGCATTGGAATCTATAAATATTAAATTGCTCCGGCTTTCACTTGCCCATGTACAATTAAGGCTCTGGTGAGCTGCGGAGGGCCGACGGCTGGATAGTGTGAGGTCGGGAGGGACCGAGTGCTGATGAGAGACAAGTGTCCCCGAAGGGCTGGGCCGAGGCCGACGCTGTGGGCTGTGGTTGGTGAGAGGCGGCTCTGGCTGCAGGACAAGCCCCGGCGCAAAGAGCAGGGAGGTGGAAACCCAAATGCAGCTGTAACCCAGGGTGAGGTTGCTCTGATTTTTCCTCCGGGGCTTTATGGTCAGAGGGGTGTGGGGACCAAGGGAGCTTCATGTTGCGTTTCTCGCCCCAGCCCAGGACTCCAGTGAGAGGGCGGCAGCGGTGCCGCCAGCGTGCTCCCTCCGGGACTGTCCCCCTCAGAGCCGGCGTTGGAACCTTCCCCGGCAGTGGGGCTGGAGTTGGGGACCCCTGGCTCGCTGGCAGCCAGCTGTCCTTCTCCTGGTCTGCTGCTGCCCAGGCCCCAGGCTCCTACTGGACTTAGCCCCCGCCACACCCTCCTTTGGTTGAACCCCTTGGCACAGTGGATTCGTGTTGGTGTGTGCGTCTGCATGCTGCCTGCGAGCGTGACTTTTACACCATCGGTTAGGTTTAGACTCCCGGCAGGTGGGGGCAGCTTTTCCTGATTCTTTGGGGTCGGTTTAGCATTTATCGACTGCTTCCATGCGCTAAGACCCTGCGGGAAGTTCTTTAAACATGCGGCTCATCAATCTTTACGTGGTGGGATAAGGCAGGAACCACAGGACATCCACCGTGTGGCCCAGAGCGGGTGAAGGGACTTGCTCGGGGTTCGGTGGAGAAGGTGCACGCAGACCTGACGGCAGCTCCTGTGGCCATTCAGCGGCGGAGCCTGGGTTCTATCCCCTGGCTTTCCTACTGTCAGTCTGAGCTGGGTCTTCTCCTGGGTCCCCGTGAACTCTGGAGCTGTCCCCTCCTGCTGGGGCCTGTGGCCTAGCTAGCTCTCTCTCTTGCAGGCATCCCCACCCTCATCGTGCTGGACCCGCAGGGGGAGGTGATCACGCGGCAGGGGCGGGTGGAGGTGCTGAACGACGAGGACTGCAGGGAGTTCCCCTGGCACCCCAAGCCCGTGCTGGAGCTGTCGGACTCCAACGCCGTGCAGCTCAACGAGGGCCCCTGCCTCGTCCTGTTCGTAGGTATGAAGCGCAGTGGGGTGGGGGTGGGGTCAGGGTGGGCGGGACAGGACGGAGCTCTTGGGGGCATGTCTGTCCCTACAGCTTCCTTCTGTCATGCAACAATGCAGAGCCCGGGCCTTTGTCTCTCCCAGCAGCCTTGCTTTTGACCCCGATGATTTATTCATGGCTCTCCCCCTGCAGGAGGTGTTCTAGGAGCTGCTGCTGGGCTTCCCTTCCTAGCTGCTCCCAACCGCCAGCTGGGAAGAATAGGTCAGGCCAGAGATGCCCAGGGGCCCCCTGATGAACAGACCCTTTGTTGGGGAGGAGGCGGGGCTGCACCGCAGCAGCTGCAGGGGCGGGGCCCCTTCGGGCTCAGGCTCAGCCAGGGCTGCTTCTGCTGGTCACCTGTGTTCTGACCAGCTGGCCCAGCTTCAGGTGGCACCTCTGTGGCCAACTGCCCCTCTCAGCCTCCCCTCCCTGGCGTGCTGTGGCACTCGGCCGGTGACTGCTGGGAGAGGCAGGAGGGCACAGGAACATTTACACTCGGCTCCCTGCAGCCTGGAGGATGACTGATTCCTTTTGCAAACAGAACAACTGCTGTATGAGATCCACCACACCCTCTGCTCTGGGACTTGTTGCTCAGCTACAACTCCAAGTAAATTTGGGTCCGAGGATGATGGCCCAGAGGCTGCCATTCCCGCTTCAGTGAGGCAGATTTGGGCATCTGTGCAGCATCCCGCCCTGTTCTCTGGAGGTCTGGTTTGGAGACAATATGTGGACTTAGGGGGATTCCTAAGTAAACTACTTGCAGGCTGGTCTTGTGCTTAGAGCCCAGAGGCCACCTGGGGAAAGATGGCCTTGGGGTTTTCCTGCTTGCCGCAGCTCCCACACCTTTGTCCTGGGGGCTGGGAAACAATTCTGAACTGAGGGGCAATTGGGAACCTCACTGGCTGTCTGCAGATGTGGAAACAGGGTTCCAGAGAAGCAAAGCGAGCTCCCAGCATCGCAGAGCTAATATGTATCTAGAGTGTGTCCCACTCCAGAAGACTCGCTGTACCTTCTGGGTGAAAGTCTTCTGCCGGCACGTGCTTCCCCTGCCCCCCAGCTCTGCAACTTGGGGGTGTCAGTCTTGTTCTCAGTCACAGGGTTCAGCAGGAGTGAGCCCTGGGGCCCCCAGTGTGTGCCTGCTCCTGGAGGCAAGAGATGCCCCACAGGGGGCCCTGGGAGCCTGGTTGGGAGCCCTGCATGCCGCAGCCCAGCCCCTTCCAGGTGAGTCTGACCGTGAGCTGTGCCTCCCCACACCACCACCTCTGCCATCTTCATAGGAAGTCAGTGACCGAGGTCTTGGCATTTCATCCTGTGACTGAGAGAAAGCCTACCCAGGACCTCAGGTCCTGGCTTAGGGGAAGCATAGCTTCTCAGGTAGGGTCGTGAGGCATTCAGTGAAAAGGATCTTGTTCACTCGGGGCATCGGTGCTACTCAGGGAAGTGAGTTGCTCCTGGGGAGTGTGGTACAGAAGAGCGTTGCGCAGGCCAGTGAGCGCCTGAACCCACCCTCCTGCACCCAGGAGACGAGGCCTGCACCCCCAGGAAGCTCTTCTTTCATTCAGGGGCCGCCCCGCTGGGCAGTCGGGCCCCAGATGCAGGCGCCCTCAGCAGGCAGCACTTGCTGATGGGCCATCGTGTTTCCTGTCTCTCCCCCCATCACAGATTCTGAGGATGATGGGGAGTCTGAGGCAGCCAAGCAGCTGATCCAGCCAATAGCCGAAAAGATCATTGCCAAGTACAAAGCCAAAGAGGAGGAGGCGCCGCTTTTGTTCTTCGTGGCAGGAGAGGTGAGAGCACAGCCGGGGCCAGAACAGAAGCCAACGTTTGGAACGTGAATGATGGGCTTTTGGGGGTGTTGAAGGGGTCAGGGGTCAGGGGTGATGGTGCCTCTTTCTGGGGGGGCCCACAGACAAATGTGTGGAAAGGTGTGTCGTCAGCAGTCAACCACTTCCTGCCCTTGCTGCCCCCTCCCTCCTCGCTCGGTGGCTGCAGAGCAGCAGGGTGATGCCCTCCCAGCAAGTGTCCTCTCCCAGGCTGCTGGGGAGGCGTGGCTGCCACCAGGATCGTGGTCAGCACTCGCTCCCGTGGGGCCAGGTTTGAACCAGGCCCTGATGCTTTACAGGGTGTCTGCTGGGTAGTCCCTCCTCACCGACCTGCCAAGTGGACTTTTCCCCTTACAGGGATCCCGCAGGGGGCCACAGCGCTGACCTGCAGCTCCCCAGCCAGCACAGGGAGAGTGCTGGGGTTGAAACTGCTGACGTCCCCATCTCTCTCACTCAAAGCCTGGCCCCTGAAGCTGGGCTGGACAGAGCAGAGGACTTTTCACAGGGTGAGAAGGCCAGGCCCTTCAGTTGGGCCGCGGGGCCTGCGGCAGGTGCCTGCCTCCCCCAGGTGGAGGGTCTCCGTCCTGCAGGCGTGGGAATATCTATAGGAAGGCCACCCCTCCCGCCCCCAGGAGCCATCCTCCACCACCACCCCCGCTTGGCCAGGCTCTGGCTGTAACCTGGTCATTGACAGACTCACGTTTTGAAGCCACTGCCCTCCTTCCACCCATCTGTCCCTCCAGTTGGTCAGAGCCCCGTGCTCATTTCACACTGTGTCTGGATCCCAGGAGAGGCGGCGGCAGCCAGACACCCTGAGCCAGCACCCATTCATCACCTCCTCAGTGGCCTCCTCTGCTAAGCCCTGCTGGTCCCCCTGCAGGCAGCTAAAGTCACCCGGCTCAGCAGCCGTGGAATGGAGGGAACAAAGCAGGTTTGCAGGGCCCTGCCTGGGGCTGCAGGAGCCCACCCCACACAAAGCACACGTGGCGGCTGCTCCGAATGTATTAAACGCTGACCCTTTCCACTGGCTCTGGGAGAAGAGGTGGTGCAGCGCAGAAAGAGCTGGGGCTGGGGGTGGGGCTGGAGGGCTCCTGGAACTGCTGTAGAAATGTGGCTGAAAAGGAGCGTTTGCCGGTTTTCTACATACCAGGCGCCAGGCCAAGCGCTAACCCTGCACCACCCCATTTGTCCCCAGCTCTCTGGCTGGGAAGTTATTACTGTGTCACAGGTGAGGACGGCGAGGCTGGGGGGGAGGGGGAGGGACTACTCCAGTCGGGTGGGCCTCCCCCGGCCCCGTGTGAGCTGCTGTAAATCCATGTTATAGGGTAGGGGCAGGAGACCTGGGCTCAGAGAAGAACTTGCCCAAGTCACATGTTAAGTAGGCAGCAGAGAGAAGAATTGGGTATGAGATCAGTGTCACTTCAGAAGCAGGGCCCTGCTCCTTCTGTCCTTGTCATTGGCAAGTGAATGGGCCCACCAGGTATTTGGACAGAGGACCTTGGTCATCCATTGCTCCATTCCCTACTTGACTACCCTGCCCTTCCTGTGCACCTCACCTGGGCCCCTGGCCTCGGCAACGCTCCTGGGCCAGTTCTCTGTCTTGTTGAGAAGCTTGGCAGCAAGGAATGAGTGAGGATGGACACCCGGTGCTGGAGCATCAGGCAGTGACCTCCCCTGAGCCCAAGGCGCCGGCCCTCTCATTCCACCCAGGGCTAAGGGGGACCCTGGGTTGTCTTGATCCTGGCCATTCTGGCAGGCAGACATCATCCCTTCTGAAGCCTTAAGGGACATTAACATTCGTCTCCCTGTGGTTTGCTCAGAGGGGAGGGGTGGGGAGGGGGCGGGAATTTGATGTACAGTGTTTGTCCAGGTGTCTCCCCCCACTACCCCATTTATCATGGGGTAGTTTATTTGCCCGTGTGGGGGGCCTGACTTGGGTGAAGTGCCAGAGACGTTGAGTCCCCCGGCAGTGCTGGGGAGTGTGTGTTGTTTCTGGGGCGGGAACAGGACGACCACCAGTAATCTTCCTAAGATTTGCCCTTTGGGAAGCAGTGTTTCGTTTTGTTTTGTTTGTCTCAGAAACCAGTGAGCAATAAGTTTCATGGTTTTGCTCGTCAGCATTTAAGGCCAGGAACACGCCACAGCCTTTCTCAGCAGGGTGACTCAGAGCTTTCCATTCGGTTCAGAATCTTGTACATTGTGTAGGGAGACAACCCCGGGATGGTACAGAGTCTGTTTTCTGTTACCTGCCACAGAGGGTCAAACAGCGTAAAAGGTGATCCCAGATGCTCGGCCCCTCACAAATCTTTCTCCTCGCCTTTGGACTTCTGAGTCTGCCTTTATACTTCATAAGGCTACATGTGGCACGAGGGAAGTGTCCCTAGACAGTCACAGGGAATGTGTGGCATAGGGCCAGCTTCCTGCTCAGATACACACAGCGACCCTCGTAAACTTCAGTGGTATGTTTATAGCCCCGTCTTCCCCACTGGTTCTGTGAGGCCGGCCTCCTGAAGCCACACGGTGGGGCAGGGCGGCTGTTTAAACACCGTCAGAGCTGAAGTCCAGGTTGGCTGCAGGTGATCCACGGTGCAGCCGCAGGCAATTGAGAGTTGATTGCAAAAGTGAGTAATCAAAGGGCATCACATTTTGGCAAAGCAGAGGACATGTGAAAGTTGCTTTCATGCTAGTAAAGAACGAAGACTCGCCTGGGAGTTTAGGGTGACGCAAAGAATCTGACGAACGAGCCTGCCCTTCCACAAGACAGGGCAGGGTCCACTGCTCCCTGTTCCAAGAGCCCACCTCTCCTGAAGGGGGCCCGTGAGGGAGAGTGGTTCCATCCTGTGCCACTGGGGAACCTGGGCCCCGGGGGACTGACCGTCTACTCTTCCTTAAGACTGATGGGTTCTCTCTTCCTTCTGGTGACTTCCAGGATGACATGACTGACTCCCTGCGAGATTACACCAACCTGCCCGAAGCTGCCCCTTTGCTCACCATACTGGACATGTCCGCCCGGGCCAAGTACGTGATGGACGTGGAGGAGATCACCCCTGCCATTGTGGAGGCCTTTGTGAATGACTTCCTAGCAGAAAAGCTCAAACCAGAGCCCATCTAGGGGAGCTGCAGCCACAGGAGACATTATTTAAAACTCGGTCTTCTCTTCCTCCTCCTCCCCCCCTTCCTTCCCTCCGGCCATGGACTTCTCCAGCGTGTCCTGCGTCACACAGCCCAAGTGTCCAACCTCTCTGTGGTGCCTTGTTTTCTGCATTAACTCCTCAGCTGGCACCCTAGGGTGCGCGTCCTCTCAGCAGCAGAAGAGCCCACCATGTTTGGAGACTCTGCTTGGGATTCCCAGGGCTGCCGTAGCCCAGCCGGCGCTGGGGCTGCGCCTTGTCTCAGTCACCTGCTCTCTGCGAAGCACCTGCCAGGGCATCCTGCCCAGCGAGCGTGAGGGGACCGTCCTGGCAGTTCGGTGACACGGGCGGAGCAGGAAAGGGCCGCCGCCGCGTTAGGCCTCAGCTTAGAGCTTCTGGTGAGAAATCCTTTTCTAGGTGATTTAGTCTGTCTCGGTCTGAGGGGGAAACTCTAGTTTGTCAGTCGATTGTCGGGCAGGGGATCTTAGATCTCAAAGGAAGTTTGTGTTCTTTTCTGGTGAGAAAAAAGAAATAGCTACAGCAACGATTCATGGAGTAATTGCTTCCTTTGATCGAGCTGCTACCACGGGATAAGAGCTTCTCATTCCTCCCTTATCTCCTTCTTCCTTGATCTTGACCTTCTCTAAGTTTCTGCCTTCTCATATGAACAGTCCCCTACTAGCTCAGAATTTTGTTAATAAATCTTCCCCTTGGACATCTTCCCAAGAAGATGCATTTGGCCATGGATCTTAAAGGAGCACCGCCTCTTGCCAGCACAGACCTGACTCAGCCCAGCTCCAGGCCAGGGACCGCTGGAGCCTGCTGAGAGCTGGGGCCCCCCTTTGGATTCCTGTCATTCCCTTTCCTTTCCATAGCAGAACTAAGAAAGAGACAGATTACCAGAAGCCTGACTCTTTCCTAAGAACCTGCAGAAAGAGCTGTGCCCTCAGGTGGGAGGGAGGGCAGAGGACACCTCAATGGAGAGTAGGCCTCGGATCCACTTTGCCTGGTAGCTCGGCTCCTTATTTGGGCTGAACCGAGCACAAAAAGGAGAGTAATGTCTGTGTTCTCAGGAGCTGGAAAGGAGGGCTCTGCTTGGTGGATGTGTCCACCTCTCCCAACCAGGCATCAGGGTCTTGAAACCAACCCCAAGCCTTACCCTTGGCTCCACACTTAGTGCTCAGCCAACCAAGACCTTTTATTTGGAAAACCCAGCCCCCCTCCCCCCATTTAGCTGTAACACTCTTGCTCCAGGCCAAACCGGATTGTTATTTGTAGGTCAGAGGTACAAAATTAGTTGGTAATCAGACTGTTACTTGATGTCCCCAGAAGCCTGAAAATGCAGTCACCTCATAAATAAAGCAGGCATCACTGACGTTATCAACCACTTGGCCTTTCCTGTCCCTAATAACAAAAATCTTCTTGCTTGTGGTGCTGTGCCTTTGTAGGTGGGCAGTGGGGGATGGGACACAGGAGGTCCTCTTGATTTTCACTGGATACCTGGTAGCTATGTGTCAGAATTGTCAAAAACCCTGAGACCTACCACGGCCATCTGTCAAATCCTCCGGAAGTCGGGAAGCTCGTTTGGATGAGAGCGTCAGAGGCAGGTCCCTGCTGGAGTTCTGGCTGCCCTGCCCCTGGTTGGACTCAACACTGCAGGCAGTGGACTCTCAGATTAGACATCTTGGTGGACACTCGTGCTCACTGCCTCTCTGTAGGGGGACAGGTGCTCTGAAGTCAGAGAAGTGCGGGTGGGGAAACACAGGACCCCTGCCTGTGTCCCCCTGTGAAGAATGGGGCAGTAGTTGGAGACCCTCACACCACCTCTGTCTTAAGGCCAGTGTCTCCCTTGGGGGCCAGGGCGGTTCACCTTGATCGGAAGATAGGCAGGGTTTCTGTTTGCACCCTGTATCGTGATGACCTTGGAAGAAAGGAAGTCTCATAGCAGCTACTTCTGGGGTAGAAGGAGCGAAGTCCAATGAGAAGTCCCTGTAAGTCACTGCAACAGAAAAATTAGTTCATCTGTGATCCTTCTATGGCCCATACAGGGTTGACTGAACTGCTTGCCACTGATGTCAACCAGATCCTTGACAGCAGGCTCCCCCTTTTAGGGTGGATGTGCGGGTTAGTAAAGATCACCGGGAAGGCTGGCTAGGAAGGTGTGTTAGGTTTATACAATGGCAACTTGGGGGGGAAGTGCCGGGGGAGGAACAGCCAGTGCCAGTGAAATGTCTGTCTTGATAGTGCTAGAGACCTTAAAGATGATCAATGCAGGCGAGGTGGGTGGCTTCTTAATTTCTACTAAGCACCTCCAAGATACCTTAAAATTCTTGTTGCTAATTGGAAGCAGGCTACACCACCAGCTGCCGGGTATTCGAGGGTTTCTGACGGCAGCGAAGGAAGCTGTGCCCTGCAGGTTGAGGCAGGATGGTGGCTGTAAAAATGCCACCCGGGGGCTCCAGGTCTGTGTTCACCACAATGACTTCCAGATTCGCTTCTACAGTTTTCACAACAGAGATGAGATTTTTTTTTACCTGTCCCCAACAATAAAGATCTACTTAAGATAAAAGGTATGTTCGGGACTGGTGTTATGATGGGAAGCTGCAAATGCCAGAGGGCAGCTGTTAACCAGCTTCCTCTGCCTCCCCTCTGTGCGGGCCCTTGACATTAATGGTGCAGGGAGCCAGTACCGCTCTTCTGGCATCAGCCAAGCTCCAAGTGGTAATTTTCAGCCAGACTTTGTTTTTTCCTGTTGCCTAATTAAAGACACTGAAAAGCTGTTCTCTCCTGCTGCTTTTTTCGAGGGCAGCAAAATGAATTCTGCACTGATATAGAGACATAGTAGGACGTGGTCCAGGAACAGATCCACCGGCTCTAATAAGCTGTTACACTGTCACCTCAGGGAGAAACCACACGTGTGTGCATGCACATGTGCAAGGACTGTACACTTGAGTTAGTGCTGGGAGGGACCTGAGCAAGTGTCCGGTCCGTGCTCCTCTGGTCACACGGCGTGGTCATGCACACATTCTGTTCACTGTCATTTCCCCTCGACCAGGCAGGTCCCGCTTGCTGAATGGGACCGGGATGCCACCGCAGCACAGACTGCCGGGAGGCTCAGCTGTGCTCTCTGCAGCTCTTCTCCACGTTCTGCTTTGTGAACTGACGGGCAGAGGCTTTCGGGTTCGCCCTGAAATGGCTGTTAAAGCGAGCACTTAGCCCACATCCCTCTTTGCTGATACCAACAGGGACAGGAGCAAGCCCTGCTTCCCTCCAAGCAGGCTGCTGGAGGGAAAATTCCTCAGGGACAAATAGCTGTTGTTTATTAGCTTTGTTATTGGTGCTAATGGTGCATGTGCAAAGGGTGAAATATTTTCCAGGAAACAAAAGGCTTGTATGTAGAATTTTATATTGGGTCTGCTTTAAGGCTAGGGTTTCTCCTACTGGAAGAAGTGTGACAGAATATTCTGCACACACCTTACGTGAAAGCATGAAGTAAGTATGTTTCAAGACATGTCTCACCCCCTTGGTGTTTGGAGTTCTTCCCAAGCCAGGAAATGTGTTATTAAATTTGAGTAGGACTTGTTCTGAGGGACTGTTAAGTTTCCATCAAATAATGTGCCAAAGCATAACAGCCTCTGTCCCCAGGCCAAGAGGCCACTGGGAAGCCCAAGGAGACAGTTTCAAGTCTGATTTGTGAATGCTCGCGCCTCACACAAGGGAGTTGCCCACGTGGCCCAGGATACAGGAGGCAGGACCTTAGGCCCAGGGCCATAAAGTAGACCTCTGGACATCAGAGGATAGGACAGCACCCAAACAGCAAACAGAGCCCCTCTGCCGGCTTGCAGTCCATTGGTGTGTGGTACAAGGGACACTTGGAGGCCAAACGCTGCTGTAGCCATGTGGCCTCTCGGAACTTGGTTCCCTTCTTGCATTTTGAGGAGCAGCAGTTTTGGCGATGGCCCGCTCTATAAGAGGGTTCAACTGAAAAAAGCTGCTTTTCCCTACAAACAAATGGAGGAGGAACAGAACTGGCACCATCTGTAACGTGTTCAGATTTCTCAGTCGCACTTGGCCTTCGAGCAGCAGCCCCAGCTGCTGTCTCAGCTGCTTCAGTGTAACACAGCCACCTGGTTCAGACTCCTCTGGAGCAGTCACCCCGGCTCATTCACTCATTTGGCTTCTGGCTTATTACCTCTGAGTATTAATTGGTAAAAATGACCTTGAAGTTTTAAGGGTGTCCAAATGAGTGTTTCCTAAAAAACTAAAAGCTGAGGCACTCAGATCATCTGCTGCAGGAGGGCAGAGGGGGCTCGGCCAAGCAGGGAGCCTTGGGCCCTGCAGGGTCGCTGTTAACCAGCTTAAGCCCTGGAACCCTGGGTGAGGTGCTATTTTGGAGTCTTCGGTGGCAGATGACAAAAGTGGAGCTAGATGCAGCTCAGCCTGGATGGTGGTGACATCTGGCGTTGCTGTGGACCCTGGGACAAGTGCTCAGTCCCTGCTGGGGCCTCAATGTGGGATCCTGCAGCTGTGACTGGGGGAAGGGACAAGGTCTCAGCTGCCCTTGCCCTGCAGCTCCCAGCCAATGGCCGGGCAGTGGGTCCCCAGTGTGACTAGGGACACCTGCATTTGCCCAAAGCTGCTTTCTCAGAGGCTCCATTCAGAGGGAAAAGTTACACTAGTTTGTTTTTGCTGTGACCACTTCTCATTTGTACACGTCTTCTTTTGGTACCACTGTCCTCACATACTTCAGATTCTGTCTGGAGAATGAGTGATAATCTGGATGAGTCTCCAACTTCAGCACCTCCGAGCACAAATGGCTTGCAGAGGCCCGGTGGTGGAGGGAGACTCTTCACTCCGTCATCTTTTTTCAACTAAAACCCAGAGAAAGCCCCCACCTTCCAGTCAAGGTTAGGAATGGTTTCGAGGCATGGCTGCCACCTTGTGGCAGGAGTCATATTACAGCTGCGCTGAAACACAAAGCAAGGGGCAGCCTGGCCAACCCCACAGCCTCCCTGTCAGTCAAGCAGTATTTTATCAGATACTGCTCAGTTTTTATTTCCTGGGGACATGGTGACAGATGTTGGCCTCAAAATTGAGAAGAATTCAAGATAGCAATTTTCCAGTATTACTCTGCAAACAAGAACTTCACCACTTCGTCCCCTGTCATTTTAAAGAAAGGAAAATTCACCCTCCACTCTGTTAAAATTGCACCCACAAAAATATGAAAGGAGCTCCCAAGGCGTGGTACTATGTAAGCCACTGACCACAAAGTGAATGCAACATAATTTCATTTCCATCTTCCACGAGGATAAAATAGGCTTAGAGGTACTTTTTACACTGTTGTTTTTCTGTACAAAGACAAGGTCTAGGGTTTGTTGTTTCTTTCACTGATTTTTATTTTGTAACAAAAATCAGCAGGAACAGTGACGCAGGGACAGAAACTGCAGGTTGGTTTCATGCTGAGCACCACCTTCCTTTCAGTGATTTGTTTCTGGAGCACTTTGCCAAGGTGCTGAGACCAAACATCAACAGAGGAGTGGCAGTTTTCTGGGCTGCCTCCCAGACTTAGCCTGCTGGGGTGATGGGCAGTATGGCCAGCAGACTGGGCCCAGCCTTTAGGGGCTCATCTGCCCTCTAAAAGCTGACAGTCAATCTGTGGGCCACGTGCATGGGACATTTGTATGGGGCCCCAGGCAGGCCCAGACTGGAGCGGAGGGGCAGCAGGGCAGCAGTTCTGGCCCCTCAGCCTGGGAGAGCATAGGCTAACCAGACTGTTCCTGCAAAAACCCCTCCCCTCAAACACACCAAAGCAATTCCACCCTGCCACTTGGGGATGGAGGAAGTTCAACCAGGACCTGGGGCAGCCACAGAAGGGGGATCACAGCTCCTCTCGGGCATGCCGGCAACTCAGCCTCCCCAGATTGAGCAGCGGAAGGGCTCCCACGGAACCCTGACAGGAGCCACTGCACAGAAGGGATGCGGGAAAACACCACTGGTGTCCTTCGTTATCCGTGACTCCAACCGCATTCTCCACACCTGCAAAGGCACCGCTTGCAGTAGGCCCCCTACTTCAGTCCTGCTGGCCCTCCACACAGTGACCTTAAATACAGTGATTACTATCTGCATCTGCCCTCGTGTTCCAGGCTATACCCAGCTTCCCCTGGTAAGTGAGGATCTGGCTAGTTCTTGTCCCCTGAGGGTTTGACAGAACAGCAGGGTCCTACTGCAGTGTTGTGGGCCCAAGAGTTCCAAGTTCACACCCTCAGGAACACTGGCATTTTCCTAAGCAGTTCTGTTCCCCGTGCAGGAAAGAGGCTTAACATAAGTAACTCCAGTCACCACGTTTAACCAAGTGTTCAGGAAGTGAGTAAAAGGGGTAGTTTTCCCGACAGATGCAGGGTTAAGCTGAAGATTGTAAAACTGTTGTCCTCCTTTCCTCCACAAAGAGTCCTCAAAAAAGACATCTGCAGAGGTGCTAAGAACACGTACCACCACCTGATGGACCCAGTTGCTTCTACCAGCCGTATCACCAGGAACAGGGGTACCGCGTCACAGTACACAGTAGCTGTCGGGGCCTGCGCGAACAACTGCACAGGCGGACACAGTGAGCCGCAAGAACAACTAGCTACTGAGGGCCCTCACCTGGGGCCATTACATCTACATAAAAAATCGGGAGATGGGAGATCTCAGAAGAATTCTGATCTTTGAGAATAGGCAGAAATCCTTTAAGGGAAATTACTTTTCCAGGAACCAACAGCACTGTGCCTACCTGCTGGGGAGCCACCATTACTAATTCTGCAGGAGGAGCTGGAGACAACCTCAAATGAAGGATGACTTACACGTCCCTTCTCAGTGGCAACTCCTGTCTCTGCTTAAGGGTCCGCCCTTAACCGCAGCTGTCTCTTCGCTTCGAACAGCAGGATGCTGGCGGCCATGGCCGAGTTTAGGCTGTCCACACCCGGCACAACAGGGATCAGTAGCCGCTTGCCCCCGGTGCTCTCAGCCAGCTGCAGGGACTCCAGGCTCACGCCGTGGGTCTCCCCCCCTATGACCACGGCTGCTGGTGCCTCTGCCCAGTCCAAGTCGTAACTCTGGACCTCAAGTTCAGGGAGCCAGCCTTTACCAGCTCCAGTTTCTAGAACCTCCTCCTCCTCTTCCTCATACTTGTGCAACTTTGAGAGTTGTCGGTCACACATCCAGCCGTGGTCACTGGCTTTCTTAGAGATCTGGGCCTGAGCACAAAGGCCACAGTTGTCTGCCACGTAGACACGGGTCTCGGGAGGCAAGTAACTGGGCACCGACTCCCAGTCCAGGTTGTTGATGACAGGCACCTGGAAATGCGCACCCATTCCCGCCCGCAGCACTTTGGGCTCCCAGGCATCCACACAGCCTGGAAAATAGAAGAGAGGATCCAATTAAAACTATAAACCATCTACCCTGGTCGAGCAGCTCAGCTGGTGAGAGCATCATCCTGATACACCTCGGTTGTGGGTTTGATCCCTGGTCAGGGCACCTAAAAGAAGCAACCAATGAAAGCATAACTAAGTGGAACAACAAACTGATGTTTCTCTCTCTCCCCCTTCCTTCCTTTTTCTCTAAAAATTAAAAAAAAAAACCAGCCCTGGCTGGTGTAGCTCAGTGGACTGAGTGCGGGCTGCGAACCAAAGGGTCGCAGGTTCGATTCCCAGTCAGGGCACATGCCTGGGTTGCAGGCCAGTTCCCAGTGGGGGCCACACGAGAGGCAGCCACACATTGATGTTTGTCTCTCTCTCTCTTTCTCCCTCCATTCCCCTCTCTAAAAATAAGTAAATAAAAATCTTTTAAAAATATAAATTTTTAAAAAGTAAATAAAATTTAAATTTAGTGAAAATTAAAAACAACTTTAAAAAATTACAAACCTTCCCAGACAAGGGAATTATGGAGTAAATCAGCTTAATTGTAATCAGGAATTAAAGCAAAAAAATAGTCCTACTGTAGCCTTCACGATCACTGGCACCTCTGCCCCCCCCACTACGGCAACACCCAGCAAAGGGACTGTAGGAGGAAGTCCCGTGTGTGAAACTGGTCTCATTCATCCCTTCAACGTTCCCCACACACATCTGCCGGACACTGTGGGGATGTGAAGGGCACTGAAGTCTCCGACCCCAAGGAGCTCATGGTGCAGAAGAAGCATGAACAGGGTAACAAAGTAGGACTATCAGGAAGAACATCCCGGAGACTGGCCACTGAGCTGGACCTTGAAGGACAGGAGGGCCCTGCCTGAGAAAGGCCCCGGCGGAGGATGACGCACCGTAAGGGGAGGAGCGCCGAGGTCTGAGAACCTTAAGTACAGGGCACCGGGAAAACCGGCGGGTGGTGTGGTAGGAAACGAGCCGGGAGGCCGGCAGGGACCGACGGAAAGGAAGCTGGGGGCACCGGGTATGAGGAGCTTAGGGTTTTCTCTGAGGGACGACAGAATGACACTGAAGTATTTTATAATCCCCTCCCACACACCCATCCTCTGAGTTGTAACAGGCATTTTAGGCTTGTCCCCACTGTTAGGCAAGTATGTTTAGAACCAAACTTACTAATCCCTATTTCTAATGAGACAGAAGAGAAATGTAATGAGGCTAATTTATGTGACGGGGGTTTGACTTCCGAGGCTAAAGACGACATCAGAATTTCATAATTGCGCTCTGTTGAAATCAATCCTTTCACAGGATTCAGAGCGTCAAAGAGTTAGAAAGATATCACACACCCAGCAATCTGGGAATTCAAGATTATTAAATAAAAACTTGAAACCAAGTGTTAAAACTGGTATCTATTTCTTTTCCTAAATGCAGTTCTTTCTTTAATAACCTAGTAGGTGTAGAACTAATTTTAACAGATAATCAACATTTACTGAATCACCACATGCCAGGTATGGTGCTAAGTATTTTATGTGCATCGGGTCGCTTAATCCTTAAAATAACCCTACCAGGTAGATTGTTGTTATGCCCACTTTACAGAGCGGAAAGTCACACTCAAAATGTGCTCACAGACACGTAACTGGTAAGGGACAGATCCAAGGTTCAAACCCATGTGTCTGCCCACAAGGCCAGCTCACTTACAAGCGGCCACCAGACCACGCAGCCCCGTGCGCCTTACCTTTGGTGAGTAAGACTTTGCTGCAGCCCGCCCCAGCAGCAGATCTCAGAATCGTCCCCAGGTTCCCAGGGTCACGGAGATTGTCACAAATCAGCAACAAGGGCAGTGAATGGTGAAGCTGAGTCTCTGGGAACGTCATCTTAACATAGTCGGGTCTGGCAAAAATCCCTGAGGAAACAAAACAGGGAGTACACTTGTCTAATGTGGGCATGCAGATCATTTAACTTTCCCTTTACTTATCACTTTTTCTATTCTTAATCATATGCATACATTCCAATTGAAATTCGAACATAAAGTCCTACCAGCAATCCCCCATATAACTGCTATCAATCTTGGACCATATCCTGTTCTCTCAGAACTGTTCCATGCAGCTGCCCAAATATATGTACATCCACCCACACATAGGTGCTTTTATTCTTTTACATAAAAAGAAATCTTACTCTGTGTTAGTCTGTAATCTTAGTCCTGGAGAACTCAACATGTCAATGTTTGCCCCCCCTACTCAAATTTGAAATAAGACACAATAAGGACGTGCTGAACAAAATGTATTTTTAAAAGCCCTGAAATCACCAAAACAGTCACAGCGAAGAAGGGACTCCGGAAGTCCAGGGTGGGCTGGCCACAGCACCCACACCCAAAGTGGCAAGCATGGTAAAAACGAGTGACACTTTCTCTGCAGCATGGGACAGTGATCAGGGGTAGCTAGTAGGAGTAGAGTTACTCAGAGCGGGTGGGAAACTTTAGTAGCCCAAGTCCTCATCCTAGGGGAGAGTTCTGCACACACAGGCACCAGTTCCTGTGACTTGCTGGGTTATAGAAATGAGACAGTCCCCAGAATTTTCTCTCCCAACTAATAACGGCACAGTGAGCCCTTCGGCACAGGGAATACACAGGTGTGATGGGCCCGGACTAAGCATCAGAATCTTGAAGATAGCTCCGCCTGAAGATAACTGTGGCTTACTATCTAAGGGAAACCTCTATATGTACTGCCATTCAGTTACAATGTCAAAAAGAATGTAGTCTTTCCATATTCAGAAAAAGCTTTCTAAGTGCTAACAGACATCACAGTTATATAAACCTAGAACTAAATGAAGACAGGGTTTCCCATTCAATGGGCTAACCAGGCCAGTGAATTGCAGCTGACTGCTCAGATCTGCCTCCAGAAAATAGGAGTCAATTATAGGTATTGCCACACTGTCAGAGGTTTTGAGGAAATGGATAGCTAAATATTTTGATAAGCATTTTCTTAATTTTTAGTTGGACATTAAAGGTTGAATAAGTGACCTAAAAAATAACGTGTGAGGAATAAAGAGCCAGAATACAAATGATGACAAAATGCTGGCTTCAGTTTCCACTAAAAATACTCTACGATGCATGATTTATATAAGATTTGATAACTGTATTTTTCTGGATATCTTAAGAAAACGTTAGGCAGTAACACTCGAACTTGGTTTAAATAAAATCTGTTACCCTAAGACACGTAAACGAATAACCCCAGGTGTCTACTTCCATGACACACTGTATAACCACTGACCCATTATTCCTTGTGGTGTTACTAGGTCGGACCAATCCTTGATATCCTCAAATTTCACCTTAATGAGGCTGACCCCTTTCAGCTTATCAATGGGCAGCTCCTTCAGGTACTCCACGCGGCTAAAGAAGAAAACTTGGGGCACAGCACCAGCCTTGAGAGCGTCTGCAATCAGCCTGCGACCTTCCAGCAGGATCTTCCCCTGCTTTTCCCGAAACGGCCTGGACTTAACTATGGTCATTACAGTGCTGTGGGCAGAAACAGACTAGTCGTTACCAAACATCCCAGATACGGAGACACACTTAGTTCTAACAGAGACAGAAACAAACTTATTCTGAGAGATACTTATTCTGCCCTCCGGGCATCACAAAATCCAGCGGGTGGCAACGGAGTAAACCCAGAGATTAAGGTCCCGCGGCAAGGCGGGAAGAAAAACGGGACTGCCCCACAAGCTTTGGGAACACATCACCTCAGCCTTCTGTCCCCAGGTAAAGCCTTGTCGTAGCGAAGCCCGGACTCTTCCCAAGTGCTGGGCTTCCGAAACGCAGGCGCCTGAGGCGGCCGCTGCTCCGGCGCCCGCTGCACTCGCGGCGCGTGGGGGCTGCCCTCGGCCGCCGCCTTCCCCGGGTGCTTCCCGGGCCCAGGCTTCCGTTCCGCCGCCGGTCCGGATGGAAACAACACTTTCACCGGGCTCCGCCGCAGCGCCCGGACCCAGCGTCGGGCGTTCAGGTCCCAAGTCTGGGCCACCAGCAGCATCGGTCGCGTGGGCCACCGCACACCCCTCATTAAAATAGCCATGTTCCCCGCACGGCGTGGACTACGTCACGAAAGTGAGCCGGCGGCGACCAATGACGTCACTGGGCTGTATCCGTCCTCTGTGGGCGGGGCGGCGCTAGGTGAGCGAAAAGGTGTGTGAAGCTGGTGGTCATGGCGACTCGCCGAGCACTGCACTTCGTATTTAAAGTGGGAAACCGTTTCCAGACGACGCGTTTTTATCGTGATGTCCTAGGGATGCAGGTGGGCGGGGCCGAGGGGGGCTGGCGCGCGAGGGTGGCACGGGGGGCTGAGCCAGACCCGGCGGAGAGAGGACAGAAATGAGTTTCAGCCGGAACCCGGGTGTCCGACCTTAGTCTCAGAACTTCCAGTTAGTTCTGTCGGGTTTTCAGCTTCAGGAAGAGTTTCGAGTCTCGGTTGGGTTAGGTGGCCTTTAAAAGGGGATGCACGCTTATTAGTCTCCGGCTATGTGCTCATACACGTTCCTTCGCTTAAATTCATTCATAAATAGAAGTTGTATATTGAGCTCCTGCCATTGTGGAGGTCCAGTCTCAAGGGCAAGCCAGTAACTAAACAAAAATTCCAGCGAACAATAATTCAGCCTCTTTGGGTGTGGAGCCTTTCGGTCTCGATAATGAGCATATTTCAGAGCTCTGTTTCGGGGCTGGCTTTAATAGTCTCTAGGATACTCAGCCTCCCGGGGTGAATCCTCTCAGCAATCCAGGTGTAAGTGTGAAGTGGGAACACAGTCTCCTATGCCACACCCGGAAGGGGTCTCTCTGCAGCCCTGCGCAGCCATGACTGCATAAGTCACGGGGTGACAAACAGGTGAAAGCTATTGGGGAGTTGCTAATGAGCAAGGACTTCAGAGGTGTGGGAGTCCAGTTTAATACAGAGAGTGCAGAAGACGTGGGAAGCAAATATCCTATCTAGTTTCACCGTGCTATGTTGAGGTTTGGTAACAAAGATGGAAATAACTTTGATTAAAGCTGGTCTGGGATGGAATGGGGATGGGAATTGGATTTGTACATAGCTGACAGTAACAGAAGTAGAAATTTGATAAGTGATAGAAAACCACAAAGCTTCAGGAAGTACCATCTATGAACTAGGAAGCGAACCTTCTCCAGACCTTAGATCTGCCAGCCCCATAATCTTGGACTTTCAGCCTTCAGAACCATAGTAAAAAAATGTTTGTTGGTTATAAGCCAAAAAGAAAAAGGAAACTCAAAGCTCTCCTTTCATGTGTAAATGTTATCTACCATTATCAAAATACAACATAAGGAGAGGCTGAACTTCAACCTGGAGTGGTCAGAAAGAATTCATGCAGGCTTTGCATTTGAGTTGACATTCTAAAGATAGGATTTCCACAGACCACGCTTAGGGGAAGTAATAGAAAAACTAAAGAGCCAGCGCTAGGATGAGGTATGTTTGGGAAACACCCAAAGGCATCTAGTCTTGTGCGTTTAGCTTGGATTGATTAGTTAGTATTGAGGAGATAGGATGTCAGTACAAATAGGCTGGAACTGCTTCCGGTAGTACCTTGAATTCTGTGCTAAGGAATTTAGATTTTGTGCCACAGTGAATAGGGAACTCTCTTGCATTTTGGAACAGGGCAGTGATGTGATCAGAGCTGTGCTCTACAGACCTGATTTTACATTGGCGTTGATGTAAGAAACATCCGAACCTGTAGGGAATGTTTTTTTAAAGATTTTATTCATTCATTTTTAAAGGGGAAGGAAAAGAGAGAGGGAGAGAAATCTCAATGTACGGTTGCCTCTCGTGTGTCTCTCACTGAGAACTGGCTTGCAACCTAGGCATGTGCCCTGACTGGGAATCAACCGTGATCCCTTAGCTCGCAGGCCCGCGCTCAATCCACTGAGCTACACCAGCCAGGGTGGGGAATTTTTATTATAAGAGTTTATTTGAGCCAGACTGACACAGTGCTGGGAAGGAAGATCTCAAATGCTCCAGAGAATGACAGTTTTGCAGTTTAAGGAGGGAAGGTAAGGAAGAGTACACAAAGATGGGAGAAAGTAGGGTGGGGGGATTGGATTACAGGATAGTTAACAAGATCGTGTGCTCTCTTGAGGATGGTCCTGCTTCTGAAGGGTCTGAAAAAGAAGCATTTTAAAGGTGTGTTAACCTAGATGCACAGAAACAATGGACAGGGCTTGCTTAAGGCAAAGATAGACTTTTTAAAGAGGGTTTATGCCTGGAGCAAGACTACCCACCATACTTGCCCAGTTAGAAATGTATGATCAGATCACCTTGTGAGGTTACTTTTAGCCACTGGACTTTGTCAGATTTAGTATAGAGCCCCTTTTTTGGTCCACAGTGGTATTAATGAAGGAGGTCAATAAATATTTTTAATTGCACTTATAAAATATTTTATGTACACAGAGCTAGTATTCTGCGGTAATATCGGTGTCTTGAATGACCCACTCACAGAAGTTCACTTAGTCCAGCTAATGAAGCCTACGTCCTTCTCGTACTAAGGAAAGCGCAGGCAGCCCATATTGAGGCTGTATTTCTGGATCAGACCGTGTGTGCAGGCTTGGGCAGATGTGGCAAGAACAAGGACCCTGGTCAACATGTCTTGATTGGCTCCAGTAGAGCTGCTGGTGACCCATCTTGCTCTCTGGTGCAAGGAGACAAAAGGAAAGAGCTCTAAATATGTTTTTAATAGTCTATGGGAGAAGTGATTAGGAGCTTGAGCTGGAGCAGTAGAAGCGAGAATGAAAAAAGAAAATAGAAACTGACACATTGAGAGTCTATTGTGTACTAGGTTCTGTGCTGTAATAAATTATCCATTTTCACAACATATTAGGAGACCCAGATCTGAAGCGGCAGTCCCAGGGTTACACAACTACTAGGTGACAGCCAGAATTTCATGTCAGACTTTTCTATGCCGAAGGCCACTTTTTTGCTATAGAGCACTGCTTCCCAGTCTAAGTAGATTTCACAACTGTGCTCGGTTGCCTGGCCCTTGATGTCAAGCTGTTCTTCCTCACCTCCACTACTTCTAGCCTGGGAAAGATAAGAAGCTTATTACCTTCTGTTTGTTTTACAAGTGAAGTTTTCAAATGATAATGTCTGCGTTTTGATTATTTTAGTTTGTGCTAACCATGCTGCAATAGTACTAGTAAAACTTTACCATTTATTCTGATTCCCTTACCAGATTCTGCGGCACGAGGAATTTGAAGAAGGCTGCAAAGCTACCTGCAATGGGTACAGCACCTTGTTTCTTAAAATCTCCTTCAGGCTCTGAAAACCCCTGGAGGACACAAAGCAGTTCCTCAAAGTGGGAGTGAAAGAGGCAATAAATTGGGCAACTTCAGGAACACAAATAAGTATATGCTGTGGTAAAACAATGTCTTATCAAGTGTCTCTTAAGAGCTGCTATCTCTTAGTAGCCATGGCAAGCTGGAAAATTCCAAAGCCTGGTGGGAATTACATGCTTGTTGATGGATATGCAAAAAGATAAATTAAGGTCAGCTTAGAGGACTGCCTTTATAGGATTCTGTTCCCTACTTTAGAGAGTAGATAAATGAATCTTTTCCTCAGGTAAGTGCCAGCCAGCTGGTCTCCGGAGCCTTTGGTGGTGGGGTGCATGCGCACTGTCTGCAGCTACTCCTAGCTGCAACTGAGGTCATCTCATCCTTATGGGTACTTAAGACCAGAAGGGGCTTGCCCACCCCACTTTCCCAGTAGTTATTTGGGGGAAGCCTGAGGCAGATTTTATCAGAGGTCACTGGATTCATTTACTTTTCTTTTCCTAGGCCTTATGATGGAAAATGGAGCAAAACAATGGTGGGGTTTGGACCTGAGGATGATCATTTTGTTGCAGAACTAACTTACAATTATGGCATTGGAGACTACAAGCTTGGCAATGACTTTATGGTAAATATCATTTTGTTCTAGACTTTTGGTTACACCTTTTATTGATGTCAATGATACAGCTTTAGGTATGTTAACTGCTGAATGGATGGCCTTTTGGAGTAATTTAGTGATTAGTTTTATGATGTTTTCTATTTAAAACGAAACTGCTTGGGTACTCTGGCTCCAGGATGAAATGTGTTCTTCCCATGGTTTGGAATCAAAGTCAAGACTTAGAGACATCTTAGAAGGAGACAAAACACCTCTAGAGGAATGATGGACCTCGAGAAGTGAAGGGCCAAAGTCATCAGTCTGGTTGGGTCCTGAGCACCTTCCAGAGAAGTGTTTTCTCTGGAGTGGACATTATGGTTGGTCTGGGCCGTCACAGCCAATCCTAGTAGGAGAAGAATCTGGGAGTGTTTTGAGGGTAAAGCGAAGAATGCATTCAAGAATTCCAGTTATCATGCACCTGTTACAGGAATAGTATCAGCCATTTATTAAGCAGTTACTCTGTGCCTACTTAGAATGCCACTGGGACCACATACGTAGCAAGAGAGGAGTGACTAATTTTTACTCAGTTTACTGAGCAAATCTGCTTTTTGGTAGATGTTATTTTGGTCATTTGATCTCCCTATTTCTATTTAACTCACATTAACTATGCACTGTTTAAATCATATTAAAATAATTATATCTAGAGGGAAGTTTTTATGAGGATCAAAAGTCTACAAAGTATTTTGTAAATGGAAAGGACTCTTTGGATTCAGTATATTAATTTGTTTTTCTCTTTTCCTCTCTTCATGCTTCTCACTAATATATTCATTTAACATATATTTACTGTGACTTACTGTATGCTATGTACCTCATTAGGTCCTGGGGGTGCACTAGAGAGTAAAGCACGTTCCCTGGCCCGAGGAGCTTCGTGTCTGGTGGGGGAAACCAGTAAAGACAAGAATGCAGCGCAATAAGTGCTAAGATTGGGATAAGAACAGGGGGAAGTGGGGACACATGGGGTAATTCCCAGCCTGTCTCTGGAGAGGTGAGGGTTCAGGAAAAGCTTCCCAGAGGTGACATCTGGGCCGGTGAGCGGAGCTGGAATGGAGGTGAGATGAGCGTGTGCGCTGGCCCGGAGGTGAGAGGGACCATCTCACTCAGAACTATGAGCAGTACAGTCTGACTGGAGCTCAGTGTGTGGGGAAGGGAGTGGGTCGAGTTGGGGCTGAAGAAGTAAGCTGGGGCCATGTCATAGTAAGATGTTTTGTAGACTTTATTCTGAAAGCAGAGTGAAGCCATTTTTAAGCAGGAGAGTGCTGTGCTATTTGTCACGTGCAAGAACCCACCTGGCCAGGGCGTGGAAATTGGGTTGGAAGCAGACAAGACTAAAAGGTGGAAACTAGATCATAGAATACAGTAAGTGAACAGCAGCTCCTGAACTAACATGGCAGTGGGAGCTGGAGAGGAATGGAGGGATCTGAGAGATGTTTAGGGGTAGAGTAGATAGGGTTTGGTGATGGAGTGTATACGAGAGTTCCTTTGTGTTTCTCCTCATCTCTTTAACTCTCCAGATTTAAACCAGGGAGAGGAAAAAGAGCAAACCCATCTTGGTCCCATCATCATTTAACTGGCTCAAGTCACATGGTGACTGGTGGGACTGCAGGTGCTCAGAGCACGTGGGTATAGAACAGGATGACAGCTCTCCCACGGTCTCGCTGAGAGACTTTGGTACTAAAAGAGCCCTGATGAAGGGTGCCACCTATGCTTCCCAGTTCCTGGAACAAAACAAGAAAACAGGTTAGTGAGAACTGCCATATATATAAAGAAGTCCTATACATTAAAATGAAAAGGATCAATAGCGTAATAGTTTTAAGGTTTTTTTTTAGAAAGATTTTATTTATTTATTTTTAGATAGAGGGGAAGGGAGGGAGAGAAACATCCACAAGTGAAAGAAATATAGATCAGTTGCGTCTTGTACACCCCCAACTGGGGACCTGGCCCGCAGCCCAGGCACATGCCCTGGCTGGGAATCAAATCAGTGAACTTCTGGTTTATGGGCTGGTGCTCAACCAACTGAGCCACACCAGCCAGGGCTTGACGACCTGTGTATTAATTTACTTATTGTATTATTTATTCAAGTAGTAAATATTTATTGAGTGCCTCCTATGTGCCAGGCACTGCTCAAGGAACTTTGGATAACCAGTGAACAAGACAAAAATCTGGGCCTTGCAGGGGAGAGGGTCCAAGGGCCCGACAGACAAAACAGATAAACTAAATAAATAAATCATATAATATGTTATCTTATTTTGTTGTTTTTAAAAATTTCATTTATTGTTTTTAAGATTTTTAAAATTTATTTTAGAGAGCGGAAGGAAGGGGGAAAGAAAGGGAAAGAGACGTCAATGTGCGGTTGCCTCTCCACTGGGGACCTGGCCTGCAACCCAGGCATGTGCCCTGACCTGGAATCAAATTGGCGACTGTTTGGTTCCCAGACCGGCACTCAATCCACTGAGCCACTCCAGCCAGGGCTATTTATTTATTTTTAGAGAGGAAGGAAGAAAGAGGGAGAGAAACATCAATGTGTGCTTGCCTCTCACATGCCCATTACTCGGGACCTGTCCTGCCACCCAGGAATGTGCCCTGGCTCAGAATTGAACCAGTGACCCTTGCTTTGCAGGCTAGCACTCAATCCACTGAGCCACAGCACTCAATCCACTGAGCCACACGAGCCAGGGCTAATATGTTATTTTTAAAGTGATTAGAACTCTGGCCAGGAGGGAAGTGTAGTAAGACACACTGTGCCTCCTTGTACAACCAAAATAAGGACAACAAAAATTTAGAAACAAAAAACAACCAGAACTGATAGAAAATTGAACTGTATGGAAGTCAGACAACCAAGGAGTTAAAATAGACACATTCGTCCAGACCAGTAGGAGGGGCGGAGTCGGGAGGCCAGGTGGAGACGGGTCAGAGCAAAAAGGCGGTGGCTTGTGGACCTCAAGAGCACAGGACCCTGAGCGCACAGGCGGCAGCTGGCAGGTGCTGGGGGCAGGGTGGCAGCAGGCAGACCCAGTGAGGCACACGAAGCAGCTGGCAGGCCAGGTGGTCACATATTTGTGCACAGATAAACCAGGTTAAATTGGGGAGAGTGACAGACTGAACAACCCAAGGCTCCAGTGCAGGGAAATAAAGCCTCCGATTGAAAACACCTGTGGGGGTTGAGGTGCCAGGAGAGACTCCCAGCCTCACAGGAGAGTTTGTTGGAGAGACCCACAGGGTCCTAGAACATCCATAAACCCACCCACCTGGGAACCAGCACCAGAAGGACCCAGTTTGCTTGGGGGAAGTGTTGGAAGGAACTGAAATCCAGCAGAGAGCAGAGCAAGTGCCATTGGTTGCCCCGCCCTGTTGAATATCTAAGGCTCAGCCCCTCACTACATAACAGGTGCACTGAGACCAAAAAAAATGGCCCAAATGAAAGAACAGATCCAAGCTCCAGAACAAATACAACTAAGCGATGAAGAGAGCCAACTATCAGGTGCACAGGTGCAAGATGCACGGTTCAAGGCACTGGTGATCAGGATACTCACAGAATTGGTTGAATTTGGTCACAAATTAGATGAAAAAATGAAGGCTACACTAAGTGAAATAAAGGAAAATGCACAGGGAACCAATAGTGATGGGAAGAAAACTGGGACTCAGATCAACGGAGTGGACCAAGAAGAAGAAACAACCAAACAGAAGAGAATGAAAACACAAGAATTCAAAAAAATGAGGAGAGGCTTAGGAACCTCCAGGACATCTTTAAGCGTTCCAACATCCAAATGATAGGGGTACCAGAAGGGGAAGAGGGAGAGCAACAAGTGGAAAACTTATTTGGACAAATAGTAAAGGAGAACTTCCCCAATCTGGCAAAGGAAATAGACTTCCAGGAAGTCCAGGAAGCTCAGAGAGTCCCAAAGAAGTTGGACCCAAGGAGGAACACACCAAGGCACATCATCATTACATTAGCCAAGATTAAAATGAAAGAGAGAATTCTAGAAGCAGCAAGAGATAAGGAGACAGTCACCTACAAAGGACTACCCATCAGATTATCAGTTGATTTCTCAAAAGAGACCTTAGAGGCAAGAAGGGGCTGGAAAGAAGTATTCCATGTCATGAAATCCAAAGACCTACATCCAAGATTGCTCTACCCAGCAAAGCTTTCATTTAGAATGGAAGGGCAGATAAAGTGCTTCTCAGATAAAGTCGAGTTCAAGGTTCATCATCACCAAGCCCTTATTATATGAAATGTTAAAGGGACTTATCTAAGAAAAAGAAGATAAAAAATATGAACAGTGAAAGCACAGCAAACTCACAGTTATTAACAACCACACCTAAAACAAAAGCAAACTAAGTGGACAGCTAGATCAGAATCAGAGCCACAGAAATGGAGATCACATGGAGGGTTAGCAACAGGGAGTAGGAGGAGGAGAGATTGGGGGGGAAAGTACAGAGAATAAGTAGCATAGATGGTAGGTAGAAAATAGAGAGAGGGCAAGAATAGTATGGGAATTGTAGAAGCTAAAGAACTTATGGCACATGGACATGAACTAAAGGTGGGGAATGTGGGTGGGTAAGGGTGTGCAGGGTGGGGTAGAACGAATGGGGGGAAATGGGTCAACTGTAATAGCATAATCAATAAAATATATTTTAAAAATAAAAGTGATTATTGTTGTGGGGAAGAACAGCGGAATAAGGGGACTCGAGAGTATAGGGCAGATGACTGATTTTAATTGTAAGGAATGTGTTGAGGGAAGGTGTCAGTTAGGAGCTGACATTTGAACAAAGGCTCAAGTAGATGAGGGAGTTGGCCATGTGGATATCTTGGGGATGAGCACGTCTGGTAGAGAAATAGCCTGTGCAAAGCCACCGAATGGCACCTGACATGTTCAGGAAAATGTACGGAGGTCAGTATGGCTGGAATGGGGTGGGGTGTGGGAGTGGGAGGAGATGGGGTCAGAAATGACATTGGGTCAGATTGTGTTGGGCCTTTCAGGCCATTCCGAGCCACCCCTGAGAGAAATGAAAAGCCAGCAAGGATTTTAGGCCAAGGAAAAACAAGGTGGGGTTTGCTCTCGAGGATAACAGCAGGGCATGTTTTAGAAAGTCCCCCCTGCTGCGGATCAGCTGGCGAGCTGACAGGAGTGTGGGCAGAGAGAGAAGCTGTTGCCATCATCCAGGTGCAAATGAGGCTGTCCTTATCAGAAGGCAGAAGTGTTCATTTTTAGGTATTTTGATTGCACTTAATAGATAACCTTGATAGTTGGTATAAATTTTTTTGTTTAAAAAGCAAAAAAGAGAGGGCTTCCACCAAGATGGAGGCGTAGGTGGAAGCACTGCCCCTTCTCACACAACCAAGTTTAAAAACAACAAAGTTTTAGCAACAAAAATGCAGCCAAACCACAGAAAATTGAACTACATGGAAGTCTGACAACAACGAACCCTTTAGCCAAACCAGTAAGAGGGGCAGAGCCATTAGCAGAGCGGGGTCCAGCAGGAAAGATCCACTGGACCAACCCGGGCGCACATCCCAGGTGCGCCAGCAGGCTTAGGCGGATTCCAGGTGTGGAGTAGCGGGCGGACCCACTGGGGGCGCAAGGCGGTAGACTCACTGAGGGCTGACCAAAGTCACACAGTCGAGCGCAGATAAACTGGTGAAGGAGCGAAGTGGTGAGACAGACCTTGCAAGCCCCAGTGGCGGAAAGTGGTAGAGGGGACCGCCATTGTCCCTCTCTGACCCCGCCCCCACATACAGCTTCACAAACCAGCGACCTGGGTGGCCCCGCCCTGGTGAACACTTCCTCGTATGTAACAGGCACAAACAGATCAAAACATGGCTCAAGAACAACTCAGAGCCCCAGAGCCGATAAATCTAAGCGATGAAGAAATAGCCAAACTTTCAGATGCACAGTTCAAAACACTGGTGATCAGGATGCTCACAGAACTGGCAGATTTCAGTCACAAATTAGAGGAACATACGAAAGCGAAACTAATTGAAATGAATGGAAATGCACAGGAAACCAATCGTAATGGAAAGGAAACTGGGACTCAAAGGAGTGGACCAGAAAGAGGAAAAAAATGACCAAACAGAAAAGGATGAAGAAACACGAATTCAAAAAAATGAGAGGCTTAGGAACCTCCAGGACATCTTTAAATGCTCCAACATCCGAATTATAGGGGTACCTGAAGGGGAAGAGGAACACCCACGAGTGGAACACTTATTTGAACAAATAATAAAGGAGAAATTCCCCAATCTGGCAAAGGAAATAGACTTCCAGGAAATCCAGGAAGCTCAGAGAGTCCCAAAGAAGTTGGACCCAAGAAGGAACACACCAAGGCACATCATCATTATATTAGCCAAGATTAAAATGAAAGAGAGAATTCTAGAAGCAGCAAGAGATAAGGGGACAGTCACCTACAAAGGACTTCCCATCAGACTGTCAGCTGATTTCTCAAAAGAGACCTTAGAGGCAAGAAGGGGCTGGAAAAAGGTATTCCATGTCATGAAATCCAAAGACCTACATCCAAGATTGCTCTACCCAGCAAAGCTTTCATTTAGAATGGAAGGGCAGATAAAGTGCTTCTCAGATAAGATCAAATTCAAGGAGTTCATCATCACCAAGCCCTTATTATATGAAATGTTAAAGGGACTTATCTAAGAAAAAGAAGATAAAAAAGATGAACAGTGAAAGGACAGCAAACTCACAGTTACTAAGAACCACACCTAAAACAAAAACAAACTAAGAGGACAGCTAGATCAGGAGCAGAACCATAGAAATGAAGATCTCAAGGAGGGTTAGCAACAGGGGAGTGGGAGAAGGAGAAGTTACAGAAAATAATTAGCATATACCGTAAATAGAAAATAGATAGGGGGGAGGGCAAGAATAGTATGGGGAATATAGAATCTAAAGAACTTGAGACACGTGGTCATAAACTAAAGGGGAGGATGGTGGGGGGGTGTACAGGGTGGAGGGGAATGAAGGGGGGAAATAGAACTGTAATGACATAATAAAATATATTTTTAAAAAATAAAGTAAAATAAAATAAAAAGCAAAAAGGAAATTTCTCTCATTAGATCTTTAAAATTAAGAGAGATTGCCTTTGGTTTCAATTCAGTGGCATTTGAATTTCTGCCCTGCAATTCACAAAGTTTGGAATCTTGTCCAAACTTAGAAGAAAAGTGCCCAAACCCTACTTTTGAATGCCAATTAATTCTTAGGTGATTTGACATTGTCGACCTAAAAAAAGTACTAACCTGCACAGAATGCTTGTGAGAATTTTTTGAAACCAAACTGACTACATTGCCAGGAAACAGGATCTCAGGAGCTCTGAAGAATGAGTTTTGCAGTTTCTTTTATACATTTGGAACCAAGGAAGGAATGTGAGGAAGATTAACAATTAACAAGATTATGTGCTCCTATGAGGGCAGATACACCTCAGAGGGGTCTAGAAAAGAGGATCGCTTCTGGCATTTTGAAGGTATTAACCTAGGAGCACAAAACGGTGAACTTGAGGCTGGCTTTCAAACTTTCACTAACGACATTATAGGCTGGGGGCATGACGACCCACCATGACTTGGCAGTTATATGATCAGATCACCCTGAGGGTCACTGAACTTGTATGTACCCTTTTTGTTCACCATGTAAAGGTGTTAGGGTTTTGTCTCATTATCTGGTTCTGTAACAGATCCATTGTGGTTACCCACTTGGTTGATACTGCTGTTTCGTCACAGGGTGTCACACTGGCTTCCAGCCAGGCTGTCAGCAATGCCAGGAAGCTGGAGTGGCCACTCAGGGAAGTTGCAGAAGGAGTTTTTGAAACTGAGGCCCCAGGAGGATATAAGTTCTACCTGCAGAATCGAAGTCCACCTCAGTCAGGTAATTATACTAATGAAAGCCCTCTGTCTAAAGGCACCTTCGATGGACAGCGAGAGGTAGCTGGGCCTCTTTCTCCTGTGGAGTCTGTCCCTATTGACCTGACATGTCTTCCCCAAGCCAGTGTGGTCATTTGTTCTCTGAGAGGTTATATTCTTTTGTGGGATCTTTATAATTATAGGGGATCTAGACTGGTTTTATTCTACTGGTAATATAGCTACTTACAGTACAGTTGCGAATAAGAAAACCCAATTCAAACTAGCTTGAACAATAAGTAAATGTTTTAGCTCACAAAACTGGCATTCCATAAGCAGGGAGGATTTCAACATTAGTTGATTCAGCAGCTCACAAATGGCATCAGGAACTGAAATTTGCTGTCTCTCTCCATTCTCTGGTCCACAGAGGTCCACTTCTCCTGGAGCCGGTGCCCTTCATTGTTGTTGTCGTAGGTGGCTGCCAGCGGCACTGGCAGCTACACGCTCTCACATTCTCTCCCAGTAGGGCAGGGAGAGACCGGCTTCCTCTTGCTCTTTTTAAAGAGCAGGGCAAAACTTTTCTGCTAGTCTTCCAGCAAACTTCCTGATCAGGTTTGACTCGTGTGCCCATGCATGAACCAGACACTGGCAAGAGAAATGGGACTATCCTTAGACCAGTTCATCATATTATCCAGCGGAGGTTAGTTTCCCAGACTGGAGCGCTGGTGCTCCGTGAGGGAGTAGGAGCGGAAGGAAGGAGCCATGCACCGCACCGACTGCACACAGAGCGGGAGAGCACCTGCGTGGTGTGTTGCATGTATGGCAGAGGTGTCCTCATCATGGTGTATTTGCATTCCTGCAAATTCTGCTGCCTGCTCTACCCAAAGTAGAAAATACAGTGAATAGCAAGGGCAGTTATTCTGCCTGCCATTTCACTCAGCGAATGTGTGGACCTGAGATGGGAGGCATCCTCCTCTTTCCCACACTGGTCTACCGCAAGTCCCAGAGTCCCTCCGTGCCTTTCCCCTGGAGCTCAGCCAAAGAAGGTGGTGTGTTCCAGGGTGGGAGGTTAGGGTGGCACTGTGGGACTTACAGGGAGGTAGTATTTATGATGATTTTGTACTGATACGTGATTGTTGCTTTATATGTTAACTTTAAAACTTAACTCCTGTCACTGATTCCACTGTACACCTTTTCCCTAATCATGGTGTTTCCATATGTAAAATAATGGCAAGCCCCACAATCCTAAGATGATTTTGTCCTTCGGAATGGAAGTGCCTTTAGGGCATTAATTTCTGATTGATCACATAGCCGATCTATCAGTGGAGCTGGTGTCCGCCCTTCCTTTGAATCACTCACTCACCTGTAGTTTCACACACTTGGTACTTTTCGTGCCCCTGCATCCCTTTGGAAGCAGCTGGAATTTGTTGATTTCTTAATGAACAGGAAAACTAAAATAGTCTGAAACACCGTGCCTGAGGTCATGATACTGATGTTCTAGCAAATGGAACTGAGGAAGCGAAAATGGAAGGAAGTGTATTGAATTTGTCATAGATGCAGACTCAGAGTAGCTCTTCAGAAACTCACTTTACAGTGTCAAAGTTTCCAATAAAGGTGCTTTATTTTAAGATTTTTTTTTTTACAAAAAAAGTAGATTTTTTTTTACAAACAGATAAGCAAAAAAAAAACACTTCCCATATATACAGGTATAATCACTATAACATTTTAGCGTATAGCTTTCCAGTCTTTTATCAAAAAATAAATGTAATATTAAGTATATGTATATATCTGTTCCTGTCCCTTTGTAAGGATTGCATTGTGTTGCACCACAGGAAGATGGACAGTTCTCTGTTGCTGGGTATTGTGTCGTCCCTAGCTTTCTGCTGTGCTGAGCAGCACTCTGCTGAATGCCTTTGTGATGCAGCCACAGCCGCTTCTGTAACTGCTGCCAGAGGGGGCGCTCTGTGAAAAGCAGGGTGAAGTTTTTAGGCTTTGGATATATTCTGTCAGATTGTTCCCCAGAAACAAACTAGTTTGCACTCTGCCAGCATGATGTGACCGTGAGTTTCCCTTGCACTATTTCAGTCAGTGTGCAAACTGGAAATTATTTGCCAACCAGATAACAAAATGTTGTATTTGAATTCTAATTTTTTATTTGTGAAATTGAATATTGTTCATATGTTAATTGACCATTCCAATTCTGTGTCTTTTGCCTATTTTTCTAGGATATTCATTTTTTCCTATTGTTTAAAGGTGATTTAACTAATAAGGACTTTGTGTCATGTATATTGCAAAAAATGTTTTTGTTCAGTCTTTAACCTTTTAAAAATTTATTGATTTCAGAGAGAGAGGAAGGGAGGGAGAGAAACATCAATTCGTTGTTCTACTTATTGATGCATTCATTGGTTGATTCTTGTATGTGCCTTTACCAGGGAATTGAACCGGAAACCTTGGCATATTGGGACGCCGCCGGCCGGGGCTTTAATTTTGATTGTAATTTGTTGTTTAGGAGTTTTCCATTTTGTTTAATGAACCTAGCAATATTTCCTTCATGGTTTTGTACCTTGTGTCAAGTGTAATAAAAGCCTTTCTCCACCCCAAAACTGTGTAAACAATCACCTGTTTCTAGTATTTTTGTGGTTTAATTCTTTAAACTTAGTCCTTTAACCCATCAGGAATGCATTTTGCCATTTAGTTTGAAGGTGTGGCTTTTCCCCACTAAGTGAGAAGCCAGTGATTGAATAATAGTGTGCCCTTTGTACTGACTTAAAACCCCTTTCTTATCATAAACTAAATTCTTGAGCCTGTTTTGGTCTTTCTGTTCTACACCATTGCACTGATCTTTCCATTCCTGCTGTTTTATTCTCCTACAGACCCTGTGTTGAAAGTAACTCTAGCAGTGTCTGATCTTCAGAAGTCCTTGAACTACTGGTCTAATCTACTGGGAATGAAAATTTATGAAAAAGAGGAAGAGAAGCAAAGGGCTTTGCTGGGCTATGCTGATAACCAGGTGAGTGACCTTGGAGAGAAATAATCTGTTTCTTTGAGTTCAGTTTATAAATGAGGTTAACATGAAGGTTATTTCCTTAATTTCTTCACAGTGATTTAATATTTACCTAGATAAACAGAATGAGGAACATGAAAATTGCTGTTAACCTCGCCACCTGGGTGTTTGGGGATCTGTCCTTTCAGAGGTGGAATTGCTGAGTCAGAAGAGATGTAGACAGGACTTAATATTGTAATGATAATGTATTTATCTTCTTCTTTTAAAAAATAACCCAACATTCACCCTGGCTGGCATGTCTCAGTGGATTGAGCACCAGCCTGTGAACCAAAGGGTTGCTGGTTCAGTTCCCAGTCAGGGCACATGCCTGGCTTGCAGGCCAGGTCCCTGGTAGGAGACCTGTGAGAGGCAAACACGCGTTGATGTTTCTCTTCCTCTCTTTCTCCTTCCCCTCTCCTCTGTCTAAAAGTAAATAAATAAAATCTTTTTTTAAAAAGCCCAGCACTTGAGCATGATCTAGTCCTTGCGCTTTGACCCAGCAGGTCTATTCCTAGGAATTTATTTTACATGCCCAACATACATGTTCATAGAGAACTGTGTACAGTTATCTGTTGCAGCATTGTTTGTAATAGCAAAATATAAGAAATAATTTAGCCCTGGCTGGTGTGGCTCAGTGGATTGAGTGCTGGCCTGTGAACCAAAAGATCACTGGTTCGATTCCCAGTCAGGGCACATGCCTGGGTTGCAAGCCAGTTCCCAGCAGGGGATGTACCAGAAGCAACTATACATTGATATTTCTCTCCTTCTCTCCTTCCCTTCCCTCCCCTCCCCTCCCCTTCCCTAGTAAATAAAATTTTAAAGTTCTTTTTTATTAAAAATAAATAAATAATCTAATGTCCTATGGATTAGCAGAATAGTTCAATAATCTATGATTTATGCATAGAATCGATTGCTGTGCAGCTATTGAAAAGAATGAGGTAAATCCATGTGCTGATATGGTAACATTAATTAGAGAAAAACAAGGGGCAGAATAATGTGTGAATGATACTGCCATTAGTGTAAAAAGAAAAGATGTTTCCAAGTCCCATGTCTACAAGTAGACACAGGAATCGACGCCTCTGGAGTGAGAGCAGGAGGGAGACCTAGTTTTCACTTTATTCCTTTAGTACTCTTTGAGGTTTTTTAAACCACATAACCTGTCCTAACAAATAGACCAAGCCCTCTTTCTTATTTTTCAGTGTAAGCTGGAGCTACAGGGCATCAACGGTGCAGTTGATCACGCAGCAGCTTTTGGAAGAATTGCCTTTTCTTGCCCCCAAAAGGAGGTAATGTTGGGTACCAGGTCTTTTGTTTAAGTTCTATGACCAGCTAGTTCAACTGCTAAGTACCTTGGGCCTCCCCTTCTTTAGGTTCGTTCTGATCGTGGCTTTGGTATCAAGTTCAACAGTTGTCTCGAGCGGTTGAGATAAAAAAAATCAAACAAGTGGCTCCCGGTTCTTTCTGGTCGAGCGGATATTTCCTCGAGGGCCGATGAGGACTGTGGCCCAAGAGGGTACGTGGCCCCAGCTCACTTTCCCTTTCTGTTTTCCCCAAGTTGCCTGATTTGGAAAGTTTGATGAAAAGGGAGAAGCAAAAGATTCTGACTCCCCTGGTGAGCCTGGATACCCCGGGGAAAGCAACAGTACAAGTGGTCATTCTGGCTGACCCTGTAAGTATGACTGAGGAAGGGGACAGGCTGCACCAGGGCTTTCTTTTGAGGTGTCTTTTTGCCAAGTTTCTTTTGTCTTTTTTGGTGTAGGATGGACATGAAATTTGCTTTGTGGGGGATGAAGCGTTTCGAGAACTTTCTAAGATGGATCCAAAGGGAAGCAAATTGTTGGATGACGTGAGTCTCATTTCTGAATTCATACGACCACAGGTCCAAGGAAGGTGCCGTTAAGTGTGTATGAGAGGGGCCGAAGCAGCAGGGGCCAGTTCTCACTGTCGGAACCATGTCCTTTTGCTTTGGGGGTGAGTTCTGAGTCAGGGACTTGCATCTTTATCGCCACCTATGTGACTCTCCTCTGGGTGCAGCATTTGTGCCCTCGCACCACCGCAGGCTGCCTTGGGGACCCCTGCCGCCGCATGATGACTGTCCTGCTCTTTGAATGGAGGTGCCTGGTGCTGCCCACTTTCAATTCCGAGACGTTCTGGTCATCTCTTCTCCTCCTGCACCATCGTTCTCCTCCCCTCTAGTGAATCGTTCCTTTCTGCTGAATCGTTCTCAAGCTCCGGTGTCTCCGTCTTTGGAAAATCTTTTATTTACCACATATAACTTCTCCAGAGTTCTTTTTTTTTTAATTCTGCCTGTACACTCTTTCTAATTCTCACCTCCCATTCACACTTCAGCCTGTGCTACACCGGCTCCTGTCACTCAGGAAAGTGTGTGTTTTGATCTCGTCAGTGATTTCCATTTTGCCAAAGTCCAGCAACGACTTTTCTGTCCCCTTCCAACTTGGTTCTTCAGCAGTGTCCACGCAGCTGTGCATGGCTCTCCGAGCATCTAACACACACCCGGTGCGCAGTAGGCGCTCCGTGAACACCCTGCTGAGAACTGAAGGCAGGGGTCGGCCTTTCCGCTTCTGTCACTTAATATCTGTGTGACGGACTTCAAGCAATTACTTAAAATCTCCAAACTTAAGTTTTCTTATCTAGAACTTTGAAACAATAAAGACTATCCACCTGAGGGGATTGTGTGGTTTATAGAGCCTGCCAGACTACCTACTGACAAAATAACAGACACTCGGTTAATGTTAGTTAAAGTAGAAGATGTGTAGAATAAAGAGCATTTTTTAATTTTACCATAAAGAAAAATAGAATCTTAGGCAACCTCTCAGTTGGCAAATTTGCTAAATTCTGTCCCTGCTCTCTCACGTCACCATCAGTGCCTCCTCTTCCGAGCTCTGCTCCCCTGGGTTTTAGAGACCCTGCCGTCTGCATGTCTGTCTGACAGACTGTCCGCAGTCACGGGCACTCCCGTGCCGGTGCCACTCGGGCCGTGTGTGACGCTCATTGTGGTACATTCTCTCCTCTGAGCAGACATTCCCCCCTCTGGTTACTTTTGCTCTTCCGCCATCATTGTTTCTCTGGCTTCCTAATTTCTAGTTCCTACTCCTTCTTGAGCTCCCAACAGGTATTTTGTTGTTGTTACTGAGGTAAAAATACACATAGAATTTCAATGTACAGAATTTACTGCTCAATTTGATGAGTTTTGACAGTCACATACACCCATACAACTATGACTCAAAATATAGCATATTTTCATCACTGCGGAAAGTTCTTTTATGCCCATTTCCAGTTAGTGTCCAGCCCCACCTGCCAGCGGTTTTGTCTGTCCTTGGACTTCATGTAGTGGAAGCATCCAGTAGGTATTCTTTTGTGCCTGGCTTTTCTCACTCAGCATTTTTGAGATTCCTCCATGTAATTACATGGAGTTGGTTCTTTTTTTATGTCTGAGTGGTATTCAGTTTTATGAATATAACAATTTTTTTTATTCATTCTTCCAATGGATGTTTGAGTTGTTTCAGATTTTCATGTATTATAAGGAAGACTGCTGTGAGCATTCTTGTGTAAATCTTCTCGTAGACAGACACATCTTTCATTTCTCTTGGACAAATACACAGGAGCGGAATTGCTTTTACTTTGTAAGACACTGCCAAGCAGTCGCCCCAAGTGATTGGACCTTTTGACACTTACCAACCACGTCATATACAGTCAGGGTTCCAGCTGCTTTACATCCTCACCAACATTTGTATTTTTTTGTTGTGGTAGCTATACTAGTACAAGTAAAATGGTTTCTCATTGTAATTTTTTAAAAAGATTTTATTTATTTATTTTTAGAGAGAAGGGAAGGAAGGGAGAGAGGGAGAGAAACGTCAATGTGTGAGAGACACATCAATCAGTGGTCTCTTGCGTGCTTCATCTGGTCAGCATCCCAAGAATGTGCCCTGACTGGGAATCTTGCCAGTGACCTTTGGGTTCGCAGTCCGGTGCTCAATCTACTGAGCCACACCAGCCAGGGCTCTCGAGATTTTAATTTGCATTTTCCTTATGACTAGCGATGTTGAGCACTTTGTCATATGTTCATCGACCATTTGCTTCTCTTCTTTTGTGAATTATGTGGGGTTTCTTTTGTACATTTCTTCACCTAATAGATTTATTTTTACTACTTCATGATTAAAATCCCAAATGTACACACAAGAGAGTACAGCAGATCCCTGTGTGACCGTCACCGGCCAGCTCTGTCCCATAATCTTCTCATCATCCTTTCCCAGCCCACCGTTTTTTGCTGGAGAATTCTAAGACAAGTCTCAGACACTGTGACATTTCATCCCTAAGTACTTAAATATTGTATACATTTTTAAGACAATTTAAAAGAAGTAAACATTAAGAAATTTTCTTATTTTTTTTAAAGATTTTATTTACTTATTTTTAGAGAGAGGGGAAGGGAGGGAGAAAGATAGGGAGAGAAACATCGCTGTGTGGTTGCCTCTCACACACCCCACACCGGGGACCTAGCCCACACCCCAGGCATGGGCCTTGACTGGGAATCGAACCGGTGACCCCATGGTTCATAGGCCGGCACTCAATCCATGGAATTTCCTTATATACCATACTGACATCATCACACTTAAAAAATCAACGGTATGTCTTTAATGTCACCTCAAATCCAGTTCTTATTAAAATTTCCCTGATCCACTAAAAGTAGCTTTATATGGTTGGTTTGCCCTATGTGTTTTTAAATTAGCTTTAATGTAATTGGAGTATATAAATGCAGAACAGTTTATATGATCCATTGAGTTTCGCAACAAACTAGTTGGAAGACACACCTCTGATCTATTTTCATTTTAGCCATTCTTGTCTGTTCTCTAATCTCTGAATATGTCTTGGCTCACATCATTTTCCTAAAGTGTCCCTTCTGTTATTTGAATATTTGCTTAAAAATAAGGCCCCATCAGCCCTGGCTGGTGTAGCTCAGTAGATTGAGCACGGGCCTGCGAACCAAAGTGTTGCTGGTTCGATTCCTAGTCAGGGCACAGGCCTCGGTTGCAGGCCAGGTCCCCAGTGCGGGGCACATGAGAGGGAACCACACGTTGATGTTTCTCTCCCCCTCTTTCTCCTTTCCTTCCCTTCTGTCTAAAAATAAATTAATGAATTTAAAAAATATATATATATATATAACAAAAATAAAGCTCAATCAAATCTATTTAAACATTTTTTAATTATCTTTGTCGATTTGTTGGAGTTTCAGATATGAGTCATTTGATATCATAGAATGCAGGTCCTTTTCTGCTCTGCCTTGCCTATTTTCTTAATAGAGTGTTTTGAAGAGCGGAACATTTTTTAAGTCTTTTGTAAACTTTTTCTTCTATGTTTACTGCTTTCTGTGTCCAGACCAAATTTATAGCTAATGAAACCTCTTCACCATAGATATTTCAAACTCAGTATGTCTGCAACTGAATTTATCTCCCCTCACATCTATTCTTCTTTTAATAATATAAAAATAAAAGCTACTGTTTATTAAGTATCTCCTATGTTCTTGACATGTACCATATTCTTAAGCGCTTTGTGTCTGTTCTGTATTCTCACCAGAGTCTGCAGAGGTGATAGTTCCCTTTCAGATGAGCAAACCGAGGCTCAGGAACATTGTGAGCGTCAGGGCACCGCCTGGCCGGAGCTCTTTCACGCTGTGCGGCCAGTTCGTTTCCCTGCTCTTTCTGCCCTGCTCCCTCCCCCAAACACTGCTGTGTATCTTTTATCCCCATTACTGAAGGGGGAATCCTTAGGGCCAGTTTTCTTACATTTAATATACTTTTCACTTTAGAACAGTTTTAGATATACAAACTGAGCCATTTTTTAATATGGCTATTCTATCAGCTATTGGTCACCAAGAGTGTGAGTTTTGCCTCTGAAATGCCATTTGTCTTCTTCTTCTGAAAACGTCCTTATTATCACCCGCAAAACCGCAGAAGTCTCCTTCCACCATCCAGCCAGTCCCTGCCGCCAGCATGAGCTTTCCAAAGCACGCGCGCTAATTTAAAAAACCTCTTTCCTCTTCTGGTCGCTCCCTGCTGCCTCCAAGGTCCATTCCAAATGCTCTGACAGGGCCTGTCTGGCCGCCCTGTCCTCTGATCAGCGCCCAGCCCAGCTGAGCGAGGTGTTTCTTTTAACCAGGATTTACCTTCTTGCCTCGGCCTGAGGGTTCTTCTTTTCCTCCCTCTTGTTCAACTCATCCTTCAAAACCCGGGAGTTTTCTTGGATACGCCATACCAAAGGTTATTGTTTCCCCCTCTTTTTTAAATTCAGGAATTTCTGCAGGTTTGTGGGATTTTTTTCTGCGTATCTTTGATTTTGAAATACTTTTTATCTTCGTTGAAATCCAGTAGCGCTGAGATTTTACGTACACGCAGTGGCACCACATCTTGCCCCTCACCGGGTCCCACTGCCCTGCGCAGCCATTTTCACCATTGCTGTCTCAAAATAAAAAATGCAGATATTTCTGTTTCTGCATTTTCAGTTGCAGGCAACATCTTGTGACTTCCTGCTGAGGTACATTTTACACTAATTTTACGCTATTTCTCCAACCAGTTAGTTACTCCTTTTCTTTTACGCTGTCACTTTGTTTATCGTTCGTTCCATTGTAGCAAATGGTCCCCTCTGCCATATGCCTTTATGCAGAATAGTTGTTTTCGTATCCAAGTCCTCATCTATTCTGCATGCTCTTCAAAGCCTCAAACTGCGTCCCTACTGCCACAACCCAGACCCTAGTTAATACCCATAGCTCATAATGAAAACTGGCATTTTCCAAGGTATTTCTGTACTTGCTTTTTGACTGAATAAATGCATGTATTTTCCCTATGAAACAGCTATTTAGCATATGCTTGGTTGTATTGGACAGGAAGTTTTAAGAGACTTAGATGCTAAGCCTCCACAAGCCCCGCTCCATGGTCAACCTCAGAACAATAGGATAAAAGGCCCTGGTGGAACCAAAACATGTTGTCACTAACAAGTCTTCCTTTTTAATTAACTGACCCAAAATGAGCCAAATAATACCAACATCAGTGAAATGGCGTGGGAAGAAGTATAGAAAAAGGAAATCGGTCTAGGCTCAACAGCTAAAATGTCAGAATAGCTTTTCACCTTTGTCCTCATCATTAGGCTGCGTCTCGGGAGCACGTTCTGCTCTCTGCCAAGCACTCCGCAGCCTGGTGGGCTCCGTCCTCGCTCTGCAGTCAGCCAGCCTCACTCCCTGGCTGCAGGCCCTCGACTCCACAGACAATGCTCAGTGCTCACCAGCAGCCTCTGTCAAAGTAAACATAATGCTCCACACTGAATGAACACATTTCATTGGTTCATTTCTTGATTATAAACGATGCAATGAAGTACAAAGCGAACTATACGTTTTACTTTATGGACTTAGAATGTATATCCCAATTCTGTTTCTGTAGGCAATGGCAGCAGATAAAAGCGATGAGTGGTTTGCTAAACAAAATAAACCAAAGGCTTCAGGCTAACAGAAGACATCCTGGGAAGAAGGATGGTGATTCCTTCCCAGCACCTGGGGGCTTTGATGCGTCTGTCCATTCATGATAAATACTCTCCCAGCTTGGTTGCTCCCTGTATAGACAAGGAAGCTGGGGGCGGGGGACAAATTATGTGTGTTAATCTTTGAAAGATCTGATATGTTTTAGGTATAAAATTCTTTTATTGTTAATCCAGTTAGAGAACTCTTGCTGTAACCTGTACCGCCACTGGAATGATACAATCTGTGTGTAACTGTATTAGATTAGTAATAAATTCTTTTCCAGCCTGGGGCAGCCACATGGGACATTACCTTTGGTTGGGATGGAAGGAATTTCATAAGCATGTGCATTTTATGAGAACACCTGTTCAAATAAATCCAAACCGGTTGCTTATAAAGGAATACTCCAGCATCTGATGATAGTGTGGTATTCCAATGTCCCACTCCGGCAGGCCTTGACATTTAAACATGTTTTAAACATTTATTCCTTGAACCAAAAGATTTGGTTAACACCCCCACATTCCTTGCTTTAACACTTTGAGAAGCCATAGGAGATAGACAGAAAGCTGTGATGTGTTGTGTTGCTGCATGCCTGGCTCTGTGCAGGTCTCCTTATGTAATTTTTAAAAATATTCATAAGAAGAAGGGGGTGGGCTGGGATGGGGGTAAAAGGCAGAAAACTGTACTTAAACAACAGTTAAAAATTTTTTTTAATTTGGAAAAGTAAAAAAAAATATTCATAAGAAAACATGTTAAATTTCTTAAAAATGCATTGGGTGATTTATTTAACCTAAAAAAATTTTTAATGTTTTTCTGTAATCTTCTGTTTGGTTCTATAGAACAGATAAATTTTAATCACTGGAAACAATTATATTGGGCATATTTATTATTAAATAAATGTTTTTTGAAATGTACTTCTGAACTCAAGCTCTTCCTACCAACCCGTAAGAGTCATTATGTAAAGTGGCAGGGCAGGTCAGATTTTAGGGAAGAAATTGAGGAGACAGGATGGGACCCACCCAGAGGATACCAGTCCCAGAATAATAGGCATCAAGTTACTTGTAAATCACAGCCTCTGCTCTTCTCCCCTGATGGCAAGGTGGGGTGTGGAAATTTCAGGGTGAATGTCAGCTTACCTGCCGGTAGGGTGATCTGAACCTTCACTGAGAGAAAAAATCCATTTCTTGCTTCATAGAACTTTTCATTCAACTTAAATTCTCCATCTTAAGGAAGCAATCATGAGTTTAAAAGCAAACCAAGTTATCTATGTTCTTGCTCCAGATAAGTGGCTCACTTTTCTACACATGGGGAAATTATTGTATGAATTTTGAATAATCAAATAAACTTCTGTGTCTCTAGATGATGACTTATTCTCATTTATTAGGTAAGGTAATTCTTGATGTTTAGTAATACTGTTCTCGTGAGAAAAAAGCTACTTTCCCAGTGTATTAGGCTGCTGTGATGTGGCCTTTTAAGTTTGTTACGGTACAACGTGTGGTTCCTGTAAGTACTGAATGACTAAACACATGCTGGATCCCTCTTTATCTGCTTATCTTGTATTTTAACACATCTGAATATTGTCTCATAAATGTACAGTTATGCCTGCTAGAAGTTAGTGCTGTTCGGGACACAGACACTGACTAGGACATTTTGGCTTTATGGTATCAGCCCCCTTTTATTTACCTCATTGCCTGTCATCTTTTCCTGTGTTCTAATCTTTAATATTTTATTCATCCTAAAACCCTTTAGTGTCCAACTTTGGCCTTCTATCATGGAATCCAAACATTTTCCTCCGCACATTGCAGCTAGTAATTTTAAACCAAAGGTTGTGATTACCTTCCCACCTCTGGAGATGGTGTTATCAACCAGAAAACAAAGGTATAAGAAACATGGCTTTGCCCGAGCCCAAGATGAAGTTGGAGAGTTCTGTTTCTCCAGATTTATGTTGTTTTCACAGTAGTTATTTTGTTTTTTCACTTGAGTAGTGTAGAGTCCCAGATAAGTTCAAATACACCACGGGTATAAATCCAGAAAGGTTTAGAATGACTGTGTTGCAAGAGGTCTCCCAGATCAGCCTAGAAAGTTAGTACGAAATCCCCCTTTGCCAGACATCCTTGTGGAATTAGCAAAGCCACGGAGGTTCGGTTTGCCTTTACGTCACTTTGTGCCGCCCTCACCTCCCCACACAGCACCCTTGTGGTTTGGCAGAGTTTTCAGGAAGGCTCCACCTTGCCCAACAGGAGACCACCATGAGGTAAGAGAGGGAGATTCCAGTTTGGTCTGAGATTTATTACCTTTATTCTATAGGAAGTTTACTTTGGCTTCAGCATTCAATGAGGAAGCGCCCTTGCTTCAGACCTCTTTGTAAGTTAACAGAGTCAATGGTTCAAAAACCAAAACCGTAAAAGGTATGCACTGAAAAGTCTTGCTCCTACCCGACCCGTCAGTCCCACTGCTTCCAACTTTTTAAGCATTATGTATATCTATTCATATTTTCTCCCTTTCCTGCACTAAGTTTAGCACATTATGTAGACTATACCTTGTTTTAAAAAATAATGTATAAGGGACTTCCGGCCAAGATGGAGGCATAGGTGGAAACACTGTACCTCCTCACACAACCAAATTTAAGGACAACAAAGATTTAAAAACAAAAACACAACCAAGACAGACAGAAAAGTGAACTGTACTGAAGTCTGACAGCAACAAACCATTCATCCAGACCAATAAGAGGGGCGGAGTTGGTGGCAGGCAGAGTGGGGTCCCAGCAGGAGGAGGCGGTGGTTAGCGGACAAGTGTGGGATGAAAACCTAGTAAGGCTCGCAAGGCGGCTGGCTGACTGCGGACACACATTCAAGTGCAGGTAAACCAGGCAAAGGAGTGAGCAATGAGACAGACCGAGCAACCCAGGGCCCCAGCACCGGGAAATAACGCCTAAAAACACCGACTGAAAAAACGTTTGGGAGTTGAGGTGCCGGGAGAGGCTCCCAACCTCACAGGAGAGTTTGTTGGAGACACCCACAGGGTCCTAGAGCGAACACAAGCCCACCCACCCAGGAACCAGCACCAGAAGGGCCCAATCTGCTTGTGGGAAGTGGCAGGACTGAAATCCGAGAGAGTGGAGAAAATGCCATTATTCCCTCTCTGACCCGGCTCCCAGTCACAACCCAGTGATTGGGTTGCCCCACCCTGATGAACACATAAGCCTCCACCCCTCCTACATAACAGGGGTGAACAGACCAAAACATTATGGCTCAAGCAAAAGAACAGCTCAAAGCCCCAGAGCCAATACTTCTAAGCGACCAAGAGATAGCCAACCTATCAGATGCATAGTTCAAAACACTGGTGATCAGGATGCTCACAGAACTGGTTGATTTTAGTCACAAATTAGAGGAACATATGAAGGTTAAACTAAGTGCAATGAAGCAAAATACACAGGGAACCAATAGTGATGGGAAGGAAACTGGGACTCAAATCAATGGAGTGGACCAGAAGGAAGAAAGAAATGACCAAACAGAAAAGGATGAAGAAACAAGAATTTAGAAAAATGAGGAGAGGCTTAGGAACCTCCATCTTTAAAACGTTCCAACATCCGAATTATAGGGGTTCCAGAAGGGGAAGAGGAAGAGCAACAAGAGGAAAACTTATTTGAACAAATAATAAAGGAGAATTTCCCAAACTGGCAAAGGAAATAGACCTCCAGGAAATCCAGGAAGCTCAGAGAGTCCCAAAGAAGTTGGACCCAAGAAGGAACACACCAAGGCACATGATCATTACATTAGCCAAGATTAAAATGAAGGAGAGAATCCTAGAAGCAGCAAGAGACAAGGAGACAGTCACCTACAAAGGAGTACCCATCAGACTGTCAGCAGATTTCTCAAAAGAGACCTTACAGGCAAGAAGGGGCTGGAAAGATGTATTCCAAGTCATGAAAGGCAAGAACCCACATCTAAGATTGCTCTATCTAGCAAAGCTTTCTTTTAGAATGGGAGAGCAGATAAAGTGCTTCTCAGATAAGGTCAAGTTCAAGGTTCATCATCACCAAGCCCTTATATGAAATGTTAAAGGGACTTATCTAAGAAAAAGAAGATAAAAAATATGAACAGTGAAAGGACAGCAAACAGTTATTAATAACTCACAGTTATTAACAACCACACCTAAAACAAAAGCAAATTAAGAGGACAGCTAGATCAGGAGTGGAACCATAGAAATGAAGATCACATGGAGGGTTAGCAACAGGGGAGTAGGAGGAGGAGAAGGGGGGAGAAGGTACAGAGAATAAATAGCATAGACAGTGGGGAGAAAATAGACAGGGAGGGCAAGAGTAGTATGGGAAATGTAGAAGCTAAAGAACTTTAAGACTCATGGACCTGAACTAAAGGAGAGGAATATAGGGGGGAGGGGGTGTGCAGAGTGGAGGGGAATAAAGGGGGGGGAAATGGGACAACTATAATGGCATAATCAATAAAATATATTTTTTAAAAATACTGTATCAGGAACAAGTATGAAGGACACATGAACAAAAACTAGGGAGGGCACGGAAATAGGGAGGTGGGGAGGGCTGGGGCAGTGGGCTGGGATGGTAGTAAAAGACTACTTGAACAACAATTAAAATTAGAAAAAATAATTGCTTACAGTTGCTTCTGCAGTCCTAATTATGGTACATTTTTACTCTATCAGATTTTACAGTGATTTAAAGAATGTTCCATTATTATTACTATTTTTAATTTTCTTAAAGATTTTATTTATTTTAAAGAGAAGGGAAGGGAGGAAGAGGGGGAGAGAAACATCAATGGTGTGGTTGCCTCTATGCGCCCCCTACTGGGGACCCTGCCTGCAGCTGTGCCCTGACTGGTAATCAACCCCGCAACCCTTTGATTCGCAGGCTGGCACTCAATCCACTGAGCCACATCAGCCAGACATTTAATGCAAGTCGTGGTTTTAAAAGCATCAAAATGTGTACCCTTGAAAGAAGAGAACAATACAACTTTTGTACTGTGTGGCCCTTGCCCAGTTTATTGTTCCACGGAATAGTTCTTCAGTCACTGAGTGTCCTGGGTATACTTCATTCTAAGTAATGTGCTTAGTCTACAGTAACTTCCTACAAATATATTAACAGAAGATCTCAAAGATACCCAGTGAGGTCTGATTTCCTTTGACTTTCCTCTGAAGTATTTATGGTTATTGCTTTTGTTGTTTAATGGTCCTTCGTGAGCTGGAGCTAACCTGATGTCATGATTTACGCAAAGTTTTTTTGTTTTTTAAGAGAAAAAACGACCGAAAAAAACCCCCCCCCCCCCCCCAACCACAGTTTCGCCCCCCCCCCCACACCCCCCGGGGCAAAACAGTTTTTAGTTGAGGGAAAGTATGGGGAGGTTCCGTGCCACCGCAGACCTGTTGCTCTGAAATGTCTCTCCTGATGTCACTGAGCACTGCATATTGCTACCTGCGTGACAATCAGTACTGAGTTGCTACCCGCATGACAGTCAGTACTAAGGGGTAGAAGCCAAGCTCAGACACTTGGCCTCGCATGGGTCAGGGTTTGCTGGGTCCTAAACCGAACCCCATATACATGCATGTACCTACTGTCCCACAAACACCCCCAGGTAGAAACCAGGGTTAGCTATGCAGTAGTCCCAAGAAAATTTGGGTTGCTGGGCCTTAGATGAGAGTTTCAGAGATGGGATTTTGAAACCATCTGCTCCAGTGTTTCTCCGCTGCTGTGTTGTAACGGGGTGCTGAGCTGCAGGTCCCCCAAATCCCCAAACCTCCCCATTGCTATCATTTGGGGGATAAGACAAGGAAAGGAAGGCCAGCTACTTTGCATATCTGAAGGACTTGGCCAATGTTTGTGACATTAAAAAGCCGTGCCTGCCCTTGGAGGAGAGAGAGAGAGAGAGAGGACTCTAACCTGCGTGATGCGATGTAGCCTGAGGGGCTTCCCGCACCAGCCAAAGCGGCTTGGAGGCGGCTGCTAGGTCTCCGGGCCAGGCTTGCCAGGAATAACCAGCAGCAGAGAAAGGCAGAAGAAGCCAGACTGCTGGCTGGTGTAAACCAGTGTCGGAGGAGTTGGAAATGGGGTTATGGAGGAAGATGTGCACAGGGATTTAAATCCAGGGGCAGCAGCCGTTCTGGGGCTTTTACTACGCTGTTGGGAGCAGGAGGGAGGCAGCTCTCTTGACCACCTTGAGGACGCGGCTTTGGATTAAGAACAGGAGCCTAGCCAAACTGCGGACTTCTGTTTCTTTTCCTGAGCTATGGTACCCTTGACTGGCCTGGTTTGGAAAGGGATTCAAGACTGTGTGTGCGGGAGCGGGGGGGGGGGGGGGGGGGGGGTGCGGTTAAAGGCACTTTAGGATTTAACTTCGACAATCTGCCATTACTCTGAACCTGTATAACTTTTGAATAAATAGTTCCTTTCCTTTCTTTTTTAAACCAAACTCTGGCATTGAGAGCCAGAGTTCTTAACACAGCGGTGGGCAAAAAGAACCATAAAGTAACAAGACCTCCAGGGGCAGGGGCGGAGGGAGGGGTTTCCCTAACATTGTGATGCATCAATTACCTCACTAAAAGTAACTTTATCACTCAAAACATTAACTTCATCAGGCCCGTGTTCCAGTAGGGGATTTTGGTAGTCATGCTTGACTTGATCTTTCTGGAAGACAGAGTCCTTTTCCCCTCCCTAATGTTGGGTTAGTGGTGAATGGAAGCCCCTGAGGAGATGAGGGTCCTCAGCCTGCTCTCCCCCCCTCCCCGGGAAGCGCAGCCTCTTCAGTGACCTCAAAAGTTGGGCATTTTCCGAGCATGGTTCTCTCCCCTCTCCTCTACTCCAGCCAAATATCTGCATATGACCTGAGAACAGGAAGGCTGGGAACACAGAATCAAACTGAAAGCCAGTTTTGATGGAACTTTCCCTAGAGGAGAGATGCTTTTTACACATTTATCAAGTGTATAAAAATACAGCTCCCCAGGATTCTCATGGTCACTTTGAGTTTGCTTTTCCAACAGCAGACACACACTTTCATGCAGTTAAAGTAATTTATTGATGTCTCAGCCATGGTCGCTACGGTTTCCAGACATTTCAGCCAGCAAGATCTTTTATGAAGCCCATTTCACTTCCCTACCAGAGGAGCTGTGCTATTGTATTTCATCCTGTTTGACATTTTGTCCCCCTTAACAAGTCTCCTTTTTCCTCAGTTCTTCCACTTTAGCAATGTAGACCCTCATGGCGTCCATCTTGGACATCCCTTTTTTCTTGTTCCACGCCTCCCACTTGGCCTTGGCTTTCACATCTGTGGCAGGCGGGGCAGGGATGTTGCAGTCGCCCTTGGTGGCTTGTTTGTAGAAGCTATACACCAACAGCTTCTCCTGATCACTCACAGGTCCCTTCAACTGCTTTATAGCAGCGCAAGCCAGCTCGAACTCCACTTGGCCCATTGCGGGAACTGAGGCTGGGCCCTTCTGTCTCTTCTGGTGGTACCTGGCGCTAGAAACTGGAGGGTGGCAAGTTAGAAAACTCTCGAGACTGGTGATTAAGTCTGGGTAGAAGGGAAAGGGAGAAAAGGAGACAGGGTAATATGTGGGAAGAACACGGAATATTTGTGTGTTCTCAGTGAGAAATAAAATGTTTTTATAAAGTACACATTGCAAACTGGGGCCCACTGGAGCGGATCTCCCCCAACAGTGGTCGGCTCTGGCTCGCACAGCGCATTTTCTGGAGAGGACAACCCATTTCTGGAGAGACACATTTCAAAGGAGTCTGTGATAACAGAAGATTAAGGAGCTGCTACAGCTGTGGTCTGAAGGCGGAGCCCTGGGGGCGATTAGATTAAGGGGCTGTGGTGCCCGGTGGTCTGGGTGAGATTGGGAAGCCCGCTGCGGGGAGGAAGCCTGTCATTACAGAGGCGCACAGCTGAGCTGGTTAGTTGGCACCCTAGCGATGGACGTTCAGTGTGGGGTTACTGGGTGGCGCAGAATGGGGGGTCAGGGACCCACTGGGGTCCAGAAGCAAGGCTGGAGAGGAAACTAAAGAAGGGTGGCTGAGCGGAAATGGAGAGGCGGAGGGGCCAGGGGCCAGATCCGTGGAGGGGGAGGGGAGGAGCCCTCAGCGGCCAGAGGGCAAAGTGGGTACTGGCCTGTTGGCGGATTGCAGACCTAGGGCCGATAGGAGGCGCTGTGGGTTTGGCGGCCTCGACGCGGCGAGTTCGTAGGTGAGGACCGCGCGTGCGCGCGGAGCCGAGGCCGCCGGCCGCTGAACCGCGCAGAGCCGAGCTGAGACTGGGGCCGGGGACTGAGGCGCGGCCTATTGTCCCGCCCGCCTGGGACCGCCCATTGTGCCGTCGTACTTGCGCAGTACTCGCCGCCGTGCGGGGGAGGGGCGGTCCGCGCTGCTGCCCGCGACGCCGCCATGGACCTAGGTGGGTGTCCGGGACCCCCTCCCCTGAGCCCACCTGAGCTGGGTCCCGCAACGGGAGACCAGGGCGTTGCGGAGTGGGCCTGGGCTAAGGGAAATCTTTGGGTGGGGGGAGGCATTTTGGAGAGTTGGGGTATCTTTGGAGACCAGGGGTTGTGAGACCCGGGTCTAGCTCCTTGGCTTGTCTCTTCCCCCTCGGGCCCTTTCCACGTGAAGGGCCAGACGGGTGAGAAGTTAGATTTCCTGACAGTGCACAGGGTTCGTGCACGTGCTTTAGAAAATGCCGGGCTTAGAGGATGCCCGGAGGAATCCCGGATGCCTGACAGTCTCATTTGTTGAATGTCTGATAAGTTCTTGAGCAAATGACTTAGGTTCATTGATAAAACGGATGTGATAATGTATCCACTTCAGAGTTTGGCGAGTTTTCATTGAGATCACGTGTATACAGTGCCCTGTTCAGTGCCTTGCACGCAGCCAACGTTCATCAGACTAGCGGTTGTGGGGAGCTGTTGTGGCAGCTAAGATGGCACGTGCACCTTCTTCAGAGTCCTCAGAGGCAAAGTTTGGAAGAAGGGAGGGAGGAACTGGTATAAATCGGTGGCTTCTTGCCCAGCCGCTTTACTCTTCTAGACAGGCTCCTGAGAGGATAAGACCAGGAGCCTGCTCTGGGAGAGCTGGAGTCAGGCATCCCAAGGTGTGCCAGTAATACTAGGCTGTGGAGAAAAGTCCTGGTCCCTGGCCCCAGCCAGCTCTTCAGCAGTGGACTGCAAAGAAGAGTTTGGAGCCCTACTACACCTGTGGGGTGATTTCTGCCCAACACCTTTGTAGCTGCAACATCCTGAGCAACTTGTTTCTGAGTCTCAGTGTTCTCTTCTATAAAAACAGGAAAAATAGAGTCCTCAAAAGGTCGGTTTGAAGATTTAGAGAGATCTTACATCCGTACCACCATGTACAGAGTGCCTGGCCCAGAGCAACAGTCAGTACGAAGGAGTGGGCACTCACAAGCACTGGTTAACCAGTAGTGATAAAACACTTGGGTAGTTTTCCGGCTATTAATAAATGCTCCTGGGGCTTTTTCCTGTAAGTGGCACATATATTTACTTAGTGTTTCTGGAAAGTAGTTGTTGGGGGCCAGACACCTCAGCTGAGCTGACAGCACAATAAAATTAAATTCACAGTCATGGGGAACCTATTTTGGTGCCCCGGAGAGTAGCCCGAGCCAGAAAGGAGGTCCAGAAGCCGCAGACGGCTTCAGCAACCCCAACCCTCCTTGGGAGGCAGCCTTGGCCACTGGGAGCCAAGGTGGCCTTCACCAGTGGGCTGCACAGAAGCGCTGATCCTTGGCCTTTTGCTGCTCCCATAAATGGTGGGGGGAGCAGGATAGTCTTTAATCTGCTAGAATCAGAGATCTCTGGGTTGAGTCTTGGCCTGGGACGATGGGTTCTTGGGGATACGATGGACTGAGAGGAGTCAGGAGTACGGAATGGTGCGCAGTGTCTGTGCTCTGGTGTAGTCTTGGGGCCGGTGGAAACACCTGTGAGGAAGATGTCCATCTGTTCATGTTTCTGAGTTCAGGAAGGACAAGAAGGATGGCAAGATTCTGATCCTGTCAGCAATCGAAAGATTTAGGAAACATCTTAGTGCTCACCATTTATTGAGCACTTCATCAGGTTCTTTGTATCCTGATTCTTAGTGTAGCTGTGTCTTATTTAACACTCACCATCCCTGGAAGGTGGAGTCAGGAGCTAGCAGCACCAACCCAGTGCCAAGGGCTTGACTAGGGTGTATCATTTGATCCTCGTAGTCATTATATGAAGTTTGTGTTATCCCCACACATGCGGAAGGGAGGCTCAGAGATGTCATCTGCCCACGATCACACTGCTTTTAAAGGCTGAGTAAACTCATGTCCCATTAAAAATCCCAAGACCTTCCTTGGTAAGTCTCTGAGTTCATGGCTCACTGAAGGAAGGACTTTTCTTTCTTAATGTAGTGCATTCTTTTTTCAGTATATCACTTGGCTTCTATCAGAGAACCAGGGACATGAGTTAACTCTTTTCGATAGAAGAAGCCATGGGGTGAATTGTTTCCCTGGAAGGCAGGACAGTTGAAAGCTGTTTGCAGGACAAGGCTGTAAGAGACAAGGTGGGGGACTAGGGTTTGTCTGATTGCTTCTGTGGGCACAGCTCAGTTTCATGTCCTGCAACATGTATCTGGTGGCCCCTGTAGTTTGATACTACTGCCCTTGTGCTCTCTAAACCCTTCTTCCCCACACCCTCTGCTGGCCTGGCTGTCTTTTGCTTGGCGGGGGCGGGGAGGGGGGGATCCTAGCATCTGTAGTCCAGCTTTTCCTGTAGGGATCTCATTCTCTCCATTGGTTCCATTGATCCCCTCTGGCTTTCCTCCTGAGCTTCAACATGCATTTCCATTGGTGGAGGGCATCTCTCCCTTACTGTTATACCTCCAACTCCAAATAACCAAAACTTAACAGTGTTCCCTCCGAATCTGAGTTTCCTGTGTTCCCTGTTCCCAGTGGCGTCTGTTGTCTTTCCAGTTTCCACCTAGAAAGTCTGGGGGTCCTTTTTTATTCCTCAGGTAATTCCTTTTGACTCCGGCTCTGCAGGGACTCCTGGAGCCACCACTTTCTTCCCCCTCTCCCACTGAGCCTGCTTAGAACTCATCTCTAACCTCGATCGTGACAGCCAGCTTACTAACTGCTGTCTCTTCTTCTAACCTCTGCTTACTGTTTGGAAAAATTTCCCCACACTCTGTCTCACTGAGCTTCTCTCTGTGCAGGACCCTTGAATATCTGTGAAGAAATGGCTATTTTGCATGGGGGCTTTTTGCTGGCCGAGCAGCTGTTCCGTCCCAAAGCGCTGGCAGAATTGACAAAGTCTGACTGGGAGCGTGTTGGGCGGCCCATCGTGGAGGCCTTGCGGGAGATCTCCTCTGCCACGGCGTGCTCCCAGCCCCTGGCCTGGAGGAGGAAAGCTCTGGTTATCATCTGGGCCAAGGTTCTTCAGCCCTTCCCCGTCTCCCCTTCTGACACTGAAACTCGGTGGCAGGAAGATGTGTTCTTCTCAGTAGGCAACATGATCCCTACCATTAATCACACAGTCCTTTTTGAGTTGCTCAAGTCCCTGGAAGCTTCTGGACTCTTTATCCAGCTCCTGATGGCCCTCCCCACCACCATCTGCCGTGCAGAACTGGAGCACTTTTTGGAGCACATGGCTGTTGACACTTCTTCAAAGGATGTGGCCTTCTTCCTTGATGTCTGGTGGGAAATGATGAAGCACAAGGGCAATCAGCAGGACCCCCTGCTCTCCCAGTTTAGGGCAATGGCCCATAAGTACTTGTCCTCCTCAGATGAGTTCTCCCACCCTCCAAAGAGGTTTAAGTCAGACCCAGATGTGTGTCCCACCATGCCCCTGTTGGCCATGCTGCTCGGTGGGCTGAAGCAAATTCAAAACAGAATCCTGTGCCCTGGGATGAAGTGCTGCACGTTAGCCAACTTGGCTGACATGCTGACTGTGTTTGCACTCATGGAGGATGACCCTCAGGAAGTGTCTGCGACTGTGTACCTAGACAAACTGGCCACGGTGATCTCCGTGTGGAATTCGGACACCCAGAACCCGTATCACCAACAGGCACTGGCAGAGAAGGTAAAGGAGGCAGAACGGGACATCAACCTGAGCTCTCTGGCCAGGCTCCCGAATGAAACTGTTTTCGTCGGGTTCGAGTTCATGCGCAGCCTGCTACGAGAGTGGGGGGAGGAGCTGCAGGCCATGCTTAGCAGTTCCCAGGGGACAAATTATGACAGCTACCGGCTGTGTGACAGTCTGACTTCCTTCAGCCAGAACTTGAAGGTCTACCTGGACACCGCCAGCTTGGCCAAGGAGGAAAGGCAGGTGGTCTCTGAAGTGGCAGAGTGCGTTGGGGATTTCCTGAGGAAGACGAACACGGTACTAAACAAGGGCATGGAGAAGGACATCACCGCCTCGATTGCCATGGCCATTATTGAGCAGAAGATGGATCGGCACATGGAAATGTGTTACATTTTTGCTTCCGAGAAGAAGTGGGCCTTCTCGGATGAGTGGCTGGCCTGCCTGGTTGGTAACCAGGCCCTCTTCCGAGAGCCAGATTTGGTGTTAAAGCTACTGGAAACAGTGGCAGAAGTCAGCACGACAGACAGAGCCATCTCCAAATCTCGGATCAAACAAGTGGTCAACTTGATCCTAGAATGTTATGCAGACCTGTCCCTGCCAGACAAAAATAAAGTCCTCTCAGGTGTCCTGGTTTTCTGGGGGCGAAGGGGCCTCTCCGAGAAGTTGTTGGCTTACTTGGAAGGATTTCAGGAAGACCTCAACACGACTTTTAACCAGCTCACTCAGAGCACTTCTGAACAGGGCTTGGCTAAAGCTGTAGGGTCTGTGGCCCGCCTGGTGCTACTGCACCCAGAGACCACGGTGAAGAAAATGTGCAGCATGGCCGTGGTCAATCTCGGCGCCCACAGATTCCTGGCTCAGATTCTCACCGCCTTCCCCGCTCTCAGGTTCACAGAAGAGCAGGGTCCAGATCCATCCACCACTTTCGTGGTGTCATGCCTCAAAGAAACCGTCTGGACCAAGTTCTCTACACCCAAGGAAGAAAAGCAGTTTTTGGAGCTCCTGCAATGCCTGATGAGGCCCGTGAAGCCCCAGGGGATTCCGGTCGCTGCTCTTCTTGAGCCAGATGAGGTGCTGAGGGAATTCGTCCTGCCTTTCTTGATGCCCGATGCGGAAGAGGTGGACCTCAGTCTGAAGATCTTCGTCCAGACTCTGGAAGCAAATGCCTGCTTAGAGGAGTACTGGCTCCAGACCTGCTCTCCGTTCCCCCTCATCTTCAGCTTGTGCCAGCTCCTGGACTGCTTCAGCAAGTACTGGCAGCTCCCCAAGGAGAAGCGGCGCCTCTCTCTGGATGGGAAGGATCTGGTGATCCACGTCCTGGAGCTCCTCTGTGAGATCGTATCAGCTAATGCTGAAACCTTCTCCCCAGACACCTGGATCAAATCCCTGTCCTGGCTTCACCGGAAGTTGGAGCAGCTAGACTGGACCGTGGGCCTGAGACTGAAGAAATTCTTTGAGGGCCACTTCAAGTGTGAGGTGCCAGCCACACTCTTTGAGATCTGTAAGCTTTCTGAGGATGAGTGGACCTCCCAGGCCCACCCTGGGTATGGGCCAGGCACAGGGCTCCTGGCCTGGATGGAGTGCTGCTGCACCTCCAAAAGCGTCTCTGAGCAGATGCTCTCCCTCCTGGTGGTGGCTGTGGGCAACCCCGAGGAGGTCAGGTTGTTCAGCAAGGGCTTTCTGATAGCCCTGGTACAAGTCATGCCTTGGTGCAGCACGCAGGAATGGCAGTGCCTTTTTCAGCTGACCAGGAGACTGCTGGAGAAACAGCTCCTGCATGTCCCCTACAGCTTGGAATATATCCAGTTTGTTCCTCTGCTCAACCTGAAGCCCTTGGCCCAGGAGCTCCAGCTCTCTGTACTCCTCCTGAGAACTTTCCAGTTTCTCTGCAGCCAGAGTTGTCGGAATTGGCTTCCTATGGAAGGTTGGAGCCACGTGGTCAGACTTCTGTGCAGCAGTCTGACCAGCCTCCTGGACTCGGTTAGGTTGATACAGTCCGTTGGCCCGTGGGCCCAAGGACAAGAACAGGACCTGACCCAGGAAGTCCTGTTTTTTTATACCCAGGTATTTTGTCATACTCTGCACATCATGGCCATGCTCTGCCAGGAGGTGTGTGAGCCGCTGTATGTTCTGGCCTTGGAAATCCTCACCTGCTACGAAACCCTGAGCAAGACCAACCCTTCTGTTAGCGCCTTGCTCCAGAAGGTGAATGAGCAGCACTTCCTGAAGTCCATTGCCAAGAACATTAGCCCCGAGGAGCGGCGCCAAACCCTGCTGCAGAAGATCAGCAACTTCTGATCTTCCTAGATCATTGAATAGCTGGGCCTTCACTGGGTGGGGTCTATAGCGGCTAGAGCCGAGAAACACACTTTTCAGGTATGTGAAGTTGTACACAAGCTAAGACGTTTTATGGCAATAATGGTGTAAAGAAAATTGTTTCTTAGGTATTTATAACATACAAATGATAATAAAATTCTCATTTTGAGTTTCGTCTTGTCTCCTGAGTCATCAATAGTCTAGGCTGAGATACACTGAAATTGGACTCAGCTAGAGTCTTAAAGATCAAATCAAGCCGGGAGGAACTGTTTGTAACTGGGCTTCTCTACCCTGAAATTTACTAAGTTCAAAGGTGAAACCACCCAAGTGGAAAAATGATAAGGTATGTGTTTTTTTGCACTGGAACCCTCTTCAGAAGTCATTTTGCGGTCTTTTGGAAAGGGCAGCAATTAGGAAAAGAACTGTTCTGCCACCGGTTAGCCATGTGATTTGTATGCCTGAAAGGCCTGTACCACACTGTGAGAGTGGAAAAGGAGAGGGCGGGACCAAGAAAACTTGGTGTTGGGGGTAGGTTAAGGACCTCAAAAATGGGTGGCTTCTGAACTGAGGACTTCTGCTATAACTCCAGCCATTCAGGGGACCCAGAGGAGCTGTGCCAAAACTGGGTCTGGGAAGCAAGCAGAGATGTGCTCAAAGGGTGAGTGTAATTATCCTCTGCCCAGAGCAGCTGTCATGGTTCTGAAGAATGAGTGGGAGCAGGAGCAGGGGATGGTGTCTGCAGACACACAAAAATGCAAATTGAAGGTGTCAGAGCTATGCGCATTGGTTGGTGAGGCGTTTAATTTGGGAGGCAAGGTCAGGAAAAGGATGTACTCTAGCACCTCCTTTATACCCACGCCCTCACTTACAGTGGGCTGGCTCTGGGGCCGACAGTGGGATTTCCGCCCTCCTAGTTCCTACTTGGGACTCACCTACGAAGAGAAAAAAGGGCCTGAAGTTACATGAGCGCTGGTATCGAACTCTAGGACCCTGCAGTGTGTTGGAATTGTGAATCACAGAAACGGTGTTAGAGTGAGGTATGAGGTGAGCCCTCGTGGAGGCTGAAAGCATTAAATATCCCCCTCCCCTGAAACCCCACCTTGGCCAGTTACATGGGCATGAACACAGGCCAGAAGCAACACCACCCAGTCACCAGTCCAAGTCAGGTCACGGGAGGGGTCTTACAGGAAGTAAGTATTGATGTATTGCGTTTCACAAGTAAGAGTAAGTTGGGAAATATTAGTGCAATTTAATCACCATAGGGGTGATTTATACAAGACACTCTGACAGTGAACAAAGTATTTAGCATTTTTTAAATGGTACCTATTAAAGACAGAAATATTCAAAATTTGAGGCACTGTTATATATTCATTACTTTAAAAGTTTATTGACAACAATGAATTAAAAGGCACTTTTAAAAATTTAGCTTGTCACTACCATTTGGTAGCAGTTTCTAAACCCTCCTGGGTTGGTAAGGAGCGACTGACTGGCACCAGGGAACCCCCGTTTGTGGTGGCGGCGAAGGGGTCGCCCACAGGAGTACGTTGACCAGGGCTGTCCTGCTGTCTTGCTCTCCAGCCTCCTGTGGCTGAACGGTGGCACACTCACATAGGAACAGGCTTTGGACCCCAAGCTCCGGGTTATCGGGAGGCAGTCTAGATGTGACTTCTCGTGGTTTGGAATGTTGAAGTCCATTTCTACTTCACATGAAAAGGACAGCTTTGAAGAGTGGGGTTACCCAGTAAGCAGCTCAGTAGCCATCTTTCCACAAGCACCCTGCGTGTGTGCACACTGGGAAAGCTGGGCTTGAAAAGGGATAGTATTTGTGCCTGTTCACAACAAACTCCCCAAGTCTGACACTGGTCTTACGGAGTCAGCCTGCAAAGATGCTGACCTATAGCGTCCCTACCTACTCAAGTGCTTCAGGTTCCCATCTCTGTCTCCACCTGCCCCCTCCCCCTATTAATGAGACTACTGGCTGGAAGTCAGTAGGCATGAGAATTCAATATTGGCACATGGATGAAAGAATGAGGCAAAAGACCAATGGGTTCTCTAGTAAACAATAAAAAACTACCTACCCACGATTTCTGCAGGCCAGCATCACAAGAAATTATTTCAAGAACCAAGTTGTCACTTGCTTGTGCTGGCCCAGTATGTGTGGATATTGCCCTGAGTGTTTGCCGCAGTGGGTAGCCGCCAATACTGGGGCCATTGGGTGCCCGACTTGTCATCATGGTCCATCTGTCTCCACACCCCATGCTTCTACCTCCCAGAGCCCTTGAGGTAAGACCCAAGGAAGGATCCTTGGGCTTGCATTATCCTTGCTGCCAGTGGAGGTCTGACAGGATCCACTGGGTGTTACTAGTAAAAGTGCTTCTGCAAAAGGGGCAGGTTAGAAGAGGGAGGTAACATGAATGTTCCTTAGAAAAACTCAAACCCATCTGCTTATCAACACCCAAAAGGCTGAGGCCACCCAGGGCACAGTTTGGTCCGTGGAATACTGAGTGGAAGAGGCAGCTAGTGTAAGGAGGCACCCTCACTGCCCGACTCCTGGGAGCCATTACCCATCCTTTTCGGCTGGGGGAGTGTCAAAGAGTCCGGCTGCCTTCTTGCACAGCAGAGAAAACCAGTAGATCTGGGGAGCAATGAGGAAGGCATTGGCCACATTGCATAAGAAAGGGATCCTGAATGGCACTTGGAGCAGGTTTAGTTTCATCTGTTGGGCATAGGAGCAGTACATGAAGGGGAAAAGCAGGATCCGACAGCAAAAGAAGGTGGTCAGTGTGAGGATCCCGTTCACCTTGTACAGAAGGGTGTGCTGCTGCTTTAGCTGCAAAAGACAGGAGAATGCAGAGTCACCAAGAGGCTGGGCCTTCAGGAAATGACTAGCCCAAGTCCTACAGCAGTGAAGGCCAAACGTCTAGCTCTCTGACACTTGGAAAATTTGGTTGAGCCCTGCTGTATTTATATCTACGTATAGTTTTGTGAGTTTTCCAACAGCGATGCTGAATTTGACCTAAGCCACCCAACTGACGAGAACAGTGCAACAGAGAATCTATGGCCAGGAAACAAAACAAAAACATGAAGGACTGTATCAAATTTGAATCAAACATACAATTTTGTCCCCACTGGCTTGGAAGACCAATTGACCTTTAAGTCTGTTCAAAGGTCTCCCACCCCTTTGTTCCCAGCACTGAGATTTCTCCAAACCCCACATCACCACAGAAAAGCAGAGTCTGCGCCCCTGCGCTGTTTCTGCCATTTCCTTCATACGTGCCTGGATCAGAATTTTGCCCAGCGACACAAACGGAGTGCTCAGTTCTGCCGTGAAGATGCATCCAACAAAGAAATCCCCCCGGTCTCCCCTAAGCTGCAGAGGAAAAAGGGAAATAAGACATGGAAGTTAAGGAACCACCGTAAGGAAAATTCTAACTGGGGCTGTTGAAAAGGGGGACCGTGAGAGGCCGTGCAGGGGAAGGGAAATAAATGCTAAGTGGGCAGGTGCAAACCCATTCAGTGCTCTGCCACTGCAATGGTACTTTGATGGTTGAATCACTAGGATCCAGAGGCAACTTCTGATTGGCCAATTGCATCACACACCAAGCTTTCTCTGCATTTCAATGTCAGCTGGAAGGAACTCCGCAGCCTACTTTTGGGTATCTAACTTAGTCATGCCAAGGGCACTTCGCCAGGTCAGTTCAACAGAATATGTGCCACATCCTGTGCTAAATGTTAGGGGGACTTAAAGAATGTAACGTGCTTTACCCTCTCCTTTTATCCTTTCAAAAAAGCAGTATATAGCATAGCAGAGTAGCAGCTGTCATTTGGCGCCACTGACTGAGCTATGTAAACTCTTACAGCCCCAGTTTCTTCATCTGTGGTATAGGGCTAAAGTTTCTAATGTTATTTCTAATTATTAGCAGAAAGCTATGAGCTTTTAAATAAAGTGCCTGTCAACTGGTAGGCACTCAAAAATTACTAGTTTCCTTGTCTACATTCCCATCTTCTTCTCCTGGGTGATGTTTTTATGGGAAAAAATGGATCTGGGGAGAAATTTTGAGGCTATTGGCTTTGAGAGTCTGCTTTTGCAACATCAAAATAATGCATACAGTAATCTCTGGCACTCTTAGAGCAAATAATCAGTTGTATGAGCTCTTCTCATTTAAAAAATTCTTATGTTGTATTTTATATTGTTTTTATATTGTATGAACTAAAGACAGAACCTTTGGCAAAGGCTAGGGAATCACAAAGGGCTGGGGGATTGCTGGCAAGGACGATCACGAACATTTCTATGTGATTTGCCCAGGGGATTCAACTTCAGAAGCAAGTGGCGCAATGAGAGTGGGTGCCGTGGACCAGCCACAGCAGGGTCCAGGGATTCCCAAAGGTGGGTAAGGAGCTGGCGATGGGTAACAGATGACAACATGACTCAAAGGACAGTGAAGCTCTGTTCTTCCATTCCCTCAACTGTTGGCAGCACAACCTGTGTTTGCAACAATAACCTGGTTCTTTATTAACTGGCCTTAACTGTTGATTTAAGAGATCTAACTTGTTTTTCTTATTTCTGGTACACCATGGTGGTCCTGATCGCTTGAAGTTGCTCAAACCAGGGTAATTTACACAACTTGACATGTTTTCCCTTATGGTTAACAATTATATTACCCTGGCTGTCGTACTCCCCTGTATAAGGGAGAAAGGAATCTGTGGAGATTTTTCCATCCTTTTAGGCAGTTCCATGGGGAATACTAATGTTTTCCCCTGAACTGTCCTTTCCTCTTGGGTGATTTTCACAGGAATAAGTAAGTACAGTACAATGTCCATACTCAGTAGCAAGAGTAAAATAATTAAAATAAAACAGCCGATTGTTAACCCATTTTGGATGCCATATTCTCTTCCGAGGAGACGAGTTCCTTGAACTCGACTCCTCCATGCCCGGACCTTGTCAGACAACATGGTTGGAAGAGGACATGGCAGGTGGGTGAGACTGGAAAATGAAGGAACAGGGTGCTCATCCGGACTCCTAAGTATTGGTCTTCAGTGGGAGAAATGAGTGACCTAGACAGCTGGTGGCTATATCCCGGGTTGGGGGAGGGCATACCTGTGCAATTGGCACAAGGACCAACAGAATGGCCACATGGTGCGTGATCATGAGGCGGTTTTTACTTAGGTAGCTTCGAAAAATGGTGCAGTAGTCTCTGCGGTTCTGTTCTCTGGTTCGGTACCATTCACACAGGTACATGGCGCAGGTGTCATACACCATGTAAGGACTCAAAAACCAGATATATTCTCGGGCAAGCCAGTGCCTGAAAGAAAGCATATGAGTGGTCCGTAAAATAATGAGAGATGCTGATTATGAAGGCAGGCTCAAAGCCACCCTCTTCTCCGACATATTTCCTTCAGCTTTGTATTAACCAGATGTTTTTACTCCAGACACTTGACAGTGAAGATGCTGAAACTGATGGTGTGAACCACTTTCTCTAAATCACAGGGAAACTCCATGTCAAAGGCAGAAAGCCTCCATGTGTTTAAGTGACTAGCTGTCACTATTTGCCGGACTTAGCTACTCATTTGTAATGGATTTTCTGGCATTTTGTGATGTAAGCTGACGTTGATACTGATATCTCTACCAATGACTCAACAGCCCCACCAAGAAACTGGTCTGGAAGGTGTCCCAAATCCCAATCCAATATTTCCAGTTTAACTCCACTCGTTGCTCAACAGTTGGGAGTTTCCTCTTGTGTCTGCTTGTAACCCTACTGTAGGGAGTTTCTGGCAAGCAACCCTGGCCATTTTCTTTACAATTCTATGGCTAATCCTGATTCCACTCATTAAGAAAAATATGTCTGGAAGTGAGCCCGGAGTTTAAGGACTACCTAACAGAAGTCAGATGCCAAAACAGAACCTGGGACGAAAGACAAGTGTTGCCATTTACTTCACTGAAGGGGTTGAATCAGTATCTGCTGAGTCAAAATGATAGTTTATCACTGTCCTATGGCAGATTAGAAGGGAGGTCTAGAATCTGTACAATTTTGTTCCCAAATAATACATCATAATTCTACAGAACACTGATGTAGGAAAAAATCTAAACTGAAATCATGTCCTATGCTTGGAAGAATTCGACTCACTAAATCAGCAAATTCTTATTGAGCACTGTGTGTTAGGTAGAAGAAACAATCAGTTTTATGGTTTTTAAACTACCTGACCATCAAAATCACCTGCACTGCTTGTTAAGGCTCCAACCCCCAGACTTTAAAAAAAAAAAAATTCTAGAGAGAGAGTAAGGGGGATGGATAGCGAGGGAGGGAAAAAAGAAGGCTGATTTGTTGTTCCACTTATTTATGCATGCACTGGTTGCTTCTTGCACGTGCCCCGATGGGAGACTGAACCCACAGCTTTGGCATATCCAGATGATGCTGTAACCAACTGAGCAACCTGTCCAGGGCCCAGAGACTTCATGGTATACATACAGCCCTCAAATCTGTCTCTGTAACTTTGTCTCAGGTGATTTCCTAAGGAGCCAGTTCACGAAATGCAGCATCGGGAATACACCAGATAGTGCCTGTTCAAGTTTCCTTCCTGAGTGATTCCACACTTATGACAGCATAACTCAATAATGAGTAACAATGACACAGGCAAACAACTAAGGATAGAAAATATAATACACGATTAATTAGCCAAATTCCATTTAGTCAAAAAGATGTAGTATTCTACTGCCCACCTGTGGTCTCCATTGCTTTCTTAAAGCAATTCCAAGTTTAATAAGTATAAAGAGCTATTAAAAGCCAAGCTGAAAAAATCTGGCCTCTTCCCTTGAGTGGAGCCTAGGGTTTTAAGATTTTGCACACAGTACCAATTCAGTGAGATCTGAAACTGTGGCTGCTTGGTAGAATTCTCCCAAGAATTATCAGCAAGAGATTTATTGTAATCTTAACTACCCCTAGCCTGAAACTTAGCTTTCTTTATAAAATGAAGATAATCCTTGTCTTCCCTGACAAAGTTTTTGTAAAGATTAAAAAACAGAAAGTCCTTGTAAAGGTGAAAATTACTATCCAAATAGAAGTGCTTAAATTGAGAAAATGGCCTAGAGCTGTGACTCTTAGCCCCTTTAGGGATCTAGATCTCTTTAAGAATCTGATGAAATTCTTGGCCACATACCACATTCTGCATATAAATTGAGGGATATAGAGATACCCCCAATCTGTAGACACTTTACATAAAGGCAGAAAATAAAAAGGTATATAATAGAAAAATACTTGGGTGTATAGGATATGACACCCAAGGGCCTTTAAAAAAAAAAAGAAGAAGACATAGTTAACGCTAGAGCATCCTTGTGTATCTACGTGAAGGAAAAGGGCACAGAAATGTGTCTGTCTCTATTTTATGAGCAGAGAATCTAAGGCATAAAGATACACGAAAGGAGGATCAGGAAAACCAAACCCAGGCTTTTTGCCATGCTCAAGCCACTAAAATACACTACTTCTCGGGGGCAAACAACAGCGGTGCTGCTGAAAGTCACGTGTGCGTTAACATCTTGTTACGAACTGTGTAGTGGTTGCCTGCCGCCTGCCCTCCTGCAGCTCAAGATAGTGCTGGGCCACATCTGTCTTTATCTTTGTGAAAGGCTGGTTTGAAGTTTGATCTGACAGACTAGGCGGGGGCAGTGAGGGAGTTGCCGCAAGGTCACAAATGCTCAATTAAAGTAAAAACTGAATCCGGCCAAGCAAAGGCTGTTAGCCTTTGTTACATGCAGTCAAAGTCAACCAACAGGCTTCTCTCAGCATCTACAATTCATCACCAAGAAAAGAAACAAACAAACAAACAAACAAACAACCACGATGGCAGCCTTAATCCCAAGTAAGATCCAGGCACTAAATTTGCAGGCCAGTAACACAGGTACCCCCTTGGGGCTCCCCTCCCATTGCAGAGTCAACAGGAGGGAAGGGTCAGGATCGGACTTCCCGGTATGCACTCTCTCTTCAACATAACAGACGTGAGAGTGGTTCCAGAAAGACAGGTGGCACAACAATGGCTTCAAACACAAACCACCACTGCCCAGATGGAAAAACTATACAAAGTAGGCCACTGCTGTCTTTATGATTTGTTTCACCAGGTGCATACTTCCTGGCCTGCTTCTGGACTGAGCTCTAACACATACACAGGGCAGTTTTCTCAAAGCTCCAGAACGCTCTTTACCGCCTTTAGCAAATCCCAGGTAAGACGAGCAGCATTCCTAAGGCTCCGCCAACACACTGCACTTCTAGCCAATGAGTGTTCCAGGCAGGGCCCCGGAGACATCATTTAAAAGAACCAGAAACCACACTCTCTGAACGTATCAGCTTCTGAACGTATCTATTTTATAGAGAAGATGGGTTAATGGGCCACACTGTCCTCTCACGTGCCACCTTAAATCAGGTTTAAACTGACACTTTTCAGCATTTCTTCACTTTACTCTCTCCTAAGGTGGCCATGCTAAGAGAGGTAAGGGGAGGAGGCGGGAACTAATCATGGTGCACACGTTTTTCCATTAATCAACTTTCCAACAGCATGTACTGATAAAGAACTAGTGTCTGAGAGCCACTAAAACGTGCAAACTTAGAAAAAGTTCGGTGCTGATATTTGTACTTCTTTCACCTGGCATTGGATGTTACCTGTCGTTGACCACGTCTTTACAGTAGTAGACGATGATGATCCCAGACCCGGTGGCCAACACAGCCTGCGCTGAAGAAACCAGCCTAATGTGCGGCAGAAAAGAGAAAAAGAGGGGTGGGGGAGCGCGCTCAATCCAGTCCCGTGGACAGCATGAAGCCAAAATTCCTAGACCTGACCTTCCCCTAGGCTGCCAGAGCCGGGAAGAAAATGGTAGGGCCGCCGCGTTCTCGACCCCCAGGGCAGCTGGCAGCTGTGTACAGGGCTTTCCTCCCCATCCTGACCAGAGTGGGCAGCCCTCCGCCCTCTCCCCTCTCCCTCCAGGACCGGACGCACAGGGTGTTCCCAGAGCCCTCGCCCGCCCCGCACTGCCGAGAGGGGCAAGGAACTAGGAGGCAGGCCCCTCGCTTCCTGTTGCTCCCCCTTTCGCACTCACTAGGCACAGGGCCGGGCGCAGGCGGGTCCGGGCAGCCCGCGCCGCCGGGTGGGGCGGGCGGCGCCGGCCTCGCCGCGTACCTGGTGCTGATCATCAAGCAGTCGTACACAGTCCATTCAGGCCGCGCGCGGCGCAGTGCCCAGGTGCAGAGCGCGAAGAGCCCCAGGAAGAACAGTGAGCTCCAGGCCAACGTATGCAGCATGGGTGCTCAGGGCTCAGCGCCTCTTTCGGCGCCCTCGGCGTGGCTCGGGTCGGCTCCACTGGGCTCCAAGGCTGCCGCGGCCCGCCCGCCCCTATTTCTACCCGCCACCCTCCACCCCGCCCCGGCCCGCGCGACTCCGGCAGCCGCGGAGCGCTGGCCGCGATCCCGCACCGCCACTCCGCGTGACCAGGAGGGCGGCCGCGATAGGCGCGGGCTGGCGGCCCGGGGCGGGGTCTCGCCGCCACCGCCCCTGGGCCCAGAGGCGTCCCCGGGTTCCCTAGGCCGGCCTGCAAGTGGACTGCAGGGGGTAGCTGCTGCCCGGGTGGGGGCCTGCGGCACACACAGCCCACTGGGGCCCCGGTGCGCCGACGCTGTGCCCCGGACAAGCTGCGCGCCAGTGACCAAGACAGTGATGGTGGGAAGGGCCGAGGTTCTCGGGGCTTCTCTTCCGTCACCGTGGACGCTTCCCCCTCCCTCCGGGACCAGACAGACAGACCAAGTGCCCACACTTGCCACAGCCCTCCTCTCCTTCCCAGCCCCGGGCGAAGGGGACGGAATGGGAAGGGGAGGGCCCCAAGAAAGCCAGGTAGGAAAACACAATCCGTGGAGAACACCTACCATCAGGGTGGGACGAACCCTCCAAGCGGGGGCATTGGCCCTGCCAACAGGGCGATGGGCAGGCCTCGTTGGGGGAAGAAGGAAGGGGTGGGTGAGCTTGTGGCTATCTGCTTATCTGTGGCCTGACTTATCAACTACCAAGCACTCTAGCTTCCAAATAGGAGTCTGAAGGAAACGGTCTTCCTGCAGGCCAAAGATGGCTTTTCCACATCCTTCTAACTGCTGCAATTTCTCCAGGAGGGACTGCTCCTAAAAGCATTAAATCCTGCCACAGAATGCATGCGTTCCTCTCAGGGTGCAGGTCAGGGTGGAACATCATGTCTGCAGACTTTCTGTGGCAGTCCTGTGCTACCTTTGGCTTTGGGTTAAAGTACTGCGCAGTCTTCGGTGACTGTTTTGTTGTTGACAGTGGCTCTTAGTAAAACCTCCAGGCCAGGTACCCTAAATTTGAGTGGACTGGAATTGATTCACTTTCACTCAGCACCAGTTACACCAGCCGATACAGTAACTTCAGTATTACCTGCTTCTCTCCCTCTTGGGACCAAAGCTTTGCTTTGCTTTGGTCTGTATCTTCCTCAACTAATGTGGGGAGCAATACAATTCATTTATGTCTACTGCAGTTGAAAAGTACTATGAGTCTCTTTGCATCACCCTCGTGCAAAAGGCTGACAGAAGCCCCATAAGAGGACTCTGTCTGGAACAACCCTACTCAGCCTCTCCGAACCACTGTTTCCTCACTTTGAAACCAAGAGGCTGGATTACAAGCTCTTTAAGGCCCTTCAGCTCTAAATTCATAAGGCTGTATGACTTTTATAAAGTAACAGATGATTCTATAATGCCAATTAAATTTCTCTGACATGGCACTTACGGGTATAGAAAGAGATACAGAGAAAATACAGTTTTTAACATCTTCCTGTATGTTGTTTAGATGAGGGGTTTAACAAGTATTTAGAAAGCAGAAAACCAACAAAAAGTGTGAAATTTCTTCCACTTAGGGCAACCTTTCTAACTCCCAAATTCCCCACCAACATTCTTGGTGAAATGAGAAAGACACTTACGTTTAGTAGCAAGACACTTAAGTCTGGTAGCAAGGCACAGAAAGTGACAAAAAGCTTTCTGTAGTTTCACACTTCCATGTGGACAAAGGACAGCTATCTGTAAATTTCCCTTTCCCTCTAGAAGAATGAATCTTTGTGCACTCCACTTTTCATTCCTCACGCGTGTATCCCAGTCACTCTAGCTCTCCCAGAGACAAGTGGCTGGTTACAAGTCGGCCCTGCCTTTTCTCCTCCATGAGATCAACAACATGCACCAAGGATGCTAACACTTTTAAGTGACGGAAACCAATCTATACCCTGTGCAAGAAGTTGTTTGTACAGCTCTTAAGAAGTCTATGAAATGAAAACAAAACAGATGGTTCACGTATAGAAGATAGCTAGTAAAACGTGTTTCCAACATGAGGCTTTGAAGTCACCAGAATGTTTAGGTTGAATCACCAGAAAGCCAACAAGCATAAACATGAGTCTTTTCAAGGGATCAACCCCCTGTGGGCAAATGATAAAGCCAAATAAAAAGCACTGTCTTTTCGCTACAAACTTCTTAGCTTTCAAACGTCTTTTTGAAAATTTTTTAAAGAAACTTTAAAAAAATTTTATTTATTTAGCCCTGGCTGGTGTGGCTCAGTGGATTGAGCACCAGCCTGTGAAACAAAGGGTTGAGGGTTGGATTCCCAGTCAGGGCACATGCCTGGGTTGCAAATCAGGCCCCCCAGTGGGGGGCGCACGAGAGGCAACCACACATTGATGTTTCTCTCCCTCTCTTCCTCCCTTCCCCTCTCTCTAAAAATAAATCAATAAAATCTTAAAAAACAATAAAATAAAAATAAAATTTATTTATTTTTAGAAAGAGGAGAAGGGAGGTAGAAAGAAAGGAAGAGGAACATCGATGTGTGGTTGCTTCTCAAGTAGCCTCTACTGGGGACCTGGTCCGCAGCAGCCCAGGCATGTGCCTTGACTGGGAATTGAACCAGTGACCCTTGGGTTCACAGGCCCGTGCTTAATCCACTGAGCCACACCAGCCAGGGCTCTTTTTAAATTTTTATTCTGAGAGTACATTTACTAAAGCTGGGGCCAGGGAAACAAGGAAGGCTTTAGGATGGAAGCAGCAGCAGTTGAGACCAGGTGGGGCTGCTTCGGCTCTCTAGAGATGGACCAGGGAAGGAGTGAGCCAGGGCAGGCCTGATGTCAGCTCCCTGGGAAGTAAGTCAGAGAAAAGGGGGCCTTGGAGACAGGTTCAGGGGGTTAGCCCGGGATGAGCTACCTCTGCCCACTGCTCCCCTCGTTACAAGTCTTGTGGCGACCCACAGAGTTTAGGAGAATGAAAATTCACTCCAAACGACCTGAGTGGGCGTGCCCCAGGGAGAGCATGCCACCCTTCAAAAGTCTTGGGTCAAATCCTTTGTCCTCCAAGAAGGTTTCTATTTACTTGTCTCTCCAGGCAGATTTAGAAGTTCATTTTTAAAACAGATTTTATTTATTTATTTTTAGAGAGAGGAGAAAGAGAGGGAGAGAAATGTCGATGTGAGAGAGAAACATCCATCGATCGACTCTCACATGCACCCCGACTCGGGGCCGGACCTGCAACCCAGGCGTGTGCCCCGACTAGGAAACAACAGGCAACCCTTCACTTCCGGGGACAAAGCCCCACCAACCGAGCCACACTGGTCAGGGCTATAAAAGTTTATTTTCTAACCTGCTTTTTGCACTTGAGTCGTGAGCTTTATTTACTTATTTAATTTAAAAAATTTCTTCATAGGTAGGGGAACCTATGTTCCCCCACCAAACTGCTGGCTCTTTGAAACAGGACCATGTCTTTTCATTTTTGTCTCCGGAGTTAGGCCTGGCACATTGCAAGTGCTCAAGAAATATTTGATGCTTTTTTTCCTTTTAAATCCTCATCCAAGGATATGTTTGTTGATTTCAGATAGAAGGGAAAAGAGAAAGAGAAAGATCATTTGGTTGCCTCCCGTACACACCCCAACCAGGACCGAATCCACAACCTAGGAATGTGCCCTCACTGGGGATGGAAACTGACCCCGGACTGGACAACCCTCCAAGGAACTGAGCCAACCAAAGCATGCTTGATACTTTTAAAGCTAATGTTTATTGAGTACTTACTATGTGCCAGGCACTATATCAAACACTTTGTGTGTATCATCTTGTTGGATCCTCATGACAAATCTATTATCATCACTGTGTACGACCCAGAGAAATGAGAGTATTGCCCTAAGTCACACTTCCGGTGCTGGAGCTGGGATCTGAATTCAGTACTTCCTGCCTTCAAGGTCAATGTGATTAATTATTATACTGCCTACAAATTTGACAAGTGAGGAAGAATCATTCTGTTTTATAATGTAGTTTCTGATAAATAACCACTGTTCCTAACTGTTTACTCACAAATATAAACATGTGGGGTGGAGTTCATGGGCTCGGACGCTGCTGTTATTAACGCCATTATAATATATATGCGTGTATATATATGTATAATTTTCAAAGCATTTTTACATATATTATTTCACTTGATTCTCAGAATAACTCAGTGAGGTAGGTGAACATATTATTATTTTCATTTTACAGGTGAAGAAACGTAGGTGCAGAATGGTAAACTGACTTGCCGCACTAGAAACTGGCCACGACAGAACCTGGGGCTCCTGATTCATGTTCCATGGTGATTTCAACTACTTCGTGGTGTAAGGTTGGGATTAAGGAGTTTTTAATTACGCTTTTTGTGTGGGTTTCAAAAGTAAAGTTTGGATTACTAGACATTAAGGCTCATTTACCAAATCAGAGTTTCACCTCTCGGACAGGCATTTGTAAAGCGCCCCGTTTGGGAGGGCAGTGGTGGGCTTTCTCAGTGGTTTCTTCTGCCTCTGAGGCATACGACCCTGCCCTTTGGTGGCCGCCCCCGGCCTCTCGCTACTTTCGGCCCCAGTCTGGAAACCACTAGGGACAGGATGCAGGACCTTCCCCACGTGTGCCTCTGGTTTTCCAGCCTTAAATTGAAAGTACCGTATTTACTTTGAAAATACTCAAGTAAATGTCACTGACTTAAGTCATGGGTGGGCTGCTATCCTCAATCGAGGCTATTTTCTTATCCAGACAAATGATTCTGCATTATTTAGGAAAAAAAAAAAGATTAAGGACAAACAATTGAGATTCACAGGCGATACCTCTATATCCAGAACTGGAAGAAAACTTGGGGGTCTCCATCCACTCAACTGAAAAAAATCATGACAGAGAAAATGAAACTGTCTTCTAAAATGTTCATTTCTCCTGCATTCGTGTCTGCCCTGGGGACACAGGAAGCAGAGACAGCAGGAAGGAGGACAAAAGGAGAAATGAAGTGATGGGGAGGGAAATGCAGGGGAAGATACAGCACAGGCAGAAGACCCACAGGAGGGGACGTACCGACACAGTCTGGGGGCGAGAAGGCCGAGCTATGTGCTTAGATACGGGAAACAGACCCAGAGACACAGTCTGGAGGCTGCAACTCACAAGGGAACAAGAGGAAAAGGCCATGAGAAAGGGAAAATGAGGCTGCAGAGAGGAAGGGAGTGACAGCCTGTTGTCGAATGTCACACCTTTAGGCACCAACAAAAGCCACACTGCTTTTGAAGAGACTGCTTTTGAAGACACAGGGCACAAACAAGACCGCAGCTTTTTCTTAGGACCGAGAATGTGGCCAGGAGAAAATGGATGGCTCTTCTCTTTTTTGCTCCTGCACTTTGCCCTCCATAAAACACCTTAGCAACAGGGCTTTGCACTGATGTTTGTGCAAGTGTTTCCCCTTCAGGTCCTGCGCCTGTAATGCGCAGGTGGGGACTGCTGGTGCCCGAGGCAGCCACAGCACACAGCACTGGGGTCGGGTGACAGGACCTGGGTTCCCGTCCTGGCTCTGCCGCACATGGGCTGTGTGACATGGGGACAACTACTTAACTCCTGTAAAACGGGGGTTCCCCTTCCTACCTTACAGAATGAGATGAGATGTTTTCAAAAATACATGTTAACTATGTGCTGCTGGGCGCAGGCAGGGACTATTTTTCTTTAACGTCGTATCACTGAAACCCAATTTCTTGCCGTTAAGCTTCTCAACAGACATTCATTGGATTGAAGGTGCCCTGGGCCTGCCCTTAACCAGTGTCCCGATGCAGCTTCCCCAGTTTTCACCTGGACTGTTTGCAAAGGCAAACTAAGCGTAAGAAGCACAGCCACACCCCAAGCATGTGGCCTCTACAAACAGTGACCACAGCTGCGCACTGCAGGGACGTCTTTGCTCCTGTACACAGTGATAAAGATCCCTGTCGATAAAAGCGGAACCTGCACACAGAATGGATCATACAGTGCCCGCCTTTGCGTACTGCTGTATGTTTTTTCAACACATTTCACATCATGCTCATTTCCTTTGTAAACATGCAAAATTGTGCTTGTTTGCCGATAGTCACACCTAACTAAAAGTAGGAAGTTCTAAATGCGAGTTAAGAAATATTCAAAGACACTGAGCCATTAAAGAAATTACCTTTGAAATGAGTTAGAACCAGCACATCACTGTGAACAAATTCAGCTGCCTTTCTGAATGATCAGATCAATAATTTTCAGTGTCTTCATGTCTTATAAGTAATTCTATAAAAGGCTTATTTTGCTCACTCTACTTAACTTGGTGATTATATTTTTAGTTTTCTGGTAATAAAAGTAATATGTTAAACAGTAAAACATGCCCTTTATGGAAAATCATAATCACAACTGAAGCCATCACTGACGGATATGATTCTTGGATATTAGCATTTGGGCAGAAGTCGTCCCATTTCTCTTTATATGTATTTATTTTATATTTGATTGTGCCTTAAATTAATTTTGAACATTAATGCTGTACTTACCATAAGTACTTTTAATGTTATTAAAATTTTCAGAAACCTCATTTTTTGGTCAAGTAATTTGATATTTAAATTATTATAGATTGTCTTTCAAAGTGGGTTATCCCTGGTTTTGAAAGGAATTCTTTTTTTAAAAAATATTTTATTTATTTATTTTCAGAGAGAGGGGAAGGGAAGGAGAAAGAGAGGGAGAGAAACATCAATGTGTGTGGTTGCCTCTCACGTGTCCCCCCACTGGGAACTGGCCTGCAACCCAGGCACGTGCCCTGACTGGGAATCAAACTGTGATCCTTTGCTTCACAGGCCCACGCTCAATTCTACTGAGCTACGCCAGCCAGGGCTTGAAATTTTTTTTTTTTAAGATTTTTTTTTTAAGATTTTATTTATTTATCTTTTAGAGGGGAAAGGAAGGAGACAGGGAGAGAAACATCAATGTATGGTTGCCTCTCATGCGTCTGCCAGCCTGCAACCCAGGCATGTGCCCTGACCAGGAATCGAACCTCGATCCTTTGGTTCGCATGCCCGAGCTCAATCCACTGAGCTACACCAGTCAGGGCAGGAATTCTGAATTTGGGGAGAGTAGGTTTGTTCTGGTAACTTTAACCTTAAAAACATTAAGATTTCCACCCTTATTAGCATTCGGTTTCTGTCTTTTTTTAAAATGTATTTTTAAAATACTTTATTTATTTATTTTGGGGGGGGGAAGGGAGGCAGAAAGAAAGGGAGAAAAACATCAATCAGTTGCTTCTCACAGGCCCTCAACTGGGGAACCTGGCCCACAACCCAGGTATGTGCCCAGACTGGGGATTCGAACCAGTTACCTTTAGGTTTGTGGGATGATGCCCAAACCACTGAGCCAATCAGGATGAGTTTCTGTCTTTAAAGTGTACATCAAAATACCTATAGAAACCCAAGCTCCCATTTATCTAGGTTTTTTTTTTCTTTTTATAGGCTGAGCTCTTTAGTAAACTATTTGTTAAGAAATGGGTGAAGGAAAAGCTACTCTTCGTGAAGCTGAGTCTGTGGTGCCTCTTACCAGGCACAGCCAACTGCAAAGTTAATTACTTCTCAACAAGATTGAAGGTGAAAACCTAAATGGCCAGAAGCAAAAAAACAAGGCTGATTAGTGACAAGGGCTTACAAGTCTCACTAAGGAAGGAAGCTTCATTGTTAATACCAATGTACTCCTGTGGCAGCTGAGTGTCACCACTGTTCTGTGACTGACCTCACGGAGTACTAGTGGTCAGTCTAAAGACTGAAAGGACTGTTGACTCACGAGCCAGACTGAAATACATTTGCTCTGCACCAGAGCAAATTCCCATGTTGCCAGGTAACTTGATGGAGCTGCCTAGCACAGGTCTTAGAAGTCTTTAAATACTACTAGTGTTGGATGAAGAACGGGGAACACGCGCTCGTCAAAATTCTGCCGCCTCCCTTCTTTTGTGGATCATAAGCCCTTGTCTCCCCAGGCAGCATCTTTAGCTTGACCGGCTTGTCCTTGTTTTCTGCTGCTTGGATTTTAAATGTTGTGTCCACACGATCTGCGGCTGCCTAACTAACACTCTGCTGTCAGAGTCTAAGGTGACAGCACGTACACAGACCTTCAAAAGAGAGTTACGCTGGAAAGGAAAAGAAGAAACTACCACTATTCCAAACAGTACAGTAATCTATCAAGAAAAACTAAGAGAGTCAGCCGAAATACAGAATAAGACGACTACGATAAGGTGGTGGCATCCGTGGCCAACACACAAAAATAGATGGATTTCCTACCAGCCAGAGATTATCCACTAGGAACTGTAATAGCAAAAAGGGGCCAATGTATAATTTATAAAATCACTAGTTTTACATCTAACAAGAACAAGAAGAGAGCTACAAACCTTTACTGAAAGACATAAATGCCTAAATAATGGAGAGCATGACCCTAAAGGGAAGATTCAATATTGTAAACATGCCAGTTTCCCCCAAATTGATCTATAAATACAATTCCAATCAAAATCCCAACATGGCTTTAATAGGCTCAATAAATACTCCACAAAGCTTATGTAAATCGGAGATAATGTGAAAGAATAAGCAAGAAATAAATATTTTGAATGAAAAGAAAAACTAGGGGTAGAAGAGGAATTGACAATATATTAAAACGTCCTACAAGCCCTGGCTGGTGTAGCTCAGTGGATTGAGCGCAGGCCTGCGAACCAGACAGTCGAGGTTCGATTCCCAGTCAGGGCACATGCCTGGGTTGCAGGCCAGTTCCCAGCAGGGGACACACGGGAGGCAGCCATACATTGATGTTTCTCTCCCTCTCTTCTTCCCTTCCCCTCTAACGATAAATAAATAAAATCTTTAAAAAAAATCCTACAAATTATCATACCTGAAACAGTGTAAAGGAAATGAACAGGTCAATGGAACCAAACGGAGCCCTGCCCTGCGGGGCGGCTCGGCTGGCTGGAGCGTCGGCATGCACACCAAGTAAAGGCTGTGGGTTTGATTCCTGGTCTGGGCACGTACCTTGGTTGCGAGTTCGATTCCTGGTGGGGGTGCCTTTGGAAGGCAGCCGATCGAAGTTTCTCTCACTCTCCCTCTGCTCCTCGGTCTCTGTAACATCAACAAGTGTGTGCGTGGGTGAGGATTAAAAAAAAAACCGAGTCCTGAACCAAACCAACTAAACTTAGTCTGTGGCAAACACATCATACTTGTGAGACAAGAAAGGACTATGTAAGAAAACCACAGGAACTATTAACCTTCCTTTGGAAAAACATAAAATTAGTTAAATAGTGGCCCTCCCCGCACATTCACATCCACCCAGAACCCTAGAGTGTGACCTTGTTTAGAAGTGAGGTCTTTGCAGATTAAATTGGGCTCAGGATGGAGATGAGACCATGAGGCCACACTGGGTTAGAGTGGGCCCTATGTCTGATGAAAGCGTACTCGTAAGAGACAGAGAAGGACTCAGGCACAGAGAAGGTGGCGATGTGAAAATGGAGTGAGAACTTGGAAGGCTGCATCTGCAGGCCAAGAAATGCCACGGACTGCTGGCAGCCACCAGAAATTAGGGGACAGGTATGGAACAGTTTGTCCTTCAGATCCTCCCAAAAGGAAACTGTCCTGCCCACAGCGTAATTTCAGACCCCTGACCTCCAGAACTGTAAGAACATAAACTTCTATTGTCATAATGCACCCACCCCATGGTGATTTGTTACAGCAGCCCTAGGAAACTAATACAACACCCTGACAGACCCCAAACACAAACATAAGTTACAAATATATCAACGCCCTGGCTGGTGTGGCTCAGTGCATTGAGCACAGGCCAGCGAACTAAGGGGTCGCCAGTTGGATTCCCAGCCGGGGCACATGCCTGGGTTGCGGGCAGGGTTCCCAGTGGGGGGCATGTGAGAGGCAACCACACATTGATGTTTCTCTCCCTCTCTTTCTCCTTCCCTCTGTCCCCTTCTCTAAAAATAAATATAAATAAAATCTCTAAAACACCCCAAATATATCAAAGGCTGAACATAAAAAGCAACACTATAAATATATATGTGCTGCTGAAGCAAGCACAACACTCTGTAAGAAAATTAGAAGAAAATTTTGAAAAACATTTTTAAAATTCACGGGCTAGAGAAAGCCTTCCCAAAGCATAAAGCCCAGATGTCATATAGAAAAGGACAGTTTTGCGTGTATTAAAAAACAAAACAAACCAAAATCTCCTGTACATCAAGGGGCACTATTAGCAAGTTAACAGACAAGTAACAGTTTAGGAAAAAAAGTATTTGTAGTACATACCAGAAGAAGGGTTAAATATTCGGAATAGTCAAAGGGATTGTACAAATGCTGAAGAAACAAATGACCCAGAAGAATTATTGAGTTGCTGTATAAACTGGAAATACACAGAAGGAGCACAAAAGGCCAATAAAAGCTTTATAAGTAAATATTTAAAAGACTGATACTGTCAGTGTATACAAAGATACAAGGATGTAGGCACTTTTTTCAATGCTGGTAGAAGTAAAGTGTGTATTACAAGGATACAGTATTGTTTGTAGCAGCAAAAACTTATAATTAATCTAAACATCAAGTAAAAAAATGTTTTACAATATAGTCAAACTATGGAATACTACATAGACATTAAAAGGCAAGGCAGACCAAAATACAGAGAAAGAGCTCCGGAACATGCTGTTAAAGGGAAGCAAACAAATCACTGAATAGGAAGTAGAGTGAGATATGACTTATGATTTTTAAAAAATCTGTAAGTATGGCCCTGGCTGGTGTGGCTCCATTGGTTGGAGCATCATCCTGTAAATTGAAAGGCCCTGGGTTCAATTACCAGTCAGGGCACGGGCCTAGGTTGCGGGTTCAGTCCCGGTTGGGATTGATCTTTCTCTCCCTCTCTACCTCCATTCTCCTCTCCCTAAAATCAATAAGCATGTCCTCTGGTGAGGATAAAAAATAAAATTAAAAATTAAAAAACTATAAGCGTGATTGGCAATACATATACTGCTATATAATCACACAAAGAAAGGTTTAGAAAGAAAAAAAACAAAAAATAAATAAAGAAAAAGAAAAAAACCAAACCACTAACTGTGCTTCCTTTGGGGAGAGAAGTGTGTATGCACGTGTGTTGGTTTTGTGTGTACGTGGGGTGATGTGAATTAAGGTGAGTTTTGCGTTTTCTGTGTTGGATGACTTTTCCAACAAAAAGTCATTATTTATTACATAAATAGAGGAGAAAGGAAAATGATCACAATGATCACCTCCGCCTAGAGAGTAATGGCTCTCAGCGTTCCACCTGCTCAGCTCCCTGCGGAACATCATTCAGGATGTGTGTGTGAGTATTTTGAAATAAACTTAGAAATTCGATGAGGAAAAGCATGCTTCCTTGAAAAATACATAAAAGGTAGTATTTTTATTTATTTTATTTTATTTACTTATTTTTAGGGAGAGAGGGAGGGAGGAAGAGAGAGAGAGAGAGAAACATCGATGTGTGGGCGAAACGACACTTGGTTACCTCTTGCAGGTGCCGCGACCGGGGACTGAACCTGCAATGGAACATGTGCCTTGACTCGAGTCCAGCCAGTGACCTTTCACCTTGTGGGATGACGCCCAACCAAATGAGCCACACCAATAAGGACATGAAAGGTAGTATTTTAAAAACATGACAAACATGTAACATGCTTTTGGGGTCACATATTAAAGTGTCAAAATATCACACAAGCTCATGGAAAGCTCTGGCTTTGATTTTTCTGAGGTCCCCCTGCTGTAACAGGACCTAGGTCAGCGGGTTAGAGAGGCGGAAGAGCAAAAGCGCTGGACTGCAGTGTAACAGAGGCTGGTGTCCTTCCAGCAGGCCAATACTTAGCGTGACCTTGGCTCCTCACCCTATTGTCCTACCTTACCTCAAGGACTATGGTGGAGACTAAGAAATAACATATCTGAAAACATGTAAGCTGTGCAAAAAGTACTATGCAAATGCACTGTGTTATATTAGTCCCTAAAACCATTCACTGTCATTTAGCAGAGTGGATTATATCTGCCCGTAAAAATGCTAAACTCTAAACCCAACAGATAAATGTGCCTAGGCCAGGGCAATGAAGGCAAAGAAGAAGAGAAACTGAGAATAAGCAAAGTGACAACTTTCACTGGCTGTTGACAATACGTGCCTGGCACTAAAGAGAGAAACCCAAGTGTGGGTATAAAGATTTGAAGACTAATGATGGCTGTGAGTGGTCTCTCAAAGCAATGAGTCTCAACAGGGGACTGGGGTTAAGGAAGCGATCAGAATCTTGGACAGTACTATATTTAGGGAAGAAAACTTTTTATTGGTTTTCTGATGTAGACTTAAAAAAGTATACCTGGGCAAAAAAAAAAAAATCTTGGCTGGTAGAGAATGGGTATCAACTGCATCTCAGTGATTGTAGGGTTGGACGGATGAGGATCAGATCTCATCAGAATGCCGTGTGTGTGGGAGGGTTGTTGTAAGATTTTTATGTTTAGCAGAGGGAGGTGTGTTTTTTTTTTAAGTTTAAGAAATAATAGGACCCTCCACCTTGAATCTGCATGCAAAATGTTGTGCAAATGTGTATTTTTCTTTACCTCTTCTAAGGGATCCAGACTCAAAAAGGACTAAGAACTAGTGGTATAGACAAGCGAAGAGGAGAGGCGGAAGAACTAGCTCAAGGAATGCCACAGAACCCAGCGGGAAGAAGTGGAGTCAAAGAAAGCAGAACACAGGGCTGGCTGTCAGTAGCATTGTGAGGTACTTAAGGGGGTTAGATACAGTGAATCATGGCAGTTACATTCTAATGATTATACTAGTTAATGGCAGTTTTACAAAAACAAGTGCTTTTGTATTTGTTATAAGATCTGCACAAAAGGAGTTGTTGTCAGTTCACCCTACATATTGATTATTCTTGTTAAGTGAAGTAATTACTGGGTCCGAACCCAATGCAGCCGGTGGGGAAGGGGTCTAATTTGAAATCGTCTGGGAGCTAGCACAGACACAGGACTGAATGCCTGAGCTATGACCGTGGGAACAGAGAAGCTACTGAAGCTCACTGGAGATTATGATCTGTTTAACAAGACTGAGCGCGCACAGAGAACCAGAGTACCAATTGAAACAAAACTGGGTGTCCAGGATATGGAAACATTCAGGATGATACAAATGTCAGGCAGGAACAAATGCCAGGGGCCAGGATCTTCAGAAAATTCAGAAATAAAAGACAGCAAAGAACCTGCCATCGTGAAAAGCCAGGTACTAAGAACAGTCCATCGAGTAGCACCAAGAAAACATTTTGTACAGAATTTCATGTAGAAATTTAAGTATATTCCTCTACTACAAACTGGCCTGGGTGAGGATCTAAGTGTGGTCGTGCCTGACAGTCCTCAAGGGCCTGAGGGAGTCTGGAGGGGGCGTCTTTGGTTATCACAGGGCTAGCAGCAGGGCTGTGCTGCTGGCACCAGAATCAGGTATGGAAGGCATCCTGCGGTGTCCTACAGGAAGTTGCACAAAGCGCCCAGTTCTTTCGGAAAAGGTCACTATAGAGAGGGTGTCTGGATCTTATAAGATAACATACTCTGCACCATGTCTGTGTGATACATTCCGGTCCTCCACAAACAATGGAACCAGTTACAAATATAACAGCACGCTGGAGATTCATTTTAACAGATTTAGAAAAAAACACTAAATTGACAGCGGTGCATGAAATTTAGAGATCTTACTGGGTTTCATTAACAAAGGCTGTTTTCAAACGACTTAATACCTCATCCTATATACTTACAGTTTTTTTGGCACAATGAGAAATGTTATGAATTCCTCATTTTGGGCTGCTGCGAATCTCGAGAGCTGTACCCCATGCCTCCTCTACAGCCTGCTATATACCTTCTTTTCCAACCCATCCTTTACCATCACCTGGTATTAACAGATAGGGCCTCCAAGGTTTGTGTGTGTGTGTGTGTGTGTAAGTATTAGAGACTGAATTTATACCTCATTTGGTGCAATTTTAAGGTAGAAAATACGTTTTCTGTGATACTTTATCATCAGCTGTACCCTATTTCACAGCATAAGAGGAAATTGTTTAAAAAGAAAAAGCCCGGTTCATCTGAGAGAATATCATATGCCACTTTTGTACCCAAATTTCTCACATCTGTAAACGTCCACATTTTATATTAGTGTATGAATTGTCTTTTCAGGCTTCCCCCTTCTACTAAAGGTTTTTCCGTCTTTTGCTTATCATAAACACAGTAGTCTAGCCTGTTATAACTTATTTTAATACAGCTTTTAAAAAGATTTTATTTATATTTTGAGAGAGAGGGGAAGGGAGGGAGACAGAGAGGAAGACAAATATCCATCATTGTGCAAGAGAAACATTGATCGGTGGCCTCTCACACACCCCCACGGGGGAACTGGCTGAAACCCAGGCATGTGCCCTTAGGAGGAATCCAGCTGGTGACCTTTCGGCTGAGCTCGCAGGCCAGCACTCTATCCACCGAGTCATACCAGCCAGGGAATTAATGTGGTTTTTTAAAACATAGTATCTACCTGTATTTCTCCTCATTTATAGTCCCACACTTTTTGTACTGTGTAACTTACATTCATTATTAGTATCTTATCTACAAAGGGGAAAAAGGAAAAAAATGATGGAGTTGAGAACTTCTGAGTAGGGAAAGATTTGGGGTCAGAGGGGGAATGCAGTTAAGACGTGACAGTGGATGTGTAAAAGGACAATCAATGGAAACTGGGAGCATGAGTTTCTACTAGAAGTGGCTGCCCCAGCGACAGGACCCTCATGGCAATGGGCTGCCCAGAAAACAAGAGTGAGGGGCCGAGGGCTGACGACAGGCACAGTGAACCCGGTCGTATCAGTCCTCTGCTAACAGTCCTTCAAAGGCTTCCCACCCTTAACAGGACCTCCAGGAGCCTCTACTATCTGGCACTGCCTGTTCCTCCAGCCTCTTCTTGTAGCACTTTCCCCTTGGCTTTCAAAGTCCTGCCACCCTGGCCAACTTCTTCCATCTTCACGGCTTCTGCATATTCCATTTCTTTCACGTGTCATCCTCTACTGCCCACCTCCACCCTTTCCTTCTGCTTAAAAATCACTTCCTCAGAGAAGCTTTTCCTGACCAGTCAGAACACTCTATCACTACAGTTCCTTGAGATATGCTTTACTTGTCTCTCATTTACTTGTATGAATACCCTTTTCTTGCATGGATATAGCTCCATGGAGGCTGCTCTGTTGACTGATCATTTCCCAGCACCTAGCCCAGTGCCTAGAACCAGCAGGAACATTCGCTCACTCATTCAATAAATGGATAAGGTTTTTGTTCCATTTTTAACTACATCTCCATTTTCTCATCTGTTCATGGGGACAGTGATAATAACTACCAACCACAGAACTGCCATGCAGATTAAGAGACAATGCATGCTGAGCATGGTGCCTGGCATGTAGTAAGGGCTATGAAATGTTAGTTGTTATTATGATCATTAAACATAAGCTCTGTGAGCAACCAGAACTCTCATGCATTGCTGGCAGCAATGCAAAAAACGATACAGCCACATGGGGAAATGTTTACCAATTTCTTATAAAATTACACACAGACTCATCATACAACCCAGCAATCCCACTTCTAGGTATTTACCCAAGTGAAATGAAAACTTATGTACACAAAAACCTGCACATGAGAGTTTATAGCAGCTTTATTCATCATTGCTCAAAACTGGAAACAACCCTAATATCCTTCAACCAGGGAATGAATAAGCAAATTGTGGTATATCCATATAATGGAATGCCACTCAGCAAGAAGAAATGAATGACTGATCCATGCAATAGCATGGATGAAACACAAATGCATTATGCTAAGTGAAAAAAACCAGACTGAAAAGGTGACCTATGTATGTTTCCATTTACATGACATTCTGGAAAAGTCAAACTGTTGGGACAGAAATCAGGCCAGTGGTTGCCAGGGGGTGCAGTGAGGCATGAGGAAATTGGGTGGGGGGGGGAAGATGGAACTGTCCTGGGACTTGATAGTGATGGTGGCTACATAGCTATCAAAAATCACATCATTATAAACTAAATGGGTGAACTGTACTTATGTAAATTATTTCTTAATGTAAAAAATGAAAACAATCCAAGACAAGTGGACATTGTTACCTTTTCCTTTTTTTAGAGGGGAAGGGAAGGAGAGAGGGAGAGAAATATCAATGTGTGGTTGCCTCCCATGCATCCCCTGCTGGGAACTGGCCTGCAACCCAGGCATGTGCCCTGACTAGGAATCGAACTGCGGTTGTTTGGTTCCCAAGCCTGCACTCAATCCCCTAAGCTACACCAGCCAGGGCTAACCTTTTCCTTTTTTAAAAAAAAAAAAAAAAAAAAAAAAGGAATCCTGATTATAAAAGTACTTACAGGCTCATTGTAGACATTCTGGGAAAATGTGCAAAGAACAGACATCCCATCACCTGTAGGAGAGTACTATTTCTTTGCTTTCATTTTTATAGGCACAGAATACACAGACACATAAACTGGGACCATGCTATACATTTTGCTTTCTGAAATATTTTATGCACGTTTTTCAACATCATTAAAGAATTTTTAAAAGCTATAATTTTATGAATCAATAATATTGTATTTTATTGCTGATCTATATTTTAAGCCTTCCTTTATTGTTAGAAATTTTGATGCTTCTATCTTTTCTTTACTATAATTTTTTGACAAAATAAAAAAAATTTAAAGGCTCAGAGGGGCCAGGGACTCTTCCATCATGGAGTTTCACGTTTAACTGGCAAAACAGCTCTACCTTGGGCTGCAATTTTCTCGTTGTTTTAAGTGTCTGGAAAAAAGTGGTTCCACAGGGTGATCTGGTGTCTTCTTCTCTGTGGTGCATAAGAGACACCCTAATATTACCTGTATTACGAGCTTAAATTTGCATAGTGCTTTTTATATCTAACTCTCATCATATCATTGCAGGGGAAGCAGGTGGAGTAATTTGTTCAAGATTACTTACACTGCTTATCAGTTGTGGAATAGGACTTAAACTCCAGGTATTCAGAGTCTCAGAAAGTAAACATTCAGTTTACTCAGAAAGTAAACATTTCCCCAGCCGGATCTCCCCCTCCCCACTCCTACCCCAAGGAGGAAGCTGCGGACACCCCTAGAAATCTCTGCCTAGAGGCTTGACACAAGGGGAACTGAACTCCGAAAGTGGACGCTGTTTCATCCTACATTTGTCTTTGGCAACATCGCCACTTACCAGCTGGGATCATTTCTTCCCCAATGGCAGGGAGACACCTACTGCCACTCACCAAGGGGGCCCTGGGAGCTGAAGGATCGCCGGCTTCGCGGCCGGGCCCGTAAGGGTTGCTGTCAGTCTGTCGCAACGGTGCTGGGGCTCCCTCTCACTGGGGAGTCCTGCAGGGACCGCCAGGCCCTCCCCAGTGTCGTGGCCCTTCGGCGAGGTGATGAGGCCCCCCCTCCCATCTTAAGGAGAGCTGAGGGGTCAGGTAGAGGACGCCGACTACAGGGCTGTCCCGGAAGACTCCAGGGACCTGACATAATAGCCTCCGGGCAGGCAGAGGTCAGTCCTCCGCTATCCCAGAGTGCCCCGGATCCCGGAAGTGCCTAGCTTCCGGAAGCTCCCGGCAAGCTGACAGAGCTCAGGTTTGCTTGAGCACTGCAGCCGGAGAGTTGCTCTTCTGCGGCTTGGGTGACTTCAGGAGGCCCGACTCCGGGTTGGGGTGTGCATCCGGAGGGAGCTGCGCGGCGGGATGATGGAGGAGGAGGAACTGGAGTTCGTGGAGGAGCTGGAAGCCGTGCTGCAGCTCACGCCCGACGTGCAGCTCGCCATAGAGCAGGTGAGCGTTCCGCCCCCTGGGGGGAGGAGAGCGCGGAGGACGGGGCAGCTCTGGGGGTGGGACCGGGGTGGTGCGGGGCCGAAGCGGTCTTTGGTCAGGGGCTTGGCAGCTAGGCACTGAAGGGAAAGGAAATGTGTGTGGGGAAGTGGTGGGGGGAAGGGGTTTCTGAATCGAGGGAAGGGAGAGAGCCTTTACTAGGCCTTGATTGTCTTTGGAGGGTGGGGCATCCTGGTGCGTTTGGGCGTAGAAGCTGTGCTACCCGAAAGGATGAACCTGGAAGGTGGGACCTCATGGGTTGCAACCTCAGATTTGCGGGGGACAGGTTTAGAGCTGTTCATTTATTTACCAGGCTAGTGTGCCGCTGCTCGCGATTCTCATTCTAGCTCCTTGTGCATGACTCCGAATTGAGGGGAAGGCGTAACTTTAATTTCCAAAGCGGATCGCAGAGCCGAGGAGAGAAAAGGTTGGATGAGGACCCCTTTACCACACTTAGATGGTTGAGAATGTCTGCTGTTGATTAGTTTAGGTTAAGTTGAAGAATATTCCCAAGAGGCTGCCTTTCCCTGCAGGGACTCTTTGGTTGACTAAATTCTCTTTTCCAGTTTATTGAGTTTTTTTAAAGAGTAATGATATTAGAAATAGTAACTTAGACCAGTGATTTTTGCACTGGTGTGCGGCAAGAATTTTTCAAAACATGCAATACCTGACTGTTTGGTCAGGGACATTGATCTCTTTTTCCTTAAAATTTCAAATAAAAAAAAATGACATCAGCCAACACAAAAATAACTGTCTGGTGTGCATGAGTCAAAATTATACCTACTTTTTGTCAGATTGACAAAATATATATTTTTGGTGTGCCGCAGAATTTTAGTAATTGGTTTATGGTGTGCCATGACATGAAAAAGTGGAAAATCGTTGATTTAGACCCTAGTAGAGGGTATTGTGCCTGATAAAGGGAGAAGATCTCTCTTAAAAGAATTGGCAGGGATATAATTTAAGAAAAGGGGGTTATACCACATTCGAAGTGAAGCGTTACTACTGTTACTTAATGTTACTTGTACAATATAGGTACTCATAGTTAATATTTATGGGACATTAACACTTACTGTGGGTCTGCCACTGTACTAAGCCATTTATTCTCATGGTCCCATTTGTAGATTTTTGGATGTGTGCTTTTCTGGGAGTGGTTGGATTTCCCATACAGAGCTCACTTGGCACATCCTGAAGATGCCAGCCCATTGGGCAAAGGTTTTTCTTCTCGGGCAACACTGCTCCCCACTGACCTCCATTTGCCAGAAAAAGCATTTGCTCTTTGGATCTAGTAGGCTCTAGTTGAAGAAACAAATCATACAGTCAGTTATTGGATCTAGTAGGCTCTAGTTGAAGAAACAAATCATACGGTCAGTTACTGTTTGACAAGAATTTTAGAAGAGCACGTTTTTACTATTAAGACTGAGCTCTAGCTCAGGTTTATCTAATAAGCAGAAAAGAATTCGCTAACCAGAATCACAATATTGAGCTGGTGAAATCCACTACCCAGGGTCTCTCTTGACTACTTTTTTTTTTTTTTTTTTTTTAATTAAATTTATTTATTTTTTTGAATTGATTATGCTGTTACAGTTGTTCTATTCCCCCCCTCCATTTCCCTCCACCCTGCCCCCCCAACCCCACCATTACCCCCCTTTAGTTTATGTCCATGTGTCTCAAGTCCTTTAGGTTCTATATTTCCCAAACTATTCTTGCCCCCCCCATCTATTTTCTATCTACTGTCTATGCTACCTGTTTTCTGTACCTTCTCCCCCCCTCTTCTCCTCCCATTCCCCTGTTGCTAACCCTCCTTGAGATCTTCATTTCTGTTTCCACTCCTGCTCTAGCTGTCCTTTTAGTTTGCTTTCGTTTTAGGTGTGGTTGTTAATAACTGTGGGTTTGTTGTCCTTTCACTGTTCATGTTTCTTTATCTTCTTTTTCTTAGATAAGTCCCTTTAACATTTCATATAATAAGGGCTTGGTGATGATGAACTCCTTGAATTTGGTCTTATCTGAGAAGCACCTTATCTGTCCTTCCGTTCTAAATGAAAGTTTTGCTGGGTAGAGCAATCTTGGTTGTAGGTTTTTAGATTTCATGACTTGGAATATTTCTTTCCAGCCCCTTCTTGCCTGTAAGGTCTCTTTTGAGAAATCTGCTGACAGCCTGATGGGGACTCCTTTGTAGGTGACTGTCCCCTTAGCTCTTGCTGCTTCCAGGATTCTTTCCTTCATTTTAATTTTGGCTAATGTAATTATAATATGCCTTGGTGTGTTTCTTCTTGAGTCCAACTTTTTTGGTACTCTCTGGGCTTCTTGGATTTCTTGGAAGTCTATTTCCTTTGCCAGATTGGGGAAATTTTCTTTTATTATTTGTTCAAATAGTTTTTCCACTGGTGGTTGTGTCTTTCCCCCTTCTGGTACCCCTATAATTCGGATATTGGAGCGTTTAAAGATGTCCTGGAGGTTCCTAAGACTTTCCTCATTTCTTTGAATTCTTGCTCCTTGACTCTTTTCTGCTTGTCCATTATTTGCTTTCTTCTGGACCCTTGCATTGATTTGAGTCCCAGTTTCCTTTTCATCTCTATGGGATTCCTGTGGAATTCCATTCATTTCCCTTAATTTAGCCTCCATATGTTTCTCTAATTTGTGGCTGTAATCCACCAAATCTGTGAGAAAGGTGATGACCAGTGTTTTAAACTGTGCATCTGAGAGTTTTGCTATTTCTTCGTCATTTAGATTTATCTCTGGGGCTTTGAGTTCTGCCTGCGACATTTTTGGTCTGTTCTGGCCCTTTAAGTGGGACAAGCGGCGCCTTGGAGTCCCAGGTCGCTGGGTTGTGACGCTGTATGTGGGGGTGTGGTCAGAGCGGGAAATGGCCGCCGCCGCCGCCCGCCGCCGCGCCGCCGCCGGGCTGGTCCAACCGCTTACTCCCTCACTCGCGCGCAGCCAGAGTCAATTCGTTGCCACCGCCTCCCCACTGTGTCGCTCCCCCGGTGGGCTGCTCGGCGGCTCACCAGGTCCAATCCTGGGTTTGGAACCCGCGTAACTGGATTCGCGCGCCGATTCCGCGCCGGTCCGACCGAGCCCTCCTTTGTAAGTCCTCACCGGACACTGGTTTCGCACCTTACCGGTCAGGCTGAAGAATTTGTTGTTAGCGGACTTCCGAAAAGTTCAGTTTTCCGTGTTCTGGTTGTGTTTTGTGATGCTAATATTTAGTTGTCCCTAAACTTGGTTGTGTGAGGAGGCAGGCACATCCAGCTAAACCTCCATCTTCTTGACTACTTTTATAATCCACCTTGTTCAAGTTGCAGTCGAAGGGGGTTAGCTACATTCTTCGGGGGGCAGCATTCCTTTATCTGTTAGAGATAGCTCCTGACCACCAGCTCTTCATTCCCTGACACTGTCGGAAACATAAACATTGCTTCAGTGCATAGTGAATTCTATTGCTGAGACCTCACTGAGACATGGTGCATAGGTTTGTTATCAAGACTTTTAAAAAAAGATTTTATTTATATTTAGAGAAAAGGGAAGGGAGGGAGAGAGACGGAGAGAAACATCAATGTGTGGTTCCCTCTCACGTGGCCCCCACTGGGGACCTGGTCCACAAGCCCTGACTGAACACAACCAGTAACAGCCCACGCTCAATCCACTGAGCTACACCAGCCAGGAAAGAAATAACACGTGAAACAAGACAGGAATATGACAGTTATTTCTAATCTATCTTTATATAGGTGTTTCCGAGCCAAGATCCTCTGGATCGAGCAGATTTCAATGCTGTGGAGTATATCAATACCCTGTTCCCCACAGAGCAAGTGAGTAATTTCGGTGGCTTCTGGCTCTTCATGTGGTTATGATTGGTGTGTTATGCTATATAATCCAAGGGGCCTGGATGAACAAGGAGTGATTCAAACCGAATTTCATTGTAACCATGGGGGGGGGGGTGTGGAGGAGCTAATACCATGTACTGTTAACTGCGTTAGAGTGAAATTCTTTGTGGAGTGAGCATATTATTAGAAATTGTGCCCTTAAATATTTTCCACACAACTGGTTTTTACTGGGCTGAATCTTAAGCCTGTGCCCTCAAAATGTTACACACATATCCTAGCACCAATCTACCAATCTTAAATACATTAGGTTTTAGTACTGTTGGCTATATAAATAAAGAATGAAAATAGCGGTCTTAATATTTTCTTCTCACACCATAACGGGTGTTATTGCAGACCCCTTAGAGATGCACACACCTTCTGCTTGAGGTTGTTAATCCAGGCAGAGGGTGTTTACTGAAGGACTCTTGTCAGGGCGAGGACTGGATCACATCCACATTTTAAAAATTCCATCTGGCGGCAATGTGGAGGGTGAACTGGAGGGAGGCAGAACTGGGGACAGGAAGACCAGTTAGTAGACCAGTTGCAAGATCCCTCAAGAGGGACATTGAGAGCCTGAATGGACACTGGGATGGAGAGAACAAGACCCAGGAGCTGTTGAGGAGGCAGAAGACACAGAATCCTGAGGTCCTGGAACCTAAAATTCTCTCATTTACTCAACATGAATGACCTCCTCTGCTTACCTGTGTAAGAAACCCGCGGCTAGAGGGGTGAACAAGGCAAATACGCCCCTTCCCAGTATAGAGCTTCCAGTCTCCCTTAATGGATAATGATTACACCTTTAACACTTATAAGTAAATTACTGTGACTTTCAATGACTTATATGTATAACTATTAATTATTTGTTACTTGCTCTCAGGGGAGTTTGAACTTCTAGTACAACTATAATAATAGTTTATATATTTTTTAAAATTTTTTATTGATTATGCTGTTACAGTTGTTCTATTCCCCCTTAATAGTTTATATTTATTGGATACTTATTATGCACCAGGCACCGTTGTAAACACTTAACAACAATAAATTCTCCACTTTGTTCACATGCTTGTTTTATGGTAAGAATAATGAGGCACAGAGACAAAGAATGCTCCGCTGAAATGTGACAGCATTGCCATGAAACAAACATGCCGAATCCTGTGAAAGCTGAGCACACAAGGCCTTACTCGGTCTGAGGGATCCAAAGAGGCTTCCACCAGGAAATGACATTGAAGCTGTGCACTATAGGCCAAAGGAAGGACTTTGAACTTTGATTTCTGGTCTGGCAGGCGGAGTGGTTGTTGGCACCTTTCCCTACATTGGGAGTAAGGAGGAAAAACAGGTTTCAGTGGTAAGTAGGCTATGAGTAGGGTGTACAGGTGAGCTCAGTTTGAACATATTTGGGCCATCCAGGTAGAAGGAAGTAGTCGGATAGTATTTGAATCTGAAGCTCATAATCCCCATGGTTGTGACTGTCTTGGTATAGATTCTTTTAAGCTTTTTCTAACGGACGTGTTCATTTTTCAAAATAAAGTGGGAAAGCTTGGCATCCTGCTGTGTGCTTGCCTTTCATGAGATTTCACAGATAGCCTTTAGAGCTCATCCTGTTCTAAGGAACAGGAATTCTGGGAATTAGCTGGACATAGAAATTTGGAAATAACTGATATAAAGATAGTTTTAATCATGAAAATATTTCATTTATTCCTCCTTAATCAAGATTGCTTGCTGACCCACCAAAACAAAAGCAAGTGTTTGATTTGAAAGTTATATGGGAAACCACTAGGCTCTCATACCTTACTGATAGGTTTCTGTGTGCATTTGTCTTTGAACTTCTGAAGGCAGCACAAGACATTTGTTGTTCTGTGGATATAGTTCTATGCCCTGTTTTACTATTGCCCCCACGTGCATGATAATGTGTAGTGGAGTTTCTTACGTGATGCCGAGAGTTTATGACTCAGGGTTACCTTAATTTCCCCAATCCCAGGCTTACACTTAGTAGCTCACCTTCCAACCCAGATTCCCATGGATCTTAAGGAAAGGTAATAGAAAGCAGGGGCATGGTTTATAATTTTTCAGTTATTGCTGTATCTTGGCAAAACCCATCTATGTATCTCATGGACCTGCAGTAAATACTTGTGAATTGTGAATTATGAATTTAGAGTATTTATTTATTTATTTTTAAAGATTTTATTTATTTATCTTTAGAGGGGAAGGGACAGAGAGAGGGAGAGAAACATCAATGTACGGTTGCCTTTCATGCATCCCCTGCTGGGAACTGGCCTGCAGGGAACCAGCCTGCAACCCAGGCATGTGCCCTGACTGGGAATCGAACCACGACTGTCTGGTTCGCAGAAATCCACTGAACTACACCAGCCAGGGCCGAATTTAGAGTATTTAAAGGAGTTGTCAGTATATCAAGAATACATTTAGTGGCCCTCCAAGGAGGAGGGTATGTATGTGTTTCTACTGAGTGGTAACTACTGCACGTGTGTGTGGGGGGGGGGGGGGCGTTGCCTGGAGGCGGGACTGTGGCCCGGAACGGATCCCGGGATGTTTCTGACTGGCCAGGTCCAGGTGTGCGGAACTCTGGTTTCAGGATATAACATGGCTCCCTGGGTGGTTCTGAAGAGTAGCCGGGTTTATTGTCTCCTAGCGGAAAACTGGAGATAATCGTCATGTTTTTATTAAGAGTTTAATTAAGAAAACTAGATAAAATTTTAAAAGTAAACACTAATATAAAGAACTTTGAAAAAAGAGTCGTAGAGAATTTTTATACAGAAATTTTAGTGATCCCCCCAAATGCTCTGTATCTACATTTAAAAAAAAAAAGATGCCAAATTACTTATCATACCAGTTTAAAAAAATTTTTTAAGCCATATAGTATTTGCATAGAAGGAAAAGTAGAAGGTAATATACCAAAATGCTAATGGTTATTATACTCTGCTGGGGATGAGGGTGATTTTATGTATTTCCTGTAACCAACAAGAATTGCCATTAGAATCAGAAAATACTTTTCAATAGTTAAGACATTTTTAAGTGATTGAATTAACACTGAGCAACCACATTACAACAGAACTAGATGAGTGATTCTCACAGAGGAGCTGTATCGCCTCCGCCCAGGGTAGCCAATCTGGATTCCTGTGGGGCGTTTTCCCGGTGAGCATCACTGCCATGATGAGGCACTGAGCCGATAGCAGGGACTGTGTCGTAGTCCTCAGGTGTATTGGGGTGCAGAAAAACTAGGTCAACAGCCCTTGTATTAGAGGTAGCATGGTAGAGTGAAAAAGAGCAGAGACCCAGGAGTCAGGCAGACCTCAACCAAATACAGCATCCATGATCTTGGGTAAAGCATCTGTCCTTTTAGAGTGAAAGAGCTTGCCTAGTGTGTTGGAGAGGATTAAGGGAAATCATTTTTGTAAAATGTCTGGATGAGTATTGCATAACAGAGCCACATTAAATGTTAGCACCTGTTCCCTTTTGCTTCTCCAGTAGAAAATCTGGAATATAACTCTGGCCAGGTAGCTCAGTTCTTAGAGCTTTGTCCTGATATGCTAACGCTGTGGGTTCGATCCCTGGTCAGGGCATATACAAGAAGCAACCAATGAATGGGTAAATAAGTGGAATAACAAATTGATGTTTCTCTCCCTTTTTCTCGGCCACCCCCCTCGCCCCCTAAAAATCAATAGGTAAATTTTAAAAATTTGGAAGATAAAGAGCAAGTGGTCACCATGGGTCCACCAAACATGCAGTCAAGCACTGTAATTTTAGAATATTTTTTCTGGTCTTTTAAATCTTTATTCATGGGATACTTGAAATTTTTAAGTGTTTTCCCTTAACGAGCATGTTATCATGAGCGACATTTGGTATTTCAGAGCCTCCCAACCCAGTGTCTTTGGTCGCGGCAAAAAGGCCATTGAATATATGTGGCCTAATGTATTTAACTTCTCTGTTGATGGCCATTTAGATCATTCCCAGGTGTTTGGTTTTTTAAATGCAGTCGAACACCTGAAGCCATAATATGCTTTGAATTATTCTTTTGAGAAAAAATTGTTATGATGCAAGCAAGACCTTCATGTCTAAGGAGCATTATATTTAAGGAATGGTTACTGTACCACCAAAAATCAATATTTACCAATGTGGAATGACCTTCAAGTTAAATTATCGAGTGGAAAAGCATGGTGCAGGACAATGTGCATTTATATAAAGAAGGGGATATAAGTTGTGGACGTACTTTGAATACGTAGCCGTCTCTGAGGATGTGCAAAGGAAACTGTCCCAGAGCCATTGCCTCTGGGGAGGAGGACTGGGAGGTGGACACACAGGACTGGGGAGAGGAGGCCTTGCTTTTCACTATCTGTGCTTTTCTATTTGAATTTTTGGTCATGCATGAGTTTCACTGGTTTAAAATAGATTATAGGCCTGGCCGGCTAGCTCAGTTGGTTAGAACATTGTCTCCATATGCCAAGGTTGTGGGTTTAATCCCCGGTCAGGGCACATACAAGAATCAACCAATGAATGCATCAGTAAGTGGAACAAGGAAGTGATGTTTCTCTTTCTCTCTTCTCCCTTCCCTCCCTCTCTCTTCCTCCCTCCCTCTCTCTTTTTCTTAAAAATCAATAAGTAAAATAGATTACAATATTTACTTTTGATATAACTTTCCATGTTTAGAAAAGATGCAAGAATAGTACAAAGAATTCATGGCTACCATTCATCCTAATTTCCCAAATATTAACATTTTAAAAATAGTTCTTAAATGCCTAAATTTATTTTTTTTAAAGGAATGGGTTCCAATAGAAATATGCCTGTTTTGTATATGAGGAAACAAAAACTCAGAGAGGTTAGACGGCTTGCCCTCTAGATACACAGCAAGTTTGTTTGTGGTAGAGATTTGCCAAACCCCAGTCCTCTGACAACTCAGGTCCTGTTACCGCAGAGGTGTTTTAAAATGACACATATGGCTCATTAGGATGCCTCAATTAAAATAACTTCTCTTTTCTGAGGTTTAGCTTTACCTCCATCTGTTCTTAGATTTCTGAAAATTCTGAGTAACCTTTGGCTTTGTCAGAACAGTAGATGAGATGTGAGTGGCCCCATCTGACGTCGCAGACACCTGTGACCTGATTTCCTTAGCAGGCCTGCTGTGGGCAGGCTCCTGGGCTTCTGCCAGCGCAGGCTGCTGGCAGCATTTTATAAGCACAGCTCTTACATCAGCCCCAGTTCTTTTTCAGATAATATATCTGTTGGCAGAAGAAAGAGGACTTATAAAATGACATTTTTAAAACTCGAGCGAAAATGGCGCTATAGGACTTCTGGCCAAGATTGAGGCATAGGTGGAAACACTGTGCCTCCCCACACAACCACAATTAAAGACAACAAAGATTTAGAAACAAAAACACAACCAGAACAGACAGAAAACTGGACTGTACAGAAGTTCAGCAACCATTGGACTGGTAAGAGGGGCAGAGTTGGTGGCCAGTGGAGAGGGGTCGTGGCAGGAAAAGGTGGTGGCAGCCAGACCTGGGAGCGCAGGCAGCACGGGGCAGACCATGGTCATACTTTGGCCCACAGATAAACTAGGCAAAAATGGGCAGTGAGACAGACCGAGCAATCTAGGGCCCCAGGGCTGGGAAATAAAGCCTAAAAGCACCCATTGGAAAGAGACTCCCAGCCTCACAGGGAAGTTTATTGGAGAGACCCACAGCATCCTAGAATGTACACAAGCCCACCCACCCAGGAGCCAGCACCAGAAGGGCCCAATTTGCTTGTGGGAAGCAGCAGAAGGGACTGAAACCCAAGAGAGAGTGGAACAAGTGCCATTGTTCCCTCTCTGAACCTGCTTCCACATACAGCCTCACAACCCAGCCACTAGGTTGACCTGCCCTGGTAAACACCTAAGGCTCCGCCCCTCATATGTAACAGGCACGACCTGACCAAAAAGTTATGGCTCAATCAGAACAAATCAAATCCCCAGAGCCAATACTTTTAAGCAACCAAGAGATAGCCAACCTATCAGATGCACAGTTCAAAACACAGGATGCTCACAGAACTGGTTGATTTTAGTCACATAGTAGATGAACAAATGAAGGCTACACTAAGTGAAATGAAGGGAAATGCACAGAGAACCAATAGTGATGGGAAGAAAACTGGGACTCAGATCAATGGTGTGAACCAGAGGGAAGAAAGAAACAACAAAACAGAAAAGAATGAAGAAACAAGAATTCAAAAAAAATGAAAAGAGAGGCTCAGGAACCTCCAGGACATCTTTAAATGTTCCAACATCCGAATTATAGGGGTACCAGAAGGGGGAGAGGAAGAGCAACAAGTGGAAAACTTATTTGAACAAATAATAAAGGACAACTTCCTCAAACTGGCCAAGGAAATAGACTCCCAGGAAGTTCAGGAAGCTCAGAGAGTCCCAAAGAAGTTGGACCCAAGGAGGAACATACTAAGGCACATCATAATTACATTACCCAAGATTAAAATGAAGGAGAGAATTCTAGAAGCAGTAAGAGATAAAGGGACAATCACCTACAAAGGAGTTCCCATCAGACTGTCAGCTGATTTCTCAAAAGAGACCTTAGAGGCAAGAAGGGGCTGGAAGGAAGTATTCCAAGTCATGAAATGCCAGGACCTACATCCAAGATTGCTCTATTCAGCAAAACTTTCATTTAGAATGGAAGGGCAGATAAAGTGCTTCTCAGATAAGGTCAAGTTTAAGGTTCATCATCAGCAAGCCCTTATTATATGAAATGTTAAAGGGACTTACCTAAGAAAAAGAAGATAAAAAATATGAACAGTGAAAGGACAGCAAACAGTTGTTAACAGCCACATCTAAAACAAAAGCAAATTAAGTGGACAGCTAGATCAGGAGCAGAGCCACAGAAATGGAGATCATGTGAAGGGTTAGCAACAGGGGAGTGGGAGGAGAAGTGGGGAGAAGGTACAGAAAATAAGTAGCATAGACAGTGGGGAGAAAATAGACGGGGGGGGGCAAGAGTATGGGAAATATAGAAGCTGAAGAACTTACGGCACATGGACATGAACTAAAGGGGGGGAATGTGAGCGAGAGGAGGTATGTAGGGTGGAGGGGAATGAAGGGAGGGAAAGAGGACAACAGTAATGGCATAATCAATAAAATACATTATAAATTGAAGGAAAAAATGGTACTATAAAATTGTACCATCAATATTCCATTAGGGGGCACCATTTCCTCACTTTTTTGCATGCTGAAGTTGGAAATAGTCCATTTGTTTTTACAGTCCTTGTCTTAAAAACAGAAATAACTTTATTACAATAGCACTGCATGGTCAACATAGAGCAATTAGAAAATATTGAGGCAAAAAGAAGAAAAAAATAAAATTCTTTCTTAAAAATAAAGATTCAATTATTTATTTTTAGAGAAAGAGAAGGAAAGAAACATCAGTGTATGGTTGCCTTGTCTGCTCCCCACTGGGGACCTGGGCCACAACCCAGGCATGTGTGTTGACTGGGAATTGAACTGGCAACCCTCTGGTTTGCAGGCCAGTATTCAATCCACTGAGCCACACCAGCCAGGGCAGATTGTTCTTTTCATAGATTACAACTACTGCTAACTGATTTCATAGATTCCAGCTACTAGTATAGAATACAAGTATTTATCCTTCCAGACTTTTTTCCTAGTGGACCTGTACACAGAAGCCTGTTTGTTTGTTTGTTTGTTTGTTTGTTTAAGTGTAACATAATGTTGAGGAGTGTACAGATCTTAAATGTACGGCTTGATGAATTTTCACAAAATGAATTCAACCACATAACCACCGCCCAGATCGGGAAATAAAACATCTCTTTATCTCCCCGAAAGATAACCACCGTCCCGGATTCCAACACGAGGGAACAGTTTCACTTGTTTTGGGACCATATGAATGACACCCTACAGCATACGCCCCTGTTGTCTGGCTTTCTTTGTGTTGCATGGAACATTGCATTAGTAAGATTTATCTGTGCTGTTGTATGTAGATTCGTTCATTCCCATTGCTGTATTTGTTGTATGATTTTTTTTATGATTATATATACCATGGGTCAGGCAAACTTTCTATAAGGGGCTAGATAGTAAATATTTTAGGAGTTGTGGACCAGTCCATCTCTGTTGAAATTATTCAACTTGCCTCAAAGCCAGCGCAGAGAACAGATAAATAAATGGGCATGGCTGTGTTCCAATAAAAGTTTATTTACAAAAAATAGGTATCAGGTTGGATTTTTGCAGTAGTTGCCAACTACTGCTATACTTAAAAAAAAAAAGAAGTAAATATTGGATCATATTTTATGATTAAATTTTCTGAGATGTTATAAATAGCCATTAAAGCTCATCAGTTCTCTGTAAATGAGGAATTCCAGGAAGTGAAATAATAGTTGGCACTTTTCCTTCTTTATTTAGTCTCTGGCGAACATAGACGAAGTTGTGAACAAGATAAGACTGAAAATTAGGTAAGTGACACTATATGATTATTAATAAGCATGTTGTTAATTTAGTTAATCACATTCTAGATCACACTTGTCTGTGAGAACACTGAAATGTCAGGTTTGCTGTAGGTGGTAATTTATTATTTTTTTAATTTTATTTTTTAAAATTTTTTTATTGATTATGCTGTTACAGTTGTTCTATTCCCCCCTTCATTCCCCTCTACCCTACCCCCTTCCCCACCATTACCCCCCTTTAGTTTATGACCATGTGTCTCAAGTTCTTTAGATTCTATATTTCCCATGCTATTCTTGCTCCCCCCATCTATTTTCTATCTACCATCTATGCTACTTATTTTCTGTACCTTCTCCCCCCTTCTCCTTCTCCCACTCCCCTGTTGCTAACCCTCCTTGAGATCTTCATTTCTATGTTTCCACTCCTGATCTAGCTGTCCTTTTAGTTTGCTTTCGTTTTAGGTGTGGTTGTTAATAACTGTGAGTTTGTTGTCCTTTCACTGTTCATGTTTCTTTAACTTCTTTTTCTTAGATAAGTCCCTTTAGCATTTCATATAATAAGGGCTTGGTGATGATGAACTCCTTGAATTTGATCTTATCTGAGAAGCACCTTATCTGCCCTTCCATTCTAAATGAAAACTTTGCTGGGTAGAGCAATCTTGGTTGTAGGTCTTTGGTTTTCATGACTTGGAATACGTCTTTCCAGCCCCTTCTTGCCTGTAAGGTCTCTTTTGAGAAATCAGCTGACAGTCTGATGGGAACTCCTTTGTTGGTGACTGTCTCCTTAGCTCTTGCTGCTTCTAGGATTCTCTCCTTAATTTTAATCTTGGCTAATGTAATGATGATGTGCCTTGGTGTGTTCCTTCTTGGGTCCAACTTCTTTGGGACTCTCTGAGCTTCCTGGATTTCCTGGAAGTCTATTTCCTTTGCCAGTTTGGGGAAATTTTCCTTTATTATTTGTTCAAATAAGTTTTCCGCTGGTGGCTGTGCCTTTCCCCCTTCTGGTACCCCTATAATTCGGATGTTGGAGCGTTTAAAGATGTCCTGGAGGTTCCTAAGACTCTCCTCATTTCTTTGAATTCTTGCTTCCTGACTCTTTTCTGTTTGGCCATTATTTGCTTTCTTCTGGTCCACTCCATTGATTTGAGTCCCAGTTTCCTTTTCATTGCTATTGGTGTCCTGTGCAATTCCATTCATTTCAATTAGTTTCGCCTTCATATATTTGTCTAATTTGTCGGTATAATCAACCAGTTCTGTGAGGATCCTGATGACCAGTGTTTTAAACTGTGCATCTGAGAGTTTTGCTATTTCTTCATCGCTTAGATCTATGGGCTCTGGGGCTTTGAGAACTTGCAACATTTTTGGTCTGTTCTGGCCCTTTAAGTGTGAGAAGCGGTGCCTTGGACTCCCAGGTCGCTGGGTTGTGACGCTGTATGTGGGGGCGTGGTCAGAGCGGGGAAATGGCGGCGCCCTCTACTGCCGCTGGCCACGGGGACCGCCGGGCCCTGGTCCAACCGCCCACTCCCTCGCCTGTCTGCTGGCGCGCAAATGGGCGACCACAGTCAACATGCAGCACCGCTTCCCCGCTCCTTCGCGGTCGCTCACTAGGTCCAACCCTGCGCCTGGATTCCGCGCATCTGGTTTCCGTGCCTGAGTCTGTCTGACCGAGTCCTCCTGTGCAACCCCTCACCAGCCGCTGGTTTCGCCCCTTACCGGTCAGGCTGAAGAATTTGTTGTTAACGGACTTCCGAAAAGTTCAATTTTCCGTGTTCTGGCTGTGTTTTCTGTTGCTAAATTTAGTTGTCTCTAAACTTGGTTGTGTGAGAAGGCACGGCACATCCACCTATGCCTCCATCTTGGCGGAAGTCCTCTGTAGGTGGTAATTTAAAAAATAATTCTTGCCCTGACCAGTGTGACACAGTTGGTTGGGCATCATCCCACAAAGGGAAAGGTCACTGGTTCAATTCCTGGTCCGGGTACATGCCCAGGTTGCAGACTCCATCCCTGGATGGGGCATGTACAAGAAGCAACCGATGCCAGTTTTTCTCTCTCCCATCAATATTTTTCTCCCTGTCTTTCTCCTTCCCTTCCCTCTCTCTAAAAATACAATAAATAAATAGAATTTCTAAAAGAGAAAAATAAATAAGTAAATGATCTTTTTCAAAAATGATTTTATTTATTTTATTTTTAGAGAAAAAGGAAGGAAAGGAGAGAGGGCCAGAAACATCAATGTGTGGTTGCCTCTTGCACGCCCTCTACTGGTGACCTGGCCTGCAACCCAGGCATGTGCCCTGACTGGGAATCAAACCAGTGACCCTTTGTTTCATAGGCTGGCACTCAGTCCACTGAGCTACACCAGCCACGAATAAATAATTCTTTTAAATCTGGGTTTTTATAGAAGCCTTGTAACAAAGAGCTCAATTCTTCAGTCAGTCCTCAATTATTTATAAAAAGGTAAGGAAGCTGTAACAGGCTGTTCAAAACAGTTGATTATAAAGGGAAGCAAAAGCATTTTTACTATAGCTTTAATGGCTTTATTTCCCTAGATTTACATTTTTAAAAATTCCAATGGCTTAGATGTGAATGAGGGCTTATATGTGTATACCTTGGCCACGTACTAGCTACCAATCAGATGAGATCTGCTGGTTGGCATGGGTGGTAGTGGCCCAGGATTAAATGTCCTGATTAACTAACCTAGGATGTGGTTGTCTGGGATGGTCATCAAATGACCTTGCTCCCCAATAGCCTTATTTTGGTTTGTTCACATCTGAATCTCCAGTTTTGACACATGGTAGATACTCAATGTTTGTTTATTCATTTTAATTATTACCATAATGGTTTATGGCATTAAAAATAGATTCTTTAAATCTTTTGATGAGGAGAAGACTTTATTAATCCAGGAGATAGTTTTTTTCCCTTTCAACCTTTGGGTTTTTTTGGTAAAAACCTCTTTCATTAATGTTTTGTTCAATTGGGTACCTTAGGAAATGCTGAGAAACCTGTTCTCATTGAAGTGGACCACGAAGTTGTCCAGGGTTTGCCCAGATAATGGAAATTCTCTGATGACCCAGAAATCACTTGTGAGCCAGTTATTTCCCACTTTCTGCCTCTATACCTTCAATGGACTCTTCACATGAAAATGGAGTTGACTAAAATAAATTTCCCGGAGGGAGGCACCATCATTAAATGGCCCTGTTGAGCCTCAGAACAAAGGAACTGGAGGCTGCAGATCTGTCTCCCACGCAGGTTGCACAACTGGCGCCCAGGAGGCAAAGCCCTGGTTTCATACATTCCCCTGGCTCCTCACCCCTTTTAGGGTTCCAGAGGAAGTTACTGAGGAAGGAATTTATGTGGGGTAATTTGAATTTTCTGGCTTCTTTCCATAAAGTTTCAGCAACTTTCTCATTTTTGGTTTACTCCAGGAAAAATCCTAAAAGTTATAGGGGTCCTTTTGGACAGTTCCCAATATTAAGTGAAAATAGCCCTTTTTAAAAAAAACAAAGACGATGCACGTGTCAGTCTATGCTGGGCTTGGCTTCTTACACTCCTGTTGCTGCTCCACCTGGGTCCAGGGCTCCCGTCTTCCTTATGCTGTTCAAGCTTGTTTGGTGTTCTGGATAAGTAGGTACAACCTGCAGAAGTTGCTGGATTAGTTACTAACTTTTTTCTTTTGGTCAGTGTAGTATAGAGATTACTTTAATGATTTGTATCCTTCAACTTTTTTGCTAGGAGACTGGATGACAATATTCGAACTGTCGTAAGAGGTCAAACAAATGTGGGGCAAGATGGCAGGCAAGTAAGTAACTTATTTTTCCCTGTTATGCTCCCCTAATTTCTTCAACCCCCAGTGACCAAGTGATGAAAGTGTTCAACTGCCTCCTTACAGAGCACTTTTTTTATCCTCATCTGAGGACAGCCTTATTGATTTTATAGAGAGGGAAAAGGAGGGAGAGAGACATCCATCAGCTGCCTCTCGTATGTGCCCCTGACTGGGAATTGAACCCACAACCTTTTGGTGTGCAGGATGACATCCAGCCTGCTGAGCCACACTGGCCAGGGCCAGAGCACATTCTTACTGATCCGCCCCGTACACAGCAGGAAATGTACATGACTCCTCCCACTAGTACCAGAGGTAGGCCGCCCAGACCAGGCATGAACTATCACTTAGAGTCCCCCAGCCAGCAGTGTATTAGCACAGCTCACCCAGGCCGGGGCATGCAAGCCAACATGAGAAACCCAAATTTCCTTCTCTTTAGCCTGAGTGTCAGATGCCTCTTTTTTCCTCCTCCATTTGGAGCACTGTGGCTAAATATGGTTGCTACCTTTATCTCTCAGCTAAGTTGTTGGTATTTTGGTTATTACTTTTGTTGCTGCAAAAGATAGCAGTGACCTGTGCATCAAAAGACAGTATCAACAGAAAGAGGCATCCTATAGAATGAGAGAAAATATATGCAAATCATATATCTGACAAGGGATTAATATCCAAAAATATATTGACAACTCCTAACAACAACAACAACAAAAAACAAATAATAACCCAGGATGGTGTGGCTCAGTGGATTGAGTGCTGCCTGTGAACCAAGAGGTTGCCAGTTTGGTTCCCAGTCAGGGCACATCCCTGGGTTGCGGGCCAGGTCCCCAGTTGGGGGCATGTGAGGGGCAACTGGTTGATATATCTCTCATATGTTGATGTTTCTCTCCTTCTATCTCCCTCCCTTCCCCTTTCTCTAAAAATAAATAAATTAAATCTTTAAAAAAATACTTAAACAAACAGCCCAATTAACTATGGGCAAAGACTTGAGACATTTCTCCAAAGAAGATGTAAGGATTAGTCAGTAAGTACATGAAAAGACGCTCAGCATTATTAATGATTAGGGAAAGGCAAAGCAGACCTACAGTGAGATACAACCTCTCATCTGGTGGGATGACTACTACCAAAAAAACATAAAACAAGTGTAGGTGAAGATGTGGAGAAATTGGAACCCATTTCACTGTAAAGTGGTAATGAGGTTCCTTGAAAAAATTAAAGAATAGAATTACCATATAACCCAGCAATTCCACTTCTGGGTATACACTGAAAAGAATTGAGCTCAGGGTCTTAAAGAGATAGTGGTATAGCCAAGGGTACAGCAGCATTATTCACAGCTGGCAAAACTTAGGAGAGGAGTATCCACGGACAAATAAGTGGATCAGCAAAGTATGGGGTATGTCTACAATGGGATACTGTGTAGCCGTAAAAAGGAAAGAAATTCTGACACGTGCTGTAATAGGGATGAACTTGAAGATGGTATGCTAAATGAAATAATCCAGTCACAAAAAATACTATATTGTTGCACTTGTATGAAGTACTTATGAAAATCATAAAGACAAAGTAGAAGGATAGTTTTAGGAATTGGGGGAGAAAGGGAAATTATTGTTTGATGGGTGCAGAGTTTCAGTTTTACAAGATGAAACGAATTGTGGGGATTGGGTGGTAGTGAGGGTTGAACAATGATGGGAATACATTTAATACAGTCGATTAAAAATGATTAAGATGATACATTTTATGTGCATTTTAGCAATAAACTTTAAAAATCAAGATGGAGATAACATTCATATATTGCAAAAAAAAAAGAGACAGTAATGTGACAGAGCTATAGTTCTTTATACCTGGTTTTGTTGGCAAACAGGTAACTGTAGGTTCATTTTAAAGTTTTTACATTTCCTTTGCATCTGGCTAAGGAGGGCTACTGGAAGGGAATGAAAGGGAAAAGTATTTGGGGAGGAGGTTTTCTTTAATGACTCAGGGGCCAGATATTATCTATTAACTGTTTTCCTTTTCTTTTGGATTTTATTTTCCTGTTTAGGCATCATAGTTCAGAAATAGCTACCTAACAGACATGCTGAGCAAGTCTTTTCTAGCCTTCCTCTCACGCAACGCCTGGTTCTCCCTTTTCAGTACCAATTCACTTAGGTCGGGTGTGCACCTTCATGAGAGCTTCAGTTCTGCTGTTTGTCCTGTTCAATATGTTTTTATTATGGATGATTTCTTTTTAAAAAAATTTTATTGAATGTATTTGGGTGACATCAGTTAATAAAATTATGTAGGTTTCAAGTGTACAATCCTATAATTCATCATCTGTAGATTGTGTTGTGTGTTCACCACCCAAAGTCAAGTCTTCTTCCATTGCCATGAATCTCCAGTTCACCTGTTCACCCAACCCCCCCGCCCCCGCATCCCTGCCCCCTCTGACAGCTGTCAGTCAGTACAGCTGATTTCTTAAGGTGTTAAATATGCTACCCAGATTTTTGGAAGGTGGGTGGGGAAATAATCCTATGTAGAAATTTCCTCATCTTATATTCTTAGCTCACAGGTGTTGAGTCTCTTTTATATTTCCAGTTTTATCCATTTGTTTATTTTTCCTACATTTTATGACTTTCTTTTCCTCTTAGTAATCATCTTCCATTGGTCTATTTGTAAGTTGTCTACTTTTGTCTTTGTTGTCACAATCAATATTTGCATACAGACATACTAGATTCCTAAAACTGGTCTTATTCTCCAGCCCTTGCCTAACTTTTAGTCCTGGTTGCTTTGTTTTATCCAATGAGGCTTTGCTTCTCTGGCAGGTGGGGCCCATGTAAATGGGGTTTTTAGAGGTAATAAAGAGTGAGAGGGAGCCCTCATCCTCATTCCGTTCTTTAACTTTCCCACCGTATGTCTGGTCATGCCACCCACCTCTTCAGAACCCTCACTGGCCTCTGTCTACTACTTTAAGCACAGGTTCCTTTGCTTGGCATTCAAGGCCTCAGTCTACCTTTCCAGTTCTGTCTCCTGGGCTTCATCTGTACTGAAGACTTAGTGCTCTGTGAGCATGCCCTGTGCTTGCTGGACCAATGATCGTGTTCTTCCTTTTGCCTAAAATGCTTCTCTTGTCTTTTTCTTCCTGTCTTTTTCTTCCTGTAGCTTCATTTCAAAATCTAACCCATCTAAGGCCCAGCTTAAATTACTTCTTTCATGAAATTTTCTGGTTAGCTAAGTTAGATAAACCAAAGGACTCAGAATTTTAGAACTAGAAGGGATTTGGGACTCATCTGGTGCACTCCTCTCATTTTACAGATGAGAAACTTGATCTGAGTATCCCTTAGTTCATTAGCTACATTCCTGTCTGCTGCAGAATCCCGTAGCCCATGCTTGTCCTTTGGCTTTCCTGGTCTCCTTTGACTTACGAGTGAACACATTTTGTGCCCTTGATTCGTTTGCAAGCTCCAAGAGGCAAGAACTGCTTCTTCCTCATCTTCACGTTTCTTAGAACATGTAGTCCATGTGTAATAACAGTTTATTCAGCTGTATGGAGTGTTTGGTCTGTGTGAGATTATTTGTTGATTGTAAGTAAACAAAAGCTGTTTACCATAAAAACATCATTTTGATCAGTGTGTATGTTCCTTTAAAGTTGTTTAAAACTTGACTTATATATAACTAGTCCCAACATATTACTATTTGAAATATTAATAACACTCCTGTTTACTGTGATTTAGCCTGTACTTAGAATGGCTCACTAGAAACCTTAATATATGTAAAAGAGTCTCAGGTATTTAAAATTGCAAGAATGTGAAAATAAAGTAAATGATTCATCAAAACTTTTTGTTGGGTCATGCTATATAGATACATATCTTTTAGTCGGTTATGTTTTAACCTGTGGTCACAAAGGAGCGGTGTGGGAGAGTCGGGCCCAGCGTTAGACAGCCTGCAGGAATGTCGGCCTTCCCCACCTCACATATTAATAGGTTACAGGTTGGTGCAGAGCAGGGCAGGTCATATTTCAGAGAGCTCTAAGACCAATTTTCAAGAATGTTTAGATAGCATTTCAATCTGTGATGGAATTTTGTATTCGTCTCCTTAGAATCCAGACAAAAAGGAAGCCCAGAAGAAATAATTGCTTTTCCTGTCATCCCCTCCATCTGTCTTTTCCAACAGTTTGTAATGCAAGCTGAAGTGGAGACTTTTTCCCCCCTAGGGAGCCTTGAGTCCTAGCCTGTCACCTCCTAAGGATGGAAGCCTGGCTGTCCAGCCCTGGCTGGCTGGTGGTTTGCTGAAGGGAGACTCTATTTGACTGGCACAGACTGGGGACAGTTATGGATGTTCCAAAATACTGAACTTTATAGGTCAAGAGGCCCCAGGTTTTTTTCTCTTTGCTGGGACAGGGGGAAATTTGCTTTCAGAATTTGTTTCTTGAGCTTCCGAGAATCACTCAGGCAGAGGAGCAGTAACATGGACAAAAGGAAGTTTTCCTTTTGTAAATTTCATCTTGATCGTGTTTAGCCAGAACAGATGTGCTTTGATCTGTGTAAATAAGGGGAAAGTATGCACCTCACATTTCTGGTGTCTTAAAAGACATTTTTAGCAGAAACACTCTTTTTGAAAAGCTGTATTTCTTACTCAAAAATTATTTGCAGGAAAGGAGTAATGTAGCAATCGAAGACACAATGAGGCCGTTTCTTTAGTTTCTTGATGTTTCTGAAGTACCAGCTGCCTGATTAGCCCTCTGCTACTCGCTCTGGAGAGCCTTTGATTGCTGGCCGCCTCATGCGTGGGTGGACTTGTACTGGTCTAGTCTGTGGCCTCTTCTAACCAGACTGCGAGGCTCGTACAAAATTATTACAGCACTGAATTCTCCCCATTTTTATCTGTTGAAATCATCAGGCAAAAGCTTTAATTAAATGCCCACATGTTTGAAACTTTGTGGGATAACTTGAGTCAGTTCAACAAAGTACTTGATCTGATATGCAGTGAAACTTCCACAGCTTCCCAAGGATTAAAGTGGGCAACTTGAAAGTAGGTAGGAAGAGAGTGGGGTGGAGGAGTGGGTTAGAGGAAGAAAAAGTTGGCATGTGAAATTTCAAGAGTGGACAAACCTTGACCAAGTCCCAGTAAGCTGACAATCACCGAGAGAGGATCAGCCACTGAGCTTCTGTGTCTTCAGTGGAGTTTGACCGCAGTGTGAGTATTGCATCAGAGCAAGACTGATTAGTTTGGGAAGGGAACAGAATTATTGCAGTAGTTCCCCCTTGTTTGTGGGGGGATGCTCCATCACCCCTAATGGATTAGCTGCCTAAAATCATGGATAGTACCAAACTTACACCTTCTCACTTGAAGGCAGCACTGTCCCGCTTCCCTTTGGCACCTCCGAATTGCCAGTATCACCGTTCTTGCTCTTTGGGGCCGTTCTCAAGTAAAATAAGGGCGACTTGAACACAAGCACTGCAGTATTGTCACTCAGGGGAGGGTGGCACGTGCGGCGTGAGTATGCTGGGCAGAGGGGGTTTCATGTCCCAGGCAGGGGAGATAGTTCAGAATGGGACACAATTTAAAGCTTATGAATTGTTTGTTTCAGGAATTTTCCAATACATATTTTCAGATTGCAGTTGACTGCACATAACTGAAACCACGGAAAGTGAAACCTCAAATAGGAGGGAACTGCCCATTACCATCTCCAGCTCTGCTCACTGAAACTTTGATTTGGAAGAAAGGTGCTTTAGGTGATTGCAGTACATCGTCTCACCCCATTCAGGAATCCTTTCTGTGACAACTCTGACATTTCATTATCCTGCTTCTGCTTGGAGACTTGTGGCGATGGGGAACTCACTACTTTGTTACTCCACAGGATAATCTGTTCCAGTCTGTAGAGCTTTAATTGTAAGAAACTTCGTTCTTCGGCTGAATTAAAGGAGCAAAACACACCTCATGGTAGCTTCTCGTTGGTTGTAGTTTTGCCTGCTTGAACTGATGTGAGCCTAATCCTGTTTCCTCATTACAGCTTCTAAAATTTTAAATGGATATTATGTTCCTTTTTCTGGCTGATCATTCTTAGTTTCTTCAACTTTATGGTATGATTTCCAGACACTTTATTATCCTCGTTGCGTCACAAGTTGTCGGCATCCCTCTTAAAATGTGGTTCCAGGCCAGGCAAGCACGCAGTGTGTGCACATACAGTGGGCCAGTTTCTAGACTGGGCTCGTTCACTTGGTAACTGGGAGTTCAGGGAGTCTGTCAACTCCCTGAAATTAACTGTAAAATTTTGCATGACCAGCGTGTTTGTGAAGAGAAGATACTGATTTTTCTGGATAATTTCACTAAGGAGTCTGTGAGTCTTTAGAAGTTGGGGGCCGTTGATTTAGGCACTGTCCTTCCATTTCTTTGGGTTGGGTGACACTGTTGGCAGCCACATCATACCGTTGGCTTCTGTCGAATTGGCAGGTATCTGAATAACTGCCAGGGCAAGAGTTGCAGACAGATTCCCGCAGAGCTAAGAAACGGCTTCAGCAGGCCAGTGTGCATCCACTGGCGGCGTGAATGTCCTGTGTGAAGGAGACGACCACAGTCCAGTCCTAGCTGATTGTTGTCATGTCTGAAGGCAAACCTGAGGTTGCCAGGTCTATCAGTTTTTCTAGAGGAGCCAGGAAAAGATTTTTATGTTACCCTCCCAATTTTTCAATGTTGGCCTAGTGTGTTTCACAAATACTGTAAAGGCCAAACAAAACACAACCGTGGGCCAACAGTTTGCAATATCTGCCCCAGGTCTTTTTTATATGCTTTTAAACTCTTCCTTTCTCTATTTATTTAAGAGGTTCTTTGAAATTAAGTGCTGGATTTTATGTGTCTCACCCTTGGTTTTATCTTGCTGGTTTTGCTCGATTATTCCAGCCCATTGAGTGAGGCCTTTTGGAACCTTGATGCCCTTCCCATTTTCTCACCAGGAGATTTGCCAGACACGCCTTCTATTTCTTCATTCAAGTTGTAGATGAAAAAGTTGGGCAGGATGAGCCATGTGGCTTGCTATCTGAGACTTCTCGTTCTCCTTTTTCTTACCCTCCTTTAATACAAAATGCCAGGCCAGAAAGCAAAGAATTGCTTCCTCTCGTCAGTATCTGTCCAGGGTTGTGTTTCTTAATTTTTCCATGCCTTCACTTTCCTCAGGAAGCGAGGCTAATCATTCTTGCCTTCTCTTTTCACAGAGATATCATAAAGATTTATTCAGTAAGTCAGAAAAGCATGTTGCCTTCCAAGGAGAAACTGTTCTCTGCTTCTCGTCCTCAAAATTAGCGCATCATCTAATTTGGGCACCAGAACAAACGGAATTGCGCACTAGGTGGATGGTAGGGCTTCACAGCACGGCATCCGGCTCCATTATGTGGGGTTTTGCCTCCCTGATGGTCAGCTCCTTAGCAAGGTGATTTGAATTCTTTCCCTCCATCACTTTAAATGTATCTTTTCTCTCATCTTCTCTGGGAGGAAAATGAAGCCCATTGATGGAAGAAAATAAATGGGATCAGTAGTAAAGAGACCATAAAGAGTTTTGGGGAAAAAAGGCAACCATCACTTGCTTCCTCCCAGCAAAACGTAAATCTAAAGCAATGGAGCTTTTGAAGTACAGACTCAAATTTTTCCATCAGTAATCAAGCATGGTTAGGAATTTTTGTTCTTTTTAACTTTTTTGAATTCTGTTTTTCAGAATGCCTACAGATACTGCTAGGGCCTGAGAATGACTTGGGAGTGCAGAAAGATTCAGTGGGGTCGTGTTGGAGGTGAGTGGTAGGTCAGCCTTTTGTAGGGGCACGGTGTCCCTGGTTTTCACTGGGGCTCTCCGCCGTTCCCTGGCTGAGGTTTCTTACACCGAGTGCAGAGGTCAGGGTTGGCATGCCTGTATTGGACAGGTTGAATCCAAGTGAATGTTCAGTTTTGCCTAGAGCACTAGTGCACAATTGACTGTAGTCGAGGCAAGCACTTCTAGAATGCCCATTATTCAGCACTACACTGACCGGCTGCAGTCTTACTCATCACCATGCTTCATCCTGCTGATTGCACATGAGCCTCAAGTACTTTTTGGCGGAGTGACATGTCTGCTGCGTATTGAAACCCTTTGCCACTTCTCCTCTAAATCTCTTCTTTTTAGATAACCCATAAGGAATCCAAACGGCTGTCTTCTCTCTCTGTATGTAAAACTGAGCATTTCATTTGAATCTCTAAGGATTGGGGTGATTGGACATTGTCACTAATGTAATGTTGGGTGGCAGCCTGGTCAAGTGAAACTTGAGCTTTGAATTTAAATTTTGGCTCTGCCATACTCTCTTTCTGTGACCTTGGACAAGTTACTTAACTCTCTGAACCTTGGGTCCTTCATCTGTGACGTGGAGATACCTGCTTCAGGGTGGTGGGGATTAGCGTTTCTTTAAAAACACTGAGCACAGTGTCGGACTCAGTTGTACTGAGTTAATGGCAGTAATACTGCTGCTGCTGATTATCATGTAACCCACTGGCAGATGTGTCCCTGATTCTACCCATGCAGGCATTTGTCAAGTTCCTGCAGCTTTTCCATCAGCTCCACTCCTTTCTATCCCTACTGCCTTGCTTTAAAGCAACTCTAGGTTTACTTGATCCGAAAGCCTCCTTACTGTCCTCAGTGTGCTGTTCTCTGAATGAAAAGTGCAGCACAACTTTCCTGTGCCCAAAATACCTGCTGCTGCAACAGAGGCAGTGAAAGACTGTTCTCCTGTCCTGTCCTCAAGACACTTGCCAGGACTGCCCCTCACTCAGAGGTTTAAGGCTTTTTTTAAAAAAGTCTTCACCTGAGGATATGTTTATTGATTTTAGAGAGAGGGGGGGAAAGAAACAGAGAAAGAGAAACCTGACGTGGGAGAGTTGTGTCCGTGCGTGGATCGAACCTTGTGATGTATGGGACGACGCTCCGACCCTCTGAGCTACCTGGCCAGGACTCAGGTTGAAGACTTTCGAGAGGCGGGTTTGAGCAAGGGTGAGGGTTGTCAGGGCTCCGTGCTTTTCCTGCAGTGCCCACCAGTCTCCTCCACAGCTGCACCTGTAGGTTGCTCTTTCTGGTCTCCCACTCTTCCTGCAATTTTTCTCATGAGCACCCAGCAGAAGTCTTGGCAAAGAGCTTGAGAGTGGGTGCAAACCGCCTGTGGGTACAGCTCTCAGAGGTTTTGTACTGTTGCACCAACCCTGTACTTGGCCGCTAGTAATTTGTTAAAATTGCTCGTTATTCCTTCCTGCCTGCTTGTATAGCAACCCCGTCTTCATCCTACATTCTGCCCCGCAGGAGAGACATCCTTTGGTGTTCTCTCGCTCTCTTTGAAGGGCGGTCCCTCCTTCATTCTCAGGGTGGTTAGTTGCCTTCAGCTCTTTGATGGGTTCAAGAAAAGTTGTGGTTTTGCTGTTTACGTACTTATTTTTCTATTGTTAATGTAAGAGCCACACTCTTTCCAGCTTTCTGCATCCTAGGCAGTGGATTTTAATATAGCACAGTGCAAGTTTTTTAATAAGATTTCAGATTCCATATTTCATATGCCCTATTGCTAATGTTTAAAAATCTACTATTTTTCATGTTTTGGAGTAGTTTCAAAAAGGATTACCAACAAGTACCTGAAAAGGGTATTCAAATATTTCTTTTCTAACTATATACAGGGTGGGGCAAAGTAGGTTTACAGTTGTGAGTATGTGAAGTTTATTCTTTTACTATTTATTAATTATTGTATTGTTTTCCATACAAACAACTGTAAACCTACTTTTGCCCCATCCCGTATCTGTGGGAAGCCAGATTTTCACCTATTTTTCAACCAGAACAACATATTACAACAGATTCATTGCAGAAGCACATGTGAGAGTCTAGCTGGCATCTGCTAAAGCGGACACTAAAGGTATTTGCAGAGGCACTGAAACAAGGCCACTCTTCTCAAGAAACTCGTTTTGTTTGGGAGGAAGGTAGTTATTTTTCATGTAAACGTGTTATTTATGTTAACATATAAATATGTATTTCTATATATAAATATATATTCATATATATTTATATATAACATATATAGTGAGATTATTAATGTTGTTTTATATTTTTTGAACAGATTTTTAAAATATTTTATTTCATTTTTAAAGGATTTTATTTATTTATTTTTAGAGAGGGAAAGGGAGGGAGAGAAAGAAACATCAGTGTGTGGTTGCCTTTCACACACCCCTTACTGGGGACCCGGTCACAACCCAGGCATGTGCCCTGACTGGGAATCTAACCTGCAATCCTTTGATTCACAGGCCAGCACTTAAACCACTGAGCCACACCAGCCAGAGCTTGTTATTATTTTAAAATGGATAAATAGGTAAATATTTTAAAACTCAGTTTTAATTTTCAGTATGGTATAAACTAACATAAATAAAGTCTTTTTGGAGCCCTCAATTTTTACAAGTATATTATAAGGATCCTGAAATTAAAAATTTTAGAAAGGCTCTTTCTGAACAATATTTCAGTATTAAGTAAGTAAGGATGGCAGGCAGTTTGTTCTTGATTTTAATGACAGTGGCTCCAGGTAGCATATTTGTTCATTTACTCATTTAGTAAATGTTTAATGAGTGCCTTCTGTGTGCTGGGCCCTATTCTAGGCATCAGGGATGAAGCAGTACAGCTGGCAAAGGCGCTTCTCGCCCAGAGCCGACACTGTGATGTTTCTCTTTCCAGATTCACTGGCTGTTTTAGGAGTTGTCCTCATGACCTTGGTTCAGTGAGCCCATTTGCCAGGAAATAGATGTTGAATTTCATCACACACCTTTTCAGCTTCTACTAGTGTGATCATACGGCTTTTTCATTTGGTTGATTAGCTTAGGGTTTAAAAAAAAATTTAACCCTCAAATACCTGTTGGGTGATTATGTGTTGTCTATTTAATATATTGTTGAATTCTGGGGTTTTAATCTGGGATTTTTATTCATTTTCAAAAGCTTCATTTCTTTTTGATGACTGAGTAATAATCCATCGTATGTAAACACCACATTTTGTGTATCCATTCACCTGTTCATGGACACTTGGGGCGTTTCCACCTTTTTGGCTGTTGTGAACAATGCTGTAATGAACAAGGACATACACATGTCTATTTGAGTCTACCTAGGCATGGGCTTGCCAGAACATATGGCAATTTTTAATCATCTTAATATTAATCTCTTCGGAAACATTTTTCCATATTGTTCTGAACTTTATTTTCCACTAGATGAGCACATATTTTTGTATTTTCTTCATTTAGTTCATACAGACTGTGTTTCAGAGTTATCAAGTCTCAAGTTTTTTGCATTAAGTACTAATGATAGTGATGCTGACTCCCCCCCCAAAAAGAAAACTACCGTGATTGCTTCTTTTAATTAGCAAGTCCAGCAGTTGTACTGTTTCCTTCCCGACCTTGGAAACGCAGCAAGTCCCACTTGTGTGCGACAGGATTATTGAAAACGGTTTTGGGAAAGTAGTGTGCCAAGGAGGAACACAGAAGTTTATTATCCTTTTGAGCCATCTCCACATAAATTGGCATCTTCAGAAGCCAAGAAGGGCAGGCATAGCCTTTGCCATCTGCTTGTTTCCATGTTAAAGGCAGTTGCAAGTTTAAACTAGAGTTTCTCCATCTAAAGAGGAAAATGCCATTCATCACTACTGTAACTGCGCTGGCTGTTACCCAGGTTACTCTTGCTTTCGACTGCTAGTGGTCAGTGATTTTGGAAGGAAAATTCCATCCTTAGTTTGAGGTTGCACTTGAGAAAAATTGCAGTATTACTGCTGACAGGGCAGGGCTTTTTGGGTTTCAGGTCCTTGACATGAAGTCATTCAGATATGTCTAAACAGTGGATGGGAATTTGAAACTCTTGCCTTCATGTAAGAACCTGTCCTCCTTTCCCCTGTTCTCCTTCCCTCCTTTTCTCTCTTCCCTCTTTCATCCATGGAAATACAGGATTTTGAACAGCGTGAATTCAGTGCTGTGGTTGTTCTGTCAACATTTCCATTTATAAATCTCCGTTTTCAGTAGCCTGTAACACAGCTATACAATTTCCTTTGCTCTAATTTGCACTCTGAGGTCTCCTCTGGAAGTTTAATTTTGCAAAACTAGAGATAATGCTTTCTTTAGTCCGTTTGATTTAGTATTCTGTAGTCATTTCGATCTGTGGTTTTCAACCTTTTCTATCTCATGGCATACTAAAAAACTAATTACTGAAATTCTGCAGCACACCAAACAAATTTTTTACCGATCTGATAACAGTATGTATAATTTTGATTGATTTTACAGAGAAAACCCAAAATAATGATAATTACAATATCTGGCCCTAGGTGGTGTAACTCAGTGTATTGAGTGTGGGCCTGTGAACCAAAGGGTGGCCAGTTTGATTCCCAGTCAGGGCACATGCCTGGATGTGGGCCAGGTCCCCAGTAGGGGGCATGTGAGAGGTAGCCACTCATTCATGTTTCTCTCCCTCACTTTTTCTTTCCCTTCCCCCATCTCTAAGAATAAATAAATAAATAAAATCTTTTTAAAATTTCAACTAAAAAAAATCTGCCCTTTAGCTTTTAAAAAAATTAGGTGCCTCTACTTGTATATAAGGATTTCTACAAGAATTAACCAGTCACATACAACCTTATATGATGTAACCAGTAAAATACAACTCTATGATATGGCATATGTTTATGGTTTAAGACAAGATATTTATACCAGACAGGCATTGTTGTGCTGGCTGTTGTCATGTTGTGTTTGACAGTCTAAGGGAAGAGGTCTGTGCCCCTGACTAAATAGTCATGTATTGCATATTTCTAAAATTCTTGCAGCTCACCAGTTGAAAATTGCTGGTGTAGATTAAAGCTCCGAAGTATACAAGACACTTACCATCCTTCTTATTGTATTGGACCACATGCCAGGATTTCTGACATTTGTTTCCATGTTACATTGTGGACTCTTTGAACAGAAGCGGTGTTCATCTCTAGGTGTTGTGTGCGATGCCTTTAGAATCTGGGTGTTCGGCAAAATATACTAGTGCTTCTCTTACAATGGCCCCCGACTAGAAGGGGGACATTCCCTCTGGAGATGTATACTGACAAGTATATTTGATGATCCAAGTACTGTCTTTCATAAATCAGAAAAAAAAGCGAATTAAGGAATCTTTACCTCACCTCAGACCTAATTACTTACTCTTGTCTCCTTGCCATACTTGTGAGCTTTTCTCATTTCCAGTCACGGGAACAGGAGGGACAGATAGCTGACTATTACTCATATGGTATCATTTATGCGAGGCCAGGTGCTACATTGTTTTCATCGACTACTTGGAGGTTCTGATCTTTGGCGATTTCCGGTGACTGGTCTGGCATCTCGTGGTCTGGTTCCAGTGCAGTTGTCAGCCCTGGAGTTATCCAGGGCTCTGGAACGTGCTCTGGTGAGACTAATATGTCTTTCCTGATTGATTCACTATATGTAAAGACACATTTTTTTAAAAGATTTTATTTATTGATTTTTTTTTTTAGAGAGAAGGGAAGGGAGGGAGAGAGAGATGGAGAGAAACATCGATATAGGAGAGAGACATCAACCAGTTGCCTCTTACATGCCCTCAGCTGCAGACCTGGCCCACAACCCAGGGAATCAAACCACCAACCCTTGGGTTCACAGAACAAATGCTCCAACTAACTGAGCATGTGGCCAGGGAAAAGACACACTTTGAGTTGCTTTGCCAGAAGGTATATTTTGAGACATTTGCCTTGATCTGTAGTGCTAATGTTTTATTACAATATAAATGTTTATCTTATATTCTACAAAATATTATTGCAAATATTATTTTACTGGATCCCTGTCAGCATGACGAAGAAACTGAAGAGGCTGAGAAGAGCTCAGTGACGAGAGGAAACCACTGTGTTGACCACGCACCTGTGGTACTGGAAGAAAATTAAGCGAAGTTGGAGGAGAAAATCGCTTGGATGAAACTTCAAGGGCTGCATTGCCTCAGGGCTTTGGGCATAGACGGCATCTGTAAAATCAAGTGATCTTACCACGTGTCACCACAGAAGGGTGTGTTCTCCTGATTGAAGATCCATGATCTAGATGAGAGTTACTACGTGTCCAAAGTGAGAAGTGATAGAGGAAGATTTGGGGGATCAGAATTTAATGTGGCCGCTGGGAAGTCCTAGCTATGTGGGGGAAATAGTCCTTTTGTTCAAAACTTGTACAAATTGTTTCTTTAATGTGCCCTGTTTCCTAAAGTACTGACTTTCTGTACCTTTGCTTCAGCAAAAGCAGCCGAGACGCTTGCTTAAGCGTTTCCTTCTCTCTCGTCATTTGGAGTTGCTGCTTTGCGTGCAGTCTCCTCAAGGGTTACGTTCCCTCAAAGGAAGCTGTGCACGAAGGCATTCACCACTTCCAGCTATTTCAGGGCTAACGTATTTTAAGTTATGGTGATAACAGATATAAGCAGAACTTTAAGATGTAAATGTTTAGTCTTGTTTGGGCACTGCTGAATTTGTGTTCCAGCTTCGTCTTGTGGTTTTTAATTTCTGGCTCGTCTCCCAAAAACCATAAAAATGAACTCTTTGGTTCATATTTTCAGTGGATGTGGTTTGCAGAAATCATAAATAAAAGTAACTTGGGTGGAACAGAGCATTTTAACAAATAAGGTGAGAATTATTACTTCATTTGTTCTTTGCAATCTTTTGGTCCACAAACTTGGAAAGAACGTGTGCTTTAAATAAAGCCCCATTATTCTCAGGGTTTCAGGTGAGGAATTAATATTAACACCAGTGACCCATCTGAGGGGTGCCCGTCTGGCGTTTGAGCACAGCTCCCAGACCAAGGAGATGCCCGTTGTGTTCGAGGACCCGGGAAGCAAGGGGCTGAGCACATGCAGTCATCCGCAGCTCTGAGGTTCCTGCAGCCTCGGCTACTGTTTGGCACCATCATGGGGAATGGGCTGTTTTGTTATTCTTGCTGAGTCCTCTTAAAGCACTTCTGGTCTAGCTGGCAATATCCCATTTCATGCAGCAGCTCTCTGAGGTACCACCATGGCCAGCAGTATCAAGAGAAGGGACATTCCATAAATAGAGTCTGCTTGACCCTAGGCATGTCTGCCTTTAGTAGATGTCACAGGGGCTGCTCTTTAGGGCTCATTGGATCTTGTAGTCCTAAGCAATACTTTTGGTCTCTTGAGCCATCCCTTGCTTTCCAAATGATCCTGGCATTCATTGCTCATACTTCTCTGTATCATTCTTATAGTTTTATCTGTTTCTTACAAGCTCCTATAAGATGAGTCCCCACCTAGTGATCTTTTCTCTCAGTATCTAGCACAGTACCTGTAATAGCATTCACTTTGTACTGAAGAATTGAACAAAAGATCGCAATATTTCTTCTGGAGAATGTCTCGTTTTCCATGTGGTTTGAGGAGACCAACCTCCCGACCCATGAGCCATTCTTATGTATCTGCCTGCAGATGTTGAACTTAATCAGCTCACTTACAAGGCTCTGTAAGATGGGTCAGTACCCTTGGCTCTTATGTGGAATATGGCATTTCATCTGGGAGATTTGAGAATAATATCAATCATTGCCATTTAGTGAGTCCTTTTATGAGCTGAGTCCTCCTCCATCAGGACTCTTTCAGTTGCAGAAGACAAAATTCTGCCATACTGCTCTGGGCAAAAGGGGGGATTATTTGGAAGGCTCTCGTGTCTTATCTTGAAGAAGTGCAATGGTCAGATGGCCAGACACTGAAGGAGTAGTGGCTCAGCTGGGCTTGTCAAACCACTGCAGCCCACCCAGCAATGGAATAATGCTCAGGGTTGTCTCTGCCTGGACACCAGCCCCTCCCCTTGCTGAGGAAACTTGTCATGATCTATCTCAGTTTCACACCTTGGGGCTCCTACCACCTGAAAGCAATGAACTCTTCCAGTTCATTCTGGAAAGTCACAGGAAGACTCCATTCAGCTCAGCTTGGGTCTGGCCTGCCTCTGGGCCAGCAGACTCCACAAGAACACGGTGAAAGGAAGAGTCCCAGGAGCAAGGAGAGGTACTGGGTAAGCAGTTCCACGGTGCTCATTAGTAAGCCCTCTATTCTTTTGTAACATAGCCTCTGAGGTAGCTGCTCTTGCACCTGTTCCAGAAGTGGTGAGCCTGTGCCTTCGAGAAGTTAAGTGGCTTGACGAAGATCGCACAATAAATGGCAAAATCCACATTGAAGTCCCAGTCTGCTGGTTTAAAACCTTGCTTTGAACTAGTACAATGCATTGCTTTTCTAAACAGTGGGAAAGGAACCAGCAGGTAGATGTAAAGTTGGACAGCAGAAATGATGGCAGAATAGTGGGAAAATTTAATTTTCTCTTCAGTAATCTCTAATATTAGCATTTCTTCTTTTCAAAGAACATAAAGCCATACCAGTTCTGGAAATCAGCAACCTTTGCCTCCTTCCTGCAGTGGCAACAATGGTATCTTAATGTAAAATCTCCTAAAGACTGCCTGTGGACTCACAGGACAAAGGCAATATAATTCTCTGAGAAAGCAAACTGCAAAATTCGATGCATCTAAGAACTAGAGGGAGCGTCAGTTTCTCAAGACATTTCCATCGGCTCCGACGCCCTCAGGTCTACACAGGTGGCAGACAGTGGTTCTGAAAAATAACAAGACAAAAGAAGAGAGCAGTAGAATCTGCCGGGTTCCATGCTGCTTACCCTCTGTGCACGTGACCCAGTGTGCCTTCGGGAGCCTGAGCAGTCCACTGCAGGAGGCAAGGAAAATGAGGATTGATGGTTACAGTTAATGATGCACAAAAATGCAGGGACAGTGTCATTGGTTCTGCTGAGTCTTCTAGGCTATCCCAGTGGGTTGCTTTGCCTGTCCTGATAGCGGAATTTGAGTTACTAAAGAAAACCAGTACAGTAACTGCTTCCTAATAACACCCTCAAATGCAGGCTGCAGCCATGCTCCAGTGCTCAAGTCGGAAACTCCAGTAAGGGGAGATTGAAAGCAGACATTTTTGGGTGATTAGTTCTGTTTTTAATCCACATACAGCTTGGAAAGGAAAAGGAGCCCCGTTTTACTTTAAAGAGTGTCTAGGGACAGTGCCAGAATCATTCAGCACATTTTCTGATTAGCCAGGTAGTAAAAGAGTTTTAGTATTTTTAGAAAATAAAACCTTAACCTTTTGTAGGTCTTAATGATTCTTCCAATTACAAAGTGCTCTTCTTTCTATGTAATTGATTACTAGAAATTAGATGTCAAATATTAGGGTGTGTTGAGAGTGGACTTGGTTGATGGGGTGACTGCTTTAGAAGAACCTTCTTGACTCTGGAAAATGAATTATATTAAATTTCCTTGACTTCAGTACGTTGTTATAACAAGCAAAAGCATTCCAGCCTGAAAAAAAAAATCTGGCAGACAGTTTATCTTTCTTTAGGACTGAAATGTAAGATTGTGTGAGTCTTACTCGTTTGCTGGAGGAGAGGAGTGGTACCCTCAGCAGAGATCGTTCTGGTGGGCTGCCAGGTTGAAGATGGGGGAAGTAGAGGTGGGAACCCTTTGTCTGAGAAGGGATCGGACGCTTCTTCGGACCTTAGCTTGGCCCTTTTTGCCTTTCTTCACTTAGTGTCATGTGTCTTAAGGTGTTTGATAAAAGACAGTGGTTATAGTCCCAAGATATCATTAGAACATGGCATGACGAACAGTATCACAGAATTCTGTGCAATCTGTGCCCAATAGGTCAGTCCTGCACTGGTGGGCAGTTGTCTGCAGAGACCTCTGTAGTGGCTTTTTGTATCATGACTCAACATTTGTTAGAAGGCCCCAGTGGTTTTAGAATTTACTGGCTACCTTGTAGCACTGTGGGCTTTAGACTCCGCATCAGCCTAGTAGAGAACAGTGACAGCGAGTGTGGTGCTGTTTTTTGAACCACTGCTTCCAGTTGTGCCTGGAATTAGGGAAAGCATTCAGAGTGGTGGTCTCAGCACTGCTTCTCTTCTGAGAAGTGGCCCGTGCTATATTTAGTCATTTGGCAAGTATTTAACCAAGTTCCCATTGTGCTCTAGCTTTGGTTAGATACCAAAGGTGAGGTGACAATATGATTTTGCCAGAATGATTTTTGAGAGTGAGAAGGAGCTATTAATAATTATACTGAAACAGTAGTCATAAACTGGACCTAAGGATGTGGCAACTGAAATGGAATCCTTGAACTCTGGGAGATACAAGAATGAATGCATATCCTTGGTCCACACTCTAAAGGATACTTATAGCCCCATTAGAGAGCTAACACTTATGCACTAAACAATTTAAGAACATTATTTTTTTTAAGTCCTTTTCTGTAATTACCCTGTTACCTCTCTTTACCTCCCACATAATTTTCTTCTCTTTCGTTGTATCATTTGCACAATAGACATGTGTACACATCTCTTACCTTCAAATATTCATCCACTCACCCCATCTATTGCCCCATTTTTCTTGTCATATAGAAAAAACTTCTTGAGAAAAAGTCTGTGCTAGGGGTTACCAAACTTTTTCTGTTAAAGATAGTGAATATTTTATAGTTTAAGTGCCATGTAGTTTCTTACAGCTACTCATCTCCGCTATTGCAGGGTGAAAGTAGCCACAGATAGTAGCTAAATGAATGGGATTGGTGTGTTCCAGGCAAACGTTAGTTTACAGAGACAGGGGCAGGCTGGATTTGGCTCATGGGCCATTGTTTGCTGGGCCCTGCTCTGTGCTCTCCAACTGCACTTCATCACACCATCACTGTCCACTGCCATTCCACACGTCGCCACTGAGGCTGCTCTTGTCAAGGTCACTGTCAACTTCCCTGTTGTCAAATTCAGCAGCAATTCTCTGCCCTTATCTTACAAGCATTTTCAACAATATAGGACGTAATTGCTCTTTCCCCTTCCTTCCAACACTTTTGTTTGGCTTTTGTGACACCACAGTCCCTGTCTTTTCCCTCGTGTCACTGGTGGTTTTTCTTTTGCATTTTTTCTTTCTCTTTTTCCTCAGACTTCTGAACATTGGAGTGCCCAAGGCTCATCCCTGGGCTGTTTTCTCTCTCTTCTCTTCCCTTCCTATCTCATTTCGTCTAGACTTTCTTCCTGGATGACTTCTTCCAATCTGTAGACTTAAATATTATCTAAAACCTGATGGCTTCTAAATTTAAATCTCTGGCCCGCACCTGTCTTCCAAGCTTCAGACGCACACGTCCAGTTTGGTTTCTCCGCTCGATCCCAGGTTGACTGTGCACCTGATGCACTGAAGTGGGAACTTTCCGTTTCCGCCCCCCCCCCCCCACCACCACCACACAGCTGCCTGTTAGCCTGTTTCTTCCCGTCTTTCCTAGCTTAGTAAATGGAATGATTCACTGGCTTTTGACACCCAAATCTCAGAGTAATCCTTGATTCTTCCCTTCGTCATCCATATCCAGTGCATCAGAGAGTCCTGCAGATTATATTTCGTATGAATCCGAAATTGCTCCCCTCTTCCCATCACCACTGGCCATCTAGCTTAGACCTTCACCTTCTCTCACCTGGACAACAGCAGCTTCCTAACATGTCTTTCTCTCCTGATTTCACTCCTGTGTCTATAGTCCCCTCTCCACATAGTAGCCAGGGCGGTCTTTTACACATGTGGACCCCCTGCCAGTCCCTTGTTTAAACCCTTCAGTGGCTTCTCGAATGCACTTAGAACAAAATCCCATGCTTTTCCCCCCAGGCCTACAAAGTCCATCGTGCTCTGGTTCCTGCCTACTCCTCCAAATTATTTCTTAACACTCCCTGCTCCAGTACCACCCAGCCCGCTGCTGCCTTACTTAGGGTCCTCGGAGACACCAAGGCCTTCTCTATATCAGGGTGTTTTACTTGTTCTTCTCCCCACCTGGGTGTCTCCTACTGCAGATCTCAAATCCTGACTCTTATACTAGAAGTCTCAGTTTATTTGCTCTTTCTCAGGAGACCTTCTATGACCTTCGTTTCCCTGGCTCTCATCTCTTAACGCCTTCGCCGCACCTGTCACGCTCTGGAAGTCTCCTCTTCATGTATTGTTTTTCCAATATCCTCCCACCTGCCACTTCTCAAAGGAAGTTCCTTGAGGACAGAGAAGGGAACCATGTATGTCTTGTCTGCCATTGGATTCCCAGGACCTAGAATAAGTCCTGGCACACGGAAGATATTCAATAAATATTTGCTCAGTGATTGAAGGAATGAATTAGTGAAATACTGACTAACGTAGTTGGTAGTATAACTACCGCAGGAATTCAGAATAACGGTTCCGATGAGATCGGGCGCGTGCAGGGCGGTATAGCCGTAGACCGCAGTTCAGATAAGTAGTCTTCACTTACAGGTCTGTGTTGCTGGAAAGGGAGAATTTATGTAAAGTTTGTGGTAGAGAATGGATTCGGAAGATAGTACTTTACTTCATACATGCTCCTCTTATAACAGTTATTTTAAACCACTCTGGCCCAAATAAGTTGCAAAGTTGAGCTGCTTTCTAGGATAGTCCTTGGAGCTCCCTTCCTTGCCTCTGTCTTCGTCCCAAACAAATGAGCCAGAACCGAAGATGGTCCTGCTGGGACCCCACAGCGCTCTGTACGCATCTCTGTTATGTCTCGGTGTTCGTATGGTTCGTTAGCCTACGAGCTCTTTGTCTCACTAGATCATATACACGTCTCGAGAGCAGGGATTGCTGACTGATTGAATAAAGCAGGTATTAAAATTGGTCCTAGTCCTTGAGGAACATACCTGGAAGAAAAATGATTTTGCAATGATCCCAGAAAGAAAATTTATAAGCTAATGTTTAAAAAATATCTGCAATATCTCAAATGATCCAAAAGTACATAGTTTATTAAGATACTGTCGTTGAGAAGTATTTTTCTTAAATGAAGAGGGCTTTTAAGGCAGATGAAGTTCTTCTGAAGAAATACACATTAATTTATAATAATTTACCATTGTAGCTACTTCACGAAAGTTGATGGCATGGCAAATTAAAATCCTCACTCTTTCCTTCCCCTCTCTCTGAAAATAAATAAATAAAATATTTAAAAAAAATTTTTTTTCCTGTCTAATTTCCTAGGTTAATTAATCCAGCATTTTGTTGAATATGTGGAGATCGCAAAACTGAATTATGTTGCTTAAAACGTCTGCAGTTGAAATGCTGGAACAGCCATAACTGCTATGGCCAGCGCACTGCCTGACGGGCTCTGAGTGTGTGTCTGTGTGTGTACACCATGGTCGATTGGTTGTAAATCCACTTAATAAGCATGTAGAGAATCCCTACTCTGTTAGTGTGAGCACTGTCCTGGGTGTTGGGGAGTCGCAATGAATAAGACGTGTCCCTGCCCTCTAGGTTTGCGTAGTCCAACCGCAAAAAATTATTACAAATGTTAAGTATACATAAAGGACCGTGGGCCCCCAGAGATGAGTGAATGGATTCTACCGTGTACTTCATGTACACTTGGGGGAGAGGGTGTCGGAAGGGAAGAGGAAGTTGGGGGAAAGGCTGGAGAAGAAATGGCACTTGAACTAGCCCCTGGAAGACAGCGGAGATTTACACACAGTCGGTAGCTATGTTGAGCATTTTATTTTGAAGGTTCACTCCTTTGGGTTATAACTAGACATCTAATAATTTATTCCTATCATTTAAATTTTGTTAGAACTTGATTTTGGTTTGTCATAATCTTAAGAAACCTAAGGTTGTGTCGGCAGTGCTCAAAAGAATTTTGTATCCTGGTTTCGAGGCAGTGAATACTAGAAACAAAAAAGAGAATTTTTAAATTTTATTTTTAATTACAGTTGACATACAGTATTATACTAATTTCAGGTGTACAGCATAGTGATTAGATGTTTATTAATATGTACCTTATGAAGTGATCGCTGTGAGTTTAGTGACCGTCACTATGTATAGTTACTATGGGATTACTGACTGTGTTCCCTGTGTTGTCCATTACCTCATCATGACTTACTTTATGACTTTACCCTTACAATGGGCAGTTTGTATCTCTTCATTTTCTTTATCTGCTTCCCTCTGCCCCCCATGGCAACCACCAGTCTCTTCTGTTTCTATGAACCTCTTTCTGTTTGCTTTGTTTTTTATGTTTGTTTTGTTTTTTAGATTCTGCATGTAAGTGAAAACATACTGTACTTGTCTTTGTCTAACATTTCACTTGGCAGAGTACCCTCTAGATCCATCCTTGTCGTCGCAGATGGCAAGATCTCATTCGTCATTGTGGCTGAGTAATAGTCCTTTGTATACATGTGCCACTCCTTCTCTGTTGGCCAGTCTGTTGATGGGCATTTAGGTTGCTTCCATATCTTGACTATTACAAATAATGCTGCAGTGAACACAGAAGTGTGTATATCTTTTCAAATTAGTGTTCTGGGGGGGTAGATACCCAAAAGCAGAATTATTGGGTCATATAGTAGTTCTACCTTTACTTTTTTGAGGAATCTCCATACTATTTTCTATAGTGGCTGCACCAGTGAGGTGATAGCTCACTGTGGTTTTGATTTGTATTTCCCTGATGGTCAGTGCTGTTGAGGAGGGTAGGGAGGTGGATGGGGTGGGCATGGACTCACTCAGGGTGTGGCTAAAAATAGGACGGGTCAGATAGGAGGGGGCTTCTAGAAGTTGTGCACGAGAGGAAAAATTGTCAGGAGAACATGATATGTGTGTCTGTTTATCTATACATGTATGCGTACATGCATTTGCTCAGGTTGATCGTAAGTCCTGGAAATAAACTTAATATTCATGCAGCTTTTTACACCTGTTATGTCATTAAATCTTCCCAAGAACCCTGGCAGTGAGTGCCATTGTCATCGCTTTCAGACAAGGAAACCGACACCCAGGGAAGCACGGCTAGTAAGTGGCAGCAGAGGCAGGCCTGGGACTCCCGCCTCTCGGCTGGGAAACGGAGGATTTTCTCCTGACACCGCAGCTGTGTCAGGGGTGCTGGGTCTGGACTGAGAACGGTAGGATGGCAGCAAGCAGGGTGGAGACAGTTGCTGAGTGAGGTGGTGGAACGGCTGCTGGAATAGTGTCACTTCAGACTTGGCAACGAGGGGGCTAAAGGATGAGTTCTCAGAGGAGCTTCTGGACATTCATTGCAGAATGAATAGTCACGTGCATCAACTTAGCATCCTGTCCCCACACGCGAAGCTCCTGTAAACCCCAGAACAGGAGGAAGAAGACCAAAAGAAAACCGTGTTCGGAAGTGAGCTGCACACGGGGCAGGGCACTCAGAAGAAGAAAGGGTTCCCAGTACCAGGAGCGGACCAGTTGGGAAACTCGGGAAGGAAAGTGAGACGTAATCCCTACCTCTAACAAGGAAGGAGTTTTCTGCAGAGGAAGGCAACTTAAGTGTACTTTTTGAGGATTTTTAACAAGGAAGGAATTTTCTGCAGAGGAAGGCAACTTAAGTGTACTTTTTGAGGATTTTTATCAAAAAACAAAGCGAATGAGTTCATAGTCTAGCAGTAGCTCTTCCAATACCTATAGCTGAATTCAGAGGTTCATATCAGGGCTACAGGGCTGTTGTCCTTCTCTCTGAGATGAAATTCTTCATCTCAGCTTTGCTTTTCTCTTCCCTCTGTGAGCGTGTCCTTCTCAGGGAGGCTGGATGCTTATTTGTGCACGCTAACACGGCCACACACAGCTCCAGGGTTACGTTGGCCTTGTCAGTACCTTTATAAAGGGCTAGTGAGGCCCGATGAGGACAGGCCACTCAAATCCAAAGTAAACAAAATGCTTTTGATGAAATGAAGCATGAGTTCTTTTGGCTGCTGCATCTTTTATAATACATATGTTCTACACGTGTGTGGCTTTTGCACCCTCACAAATCCCTGAATATTGCTTCCCCTGCTTGCTGAAGCTACTGTGGGTTGTAATACTTTTAATGCGTGGCATTCATCTTTGTAGGTTTTTATTTCAATGGAAACATTTGGCTCACTGTTTGCTTTAAGTGTCCCTTTCTAACTTTATTTCATTGGTTTCCAAGCGGGTGCTATAAATATCTTTCAGGTTTGCTGCAGTTCTGTAGTCCCCACGGACAGTTGTGATTTTTTTTGAAGGCACAGTCTCTGGAACTGCCAAAACTCACAGCTTCCCCAGCCCCAGCGTAGAGTCTCCTCTGTCTCTACAGGTTCTGAGCGTTACAGCTCACGTACATGTGCACATGTGCACACACACACACAGATGCGCATGTCCTGTTTATTTGTTGTCATCAATACGTGTAGTAATCACTGAGCTAGAGGAAAATAGTTTAGCTTTTAAATTAGAACTTTATGGTGCAGGTTGGCAAGAATCCTGAGCATTTGCCTGTATCCAAATGCTGGACTCTGTCTCTGCTGCTTTGGTCCAGTAAAATTATCAGCAGAAGTGCAGTGAATCAAGAGAACTTTATTAATTTTCTTCTGAAGCTGGACTTGATTGCAGTGCAGGGACTGGTGCTGTCTGGTTTTTCATCTCTTTCTCTTATTCCAGGCACTTGAGGAGGCCCAAAAAGCAATTCAGCAACTCTTCGGCAAAATCAAAGATATCAAAGACAAGGCAGAAAAATCAGAACAAATGGTGAGTCTAGGTTGCTTCCTAACTTTTTGTACCGGAAGAGGAAGTTTGCGTCTCATCATCACAATGACTTACACTTGTTAATGGGCTTTTACTCCCATTTGCTCCCGACCGCAGCACCCCCTGCGAGGACATGCCGGACCGTTTCAGGAGGAGGAGCTGCTAGAGCTGCGGTGACTCCCATTCCCTGCTGCCCCACATTTGCAGCCCTGTGTTTACGTAGGAAATGTTTTCTTGTTTCCCCAAAATAGTTCCCTAGTCATTTTGGATCCCTTTCTCTAGCATTTGTTTACATCATATATTTTATCATGAGTAGTACTAGGCTGGTGTGAGCTGCTCAGTGAATGTTAGCCGTTATTAAGATACACATTATGTAACTTGGTATCACATGAAAACTGGTCCTGGATCTGGGAGGCGGATGTATCCTGCCCATGATTCGTGCTTATGGTTTTGATTAAGTTCTCCCTGTATAAGTCCGTGTCCTCCGGTGGTGTGCTGTGAGGGCCCGCTGCTGACCAGGAATCCAGCCGCACCCACTCGTACTCCGTGGGAGGCACTGTGGCACGCCAGCTCCTGGGCTGACGTTCTGACTGCATAATGTAATGTCTCTGCATTCTAGTTTCTTCAACTGCAAATAAGAATAGTATTTAGATCAAAGGGTTATAAGAATTAAATGTACGAAGAACACTGAGCACAGTACTTGGCTTGTGTTAGTTGCTCAGTGGCTGGAAGCCATGATTCCTGTCATTTTTTTCCCCCTACTTTTTTCACTTACAAACTGAGCTGGGTGATCCAACTAAAAATACAGGTCATGTGAATTTACTACTGGGTTTTCACATTTAAAAAAAGATTTTATTTATTTAGTTTTAGAGAGGGGGAGGGGAAGGAGAAAGGGAGAGAAACATTGATGTGCAAGAGGTACATCAATCAGTTGCCTCTCACATGTCCCCAATGGGGGGCTGGCGTGCAACCCAGGCATGTACCCTGACTGGGAGTTGAACCAGCGACCTTTTGGTTCACAGGCCAGCACTCAATCCACTGAGCCACACCAGCCAGGGCTGGGTTTTCCACTTTTAATTGGAGATGGAGCCTTCTAGTGACCAGGTTATTTGTGCTTGTTCTCAGGGCACTCCCTTCCTTCCAGGTATCAAAGAGCCTGGGAAAGCACGTTGCTCCTCAGAAATTTTCTTGGTCAAACAGACTCAGGCAGCTAGTGGAAGATTGCAGCTGGGTGTTGGCCAAGTTGGTGGATGCTTCCCACCTCATCACTGAGTGTACCTTTCTGGTGACTAAAATATAAAGCCAAACTTCAGTTCTCAAACATCTTAGTTCTTGAACAGTTCAGTTCTTGACCAAGTTACTCACACACACAAAAAATGTCTTGGTCATCTAACAAAACTTTGGGGTCTCTGTTCTCTACCTAACAACCTTTTCATGCTGATACCTGTATGGTCAGTCATGCATCTCTCAGGTGACAAAGGAAATACAGTTTTTGAAAAAAATCACTTCTTGAACTGTTTTCCGGAATGAATTAAGTTCAAGGACCAAGGCTCCACTGTACTTGCATTCCAGATACAGTTCTTCCTTTTGAACCTAACGGATCAACAGTGTTGGAATTTTACTCCTCAGTTTCCTTCTCACTCCGTGAAGACATTACTCGTTAAGCTTATGTTACTGGGTTTACATTGTAATCTTCTGCAAATTTGAGAGAAAGTCTTTCTTTTCTGGAGACCAGACTGTAGTACATCCTAGTTCTGTGAATAAATGCCAATGAATAGAATTAGCAAACTAATACCATCTATTTTGTCCTGATCCACGCAGTCCCGGTGGCAGAACCTTTCCTGACCTTGTTCAAGAGGGGACGAGTTATACTTGCTTCTGGGCCCTGTCTGCTCCGTACTAAACTTCTACTTGGGTCACTCCATCTGGGGCGCAAAATAAATTCATTTCATTCCCGTAATTGAGGATTTAATTGCCCTGGGTAAAGTCGGTTGAAGAAATGCCAAATTAAATTTAAATGGATTGATTGGGAATTACTTTCATTATCTGTTGTGAGAAAGCCTAGGTTTCCCCCAAGAGCTAACCTGAAGGGGGCTTTTATTTTATTTTTCAGTTATAGTTTACATTCAGTATTATTTTGTATTAGTTTTAGCTGTAACCTAAGGGTTTTTTCCTTGCTTCATTTGCTGTATTTTCTTGTAAAGCTACTTGCAGATGGATTTACCTCGTTTTTTAACCTTCCTTCTTTTTCTCCTGTGGTTTTCAATGTTTAGGTTAAAGAAATCACCCGGGATATTAAGCAGTTAGATCACGCCAAGCGCCACCTGACCACCTCAATCACAACGCTGAACCACCTGCACATGCTGGCGGGCGGCGTCGATTCCCTGGAGTAAGCAGCGTCCTCTTTCTCCTCTGGGTCCACAGGAAGTGAATGGGTCTCACAGAAAATGGCCTCATAGGTTTATTTACTTCTCAGCCAGGAAACTCTCTCCATCCTGCCCACTTTCTGCCAGTCCGTCTCAAGTGTTCAGTCACCAGATTTGCTTTGTGCCCTCTGGTGTTCCAAAACTAACCCTAACCCTGACCCTTTAAAGTGAGATGACGTGAGTCTGAAGGGCACCCAGAAAGCATGTGGAGGTTGACTGCAAGAACACGGATCGTTCCATGTGGTAGATCTCTACCACCCAGGCCCACAGGGCGATTCACATCCATAATCTCCCCCTACGGCCCCGGCCAGGTTTCCCGCCTGTGTTGGGCTGAATTGCACTGTTGTTGAATGTATCATATGGAAAAGATCTTTGATTTATCATTCCACTCACTTTTTCAAATACAGTAGCTTCCTGTTTGGTTTATAGAGGAGCTGTAGAGAATGATGCATGAGGACATTAGAAATAGTACTAAAAGGAAGGGCTGGTTGTTTACCACAGAGAAGCAGTGTAAGGACCTTCTTTATTACTAAGGTTCTGCGATGTCGGTTCTCATCTGTGCTCTGTCTCCCCCTGCCCCAGCCTCAGTGTAGTCTCTGTGGACAGAGAAAGAGCATCATCGCAGAAATTTAGATGCAGTGTCCAACCTGGGGGCGGGGGAGGGGGCAGACTGCTTCCTGATCTCTCCCAGGCATTGCGAGAGTTTCAGTGAACCCCGGTCGATTCTCCTGTGAGTAACGATGTGAGAGATCAGAGGCCAGGGGGAGACTGGAAGAGCAGCTGCCTTGTCCCCCCACCCCGACGCTCAGCTTTGCACCAACTCCGACCAGGCAGTGGTAGCAGCATCACATCTTGGCTTGAACTTAATCCTGTTTTTTTAAATGCCTCTTAAGGGAAGTCATAAATTATACTTTTAACTTAAAAGTATAATTTTAATTTAATTTAAACACTCAGCCCTAATGAAAGATTTCAGTCTAATAGTTTGTCCTTCCTTACTGTGTGTGTAACTGTTTGATTTTATCAACATCCTTTTTTTATGCTTCATTAACCTTTGTAATAGGAAAAGTAGACATACTTGACACAGAGTTGCTTAACGTTGGTTTAAAACATACAGATTTACGTTGGCGTGTAAATGCACATAAATGCCCTGTGTTGTATATCTTGGGAAGATGTGTTTGGTTTGCCCATAAACTGTAATCCTCAGATGGTAACATCCTTACCCCATGTTCCCTGTCAAAAACCTGATAATCCCGTAATACTCAACCCAAATCCCAAATTCACAGTCTTCCCAGATTCCCCCCCCAACGAGAATCCACTGTTCACACATACTGTTGTACCCCCACCCCAATAGCAGATAACTAGTGCTTTTGTCCAGAACTCAGTTCATCCTATTTGGTATTAGATGTGTATTTGGCTCTCTCCCCTACTCAATGTTATGACCTTGAGGATTTGGACCAATCTTATTCCCGCCGCTCCTGCCCCCTGCCACTGCACATCACCTTACTTTATTGGTGTTCAGCAAATGCCTATTAAATCAAGTTGGTGTCTGTTTTTAGAGCTCAGAGTAGGTTGTTCCACATCTGTACCTTATGTCCTTAGTGTTTTTCTAGAGTTCTCAACTTCTTATTTCCTTGCAGAGCCATGACCAGGAGAAGACAGTATGGAGAAGTTGCTAATCTTCTTCAGGGAGTAATGAATGTCCTGGAGCACTTCCACAAGTACATGGGAATTCCACAGATCCGGCAGCTTTCTGAAAGGTAAGACATCATTGGAGAAAGTGATCTTCCCTTTTAAGAAAAGATGGTTCAGGGAAGTGCTTAAGCACTTTGCTCAGCATATTCATGATAGAATCTTATTATAAGAAGGAGCCTTAGCTGTCATTGGATCTAACTCTGTTCAACATGGACATCCCGTCTGTCATAGCCTTTCCAGCTCCTGACCATGTCTTCCAAAGCACCTGGGTCGGTGTTTGCTGGCCAGCCGTCGGAGTGGCTCCTGGCGTGTTGAGTATCTGAACAGTTCTCAATTATCTGCATTTGTGAAGGAAACTATTCCAGTTGTCTATTTCCTTGTAACAAACTGCCAAAAGACTCAGAATTTCTAGTCTACCACATTTTTAATATGGTTCTGGATTTTTATTAAGCTCTTTTTATTATTTTTAAGGCCCCGGGCAGGAAGGGGAGATTGCACCACACGCCCCGTTTGGCAGGGAAATGCCAAAGAACCGTTCAGGAATGTCGGAACAGAGCTTGGCAGAACACGAGGGAAGTCACCACCCTCTCCCTCGTCCTCCCTAACCCCTTCGCACTTAGAGACGGCTGGTCACCACATCCCACTGGGGAGGGAAAGCAGCTAAGACAGCAGACAAATGGCTTTATGAGCTGCGAGAAAGAAGGAAGGTTGGATGGAGAAGACAGACTTTCTCACAGTGGATGGGGGAGGATGGATGGGGGCATCCATGCTACCCTCATGATAATCCAGAATTGACCTCTTTTTCTCCTTCATTTACTCTTGCCCTCGTACCTAATAGACACTTGCTGTGCACTTTGTATATCCTAGGCCCTGTGCTAGATTACTGAAGGCACAAAGATAAGCAATACACACTCTCTGCTCTCAGGGAGTTCACCATTTTTGTATGGAGAAGACAGATACTAATATAAAATTTCAGTATAGCATAGATATAACAAAACTGGTATACTAGTATTTGCTGTATATGGCATAGCAGAATCTTAGGAGAGATAATCTGAACCTTCAGGGGCTGAGGGTAGGGGTCATAGAAGAATTCAGTTTTAATCTGATTTTTAAAAAAATGGGTAGGATCTTACCACCAAGAGAAGGAGAAAAGCCCTGGCTGGTGTAGCTCAGTGGATTGAGCGCAGGCCTGCGAACCAGAGTATCGTAGTTCAATTCCCAGTCAGGGCATATGCCTGGGTTGCAGACCAGTTCCCAGCAGGGGACACATGAGAGGCAACCATACATTGATATTTCTCTCCCTCTCTCCTTCCCTTCCCCTCTAAAGATAAATAAATAAAATCTTAAAAAAATAAAAAGAAGAAGGGAGAATGGAAGAGAGAGAACACGGTGGCATTTGGGGGGATGATGGCGAGTGAAAGCCTGCCGTAGGTGGGCAGGATCCGAGTTGATATGCCTGGCTAAAGAATTTATTCTTTATTTGGTTGACAGTGGAAGATTTTAAGCAGGGAGGGGCATGACCTCATTTGTGCTTTGTAAAAGTCTAGTGGATTACAGGTATGAAGGGTTGACACTGTGTTCTGGATTGGAAAAGAGAAGGACCATACCAAGTAATGACCACAAGGTCAAAGAGGTGTGTTGAGGACTTGGTTACCAGTTGGTTGGTGGTGTCCGATGGGCATTGTTGATGGCAGGAATGAAGCAGAACTGAATTTTATTTATAAAAAAGCCTGGATGTGTGGCTCAGTGGATTGAGTGCTGGCCTGAGAACCAAAGGGTTACAGGTTCAATTCCCAGTCAGGGCACATACCTGGGTTGCAGGCCAGGTCCCCAGTAGGGGGCACATAATAGGCAACCACACATTAATGTTTCTCTCCCTCTTCCTCCTTTTCCCTCTCTCTAAAAATAAATAAGTAAAATCTTTTTAAAAATTAAAAAGCAACATAGAGACAAATAAGAAAATGTACTCTTTTAGGACTCTTTGCTTTTTAACATTGTTTTCAAAAAGGTAGTTTTATAAACTTGAAGGACTGTTATGATCACTGTTGTAATCATATTCCCGTTATAAAGAGAAAAATCTACCACTTTGTCAGTATATTTATTTCAGTGCTCCAGACACTCATTACAATGTAGAGTTGCTGCAGATACAGGAGGATTTGCTTTTCTTTGAGTGGAAAATCGCTATTCCTAAAACTTCTGTGTAGGTCTGTATAAAGTGTGTGCTATTAAGTAACACTAAAAATAACAAGGGGAGAAATCTTCTGTTTATAGTGCTTGACTAAAGTTGTTTTTCAAGAGGTATTAAAAGTCTGAGGAAAGTCCAGACTTCTCATTTTTAGCATCATTTCTGGTGATTTGCCTCTGTGGTATTTACATAGCAATGGTAGAGCCATCTGGAAATGGTAGAAATGGCTGTTTGGTTGGGGGGAGGGGAGAAGGCAAGAGCGTTATACCCTACACCTTGCTTCAGTTTCTCTGATTTATTTATCTTGCTGTCTTTAAATTGTAGAAATGGTACAAAAGGTTGTATTTTGAAATCTTTGCCTGTACATTTAAAATATGAAGTTCATGGACCTTGATTTGAATATAGCCATTTTTTTTGCAACTACCCTTCTGGAAAATGCTTAAACATTATATAGCATTGAAGGAAAAATTTTAAAAATATCATCTTTACATTGCAAACCTTCCTGGCTTAAGAGTATTAGTGAAAGCAAATGTTTCTAGTAATTAGTCAATATTTCCTGAGAAAGAATGGCAGCTTCTTGCATTCTCTTAAAACTCATGAAACCCTGGGATAAAAAATATTTTTCCAGGCTCTTCCTAGTCTCTTATATGTGTGAGATAATTGGCAGATTGGGATCTCGTGGTGTAGTGATAAAAGAAAATAAAATAGAGAATAAAAAAGCCTGCCTATCTATGTGCCTTTGATAAGTTCCTTCTGAAAGAACTTCTGTTTCAAAAGTGTAAGTTTTGAAAGTGTAAGGGTTTCAAAAGCGTGGGGGTTGTACTTGATGGTCTCAAAAGCGTCCAGCTGAGTCATTCTTGGTTGAGATTAGAGGGCCTGTCTGTTTGGAAATGGAGCATCTCCGACTAATGTGGCCAATTAACCCTTCTGTCCAGGACAGACCGTATTTGGGAGGTCAGCTTATTGTGAACTGTTACGGGTATTTCCTTTGGGACTGTCATTCCCAAAGTAATGGGAGCATCGGGGTTACTTATCAACAAATGTCTAAATAGTGTTCATAATTTATTGCCCTTTTGCCACCACCCCTTATAAAAACTGATAGCACCTTTAGGACAGGGCACCTTTAAACAACCCTTAGTCACATGGCGTGGAGGATGCTAGAAACCAGTTGGTTGAACTTTCTGGGCAACACAGAGAATCTTTTATTTCCTAAAAGTGACCAGCACTGAGGTGCCAGCAATCACCCAGGCCGAGCTCATTTGGGTGCCAGGAGGACTTTTCTTTCCCGCCCGGTTCTCTTTCAGCTATAGATGGAGCTTCATAAAAATGACCAGGAAATCCTGGTGGCCCAGTCCACATAGATGCTCTGCTGACAGAGTGTCAGCTGGGCCATCTCTTGACAGAGGCATTTACTTTTCAGTTAGAAGAGGAAGGACTCCAAAGGAGTCAAACTGAAGATAGATTCTCTTAAGTGATTTTTTTTTCTAGGATCCTATTTAGGCAACTGATTGTGAAGATTACTGTTCACATCTCACCCTAAAAATACATGGGGTTGTGGTTTGGGTTTACAGACCATCACTAATGCCATTGAGGCAGACGGCTGCTCTTTCACCTGAGTACTGATTGATAGACACTCCAAAACGATGCTTGGAAATGTTTGTGTGCGGGAACTTACTCTACTGCTGTGACATTCATTACATATCTGACTTGTAGTCACCTGTAAAGATGGGTGCTGTTGGCAGCTAGCACTATACGATGGGTGCGTAGAATAGTCACTGCCGGAGAGGACACCGAGAGGCCTCTCGTACAGGCATCCATCCCCACCCTCTTATTCTACAACTGCGCTCAGCTGTAGCCCATGTAGGGGAAATGACTTCCTCACAATCGTGCGCAGCTCACTAGTGGCACAGCTAAGTCTAGACTATTTCAAGAGGTGACTTTGATGGTGGCTTGAAGGTGGCAAGGGGATCTACAGATCAGCGTCTGGTACTTCACCCTCCTTTCTGCAGTCCCGAAGTACCAGGCCTCTGGTTCTTTTCAGACACCACAGTTTCAAACCCAGAAAGAAGGTGGAGTCATTGGATGGTGGGGTGACGAGACTGAGCTGGGACATTCAGTATCACTGGGAGGCCCAGGAGCCCTGAGAATATGGCTGAGAGTGTCCCTACCTGGGGGTGGGACTTCCCCTGCAGGAATTTTCCCTGTAACGTAGGAGGGATTGGTGCTCTCTGTGCGCCACTGAGAGGAGTATAGAACAGAGGAGCCTGGGGCTCTGGAAGCTCGTTCTGTGACCTGGCACCAGGGGAGTCTGTCTACCCGGCCTATTGTGTAGAGTCACAAGACCTCCAAGGTGCAATTTTACAAAAGCTTGTTCTCTCTTTATTGTCAGAAATGTTTCCCATTGTCCATTGGGCAAGCCTAGACAGATGGTCTTAATTCTGATTTGGGGGGGGGGGCTATGCCAGTAATAGCTTTATTTCTGTCATTTCTAGCCCCTTTGGAAATTAACTAAAACAGCTACAAATCCACCTATCGGAGTGGTTTTAAACGTTTTGAAGGTACTGGAAAAACCCTGGAAAGTATTTAAAATAAAGGCATATTTATGACTATGCCTCAGAGAAATCAGACTGTTTTGGGTCCTGCCTATCCCCTTATTAAAAAAAAGAAAGAAGGAAAGAAAAATTAGGTTGCTAGGCACTGCCTAGTAGCCAAAGAAATTGTGGTTTTGAGCTGTTGTTTGCTTTTTCTAGAAATTTCATAAAGTTAATTCCAAAGGAACAGGGTGGAGACCAAGAGAGGAAGAACACTGTTTTATGATGCTTTTAGTAAAGATAAAAAGTCTTTGCCTCGGGCTCAGGGCAGTTTAGCAGCAAACTCAGAGCCTTGCTGCACTCCAGCTGGGCAGGCGGGAGGCTGGCTGGTGCTGGCTGGTGCGTGGCCCAGTGGCTGGTGGAGGACAGGAGCAGCAGGGGGCAGTGACGCGAACTTCCTCTCTCACCTCAGCTGCTTCTCTTTCTCTTTGCATTTACCCCGTGAAATATTTGTTGAGCTCCTAGTGCACATGCAAACCCCTGTGTTATGTACCGACCTTCCCTTTCTAACTAGTTTTTATTGTAATTCAGTCTTCATATTCATAGTCTTCGAGTGAACATACATCTTCATTCGGTGCCTTTAGTTTCAATTAGCAGTTTATCTTATCATTTAGGTCTTTTTTCTTTCAAGTCCGGAAAACATTCTTTTTTTATTTGTTAAAACTTCTAACCCTGATCTTGGATTCTGGGTTGGAAAGCAAACCAACTCTGGCCCTGGCTGGTGTGGCTCAGTGGATTGAGGAGCGCAGGCCTGCGAAAGGAAAGATCACTGGTTTGATTCCCCATCAGGGCACATACCTGGGTTGCAGGCCAGGTCCCCAGTTAGGAACATGCGAGAGGTGACCAGTTGCTGGTTCTCTGCCTCTCTTTCTCTCTCTGTTTTCTTCTCTCTAAAAATTAATAAATACAATTTTTAAAAAATTAAAAAAAAAACAATTCTGAAACAATGCGGAGATCTCCTTCTATTTTTCACTCCAGGGAGCCAGTGAGCAGTTATACCCGCAATCCAAAATGGGTTTATCTTTGATTCGGGCCTTACTGTTAGTATGATGTAGCATTTCCCCATGGCACAACTACCACCCGATGATATTTTGGGATGGTTAACATACACTACCTCACGGCAGGCAAGGTGTGGCCTAGAAGAACATGGATACAGTCAATCTATGGGTATAGGAAATCCATCCTGAGATTAAATGGATACCTGGATCCTGGTCATAAGCCTGCTACTAATTAGTGTGTGACCTCTCCTGTCTAGCACCCCTCCCCCTTCCTATTTCTAAGGACTCCCAAGGGTTCTGACCGCTATAGATCTTTGCATACTTATGAGTATTTGAAAATCACCAGGCCGTATGTTCTGTTTTCTCTACAGAGTGAAGGCTGCCCAGACTGAGTTAGGACAGCAAATCCTGGCCGATTTTGAAGAAGCATTTCCTTCCCAGGGTACCAAGGTATTATTTTGCATTTTCTCTCCAGTCTTTAGATAAAATCAAGATTCATATTCACTACAGTTACTATTTCCATTTATCATTCCAAATTATGTGGTGGCAGCCATAAGTCTGTTTGTCAAAGGTTCAGGGTAATAAGACCATCCTTGATTTTAAGTATCCCAAAGCAGTGTTGATTCCTCATTTGTGTTCTTTCAGCATCAAAAAGTGAGGATTTGTTTTGGTTTGATTTAATGTGTGTCAAACCTAATATCTTGTCTGCCCAGTAAATTCCTTTTTTTCTCATGGCTGTGTTTAAAAAAGTCTTCAAGCCGCAGTGTTTTTAGGATTGTTATATAACTCATTGGTTTCAGTTTGGTGAAGAGACAACTGGGAGGGGAGTCCATGGGCTTATGTAACTGGAGTGACACAGTCAGGAGACTCGCTTTGAACAATCAGAATCCTGGTTTTTGGAATTAATCCCTTTTGCTCTCACTGGTGGCATAGCTGTTTGGGTTGTGTCTGGGAAGCCCGCAGTATCTCACTTGTGAGCTATTGGTTACATGTCTCATGTAGCAAGCTTTGCCTCACTTGGCGGTCTTTGTGCTTGGTTAACTGCCTTTAGCTCTACCTTTGAATTGTAGCAGGCATAATCTTAATGCTTTACATCTGTAGCGAGAGAAGAACCTTCTGAAGCTTTTATTTCCTCTATTATTTGAACTATTTTAAGAGGCAGAACTGTTCAACACACATAGGAGCCGAGGTACACACGGGCAGGCAGCATTCTTCGCTGTGCTTGGTGGGCAGAGGTGGTGGGTATATGTTCGTTTGCTGGGCCAAGGAACGTTTCCTGGATCCGTGCTGTAATTCAGTAACTGGAAATATGTTAATTATTTTTCTTTGTGCTACAGGGGGTAGCTGCCCCAGCTTTGCAGAGTACTACTTTCTGTGGGAAACCTGCTCCTGATTTTAATGTCCACCCATATTATGGATGTCTTCCAGTAATCACATGTTTCATTTGTAAAGTCCTTTGAGGACTTTATATTCTTATTCATTCGATGTAACTGTGGGGGATGGAAGTTGGAAAGCAATTCTGTGAGAAGGGATTGTAAGGTATTCATAAATTATAAGCACTAGACTCTTCTTAGTGTGGGATCTGCTTTCATTGGTTTCACGAAGCTTTGGAAAGATGTGGAGGAAGCCCAGCTTTATTGTTTAGAAGACTGTAACCATGACCTATGTTATATCTTTTTCCCAGATCCCACCAGACAGATAAAGTTAAAATGGTTTTAACAACTTGCTTCCCTTTTTTGAATCCTCACCCAAGGATATATTTATTGATTTTAGGGAGAGCGGAGGGAGGGGGAGAGAGAGAAAGACAGAAATATCAGTGTAACAGAGGAACATTGATCAGTTGACTCCGGTATGTGCCCTGACCCAGGATCGAACCCGCAACCTTTTTGGTGTACGGGATGGTGCTCCGACTGAGTCATCAGTCAGGGCAACTTGCCTCCCCTTTTTCTCTGGCTAGGTAACAAAGAGTTTTCTTACTTCCTTTTAATGGCTGTTGACTTCTTAAAGGCCTTGTGCTAGCTGTTTATTCACAACTGCGCTTCATGATATTTTAAAAAAATTATCCAAGGTAACCTGTGAAGTCCTTTTAACATGACAAAATCTGAACTCATACACGCATAGGTTTTTGGCTTCTATGACTTATCTGTTAAATCAAATGCTTTTACGCAGAGGCAAAGGCTGAACAGTCAGCGCGCTCCGAGGGTGAGGGCGTCCTAACAGCCTCTCAGCATGGCACGAGTCAGCACTTCTACAGTTCAGCTCTGAGGCGGCTTAGGTAACACTTGTGAAACACTTAAACTTCAGCAGAGATGGGTAAATTGGACAGAGTTGACAAAAATAAAGCAAAACACAAAGATTTGGAAGAACTTTACTCGTCACCTAAAGTCTATTATTTTTCAGATGAAATTCAGTAACTGTGCCAAAGCTACGTGGCTATTTAGCTAAGCCAAGAGTAGATGCCAAGTGTTCCTTCTGCAATAATCCACTCAGCCAGCTGTGTTCATTCAGCGAGTTACCATCAACTTTATGGCATAAAGAACGTTTCGGCGAGATCGAATTGCCTTCAGTAATTGTGATGAATCAATACAGCCCCTCGATGTCCTTCTACTGTTCTTTATAGGTCAAGGGGCTGATATTATATTTTACCGTTAGCCGCATATCTGGATGGTTGGCTATAGTAAAACAAGTCCGGTGGTTTGGGACCTGATTTTAGGATTTAAATGCCACCGTACTGTTTGGTACGCAGAACTTTAAGAATAGGCATCTGAGATTAGAATCTGGGAAAGTGGCGCCTGTGGAGTGAGACCGGGGTCGTTCTGGTTTCTGGGCTCTTCCACAAGGTGATTTCAGTTTTGGTGTTTGGAAAGCAACACTTCCGGTGATCATTCCTGGCTATGTGTTTCAAAATGTCTCATTGTTGATTGACGGAGTAGCTTTAATATTGGCTACTGCGCTCTAGCTTAATGATTCTCTCATCGAGGAACAAGGACTGACATATCCGTCCACAGCAGGAGAATGAGTGTCACGGGAGTGGGAATAATAACTTCAAGAGAAGAGCGAGCAGTAGAAGCTGTCACAGACCGTGAGATTTAGAGGTGGTTTCTGGCTTTTGAATGGCTGTACGTTTGTTTTAACAGAGGCCAGGAGGACCCAGCAATGTCCTACGAGACGCATGTCTGGTTGCTAATATTTTGGACCCCAGAATCAAACAGGAAATCATCAAGAAGTTTATTAAACAGCATCTGTCAGAGTATCTAGTACTTTTTCAAGAAAACCAAGATGTAAGTATCCACCAAATGAGAGCAGGTACTACATTCGAATTCTATTGAAAATTGTATGCTCTCAAGTATACTGACTTACACTTTATTAGTATTACCATCTTAAAGAGTTGATTGTTGAATCGTGAATCCTAGGAGCTAACTGTACAGTTTAGTGGTTCTTAACCATTTTGGGGTCACTGACCCCTTGGAAAAATTAATGAGAGCTATAGATCTTCTCTCCAGAAGAAGACAGCTGTGCATAAAACTTTGCACCCAGTCTCAGGAAATGTACAGACCTCTGAAACCTGGTCATAGACCCCAGGGTAAAACCCCTAGAGCAAGTAGAGAGTAGACTAGATGCCTTAGAACCATGAGAAGTAGAGACTGGCTGTGGTTTTTTTTGGTTCCATGTTTTTGCTGTTTCCTTAAACTGTCAACACTACTTCTGAGTACTGGGATGGTTTTGTTCCCTGGTTTCCTAAGGTGGCCTGGCTGGACAAAATCGACAGACGCTATGCCTGGATAAAGCGCCAGCTTGTGGACTACGAGGAGAAGTACGGCCGAATGTTTCCTCGTGAGTGGTACATGACTGAGAGGATTGCAGTAGAATTTTGCCACATCACAAGGTAGATTCCAACTCTACTGACTTTGGTGTTCATTGCAATCAGTCCTCGTGTCTAGTGGTTCCTTGTTGTCTTGTGGGTTGGAATCACTACCTGATGCCACCAAATGATGGACATCACCTCATATCCAATGATACCTTCTCTCTGCTCCCAGCTTCGCTCCAAGACTTCCTTTGGCCTAGCCCCTGCCTTGAACAGCCTGCCTTCTTGACTTCACCAACTCAAGACTCACCAATCAAATTTAGCTGCAGTGATTCATTGCCCCACATTTTCCCCTATGTCTGATCACACATATTATGTACAGTTGTACATATCCATCATCAGTTTGCTTCTTTGACTTTATAGATAGCTAGTTCCATAGGGACAGAGGTAGAATCTACTTCAGTGACATAGTAAACCATCAGGAAATATTTATTGAACAATTTTTCCCACCCTTAATACAGTGTTTATAGTCTTTGGGTAGTTAATAATATTGGCATCTTAGTGTTTTAAGCATTTTAAAGATCTTCTCATTCATCCTGTCTTCATGTCCACGAGGGTAGCCCAGGGGCTACATAATCCCTTTTTTTAAAGAGTTATATTTTATTGATTATGCTGTTACACTTGTCCCAGTTTTTCTCCTTTTGTCCCCCTCCACCCAGCGCCTCACACTCCCTCAGGCAATGCCCTCACTGTTGTTCATGTCCACGGTTCATGCGTATAAGTTCTTCCGCTTCTTCATTTCCTATGCTGTACTTTACATCCCCATGGCTACTCTGTAACTACCTTTTTGTACCTTCTTAATCCCCTCACCTCTTCACCCATTCCCCCACAACCCCTCCCATCTGGCAACCATCAAAATGCTCTCCATGTCCATGATTCTGTCTCTGTTCTTGTTTGCTTAGTGTGTTTTTAAAATTCAATTGTTGATATGTATTTGTTGCCATTTCATTGCTCATAGTTTTGATCTTTGTCTTTTTCTTAAGTCCCTTTAACATTTCATATAATAGTGGTTTGGTGATGATGAACTCTTTCAGTTTTTTTCTTGTCTGGGAAGCTCTTTATCTGCCCTTCAATTCTAAATGTCTTTGCTGGGTAGAGCAATCTTGGCTGTAGTTTCTACTTTTCATGACTGAATATTTTGTGCCAATCCATTCTAGCCTGCAAACTTTCTTTTTTAAAAAATATATTTCATTGATTATGCCATTACAGTTGTCCTATTCCCCCATCCCCTCCCCCCCTGCATACCTCCTCCCCCACCATTCCCCCCTTTCATTCATGTCCATGTGTCACAAGTTCTTTAGATTCTATATTTCCCATACTATTTTTGCCCTGCCCCCTATTTTCTGTCTACCGTCTATGCAACTTATTCTCTGTACCTTCTCCCCCCTTCTCCTCCTCCCACTCCCCTGTTGCTAACCCTCCATGTGATCTCCATTTCAATGGCTCCTCTCCTGATCTAGCTGTCCTCTTAGTTTGCTTTTGTTTTAGGTGTGGTTGTTAATAACTGTGAGTTTGCTGTCCTTTCACTGTTCATATTTTTATCTTCTTTTTCTTAGGTAAGTCCCTTTAACATTTCCTATAATAAGGGCTTGGTGATGATGAACTCCTTGAATTCGATCTAATCTGAGAAGTACTTTATCTGCCCTTCCATTCTAAATGAAAGCTTTGCTGGATAGAGCAATCTTGGATGTAGGTCCTTGCCTTTCATGACTTGGAATACTTCTTTCCAGCCCCTTCTTGCCTGTAAGGTCTCTTTTGAGAAATCAGCTTAGTCTGATGGGAAGTCCTTTGTAGGTGACTGGCCCCTTATCTCTTGCTGCTTCTAGGATTCTCTCCTTCATTTTAATCGTGGGTAATGTAATTATGATGTGCCTTGGTGTATTCCTTCTTGGGTCCAACTTCTTTGGGACTCTCTGAGCTTCCTGGATTTCCTGGAAGTCTATTTCCTTTGCCAGATTGGGGAAGTTCTCCTTTATTATTTGTTCAAATAAGTTTTCCACTTGTTGCTGTGCCTTTCCCCCTTCTGGTACCCCTATAATTCGGATGTTGGAGCATTTAAAGATGTCCTGGAGGTTCCTAAGCCTCTCCTCATTTTTTTTTGAATTCTTGTTTCTTCATTCTTTCCTGTTTGGTTGTTTCTTTCTTCCTTCTGGTCCACTCCATTGATTTGAGTCCCAGTTTCTCTCCCATTACTATTGGTTTCCTGTGCATTTCCCTTCATTTCAATTAGTTTATCCTTCATTTGTTCCTCTAATTTGTGACTAAGATCAACCAGTTCTGTGAGCATCCTGATCACCAGTGTTTTGAACTGTGTATGTGATAGGTTGGCTATCTCTTTGTCGCTTGGAATTATTGGCTCTGGGGTTTTGAGCTGTTCTTGAGCCATAATGTTTTGGTCTGCTCACGCTTATTACGTATGAGGGGTGGAGCCTTAGGTGTTCACCAGGGTGGGGTGACCCAGTCACTGAGTTGTGACGCTGTATGTGGGGGCAGGGTCAGAGAGGGGACAATGGCATTTGTTCTGTTCTCTCTTGGATTTCTGTCTTCTCTGCTGCTTCCCACAAGCAAACCAGGCTCCCCTGGTGCCGGCTCCTGGGTGTGTGGGCCTGTGCACCCTCCGGGACCCTGTGGGTCTCTCCAACAAACTCTCTGTGAGCCTGAGAGCTTCTCCCAGCACCTCGACCCCAAAAGTTTTTCCAATTGGTGCTTTTAGGCTTTAATTCCTGTCACTGGGTCCCTAGCCTGTGTGGTCCGTCTCACTGCTCACTCCTTTGCTTGGTTTATCTGCTTGCGAATGTGTGACTTAGGTCAGCCAGCCACCTTATTTCCTCACTGGGTCTGCCCGTTGCCACCCCACACCTGGGATCTGCCAATCACCACCTGCACTCCTGGGTCGGTCTGGCAGAAAGCTGCCCGACCCCGCTCCGCCAGCCGCTGACTCCGCTCCTCTTACCGGTGTGGATGAATGGTTCATTGTTGTCGGACTTCCATACAGTTGAATTTTCTGTGTTTTGGCTGCGTTTTTGTTATTAACACTTTGTTGTCTTTAAACTTGGTTGTGTGAGGAGGCATAGTGTTTCCACCTACACCTCCATCTTGGCCAGAAGTCCCTAGCCTGCAAACTTTCTTTTGAGAAATCAGCTGGCAGTCTTATCAGAACTCCCCTGTAGGTAACTAACTTCTTTTCTCTTGCAACCTTTAAGATTCTCTATTTATCATTAACCTTTGGCATTTTAATTATGGTGCCTTGGAGTGGACCTTTTTGTATCCATCTTGTTTGGGACTCTTTGGTGCTTCCTGGACTTGCCTATCTATTACATGGTTCCTTTATATTCAAGAATATAGAATATATTCCCCAAGAAGGTTAGATCAGTATATCCATGACAAAAGCTAAAGCTAGAGTCAATGTTTTTTTTTTAACTTGTAGCTCTACCAGTACAGTGGTGGTAACTGTTTTACTGGTAATATATTTCCTTCTAATAATTCACAGTTACATTAACTCCAGGTTAATAAAAACGTCTGTATCTAAGCATAACTCAGCCCCCTTAGAGTAGTCCATGTTGGCCGCCTGTCTTAAAATCAGAGAATACAGTCAAGTTGTAAATTTAAGCACTTTGTGCTGGGAGAAATGTTTTATGGGAAATTGGCTGTGGGTTTTATTTTTCAATAGAATTTATTTTTATAGAGCAGTATTAGGTTCACAGCAAAAGTGAGAGGAAGAGGCGGAGCTTTCCCACATACCCTTGCCCCACACATGCGTTGCCTCCCTCCTTAACCGCGTCCCCCAGCGGAGTGGTACATCCGTTACGATCGATGAACCTCCATCGGCACATGGTTGTCACCCAGAGTCCATACGTTAGGATTTACTCTTGGTGTTGTACATTCCGTGCAGCTGTTTTAAGAAACACACTCGCTAGCATAGATTTAGATAACCTTTAGTATTGATTCGAGGTCAGTTGTGGTTGTCACTTTCTAAGTCCTGATAAGCAAAGAAAGATGAATTCCTTGAGAAAGTGATAAGTAATTCTATTTAGCCTACAGACTGGTAACTTATAAGCTAACTCTGAAAAATGAAGTCTGCAGGAGACTGGCAGTATTCTAAGGCCAACTAGCCTGCTGTTGTGTCGGCTAATGGCAGCACTGCTGCTAAGCTTTCATTGTTTGAGTTTTGGCTAAAATCCTACAGACATTTAATTATCAAATAAGTTTAGTTTGATTTTGTCATTTGTTGTGGGGGAAGACGATCATAGCTCAGTTCTTACTAAGAAATCTTCTATCACTATTATAAGTTGCCCTCGAACAACTTATATTCTGAAACAGAACACCGGAGAGGCACATAAACAGCAGGAACCACAAAACTCCTACTTTTCACAGAGAGGGTCCAGTCCCTCGTGTGTATTTCCAGGGTTCCTGCTCTCTGTTCAGAGAGAAGGTCATTTCCTTGGAAGATTGAGGGTTTTGTCATTTGGTAACTAATGACTCATGAAATTGCATAGAAAAGTATGCATTTTTATAAGATACTGTTTCATATATATATTATCAACAGAGCATTGAAAAATTTAAGTATTTACCCTGGCTGGCGTAGCTCAGTGGATTGAGCACGGGCCTGTGAATCAATAGATCGTGGTTCGATTCCCGGTCAGGGCACATGCCTGGGTTGCAGGCCAGTTCCCAGCAGGGGCCAGTTCCCAGCAGGGGATGCACCAGAAGCAACCATACATTGATATTTCTCTCCTTCCCTCCTTCCCTTCCCTTCTAAAGATAAATAAAATTTTAAAAAAATTTAAATATTTAAAAACAGTAGTAACAATGTAAACCAGTTGGTGTCCATAATCCTTGACTGGGGGATAATTTCACCTTAAAATTCTCCAACAGTTAAACTAAGTTGGTAACAAACCTCAGGATTTGAAATGGCCGCGCACTTTTTTTAAAAAAAAGATTTTATTTATTTATTTTTAGAGAGAGGGAGAGAAACATCAATGTGCAAGAAATACAACCATCGGTTGCCTCTCAAGCGCCCCCAACAGGGGGCCTGGCCCGCAACCCAGGCACGTGTCCTGACTGGGAATCGAACCGGAGACCCTTGTTCGCAGGCTGACACTCGATCCACTGAGCCAAACCAGCCAGGGCTATTTTTTTTAAAAACACATATTAAAACCATTTACTTTGTCTTATCTTGAATGATCCATTTGTTTGACAATATTCTTGCCTCTTTATTTTGAAGGACAGAACTTGCCAAGATTATGCGTACCAGAGCTAAGGAAATTGAAGTGAAATTGCTTCTTTTTGCTATTCAGAGAACAACTAACTTTGAGGGATTTCTTGCAAAACGCTTCTCTGGCTGCACCCTGGCAGATGGAAGCCTGGTAAGACTTCTCAAGGGAGGCTGGGATGTGACCTCCATGGAGGGCAGCGGGCTTCACTTCAGTCTCTGACGTGTGGTGGGTCCGTCCGTGGGCTCTAGTGCTCAGTCCCCTATCCAGGGGTTTCACTGAGTGTGTAAGTGCGAGTCAGAGGCCTCACCTAATTACAAATACCATATTACTTTACTAACTATTGGATTTTATTATAATTTGGTTATGTTTTTACTGTACAGTTTGTCTTCTTAATGTCTCTGGTGAGTAAACCAGTTCATTGTGTCTCCATAAACTTCAAAGCCATGTGTGCAGAATTCCATGTCAGAGAGATACCCAGAGATTAACAGGCAGAGGTCACTGGTCTGAGGACTGTGTACCTCCATTGGGAAGGTGGAATGTGGTGGTGTTGGTTAGAACCATTTGATCTCCATGTAATCAAAGACCAGGCCCAAAGTGTCTCTCAGAAAACCCTCTTGGAAACCCAGGCTCCCTGCTCACACATCGATATGCTTTCTTTAGATTTCTATCCATGGGGAAACCAAATGTTTACAGTGTATAGTAATTTCTGTTTATATCATTGCACACACACAGACTTGAGCTCCTTGAGTGCAGGAATCCTGGCCGACTCATCCCTGCTTCCTCGTCACACACAGAGTACACAGACCTTGTGCAGGCAGACAGGAACGAGGAGGGAGGGAGGAAGCAATCCAGGCTGAGAGAGTCACAGCTCATGAATTTCCTTTAAAGCTGGGATTTTATTTTAAACTGCCGGTAACAACAGAGAAGTGATATGGTTGGGTGGGGACAATTCTTGGATCAGCAATCTAGAGAGACTTGTGTCCAGTTTTGACTCTGCCGTCCCTCAGCGAGTTGCCTTTTCTGGAAAATGAAGAGAATAGGCTCTCCTGTAATAACAGGGTGCTGGGGAATTACACAAGACTTAAAACCAGAAGCCATAAAGATAAGTACTAAAAGATTTGACAACATAAAAAGAACAAAATTCTGTTTGGGGAGAAAAGGTCATAAGCATAACTAAAGGATATTATGCTGTATGAAGGGAAAAACAAACATTGAAGCGCACGCTTCGGCAGCTCGTACCCTAAAACTGGAAGGGCACGGGGCCAGTGCGGCCCTGCACAAGGACGGCACCCACCTCCGTGAAGCCGTCCGTATTCAAAATAAATAAAGTTAATGCGAAAAGTAAAATCTTTCTCAGGAAAGAACAGTTTAAGCTCTCTAAGACACATGAATGGTCATGGAGAAAATACAATAAAAATTGTATTTTAAAAAGACAAATGGTTAATATTTGGCAAACATAAAGAATTCTTAAAAATCAATATGAAAAAGACAACCAAAGAAAAATGAGTACAGAGTCCAGCCGGAAATTCATTGAAGAAATAACAGTTGGTTAATAAGTACATGCAAAAATAGAATAAGATATTAATTTTCATACATCGGGTTGGCAAAAACATTATAAGAGTAACAGTGGAGGCTTTTAGTACCAGTATGCAAATTGAGACTACCCTTTTGAAGAGCAAATTTTCATTATGTATCAAAAATGTAAATGTGAGTGCAGTGTGAGGCAACAATTTCATATCTAGCTGTGAAGTCTACAGAAAAAACCCATACCAAGAAAGAGGCGGTGCTCATCATTGAAAAGTGGTCCAATAAGAAATGGTGTATCCACCCTGTGAGGCAGCGTCCAGCTGTTTAAAAACGGGAGAATGGGAGGTAGGTCTAGATGTACTGTCACAGTGCAAAATGGAAGCTTGCAGGCCAGGACATGTGGTATAATTTTATTTATATAAAAAGCAAAAAGCATGTTTATGTATATAAGTGCGTGAGAAAAGGGTCTGGAAGTGATAACGGTGGGTGTCTCTGGGGAAGGAAGTTGGAGTGAGAGAAGGCGGAGAAGCGAAGGCTTTTCTTTCGTTCCACTTGTATTTTGTTTGAATTTTTTTTATACAAATGCATTTACGTACGTTTTTAAACATAGTTTTTCATGGACATACTTTAACAAAGTTATTTTTTAATTTTTTAAAAATGAGGGACATGAGCCAAAACTGACTTCCAAAACTCTTTCCTCTAACAAACCCGAATGTGGACTCCACGTTTTATAATAGCAAACGTGTTTTGAACATCGCTGTGTGTCCCACACAGTGCTAGGTGTGTTCCTAAAGTCGGTCACTTTGCTTCATCACCCGTAGGAGACAGGTGCTGTACTCGTTTGAAACTTACCTGAGACCACATAGCTTATATGTAAATACAGGAAAACCGAGCTACTGTGATTAAAGCAGGGGAGAAAGGGCAGAGGGTGGGTGAGAGCCCCATTCACTTGCTTACCCATCATTCCACTGTCTTCCCTAGCTCCCACCCTTCCAGTCCTAAAATTCTGGGGCTTCCCTGGGCTTCCTTTGTGCCCCACCAGTGCTGCCTCGCAGGAGGTGCATCAGGAGCTGGTCCCTCAGGGCACTGGGCTGAAGAGTGGTGGCGGCAGCCCTCAGTGTCAGCACAAGGCCCTTCCTACTTAGTGCCACTCAGGTCTTCATTAAAGTAAGGTACAACCGAACCACAAAGCACTCTTTTTGTACTTAAATAGAAAAAGATATATATATAATATGTAATACATACACATTCATCTGATTGTTAACTCATGTTCAAAATTGATTTCCTTTTAGTAACAAGGAAAAAACATAGGCCACAAAAGAAAGGAAAATGCCCTTAAAGAATATACAAGTCACAGAGGGAAATAAGTAACAGACATAAATGCCATCGAAAGAAGTGTGTATCTCTCCTGAGAAGGCCGTGGTCGGCTTCAGCACTGGCTTGACATCCTCATGCTGTCTGTGCCGGCCAAGACATGCTTCTGGCCTGGTTTTAAACAGAGACTCTCACATCTTGGGGTTCAGCCCTACAGAGATCTGTTGGGGACAAGGAGGTTCAAGCTTTGAGCACAGGTCCCAGCTGGAAGTGCCCCTGAGCTCCCATGTTCCAGCTGGGCAAGGTCAGTAGAGCCTAAGGTAATCCAACTAACTATGGAAAATAGGTCCCAGAAAAGGATGCTTGAGTAACGTTAGTGTCAAATGCCTGTTTTGAGCTATTCTTCCTCTCCTGTGGCTAGATTCTATGTCCTAGTGATTTTGCTTGTGCATTTAGTGATCTATAGGTTTACAGGGGAACAAATGGCTCCTTCGTGTCTGATGACCAGGGTAGCCTGTAGGCCTGGACACATCAGATCTGGCTTGTGCTAGAAAATGCCCCAAAAGTCAAAAGAGCCAGAGTAATGTGGGCAGAGAACACCCCTCTAGACAAGGCAAGGATGCTAAACAAGGTAACCACACAGAGACCATGAAAAATGGGCAAAAGCTGTACATAAGTTTGTGAAGCCAATACTTTTTTTAATAGAAAACCCGTATAGAGATGTCAAAATGGCAGCTGGCCAACTGTTAACCTGCTTCCGTCCGAGGGAGGAGAGGGCTGGAGGTGCTTGTGCCCCAGGGCAGCGAGGCCTGTCCTCACATTCACTCACTCTGCCGTGGTCCTAGCTGCAGCCTCTGATTCCTGGCAGACGCTGTGCTCTGCAGGGTGGGTCACGGTCAGCTAGGAACGCTTGAATCTTTTTTGCCAATCTGTTCCTTTTGGGTCCTCTGGTTTTGAAATTTTTCTGATGTGATCCATTTACAAATATCTCCTCCAGTTGCTCGGTTGTTTCCTCTCCTATCAAATTTGCAGAGAGTTTCAGGTTACAAATCCTTGGCTAGAAAATCCTACTGAACCGTGAGCTCTTTACTCAACCCACAGCTGGTTAGCGGTCTTCTCCAAATCATTCAACTTCTCCCTTTATATTTATTTTCAAATCCTTAAACTTCTTTGAGTCAGACTCTTCCCCCAGATCATCTTTGTCCCAGTTATCATGACCCAGCCACCATTCTGCACTCCGGGTCCTCACAGATGACTGCTCCAAAGGCTTCAGGGGTTCTCCCTTCATGATCTGTGTCTAGAAGCGCAACAGCACGCCCGTGGGCTCGTCAGTGAGGCAGGCCAGCTCTTGGGGGATCGGTTCACTGCAGCCTGCTCTGGGAAGATGGGAAGGTCGTGCTTCTCACTGTAGGGTTGTTTACCTTGAGCTTGGTCTTGACATCACCTTGCCATGGACCAAGTGGGGCCACACCTCTAGCAGGAGTCCTGGTGGATTAGTCAGGGCCACTGGCCATGTCCCCAACAGACAATGCTGGGAAGAGGCTGCCTAGGCTGACCCAGGGCTTCCAACCGGCCTGATTCCTAGTCTAGCTGTTGGGTACCCACCTGATGACCTGCCATTCCTTGTCCCTTTACCTCCTCCTCATGCTGCCTTGCTCCCTCAGGATATGTTTTTTGGGGGGTTTTCCCCCTTTTGGAAAATCTTCTGTGGCTACCATTTTATTTTAGGGTATCAGAATAAACTCCAAAATGGACCAGGGTAGCCCCTGAGACCCTTAAGTACATGGAAAGATAAGAAGTCAGCCAAGGAGCCAAGCTGACCAGACACCCTCCCAAGCCCACACCCGTCCGCCCTTGACTGATTGACAGGGAGGGTGAGCTTGAGGGGTGATGAGCTCACCTGGAAAGACCTGCCCTCCCTCCTGTTCTTTTCTGCCAGACACGACCTTGACCTCTGAAAGAAATGTAGACTGAAAAAAACTGGAAAGACAGGGCTTGTTTTGTTTTGTTTTCATTTTATCCCTAACAAGTTTGTAATGTCCTGTGCTGTCCCTGTCACTGGAAGAAGTGAACTGCCACTGCTTTTTGCTAATTTCCTCAACTCCTGACCCTTTAGGAGAGATTCAAAATAGTCTGTAAATTAAAATGCCTTGAAATTAAAAGCAAATGTCTGGATGTGATTTAACTGTACCCATATGTGTTAGTGACTCGATGATTAGACTCAAGGTAAACATTATATTCAGCTTCTATGAAAGCAGAGTAGATCAGGTTAAGTTGTTGTAACTGGTTCACTGAATTTGGAAGTTTATTTTTTGATAAAATTAAATTTTTTCCCATTTCATGCAGCTGCATTTCATCCCTTTTCTCAGCCATTGCATAGGTTGCCTTTCTAAATAGAATCATCCTTTGGCTTATATGGGGTCATTTTAATATAAATTTATACTTGCCCAGTTTTTAAAATTACATTATAAATGTAGAAGCTGCAGGTGTGAGTTTTGACCATCCTGTTTGAGCACAAGAATGCTTGCAGAAGGTTCACTACTTACACCCTACAGCTCAGTCTGCGGCAACTTAACACCTGCATTAGGGAGAGAGTGGCCGAGCAGGAGGGGACAGGGTCTCTGTAGTTCTGCCAAAATACGAGGAAATAGCTTCCCTTAGCTGGTTAGCCCCCTTTAATGTTTCAAAATATTTTATAAATGCTTTTTTATTGATTGATTTTAGAGAAAGAGAGCAAGGGAGGGAGAAACTTCACTTTGTTGCTCCACTTATTCATTGTTTGATTCTTGTATGTGCCCTGACCAGGGATCGAACCCACGATCTTGGTGTATTGGTATGATGCCCTGATCCACTGAGCTACCCAGCCAGGGCCTATAGATTTTATTTGGTGCTAAAGAAATATATTTCTTCATGTGAATAACATCCTAATTGGAGATTAACTTCTGTTTGTTTCTAAGAAGAAAGTAACACATGGTCAACACAGAAAATTTAGAAATTATAGCCAAGAATAAAAAGGCAGAAAAAAATGTCATTTGTCTTCCCATTAACCAGATGAGAATTTGGGTGTGTTTGTTCTGTACATTTTATACAGTTAAAATTGTACTTTTTAAATTCTTTTTTTTTCTGTTTATTTTACTTTTAAAATTGAAATAAAATTCATATAACAAAATTTCACATGAAGCTCATTATTAAAAGTATACAATTTCATTTTTTAAAGCATTTTCACAGTTGTGCCGCCATTCCAACTATCCAAGTCCAGGACAGTTTCACTGTCCCCAGAGGAACATACCCAACCCCGCAGTCACTTCCAGTTTCCTCCTTCCCCTGGCCCCAGCCAACTGCTAACCGACTTTCGATCTACGGGCTTCCTATTCTAGACGTTTCGTATCAACGGAGTCCTGATTGTGGCCTTCACTTAGTACAGTGCTGTCAGGGTTCATCCATTGTGTCGCCTCTGGCAGTACCTCAGCCTTTTTTATGGCTGAGTAACATTCCGTTATGTGGACGTACATTTTGTTTATCCATCTGTCAGTTAACTGACATTTGAGTTGTTTCCACTTGTTGACTATTACAGTGCTATGAACAGTTGTGATTTGTGTACTGGTTCTTGTGTGAACATGTGTTTTCAGTTCTCTTGGAAATAGATTGGGGAGTGGAATGGCTGGGTCACGTGGTACCTGTTTTTATCTTTTGGAGGAACTGCCAAACTGTTATCCACGGCAGCTGTACCATTTACATTCCCGCCACCAGTGTAGGAGAGCTTAACTTTTCTACATCCTCGCCAATATACTTTGTGGGTTTTTTTTAAATTACAGCCAATATCATGTTGTAAAGTAGTATCTCCTGGTGGTTTTGACTTGCATTTTCTCAATGACTAGTAATACTGAACATTTTTTCATGTGCTTATTGGTCATTTGTATATTTTCTATAGAGAAATGTCAATTTAGGTCCTTTGCCCATTTTTACGTTGTCTTCCTATTGAGTTTTAGTTTTTTTATACACTCTAAATATATTTCATATATTCTTTATAAATTTTATCATGTATTCAGTATTTGATTTGTAAATGTTTTCTTTCATTATGTGAGTTGTCTTTTTTTAAACTCTCTTGGTAGTGTCTTTTGATGTGCAAAAGTTTCCAGTTTTGATTTAATAAGTCCAAAGTATTTATTTTTCTCCTTTGTTATTTGAGTTTTGGTGTTATATCCAAGATCACAAACATTTTTCTTTCATTTGATCTTTATAATAATTCTTTTTTTATTGGCGTTCAAGTACAGTTGTCTCCATTTTCCCGCAACCACTTTTCCCCACCCCATCACCCCCACCTCCCACCCTCAATCCTACCCACCTTTGGCTTCGTCTGTGGGTCCTTTATACACGTTCCTTGACAGCTCTCTTCTTTCCCATGTTATCCCCCCACCCTGGTAACTGTCAGTTTTTCTTTATTTCAGTGTCTCTGGTTCTATTTTGCTTGCTTATTTGTTCTGTTGATTAGGTTCCACTTACAGGTGAGATCATGTGGTATTTGTCCCTCACTGCCTGGCTTATTTCACTTAGCATAATGCTGTCCAGTTCCATCCATGCTGTTGCAAAGGGTAGGAGCTCCTTCTTTCTGATGTGTAGTATTCCATCATGTAGATGTTCCACTATTTTGATCCACTCATTTACTGATGGGCACTTAGGTTGCTTCCAGCACTTGGCTATTGTAAATTGTGCTGCTATTGCGGTACAAGGTCACAAACATTTTTAAAATTAAAATATAAAGTGATCACTCTAAGTGTACTATCAACACCATACAAGGTTATTACTGTATTGTTGGCTATATTCCCTGTGCTGTACACTACATTCCCATGACTTACAGATTTTATAACTGAAGTTTGTACCTCTTATGCCCCGTCACCTTTTTTGCCTTTCTGCCCATTTCCTTTCCCTCTGACAACCATCAGCTTGTTCTTTATGCCTATGAGTCTGTTTCTGCTTTGATTTGTTTGCTTTTTATATTCCACATGTAAGGAGATCAAATGGTATTTGTCTTTCTGTCTGACTTATTTCACTTAGCATAATACTCTCTAGGTCTATCCATGTTGCTACAAATGGCAACATTCCATTCTTTTTAATGTCTGGGTAATATTTTATTGTATATGTATACTACATTTTCTTAATTCATTCATCTATCAGTGGGTACTTAAGCTGCTTCCATTCTTGGCTATTGTATATAATGCTGCAGTGAACATAAGGATGCATATACTTTTCGAGTTAGTGTTTTATGTTTTAGATAGATACCCATGAGAAATTGCCGGGTCATATGGTAGTTCTGTTTGTTTTTTTTCTTATGAAGCCCCTTGCTGTTTTCCACAGTGGCTGTGCCAACCCTTCCACTAACAGTGCACGAGAGTTCCCTTTTCTCCACATCCTGGCCAACACTTGTTATTTGTTGTCTCCTTGATAATAGCCAGTCTAATAAGTATGAGATGATATCACACTGTGGTTTTGATTTGCACTTGCCTGATGATTAGTGACATTGAAGGTATTTTCATGTGTCTGTTGGCCATCTGTATGGCATCTTTGGAAAAGTGTCTGTTCAGGTTTTCTGCCCATTTTTTATCGGATTGTTTGGGGTTTTTTTGATGTTGAGTTACATGAGTTCTTTATATATTTTGGATGAACCCCACATTGGATGTGTCATTTGCAAATATCTTCTCCCATCCAGTGGATTACCTTTTTGTTTTGTTGATGTTTTTCTTCACCCTGCAAAACCTTTTTAGTTTGATGTAATCTCATTTGTTTATTTTTGCTTTTGTTGCCCTTGCCTAGGAAGATATATCAAAAAATATTGCTAAAACTGATGTCAGAATTTGCTGCCCATGTTTTCTTCTAGGAATCCAAGGTCACAAACATTTATTTACTTATGTTTTAGCTCCTTTCATTTAGATATTTGATCCATTTTGAGTTAATTTTTATATATGATGTATAAATATAATTTTATATCCTACTTTCCTTCATGTCATATCTTAAGGGTTTTCTCAATCACTATGTAATATTTTGCAATATAGATGTCCCATAATTCCCTAGCTATCCCTTATGTGCTTTTCACTTTTATAAAATTATTCACTTGTATAAATAAGGCCACAATAGACATTTTTGTGAACAAGTCTGTTCACATTTCCAATTATTCTGTTCTACAAGTGAAATTATAGGGTCAGAGGTAGAAACATTTTCAAGTTTAAGATAGCCTGTGTTTCAGACTGCTTCCTGTATTCTCGTTGGCCCTTATGAATGCACCTGCCTACCTCCTCCATTTCTGAGCCTTGATACTATTGAGCTTTGTTAAGATTCAAAAGAAGTGGTCACTGTTTTAGTGCATTGTATGGTGCTAATGTACCGATGCTAATGTAAAGGGCTAACTCTGCCAGAAAAAAAAAAAGACAAAGCAATCTGAAAATGACTTTTAGTTAGAGTAGTTCATGCTTCCACCCCTAGGCGTATGTATACCCAAGAGAATTGAACATTCTCGTATGTATATGAGCGTTTATAGCAGCACTATTCACGGTAGCCAAAAGGTAAAAACAACCCAAATGTCCATTAATAGACAAATAGATAAACAGAAAGTGGTATATCCCTATAGTGGAATATTATTCTGCCATAAAAAGGACTGATATACTAGACATAGTACAACATGGATGGACCTTGAAAACACTACATTATGTGAAAGAAGCCAGATACAAAAGGCCACATGTTATGTGATTCCATTTATATGAAATATCTAGAATAGGCAAATCTATAAACAAAGATAAGTAGTTGCCAGAGACTAGGGGGAGGGAGAAGAATGGAAAGTGACAGCTAAAGGATATGGGGCTTCTGGGGTGGAAAGTGTTCTGCGGTTAGATACAGTGGTGACGGTGGTGCAACCTTGTGAATGTGCTCGAGAGACACTAAATTGTACATCATCTTAAAATGGTGAATTTAAGTTAATTATATCACAGTTTTTAAATATTAAGGGTTTTAGAAAATACTGTCTGATTTAGTTATAAATCATCTGCACTCTTCACATAAATAATTTTTCTACTAATGAGAGAGAGTAATACAGCTGTTCAAGCTCAAACAGAATAAAATATTTTAAAAGAACAATCTCTTCCTTCTCAACTACTGTAAATCCCTCTCAAGGGAGAGATAGCCACTGTTTAATAGTTTGGGGTATATTTTTGAGATTTCCTTACAAACATACACACACACAGAGGGTTTTTTGTTTTGCTTACAGAAAATAGCAAATGTTCCCAAGGTTTCTGAAGAGGATTTTATTAAATGCTTCTCATCCAAGCGTTTTTTAAGCTCCCCCCTTAGTGGGCCTTGGGAAAAAATGAAAAACTGAATACGACCAATGCTGATGGAGAAAGAAACCTATGCATAACTGTCACAGTGTAAGACACGGACGTGGTGGCGCCAAGAGAAGGGTCCCAGCAGTGCTAAACCCAGTGTGCTTAGCTCTGTGTTCACATCCCCGTCAGCTGAAGCCTCCAGACCATCTTAGTAAGGACAGATTAGGGAGTGGGCTGGGGTCAGGTATTTATGAAATAAGAAGTGCAGAAATTGTGGGACTTGCATTTCTTAACTGAATGCTTTCTCCTCCAGGGAGACAGATTAGTCTTGAATTTCAGAGTTCCTTCTTTGATCATTTGAAGTGTCCAGCTAGGGCCTCAGAAAGGAATTGGTACAGACAGGCCCAGATATATATAACTACTGACTGAAGCCCAGTTCGGTCTTCCTAACAGTAAATTAGACAGCTTGACTGGCCTGTAGCCCTGATGCCTTTGGAGGTGTTGGGAATCCCATGTGGTTTAATTAGTAGGAATTAACTTACTGCATGAAGAAATTCTCTTTCCTATGTAGACTTGACATCAACTCTCATAGCAAAAAAAAAAAAAAAAGCATTCTTTTAAAATCAGAAAGTCATTCATTTCTGGGCAAATTTAGGTCTCATTTATCTGCCCCAGAGCTCATGGAGTATGTCATTTAAGTTATTTAAAATCTAAACCCAAACTTGTAATTCTCTATGGTTTACAGCAGCTGCAAAGCGAGAATGAAAAGTATCGTCTGGTTGCTGTGACAACGGGCTCTGCCAGCCCTCTGCAAAGGCCTGTTCCTTCACCTCTGAGGGCTGATTGGAGCAGGAGTATAGTGCTCTAAGTAGCCGAGTCTATGTCTGCCCTCAGGGCTTTGTCAGGTCACATTTACCAGCAGGGTAGTGGTCCATTTGGTACTTTATGGGATTTGCAACAGACAAGGGAAGGAAGCTCAGTGATCCTGTGCCTTGTAACTTGATGGGCCCATTGCCTTTATTTTCTGGAGAGATCCCAGAGACAAACTAGTAGGGACAGGACCTTACTTGTGAGTAAAGGGAATTATCTTTACAAGACTTCTTGGCCCGGTGCTCCCATTTCTTCCTCTTCTGAGAGTTGCTTCATCCAGAGAAACACAACTGCACTTCTGCCTTATTTAGTTGCCCGACCCTATTAAATGCTAATGAGTGCCACCACTAACTGAGCTTTCCCTATGTGTCAGGCCTTGTGTTAAGCTGCTTTATGTACATAGCTCATGCTTTACATGCATGATCTCACTTAATTCTCATGACAGCTCTGTGCAGGGGCATTAATAGCCCTTCACATTTCATGTAGAAGAACCGAGGCTTGGAGATGTTAACCAATATTCCCAAACACAGCCTGACTCCAACCCAGGGTTTGTTGCTCAGTTAATGGTGACACCAGCCATGCAGTTGCTCAGGCCAAAGACTGAATGATCCTTAATTCCTTCTTTTCCTTAACTCTCGCAGCCACTCTCTCAGCAAGTCCTGTTGACCTGCTCTCCTAAATATGTCCCCAATCTGGCTACATTTTCCTGTCTGCACAATGCCAGGTCCGTCTACTCCCCATGTGAGCCCTTGCCTAGAACACTGCAGCTGCCTCTTAAACTGGTCTTGCTTCCATTACTGTCCATGGTAATGGAATGATATTTAAAATCTAGATTAGATCCTACCACTTCCCTGTTTAAAACACCCACCGACTGCCCAATTGCAATAAGAAAAATCTAACTTTTACCATGGCCCACGCAAGGCTGTGTGTTTGAGCTCCTGCTGCCTCTCTTATCTCCTGTCTTCTTTTCTCACACTCAACAAGCTCATCCCAACCTTTGCACCAGGTCGCCCTGCTGAGGATGCTCTTCCCCAGGTCTTTGCCTGATGGGTTCCCTCTTAGGTCTCTGCTCAACTATCTGATCACCCCAGTTCCTGAAGTTTCTTGTCCTTACAGCGCCTCCTGTCCTTATCAGTCTTGTTCAGGGTTGCATTTGTAGTGCCCAGAAGAGTGCCTAGAACACAGCAGATGCTTAGTCCGTGATTGTTGAATGAATGGCAGACAGATGCTATTCTTTGCCTAGAAAGCTCTGGCTGCCCCACCCCACTCCGCATACCCTTCACATACTTAACTCTGGAGTACCCTTCAGTTCTGCTCAAACATCATCCCCTTGGGGAAGTTTGCAGTGATCCTCTATATTGCATTCCTTCATAACAACCTCAGCTTTTCCTGAATGGCCCTTATCACACGCTTGTGCAATTATTTGGTTAAAGTCCATCTCCCCACTCGCCCATAATCTTCATGAGGGTAGCGGGAGGTCTGTCTTGCTCATTGCTTTACTCGTAGTGCCTGGCACATCCATCTGTGAGTGGATGAATGGAGAGGAATCAGTCATGTTTTTTGCATCAGCTTCATCCATACTTGGAATGCATATACCCCAAATGAATGAGTAAGGAGTTCTTTAGTACCCATGACTGTCAGAAATCCCGTTGAGATATTAATAGAGGCAGACCATGGGAACAGCAAAGAGACCTTGAGACTCTTCTGACCATAACACTGAGCAAGTGGCCCGTGCCACCCCAGCTGCCTTTCCAACGCTGCCTTATATGTTTCACTTCCTGCGTCTATCCAGCAGACACTCCCCCAGGGAGAGTGGGGCCCAGGAACACCCTCAGCTCACTTGACCAGTGTCTACTTTTTTGTCATGATTTCCAGTAATTGTTCTTAAAATGAGACACAGCTGTGTAATTGTGAGCTGTTATTGTCAACCCTGGTAACCCTAACAATAGATGAAGAATGCTTAGTTCAAAGATTTTATAAATTTCATAAATCCTTGTTCTGCCACTGAATGATTTTGAACAAAGCTTTTAATTCCAGTTGTTGACTTGCTCTCCACATATCCAAAGGACCAATGACTCAGAACATAGAGATTCAGCTCAACCGTATGATCCCCAGACCCACTGTCGAGCCCGTGGAATCAGGAAACCAACACCAGTAGTGAATGTTCTATGTTGTTGAAGCTTGGGCTTCGTAGATTCCCTTTCTCACCATTCCTCTTTCCCCGGACTACTAGCAGCCCTTACAAGACAAATAAAGCTTTGAAATTGTTTTCAAAGAAACATTTCTTTCTAAAAATAGCCTAATTCTAAAAATAAACTTAAATAACTTTAAGTTTATAGGCATTATTTTTGTATCAGGTCAGGAAGCCAGAGGTCTGAGTGTATAAATTTGGAACGTGTGCTTGGTTGTCAGACCATATTGTTTCTCAGCAGGATACCACAAAAATCGTTATCCTGCTAATGATTACCTTGAGCTAATGCATTAATCACAAGGCTTTCTTTATACACCATCTAGCTATGCAATGGCATCCAAGTGCTTTGGCCCAGAATTCAGTAGTTTATGTGAGCATAAGCAGAATTGCCTTAAAGCCTAATCCAGACACAGACACAGGTGGATTTTGTTCTTTTTTTTTTTTTTTTAATATCTTTAGCTGATACCCTGGCATTAGCACTTGACAAAGTCATTCACACTGTAGTCCATCTGCTGTCCCTCTTGGCCTAGGAATTAGTTCAAGTTTCTCCACTGAGATATGCTAAAATGTCACAGCACATTTAGAAACTCCCTCTGCACCTGGTTTCTTGTCTCCAGAGAGCCATTCCCCGCCCCTTCCCCTTGTCCCCAGCACCAGCCAGTTCCTTTCATCCTGCTTGTGCACTGAGTTTCCTTTCTGTTAGAGCTCCCAGCGCCCTGGCATAAACATCTCAAGGTCAAATTTGTAAAAAATTCCAAAGAGCTGCCTCGATTCTGTTGTTGCCCTGGAACTGTTGTCACCAGTGTCCCTTATAGGTATCACGTGCTTCTTCCAGGGTTTCACACACTTTATCACATTTGATTTTTTAAGTAGTCCTATGACTGTAACCTCATGCAGCTACTGCGCCTGCTGTGGCTCAGAGGAGCTAGATGATTTGGCCAAGGCAGCAGAGTTGGAGCTGAAACCTACCTCTCCCGCCTCCAGCTTTCCCACCAGCCCGCGGTCCCACTCAATGTTAGATTTTGAAAGAGTGCTCATATTTAGAAGCCAGGAAGTAATTTTTCTCAAGGAGATTTCGTGGTGGTGGTTGTAGTGGGACTTACCCGGGAAGGAACTTTTGTCTGTAATCTAAAACACATCTGATTAGGTTTATAGTTTGTGCTATTTTATTTTTTAAAGGTTAGGTGATGAAGAGGTGGTGGTATCACGCTATCGTTTCTGTTGATTCATTGCCGAGGGCATAAAAGAGATGAGGTCTTGTTAGTTTGCCCAGGGCGGAGTACGGCGGTATTCACAGGTGCAGCCCCACTACTGCTCAGGGAGTTGGAACCTGCTCTGTTTCCAGTCTGGGCCAGTTCACTTCTCCTTGGGCAGCTGGTGGTGCCCTGCTCTGGGATGTCACCATATTGATGCTCAACTCAGTCCAGACACCTGGTGGGCATGACACACCATGCCCCAGAAATCCTGGTCTCACCAGTCCTCCCGCCCAGCCTCCTGAGTATCTGGGACTACAAGTGTGTACCACTGCGCCCAGCTATAGTTTGTTCTTGAGTTCAGACCCATCTGGCATTTTGATTCATTCATGTGTATGGAGCACTTGTTATATGCCAGGCACCAGAGATAGGATGGGGAACCAAGATAGACATGATTCCTGCCGTCATGGTATCCAGGAAGGAGAAGACAAGTAAATGAGCAACTGCAGCATTTTAATAAATACCTGGGTAGGGGATGTACCAGATGGGATGATGACAATAACACCTAATGCAAACTTGACATTGGGGAAGACTTCCCAGTATAAGGGACTTCTAATTGAAGACCAAAGGATGAGTGAGTTTTAGCCAGATGGGGATTGGGATGGGGGTAGAGTGGGCAATAAGGCTTCAAGAAGATGGGAAAGCACTGTGAAGGCCTAGAGGTGAGAATATGGTCCACATTGTCTCCGTTCTTGCTAATTAGATCAGATTTCATGATGTAGCTGTTGTAGAGACTGGGAAAAAGCAGATCAATGGGGAAAGCTCGGAAAATGCATATCTCGTTCTCGTGTCTTAACAGAAAAAACTTGAGTCTCCACCCCCATCCAGCAATCCCTTCCTGGAAGATGAGCCAACACCAGAGATGGAAGAACTGGCCATGGAGAAAGGAGATTTAGATCAAGTAAGTCTGGTTTGCATTTCCACATGCAACCTACTCAATGCTTGTTTCTGAAGATGGGTCTGCTCACTCTAAATGCGATGCTTTGTTTGTTGACCACATTCAGAGATTACAGCCTTGGTGGTCTTCATAGAAAGGCTTTATCTGAAAATGTATTTAAAAAGCAGAGTGAAACACCAGCCCTTCCTGCCCCGTTTCTCTGCTTCCTAAGAGCCTGACCACTGCAGTCAGCAGCCCGCACAAGCTCCATTAGCCCAGGAGGTGGGGCAGCAGAATTCCGCCCTGCCTCGTTCATCTTCTCCTGACCTTGTCAGCTTAGCTTTCAGTTGCCCTCTTAACTGGTCCAGTGATGACGTGAGAGGTCACACAATCCCCAGTGCAGTTAGCAGCACCATCAGCTGGGAGAGGCCTCCACTCAGTGTAAACCGACCGCCGCAGGCCTGGAAGCGTCAGGGTGACCCAGTGGCATATTTGGAGAGTTACTTTTCAGAGCACACTAGCACTTTCATTTCCTTTGGATTTTTCTGTCCAACTCTAAATTTCCTCTCCCTTCATCCTACAGAATGGTGTTTTTATTTCACTGCCATTTCATGACAAGAGGGGTTAGAGCAATAAATCAGAACTTTTTCTGTCTGGATTAGTGATCCTTTTAATTTTCTACCCTTGGCTTCTAAAGAATTATTTTATAGTATTGCTTCGCTCCAGACACCATCAAAGGGAGGCTGGCTGGGAAGACTGGATCTGGGAAGGCTGTAGCCATGCTCTCTGCAGCCAACCCGTGTTCCTGGCATGGTGAGGGTAGGTGGACAGTCCTGGCCGAGGCCAGGAGAGAGAATTTCCAGGAGCAGTTCTGAAGTGAGGCAATAAAATGTGTCTGGTCCATTGATTAAATAATTGTAATAATGTGGGTACCTCACATTTTTATGCTGCTTTCTAGTTTAAAAGCCTTTTATATGCTTCATTTCATTTCATCTTCACAGTGCTTGCCTCTCATTTTATATGATTTTATATGGGCTGCAATGCTTGTAGCTCAGAGAGGTTAAGTGATTTTGCCCAGGGTTCCAGAGTCTGGAAGGGGAGCAGCTAGGACTGGAAGCCAGCTCCACCAGTCAGAGACTAGAGTTATTTTCTTGGTGCTCTTTCTATTATACTGTGAGGTCTCAATGAAAAGTGGAGGGCATAGAAATGAATCCCACGGATAAAAGCGAATGAATAAAACTGAAGGGATGGCTTAAGGCTGTATCCCAGAGATCTGTGGGATTAAATGTGATTGATTTACTGCCATCCTGTCAGCCAGGACGGGAGAAAACAAGAGATTTCTTCTAACATTTTGGGAGGAGAGGCCGATGGAGAGGAATCTGGATGTAGAGCTCGTTCTTGAGCCCTCCTCCCACACGGGCTCACCTGCCCCCTTGGGGCTTGCTTCATGCAGTAATGCCATTTTCAGGGCCCCTGTGTTTCCCCACTGCTAGTGGCTGCCGTCGCCATGGCCAGAGTTGTGGAGCTGAGCACTCGGACGCTGCAGCGCTGCTGTGCAAAGTCATCCTTGCAGCTAGTCATCTCTGCATGTTATTAAACTGGACTAGGGTAGAGTCCCCCATTACCTACAAAATCAGTTTTGTCATGTAAAATACGACTTCTATTTCACATGAAACTTTTGCTCATTCTGGAAGCCCAAGGTTATTGTTGTTAATGACCTAGACCTGCTCATTCCAAGGACACAGAACACAGATATATGCGGTAAAGCAGAGTCATGTGCTAGGGGAAAAAATGCTAGACTCTGGTCTGTCCTTAACTGACCCGTGTGACCTTCAGTAGATTTTCACTCTCTGCAGACTTCCCTAGTTTCTTCATCTTTAGAGAGAACTAATGGCCCTGACCGCTGTGGCTCAGTTGGCTGAAACATCGTCTTGTAGCCGAAGGGTTGTGGGTTTGATTCCCAGTCCGGGCTCTGTTCCCAGTCCAGGCGTATATGGGAGACAGCCAATCGATGCTTCTCTCTTGCATCAATATTTCTCTCTCTCCCTTCTTCTCTCTCTAAAAGCAATAAAAAAAATGTCCTCAGGTAAGAATATAGAACGGAAGAGAGAACTAATGGCTTTCAAACTGATTCCATGGTGCCGCCATCAGATATGGGGAGTTGGAGGAGACCAGGGCCCTCTGAGCAGAGCAGTTTTATTATGAGCCACTTTTATCGTGGACATCCAGGTAGAATTTCTTTTGAACCAGGAGTTTTGTGTGTGTTTAAAAATGAAGTACTAAAAATCCCTGGACTAGATTATCCACTTGCAATTTCATAGGCTGCTGCTTGTTAGTAATAAAACTTACGCACCAGTGACTAATGCCTCCTCACACACCTTCCCGACCTTGCACTGCCTCACAAGCACTTGTCCTGCTTGTGATTAATTGGGTGGGAGCTCCAGGATCTTCCCCTTCCCAGCCACTTACTGGCTTCCGCAGTTGGGTGCGCAGGGGCCTGGTGGGGCACTGGGGAGGCAGTCCACAGGATGCTGCAGTGAGCTCAGCCAGAGGTGGGGGGGCTGGTGGTCATCCTGGGTTACCTAACCCATTGCAGCACAGCAGTCAGTTTGCCCTCAAGGTCAGACTCATGCCCTACTCTCTGCTGAAGTTTAGGTTATAGGGAAGGGAGAGTGAACTTGAAAAGAGGCATTCAGTTTGAACAATCAGTTGCCAACCTATTCCCAGTGATAAAAAGTGGCATATGAAAAGAGACTGAATATAAAAGAAAGAGGGAAAAGAAGAAAGGAATTTATGGTTAGAAATGTCCCCTTCTGGTGATGCGAGCAGTTAGATTTAATCTGTTGACGTTGGATAGTAATAAAAGGAAATGGGGCCAGCTGCAGACCTCCTTACTGTGACAACAGTAACCCTGTATTATTCCATCAAACTGCAGGAGGAAATGGCTTAAACATCTGCAGCTTTTGGACAGAATTCACACACTCAGAAATCCAGCCTGAGTGCTACTGCTAAATGACTTAGGATGCGCTTGAAGCTGAGAATCAAGCCTTTGGGGAGCTGGACAGTGCAAAGGCAGACACCAGCCTGCGCTGAAATTCCAGCACCTATTATTTAAACATGAGCACATTTGTAAAGCAGCTATAGGCAGTGGGCAGCCCTGTGGAAAGAAAGGGAGCTTCAGGCAATCTCTCCTATTGTTCTCCTCTTCCTTCCCCCTCTCACTAAAAAGGCTGCGAGAGGACCCAGAACTATGGTGGCAGGTCTCTGTTGTCACTGCCTGGCTGGCATTAGCGGGCAGAGGCATGCAGAGCAGTCACCTGTGGGTGGGTTTGGGATGTCCGCTCTGTCTGGTTATGCCGCTCTGAAGGCCAAATTCAGTGTCCTGTGGGGGGCCTCCTGAAGCACAGGGCCTGGAGGAGACAGACCAGGACGAGTTTGCCGCAGGATCACGTCGGCCTTTTCTTTTGTCCCTTAGAATCTGTATTTCATACTTTCCTGAATGAGCTCTTCAGGCTTGGAGGTTTTTATCACATATCACTTTTGTGCACACATGGAAAGGAAAACATAAGCAAAATAAAATAGGTTAAGATATTCCTAAAACTTTTTCACATTCAGAGTTCATGTCTCCTGAACCACTTTTAAAAAAACTTTATTTTAGAATAATTACACATCCACTCATATAAGAGTGCTGACAGCTCACATGGTGCCTCATCAGAAGCAGGGAATTCCTTTTAGCCCCTCCTCTCTCCGGCCCGGATGTGTTTTCCCACACGTCGCTGCCCTCCCGGCCATCCGGAATGTGGCCAGTGTGCCCTTTCTCAGGAGTCCTCCACTGTTGTCGCTGGGATTCCACGCCAGGCCACTGGCACCTGTGTCCCATGTTTTCTGTTTGATTTTACTTTTTAAAAAAAAAGTCAAACTTTGCCCTGGCTTATGTGGCTCAGTAGATTGAAAAAATGTCAAACTTAGAGAAGTTTTAAGAATATTACAAGGACTCTTTAAAGTCTTTCACCTGGGTTTATCAGTTGTTAATATTTTTGTACATTTACTTTTATCATATCCTCCCAACTCCTCCCTCCCTCCCTCCTCCTCCCTCCTTTCACTCTCTTCCAGAACAGTTTGTAAGTTTGCAGATATTATGCCCTTGACCTCTAAATATTCCAGTACTTATTTCTTAAGAAGGACATTCACTTAAATTACCACAGATTCAAAATTAGAAAATTTAACATCATTTCAATACTGTTATCTGTAGGTTTCATTTAAATCTCATAGTCATTCTAAAGTAATAAAACATTGTCAATAATTGGAAAAGTACCCGTAAATTAGTAAGTAAATGAAGCCAAAAAGAAAATGTGCGTGTTGATTTAAAACACAACAATATTCTGCATTACGTAAACTTCCTCTTATAATTACTAGAAGCTATCCTACAGATGTGTGAATATTTTCATCAAGGGAAAAGATGTAAATAAAAGGAATAATTATAATACAATAATTATATTTTAATTAATAAAATGATATCTGGGTATTGTCATATTTTCCAATTCTAAATTCAGGATATCTAGTCTTACAGAGTTAGACAAATCACATTGTCAACTCATTTAACAAAGCACCTATTGAAAACTAATAAGCCCTGGCTGGTGTAGCTCAGTGGATTGAGTGTGGGCCTGCTTTAAAAAAAAAAAAAACTAATAAAAAACAGCCGACTTGGAAAAAAGAACAAATAGGTAAGGACCCACCCCCGCAGAGCCGCCACACTGCACACCGTGGATCTTCTGTTTTAAACGAAGGGAATGTGGGAAACGCCCGGCGTCTAGGAAGGGAAGTGGGACTCTGGTCCTGCTGGTTTAAACTCAGGGAACACAGTGTTGGGGTCTCCTGTAGTCTCGGCCTGAGGCCTGAGTTTGGCAGTGGCTTCTGGGTGATAAGAGAAAACAGCCCAGACTGTAGTTATGCTTAGGGAGGTCCAGAGTTTCTAGGAATATTATAAAACAAAGACAAGGTGCTCTTAGAAGGTGAGAGTGGAATAGAGCTAACTATGAGAGTGATGGTCTGAGGCTGACATTTAATTTTTGGTGATCATTACCAGTTTTTATAGGTGCATGTAACATTCCAACATTTTATTTTATTTTATTTTTTAGTTACCAGAAGAAGGTAATCATTATTTCTGTTAGGAGGAGCTTACCTTTTCCCGTATCTATTGAAAGACATGAGCAGTTCAGTTCAACAAAGTATCCTGTGGGTACCAACTTACACAAAAATTACACTCTAATATCAACCCAAGCAAAGGTTTGGGGTCCTTTCATTGGCATGTAACAACAGATGGAATTGACCTTTGTTAGGAATAGAAAGAAATATGTAGAAAAATTCTTGTTTATTTTTAGATGTTTTAAAAAGGAATTAAGTAGCAAATACAGTTTTAAATGTTTGCCTGCCTAAATGACCTATATATCAGTGGTTCCCAGCTGTCAGTAGGGACCAGCGCTGGTCCAGTGTTTCGCTGGTCCAAGGCCAAAAATAAAGACAAAACAGCCAGCCAGTCTCCAGTCTTTTTCCTTTCCTGTTCTTTCCTTCTCTGCGTTTCTTTCCTCTTCTTTCTTCCTTTCTGTCATCTATCTATTCTAAGGCCACCAAGTATCTTTTCTTAGAAAGGACTGCCTTTATTCTGCTATTTTTTCTATATAAAAATGTAAAGAGTATGCAGTATTTTCTTTTAGGAACTAGTGGTGAGGATAGAAATTTGCCAGATAAAAAGTTAGCAACCCTATGTTGTCCCCCATCCTTTTTCTTACATGTACTTTTTGGTGAAATTCAACAGTCTAGGAACCACTGCAGGAAAGCAAGGACACAGCAGAAAGAGTTCTAGTTGAGAGGGTAGGACCTCCCCTACACCTTTGGGCAGCCTGCTAGGCCCCACTGGACCTCTTTCTTTAGGTGTAAAGAGTAATGATAGCTCCTGCCTTGAGGGTCATTTTGAGGAATGGATGAGATGTTACTTTGTATCAAAGTCCCTGGCCCATAATAACAGTCAGTAAGAGGAAGCTGTCAAAATTAGATCATGTGAACACACTTTATAAATTTTAAAGCACTATACAAATATAAGGTGCTGTTATTAGCTAGGATTTAAAATTTTAAAACATCAGTCAGATGATGAATAGCTTCCAAATTGAAAACGTATGCATTATCAAAGTAGCAGTAAATCTTTCACCATACAAGGCAAGTAAATGTTGCAAACAAAGCTGGCTTATTGTTCACAAGTTGGCATGAATTATACTGCAGGATATAGTCCCAGTTAGTTACATTGAGTGCTTCTTATCTATAAGGAGTGAACTTGGAAGAGATGTTTACTTTGAAACTGCTTGAAAATTTGCAAAGACGGCTCAAGTATAGAGTTTCTTTTTTCTTTCCTTTTTTTTTTATGTTTTCCTTTTACAGCCAAAGAAGCCGAAAGCCCCAGACAATCCATTTCACAGCATTGTTTCCAAGTGTTTCGAGCCTCATCTCTATGTGTATATCGAGTCCCAGGACAAGTGAGTGATGAACGTTTTGCTCTTTTCTATTGCATTTCTCCCTCCTGCGGTCATGGCTGGGCTTCCCAAGGGTGCAGCTCTTTCCAGAGGCTGAAGGAAGGCCTTGGCATGCCTGTGACCCTCCCGGGAAAACTGTTACGGATATTTTTATGTCTCTTGAATGTGATTTATTATGTCTATAAATCTAAAACGCCTGATTTTTGACTCTAATAAGGTCCCAAATGGATCCCAACACCGCCTTCCCGTGCGGGCACTGAGCCCTTGCAGAGCTGCATGTGTCAGCACGCAAGGCTTCACCGTGGCAGGCGCTGGGAGATGGAGAAAGCAAGCCTAATCTCTGATGTGTGTGTCTTCAAGTATAATTTGTTTAACTTTTCATTTCGAAATAATTTAGATTTACAAAAGAGTTGTAAAGCATTCTCATAGACCATTCCCCCAGAGAATGTTCACATTTTCCACAACCCTAGTCGTCAAAGTCAGGACAGTAACATTGTCTCGTTAATGTCCATTTTCTGGTCCAAGATCCCGTTGTGCATGTAGCTGTTGAGTCTCTGTAGCCTCTTTTAATCTTAAGTGGTTCCTCAGTCTCCGTTGTCTTTCACGACCTTGACGCTTCTGAAGAGTGTTGATCAGTCGTTTTGTACAATGCCCTTAATTTCAGTTTGACATTGCCCCTTGATTAAATCCAAGTTATGCAAGAATGCCGTAGAGGTCACGCTGCGTCCTCAGCACATCGTGTCAGGAGGCACATCACGTGGCTCTGTCCCATTACTTATGACACTGACTGATCACTCACTCTAAGTGGTGTCTGCCAGTGTGTGCTCTGTGCTGTGGAGCTGCTGTTTGTACAGTTACTGAGTCTGTCTGTGGGGGCGTACCTCGGGACTGTGTCAGTATCCTCTTTCTCATCACACTTTGCCCACTCACTCTGACATCCCTGGGTGCTTCCTGCCTGCAGTAATTACTTTTGTAGTGTTTACTGACCGTTGATTGTCTGAGGCCATCATTTCTTCTACATTCACTAATCAGAGTTCTTCTATTAGAAGAAGCTTCCCCTCCTCCCACAGTTGTTTGTTTATTTATGTCAGTATGGATTGATGGGTTCTTACCTTCTTTTAGGGATTATCATCCACTTAATTTATGTTCCTCTTACAAACTTAATGGCTCCAGAAAATGTGCAGAGCGGCCGCTGGAAGCAAGTTTCCTTACGGCCAGAAGAATACGTTTGCGTTCCAGTGGCCGCTGTTCAAGGGAAGGTGGAAGACCCCCTCTCATCTCTGAGTCTCTGCCCGCAGCCAAAGTATCCAGACCCTTCCACACTGGAAGGCAGATCTCGAAAAGGTCAAGTTTCTGAAACCGCCGAGCTGCCTGGAGACAGGCTGGCCCAGGCGCTGAAGGGAGGCCTGTGCCCTACAGAACCCACGTAGCAGGACCAGACAGTGGCTCTCACGGAGGGAACAGCAGCGGCTGGGAAAAAGTTCTCCAGGGAGGTCTCTGGGAAAGCATTTAGGCACTGAAATCCAGTCTCCCCTCCCCAACCTTTTTTAATGATTCTGTCATGGGTTAGCAAATCTTGTTTCCAAATATGTTGCAGAGGTAAACCATAAGATTAAGAGAATATTTCAAGTGGAATCACCACATGGAACATTGTTATTATTCATCTGCTTGATTTTATAGTTTCTACTCTTTTCCTCCCCAGCGACAAAATGCTTCATATTAAAATCCCAGAAAATGAACTTTGTAGAAGGCTTTCTACGTTAACAAAAACCTCCTTGCTGATGACCCCTACCCCTCCAAAAAAAGTCCCCTTGACATTTTTTGCCTCGTAACACCACAGTTTTCTTCCTGTTCTCTCTCCATTGGGTTCCTGTCTGCAGGCACTCAGGGTAGTGGTGACTGTCGCATCTCAGTCCTCCGAAAGCACCCCATCTTCTGCATTCAGAAAGTTTTATTACTAAGACACCCCAGAAAAGGCGAGAAAAAAAGATCAGTTGTTTGCCTACTAGATTGACAGGTCTTAAAGCAACCCACATGGATGACTGTTTTTGGACAAAGCCCCTTATCAACCCAAGTTCTCATTTTTAAAAAGGCTGAAAAGTGGCTGGGTCCAGGGTTTAAAGTACCTAGGAGACAACCACGTACCTTCCCCAAACCTGCCTGGTCTAAACAGTCATTTCTCTGAACTGTTACAATTCTGCTATCTACTTCTCTTCCCATGGCCCTGGTTCACATAGAGTGTACTCATTGTTCATGGTGCATTGGGCCAAGAGCCAGACCTCCCTTCCTTAGGGACTCTCCATTTCTCTATGAAAAATGAAGTGCTGGCCACTCATCCTGCCGTCTGGCCTCCCTGGGATATTTCCACAGCACGAGGGAAGTAGCGGAAGCTACTCGTAGGAGAACCGCGTAGGTTGTGCTGTTATCGCTCCAGAAAAAGCAGCACAAAGCTTGAAGCAGAAAATAGAATTCACAAAATCCACTTCCTCATCTGTTAAAGGAGAGAGTCAGACAAAATAATGCTCAAAGCAGTGGTTATTGACCTTTTCTGAGGCAGATCCCTTTGAGGACCTAATGAAAGCCAGAGACCTTCTTGCCAAAATAAATCTTTATAAACCCACACACTATTTTTTTAGTGCAATTTCAAGGGGTTCTTGAAAGCTCTTCCTCCCTTAAGTCAAAGAATCATAAGGCTGGGGAGAAACTCAGTTGGGGACTGGTTTTATACAAGTTACTACTCTTGTAGTTCTGACTCAAAAATCTTCAAAGGAGGAGAATCTCAGGCCATTCACAAGCTCCCAGATGACAGAGACCCAGCCCAGTGTGGTGGAGAGGACGCGGGCCTGGCTGCCGCACAGACCTGGGCCCGAGTCGGAGCCCTGCAGTCACTGGCCTGGGACCCCGGGTGTGGCACCTAACACCCGAGTGCCTTTCGTTCTCTCTGCGGTAAAGTTAATGACCCTGACCCCAGCCCTTTCACAGGATTAGTGGTGAGGATGAAATGCAGTGACACACGGGTACTTGGCACAAGTGAGTGGTGCTCAGGAACTGTGTCTGCTCTGCCCTCCTTTCCTCCCTCCCCCCCTTCCCCTCCCGTGATCCTGTTCTGGGCTCCGAGGTGGTTGGGCGGCCGGTGGCCCGCTCAGTGTTGCCAGCCTTCTATTGGGCCTGGCCTGAGGTCCATCCCCTCACCTCCCCAGCCTCCACCTGCACAGGGAAAATTCTGGTAGCATCCCCCCCAGCCAAAAGCCAAGCAGCTTCAGGAGAACTGCAGAGCCAGTACTCGGCAGGAGGCAGAAGTGGGGATGTCCCTGAAGCCGCCTCTTTAACAGGTTGGGCTAAGCTGGCGTTCTCTGCTTTGAGTAACTTTCTCAATTTTTTGTTCACGTTCAAAGAGGAAGTACATCTTCTGCCTTTGGGAATGTAGTGATTGTCTTCTGCTGACTCTTGTAGAAGAGATTTCTCTACATAGGCACTTTGTTCACTTCATTTGGGTACAGTCTCAGTCAAAGAAATTATTAGTGAGTGACTCCATTTCTGCCCGTTCTCCTGAGTTCCCTCGAATGACTTGTTGATACAGAGCTTCTCCTTCCTCTCTGGCTGCCTCAAGCTTGGGACAGTATTATACTAAATGCCAGACCTAATTTGATTTCACCAGTTTTCCCACTAATGTTTTTTTTTTTTTTTCTTATAGGATCCGTCATTATTTACATTAATGCTCAAATAGTCCCCGATTTGGCCATTTGAACCCCCTTCAGACTGGTTTTTCACCTCCTTTTACATGCCCCCGTCATTGTTTTGAGCACTTCTTTTCTTTTCTTTTTTTTTTAAAGATTTTATTTATTTATCTTAAGAGGAGAAGGGAAGGAGAGAAATATCAGTGTATGGTTGCCCTTCATGAGTCCCCTGCTGGGAACTGCTGGTTTCTCTGTAAATTCATTTCAGACATTCAGGATTATTACAAGAATTGTACATAGAGCCCCTGTGTATCCTTCACCTGGATTCCTCGGTTAACGGTTCTCTCTTCCCCTTCTCTCGTACACACTCACACTGGGGCACATACTCCCACATCCTGCACGTACGTACTTTTTCTGAGTGATACGAATTTTCACACTGCAGACAGGATCCCCCATTACACCTCAGTACTTCACTGTGTGTTTCCTCTAAGTAAGGATGCAGTCTGCGTAGCCACACCACAAACAGCAAAACCAGGAAATTAGCGTTGGCACAGTATTACCGTTTAACCCACGGGCCCCGCTGCATTGTATCAGTTGTCCTTTAAGATTTTATTTTTATTTATATTTAGAGAGGAAGGGAAGGAGAGAAACATCAATGTGTGGTTGCCTATTGTGTGCCCCCACGTGGGACCTGGTCTGCAACCCAGGCATGTGCCCTGACTGGGATTCAAACCAGTGACACTGTTTCTCAGCCCCCGCTCAATCCACTGAGCTGCGCCAGCCAGGGCTCCGGTCATGTTTTTAATAATCCAGAATTGATTCCAGGGTTATGGGTCACATGTACTTGTCTCTTTCTTCTCCTTCGGTCCAAAACAATAAGTCATCCTTTCTTTATCTGTCATGACCTTGAAGTCTGGAGAGTGCAGGCCAGTTGCTTTGTGGACTTTCTGCAGCGGTGGTGCTGCCTTCTCGTAACTCACGCCAGGAGGCACCCAGTGTCAGCTTGTCCCGCACTTGTGGTGTTCACTTTTATTACTCGGTTTACATGACATCTGCCAGTTCTTTCTATTTCTTGTTGAGTAATTAATTTAATTGGTGCCAGGAGAAATTTTGAAACCATATAAATAGCCTTTTTCTCATATTTCACTGATTTATTTTACCATCTGAATTATTTATTACTGACATAGTTGTCAAAAGATGATTTTTCTCATTCTGTCATTTCTCCTGTATTTATTAATTGGCATCATATTTTAAGCAAAAGCTTTCTCTTCTCCCCATTTACTTATGATAGGGACTCACAGATTTCTATTTCATTTAATGGGTTATAGCCATAATTACCTCTTTTTAGCTTTATATTGTAATAAAGTTAGACTTATAGAAAAATTCACCCTCTCTGGTATGGCTCAGTGGATCAAGTGCTGGCCTGCAAATTAAAGGGTTACCGGTTCCATCCCCAGTCAGGGCACATGCCTGGGTTTCAGGCCAGGTCCCCAGCAGGGGGCGTGCAAGAGGCAACCACACACTGATGTTTCTCTCTCTTTCTCCCCTCCTTCTGCTCTCTCTAAAAATAAATAAAAATTAAAATCTTAAATTTTTTTTAATTTCAAAAATAGTACAGATTTCCCATATTCCCTTCTCCCAGGTTCCCCTAATATTACCATCTTACATAACCATAGTACAGTTGTCAAAGCCAGCAAGCTAAATGTTGGTACAATATTATACTAAATGCCAGACCTAATTTGGATTTCACCAATTTTCCCACTGTATTTTTTTTCTTACAGGATCCATCATTATTTATGTTAATGCTCAAATAGTCCCCAGTTTGGCCATTTGAACCCCCTTCAGGCTGGTTTTTCACCTTCTTTTACATGCCCCATCATCGTTTTTGAGCGCTTCTTTTCTGGCACAGCCAAACGCACCAGGCCCATCGTGTGCCTTCCGACCTCGGTCCCGGGGCATTCGCCTTTTTAGGATCCCTTGTTCCTTCGGTGGGAATGGTATTTAGAAACTAAGTTCTGGGTACATGGTATGTTCATTACTGCTTAGGTGTCCTGCTTGTAGGTCCTCTCACTGAGAAGCTAAGAAATATACATACATGTACATACACACGCTTCTATTATCTATTTTTATACCTCTTTCTGTAATAAAACTGGTGAGCTTATGCTGATACCTCCAATTCTAATCGAATCATGTTTTCATTTTTTTAGCTTCCTCCTTTACATGTCTGTAACTGCCTTCTACAGCAGTAAGAAACTTAGTTCCCAGTATCCTCCCCACATTTACTTATTCGTTCCATTTACCTCTATGTAACCCATCTCCCAGCTGGGCCCACGCCAGACCTTGGCTCCCCAATCCCACAGGCCATACCAGAGCCAAATCCTTGGCCCCAACTCAAAGGAAGGGAGGAGGGTTACCAATTAGTTTGAGTGCCTTGAATTAACAAGTTCGGTAACTTCCGGGGGGACCTAAGGTGCTTTGTCCATGCCGACCTCGTTGTCAGCTTTTTCTGCCATCTGTCAGCTGACTGCCATCTTCCTCCCCAGTGCCAACACCCCTTTACTTCCCACTTGAATGTTGTTTCTGTAAATGCCAAGTGCAGATCCACCAGAAGAAACTGCCCTGCTCGTCCATAGAGAAGAGTGGTCTGCAGTGTGGTTTTTCTTCTCATTAGGTTCTGATTTTTCCCTCCAGCGATGCTGCTCTGCAGTCGTCTTTATTCCCAGGTCATGTATTCAGCAGTGGACTCCCAGCAGCATTTCACACGCACCCCTGCAGTGCTTACACAGGTCTGGGGCAAAAGCTCAAGCTGTAGGGAAGAGCGGGGGAAAGATCCCAGCTCAGCCCCCACCTGTTTCTTCACGCTGGAGAGAAAAATGAATAACAGCAATATTATACACCATACATCTGTATAGAGCTTTACAGTTTTGAAATCAAAGTGCAGTGTAGTGAGCAGATAGAGCTTAGCTTTAGAGTCAGATGGACCCAAGTTCAAATTCCCACTTGGTAAATTCTGTGACTTAGGGAAAATGGTATTTTTTCCCCTCAGCTTCTGTTTCTTTCATACAATGGGGATAATAGGGCCTTTTCTACTTAGGTCTCTTGTGAGGATTAAACAAGATTGTATGTGTAATGCACCCAGCACATGCCTAGTCTGTAGGCCTAGAGCTCCAGTGGGCGAGAGAGACCAGAGAAAGACGGCAGCACGCAGCACGAAGGGGTAGAGACACGAATAGTTTGCAGTGGAAATTCAGAGGATCGTGAACCAAACCACAGGCAGCCTTTCTCATTCCTGTCTTCCGTCTCAGCCGGCCCCTCTCCTTTCCGTCCTCTCTTCCTCGCACCATATCTGTGCTCACTCTGACTCCGTGCCTTCATTCTCTCACCTGAATCTGCTGTGAAACTTTTCTCTCTAGTGTCTGCTAATTCCTTAGTCTAAAACAAATTGCTGCCCTGGCTGGTGTGGTTCAGTGGATTGAGCACCAGCCTGTCAACCACAGGGTTGCCGGTTCGATTCCCAGTCGGGGCACATGCCTGGCTGGGCCTTCAGTGGGGGGCGTGTGAGAGGCAACCACACATTGATCTTTCTCTTTCTCTCTTTCTCCCTCCCTTCTCCTCTGTCTAATTATAAAATAAATAAAATGTTAAAAAAAATGAAACAAATTGCTCATTTCGTGTATACTGCAAAATCAGTGTTTTGGTGCTATCTGGGGATCTAACTATCATATAAGTTTCCTACCTCCCCAAGTACATCAGAGCTTCTAACAGGCAGGCACTGTGCCTTAACCCAGCAGCCCCTCGATCCGAACTTGACCCTTCGCTCTCTCTCACGAGATCGTGAATGCCTTAGGGTACAAAGACGCCTCTTGGTGATCCCAGTCCACGGAAGGGCGAGTGTGCCTCACGTCCCTTTTCCCCAGCAGTCCTCCAAGAGGACCTTACCAGGACTTGGGGCAGTGTTTGGTGCTCGGAGGAAATGATATCCTTTCCTTTTTCGTTGCCGTTGTTATTGTTGAACTCATTTATATCTTATACTTACAACCCATGACCAGCTGGGTCATTCATTCAAACTAATGAAACCTTGCCCGTTCCCACTGGGGTGTAGCTTTTACTGTTTGCTTGTATGAAATGCTAATGGCTTGTTTTCTAATGTCTGGTACGGCACAGGGTGTGCTGATGCGCAGAGTGGAGGGTGGAAGGGGGAGGTTTGCTCTGGTTTGTTTCTCATCCATGTCAGAAAACAATGTCAGAAGTCACCTGGTAGACATTCTGCAAAATATAAAAGTCTTTAGATTGTTTCCCAGTGGAAATTTTCTTTATGATGTATGATCATAATTAATTTATAATCGTGCCCATCAGGTCGGCTCTGAAATAGGTGGTAGGTGAATAAGTATCCTGACTTCAGCTTTTAGGGGAATCAGGTAAATGGTTAAAGTAAAAACACTTCAGGGCTCTGGTCCCTGTTTCGGTTAGTACTATGGGTTTGGAAATTGGAATTTTTCTCATAAAAAGATTTTTGGCTTCTGTTACATGCCCTCCTCCACTCCACCAGCCCCCACTCCCTCTCCGCACTCCCACCCCTTAGGAGCAAAGTGTGGAGGTCAACCAGCTGACTCTGTACTGGGCATAATTGGGAGATAAAGCTCCCACGTCAGCATGAGGCGTGGACCCGGAGGGAGCAGCAGCAATACAAATGTGACCCCTACTCTCAAGGAGCTTATAGTAACATATGTGAAACAGAGAAGAAGGTTCTTCCACTGTGTAGCAAGCAGCTTTCACCTTTTGTACTAACTTCAACTTGTTAGAAAAACAATTCTGAAATTGCACCAAAGATTAGTGGAAGATTGCCATTATTAATGGGCATTACTGCCACGGGCCCAGGATGGGAGACAGTCGACGTGTTTTATGAGTATTTGATAACCTTGCGGTGTATATTTAAGTGTTAACAAATAACGCGTTAGTGTGTCACATATGACAGGCGTTGAGAGGGAGGTAGAGGATTGTTGCGAGTAGGCGTTGCCTGGCCGCACCCCGGGCTGAGTGGAGAAGTGGCGGGAGAACATCAGGGCAGAGGAGGCAGCCAGGCAAAGGCACAGAGTCGGAAATCAGACGGAGCAGGGGCAGCTGAGGGGAGTCTGAAGGGGCTCCGTGAGGAGGGCGGGAGATGAAATGGAAGGGTTGGGCAAGAAGAGGTGGTGAGGAACGGGGGTGGGGACCCCGGAGTGCCTCCCTGCTGCTGACCAGCACCGCAAAGGCCCGGCCTAGGCGTGAAGTTCTTTGAGGGCAGAACAGCTGCATCTGGACATAATAAACTTTCAACAACAAAAGCTCTCGAGTAAAATGTCAATTTTCTCCTATTCCTGCTAATTGATGCTGTGTGTGGTTTTTGTCTTTTTCTTCCTGACTGTTATATACATACATTTTTAAAGCACAGCTGGATCCCCGTAGCTTTAGACAGCCACCTACAAAGATGCAAAATGTCAAGAGGGGCGTGGACACGCCCTCCCATTTTTTAGGCTGCACAACCGTGCAGGGAACAACCCATACGGCCCTGCTGGATTCTCACTGCGTTCTCACCCCCAGGGCTGACTCACGGTGACTGAAGCAAAGGCAGGGATATTTGAATGGGGAGTGGGAGAAGACTGCAGCCATCATCACCTCCGTGACCTGGAGCAAGCCTGAAGCTGCTCCAACCCTCTCTTCCCCCAAGACTTGCTATGCCTTTCTTAGTGTGGAAATTTTAAGAAAAATCTGCCTTAAAGGAGAAAGAAATCATTGTAGTATTTCTTTGTAGTTTCCCTTTGTTTCGGCATCTATCTTGAAGGCACATTTAGGCTAATGATTCCGAAATATCTGCTGACGTCATAACCTGTTTGTGTTTTAGGAGGTGGTAGGGTAGAGTGGTCAAAAGCGTGAGGTTTGGAGCCAGGCTGCTTGGTTTTGAATTCTGGCTCCACCACTCTCTTGCCGTATGACCTTGAACAAAGCCCTTAACTTGTCTGTACTTTGCTTTTTGAAAATGAGGCTAGTAATAGTACCTATTTTATAAGGTTATCATGAAGATGAAGTGAAGTTCACTAAAATGATGCCTAAAATGCTGACATAGTGCCTGGTGTGTCATGGAGATTGAGAAAACGATTACCGTCACTATTCAGGGTTGGGGTTTTCATCTGTGGAAAGGGGAGATGGTCCTAATATTGTATATAGTGGGACCAGTGCCTGCACTGAAGTAAGTGGTGGATCCTGGGCTCAGCTGTGCTGCTAAATTGTGTAACAGACTTTCTAGGCCTTAATTTTTTCGTCTCTTAGAGGGTTCAATAATGCTTCATCTCCCTCACGGGGGGCTGAGGGCTATATGTGATCATAAAACGCCTTGAAAAGCATAAAGCAGCACGCAGATGCCACATTTCATTGCTGCTGCTGCTGTAGGAGCAATGGTTCCGACAGCAATGGTAGGAGCAATGGTTTATCAGTGGTTCCGACACTGATAAAAATGAGTCTCACCTTAAATGCAAAAAAGCACTAGGAACCAGTTCCTTGTGGCAGTCAGGCACATTTATTTGCTTTATCTTTCCTGAAACAAAATAACACTTCAGGTTTTCTTCCTCCTAGAAACCTTGGAGAGCTGATAGATCGGTTTGTGACCGATTTCAAAGCTCAGGGCCCCCCTAAGCCCAACACCGATGAAGGGGGTGCGGTGCTGCCCAGCTGTGCCGACCTCTTTGTCTACTACAAGAAGTGCATGGTGCAGTGCTCTCAGCTCAGCACCGGGGAGCCGATGATCGCCCTGACCACCATCTTCCAGAAGTACCTCCGAGAATACGCCTGGAAAATCCTCTCTGGCAACCTGCCCAAGTGAGTCCTGTTCCTCCTGGTGGAGTGAAGTGAGATTCTAAACATACCTAAATATGGTAATCTTTAAGGAAATCCACTCTGAAGTTGTTTACTGAACTGCTAAGAGTATCAAGGAGGAAAATACCCTAATTGAGTTCCCGAAGGTCTGAGATTATTTACTCTCCAAATGAGATTCCACATCTGATCTTGGAGGAAATGCCTACACTGGCTGCCAGCTTAGCTCAGCTCTTTCCGCAGTGGACTCAGGGGAGTCGGCCCATGGTACAGGGTGGGGCGAAAGTAGGCTTACAGTTGTTCGTGTGGAGAATAATGCAATAATTAATCAATAATAGTAAAAGAATGAACTCTTGTTTCGTGTATTCAGACTGTATACCTACCTTTTCCCCACCCTGTATATGTATTTAATTTACATAGATTCAAAGATGGGTACATGGCCAAAAAAGTAAGTAGGGTGGCTGTGGAAATAGCTTTTAAACGGCATGGGCAATTTCATTAAGGCCCATGAGAGTGTATCCTGGGATGATAAGTAGATGAGGGGCACGAGCCTACTTTCCCTCGGTCTGATTACGTTCCAGAGTCTGCCCTGTAGCAGGTGTATCTTGCTGTGCAGGTCAGAGTCTAACGTTTAAGGACACAGTGAGATTTAGGGGTGGGGACTGCATAGCACAGCTCTTAATTAGAGTGACATCGCCGTATTCACTGGGGCAAATAGAATGTTATTATATTACTTATTACTCAAAATAAATGAGTCATTCAACTAGAGTTTTTGGTGTTTTGGTTATACTATAGCAATTTCTATTGTGATTGACTATGATCTAAGGTAATACTTCAGAATTTAATAATTATAAATCATCCCCATGGCTGTATTCAACAGAACAGAATTAGTTTGTCATCATCACTAAAATGTGTCGTATATAGGACTATTACATTATCTGGAGGAAAGACAATAAAATCCCTGTGCTCTAAAGAGATTTGAAGTAGCAGATATGTTTTATTAATGAGAATTTCTTTAACCATGATAAAAAATTATTCTAAAATTTTTAGTAACTTTTGTCCTGATTATCAAAATAAAAGAAGTAGAAGGCACAGAAAAACACAAAGATTAAAAGCAAAAATCACCTATAACCTCACCATCTAGAGAAAACAAGTCTAACTATTCGCTATATATTTTCATATATATATGTATGTGTGTATATCTATATACATATACATAGATGTACACACATACAGTATATGATTGTGTCTTTTGTTTGTGTAACAGAGTTGGTACTATACTGCTTACAGTTTTATACCTTACTGCTTCTCTTAACATCACACTGGGAGCGTTTTCCCATGTGCGTTAGCCAGTGTCTCAGCAGGAAATAAGTGGTGTACTCAGCTGGGATGTTGTTAGAAGTAAAGCAGCTGTGTATTCACAGAAATGGGGGCAAGGTATTATAAAAGGAACCAGCAGAGGATTATGAAGCATCCAAACACTAGCGGGTAATTGTTCCTACTCTGAGACTTACTTGTGAGCTCGGGCTGTCGACAGAGGTCTGCCCCATAGAAACTGTAGTCCTAGCGGGTCCATCACGGCGGGCACCGCCCTGAGGCACAGGGAGCTGGAGAACCAGCTGTTGTTCAGACTTCTCTCTCCTCTACCTCCCGGCTTCCTGCTGCGTCTCCCATTGGCTGGACCTCACAGGAGGCCTGAAGGCCAAGTAGCCTGGGTGATGAGTCTGGGAAGTCAGTCTCCCGGGCCATAGAGAAGGGAAGAAAAGAGCAGGGAATGGATGTGGGAGGCCAACAGAAAATGGTGGGCACTCACAACAATAAATATTCATCAAAACACTTTTAATGATGCCATGGCAATCAAACATATAGAAGAACCCGGGTTAACTTCTGAAATTCTGAGGGATCATTTTCTTAATTGATTATTTAGGTTGGGTTCACTATTTGGTTATTTTAAATAATACTCAGAATAGCACCCTTGAACAGAAGTGGAACTACTGGGTCAAATCATCAGGACATTTTTTTAAGCTCCTGAAATATACCTCCAGGAAGTTTGTACGATGTGACACTCCTACCCCACAGCAGACAGGAGTGCCAGTCCTCACACTCTTGCCAGTGCTGGGAATTAAAATGTTTCAAATCTTTGATTATCAGGAAAACTGGGCAGAAGATTTTAAATTTTTTAATTGATTTTGAGAGACACATCAATTTGTTGTTCCACTAATTTATGCATTTATTGGTTGCATGTGCCCTGACCAGGGATCGAACCCACAACCTTGGCATATCAGGATGACGCTACAACTAATTGAGCCACCCAAAGTAATGGAATGGGCAGGGTTTTTTAAAGGAGAATTTTCTCTTATTTTTAAAGTAAATGCCATTGAATTCTATTTCTTTTTAAAAAATAGACTCACGGTTAAAATAGCAGGAAGTTTACGACTACATTTTGATGTTTTATGAACACGTGATTAGATTGGTAGGAGGGGATGAGATGCCTTTTGGTTTCTTGAGGTGATCAGGAGTTTGGGGAGGAACCATGTCTTAACATTTACTTTTGGACCCCACCACAAGCACAACATACAGATTTCTGTGCAGAATTTGCTCAACTGAGAGAAACAATTCAGGGTAATCTTGAGCCCAAGAGCTGCAGATTATCCTGAATGAGCTCTACAGATCAGGAAATTCCAAGCTGAGCAGAGAGTCTGTTCGGCAGCCTTCTCTGCGCATATCCGAGTCATCACAGGAATGTGACTGACCGCTGGCCCACTGTTGGGGTCCTCTCTTCCTATTTCTGGTGGTCAAGGCAAGGTCAGTAGGAAAGGACTCATTGTGTATGGATTTATTTGGGCCACGTCCAGCCTTTACTTCCCCCTTTTCTTTGTCTTAAGATGTGCAGTTTCCAGTTCAGGAACCAAGTGAGAAGCCCCAGCCTGACTACTGCCTGTTCATTTTCCTCAGAACCACAAGCAGCAGTGGAGGGCTGACCATCAGTAGCCTCCTCAAGGAAAAGGAGGGCTCAGAAGTAGCCAAGTTCACTTTAGAGGAACTCTGCCTCATCTGCAGCATCCTGAGCACAGCAGAGTACTGTCTGGCCACTACCCAGCAGGTGAGCCACCCTGGCTGCCCACTCTCCACTTCCTTTTGCTGAACTATTTAGGCCACTTAGATCAGTTGCTAGGAGTATGGACCCTAATAAGGCCACATAAAACCTGGGTAGACCAGTTGGCCTCCCATAGAGGAAAAACTAACTGTCTAGCCAGAAGACAGCTGTCTTACAGAAGGGCCTTGTTGAAGGAGCCTAAGCAAGAAAGTGTGATTGATCTCTTCCCCAGAGTTATGTAAGTTACATAAAGGGCATTCCCCCTAAAAAGTAGGTCAGTAGTCCTGTCTCTTGTATGAGACAAGCAGGAGTAAACTTAAGGGTACTAGGACCCAGCCTTTGGTGGTGATGAGTCACAACCAGTTACTCCATTCTCAGAAGTATTACTAGGCTCAGCAGAATCCTCTGGGCTTTTATGTGTCTCCTGGAATTTACATAGCAGTCTCAATCTGCGTAAACAAATAACCATTGTTTGGATGTTGACGTTCAGGAACTGTGAAGCAGGAAAGGGTGATGGCTCTACCAGAGTTCCCCAGGAAAACCAGGAAGAACCAGAATAATGTTCCATTCAGCCTTAGATGTGGGATTAGAAGTTCCTGTTCACATTTGATCTGGAATTCATCTAAGGCCAAGGCAAAAAAAAAAAGTAATTGGGGAAGGTTCTGCTCTTCCCATCTTTGGAGTTTATTGTTTACACGTGTCTAGATCAGAGGAAGTCAGTCATAAATTATGGTGCAGACAGGACAGCTTGGAGCACCTGTGAGCTAAAGCAAGCAGACAGGAACCCAAATAAGAAGTCGTGCCCCCCAAACTTCACAGTTGGGGCTAAGCTGGCCAGAGGCAAAGGCCATTCCATGCTCTGCTTGGCGACATGGTTATATTGAGTCACACAGGGAAAGATCTGCGAAGGTTTGGCCTTGGAGCCTGGAGCCAGAGACAGTGATCCATTTAATCCCCAGAGCTCCCAGGGCAGGATGGCATTTGATCCGTGAGGACCTCCAAGGTGGGGTCACAGTCTTTGGTGAAGAAACACCATTTAACTATTTTGTGTGGGCTCAGAATGAGGAAGAGTACACACATGTAAATAATAGTATTTTAAAAGTAGAATAACTGTGGTACCAAAAAAAAAAGCTATAAAAATAATGACTCAATCCCATCACCCTCAAATAATCATGTTAGTAATTTGGAGGGGTTTTCCCCTCTGTTGGTTTTCATCAACACAGTTTTGTATGCTATGATCTTCACTAAATTTTCATATTCTTTTGTTTCGTTAACATTGTAGCGTTAGCATTTCTCCTGTTGCTATAATGTCTTCATTATGATCATTGTTACGACGACATAATATTCCATTAAGGTGCATACTATAAATTATTCAACAGTATCTCTGATCATTTTCACGCTGCCTCAAGTTTTTACTTTTATAAGTAATCCTACGAAGAACACCTAATGTTTTACACTATTTTTCTAGAACAGCATCTCAGAAGTTCTAGAAGTGTTAGTAGATCAGAGACCAGTTTAATGACTCATGATAGGAGTAGCCATTTTTTTGTTATTTAACGAAAATTGTTTTTCATTATAAACAATTATAATGAAAAGGTTATAATTATAAAAGTAAATGCATTCTTAGCCCCTATACTGTGATCTATAAATACCATTTTCCACTGAAAGGAACCATAGATTCTTCCAGAAATGACTAATCCCAGGTTTGGGTAGGAAATGTGCAAGATAAGTCTAGAACATCAAGTAATACAAAAAGCAAGAAAACATCAAAGGCTGTGAGAGCCATTTCAAAAGGACTCACTCGGGAGCTGTAGTGTGTTTCATGTACAAAGAGACATGTCCAGGCCCTAACCCCCACTACCAGTGAATGTGACCCTATTTGGAAATAGGATTTGTTTTTCTTCCTATACTTCCTTAAGTACAGGAAGATGTACTTAAGTAAGGATCTGAAGATGAGATCATCTCGCATTTAGGGGAGCCCTGAATCCAATGACTGGATCATTAGCGAGGAGAGGGGGGGGTTAACACTCAGAGATACAGGGAAGAAGGACATGTGAAGATGGAGGCGGAGATTGGACTGACACACCTGCAAGCTAAGGAAAACCAAAGATTGCCGGCAACTACAGTGAGATAGAACAGAGGCATGAACAGTTTCTTCCTCAGAACCTCCAGAGGGAACCATCCAGCCAACACCTTGCTTCTGGACTTTGGCCCCGAGAACTGAGAGCCAACTGCTGCTGTAGGTCCCTGCGTGTGTGTGCAGCGATTTGTTATGGTGGCCCCAGGAAACTCGAGCAGCAGCCGACCTGAGTAAGCCCCAGGGTCAGAGATGGGACAGATAAACATCAGTGAGAGTATGAACTACGGTGGACTGAAACATCAATATGATCCAATCTGTCTGATTATAAAGATTTTTTAAAAATTCATATATCACCTTTGAAGATACTAAGGAACCATGGATATGAATTCATACTGGTAAATAAAGGGGAAGTTCTTATCCTGCCTTTCCTATCTGACTTGTACCTCGGGAGAACCAAGTAATTGACAATGGGAAGTACCTCTTTAGGACAGAATTTTAGTTAATAAATGAAGAAGAAAAAAGTAGGATATCATTCTTTTTTACAACTCCTAGTAGAATAACAGATCTGGGAATTGACCATCAATGGCTGCTGATATTACAAAAGAGAGACAGCCAAACATCACTGGGTACCCACTGATTAGAAGTATGCAGCACCGTCATGAAGTAGTTTTCTGAAAAGGAAGAAAGAACCTGAATCTGCCCAAGCTTCTGCAGTTAACCCTTGAACAGCACGGGGTTAAGGGTACAGGCACTCCCAGCCAACCCTGCACACAGTCAAAAATTCATGTGTACCTTTTGACTCTCCAAAAAAAGTAAGCTAGAAGAAAGCTAATTAAGATTATCAAAAGGAAGATAAGTCTTTACTTCAAGGGACAAGGGAACATGTTAGTTAATATCTATGGATGCAACCAGCAAAATCCAAACTATGGGAGGAATCCACAGGCCAAACAACCCAGTTTCCTTTAAAAAATTGCAGGGGTTGGGGGTGGGCAAAAATATGGAAGAAGAGACCAGAGACTTTTAAGAATCCAAGCATTGAAGAATTGGAAAAAATAAAAAATTTAAAATGTCAGTAATTATGAATATTGACTCACTAATTATAACACCATTACACTTAACATTTGCATGGGATATTTTCATTCATTCATTCAAGAGATCTTTTTTTTTAAAGATTTTATTTATTTTTAGAGAGGGTGGAAGGGAGGGAGAAAGAGAGCTAGAGAAGCATCACTGTATAAGAGAAACATCCATGGGTTGCCTCTTGCACACCCCCGGCTAGGGACCTGGCCCACAACCCAGGTGTGTGCCCTGACCAGGGATCAAACCAGCAACCCTTTGGTTCACAGGCCAATGCTCAATCCACTGAGCCACACCAGCCAGGGTTGTTAAGGAGCTCTTTATGAAGCACTTATATATGTAGTTAATTAACAGTGATGAACAAAGTAGCCGAGTTTCTTTCTGTCATGGAACTAAGAACTGATGGGGGAGCCAGATAATTGATATATGTAAGCCAAGCTGTAACTTCAGTTTTGTGGTAAGTGCTAAGAAGCTGCAGTGCTAGTTAGGGAGTTGCCCACAGGAGTGGAGTGGTCAAGAAGGGCCTCTGAGGAGAGGGCATTGGAGCAGAGACCTGAGGGTTGGGAAGGAGACCTCCAAGTGAGGGAGGAGCTTAGAAGGGTCAGAAGGGCTGGGGAGGGGGCAGAACGAGGGAGTTTTTTCAGGGTGAGGAAGTAGAAGTATAATGGCCCTGAGCGGAAACGGACTTCAGTATTTCTAAAACTTTAACTGGGCAATGTAGCTGAAGCCGAGGCAGCAAGGGGGAAAGCTGTAAGTGGGCAGGAGAATGGACAGCACCCAGATCATGGTTAGAAGTTTGGATTTTATTTTCAGTGTAGTAGGAAGAGGCTGCCAAAGAGTTGAAGCATTCATTGTAAGCCTGTCCCGTCGTTTGTCTTATACTGGTAAGACAGAAATACAAATAAACGTGCAGATTGTTTCTAGGTTTGCAGTAACAGACAACACTCGAACGTGAGCTAAAAGAGAACAAGGTCTCACTGTTTGGTCCATAACTCCCTTGCTCAGTTACAGAGCCCGGTACAAAATGGGTTTTTAGTAAATATTGGTTGAGTGAGTGAATGAGCGCTGCAAACAATACTTGCATATCTTTGTACATTGTTCTCTTTACTCCATTGAAATACTTTTCTAGATGTGAATAAAGGGTGGTTATTTAGTGTTTTGCTTTTTAAATAAATTGCCTTCCAAAAAAGATTACATTAATTTATATACCCCAAACAGTATTTTTTTAACTCAAGACAAAACATTCAGTATTCTTAGAGTTCGTGTAATAAATAAGTCTGGGAGTGCGAGGTGAGTCAGTTCCCGGGATGTTGCAATTCCTGATCGGGTGTATTTTCCTTTGAGGCAGCTGGGAGCATGGCCGGTGTTTTCCTCCTAGGCTGTAAACTGCTGAAGGCAGGGACTGCTGCTTTTCTTTGCCTCTGTATCCCCAGCACCTTTACACAGTGGGTGGTGTGTAGGAGCACTCAGTGAGCACTTTAACACTGATTTTATTGCCACCCACAGCCAGAGGTTTCCCACGTTGAGGAGTGAGCCTGCAGTTGACGGGGGCTGGGAGTATCCTAAACCCCGGGGTGTTTTTTTAATTAGTGAAGTGCATTTTCAGTGTGTCATAAGAAACAATTACAGCCTAGTGCTAGAGGGCACAGGTTCTGGAGGAAGTGATTCCTGATCCTTCCACTTCCTGTCTTGGGTGGTCACTCCTCCATCTCCTCATCCTTACGTAACCTGGGGATAATAAAAGAATCTTTCTCATGGAGCCATGAGAATTAAATGAGTCCACGAATGAAAAGTGCCTGGAATTATGCCCAAATCATCAAACTCGGTCAATGTTAAGTATTCTTATTAAGGTACTCATTTGGATAATCATTAAGCACGTTGTTCTCTTATTTTCTAATAGCTAGAAGAAAAACTCAAAGAAAAAGTTGACGTAAGTCTGACCGAACGGATCAATCTGACTGGAGAAATGGACACGTTCAGCACGTATGTACCTGCACACAGTTGCCCAAGGCCTGCCCTTCGCAAAGCAGCATGTCTCAGGTTGTAGGCTTTAGGGCACTACTGAACCTGAGAGGTTTCCAGGGCTTTCGTTTGGATCGGGATTGTTAACCACTAGCAACTACGAAGAAGCATTAGAAGCCGGTCAGCCCCTCGGTTTTAATTGTTTCGCTATTAGAATAACAAAAGGGAAGAAAGCCTCTCTTGGCCCTCCCTGAAGGGAGGTCAGGTCCAAGGCCTCCTGTCTGCTTTCCTAAATCCACACAGGACCAGCCCACCTCCAGTGATTTAGAATATAATGTGTAAGCAGCCAGATCTGAGGCATGTGCGCACGCGTGCGTGTGTGCGTGTCAGGAGGATGTCTGTCCCAGAAGTTCAGACTGAAAAGCTTTCTTGAGGTAGTTCTTTCGTTGCCTTGCAGTATTTACTTTTGCTGTGGTCATTAAGAGACTAGGATAGACCATGCTTTCTCATCCACCACTTTTTGAGGACAAAGTAAAGTTTTCTTCTCAAACTATTTTCTCTTTTTTTAATGTTTTTATTTATTTTTAGAGAGAAGGGAAGGGACGGAGAAAGAGAGGGAGAGAAACATCAATGTGTAGTTGCCTCTCATGCACCACCTACAGGGGACCTGGCCTGAAACCCAGACGTGTGCTGTGACTGGGAATCTAACCAGCGACCCTTTGGTTCCAAGGCCAGCACTCAGTCCATTGAGCCACACCAGCCAGGGCTTCCCTCCTTTTCTCAACTTCCTTTTTTCCAAGTTCTGATTTAAACATGTTGGCCCTGGCTGGTGTAGCTCCATGGATTGAGCGTGGGCCTGTGAACTAAAGGGTTGCCAGTTCAACTCCCAGTCAGGACATATGCCTGGGTTGCAGGTCAGGTACCCTGGGGGTGCATGAGAGGCAACCACACATTGATGTTTCTCTTTCTCCTTTCCTTACCTTCACTCTAAAAATAAATAAATAAAATATTTTTAAAAAATAAAGATTTTGGCAAACAGGTATTTTTGGAGGTGGAAATGGAAGAAGGATTCTGGGTGTAGCGAATAGGGAGGCTAGCTGTGGAATTTTACGTCCAGTGGAGACACAAACCTGAATGAGACCAGCACATGCAACAAGAATAAAGAAAGAGCCAAATGCTCCTCGTTGTCACTAAATCTTTTTTGAAACGAAACTTGAGTTTTCTCAGTTACTGATGAAATGATGACTCTCATTTCACACAGGTGCCTCAAAATTTGGAAGGGGCTATGTCATTTAAGAAGTCATATTTTAAAAAAGTTGTAACCTAGTCATTTGCTTGATTTGCAGTGTCATCTCTAGCAGCATCCAGTTGTTGGTTCAGGACCTGGATGCTGCCTGCGACCCTGCGCTGACTGCCATGAGCAAGGTAAGGGTTCAGGACGTTCTGCTTCCTACATGTCCAGGAGGGACCGCAGATGGCTTCCTTCAGCCCTTGTCTAGCTTCTTCAGGCTCTTCGGTGCTTAAAGTGCTTAGGAGGAGAAGGGAAGACCCGGTCCAGGAGTTTCCCACGGCGCTCAGTTTATCTTGCACCTTAGGTCAATTGCTTGTCCTCTGAGAACAAGACAGGGAGCAGGTGTATTTGGTAAGTCTCAAGATGTTAACTCTGATTAGCATCTGACAGATGCTGATGAAAACCGTAAGTGGTCTCACCAGAGTGGGCGTTCTTGTTGGAAACTTCTGGCTCATGTCTTTGCTGCACACTGAGGTTTTTCCATCTCTTTCTGAGCTCTGGTGCCAACGCAGGACTGTTTGACCAGGTTGTGGACCCTGGTGTTTTGTTATCATGGCTGCGCATCCATCAGCCCTCGAGTTTCCTCCTTCAGCACGTACCCCATGCTGCCTTGTGTTGCTGTTTGGTTTTTGTGTACCTGTGTCTTTTCTTTCTAAATGTAAATTCCTTGACTGCATGGACCATATAGAACACAGAAGACTTACATGTTTGTTGATAAATTGAGTTGGAAACAGGCAATTCTCTATTGATTTCTCAGCTAAATAACATGAAGCTACCCACTCTAGAACCTTGTAGGTCAGCAAACTGCAATCCATGGGCCACATTAGGTCCATTTCCCATTGTATAAATAAAGGGGTTTTTTTTATTACAAATAGAGGTTTTTATTTGTCACCATTAAGTCTGAATTTTGAACAGATTCTAGGACTTGGGGGCTTATATCCATCAGCTTGTTCAACTCTAGCTTTTGCAGAGCTGCTCCCTTCACTGTGAAGCTCCATGAGTTTTCCCAGTTCAAACTTGGGCTCATTTTTACTTTTCTAACAAAGACTTCATGGAACAGATAAATAGATTGGCAAGGCTTTTTTATGTCTTTTCCAATGCTTTTTGGAATCAATTTATTGACCACTTCTTTCAAGTCATTCATCTGCATGATTTCCAGATTCGGCAAACCTGTCGATGCTGAACATGAGAGGTATTCCAAATCCATTATTGCATTTTTTAGTGAAACCAACACATAGTAGATGAAGCAAATAACATCGGGAGTCTTGACAGCAACATGAGCTTCAGTCACGGTCTGCCATTTGTTAACGAAGGAGCACACTTTGTCTCCGTGGTAAGATCCTTGCCATGGAAATTAGTTAGGCAGTATTTCCCCTGAACATCTTAGCCTGAATTTTCTAAACGCATCTTTGTCATTCTGCAGGTCAGCTAGGCCTACTTCAGACACATGACCCTTGAGATCATTAGATGCAATTTTACTTTCTTGAATTCTTGTGACTGGTGTTTTTCCAATATTTCATATATTTTTTTAATTCTTTGGCGATTATTTACTTATTTATTTATTTTTAGACAGAGGGGAAGGGAGGGAGAAAGAGGGAGAGAAACATCAGTGTGTTTTTACCAGGTGGCCCTTACTGGGAACCTGGCCCGCAACCTAGGCATGTGTCCTGACTGGGAATCGAACTGGAGACCATTTGGTTCACAGACCGGCACTCAGTTCACTAAGCCACACCAACCAGGGCCCAATATTTCTTATATTGAACATATCTGGTACTTTCTCACATCACACCAGTCTTTCTTAGAAAACGGGTCAACTGCTTCTTGGCTCCCTTTTTGCTGCCTTTGTAAGGCACTTGTTCTTGCCAACCACCATGGTGCTGCCCAGAGAGTCAAAAGGTATAAATAAAGTTTTATTTGCACATGCCCATACTCATTTATCTGTGCAGGGTGGGGCAAAAGTAGGTTTGCAGTTGTTCATATGGAAAATGATACAGTAATAATAATATAAGAATAAACTGTGTTTCATGTACTCACAGCTATATGCCTACTTTTGCCCTGCCCTGTATGTTATCTGTGGCTCTTTTTGGCTACAAGTGCAGAATTAAGTAATTGCAACTGAGATCATATGGCTCACAAAGCCTAAAATAATTACAACCTGGTCCTTTACAGAAAAAGTTTGCCAATACCTATGTGAGAGTCTTAGACCCTTGTAGCATTCTTACAAATTCTGGAGAAAGAATTTCTCTGGGCCTGTACCGGCCAGTGGCAGACAGAGCACAGTGGAAAGACCACCACTAGCTTTGGAATCAGACCTCACACTCCTCGTTTTTCCTTGGGGGGCGCTGAGCAAACGGCTGACCTCTCTGGGTCCAAGTCACCTTATCTGTACATGCTGTGTGGATGTCTGGTCCCCAGAGTCGTGAGGATGGAGCAGGAGGAGAGTGGCGGACCTGGTGCCAATAAGTACGAATCCTCTCTCCCTCATGTCGGGAGGAGTGGCCATGTCACAAGGTTATGTAAGCAGACATTTGGTCTGAATTTGGGTTTGTAGTAGATTGTAAATATTTAACAAAAATAGGATTAAAACCAAAATTTAGGCATTAGGGTTTTATGAAGCTAAGTGGGGAGTCCTGAGTAGCTGATGTCACAACGTTTCTATTCAGAAGGCTGAGCCTCTCACCATCAGATGTGGATGTGTATTTCCAGTATCCTCGATGTTTATAAGCAGAAAACTGCGCAGGCAGCTTGAGGTTAACCTGTTTTCTTAGAGGAGCGTGGCTCTGAAGACTGATTCTGTGGGCTCCGGTCACCCCCTCGCTGCTGGTGGACGTTCACTGCATCCTGCACAGGATCTGTGCCAGCTGCCATCTCTCCTGCACTGGCACACACTTTAGATTGGAACGCAGCTGCTGAAGGAATTTTTACACGTACCAAAGTCAGAGTGGATTTTTTCCCTCAGTAAAACAACAGTCGTAGGGGATTTAGCACTCCAGGTGTTGCTTATATGAACTGTCAGTTCACTGGGTGCATTTCCCTCAAACTCCCCTCCCACCCCACCACCCATTTCTCCCCCAGACCCACACCAGCAAATATTAACAAAGACCATACCTCCAGAATCTTTTGTTTATGTCACAGGAAAACCACAGGCTTGGGAACGCAGCGGCTGGGAGGCTGTTACTCTTTGTCTGAGTCTTCCGGAGTTCTCGCAAAATGAAATGCATGTGATGGAAATGACCAGATATAAACAAGCCAAGTGGTCACAGATTGATTCAACATACACTGTCTGTTTTTGTGCCTGGGTCCTGTTTTGTGTCTTCTTGGATTTTTTAAAACTTTTGTTTTATAATCATGCTTATTTCTGGCCCCAATTCCATTTTTGCTGCTAATTGAACAATTCAAATCAGGCTTTCTCCAGCGTGGAGGCTCCTCGTCTGGGAAGGACAGAGACCTTATGTCAAGGTTCTTAGACTCCAGGTGTGGGGCAAGAGATGTGTCAGATGAGTGGAATGCCCAAATAACCACAATATGGTACCATAAAAAATCAGTACAATAAGAAGAGTACAGAATACACCCTCTTTACAAGAGGGGAGAGTCTATATCCAGATGGGAAGATGAGAAGAGCCTTCGTAAGGAAGTGGCATGTGAATAGGCCGTAAAGGATGGCGCAGTTTTGGACAAACTTGTAATTAGGAGAACATTCCGAACGGGGAGGCCATATGAACGAAAGTTTGTAGAGTGAGGGAAGCTCAGCACTTTGTCGAAATTGCCCTTCTCATCACAAAGCTGTGGAGCCCCACGGGCTGCTCCGCACTGCACTTCCATAGTCAGGCCTGGAGACGGGGCCGCCCTCGAGGAGTTTACATTGTGGTGGGGAAAAAACCTGGAATAACTGCCACTGTAAATAAATGCATTTTATAAATGGTGAGGACGAGCGTTGGGCTTACCAAAGTGGAGTGGACTTGTTGATGACACCAAGTTTGACGAGGTGGCTTGAGCCAAACCGTGCAGTCGTGTCGTGCCCCTGGGAAGAGACCTCGTTCTCATCAGAGGCGCCCCGTGGCCTCCCTGGTTAGCGTGTAGGCCTTTCATTGCGTGTCCCCTCGCCGCCGTGTCAGTTCTGCAGTCCTGTGTGTGTATTTGCACTCCAGCCTCTGAACCACTTTCACTGCCCTGAATGCATTCGTTTTTGTGGCTTCCATGCCTTTTTTCATTCTATTCTTTCTGCCTAGAATTCTTTCCCCACTATTGTCTGCCCAGTGAGCACATCCTTTAAGAAACGTCTGCCCCCTTTAAAAAAATTGATGTATAATTCACGCTTTTAAAACAAGCACAAGGTCTGTCCGGAAAAAGCCCAACCATTGTTAATATAACGAGAATGGTTTGCTGAGCATCGGTATAACCTGGCAGCCAAGGAGGGTAGACTGCAGTGCGTAAGCATGAATTATGATAACCCCACTGTACTAGTCATTGGAAGCTGTAGACACTATTGAGTGAGCATGTGTACTGTGTGGCTGTCACATTCTAAATGACTGAATGAGTAGAGCAATGAATCTGTGTCAGATTTTGTGTTAAGCTTGAACATTCCTCCATGGAAACTATTCAGACGATTCAGAAGGCCACAGCTATGGGCAACTGGTGATTGGCAGCTTCATCACGACAATGTGCCCTCTCGTGCATTTCATCTTGTGCAGAGTTTTTTGGTGAAACATTGAATCACCCAGGTGACTCAGCCCCCCTACAGCCCAAATTTGGTGGCCTGCGACTTCTGTCTTTTTCCAAAACTAAAATCACCTTTGAAGGGAAACAGATTTCAGACTGTTGATGAGATTCAGGAAAATATGACAGGGCAGCCGATGGCGATTGGGAAAACCGTGTGAGGTCCCAAGGTCCCTACTTTGAAGGGGACTGAAGCATCATTGTCCTATGTACAGTGTTTCTTCTGTCTTCTGTCTCGTTAAATAAATGCCTCTATTTTTCACTTCATTTTCGTTTTCACATTACATGGCTGGATACCTTCTGGACAGACCTTATATCATTCAGTGTTCACAAGGCCATCCAACCACCACCACTAATTCCAGAACATCTTTATTCACCAAAAAGAAACCCCATTCCAAGAGCAGTCCAGCCCCATTTCCATCACTAGTCTATTGTCTCTACGGATTTGCCTATTCTGGACATTTCACGTAAATGGAGTCGTGCGGTATGTAGCTTTCGTGACTGGCTTTCTTCACTTAGTCGGATATTTTCCATGTTCATTCACGGGGTAGCATGTATCAGTAATTCATTCCTTTTAATGGCTGAATAACATTTCATTGTATAGTTATACCACATTTGGTTTACCCATTCATTGGTCAGTGGACATTTAAGTGTGTCCACATTATAATTATTATGAGTAATGCTATGAGTATTTATATACAAATTTTGCATGAATATACGTTTTCAGTTCTCTTACCATATATACCTAACAGTGGGACTGCTGGGTCATGCGATGGTCCTATGTTTAGCATTTTGAGGTATTGCCAAAGCGACTGCACCATTTTTCGTTCCTCTCAGCAGTGTATCGGGGTTCTCATTGTTCCTTATCCTCACCAACTCTCTTTTTTAATGGGGGTGAAGTGGTGTCCTATTGTGGTTTTAATTTGTATTTACATTTTCCTGATGACTAAGATGTTGAACATCTTTTCATGTACTTACTGCCATTTGTGTATCTTCTTTGAAGAAATGTCACATTAAATCCTTTGCCCATATTTTTTAGGTTTTCTGGGATAGTTTTCTAATTCATCTTTTTTTTTTTTTTTTTCAGTGGAGGGGGTGAGAGGAAGCAAAGCACAGGGAAAGTGCCTCCTAAGACCTTACCAGTGCCAGGAACCCAAGGCCCGGGTGTCCCCCAGCCTAACAAAGGAGGGTGGCTCAGGGGATGGGCGGGTAGCTGTAGGGTGCAGAGGGACTCCGAGGGAGGCTTCTGTGAGCCACCAAGAGGTGGATGGATACACACCCTGCAGGCAGGGCCTGCCATTCATTGCTGCCCTGGCTGAACCAGGCCTGACGTGCAGCACTGAAGTTGTGGGTGGGGTGGAGGGAGGAGGAGACAGACAGACAGAGGTGCAGCGATAGAGAGTGAGACAGAGGAAGTGGCGCGAGAAAAAGACAGGCAGAGAGGGAGAAAGACAGACAGAGACAGAGACGGAGGAGGGAGGGACGGACAAAGACAGAACGACAGGGACAGAGAAGAAGTGAGGGACACTAAGAAAGAAGGAGGGCGAGGCAGAAAAAGAGAGGTACATGATTTGCAAATATTTTCTTTTTTCTTGTGTGTTATCTTTTCACTTTTTTGCTTGTGCCCTTTGAAGCAGTAAAGTTTTAATTTTGATGAAGTCCAGTTTATCTATTTTTTTTTCTTTTGACGCTGTGCTTTTGGTGTTCTACCTTAGACGCATTATTAGGGTCAGTGCCCTAACCCCTGAGCTATAGGGCCTGACACCATTATTACCAATCCAAAATTACAAGCATATTCTTCTAAGCATTTTACAGTTTTAGCCCTTACATTTAGGCCTTCTGTCCATTTTGAGTTAATTTTTATATATTGTGTGAGGTAAGGATTTAACTTTGTTCTCTTGCATGTACACATCTAGCTATCTCAGTGCCATTTGTTGAAAAGAGTTTTCTTTACTCGTTGGGTGGTCCTGACATTCCTGTCAAAAATTAGTTGACCAGAGCTATATGAGTTTATTTCTGGACAGTCAGCTCTGTCCCTTTGATGTCTGTGGTTAGGCCTGGATGATACTGTTTTGACAGTTGTAGCTTTGTAGTAAGCTTTGAATCAGGAAGTGTGAGTCCTTCACCTTTGTTCTTTTTCGAGATCATTTTGGCTTTCTGGAGCCTCTTGCAACATCACCATTTTGTATCTTACCAGAGTGTTTTTCTGGTGTTTTCTTCAAGACACCACAGCACATAGACTACCTCTCTATACAATTGTTTGGTTTTTTTTTTATTTTATTTCTGTCTCTCCTGTTGAGCTTCGAACAACTTCAAGGCTTATTCAGTGTTGGATCTACATAGCATAGCATAGTACTTGCTTAACAACAGTACAGTTAAGTACTAATACTGCTATTTTAAGTGAAATGACATATAACAAAACCAGTTTTACCATAAACTAGTTGATACAGACAAGAGTTAAGTTCCTATGGCATTATAACAGAAGGACATGGAATGACACATTATTTGAAGACTTGCTACACTCCCTGAATGACTTTGAAGGTGAAGAAGGCAGGAAGAAGAAAGAACTAAAGTTTGTAGACACCCATTTGACCAAAGAATGGTGACAAGGTAAAACTTGGATAACTGTACAGAACAGATTTTGCTGTGTGTCTCTGTAGAGATGACAGGCTCGTAGACCTCGACATCATCAGGTACACACAGTGCTGCTGGCGATGCTGCGATGCTCTGCAGTGCTCGCTTCAGCACACAGCAGCCTGAGCTGACTGAAGAAAGGTCGGAATTAGGGAACGCCCACATCAGCTAATGGCGCCCCCAGGGCAGGCAAGAGCCCTCCTCCTGGAAGAGGGAGGGAAAACACGTAGGGCAAAGTTTGGTACAAAACATGCGCAGAAGTGACCTTAAACAGGCCAGGCCCATGTGGAGGAAGTGACCTATGATGCAAGTTGAGTGGTCTCTCTGAAACCGTAACTTTGAGATCATAGTAGTATTTCTGATGCTATAAGTTACAATAAAATGTCATTTCAGACCACTTTCCCCTCGCATGTTGCATTATTTTCTTAGATGAGCTCTACAGAGTGGTTAAGTTAAAGTCACTTGTGTGTGATCTCTTAGCTGGCAGGTGGCAGGCCCAGCATTCAGACTCGGGCCTCTCCCTGCAGGACTGTACCATGTCATACACACAGAACAGGAGGAAGTCGTTTCGGCAGATGTGGAAACTGAGGCAAAAGCAGCTGAACTGATTTGCTTGAAACAGAAGAGCGCTAAGTCAGCGTGTGCCCGGTGGTGCCAGGATCACGGGAGTGTTCGTGCTGACTTGATTATGAGCTTTCCAGTCATTCACAAACACCCCGTTGGGTATTTATCTTCAGCTTTTCTTGATCAGACGCCGAAACTTTCCTACGGGGAGAAAGTGGGTTGAGCAGCCAACCCAAGTATTCCCGTCTGCTTAGTGTATTTCTCCCGGAAAACAAATGAATTGTCACTCTGGTGTGCTTGTTTTCTTTTCCATAATATGCCCAAAGCCTTAAAGCTTTATAACAGCAAAGGCAGAAATAAAACCACCTCTCCCGATTCTTAAAAAAAGGGAGTTGCTTGAAGTGTTTTGGTGGAAATATGAAGAGTTCTGTTTTTTACATGTAAATTCTGTAAATCCTTAGGAATGAGTATGACTAATTATGGCTTTACAAGCAGGGTTTTTAAAATAAATTTTATGGCTTCCTTTAAAGAGACCGTTGGTCCCCTGGTCCCCTCCTCACTGTCACTTTTCCTAGGTCTGTGCACATCACTAGGTTGAAAGAATCTAGTCTCTAAAGTCAGGCATACTTAGCTTTTCTCCCGTTAATGGTAGTTTTAGCAGGGGGAACAAAAAGAAGAAACTGAACAAATTAAATTTCCTTACAGTCTGGCATGTAATTTCCATTAGGTTTCAAGATTGTGAACATGTACTAATTTAGGAGGCTGCATTACTGTCCCCAAAGACATTTTGAAATAGCTAGAACAGTCCTCAAATCTGTTCTCATTTTCCTCTGTCATTAAAATGTTGATCTATTTCAGGAGTCCCACAGAGCTGCGTGGTTAAGAAATCCTCAAGTTCATTTTCTACCTGCAACCAAGCATACCGTTCTTTTTTCATAACAGAGACTTTTTTCATTAGGACTGAAGCAATCACCTTCATTATGGAAAATACAGATTTTCAAAAAGAAGAAAATTTCGATCACCCATAATTCCAATTAATGGATACATTTCATACTTTACAGACTCTTCCATGACCTCTTTCTCGCTAAGGAGGTCTTCATAGTTTTCTGTGGAATTTAATGTATTATTAGTACAGTATTATTGCATAGTATTCCACAGTACAAAGTACTTATTGTTGAGAACATTTCATGTACTATCCTTCAGTGACTATATAGATTTTGGATATTATTATCCCAATTTTATAGCAGAGAAAAGCGGCGCTAGGAGAGGTTGGGTAACTTGCCCAAGACACACCTAGCAGGCTGCATAGAACCCATGACAGGCGGACTTTGGATCTAAGTACTATCACCTACTTCTTCCCTTGTAATGTCTGTAATTAATTCACTTCCGATGGATTTTTAGGTTAAATTTTTCACATTTATAAACAGTCTGGCAATGGACAACTTGTGTGTATGTATGTATATATTTTTTTCTAAACATTCCTAATTATTAACTTCAGATTAATTGCCTTAAAGGGAATAGCAGAGATCAAAGCTATGCAAAATGCTAAGATAGATGTTTTTGATAGATGTTTTCAGATTGCTTTTAAGAAAGGTACAAATTCACAATTCACCTTTCCACTGGCCCAGCAGTGAGTGGAAAAAGATAAATATATTTAAAGCCTGTTCTGGATGTTTTGCTTTTCCCCTTGGAGCCTCGCCATCGAGGTGAGAAGAGCTCGTCCTTCCTCCTCCTCTGTACGACCACGTCATCTGCCTGTGTACAGCCGCATGCTACATGGAGATTCTGCGTGCTGCAGTTCCTTCGGCTGTTTTCACATTTATTTAGAGTAGTAACGCTTCTTTTGGAAAGCAGCATGATAAACTGGAAAGGACATGGACTTTGGAGTTAGACAATCCAACTTCTGGATCTCAGCCCTGCCACCTTCTCAGCTAAGCTTAACCAGGCGTTTGTTGTCCTGCAGCCGTCCTGTCACCTGTGAAGCAGGAGTAGTGCCTCCTGTACCGCATCATTATGAGCAATACGTTTGTTTGAAGATGTCAGTCATGTTGCTTCATACATAGTAGGTGCTCAGAAAATGTCCCTTCTCCCTTTTTATTCCCCACACATTGCTTGGTCTACTACTGCACATGCAGAGGTACCTGTAAATACAGTGAATGCTTGTTGCGTGAGTGAGAGTAACCCAGACAGGCGCTACAGTGTGTGCGCATCTGAGCAGTTGCTCAGGGCCGGTGCCCCAGCAGCCTGAACCACAACCCTAGATTCCAGTTGCCTGAAATGTTCCCAGAATCCAAATGTCTGAGTCTGTGCTCTGTCTGTATATCTCTAACCCCCTGAATAGGTGGGAATTTGAATTTTCAGTTGAGGAAAATTAGTTCCTCAGGAAACCTTTCCAAGCTTCATGTGGCCGTAGGGAAAACAAAGTTTCATAGTAAGCCAGTTGCACAGCTCTGTCTTCTAATGAGCTGATTGGTCAGAATTCTCTGCTACAGTGGGCTCTTAATAGAAAGTGATTATCTCCCCAACCTTCCCTGGGAAGTGGCAACATCAGCCACACGCTCCTTCCTGGGGGAGGGGATGGAACCAGGGAGGGGGCAGTACTGATGTCCTGGTCCTGGGCCCCACGATCGCTCCCCGTGGTGGGGTCCTGACGGCTGTAGCGTTGTTAGCTTGATCGTTTCCTTGCTTGTTTCTCTCAACCCTACATCTTAGTTACTGCTTCTTTGCCAACTAGTTTTCTTGTGGTTTATACGGTAGCAGTAGTATTCAACCCCACCCTGCCCCCCAAACAAAAGCACAAAAGGAGAAGCTTCAAGTAGAGAGGGGTAACTTTCCAATGTGAACTGCCACGTTTACCTGGAAAACTTGGAGTCTTACTTCTATGAATGGCTTTTCGTGATGTTTGTTCTTCCAGTACAAGCTGCTGTTCTTTCTTTTTTTGAAAGACTACTTTGCTCGACGGCTGTGTATTTCATTAGTTTCTCCTTGAGAAAGTGGACTTACCTTGAACGAAGGCCCAGTAAGTGCTTTTATTCTTCTTTTGTAACCATTTTTTAGTGAGTGTCCAGGAAGCAGCCTGGTGCAGTACTTTGGCTTTAGACAGATCTGGGTTTTCTCCGCCATTTACCAGCTGTGACTTTGGGCAAAGTCACCTGACCTCTTTGAGCTTTGTGAGTTTCCTCATTTACGGGACTGCTGTGAGAGCTATATGAGATCATGTACGAATACTAAATGGGATGATGTGTGCCACGTGCCAGGCAAAATGACCCGCATAGTAGGTCCTAATTAGGTATCTTGGGACATTCAAGTTACAACCTATAACCTAAGTCTTCCAGGATGGATGATAGCAAGCATTAACATTGGAGGCAATGACTAGACAGAACCACTGCAGACTGGCTCTTACAGTATGTTACAGTTGAAAAATAAATAGTGTGCCCTGTCTGGTGTGGTTCAGTGTGTTGAGCAACAGGCTGTGAACCAAAGAGTTGTTGGTTTGATTGCTGGTCAGGGCACATGCCTGGGTTGCAGGCCAGGTCAGATCCCCAGTAGGGGGCGCGTGAGAGGCAACCACATATTGATGTTTCTGTCCCTCTTTCTCCTTCCCTTCTCTGTCTAAAATATGTAAATAAAACCTTTTTAAAAAATACTTTATTAAGCTGACTTAAACATAAAATCTTGAATCTACCCGACTTTTGCTAATACTTCTCTCACTTGACTATGGTGTTGTAACTGGCTGAAGTCTTAAAGCAAATTAGATCTTTTCGCCTTATTCCAAAGGCAAGTGCTGACACGGCCAGTGGTGATGAAGAGGGAGTTAGCTCACCAGCAGGAACTTGAGGTCCCACGTCCCCGGCTCTGTCTTGCCTCAGAGTTGCTTTGGAACCAATGACAGGGCATGTCACCACCTCCCTTTTTGGTCTTTTTCTATTACTGGAGAACTATAATGTTTAGATAGTTGTTTATTCACTTTTTGATATGTTGGAATAGAAAACGCTGCCAACTTGGAAAACAGTAGTCGTTTCTATGGAAGCGCTTCATGTCGGTTGGAAGAGTGGGCACCAAGCTCCCTCCCCGCTTCCTGGGTGTGCCTGGGACGTTCGTGGTGCCCCAGGTGTTGCTGCAGAGCTAGGAGGAGCAAGGTGAGGTGCAGGCATGGACAGTTCCTGTCAACTTGGGCCTCACCCTCTGAGCTCGTTTAAAGTCATCCAGGATGCTCCTTATTTGAATGGATCAAATCTCTAAAACAAGATGGAGAAAGAAGCCTCTTGAATAAGATCAAAGACAATGAGGAAGATATTACCCATAACCAAAGCAGTAGAATGTAGAGTCAGTTCATACTAGTCCTTTCTACTCCTTCTCCATTGTTCGTTTCTGTTTTCTCCCCAGCAAAAAATTCAAGACCTTTTCTATCTGGAGCCTCACTGGGAAACCTTGCACAAGACTTAACGTCTCTAGGCCTCAGTTCTCTTATCTGTAAAATGAAGGTGGAGGTTCCTTCCTGCTTTTTTGTGGTTTTGTACTTAAACATACCTCAAGCATTTAGAATATAAATATCTGCTGACTTGAAGAAACATTAGGACAAAACAGAAAGTCACTTGAGCTTCCCAGGAGCTGGGGAATCATCCATGTACAATACGATTCTTTTAAACAAGTTCTCTCAGTGTTGAATTTTTTGTCTCCCCAAGAGCTCTATAAAAATAGTATTGTCTTGCCAGAGACATTAAGGCCTCAGAACTACCGCCCTCCTTCCGTGAACATATTATATGGTTTGTATTTGGCTTCGGATCTTTTTAGCAGACAGCCCAGCTCCATCCTGAGAGGCTGACTCAGCAGAGTTCCTCCGGCACGTCCCCGCTCTTTGCAGGGTTCGAGTGCCCACCCGCTGCCAGCTTCCAGGCCGGCTGGAGCTGAGGCTGCCTCTCTGCTCCTGTGCTCACCCATTTTCCCTAATTTTCCTCAGGTTGTTAGGGCTTGAGCCAGGCCAGTCTCATTTTTGTCCATGACCTGGTCCAGGACCACATTGGTCCTCTCAGTGGTGTTCACCTCCTCTGCCCTCCAATCCGCGTGGCCCCTGCCATCCGCTCAGCCCCTGTCCTCTTTCCCACCTGTTCCCCTGTCACTGTCTTACCTGCTGATCTGCCCCTCAGGTTTGCCAGACAGCCTCTCTCCTTTCCCTTGTTTGAAATCACAACATAATCCCAAAGGTTTTAGGAGTAAGGGTCTAATGTTTTATTATGGAGAATTTCAGTAATTTACAGCAGTAGAGAAGAAAGTACACTGAACCTCATGTACCAATCACCCAGCTTCACTAACCTTGTTCCATCCACTTGTTTCAACCCCAGATTACCTGGAAGCAAGTTTCACACCACATACCATTTTTAGTTTCCTTTTTTAAAAAACTTCTCCCAATTTACTTGAGAGGCGTAAGCTAACTCTCGTCCAGGTTTCATTCGATGTAGCCCAGCCACCTTTCTGGTCTCCCAGGCTCCCAGTCTGCTCAGAAGCGGAGGTCCCTCCCTGCTCTCCCCTGTCCCTTTCTGGGGGATCAGCTGACAGAAGAATGGGAGCCCACTCAGCTGCCTGGTGAGGGGCTGTGTGGCCGATGGCCACTTTGGTGCGAAGGGACGGCTGTTTCAGGCATGAGGGGCACGGGGAAGGACGCCGTGCCTGAGTCCTGCCTCGCTGTCCAAGAGGAGGTGGGCGGGCTCGTTTGTATGCACAGTCAGCCACTACCAGCCGGATGAGACACGTTGCCCGAAACACAGTGGCAGCTGTGAGAGCAAGCTCTGGCCTGGTCTCCAGCCCCTTGCCCCTTCCCTGGTAACAGGTGCAGCTGTCCTCCTATAAGACATCTAAAGGCTTGTCCTGTGTGTCTTCAATTTCAGATGCAGTGGCAGAATGTGGAGCATGTTGGTGACCAGAGCCCCTATGTCACCTCGGTCATTCTTCACATTAAGCAGAACGTCCCCATCATCCGTGACAACCTGGCTTCAACACGCAAATACTTCACTCAGTTCTGCATTAAATTTGCAAAGTAAGTCCTGGAACATTCTCATCCCTGGGGGATTTCGAGGCCATACTTACCGCCGGTGCGCTCACAATCCAGGTGTCCCCACCATCCAGCTAGAAAGGAAATTGAAGGGAAAGGAACTTCAACTCCAGAGATCTGCTGATCAGGAGGGAGAACTGGGGCCATTTAGAAGGGGTTCTTCAGACCAGAGCCAGGCCAAACGAGAATGTGAGATCAAATTCCTGGCTAATTGCAACGGCACACGCGGTTTATAAGTCACTCAGAGTAGAGTAGGCTTTGGTAGTATAGTATTCTGGCTGCGGTGGGCAAACTAATTTTGTTGTACCCAAAAGAAGCAGAGTAATGAAACTCAGTCCCCTGACGTCATGGATGACAGTAACAGCGACGTAGTCACCAACCACATCAAGGCAGACAGAACTGTGATGGGGGCGCTGCTGTTCCGAGTTGTGTGGACATAACTGAGCCCCTGCCTGCCCCCTGGGTTGAATGATTAAAATTATTTTTCAGTGACTTCCTATATACATTTTGTCTCTCCAACAAGATGATAAAGTTTTTAAGGATAGGCACCATCAGTTCTGTTTGTTCTGAGCCTTTTCTTCCTCCTTCCCCACAGTAGCTCTTACTGGGGCTACCAGAATTTATCTACCGCAGATGTCCTTGCGTCCAGGGAAGGTACTAGAAATTAGGAAGGCCAGTCAGGGAGCTCCATTGCCAAGGCAGATGGAGTGAACTGCGTGTCTTCCTGCCACACCCTTGTGTGTGGCCATTTCTGGCTTGATGTTTTGAAGCAGGGAAATAGTTTGGTCCCTTGCCAGCCAGCCAGCATCTGGCTGTAGCACCTTTCCCCTCGAGACCAGACAGCACACAGGGTCAGTGCCTCCTCGGACCAATTAGCAAATAAGCACTTTGGCAAACTGCTCAGGAAAGGGCTTCAGGAGGGTCAACCCAGTCCAAGCTACTGTATTTAGGTTGTTCTCTTCCAAGTCCCGAAGGGTGATTTAGGACTCCAAGTTTCTGTCTTCTTGAAATATCTCCCTGTTTGTATTCAATTAAGGCTTTTCTTCTCCCTCACAAATAAATCCCTGAGGACCCTCAGTTATGGAGTGGCTTATGGCATCAGCTTCAGTTTTACTTTGTCGAGGAAAGAAAGAGTTGGGTCTCCAGGGAGGCGTTAGTGTTTGCAGTGTAGCAGATGAACCAGGAGCTGACATTTCCTTCGCTCTCCGGGTGCTCATTAGGGTGTGCTAAAGCATTGCTGATGAATCACATGGTGACACTCCCCAAAGCCCCTGGTGGAAACAGTATCTCTAAAGGTTGACCGTGCATGGCCAGAAGTCTCCAGGGTGGCCGCCCGGGGCTCTGATCGAGCTGACGTCGAAGTGAGTTCAGTCCCGGCGGCAGCCTCACAGCCTCTCGCGGCCCTTTCATTTTGTCACTGAGCCCGCATTGCGTAAACGGGGGGTAGGATGCCCATCTCTCACAGTTGGAAAAATCTAACCTGTGAAATCAGAGTGGCTTTCTGATTTAATTTGGGGCACTTTCTCATCCTTCTAGAATCCCAGTGGAGGACTCGGGAGCTCAGAGGCGGGGGTTTCCCCAGCCGAGAGCAGCAGCCACCACCACCCCAAGGGGACGGGAAGCACTTAGCTGTTACCCACCACGTTGCTGGGACGTCCCCCCAAAGACGTGTCCTGGCCTCTCTGTTTTCCTCACCCGCCCCAGCAGACTAGCAGACACAGCCAGTTAAGGGCACACCCGGAGCCCACTCTCCTGTAACGTAACTCAGGTTACAACTGTGTGTGCTGTTGCAGTTAGTCGGGAACTCAGTCTCACGTTCTTGTTTGGCCTGGCTCTGGTTTGAAGAATCCCTTCTAAGTAGCCCCAGGTCTGCCTCCTGATCAGCAGATCTCTGGAGTTGAAGTTCCTTTCTCTGTAACTTTTTCTCCTATCCCATCAACATAAAGCCATAGATGTTTCCACTTGGTCTCTGCAGCAGGAGCCTTTCCTGTGTAAACACCAAGATCAGCCTTCTGATTGAAACCACTAAGTGACTTCTCTGTCCACTAAGCTGATTCTCCTCCAATCAGTAATGGAGATAACAAGACAAATGTCTTTATAGTGGTTGGGAGGATAAAATGAGAAGTCTTATGTCAACTTTCTGATGGAGCGCTAGTACCAAGCTGACATTCAAAGAGCGGTACCTGTGCCCTGGCCAGCGTGGCTCCGTTGGTTGGAGCACTGTCCCATACACCAAAAACCAAAAGGTCCTGGGTTCGATTCCCAGTCAGGGCATGCACCTGGTCTGCAGGTTTAATCCTTGGCCAGTGTGTATACAGGAGGCAACGGATCAATGTTACTCTCTCACATTGATATTTCTTTCTCTCTGCCCCTGCCAAACCCTCTCTTCAACAACTGCAATGAAAAATATGGTTGTCCTATCATTATTATTTATTCAACATGTATTCAACATGTATGCTATGTCTCAGACATAGAATTAAGTGCTTTGACTTAATAGATACTGTCCCTATTTTTGTTTGCCTTGCAGTCAAGTGGAGGGAAACAGACGTGAATAAATAAGTATAGTAAAGTCAGTTAGATGTTAGACTAGACATCTGGACTCAGTGTAGGAACATAGTGACTAAGACTTCATGGGAGAGAAGGAGAGATGTCCTTGAGCAGAATCCAAGAGACGTGTGTACTGACCCACAAGGACCCCACAAGGCCTTGGGGAAGAGGGCGTGGTGTAAGCAAAGGCACGGAGGCTGAAATAGCCTGTGGAACCACAGGATCTACAAGTAGCTCTGCTGGTTGGAGCATAGGGAGCCAGGGCTTAGCACGAGGAGGCTGGGACAGAGAATCAAGACAACTAAGGAAGGCTTTGTCTGCAGCCTCACAAGAGTTTTACTCAGGGGAAGGTCTTGGTCATATTTGCATTTGAAACTTCTTTTGGCAGCAGATGGATTAGAAGGGATGAAGCTGGGAGACCAGTCAGGAAACCACTGAAAGGGCTCCAGTGAGAAAGGGCAGTAGTAGTGGGAATGGTTGGAGGGGTGGATGTGGGAAAGCTGGTCGCTGGTGGGATACCGGGGTGGAGGGTGAGGGGGCCGTCTCAGGCAGCCCTTGGTTTCTGACTCGGGTGACTGGGGGGATGAGACCCAGTCACGAGCTGGGTTACCGGGTGGGGCTGAGTCGTGGGCACGCTGGGGTTGAGGTTGCAGCGGGCCATTCCAGTGGGATGTCCGGCAGGTTGTTGGATGTTAGAGTGGGCACAGGTGTGTGGGAAAAGATGTAAAGAGATGGAAGAGGATGGAGGTCACAAGCCTGAGAGCCACGCTGAAGGAGGGAGAGGGGTGCTAGCCAGCCTTCAGCTCAGCGTACAGACCCTGCTTTGTCGTGGGTCCTGACACCTCCAGTCTGTCAGTCTGGACCTGGCCTTGAATATAGGCGTTTCTAGCTCCCACACTTGCCGTTCTGCTTTGCCTACTCAGGCCTCTGCAGTTGTTTCAAAAAGCTTCCCCAACCTATTAAAATTCCATTGTCCCCTTCCCCAGGCCAGAATCATTGTCAGTTCACCAGGCCAGCATCGCCCTTCAGTCCCCAGTACATTCGGGGAGATCGTATATTTCGTTCCTGATCCGACACTTGCTCCCTTAACACTTGTTTCCTATTTTTGCCTTTAAGATCCCATAACTACCTCATGTATATTCCACTCTCGTAACTGGTAGGGTGTTTCTGGCTACTAGTAATGGAGGCCTTGACTCAAACGGACTTACACAGAAGGTGAACTTTTTACTTCATAAAACTGGAAGCCCAGAGTAGGACAGATGCAAGGGTGGTTGATTCAGCGGTTCAGCGATGTCATTAAGGACCCAGGTTCTTCACCCTGCTCTGCTCTCCTTGGGGCTGGCTTCATCCTCAGAACGGTGGGGAAATGGCCGCCTTTATAACCAAATACAATACCCTGAAGAAGAAGAGAGAGCCTTGCCCCAGCGTGCAGTAAAATCCTCCCCTCCAGTCTGCTTTGGCCAGCCCGGATCATGTTCCCATCCGGTACCAAGAACAGTTACCAAGGGCACGCCACGCTCTCTGGGAGACGCCTCGGAATTCAGCTCTGTAGTGGGGGGAGGAACCAACTTTTCCCTGGCATCCCAAGGTCACGTCCACCTAAATGAAACCAGGGCCTCGGCCGGAAAGAAAAAGAAGGCAGTGGATGCTGGTAGGCCACAGAAGTGCCTTCTTCATTTCTCAGTTTCCTTATGGAAGGCAGAAGGGCCTTAAAGTTCTTTCCTACAGTTCTTTGCAGAAGAGAGTACAAGCCTGATTTGTCACTTCTTTTTTATCCACAGCTCCTTCATTCCCAAGTTCATCACGCACCTCTTCAAGTGCAAGCCAATTAGCATGGTGGGAGCAGAACAGGTGAGATGAAGTTGGTACGGGGTCTATTCTCTATGGCTTTGGTTGTAGATCAAACACATGTCTTTTTGGCACGGGTCCACTCTGGAGAAATACAGTTGCCAATTTCCCCCATTTGGGGCACAGTGTGGTGACTGGATGGCTTAATTCAGTCATCCATGTACTTAAAGATTTTTGTTGAGTACCTACTAAGTATGCAGGCATTGTTCTAGGTACAGGGTATACCACAGTAAACAAGACAGAAAAGTTCTCACCCTTATGATACTTACATTCTGGTAAGTAAAGAGAAAATATACAATTTAACAAAGAAATTAGAAGACAGTTTCAACTTCAGTATCCTAAAGGGCATGAAACTAGGTTACTGAAAGAATATCTTAGTGGCATGAGGACGTAATGGCTCTGCCTTTGAAGGGCAGAGAGGGCTCCTCTGGGAGCCGGGGCTCGGCAGGGACCAGAGCAAAGGCTCTGACAATGCAGGACCTGTGCCTGGAGCAGGGACCCCTGGAGAACAGCACAGAAAGGCTCGTCCTTGTGGTCCTGAGGAGCTGTCTGCCACACCCAAGGAGCCTTCCTTCGCTTGTCCCATTTCGTTCACTCGGATTCTGGGCCTCAAGGCATCTCTGCATCGGTTGTATCACCTGAGCACGAATGTGCTGCGTCACATGGTACAGCAGAGTCGCCTCTTTTCAGCTGCCACCTGCTCGGACTACCAGAACTGTGAGCGGTTTGAGTTCAGAGAGCAGTTTAAGCTACTCTTTGAAAGAAACAATCAATCAATCATTTTCATCCCCTAATTCTCTAAAAAGCATCTGCGTAGATGCATTCTCATATATTCATTAAAGTAAATCTTCTCCAGGCCTCTACTTAGCAACACTTAGTGAAAGTACTTTTTTTTTAAAGTAAACTACGTTTCTAAGTAAGGTTATATAATTCAGTACATTTCTGTAACTCCTGTTCTTCCATCCAATCAGCCAACTTGGTCGAGACTCAACGCTCTCCCAGCCCAGCTACTCGCCCTCACACGGGCTCTCGGCCCTGCTGGTCTGCTGGTCTGCTGGTCAGCTGGTCAGTGTGGCAAGTTGACGTGTGCCCAGTGCATCCTGGGTCTCACGCTGCGTCAAAGCCAGAGATGTAATCTCGATGAATGTCAGGAATGTCTCGAATCTGATAAGTGCAGTGTGTTTTTATGCTCTTTGTGAGTAAGTGGAGGTTATGAAAATCCAGTATGGAGTAAGCACTGGGGTCTCGGGTTTCTGAATCAGAGGCTGAGTCCTGTCTGTAACAACTGTTTGTCCTTAGACACATCACTGAACCTCCTGGCACTTGAGTTTCCTCATCTATAAAATGGGGATAATCCTAGTACTGCCTCACGGGGAAGTTGCAAGGGTTAAGCAAAATAATGCACTTAAAGTGCCTGGTACAGTGTCCAGCGCAGGGGAAGCCCAGTGCCAGCTCCTATGTGTTTACGCTTCCGCAGACCAGGGACGGGACTTCGTTTCTGCTCTCATCTCCCGTCTCCCTGCACAGTAAACACCTAGCCAGTGTTTGTTGCTGGCTGGCTGGCTGGCTGGCTGGCCGGCTTTAACCAGGGTCAAAAATATGTATCGTCTCAGAGAGCGTCCCAGCAGGTTGCATGGATTCAGGCGCCGACTGTGTCTGTAGTGTCAGTGTTTCGAAATGCTCGACTGTTGAATGTCGTAAGCAGAGGACTAACCCTCTCCGTTAGAAACAGCAGCCTGATGCCCCAACACGTCGGCTCCGGGTTCCTCAGCACATGTCCACTGGGCACTGATTCTGTCCAGCTCACCGTTGTGCGTCATCAAGAAGACGCAGCATGATCACTGTCTGTGTATCGGAAAAAGCTTAAGCATCCTCACTTACTAGGTTTCTGTCTCTAGACATGATGAAGCTGCTGGACACCAAGTTGACTCATTGCGAGCATGTTTTCAGGAGAGCGCAGCTCTGCCCAGGCCTTGCTAGCTGATTTACTGTCTTATAATCATGCTATTTTCGTATCATCACATAAATCCAATATCCTATCTATTTTCCCCAGATTTTTCTATTCTTTCAAAGAATGTTAAAATAATCAGCTCAGGCTCAAAGCCCGTTATCTTCAGAAAAATACCAGTTTAGCCAGTATTGACTCTTGCTTTGAGAGATGAGTGAGAAAACCATCTGTGAAAGTGGAGTTTTACTTTCCCAGACCCCAGGCAGGGATGAGTGGGTGAGGAGGGCGTGGATCTCAACAGGCCCAGCCTGGGGGAAGGCGTGAGTGGGAACTAAAGGGCAGTGTGGCCCTTGAAGGGGTCCCATGGAAAGTTCAGGGTTAGCTGGGTCCACACTTGCCCTGAACATGTGGCTTAGACACTAGGCAGTCATGGAGCTAGAGATGTGATCAAACAGGCAGCAGAACCAGGGGAATCAAGAGGTTAACACAGAGATGTGCATAGACTGAAGTAGGTTCTGCCTCCAGTCTTGTCGTGGCTGTAATCCAGGCTTTAATAAAAACTGTGAAATGCAAAACTAAGATTTAGCCTAATCTCAGCTGCCTGAGCTTTGCCACAAAGGTACTAGATCCTAAATTTAGATTCTACTTTAATACTTGTGCTGAAAATTTTCCTGATATTTATTCTCTTCCTGATTACTACACAGCCTGAATTATTTCTCTTAGGCCCTAGAGTCCTCTTGAGCAATTGCAAGGGCACATGGAACTGAACCTTACTGGTATTTGTAATGCTTCTTGCTACTTTGTGATTTTCAGAGTATCTTGTGGGATTTGCAGGTCGTTAATCAATCTTACAGCCATGGTATCTATGGCTACATGCACAGCAGATATGGAATCCATTCGTACAAACTTACCAGGGAGGGAGCAGAACAATAAGGTGTGGGGAAAAGAGCCCCGAGATGTGGGGTCCAGTCCCTCCGCTGCTATTAACGGTCCTGGTGACCGGAGAAGCCGCTGCTTCTCTGCTCTGGGCTCAGTTTCGCTGTGTTTAAACGAGAGCACTGAACCAGACACTCTCACACGCCTTTCCTGGGTCTGTCACATTATGGAGTTTTGAGCAATATTACTCATGTCTGCGAAGTCACCTTGTATTCCTTTGTAGCATTGTTACAGAACAGACGGTGGGGGGCGGTGAACAATATACTGTTACCGAATTGACTCCCACCTTTTGCTCCAGGGGTTCCCCCCCCACCCCCACCCCCCATACCAGGTTTCCCTTACCTGCCGCCAGGGAAAGGTATCTCTCAATGCCAGAAGTTGAAAAGGGAAGGAATTATTTATTTAAAAGGTAGAGTAATGACTTAATGTCTTCATTAAAATACCGAAGTCCTTTAGAATACCCACAAACACACAGGCCTTCCTTCTCCCGCTGCCCAGTCTGGGGTACCGGGACTCAGGAAAAGAAGAAGAAGTCCGTGGTTCAGGCAGCCCCTCAGTTCCAGCACCATCAGCTGTGTTGCCACTCCAACCTCCTATTAATCCAAAGCCATGTGGCACCTTTTTTAAAAAAAAAAAAATTATTTTTTTTTAGAGAGAGGGGAAGGGAAGGAGAAAGAGAGGGAGAGAAACATTAATGTGTGGTTGCCTCTTACATGGCCCACACTGGGGACCTGGCCTGCAATCCAGGCATGTGCCCTGACTGGGAATCAAACCAGTGACCCTTTGGTTCACAGCCCATGTTCAATCCACTGAGCTATACCAGCCAGGGCATGTGGCACCTTCTCATGGCCCACCAGCAAGAGTCCTTTCACCCCTTCCCTTCCCAGCAAGGTCTCTCCTGCTACCTAAGCCACCTGGCAAAAGGGGGCATCCCAAAGCCGCATGGTCCTGACTCTCGCTGAAGCCACAGGGTCCCAACAAACCATCGTGGCTACCACACCTGAGTTTAAATCCCAGTGCCAATCTTTCTCTGCAGCCCCATTTCCATCTCCTCACACAGTTAGTTATACCTGCCAGCGTTCCCGTATTTTTCTAGCCTTTCTCGGCTGCCAAAGTAAGTCCGGGCAGGCGTGGCACCAATCATCTCCAAGCTCTTACGCAGGCTCTGTAACCAAGGGAGTTGCCTCCCAGTTACATCCTGGGTGGAAGTCTCTTCCATCCCCCTGACTCAAAGCATGACCACAGCTATTTAACATATTCATAAAGCCAGTTAAAGGTTATAGGTATGTTAAATGACCATGCCTGAGGTTATTTGCAGAACTGTTGCTATGCAAAACAGTTCTCCATGGACCTGCTCCATGTGTCCCATCCCCCAGTTCAGACCTGCGGGGGGTGAGGACATCCCATATTTTTTAAATATTTTCTGGATACTCCGAGTTCTGGACCCCATTACAAATCCTTCTTTGGGGTCCCCCTGGCTGCACCCTGTTACAGCACCTTTATATCTCATGTAGACTTTTTTATTTTGGTGAAACATGCAAAACATAGAATTTATCACGGTAACCATTTTAAGTGTACAGTTAAGTAATGTTAGGTACATTCACATTGCTGTTCTGCCCCCACACCTTCCACCTTCAGACCTTGTTCATCTTCCCAAACTGAAACTCCATTCCCATCAAACACTGACTCCCATTCTGTCCTCGTCCCCGGTCCTTGCAAACACCATTGCATTCTACTCTGTGTCTGTGAATATGACGACTCAGAGAACCTCAGAGCAGAGTCATACAACATTTGTCCTGTGTGTCTAGCTTATTTCACACTCTAGCATGTCTTCGGGGGTTATCCATGTTGTAACATGTTTCAGAATTTTCTTCTTTTTTAAGGCTGAATAATATTCCATTCTGTGTATATACCACATTTTGACCATATTGAATTCTAAATTCACCAAATTCAAAACCATGTGTAAAAAAATACATTTAAAGCAAATTTTAGATGTTTTTAAAAGCTCCGACACCAGGAAAGGGAAAAAGGGAGTCACAGTGATGTGTGCACCTTGTCGCTGCGGTGGGAAAAGTGAGACAGTGAGGTGGGTCTTCTCGGGTGCATCTCTTCCCCGGAAATCTCAGCATGGCAGTGTTTTGAAGCCCTCGTTTTAAAAACAAAACAAAACGTGGATTGATAAAATTTAATTCCCATATACGATAGATTTTTTAAAGTCTTAGCAAACTTAGGGACATGAGAAATTGTTAACTCCGATAAATCGTATATCCAAAAAATTGTGAGAGGATTATGGATTACATAGGTAAATTCATTTGTTAAGATCGCAAAAATAAGAATTGTATATTTCAATGTATGTAAACTTTACCTCAAAAAAATTAAGTGAGGTATAGGGAGTGATTAGAGTAGGGTTTCTCAAGCTTTGCATTACTGACTTTTTTGAAATATATTTTATTGATTATGCTATTACAGTTGTCCCACTTTATTTCCTCTCCTTTATCCCTCTCTGCCCTGCACCCCTCCTCCCACCAGCATTCCCCCCACCCCCTTTGTTCATGTCCATGAATCTCACATGTAAGTTCTTTGGTTTCTTCATTTCCTATGCTGTTCTTAACCTCCGCCTGTCTATTCTGTACCTGCCAATTATGCTTCTTGTTCCCTGTATCTTTTCCCCCATTCTGCCCGCACTCCCTGCCTGCTGCTAACCCTCCACGTGATCTCCATTTCTGTGATTCTGTTCCTGCTCTAGTTGTTTGCTTAGTTTGTTTTTGTTTTTGTTTTTTTAGGTTCAGTTGTTGATACTTGTGAGTTTGTTGTCATTTTACTGTCCATAGTTTTGATCTCTTTCTTAGATAAGTCTCTTTAACATTTCATATAATAAGGGCTTGGTGATAATGAACTCCTTTAACTTTACCTTATCTGGGAGGCACTTTATCTGCCCTTCCATTCTAAATGAAAGCTTTGCTGTACAGAGCAATCTTGGATGTAGGTCCTTGCCTTTCATGACTTGGAATACTTCTTTCCAGCCCCTTCTTGCCTGCAAGGTTTCTTCTGAGAAATCAGCTGGTGGTCTTATGGGCACTCCCTTGTAGGTAACTGTCTCCTTTTGTCTTGCTGCTTTTAAGATTCTCTCCTTCTCTTTAATCTTGGCTGATGTAATTATGATGTGCCTTGGTGTGTGCTTCCTTGGGTTCAACTTCTTTGGGACTCTCTGAACTTCCTGATCTTCCTGGAAGTCTATTTCCTTTGCCAGTTTGGGGAAGTTCTCCTTATTTGTTCAAATAGCTTTCCCACTTGTTGCTCTTCCTCTCCCCCTTCTAGCACCCCATATGATTCAGATATTGGAATGTTTAAAGTTGTCCCAGAGGTTATTAAGCTTCTCCTCATTTTTTAAAATTCTTGTTTCTTTATTTCTTCCTTCTGGTCCAAACTGTTTATTTGCGTCCCAGTTTCCTTCCCATCACTCTTGGTTCCATGTATATTTTCCTTTATTTCACTTTTCATAGCTTTCACTTTTCCTTTCTTTTGCGACTGTACTCAACCATTTCTGTGAGCATCCTGATTACCAGTGTTTTGAACTGTGTATCTGATAGGTTGGCTATCTCTTCATTGATTAGTTGTGTTTTTTCTGGAGCTTTGATCTGTTCTTTCATTTGGGCTATGTTTTTTTTCTCTCTGTGGGCCTATTATGTAGTAAGGGGCAGAGCCTTAGGTATTTGCCAGAGTGGGGTAACCCAGGTCTTTTCATTGTGGCACTGGATGTGGGGGAGGGGTCAGAGAGGGAGCAATGCCACTTGATCAGCTCTGCTGGCTTTCAGTCACTTCCCCCGCTACCCACAAGCAAATTGTATCCTTCTGGTGCTGATTCCTGGGTGGGTGGTTTTGTATATGCTCAGGACCACCCTTGTGTTCCTGTGTTCTAGGACCCTGTGGGTCTCTCCTACAAACTCTCCTGTGAGGCGGGGAGTTTCTCCCACTGCAAAAACCCCCACAGGATTTTATAGTCAGAAACTTTGAGACTTTATTTCTCTGAGCTGGAACCCTGGGTTGCACAATCTGTCCCACTCCGCAGTTGTTCCTCCTGGTTTTTCCGCACACAAGTGTGGGACTGTGGGGTCCACCAGCCGCTGCCTCACCTTCCTGGTCCTCCAGCCGCCAGCTTGTCATGGGTCCTCTCCACCCCAGCTGCCCCTCTCTGCCCCTCCTACCAGTCTGGATGAATGTTTCTTCTTTCAGTCTTTGGTTGTTGGACTTCAACAGAGTTCGATTTTCTGGCAGTTCTGCTTGGGTTTTGTTTTTAAATTGGTTGTCTTTCTTTTGGTTGTGGGAGGAGGCACAATGTATCTATCTACACCTCCATTTTTGCCGGAAGCATTATAGACATTTTGAGCCAGAGAATCTGTTGTCGTGGGGGCTGTCCTGCATGTTACAGGGTGTTTAGCAGCATCCCTTACCACTGCTCACTAGTTGCCAGCAACACCCTGCCAGTTCAGAGAACCAAAAATGTCTCTCCGGACATTGGCAGATATCTTGTAGGGGGTTAGCGGGTGAACCAAATCACCCTCAGTAGAGAGCCACAAGATTAGTCAGAGATGAAACCAGATAAGAATGACAGAATGCCTTTGGCTGTTTCAGCTGAGTGATGGGGGCATAAGGGTTCACTGTATTATTGTGTTTACTTAGTGTGTGTCTGAAACTCTCCACAATAACAAGATTTAGAAATAATAATAGTGGTCCACTCATGTGTAATCCAAAATAAAATTTTATTTTACAGTTGACACAAAACTTCTGTACTTCTGCACTTAAACTAGCTTCCCTCTAGATCTGCCGATCGTAGAACTTATTTTCAGAAAAGGTGACCTGTGCGTCCTCGTGTGCAGGAGCTTCTGCCCAGACACTAGAGCTTTCTCCCTCTTGCTCAGCCCTTTTCTCTTTCTGAAGAGGTTTTTGAGTCTGATCCACCCAACCACTTACTTTTCTCGGTCTGATTAGTGCTGGCCCGTCTTGCTTTCCATGAGACCAGCCTTCCCCCTGAGAGCTTGAGGCCTCTTCTATCTCTCGGTCAGAAGACTGCTCCCTTGGTGCCACCCACAGCAGCCGGGGGTCCGGTGCGGCCGCGCTCCAGGCGCCTTCACAGCCGTCAGCAGGGCCACCAGGGACCTGGAGAGGGGAGGGCCGAGCAAGCTAGTGAAATACTAAGTGAATCAGTTAACGAAAAAAAGTACAGTGAGTATCATGGTTAATGGTCAAATATAGAAAGATTTTTCTCTGAAAGATACTTTAAATTATTGATTTTAGGGAGAGGAAGCAGGGAAAGGAGTGTGAAACATCAGTTTTTGTTGTTCCACTTACAGATGCACTCACTGGTTGATTTTTGTACGTGTCCAGACCAGGGGTCGAACCCACAACCTTGGTGTGTAGGGACAGTGCTCTAATGAACCGAGGTACCCAGCCAGGGCAGAAGATTTTTCTCTTCTGACATTAGGAATAAAACAAGATGTCTGCTGCCACCATTTCTGTCCCACATGGCCCTGAAGTGCCAGTCAGAACAATAAGGCAAAAAAAAAAATCTTTTTAAAGAAATAAAATGTATACAGATTAGAAAGGAAGAAACAACACTGTGATTTTTAACAGAGAACATGTTCTCTTCTGGTCGGCACTTCCCCTTCCTCCCAGCAAAGTCGGGCCCTCCTCTGCCCTCTGTCGCTGAGAGAGAGGGGAGGGCATGGCCCGCGCACTCGGCACCTTGAACCGCTGCTTGGCGCTGCCTTACTGATGGCATTCACAGCACATACGTGGTTCTTGACCTTCTAGCAGTGTGTCTCTGTCTTCCCTACTCCAGGTTTTCATCACTACCGACACTCACAGTGGCCCCCCAAGCACAGGAGGAACACTAAGGAGTAAACCCCTCGGAACTTTCCATTGCTGGGTGATGCTCACCTTTCCCAGGTGCAGCATGCCGGCCGGCCCTGTGCCCCAGCATCCCTGCAACAACATGAGCCACGCCACTCCAGAAATTAGCGCTGAGGCTCAAACAGATTTGGCTGATGGCCCCCTCTTGCCCAATGCCTCAGGCCTCAGGAGGGGAACTATGAGCTATTTGCAAAGAGGGAGAGCAGCAGATTTTCCTGGTCAGTGGGGCCTTTCACCTTCACCTCCTACAGACAGCTGCTCTCTGTCAGACTGGCGCCTGCCTTTTGGGACTACATTGCCTTCTGTAAAACCGAAGGCTGAGGTTTCCATGCCTTCATGTCTGGTGTGGACAGAGTCTCGTTGACTGGACAAGGATTGAAAACGTTATATCGCAAGATATGGTAGACTGTGGGAAATTATGTCTGGGTCATTCAAAATTCCTTCTGTCACTTAAACCTGTATAATTGTTTATACACATTCTGTATCTCTGGGGAACAGAATGTATAGAAAAAATAAGAAGAATCCCATATGTTTTAAAATATAATCATTGATTTTCTTTCCTACCAACAAATAATAGTAAGACATGACTTTGATTTTGACAAGACTCTGCAGATTTGCTACATGGAAAATAAAGTTAAATCCTCACCAGGCCTCAAATAACATACTTAAAAAAGAAGGAGAAGAAAGAAATATTCCCAGTTAATAAAAAAGTAGAGAAAATAATGTCAAGCATACTATCTCACCACTCAGTCAGATCTTAACATGTTCCTACATTTGCTTTGAATCTTCTTTATATAAAGTAAATCATTACCGTTACTGCTGAAGCCCCCGGGGCCCCTGTCCTGCCCTTTCCCTCCCTCCATGCCCAGGGGTAACTACTGTTCTGATTCTGATTTTTATCATTCCCATCTGTGTTTCGATATGTGCAAATGATTTGTTTTGATATGTTATGAATGATTCACAATGATACGTAATTTTGTTTTACTTATTTTTGAACTTTATAAAAATGGTACCATGCATATCATTTCCCCCATATGCTTTGTGTTGCTCGACATAACGTTTTGTGAGACTTATCCGTATCGATATATGTCATTTGGGTTCATTCAGTTTAACTTCAGTGTCATCTTCCATTGCATTTGTTTGTCCTTTGTACCGTTAATGACCATTTAGATTGTTTCGGTCTTTTGCTTTTACAAACAGTGAACGCAGGAAGTATTTTTTAATGTGGGCAAGACTCTCTCTAAAGGATATGAGTGCTGTTGTGGGTTATGCACCTCTTCAGACAGATATGAACCTGATACATATATGTAATATCTGATATAGGACCAATTATATATACTACATATATATAAATTCATTCGTATGTTGAATTTCCTCCTAAGGGCTTTTTAGTCTATACTCTCAGCATAAGTATGAATTTTTTTTTTAAGATTTTATTTATTTATCTTCAGAGGGGAAGGGAAGGAGAGAGGGAGAGAAACATCAATGTATGGTTGCCTTTCATGCATCCCCTGCTGGGAACTGGCCTGCAGGGAACTGGCCTGCAACCCAGGCATGTGCCCTGGCTGGGAATCGAACCGCAATCATGAGGTTCACAGGCCCGTGCTTAATCCACTGAGCTACACCAGCTAGGGCATAAGTATGAGTTTTATTGTAACATATCCATGCCAATTCTTGGCATTGCCAACCTTTTTACTTTTGCCTGTCTGAGGAGTATGAAATGATATGCAGTTGTGCTTTTAATTTGCATTTGTTGGATTACTAATAAGGTTAACCATCATTTCACATGCCCATGCGCACATGAGTTTCTGTTTTTGTGAATTGCCTATTCAGGTCTTTGCCCCCTGTTTTCGTTGCCATCACTATCGGGTTTGCTGGTCTTTTATACATTTGTAAAAATCTGTATGTGTTCTGAATATTATTCCTTTGCCAGTGTGGCAGGTAGTCTCTCCCAGTTTGTGTCCTTTTACTTTGTTTTTGTGTCTTTTGATATAGACTTATTTTAAATTAGGTTTTTCAGTCTTTCCTGTGTTTCACATTCTTCTCTATCCATAAGTCATAAAAATAATCACTCTTCTTAAAGGTTTTCTTTTTATTACCTAGAGTTTGATCTGCCTGGAATTCTGCATACTTCCTCTTTTGAGTCACGTGCAGGGTGACCTCTGAGGAAGGGCAGCGGTCATTTCCCATGGGCTCTGGGAAGCGTTCCGACTCTGAGCTCTTTGTAGGGCTCTGGGGCAGTCTCTGCTCATCTCCCCTCTGCATGCTTGGGCACCTTTCTCTGTGAGCCACGGCCTTTTCAAAAAACAAAAAAAAAACTAGGAAAGTAAGAATTTTCATCTCTGGAGACCTAGAAAATCCAAATGCCCTTGAACTTTCTTTGTCTACAGTTGAGTGACCTACCAAGTTCAGGCCATTGGCCACATTATTGCATGAAATTACTCTTTCCTTAGTGTAGCTTTCTCACCGCTTTTTAATTGAGGCTTTATTATTATTTTTGTCTATAAAATGGGACCAATAAATAACGACAGGCCAGAGTCCTTTAAATACTAAATGAGATGAAACATTCCCAGCCTCACTCTGGGCAGTTGGTGGGCGGTTGGGAAAGTTGATACCCTTCCAAACAATTTGCATTGAACAGAACAACAACAAGAAAGGGCAGATTGTGCTAAGAGACTGATGTTTAAATTTGGTTTAATCTCCTACATCTCCACTAGCATTCAGAGAAATTCAGATTACAGCAGTGCTGAGCGCAGTGTGTACCTGTTGAACAAGCGGGGCTTTTTTGAGTTTTCAGTGCCAGCAAAGCTGCAGTCAGCACCGCCGGCAGGTGCAGGCGGGCACGTTCTGCTCGGAACGCAGTTCAGGAAAGCAGCGCCAAGGGCCTCGAAAGTGTCCTTATCCTCTGATCTGTCCCAAAGACTCCGCCTAAGGAAGTACCATTGGTAGACCTGGAATTAAATGTATAAAGCTGTTTAGCGTTCATTATTTACAATAATCAAAACATAGAAAGAAATCAGAGGAGAATGGTTAAATATGCTGAAGTCGTACACACACACATACAGAGTACAGTATCACCTTTACAAGTCATGAGAATTTTAAAAACTGCCAAGGTGGAAAACTGGAATTCAAAAATTTCATATATTAAATGGAACAGGTCATAAAACTATGTACAGTATAATAATTCTAGGGTTTTTTATACACACACTGACTAGTGGGAATTGTACCACACTTACTATGGCTTCTTGTTATTTTTTCCTGGGTAATGGGAATTATAACAACATTTATTTTCCAAATTTCCTCCAGCGAGAATGTCATACATTTAAAATCAGGAAAATGCTATTATTAGTCAGCATGGGTGTAGTAGGTGCTGAGTGCACAGGACGTGGCTAGTAACGTTCCGCTTCGCTCCCGCAGCTGCTGCTGGACACCCATTCCCTGAAGATGGTCCTGCTCGATCTGCCTTCCATTGGCTCCCAGGTGGTAAGGAAAGCACCTGCCAGTTACACGAAGATCGTCGTGAAAGGCATGACCCGGGCGGAGATGATCCTCAAGGTGGGGCTCATGTCTTCGCTGGGGCTTCTGTTAAAGGGGGCTGGTCACCTGCTTGCTTATTCCAAGGAGTACTGGTTTTGAAATGACAGATGAGGGCCTGCCCCTTCCAGTCCCAAAGGGCTGTCCACACTCTGGCAGGACCAGGTTTAGGCCTCATCAGACATTGTTGAAAATCGGTGGACAATTCTTTGGGGGTCAGTGAATCTTCCTGACAAACGAATTCTTCATTGGAGTAGGGTTTCCTTGCAATAAGATTTGGCCAAAGTTGGAAGTTTGGCGGCATTGTCTCTGTGACTCAGTGTCTGAGGGGTCTCTCTGCTTCTCAGCCGCATTTCCAGTCCAACTGGCAGTTACTCCCTCCACAGGAGCCCCTTGGGCTTTCCCAACCCTGCAGCCATAAGGAACGCCAAACAGATGTGTCAGTAACTGACTCTAATCAGCTAATGGTTTTCTAGAGCCCCGTTTCACCAAGTACTATGTGTGGGGTGATGTTGCAAACGTCTGAGGCATTAAGCACCTGCATCCGATTTTCACCTGTGCTTGCTGAGACGCAAGGGGGCCTTTTGGAGAGAAATAGAGGACAAATGGAAGTATCATGAAAGCGCTAAAAATCCAGGGTCTGCAGGTTCATCAGGTCTCTCTCCCAAACAGAATGACTCCGATGGTAGCAGGAGGAAAAAAGTAGGTGTGGGACCCGAGACAGGTGGGCCTGGGTGAAGGTCTCGCACAGACCATGAGCTGGTGGCCTGAGGGGACCAGAAGCAGCCTGGTAATCAGCTTCCTCTGCAGCTGGTCTCCTCACCAGGAGGAGAGCGGAGTTTGGGGTTTATCTGCACAGAATTTTTTACTTTTCACAAATAACATATATTTTCTCCATGTTTCCTAAGTATAATAAAACATTTCCCTTAGTGAATTTGTACCTTAGGTACAAATATTTACGAAATAATTAACACCAGTTTTCCCAGATTAGCGTGATAGCAAACATGTGCTGAAACCATCTTGATTTTATTCCCAGACAGAAAAATAATCTTGAGTGTATTTGAATTGCTCAGAAAGAAAGTCATTAAAGTTCCATGTTTATTTTAAAAATGTGACTTCATCTTCGTTTCATGAATTTTGTACTTTGAAATGGGAGAATGACATTTAGACATTTCTGCAGAGAATTTCTGAGTGAACTACTCCTTGCCACTCTGAGTTACATGCTCAGGAATTCAAAACCAAACCAGTCTGCTGGAGGGAGCAAGTCAGACGCTGCATTTCAAAAGCAAAGGGAAATGAACGCAAGGGGTGTGAAGCCTTCCCTTCATTCTGCTTCTGTGTTACTTGGGTGTAGTTAAATGAAGTTCCAGATTTTAAGTCTTGAAAAGAGTGAGGCAGCTTTGGGGTTTGGGTTTTTGACAAAAATCTACCTAAATCAGGGCCTGTTGCTGCCCAGTCCTCGGGAATAATGATGTGTCGAGACACAAGGAGCAGGTGCCACGAAACCACGAGGTGTCTCTAGCAGGAGCCCCTCCAACACAGTTTCAGAGGGTCCTGATGTTTTAAAAACCACCTGGGACCCCCCCGTGGCCCTCCGAATTAGATTCTCCAGAGGGGAGACTTAGGAATCTGCACTTGAAAAGCAATCCAGGTGACTCTTATGATTCAACAAATTTAGGAAACTTTGCTCCGAGTGAATGTTGAGCTGAAAGAGGCCGTCTGCGTTTGAGATGGCTGCCGCCAAGGACGCCCTGCCGGTGGGCGGGCTGTGGCAGCGAGGCTGGCCCTCCAACCACCAGCCTCCCTTGAGAGCCCGCTCCCGTCTCCCTTTACAGGTGGTGATGGCCCCTCACGAACCCTCCGTGGTATTTGTTGACAACTACATCAAACTCCTTTCGGACTGCAACACAGAAACTTTCCAAAAGATACTGGACATGAAGGTTAGTTCAGTGTCTCCTTTCCTCCCCAACCACGGCCTTCTCACTCTCGGTGGCTCCTAATGGCGGGGGTGGGAGGTTGGGGGTGGTATGGCCCCGGGGAGCCTTCTCAAAGTGCACGTGCAGGCCCAGTGCTGCAGCCTTTTGAGGGGGCTCCGGGCAAGGGAACTCCCTGATTACCTCCCCGCCCAGCGAGAAGCGCTGCTCAGTGGCAGGAATGGAATGGAGTGTTACTCTCCCGCCCGTTTACCTGTGCGCTCTTCCCTCTCCAGCCCTTCCTTCTCTCCCACCCCGTTTCCTGTTTCTCTTCCTCTGCTTCTCTCCCAGGCTGCTTACCGCCCAGGCCCCGTGACTCCCCGGGAAGGCAGTGTTAGTCCTCAGCCCAGAGCTAACGTGCTGTTTGCAGGGCCTCAGCCCACAGCAGCCAGGTGCTACCCTTGCCCGTGGCGCCAGACCTCTGAGAGCGCCCTTTCTCTTTCCGCCCCAGGGGCTGAAGAGGAGCGAGCAGAGCGGCATGCTGGAACTCTTCCGCCAGAGGCTCCCCACCCCGCCCTCGGGGCCCGAAGGGCCCGGCTCACTGTCCCTCTTGGCTCCCACACCGGAACAGGAATCGTCCCGCATCCGCAAACTGGAGAAGCTAATTAAGAAGAGACTGTAGGAGCACTGGCCAGCAGCCCCCAGCACCCAGCCTCCTGGAAGCCCCCACCTCTCCTGCGCCCACCCTGACTCTCAGATTATGGACCTTGAAACTTCCCCGGACATCGGATTGTCAGTGTGCCTCCCCCACGCCCCGACTTAATCCCTGCCCTAAGGGGAGAAGCCAAGTTAAGGTCCCCGGTACAAAAAGGCAGTTTCACTGGCCTCTCATTCCCGCAGCAGAGGCAGCACTGGGTGAGACACTGTCACACTGGGCCGCTCTCAGCTGGTCAGTTGTCACTCTGCCGCCTCCCTCCCTCTGCTGTCGCGCCCCCTGGCGTGTGGCCCTCTTCCCTACCATGCACCTCTCCGGGCAGCGTGGGTGACCAGGCCTGTTTGGTCCTCCGTCTGCCACTGTTGGAGGCTGGCTCTCGGGGCCGCAGTTACCGGGGCTGCAGGTCACAGGCGTAGGTACCAGTCTTCCTTTATGAGGGAAATGGAGGCAGGAACTCTGCCGAGTGATCCCAGTTTGGGTACCTGTTTTGTTTCTGGTCCTTTTCGACTTGGCCGAGTGATCCCTGTCTTCTGACTTCTCATGAGTCTCCAATTCGCCCTGTCTGTACATCCAAGGGAAGATTTTCTCTGCCTCCCACGCAGGACTGGACACGCGAGGCCTCGGAAGCAGGTGCCGTCTGTGCCGTGGGCTCCTGGCCAGGGTGCGGGGCAGCCCCCGTCTGCCTGGGAGAGAGGGTTCTCAGCTTGGCACACTCACTGCGTGACATAAGGTTATTCCCTCCCGTTCTGCCCCTGACTTCTGGGTGCGGGGGTGCCTTCTGTGTAGGGAAACCAGGAAGTTTTCCTAGAAAAGAGTTCCTAGGCTTTCTCCTCAGACAAAGCTCTGGGGCAGCCCAGGAAGCCTCTGCCCTCTAGTGCCCTCCTAGCCGTCCATGTTCGAATCCAAAGTGCTTGGCAGAATTATCTGAAAACAACAAAGGAGGTGCGATACCGGAACGACATTACTTTATCACTAATGAAATAGAAGCTAGCCCGTGGGTCCTCGGGAACAGAACGCCGACCGTACAAACTCAGAGTGGGCACAGTCCAGAAGGCCCCCCGGCCCACCCGGCCGGCCCCCGCGGCTCCGGGCCAGCACAGCCGTGCGGGAAACACTGGCCTCGGAGCTGTGTCTGTCCTCGAGACCATCCCGCATCAGGGGAACAGGCTACAGAGTTGCCCTGGCTCGCCGGTCCCCTGGAGACCAAGCCTCTGGCAGCTGCCCCTGGACTCGGGGTGACTGGCAGCCTCAGTCAGCATTTGCTCAGGAATTGTGAACAGTGTGTTGGCCAGGCGGGGCGAGGGCTGAGGAGGAGGGTGGAGTTTTTTACAGAGAGTGCCTCAGGGTAACATTCAGCACGGAGGAAGTTCCCGAAACATTCACAAAAGTTGTGACGGTGATACAGTAGGAAACTTCAAGGTTTGGAAATCTGACCAGAAACTGACCGTTTCCCCCCTTGTCGTCCGCTGTAACGGCTCCTCAGCGTCCCCAGCTCTCCTCAGCCTGTCACCCAGACTCGGCCCACTGCCCCGGCCGTCCTCCGGGCCTCCTTTCTTCATCTGCCTCCAGCCTGTTGCTGGTCCACCTGACTCGTGCGTTGAGCATCTCGGGCTTGAGAACACTGAGAAGAAAATAAGTGGTGGAAGAAAGAGGTGTAGCCTCTAGCTGAGCTCAATTAGGAAAAGACGGCTGAGGGGGAAAAGTGCAGGCAGGGTGGGGAGGGGGGCGGAGAGCCCCGGCAGCTCAGTGGGCAGGCTTCGCTGTGCCCACGCGGCCCAGGTGCAGTTACAGACCTGGAGCCAGCTCTTCCCACTGGTGCGGGAAGGGGCAGCGGGCCTGCCTCCGGAGGGCACAGCCACCTCAGCATCGGTCTCGGTCCTGGTCCCGTCCCGAGGAGGCCGCCGCACCTGGTTCTCGCCACTCGGTGTCTGCAGACCCCCAATCCTTTTCTGGTTGGTTCGTAGGGAGCCATTTTCTGGATGTCTCCATAATGGCATTGAGATGTCAGCCCTGTTTTCTGCAGGTTGGTGGTCACCGCCAGGGAAGTTGCGCTCTCGATTTGTTGCAGCATCAGTGACGTCTGAGGACTCGGCGCACGTCAGCAGGAGTTGTGTGTTAAACATCCCAGTGAGGGAGTCTGAGTGCCCCTGTGCAGGAGCTGAGGGCCTGCATCGGGACCACCGGCGCCGGGCAAACACAAGTGTGGGGAGTCTGCATTTCTGGAGGGTTCCTTTGGTGATTTGACTCCTTGTTAAGAACCATTGTGATAGAAATTTGCCTTATTGAACGGTTCCTACAGCACATTTCCGTAAATGTGTATTTTTTCCAGCACTCTAAGCAAGCGAAACTACTGTGCAGTTGAACTGCACCCCAACACGGTAAAGATTCTTTGCTGATAGACAGCAGCATTCACTTTAAACTTGTGTCGATAGTAAGGATGAAGCCAGAAAATGGGCTGTCCTCCTACTCATTGGGATTCTTCCTGTTTTGATGAGCCAACCCCCAAAAGAAGTTTTATTTATTACTGTCATTTTGAAATAACATATGTAAAGGAGCAGACATTGATAAAAACGGTAGCGAACCACTCTGTTATTAAGCTAAACTTAGATATTGTTCATTCCTCAGAGTGTCTGTAGCCCTTAACGAAAAGTTTGAAGTCACTTTATATGATAAAAATAAATACTGGTAATTTACAATTGACAACAAGTTCACTGCTGTTTTTATTATGAACAGACTTCCTGAGAGCTGGCCGAGGGATGCCCAGGCTGGAGAGAGTTCTGTTTGGATCGTCACAGGGAACCACAAAGAAAAAGAACAGGGTGTTTTAGCCTCCTGATTCAGTTCTGGCATTGAGGCTAATTGCCACCACTCCTCCCTCTCTTGAAGAACAAAGAACCTAGAAATAGGAGCCTCGGTGACTCCTCAACGCAAACCAGGCCCACCAGGACTTAGCAGACTGCCAGGGACCAGTGAGGCAGTGATGGGCAGCCGGTCCCAGGCCACCGCCCAGTGCCAGCAGTGGGACACCAGCGGGGGAAATGCCCGCAGCCCACAGCTGGAAATGCCATCCTGCTCCCTAGGAAGAGAAGTCTCCAAAGTAACGAGCTTGCTTGAGGGTGAAAGCAAGCGTTTCACACTTCTTGTCCAGTCCGAGTGAGATCGCTAAAAATAAAATGATGAGAACTGCATCAGGCCACTTAAACAATGCCTCGGAAACAGGGCCACGTGAAAAGCTGGCGCGCAGAAAGAGTGCTCCTGGGTCCTATACAGTAACCAAACTCCCTGTCTCGTTCCAGTGGTTATCAGAATAGATAGCCTCCTGGGCCCTCAGAGTTTCTGCGGCTCTACCTCTGGGAGGTATCCATTTCCTTAAAGAGATTGCTTTTTTTGTGTAAATAGCTTTCATTTTCCCCATCTGGAAGTAATTTCTTGGTGCATATTGGAGCATGAAATGCTACAGTTAATTAAAGCTTACTGGGTGTCGTTTGCTAGGATGTATTTCCTTACCGTTGACAGAAAACAGAGTGGACCATATAGGAAAGAATTAGCAAGCCCGTGAACCTCGGGCTCGCCTCTGCCTGGGCGTCTGCCCTTCTCCCCAGCCAGGCTGTGCCCCTTCCCTGCCACCTGTGGAAGCAGCACCCGGCTCAGACACTGGTGTTCCTCACAAGGTCCTGGCACGTCCCGCTGCAGTGCAAATATCTGTAAATACGTGTAAAGTGCTCTGCTGCTGATTGGAAACCTTCCTGCGCCCTGAATTTCTCTCCTGTTTACTTTCCCACCTCACTGTTCGATCACAGCCTGCTTTTCCATGTGACTACCTAAGGGATTTCTCTCCTGTATGCAGTAGGTTAATCCTGCCTCCTTAATAACTGGGTGGGCATTCTGCAGTGAACTTTTTGGGAAGTCTGATGGCTCTTCCCACAGTGGAAAATGTGTGGCCGTGCTCCCATTAGGTTGGCTTCGAGATCATTACCCAGTTTCCATCCGTGGTTTTCACCAGCTCCCCACTTTAGCAGGGCAGGCAGGGATCAGTCTGGTGAGAAAAGAAACTCTTCCATATAAGCCACTGGGAACAGCAGTGCAAGATGATTTGCCTGTGAGGTTTTCTTCCCCACCTGTGTAACCGGGCGCAAGCGGTGGGATAAGAAGAATGTGCCCATTTGAAACAAAAGCAGCCTAGGACTGGAGACCTCTAAAGAGCCCCTGGTCTCCCAGTCCAGTTGCAGTGCTTGGATATCGGGCGAGCCCTTGACCCTCTGAGGCCCAGTTTTCAATCCGTGAAAAGGGATTATAACCAACAGGGCCGTGAAGGGCCCACAAGACCGGGTTGTGTACACAGGCTCTGTAAGCTGTGCAGCAGTGTAGGAAGTGATTAAGTTCATGGTCATTCGCCAAGCCTGACCCATGCGTCAGGCGGGTATACAACACCAGGCAGCCACAGGGCTGCTTCTTCCCTGGGGCGGGACTTGAATAAAATGCCCAGGTGAAGACATACCTGCTGTGTGCGGGCTGCATCCTCAGCATCGGGATAACCAGTCTTTGCCTTTTAAGAACGTGATTGTGATACCAACTTATCCAAGAGTTTTAAAAGACTCTCCATCCTCTATTCCTCTTGCCCCAGAAGCTGCTCTTTTCATAACATGTAGGGATAAACTTGCAGGCTCCGAGAGGAGAGCTTCCTCCCTCCCGGTGGTGTTGGCGGGCTTACCCATTGTGGAAAGTGGGGCATGTTCCCTCTGAATGCAAATTAGGAGGGTTGCTGAAGACTTCCTTCCAAAAAAAACTCTTTTTAATATGGTGTCTGCAGACCAGACTTCCAAGTGGCCATTCCTGGCAGGGACAAAATTCTTGACTGCACCCTTTTTTTTTTGTTTGTTTTCATCTACAATGCCCAAAAAATTCTAAGCAAAATTTTCTTGGGACAGGCTGGGAACCCTGAGGTTCACCACCTATTTGGATAACTGCAGTTGCTGTTCAGAGAAGTTTCAAGCCTTCCCAAGGCCGGCAGGCTCCCAGTAATCAGCTGGAAAGGACTCATCTGGCTCTTCAATCCCCTGTGGGTTGGTGATGCAGAGCAAGCTGGGCACTGGAGTGATGTTCAAGTGAAAACTGCTAATGCTTTGTCCCCTAGGAATGTCTGTCACTTCATCTGAGGGCTCTGGTAGCTTCTGCTCAATAAGTAAATGGAATTTGCACAATTGCCAGCCTCCTCCTGTTTGGGGGTAATTTTGCAACAAGTGAGACATCAACATCAGCTTCCCCACAAACCTCCCTCGACTTCTGGAGCCGAGAAAGGTATTTGCAAAGTGGACTGCAACTTTCAGGGGGCACCGGATGCAATGGCAAGAAACTCAAGCTTCTTCTTGTTCGCTTTGTGCTGGTGGAAAAGGAAGGCACTTGGAGGAGCAGGGATGCGTTCTCACTAGCTGCTAGAGAGACCGCATTCCAAGAATTCGTTACAAAGGAGTGACTCTGATTGGGCTACCAGAGCAGCCCCTGAAGAGCTTTAGCAGGCAAATGGGAAAAATACCAAATGTTGCCTGAAGAAAACGGGAGTTCACAGCAGAGACACTCCCACAACCTCCTACGCCCGCCTGCTTGCACGACTCTGACAGGATCCCCAGAGTCGGCTGGCTCTGCCAGAGGAGGGCCCTGATGGCAGTCAAGGTCAAGCTGGTTTAGCCTTGGGCCTTAGCTGCTGTCCAGCGACTGCCCGGCATGCAGAAAATTAGTATCTTTGATCGAGAGGGGGGGCTGAGAGGTCTGAGTCAGTCAGGGCTATCTGTGTACCCTGGGGGTCCAGGAGGGGGAGGGCACCAATACGGATGTCTGTGCCCCCTAAGATGCATTGTGATATCTCAGCAGATAAAAGCCCCTGTCGAGGAGGTGCGAGTGGCTCCATTTCGTAGATACGGACCCGGGGGCCTGGAGGGCCGGTGCTCCCAGGTGGCTGGGCCAGGGTTCGGCTCAGGCCTGGCTCTTTGCACTAGTGGTGGTTTTCAGTGTATGAGACACTGAGTTGCAGAGACTGACAGAAATATTGTATTTTATGAGTTCGAATATCTTTTAAAGCAAATCAGTAAGCACACTGAAACTATTTCAGCAAGCAGAAAGCATTTTATTTTTTAAAGATTTTATTTACTTATTTTAGAGGAGAAGGGAAGGAGAAAGAGAGGGAAACATCCATCAGTTGCCTCTCTCATGCGCCCTCACCGGTGGCCCTGCGACCCCTCGCTTTGTGGGATGACAACCAACTGAGCCACACAGGTCAGGATAATAGAAAGCATTTTATTATTTTTTAATTGTTTTTAATTTATTTATTAATTTTTTAAATATATATTTTTTATTTTTAAAGAGGAAGGGAAGGAGAAAGAGTGGGAGAGAAACATCAATGTGTGGTTGCCTCCCATGTGTCCCTCACGGGGGACCTGGCCTGCAACCCAGGCATGTGCCCTGACTGGGAATCGAACTGGCGACCCTTTGCTTCACAGGCCCGTGCTCAATCCACTGAGTCACAGCAGCCAGGGCAACATTTTAAATCTCAGTTTGCAGATGAGAATTTATGTATTTTGAATCTCTAGCATCCAATTTATTTCTGTGTCTTACTTTGGTTACATAGAATAGAGAAGTCATGATTCAATTCAGCTGAGAATTTGGAAACAGCTTATGTTTTCTTTTGTTTTTAACAGCCTTTCTTTCGAGTCCAGATACTCTTCAGCCGCAGGGATGTGACAAGGGCCCTTTGTTGGGAGGCTGCCATGGACTCAGAGGCCCTCGTCAGCACGAAGAGGGTCTTTCTCCCCTGACACGTTTGATGCCTATTGTGTTACTACAGTTTCGAATGTCCAGTTTTCAGAATAGGTTTACTTTATTGATTATGCCATTACAGTTGTTCTATTCCCCCCCTTCATTCCCCTCCACCCTGCACACCCCTCCCCCGTCATTCCCCCCCTTTAGTTTATGTCCACATGTCACAAGTTCTTTACATTCTGTATTTCCCCTACTATCCTTGCCCTCCCCCCTATTTTCTACCTACCGTCTATGCTACTTATTCTCTGTACCTTCTCCCCCCTTCTCCTCCTCCCACTCCCCTGTTGCTAACCCTCCATGTGATCTCCATTTCTATGTTTCCACTCCTGATCTAGCTGTCCTCATAGTTTGCTTTTGTTTTAGGTGTGGTTCTTAATATCTGTGAGTTTGCTGTCCTTTCACTGTTCGTATTTTTATCTTCTTTTTCCTAGGTAAGTCCCTTTAACATTTCATATAATATGGGCTTGGTGATGATGAACTCCTTGAATTTGGTCTTATCTGAGAAGCACTTTATCTGTCCTTCCATTCTAAATGAAAGCTTTGCTGGATAGATCAATCTTGGATGTAGGTCTTTGGATTTCATGACTTGGAATACTTCTTTCCAGCCCCTTCTTGCCTGTAAGGTCTCTTTTGAGAAATCAGCTGACAGTCTGATGGGAACTCCTTTGTAGGTGACTGTCCCCTTATCTCTTGCTGCTTCTAAGATTCTCTCCTTCATTTTCATCTTGGCTAATGTAATGATGATGTGCCTTGGTGTGTTCCTTCTTGGGTCCAACTTCTTTGGGACTCTCTGAGCTTCCTGGATTTCCTGGAAGTCTATTTCCTTTGCCAGATTGGGGAAGTTCTCCTTTATTATTTGTTCAAGTAAGTGTTCCACTTGTTGCTGTTCCTCTTCCCCTTCTGGTACCCCTATAATTCGGATGTTGGAACGTTTAAAGATGTACTAAATGTTCCTAAGCCTCTCCTCATTTTTTTGAATTCTTGTTTCTTCATATTTTTCTGTTTGGTCATTTTTTTCTTCCTTCTGGTCCACTCCCTTGATTTGAGTCCCAGTTTCCTTTCCATTACTACTGGTTTCCTGTGCATTACCATTCATTTTAATTAGTTTAGCCTTCATATGTTCCTCTAATTTGTGACTAAAATCAACCAGTTCTGTGAGCATCCTGATCACCAGTGTTTTGAACTGTGCATCTGAAAGGTTGGTTATTTCTTGGTCGCTTAGAATTATGGGCTCTGGGGCTCTAAGTTGTTCTTGAGCCATGTTTTGATCTGTTCCTGCCTGTTATGTATGAGGAGAGGAGCCTTAGTTGTTTACCAGGGCGGGGCCACCCAGGTTGCTGGGTTGTGACAGTGTATGTGGGGCGGGGTCAAAAAGGGGCAATAGTGGTCCCTCTGCTGCTTCCTGCCTCTGGGGCCTGTGAGGTCCGCCTCACTGCTCGCTCCTTCACTGGTTTATCTGCATGAGAATGTGTGATCACGGTCAGCCTGCCACCTTGCGCCCTCAGTGGGTCCGCCTGTTGCTACCCCGCACCTGGGATCCACCAACCTCGGCCCCTGCTCCTGGGTTGGCCCGGCTGATCTTTCCTGCCTGACCCGCTCCGCTGCTGACTCCGCCCCTCTTACTGGCCTGGCTAAATGGTTCATTGTTATTGACTTCCATATAAGTTCAATTTTCTGTGTTTTGGCTTCGTTTTTTATTACTAAAACTTTGTTGTCTTTAAACTTGGTTGTGTGAGAAGGCACAATGTTTCCACCTACGCCTTCATCTTGGCGGAAGTCCCAGAATAGGTTTAAAATATGCATTCTTAAAGGGAAGTTACAATCAAACTCTCGTGGAGGTCTTTCACCCACCGAAACACCTCTGAAGAATTCCAGTTTCTCGAAAAGTCGGTGTGGAAGGCGCTGCCTTTGGTAACAGCTTATGAGCGTGGCTTTCTGAACGAGAGGTTTGGGAGGGCCCCTTGTGGACAGGAAGGAGCGACATTGCATTGAGGTTCACCACCCTTTCAGCAGGTTCACCACCTGCACTGTCAGCCACCTCCTGCTCCAGCAGCCCTGACAAACAGAAAGCAAGGAGCCTGCCCCACCCCCCTACCCCCGCCCTGTGCGGGCAGCTGTGTTCTAAGGACAAAACAGTGCCACTGAACAGTAGAGGGGGCTTGGGCAACATTTGAAAGGAAGCCCATCCTGCTTTCAAAACCCCCACGAGCCCAAATCTTAAACCTGTGGGCTTGCACATCTGTATGCAATGCCTCCCAACCTTTCATCCCCAAAACGTGAAAACTGTTTAACATTTGTATTCCTGTGGCCTCTCACTGGGGCAAATCAGTTGTAGAGGCTGCTCGGGCCAGAGACCATAGGTCTGGGGACTGTGGCCGCTCCAGGGCACCCATACCTCCCACAGCCACAGGGCTAAGGGATCGTCATGGGCATTTACTGGGCACAATGGCAGCGGCCCGGCTCTCTGGGTAGAAAGCTCTGTGTTGCAGCATCCGTGTTGGGTACTATTTTGGTTTATTTGCATTTAGAACTTAAGTCAGATTCCCTCATTTCAGAGATGGGAAAATGAGGACAAGTTTCCATCACTTGCTGACTGGTCACTATGAAAAATGACTGGCGTCCTGGCTGGTGTGGCTCAATGGACTGAACACTGGCCTGTGAACCAAAGAGTCGCCTGTTTGATTCCTGGTCAGGGCACATGCCTGGGTTGCAGGCCAGATCTCCAGTGGAGGGTGCGAGAGAGGCAGCCACACATTGATGTTTCTCTCCTTTTCTTTCTCCCTCCCTTCCCCTCTCTATAAACAAACAAACAAACAAATAAATGGAAGCTGACTGGCAAAATCTAAGGGAGCCTGGCACGTCCCCCTCGGAACTCAGCATGTCCCTCTGCCCGTCTCTCCTTCCCCGGAGTCCCCCCCCCCACCTGAGAGCAGCCCTACCCCCCCCCTCCTCTAGCTCAGTCTGCAGACCCTCGGAGGATCCTCGCACTTTCCTCAGGCTCCCAGCCCCCGTGGGACTTTCCTCGTGGCCTTTGTCCCATTTCACAGGAGGGCTACAGCCACTGCCTCTATTCCTCCCATTCATGCTCCCCCTCTTGTTCAGCATCCATCTCAACTGCCTTCCAGAAATTTCTCTTGAAAGTCACCAACGGCCTTATTCCCGTTGCATTCTGCCTTTATTCCTGAGTCTCCCCTCCCCCCAGGAATTCCCTCTGAACTCCTTGGATGCCTTGCTTTCTTGGCTGCAATACTTCTTGGTCTCCTTCACCGACTTCACTGTCCTGAGCCTTGGCATGGTCAAGCCCCCGGGTCTTAGGCCCCCTTCGGTCTCAGCTCCAAGCCGTCAGAGTGTGATAAACACCAGCCGAGCCTCCTGAGGTTTCTCAGGTTTTTGGTTCTTTCCTCCCCGGCCCACCCCCGACTTCAGTCCCAGTACCAGCCCATAATGATCACGGGTACCATCTCCAGCTAAAGTCAACTCCTTTCCCGGAAATCCCTGTCTGTACATGGCACCCACTTCTCTTTCAAGTTCCTCAGTCTCAGCTCTCTCTGTCAATTAGTATGGTTAATCAGTCAGAAAAAATTTTTCTTAGTTATGAATGATCACAAACAACAGTCATGGAAATCAAAAAATCCATCTTGCCCCAGCAAACCAGTCTCTGTCCCAGGAAGGTCTGAGAGGTGGGGTTCGGCCTGCGAATCCCTTCCACGTGGTCTCCCGGCTGGGCCCCCGCATTCCTCGGGGCTCTGAGCATTTCTCAGAGGGAGCTGGAGGGACCCTCCCTCCCCTGGGCCTCCTCCTCATTCAGAACTGGGAACACGATGGTTCTGCGGATTTCTGCGCTGCTGCTTCTGCTTGTCTTTGCCTTATAAAATATTGCAATAGTAACACTAATTTTTAAAGTGCAACACAAGCATTCGTGTTAAGAAGTTAAACCAATATGGAAATATATTAAAGGTCCTACTCGCCTCTCAGACTTTCTCTGTGTCTGCTGTGGGGGAGGAGCACTTTGCCAACAGAATTAGTATGAAGCATATTTGCATGTTTTTCTGCAGCTAAACAACATACCTTGGACATCTTTTTCCTCAGCATATATAGATCTACTCATTCTTTATTGACTGATTGATTGATTGATTGACTGGTTTTAGAGAGAGAGAGAGAGAGTGGGAAATATTGATTTGTTATTGGTTGATTCTTGTATGTGCCCTGACCAGGGATCGAACCCGCAACCTTGGCGTATTGGCATGACACTCTAAACAACTGTCTACTCATTCTTTTTAATGACTGCGTGGTGTTTCATAGTTCAGATATACTAGTGTTTATTTAGCAGATCTCCTATCAATGTAGAAATAAGTGCTTTCCTTTTTTTTGCCTATTAAAGACATCATGAGTGAGAATCTTTCTGTAGGCATCTTGGCTTAGTCGTGCTCACCTTTGTGCAGGATGCCACCCCCCCCCACAACTGTCCAGTTTAAAAGATGGAAGGACGTACACAGTGGGCGCGTTCCTCGCTTTGGGCCAACGCCCTCCGTGGAGACCGTCCTGCTGCGCACTCCCCCATCACGTGCGTGCCCCCACTTCTCCACAGCCTCACTCGCCCTAGACGTTTCTTCCTGCTTCCTGGTCTCTAGAGGATACAGTTGCAGCTCTGTCCGTGGAAACCCAGTAAGCGGAAGTTCCTCTTTCATTTTCATTGCACAAAGCCAAATATGACCCAACCAGAGCTGTGTCTTGCTGCAAAAAAGCCTTCTTGTTGAGCAAAAGCCCTGTGGCTTCCCTCATGGTCAGGGCTCCTGGAGGACATGCTTTGTGGGTTTGCTCGTGAAAGCAGTGGTCACCTTTGCACATGTGGAGAGGTAACAGTTTGATGTTAAATTGGCGTCTTTCCTATTCTTTGTTTCCCCTGCCTCTTCCGCATCACTCCGGCAGAAGGCGAGGAGTCTCATGTGCAGCGTCCTCCGCTGGCAATGGTATAAAGATGAAATTCTCAGCTTCTGAATCCTGTGTAGGCTTTGGGGATTCGAGAGGAGAGAAGAAAGCCTGGAAAGCCGTGACTGTCAGTGTGAGAAGATTGGGGTGTTTGGTTTGGTTTGGTTTGGTTCCTCAGTCTAAAAGTGTACCTTTGCCCTGGCCAGTGTGGCTCAGGTGGCTGGAGCGTCATCCCAGACCAAAGGCTCGTGGGTTTGATTCCCGGTCAGAGCACATACCTAGGTTGTGCGTTAGGTCCCCAGTCTGGGCACATACGGTAGGCAACCAATCGATGCTTCTCTCTTGAATCAGTGTTTCCCTCCCTCCCTTCCTCTGTTCTAAAAGCAATGAAGCCCTGGCTGGTGTAACTCAGTGGATTGAGCTTAGGCCTGCAAGCCAAACTACCGCGGTTCAATTCCCAGTCAGGGCACATGCCTGGGTTGCAGGCCAGTTCCCAGCAGGGGACGCCTAAGAGGCCACCATACATTGGTATTTCTCCCCTCTCTCCTTCCCTTCCCCTCTAAAGAGAAGTAAATACAATCTTTAAAAAATAATAAAAACATAAAAGCAATGAAAAAATGTCCTCAGCTGATGACCAGAAAAACAAAAGTGCACCTTTAACTTTGAGGAGCCAGAATTAGGGAGGACTTTGCGTAGAACACACACCATCAGCATAGGGACAGGGCATCTCAACTTCCACATTTTTTTTTTTTTGTCATTAAAAAGAAGAAAGAGCAGCAGATAAGAAAAACCACAGGGTGTGTATGACATGGTTTAAAAGCTGGTAGGCCCCTGAGAAAAATGTCCGGGACCCCACCACTCTGGGCTGAGCCCCAAGATAAGAGACCCCCCCCCCCCATAAGTATGAGGGAAACCCAAGCCTTTGCCTGGCTCCCGGCAGTTACCGCAGGAAACAGCAGGCCCCACGGCGAATCCCGTGTGCAGCCAGGCGCCGAAGCGTCTCGGAAGGCTGTCCAGCCAGGCAGGCCTGAGTAAGCGAGAGCGCAGTCTCACGCCCCACGTGGGCAGGCGGTGGCTCCCACGCTCCCTGAGCCCCCAGAAGCGGTACAGGGGCCAGTTCATTGGAAGAGACCGTAGGCTGGGACAACCAGGACGCGGAGCACTTGGCGCGTCCACAGCCGAGGACGGCCTTCCACGGCCACACAGGACAAGCTACACCTCACAGAAGCCCAACCGGTGGGAACATGCCCAGGGGCCCGGGTGCCACCAGCCACCTGTCCTGCTGCCACCATGTTACATAAGCCTCCCCAGATGCCACCGGGCAGACAGGCAGGACAAGAGTAGTCGTTATGAAAAAACGTTATTCCCCGGAAGATAAGAAACAACGCTGAATGTGCACGGCAGTTTCCCCACTTCGAGACAGACCGAGGCCTGTGAGCTACACTGAGTTAGTTAAAAAGGTGAGCGGGGCGTCACCTTTAGTACGCCGGGCCCATCGCCACGGAACGACACCCACTCCAAGGACCGAAGGAGGACAGCCGGCTGCCGTGTGCATCAGGAGAAGGGGCCAGAAGGACAGGCCTGGCTGAGGGCACAGGGACTTGGAATTCAAAGCAGATTTTGTTTGTCTTACTACTTTGGCCTTTCCCTGCAGGGTTCAACTTTGAGTCCCAGGCTGGGAGGCGGGCCTGAAGGAAGCCACCCTGCTGTGGGACCGCCCTATGAACAAGACCAGAAGGGGCGGAGGCACTCGCAGCCCCACTCAGGCTCCTGTGCCCCCTCCAGTATCAGCAGCGGTGCCTGGGGGCTGTGGGCAGCGCCTGGCGTGGGGCAGAGGAGTGGGGCCCCAGCGGCGCAGCTGCAGCCTCTCCTAGGTGCCCGGCGGAGCTGATGGGGGTCTCAGCAAGGGCAGCTTGTTGCAGGGCTGTGGTGGGACGTCGTCATATAACAGCAGAACCAGCAGCTGGAGCAGTGGGGCAGGGGAATGAAAAGAAAATTAATAGTAGGCATTCCCATGCATATGACCAGATTTATTTATGACTAAATTTTAAGAGAAACCTTCGGAGATTTCCAGAAATACTTGTCAGTGGTTGGGGGCAAGAGGCAATAAAATTCCAGTTAACCGTTCCCCCCACCTCCCCCTCCCCCCTGACACACACACCCTGGCCAATATGGCCTGGGAAAGCATGAGACACACAGTTTCTCTTTGTACCTCTCTGCTCACCCCAAGTTCTTTCCCCACCCCTGGCTAATTTTCAGGAAAGACTCAAAACTGAAAAACATTTTTCAAAGGCATGTAAATGGCTTCAGCAAGTATCGGGAGTTCCCCACAGCACAGAGCTGCAAACCACAGCCGCCCCCTCCCCGTGTGTATCCTGCTTTGAATTTGGGGCAGAGGAGGAGTGCGCTTTGGGGCTATGGCTCCCCGAAGGACACAGCGGGTCAGACCGTCATTACGGCACAGTCAGCCACCCCCATGGGCTCCCTTCTCCATCCCTTCCCTACAGACCAGAATCCCAGGTGGTCCGTGGAGCCTCGAGGCCGCCTTCGGACTGTGGCTGTGCAGACCGGCCACCTGTTCCCCAGGGAAAACGACATGCCTGACAGCCACCGAGCCAAGGGTCTTAACTTCAAATGCTCAACTAAAGGCTATTTTTCTGGGCTGCAAGTCCTTGTCCAGTGCGAATATGCAGACTGCAGCCAGGAGTGCAAGTGCATGGATGTGGTTCCAAGGAGGCCATGTGCCCCAGCTCTTTGCAAAAGCCCATCTGGATTTTATTTTGCAGAGGCCACGGCCCTGTTCTGTGTAACCAGGGAGCATTTGGGAAAATAGCTCTCAGCTTACAAATAGGAGGCCTCGAGGGCGGAGCTTGTATTTGACTGGGGTCACACACGGGGTTCCCCACACAGGGACATCAGCCCGACTTCACCCTGAGCTGCATTCGGGATCTGGGTTACTGTCACCAGCTGGGCTGGGCTAGATCCCATCTGTCCAGATGAGCTGGTGGTCTCCCACCTGAGAAAAGGAGGTGGCCTGCTTGCTTGGGCCCACTGCGCCCGAAACGCAGAGCCGAGCACTAGCGTCCCTGGCTCCGTTTGACCCGCGCCACCTCTGTGAGCGCAGGGACTCGGTGTGCGCATGCTCCCGGGGGCTGCGTTGTGGCCCAGCGCATCTTTCTAATTCAGCTTGTTCTCTATTGAACATGGTAGTTCCCTTTCAATGTTCTTTGAAAACTACAACCTTAACCTTTTTTTAACTTTATTGATTTTTAAAAATTATTGATTGGGGGGGAGAGAAAAACATGGATAATAAGTGAAACATTTGGTGTTTCACTTATTTATGCGTTTGTTGGTTGTTCCTTGAATGTGTCCTGAGGGGGATGGAACCTGCAGCCTTGGCGTATCCGGACGATGCTCCAACCAACTGAGCAGCTGGCCAGGGCGATAACCGTAATCTTAAATACTTAAGGAAACGAAGCTCTCTTTCTTCAAAGTATTCTGGTTGACGTGGGTGCACTGGAAGGAGTGGAGGGACTTGACTGAGCACTAAAGCTGATCCCCGGGTCATGACACGCCCCCCCACCCCAGCCCCTGCCCCGCGCACACCGCAGGGCGCCACAGGCGGCTGGGAGCCAGCGCACTGGAGCCGCGGGGTTTTCGATCCGCTGCCGGGCAGAGCCGACTGAGGACAAGCCGTTCCCCAGCAGCGCGCAGCAGCCCCGTGGGGTCCTGCCCTGCTCTTGTCTGACTCCTTCCCGTTCAGGCACCAACTCAATCCGGTGCAGAATACGGGGAAATGCAGGATGGCCGTTCACTGGTCTTTTGTTCCTCAGAGCTTCCTGAGAAAGGCCTCAGGCCAGAACCCAGGTCCTAGGCGGACGCGGGTCTCTGTGACCCAGGCAGGGGGACAACGGCCGCTCTGGAAGGACAGCTCTGAGAAGAGGCCACTCCCGCGCCGCAGCTCGGCCCCGATGTCCCGGTGCAGTCCCGCTGCTCCTGGGAAGAAGGCCCGCAGGAAGGGGGAAAGGCGGAATCTGTTGTCTTCCCAAGCTTCGGTGAGAGTTTTTGGTTTCAGTCAGAGTTAAAGATCTGGTGGAAATCGATCTGGAAAAGCATGGAGGAGGATGATGAGGCCCTTCCAGAGGAGGGCAGGAGAAGCCAACTCGCTCAGGACTGAGAAGCACACCCAGGTCGTTACAAGGAAGTCCCTGGCTCTCCTCCCGAGAAGAACACGTGGGCAGGTGAAAGTCGCAGGGCTCCCGCTGTGGCAGCCCCCTCTGCGCCCCCGCCAAGGCCAGGGCTGCTCAGAGGCACCGGGCCGGCAGGCAGGGTCCCCGGCCAGGCCACAGCGCCCTCCGCCTTCTCTGCTCTTCAACAACCATCTGAACACACCTGGGGGCTCTCCTCATTGTCTTTTTTCTTCTTAATAAAGATTTTATTTATTTATTTTTAGAGAGAGGGGCAGGGAGGGAGAGAACAGAAACACTGATGTGAAAGAGGAACACTGATTGGTTGCCTCTCATACTTGACCCTTCTGGGGATCCAATCCGCAACCCAGGCATGTGCTCGGACCAGGAATTGAACCTGCAACCTTTCCTCTGTGAGACGATGCTCACCGCACTGAGCCACACCCGTCAGGGGTCTCTCCTCCTTTTTTGATTGGTTCTGCAGAATTCTGGGAGCCAGGGAGGGTGAGACTTGGTGCAGGTTGTTGGGGAAGGGTGCGGTGAGAGTGTGCACGGAGCCATGGTCCCCGCTCTGCTTCTCCATCTGTGTCGGGCCCCAGCACTGAGCCCCCTTCAAGCCCAAGCCCCTGGGTTTCTGGTGCGCGAGTCTGTGCCGGGGACACAGACTCCCTCCTCCCTCCTCCTGTGAGTGGGGAGGCCATGGTGGGCAACCAGTTTATGCTTCTGAAGCTCCTTGGCAGTTGTCCTGGGGCCTGACGAGCGCTCTGGAGTTGGAGGGATGTCATTCTTGGGGATCAGATGGAACTTTCATAGGATGGAGGTTGGTGTGTGGATGTCCTAGGTCCAGTTTGAGGGCCAAGATACCCATGTAACTCCCAGATCAGCTATGTGATGACCCCGGTGCCCGGGAGAAAGGGGTGTCCCAAAGGTGTCCCTTTGATTTGCCTGGACCCTCTGAAGCTTGCAGTCTCATGTCTCCTTGCTCACTTGGCAGTTGTGGTGTCTCTGGATCTTCTGTCAGAACACGGATAATTGAAGCCCTTCAGAACCCTCTTGAGAAGGCGGAATGCCCAGCTCCACCCGCACACCCCAGCTCCGGCTCTGGGTTTTAGCAGGTTTGGGTGGGGAGATCCCTCCCAAGCTCTCCGCCACAATCCACACTGCAGAGAGGGGCTAACACTGGCCTTCTGCGGTGATCTTCCCCAGTCTTGTCCTCTACCTCTTCCAGGCTGATGACGGTGACCACCACCATTCCCCTGGAGCAACTGCCATCTTCCTGGATACCTTTCCCAACCTGGCCAGACTCGGGGAAGAGCTCCCAGGGTCTGTGTGGGAACACCAGTGGGCAGATTCTCTCCAGGGCACCAGGTCCTCCCATGGCTGGTGGACCATGCTCTCCATAACCCCAGAAGCACTTTGATCCCTCGGGGGTGCCCAGGTTGGGGGTCGGCCTAGGCCGTCCAGCCGGTGGGATCACCGAGGGTACAGAGGCACAGCTGCGTAATTAGCCCAGCCTCTAAGACCCATTGCTTAGAGTACGTCCTTGCACTATGAGTTTGTCTGGACTGTGATTCTGCACCTTCTTCCCACGGGTCCTGAATGAATGGACGACCTGTGGAGCGGATCACTGGGGGCAAGCTGCCTTGTACCAACTGTATGACGTGGAGCAAGCCAAATCCCTTTTCTGTTTTCTTCCCTGAAAATGATGAGTGAGGAGGAGGGGAGGGCTCAACTTTGCCAGAAGATCTCTAACGTCTACCTACACTAAATTCTGACTTCACGCGTTGCAAGCAGGACAAGTATCTTTCGTTTTTGCCAGGACACGGACTGGGCTGCCATGGCGGGGCACACGCAGAGGGCCACCTTTCTTCTCCTCCTTCTCCTTCTTCTAAATCCTCACCCAAGGACACCCGAGGGGACGTTTATTGATTTTAAGGAGAGAGAAAGAGAAACGTTGATGTGAGAGAGAAGCATCCATTGCTCCCTTTCAACCTGCCCAGACCCATCCAACCTGTAACCTAGGCATGTGCCCGGACTGGGAATTGAACCTGTGACCTTTGGTTTACTAGCTGATGCTCCAGCAAACTGAGCCCCCTGGCCAGGGCCAGAGCCCACCTCTTATCTAGTCAGAGGAGTCCCCCAACCCTGGGCACACCCCTCTCTACAGCTGGTGCTTGCAGGCTAGGTCTGGGCACAGCTCCAGCTTGAGGCTCTTAGCTGAGCGAACACACACCAAAACCCTCAGGTTAGGGTGGCAGTGGGGTTGAGGGTGGGGATTTACCAAATATTTACTGCTAATTTTGGAAGTCTCTGAGGAAAAGAACTAGGTTTGAGAACAGCCAGGTCTACAGCAGGCAGCCACTGAACATCGCTCCCTGCTCAGGTAGGTTTTTCTGTCGAACTGAAAACGAGGGGAGAGCCCCCCGGGCTGGGCTTCGACAGGGACCCCTGTGAGTGAAAAGCTGTGGCCCTCACCCGGGAGCCCAGGGTCCCCCAGACAGCAGTGGGCGGCCTGCTGAGCCCGCTCACCATCGAGGCCCCAGTCCGCCCGCCCAGGCTCTCCCTGCCTGGTGTGGCCACAGCCTGTTCAGCTGGGCGCTCGGCCCCGGGAGTGATGTCTCTCCGCGGGAGGCCCCCGAGGATCGGCAGAGCAGGCCCTCTTTTCCTGCGGGGCAGAAATGAGAGCCAGAGACAGACTGAGAGCCCGCCCTGCTGAGCCAAGAGGCGGCTAGAGCCATACGAAGCGCATTAACTATTAATAATTTCCAGTTGTTTGCTTGCTGGGTTCGGCCGGCTCCCCAAGGCTCTGCAGGCCGGGGCTGAGCTCTGGCTTCCCCAGACCGCCAGGGTTCGAGGTATTGGAGCCCGCTGGGCCCTGCTGGGACGGGGAGACCGGACAGGGGCCGGGGGACAGTGGCGTCCGTGTCCACCTGCAGCGGGGAGGGGGCCCGGACGGGGTCCTCCGGGAGGCCAGCCCGGCGCCCCTGGCGCGCCGGGATCCGTCGCTCGGAGCGGACTGGGCGGCCGGGCGGGACGCAGCGGCCCCTGGCGCCGGGCCTCGCGGCTCGGCCTGTGCGGGGCGGCCCGGCGGGCGGGGCGGGGCGGAGGGCGGAGGGCGGAGGGCGGGCCCGGGGCGCCGCAGCCCGCCAGACTTGGACCGCGCGCGGGCGGCGGGCGGGCAGGCAGGGCGGCCGGGCGGGCAGCGGCCCCGGCCCGCAACTGCGCCCCTCGCTCGTCTGCGGCCCCAGCCCGGGCCCCGCCGCGCACACGGCGATGGTGGGCCGGCTGAACCTGCAGGATGTGCCCGAGCTCGTGGACACGAAGAAGAAGGGCGACGGCGTCCTGGACAGCCCGGACTCGGGGCTGCCCCCCAGCCCCAGCCCCAGCCACTGGGGGCTCGCTGCGGCCGGGGGCGGCGGCGGCAGCGGGGAGCGCGCCCCGGCGTCCGGGGCCCTGGAGCCCGACGTGGCGGCGACCCCCGCGGTCCCGGTGAGTGGCTCCGCTCTGGCCCTTTCACTCCCCATCCCAACCGCAGCCGGGCCCCGGGAGACTCCCGGCGGGTCTTGCGGCCCCTCTCGGGGCGCGCTGTCGGCGCCGCCACCCTCCCGTCGGGACGGCGTGGCCATAGCTGGGAGCCCGGGGCGGGAGCGCGGCGAGTTCCCGGCCAGCTGGAGCCGGTGGCTGGAAAATTGTCATCGCCTGGGAGGCGCGGGAGCCCCGGGGAGAGGCGGGCCGCCTCCTCCTCCCTTCGGAGTGGCAGCCTGCGGCCCGGCCACATTCCTGTCCCCGCCGTCCTGGAAGGGGCCCGGGGACACCAAGAGGGAACCCCAGCCTTCCCCGGAGTGCAGGCCCCGCGCTGCCTCCCGGGCTTTTCCCCTGCAGACGGCGGCTCCCAAGGGCCTGAGACCCTCCCGCTGGTCTCGGGGAGAGGAGCGTGCTCTGGCTCCCCAGCCCCGGGATTCAGACTGCGAGCGGGGCCAGCCTTGGGGGACTGTGTTAGTGTCCTTGGAGGGACTTTTTGAGAAAGGTCACCCCATGAGCCTCTGCCCTCCTTGCGCCCCCCGTTGTCCTGCCACCTAACCCGTGTCTGGCACGTGACGGGCGGGAGGCCTTTAGGTGGGTGGAAACTTTCAAAAGTGAATGCTTTTATTTTCTTTTTAAATTCTTCTTTAATGAAAAACACCAAGTCTCTTTTGCCTTAGCAGCCTCTCAGGTGGTGGTGTTTATTGCCTTTACCTAGAGCTCAGGGGAGCCCACATCCTGCGTTCAGTCAAGGCTCACAGGGGCCCGCGCCCCAGCCCTCCCTGGGGAGGGAGCCGGTGTTTGCAGCCCTCCCCCCTGGGTAAAGTAGTCAGTGGCAGCCGCTGCTCCTGAGGAACCCACACACTTCGATGGTGTGTGGGATTTCTGACCCACTGACCCTGCCTCTCTGTGGACATCACTGCGTTCTCTCATCTCCACCAGAAGGCAGCACCAGCTTCAACTTGGCCTTCAGCACCCCCAGGACCTGGCCCTTTCGACCTCATCCTGGCATCTCCAGACCGCAGGCTGGGGCCTCCCTCTGAGGCTGCTGCCTCCCCTCCGCACACCTTTTCTCTCCAAGCTCATCCCTTCCTGCCTCTCTCAACACCCAGTCAGCTTTTCCACCTGTCAAAGCCCTGCTGGCTCTTTAATGCCCAGCTCGTCACCTCCTCCAGGAAGTCTTCCTTGATGCTTCCCAGAGCCATGCTAGAGTCTGCGGCTTCATCCCCGTTCCCTGGTGGCACCTTGTCCGTGTGTTTGCTATAAGTCCTGCTGCCCTGCCCCACTCCCAGCCTACACCTGCAGCAAGGTGTGTGCTCAGTGTGTGTCCAGTGGGTGGGCAGGGATGAGGGAGCAGGAAAGGCCGAGGCCAGGGAACTGAACGCTTGTGTGGGTGCCTGAGAGAAGGCTGTAATGTGAGTGTTGGAGAGTCGCCTGTCTACTCCTGTGGCTGTCGTCCTGCAGCCCAGGACTGTCTGGAAGCCCCCCCTAGGTTGGGAAATGTCTGGCAGCCAGAGAGCTGGGGGCAGAGCAGGGCCTGTTTCCAAAAGCTCTGCAGCAGCCAATGCCCACACCTCATGGCCCTGGGTGTCCCCCCCACCCCCACCCTGCCCAGCCTCATCCTCCGGCCTTGGTTCTCACCGGAAGCCCCAGCCCAGCCCGGGCTTATGGAACTTGCCACCCAAATTCAGGTGCTGGACCCTCTCCCTGGTCCCCTTTGGCTTTTGTATTCCCAACCTACACCTTCAGTGACACCTTGTCCCAGCAGCACAATCAGTGTCTTAGAGCCAGTCTTCGACCTTCCCTGTCCTGGAGGATGTGAGGGTGAGGCTGCCGCTCCACACCCCGACCCAAGTGTGGGTCCTCCTCTCAAATCCGGCAAAGAAAATGACAGATTTCCCTGTAACCTGGGAACCCGAGGGGCACTCCACGGAAATCCAGGGAGCGCTGGCGCCTGCATCTAGGCTGCTTGATGGAGCAGAAAGTCCAAAGCTTTGACCTGAGGGGAAGCCCGCTAACGTCCAGGCACGTGGTGCCCGGCCTTCGAGTTTTCCGGAGTGGCGCGGAGAACTTTCTGGTGCTCCTCTTACCAGGGAGGCTGCAGACCCGCCCCCTTGGTTGGGCGTTGATCTTCCCAGAGGCAGAGGAGGTGGGGGAGGTTGTCCCGAATCTGCAGTGTAAGAACATCCCTGGCAGGATGGTTTCATTTGGGCCTTTTCGAAAGTGCTGCTGAGACAATGACAGGGTTGGGGGCACAGGGGGCACGCAGTTGAGGCTTCTGGTTCAGGGAGCCCCAGCTGGGAGGGTTTCCTGCCCACCCCCCTGCCGGGTGGCACAGTGGGCCCTGGGTCCAGCGATGTCGCTGAACTCGTGTGTTTCCTCTTGTCAGCCTTTCACGGAAACTCGGTGTAGAAGGGGGCACCCCCTTGGGGTGCAAGACAAGGTCTCTGAGGGCGTGTGACGTGGCTCTTGTGGGGCCACACAGCTCGTACATGATAGACCTGGGACTGGCTCGCTGTCCTCTGCTCTTCCCACGCTGTGGGTCAGCCCTTCTCGGCGTCATTCCCAGGAAGGGGTAGCACGGTCACACTCGGGTGCTCAGCGGGAGGCTCAGAGCCGGACCTGCTCTGAGCAGGGGTTGGATCAGCTCGGCTGGCCGTGGTCTCACTGCTTTTTCTCTCTCTCTCCCCTCTTCACAGAATCCAGCCTCGCTCCCCACGCCCCCGGCTTCCGCCTGCACACCCAAGTTGTGCCCCTTGTCCTTTGGTGAAGGAGTGGAGTTTGACCCCTTACCACCAACGGAAGTCAGGTAAATACAGCAGGCTCTGATTTTATTTTATTTTAAAGTTTTCACTTTTTAATTCTGGAAATGAGTACTTTTTTTATTTTTTTAAATTAGTTTATCACAGGAGTGTGCCAGTGACTTTTCATCACTCAGTGGGCATGCTTTCAGAATTTCTAGTGCATTTTAAGCAATTAAATACATAGATATCCTTGTCAATTGTAAAAAACAAGCTTACGTTGCAGATAAAGTCCTACAAGTTGGTTTTTGTACTTCATGTGTCAGGGCCATCAGACGTTTAAAATTTCCTAATTGATTCCTCTTTCCAAAAGTCGGTCCCCATTTCCCCACCCACAGCCAACCTCCCAACCCTATTTCAAGGTGCTGTGGCCTTGTTTTTATAATTTCACTGGGAAAGTCTCGTTCTTCTTTGGGAATGTATCTCATTCAGGATTATCTGGGGGCAGGGATTCACTGAGAGGCTCTGTTCGAGATGTGTCTTTTTAGAGAAAGGCATTTTACTTTTGGGAGCTGGTGGTTTTATAGCTGGAGTTTCAGTTGCCTGAACACAAAGGGCCCTTTGACGTGGAACAAAGGAGGCTCACCAGTTTGGAGGTGAGCAGTTCAGCCCTTTATTCCTGCAGAGCTTGTATTTTGAACAAAATGAGGACATGACTTCATGACATTAGCTTTCACCAGCTTCTTACCTACTTGGCCAAGGAGAATAGGCGTTTCTCTCCGGCTGGTTGAAAAGAAGGCTGACTCTCACTCCCCGACCCACCAGCGGGGCTGCTGGGGGCAGTGTGGTTAGATGTGCCCAGGTGGGATGCTCATAGACATTTTAGCGCTTAGGAAGCTGCAATAGTTATATAGGGAAATGTACTAGGCTTTGCTTATATATAAAGGAGAGTAACTCCCAAATTACCAAAGAAGGACTTTAAAAATAACAAAGTAGCTGTTTGAGGAACACTGATGTTTGGGACTTTTATGGAAATCAGGATTGCAATTGCCTTTGATTGAGAAAGTCAGGTCTCAGAGTCCCTGAGTTCGAGGGCTTCTCCAAACGAAAGGCGAAGGTGGACCAAGTGCCAGAACTGGGTATCAGCTAGCATCCAGAAGCAGCATCCAGGGCGTCTGGGCTCCTTCATCCTTCCTTTAAAGAGCTAATTGATCACTTCAGGGGACAGCCAAACTGTTCACCCCCAGTGTGGCAGGAGAACTCACATCGTGATATAATAATTACTGCTGACAGCACTTGCTGTGTGAACATCCTGCCCAGTCCTTCCTGGGCACCTTTTACAGGAAAAGGTAACTGAGGCTTTGAGCAGTTCGGAAGTAAGGTCAGTACCCTGATGTGGCTCTCACAGCTCAAGTGAGCAGGCATAGACTCCAGGGGCTGCTGCCCGCAGAGAAAGAGCGCACCATAAACTCTGGAATCTTGCACCCCTGCTTTTAATCCCATCCCCCCCAGTACTTAGTCCCACTGTGACCTTATGCCTCTGTGCCTCAATGACCTCTCCCAGGGTTGCTGGGACAATTAAATTAGATCCTGGAAGTACGGCGCTTCAAACAGCACCACGCAGAAAGGGCTGCCATAACTGTGCTACGTCTAACTAGGGTCTCCACACCTGAAAGTTTGCACCCCGCAAGAGGTCGAAGGTCACAGTAGGGACCCCGGTGCCCCTAGCTCAGAGGAACGCCATCATGCTGCCTTCCATCTCCCGCCCAGGTACACTTCCTCAGTCAAGTACGACTCAGAGCGGCACTTCATCGACGACGTCCACCTGCCTCTGGGCCTAGCCGTGGCCTCCTGCAGCCAGACGGTCACCTGCATCCCCAATTGCACGTGGCGCAACTACAAGGCCGAGCTGCGCTTCGAGCCCCGCCACAAGCCCGCCCGCTTCCTCAGCACTACCATCATCTACCCCAAGTACCCCAAGACCATCTACACCACCACCCTGGATTACAACTGCCGCAAGACGCTGAGGAGGTTCCTGTCCAGCGTGGAGCTGGAAGCCACGGAGTTCCTGGGCGGTGATTGCCTCTCCGATGAGAGCTGACTCCAGCAAGCTGGGGGGGCTGGACCGTCTCCCCCGCCGGCCCGGTCACACTGGGCCGCACCACCCCTGAGTGTCATACATGCCCCCAGGAATCTAACCTAGAGACACACCTCTAAGCCCAACCTGGGGAAGAAAAAAAATATCACGCTGTCTTATCGTAATTGAGAGAATTTGGTTTTTAAAAAAAGGTCAAATTGTTTTTAAAAGGAATGTATTTGAGTGTATTTCTAGTATGCTGCAGCATAGTTCTGTCCCCTCCCCCAGTCTCAATTTGATGAGAAAATAAAGAGACCACAGCAAAAGGAAAAGGGCCGCAATTTGAAATAGGGAGGGAGGGAGGGGCTCCCCTCCCATTGGCCAGCGCGTCTGAGGGGCGTGGAGAAAGGCTCTGGAATGGAAACAGTGAGTTTTAAGCAGTCTCAGCCCAGGGCGTCCTCACTGCTTCGACAGTGGTGCCGATTCGGTAAGCCGCGGCACCCACATGGGTTCCATCTGTGTGGAGCGTGGCTCTCTGTTCCATTTTTATTTCCATTTCCATGTCCGTTTCCTGTTAACCGAAACGCTTTGCATTCTCTAAATCCTTTTCATGACAAAAAAAAAACCCCTGCAGAATAAGATGTTTAAAAAAAAAAAGAAAAGGTTCCTTCCGCGCTCACCTCTCCAGGGGGGGCCAGGTCGCCTGCAGGGACTTCGTGGGCAGTGGCCTTGGTTCTGCTCCCTTCTACCAGTTGCTTCTGAGCTCAGGGTCTGGCAGAGCGCCTGGCACCCTTGGCATCTGGCGACGTCTCCACAGGCTTGTGTAACCCTCCTGATATGTATTTTGGGGTTTCTAAATACTTTCCTGTTTTTTCATACGGGAAAACATTGCAGAGAGAGACGATATTTGAAAAGAGTGCTTAGGAAACTGCTTTTTGGGACTCTGCGAGAAGCCCTCACTCACAGTGGGAATCAGCGGCCACACCTGGGGCCCGATGCCACCTGGCAGGAGGCAAGTACAGATGTTCCTGGTGATCTGGTTCATCAGGTGGGTGTCCTCTCCAGGGACCCTGGGTCACCGGCTTTTAGGACTTTGGTTGTGTCATCGCGGCTGAGGAATTCCGCCAGTGCCTTAGGTCTGAGCCACGAGGGAGGAGACAGCCCTCCCCAGGTTCAGCAAAACAGGGACGGATGTCCCAAGTGCCATTGCATAGCCTGGGTGCGGTTGTGAGGGCACACACTTCCTTTAAGTGTCCATTTTCATGTAAGTGACACTCATGGCGTTGGGTGTGAACTGAAGGATCTTTTCAAATTCAGCAGAACGGGACAGCGGCGGGCCGAGAGGGTGCGGTGGGCCAGGCTGCCGCTGCCCCCCCCCACCCGCCTGCCTCACCCGCCACTTCTCCTGCCTGAGGCTTTTGAGTGAAGAAAATGGCAGGTGGCTTTTTCTCTTCCAACGCTGGGAAGAACAAACCGTGACTATTCCCTCTGAATACACCGCAGTTACATCAAGTGTTGGAGGGTTAGAGAGGACTGTAAGCTCGGACCCCCGCTGCGTCTCCCGGTTTCTGTTGATGCATCCATCTGCCCTGAAAGCAGAACTGCTGGCTGCAGGGTTCCCCGGAGCCACAGCAGGGACTTTTGTTCCGAGGAGAGCAAGTGTGATGATAAACACCTTCATTTAAAGTCATCGGAGGTGGGTACAGCCAAACCGTCTGGTGTCCCCCTCAGACTTCACAGTATTCAGTCTCTCGCGCTCCTAGCTGATGGAAAGCGTCCCCTGGTGGAGCCTGCAGTGGGCAAGCCTGAGTTCGTGCGGTGGGGCTCAGTGGGGGGCCCTCAGCAGGGCTCTCGGGGTCCTTCAGGAGTCTCCTCAGTCACGCAGAGCAACAAATGCTTCCCGTGTTTGGAAGAGCAAATCACACGGCATTTATGATAAAAATGGACTTTTCTGTCCGATTCTGTAATCTTATCATGTAAGGCAAGTGATAAATGTAAATTTTAAATTACGTGTCGAGAGTTCCCAAGGCTTTGCCCCGGCCCAGTGGGGACACGTGAGTGAGGTCGGGCTGGAGAATGTGGCCTCCGACCACGGCAGTGCTCTGAGTTGTCCGCGTGAGATTTTGGTTCAGGGGGATTGAGTTAAGTTCAAGCAAATTGCTCTGGGTGGGGAGAGAATCGGAATTATGTCAGTGAAGTATGTAGAAGCGAGCGATTGTGAATGTGCACCGTGAATGCAAAAGCAGGTTTTGTTTGGCTAAGTTATTCACTAGGGAACGGACTTTAGGTCTAGTCCTCTTTCTTCACACCTGCTTGGCCGAAGGATGCAGAAAAGGAGGCAGGTGAAGACGCGCAGGACACTTCAGGGCAGGCACCCGGCTCGCGGCGTCTTGCAGCTCACTCGGTAAACCAGGCGTTCCTAGGTCTGGGGGACCCAGTTTACTTATGAATTAAAGTCTTCTTTCTCAGGCTCTTAAATTATGGCTTTCATGTAATAAGGATGATTTGTATTTTCTGAAAAAAATGTTGTTTTCAAATCCAGACCTTTTAACAAAGAATGATTACCTTTTCATTGGATGCTTTTCTTGTTTCTAACGTTAGGAAGCCCAGAATAGTATTTGACAAAAACTACTTCTTAAATTCATCTTTGACATCTCTTTCCCACCCCATTTTGCTTTGTGACTCCTTCATGTAACAATAAATTATCTTTAAAAAAAAAAAAACCCTTACAGATGCTTCTTTTTTAAGGTAAAATTGTAATGTTTTGGTTAGGTAAAATGAGAAGAACAGCTGTATGTCTTACAATTTTTTTAATACGTGGTTGTAGTTTAGTGGAATAATACTTCTGTCTGGAGTTGGCCCTTCCTCAGGGGTCCCAGAGCGCCAAGGGGCCCTGGGCACAGAGAGTTTCATGGAGTCCGTTCTCAGACTGGATGAGTTCTCTTCCCCAAATCCCATCTCCCCTGAAGATGGGGCCGCAATGAGGTCAGGCCAGTCCTGCCATCCCTCCTCCCCTCTCGATTGCCATTCTCTGCTTTGCAGAAGAAATGCATGTTTTTAGTCTAACCATCTCAAATTTGCTGGGGGACGTTGCTCTGGTCTGGAAAAACCTGTAGGTACCAGGCCAAAGAACGGTCAGAAACCTCGGTGTCAGGGCCCCAGAGCCCCACCCTGGGGGCTTCCTGTCTGCCAACGCCCTACACCTGATGTTGTCAGGGGGAGGTCTGGGGGCACAGGCAGGGTTGGCCCCTGCAGGGACGTCCCCACTGACAGGGTCTCCCGAAGTGAGGCAGTCGGAGTGATGACGCTTCTGGAAAACTCACGTCCCTTCGAGGTCAGACTGGTGTCTTCCCAGAGGGACCGTCCCTTCGGGCCAAGCAAGGAGGACCCCTGAGAAATCCTGAAAGCGAAGGCATCTTACTTCATTCAGGCATCACGTTCACGGCAAGGCCTCATCTGTCAGTCTTTGAGTCCCGACTCAAATATGTCCCAGGAGTGCTGAAAATAATTCCTGTAACTTTTTTAAAGCCAGCCTCTTTTTAACAGAAATTAAGTTTACTTTGGCTGACGGGGAGGACAGTGAGGCCTCAGGTTGCCATTAGGTTATTTGGTGTAAATTTTCCATAAAACAAATAAGCTAATCAGTAGTTCCAAGGTTGTGTTGGAAAAATATTTTAAGTGTGTAAGATTTCAGTTACAATTATATGATATATGATTATATGGTGTATGGTATATGGTATATGATCATATAGAGTTTCTATAGAGAGGCAAGAGTGTTTCAATTTTCCCTTGAAAAATACCTAAGTAATCGGCTTAAGCTGGTGCCCTCAAGAGGAAGAAGTAGTACATATAATTAACAATAATATGATAAAACTTAGGAAGGCTTTTGGTGTACTTCCCAGAAATTTAAGAAGTAAATGACTGCTGATTAGGTAATGAATCCTATCGTAAGAAATGCCTCTTTCAACATTAAATACTAACATTCTTATTTTGGAGTATAATCACTATCAAGGGCTTGTTTATATTACTATTTCCCCATGTGATTTCTATGGAGTAAAATAAGGGTGCCTATGGTCAAGTAATTTGGGGGAAGTTAAAAGGTGAACAGTGCTAATTATATTTATTGCAGGGCTTTCAGGAACCCTTGTATTGATCAGCTTTTGTGCCATAACAGCCACCACCAGTCACAGGGACATGTAAGCTTGTCAAAGCTGAAGCAGTTATTTCTTGCACACAGGTTTATAGGGCCCATGGAGTGGTCTGTCCAAGGCGAGGTGTTGAGTTCAGGTTCACGGCTCTCGTCTCTGAAGCAGGCTGGGAAGGTTGACTGGGGCACATTTTTCTCGTGGAAGAGTTCAAACGGTGCCAGAGAAGGAAGCATAAACATACGATGTCTCTTAAATACGGCACGGGCGCCCTGTTACTCCCACCCACATTCTGTTGGCCAAAGCAGGTTGCTCAACCCAACCTGACGTGACTGGGACAGGGAACCATACTTCCTTCTTGGATGGGGGAGAAAAAGCGAGTATTTGCTGTACCTTGAATATGTTCAATGTGCATTAGGAATCTTCAAATGGGAAAATCTGGTGTATTTCTAACATGTCGAGCCTGAGAACTCATGAGCATTTCATGGACTGATTAAACTGACAAAAGACGTGAACAGGAGCAAAGGCATACACATTTTATTGATACTAATATTTTTATGTGCATGAGGGCTTCACAGAAAAGAAGTAAAAACCTAAAGAAGTGGTTAGACTTGGGAACATAGATGCCATTTGAACAAAGGGCAATAAGCTGAGAGAAAGTGACCAGGCAAAAGAAAGGGAATTGGGCTTCTAGGGCCAGTAAACGGTGGGAAAGTGACTAGGAAACTCACTGGGGAAAGTAACAGTCTGTTTAGCAGACTGCCGACTCCCGGGCGGGGGGGTGGCCCTCGTCCTGCAGGTGAGAGCTGCTCTCCTCACTCTGGTCCAGGAGAGGGGCTGGGACTCTATGCCACCTTCACAAGGCGAAATTTCTGCCCTGCTTTCCCATAGATCAGGAGAGAGCAAAGAACTTTTCCTACATCTGTTGATTCTCGGTTGCCTTCAGCTCAACATAATCCTGATACCAAAGTGGCACATTTTGGAGTGGCATGTTCTGGATGCCTTCACCGGACCACCTGGGTCCAAACTAGCCCCATCGTTTCTCAGCTATGTGACCTTGAGCAAGTCCCTCCCCAGAGATGTTGTGAGGACCGAATGAGCTAATGCACACAAAGCACTTTGAACCATATGAGTTAAAAGCTATGTAAGTGTTTATTGTTCTAATTATCTTTGGGCTTGTATTTTCACTCCCAGGAATGCACCCAAAGCACTGGAAAATTGCACTAAAATGCGCACATAAGGATGTTCCTTGCAAAATTATTTAGAGCATCCAGAAATAGGAAACCAGTAGATGTCCACAAATAGGGACTGAATAAACTGTGCAGTGAAACACCAGGCACGCATTGCAGTGCAGTGTGGATGGCAGTTTAGTGATTTGCAAAGATGTCCATGCTACAGTTTTAAGAGAACTGTTAAGAGACAACATATGTATTATTACCCCATTAATTTTGTCTTCCTCTTTGCAGATCCATGAATAGAAAAAGACACAGATGAGGCCAGCTCTCTCTGAATGGAGGGACTACTAGGTGCTTTAAAATACTGTTTTGCTTATGTGTGTTTTCTAATCGGTCTGTAACACATGTGCTTTACCTGTATAGTTTGAAAATAAAACCTGAGTGTAGAACTTTGTACAGTTTCCTGGTGATTTAAGTGTAGAGAAACCAGAGTTAGCTGGTCAGTCTGTCTGTCCCTTAGACCAGGGTGCAGGACTGTAAGGAGTCAGCCTTTGTATTATCAATATTTGCAGGCTAACCAAGTTGCCTGCCACATTTTCATGGATGTTGGCTAAAGGCATGAAACTCTTGGTCAGGGACAAAGGACAGGTTATTCGTCACAACAATAGCTAGAGCACCAGCCTCTGGGCAGGTTTCAAGCCTCAGTGCCCAGAGAGGGCTGCGAAGAGGGCCGGGTGGCTCTGGAACAGAAGGGCTGGTCACACAGCAGGGGAGCTCTGGGCTTGGACCTGGAATCTCCTACAAGAAGCCCTAAGCAAACCTGCCCCACGCTCTGCAGGGAGATGCGCCTGTCTTCCAAGGCTGTTCGTCATGCCACTGTCCTTTCAAAGACAGTCTGGAGCAGAGGCGACTCTCCTCACAAGATGTTCAGACACAGGAGAGACCTGGGGGGAATCAGTGCCAACACCCAGGGCAGCTCGGAGGTTAACAGGCGTGTGACTCACCCTGGGATCTCGTTAAACTGCAGGGTCTGATTCAGGAAGTCTGGGGTGGGGCCTGAGAGCTGGCTAACAAGAGAGTCTCTAATGAGCTCCAGGCCGATCCAGGCCGCGCTGGAGCCGCTGGTCGCAGGCCCTCATTCCGGGCGCAGAGGCCTCAGGCAGCGCCCGCGCGCAATGCCAGGGCCCAGGGAGTGGTCTCGGGCCACAGCGCCGCACGGGGCTGCGCCGCAGTACAGCTGCGCTGCAGCGGGGCTGGCGGAGGGAGGTAGAGCCGTTCCTAAACCTTCCCATCGATGATCGGAGGGGGACGCAGCAGAGTGTGAAAGGCTGCATTTGACCGTGAGCAAGTACACAGTGTGGCCAGAAGGCCTGAAAGAGTGTCTTCCCAGCGCCCAGGGGCCCTCTGGAGCCGGACTGGCAGAGGCTTCTGCTGCCCCTGGCCCCCTCTGCCCCAGAAGCTTCTGTGCCAGCCACAGTTCCCAGGAACAACTACCCGGCCCTCCCTTAGCCACTGACCCAACTAACAAGCCCCCGCGCTGTCTTTAGCTGGGTCTCTCTGTGCGGGTTAAACTCCAGAAGGTGTGCCGGCCGTTGGCTCCCACCTGCCTCGGAGCCTGCCGGGCGGGCGCACTACCTGAAGCTTCTGTGTGACCCTGGGCGGGTCACCCATGCTGCGCCCAATTCCTATCATGTGAATGAGGTCGTAACACCCTCCCACCAGGAAGGCTGTGTGGAGGTGGAAGGAAACCATGTCTGTTAAATGCCTGCCAGTGTGTTTGGACGGGGAGGGGCCTGGTCAATGTTACCATCTTTAGCAGTTGCTTGATAAACATTTACTGAAAAGACAATTGGGACCTGGCTGGGTAGCTCAGTTGGTCAGAGTCCCGCCCCAATAGGCCTAGGTTGCACGTTCAATCCCCAGTCAGGGCACATACAAGAATCAACCAATGAATGTATCAATTAGTAGAACAAGAAAAATTAATGTTTATCTCTCTCCCTCCCTCACCCTGAAAAATCAATAATAATAAAAAAGACTATCGGGGACCTTGAAGCAAGTCTCTTACAAGTTGTGCCACTGGAGCCAGGCACCTCCTCTCTCTGAGCCCACATTGTAAAGTGGAGGAGTTCGCGCCGCTCAGAGAGCTTGGTGAGGGGCAAAGACACGGGAGGACTTAGGAACTAGACGACAGCCTAAAACACTGTGATTACAGGGCAGACAGCGGACTCGGAGCACATACTCTGAAAAGGTAACACGGCCGGCTCTCTGCAGCAGCAGCCAGGAAGCATCTCAGGTGGAAGTCACGCAGTCTGGTCTAGCACCTAACCCCCCAGCTGCTCCCCACCCTGCAGGGCACGGCATCACTTCTGCCCAGATAAGTTCAGACCTCTGAGCCCTGGCAATGGGTGTCTGTGGGGCCCGGGTGACACATGGCTTCTGGTGAGAAGGCTGGGTTTAGGGTTTTCCACTCCTCTGGTCAAGGGCAAGTCGGGTCAAGGGCGAGGCTGCTCGCTGAGAGGCACAGCTGACGGCGGCTGAGGGAAGAGGTCGACTGAATGCTAGCTGTTGCTTGCTGTGTAACAAAATCACCCCCAACATTTAATGGCTTAAAACAACTTAATAATCTCACAGGTATTGTGGGTCAGGAATCTGGGTGCACCTTAGCTGGACGCCTCTGGTTCAGTCTCTCTCACAGGCAGTAGCCAAGCATCTCTTGGGGCTGTGGTCATCTCAAGGCTTCACGGGCTGGACCTGCTCCCAAGCTCACCCCAGGGGCTGCTGCAGGCTGCAGATCCTCACAGGTGTTGCTGGGAGACATCAATTCCTTGCCACATGGGCCTTTCCGTAGGTGGCCCCCCAGAGAAAGTGCCCTGCCAGGGGGAGAGAGAAAAAGAGCAAGTGCCAAATGGAAACCTCTCCATTTAAGTAATGTCTCTCTCTCTCTCTCTCTCTCTCTAATTAATAAACTTTGAGGGCAGTTTTAGGGCAGAAAAATTGAGCAGAAACTACCAAGGTTTCCCATATACCTCTTTGACACTCTCCCCTCTGACACTCTCCCCATTTCCCCTATTATCCACATCTTGCATCGATGTGGTGCATTTGCTACAACTGGGGCACCGGTATGGGCACATCATTATTAACTAACGTCCATGGTTTAGGGGCCGCTCCCAGTGTCCGCTCTGTGGATTTGGACAGATGTGTAATAACACTTATCCACCATGACAGCACCACGCAGGACGGTTTCACCCTTCTGTCCACCTGTGTTCCCGATTCACTCTTCCCTCCTTCCCCAAACACCGTCTCTTTGCACGACCTCATCTCAGAGGTGGCATCCGGCGCGTTTGCCACATTCTATTCATCCGAGTCGGTAGGTTCAGCCCCTGCTCAAGGGGAGAGCGTGAAAACCGGGAGGCAGAGGTCATGGGGACACTGGCCACACCAAGTCCCACAGAAGCTGTTACATCCCTGGAATTTGTCCTCCTGCAGTGCCCACGGTGGACAGTCACGGGCTCACACAGGAGCACGCTGTCCCCAAGTCTGCCACCACGGCTGGCTGGAAGCTCACAGTCTGCTCAGGGTGGGAAAGTCTTACAGTGAGCTGGTCATGTGGGCGCATTCCAGCTCTGCGACCAGCCCTGAAGGCTGACACCCACCCACTAGGCTCCACCAAAACCGGGTGCAAAACAAAAACCCAATTATTACCACCAAACAGCGCTTGGTGGCTGATGCCGTCCGTGCCCAAACAGCTCGTTGGTCCATGGCTCCAGAACACTGTTCATCTCTGGCTACCGGGTTCCTGAGGGCTGCTGGGCATGCAGTCCACGCCAGCTGAGAGCAATGCGTGCTATGCAACCCACCCCATGACCCCTGCTCAGGGCCCTTTAAGGATGAATAATGCTTCATCCGGAGGGGAATGGACAAACCTGTCTACTTGGCATCGATTTCAGGAATTGCTTTGCATTCTCTGTTGGTCCCACATAGATTCTATGATAGTCTGTTAGGTGCCTATGGCCGGGGGGATGGCCCCAACTCCCACACTTCCCCTCCACATGCTAGGTCTGTGCAACACACACTCCACGTCCTTGGCCACTGTGACCAGACCAGTGATGGCTATATGACCGTGCCAGGACAGAGACCTCGTCTGGTGTTGGGATGGGCACTAGATAGGGACATCGGAGTGACTCTCTTCTCTTCGAAGAACGGCAGGGGTGTCACTGCCATCTTCACAATCCTGTTACCAGAACCTGTGTGAACATGAAGCTGACACAGGGGAGGCAGGGGCTAGATATGGAAAAAGGGACAAATCTTGATGATCTAGTGTGACCTCCTGGATCCAGCCATGCCTGAAACCATACCACCCTGGACTATGGGCTTTGTGAGTCTGTCACTCCCTTTGTCAGCAGGCCAGTACTCGATAGGTTTTCTCTTCCCTGCCATTGGAAGGGCCCTCGCTGATACAGCCTAGCACATGTGAGGTAGATACTGAAAACTTCTAACCCAGTGGTGGTTTGACTTGGAGCTGCTTCTGGGCTTTAGGAAGCATTGACCCCCATGCACTTCCTCTATGTCTTCAGTCCAGGCTCCCATTTGACTGCAGGCTACAAGTAGGCACTCTCTTGTTTAACCCAAAGCCCCCTCCCCGAACACTGGGTTTGGAGACCTTGGCTTCGTTCCCCTTGTGTTCTCTCTTGGCCCAGACCCCGTGATTTGCTTTGTGCCAGCTGCTGAAGGCACGTTTCTTTGTGATGCTCACTTTTCAGTAAGGTGAGCTCTACACCATCACCCAGAACAGTCTCTCCAGCGGCGGGGTGCCTACCCCAACCTGAAATGCCGTTGCTCCACACTCTCACCACAGAGTGCTCCCTCCTAGGGCTGGGCACCATCTGCTATACGACTTACTATAGAATTACTGCATTTGGGTCTTACAACAACGAGACAGATACTTGCATCCTGGCTTCCAGATATGGTAACTAAAGCTCAGAGAAGTTAAGCAATTTGCCCGGGGTCACACAGCTAGCATATGGTGGGAAACAAATTCAGCCCTGGTGTCAAATTTCATAAGTTTAACCCCCTGTCCCAGGAATCTCATGGCAGCAAGGTGAGCACAGGCCAGGCCCCCCCCCCCCAGTGGAAGACAAGAGTGACCAGGTGGAATTCTGAAGCTGGTGTGCCCTCGGACCCCTCCATACGCTGCACCCACAGCCACTAGGAGGTCGATCGGAGCACCGGGGAGCTGCCTGCTCAGCTGCCTCACCCTCTGTTGTCTTTACCTTGAGCCCTGGGCACTGCGCGAGGCCCCGTGGCACGTTTCCCATCCCCTCCCCCGGGTCGAGCCACACCAAAGCCCCTGTTCCTTGACTCTTGATCCCAGGGGCACTGCTCAAGCTGGAAAGCAGGGCGGGCCACTCCTGTCTGCCCCAGGGACCCTCCCATGTGTGGCTGCTAACCTTTCCCGGGGGTGGGGGGACAGGGCTCTTCCAAAAGTCCTTTCATATTATTTTGTCAGGGTGCAACGTCCAAAACAGGGATACTCTGTAACTGGCCTTTCAAGGAAGCACAGAATAGCGCTGCCCGTCAGCTGTAGAGCAGCTGGGAAAGACAACCACTTTCACTCAACTCTCAAGCAAGCCCTCTGTGGTGTTCTGTATGGATGCGTAACTGCTCCTAGCATCCTGCGTGTCTTTAACTCCTTGGAAGGCAGGGACCTTGTCTTAGACCTCCACTCTGTCCCTCTCGGGCCCTGCACTGGCTGCACACAGGTAATGGGTGCTACCCCAGGCACCGCCCCATCTCTTGGACCTTTCGGTCTGCCTCTGTGTCTGAGGGTGATTCCCCACAATGGAGGTGTGGCCCACGGGTGTGGCAGGCTGCGGGGCAAGCCGGCAACACCAGGAAATAAACGCCCCCCCCAGACCCCGGCCTGCAGCCCCCAAAGGCAGGCAGGAGAATCCTGCCGGTGTTTCCCTGGGGGTCTAAGCTCCAGCTGCCCTGCTCCAAGCCGGTTTAATAGCAACCCCAGACTGGCGGTCTCCCCTTCCCCCTTTTCCTCTCCCCTGGTCTTTCCTCCACCTCCCCAATCATCTGCTTGCCTTTGAATCCTTCCTCAGGGTCTGCTTCAGGGAGAACACAAACTGAGATAACATGGGCCCTCGTAAATATTTGTGGAAGCAAAGAAAATATATTAACTTGGGACAAATAGTGTAGGAAGGCCTCTTTAATGCTCCCAAAGTTTGCTTGAAATGACATTTTGGGGGTTTAGGGGGAGGGTTGTGTTTCTAAGAGAAGCAATGATCCTTTCGAGACTTCTCATAACAACCTCCCAGGAAGGAGGTTCTGGAACACACTTATTCTGAAGACCACATAGGGGCAAGGAGTACATTTAATTAAAAGGAAAAGTCTCCAGGATATCCAGAGTGTTTTCTTTGAGCCCACAGGAGCATGCTGGGTGTGGGATTTTACCTGTGAAATTCACTTAAGATTTAGAATTGATATAATCTACACACTTTCTTTTTTTCTGGCAGCAGGTTATGGACATCTAACTGTGATAGGAAATTAAGTAACAGAGATGCCAGCTTATTGGATCTGGCAATCCAATAAGAGAAAAAGGAATTGGAGAAAAAGGAATTCTGAAGAGAACTCTGTTCATTGAGTTGCTTATGTTAAGAAATTGTCGCCTCCCGGGGCCAGTAAGGGCAGCTCCGTGAAGGGACAGGTCTGCCTCCACACAGCAGACACCCACTTCTTTCAGATGCAGGCCTGATTTCCCTTTCTTCGTCTTTTTCAACACATAAACTAGTGGTGAGGAATAACGGTCAGCTTGTCAGTATCGGGGTGGATTTCACTCTGGCAGAGCAGTGGCTAAATCACAGTGTGGGAGCTTTGGCGTCAAGTTGCCCTCAAAGCAGGGACTGGGGCAGCCGGCTTTTACCGAGGGCTGCCTGCTCCTGCCGCCGCCATCCTGATCTGAGAGCCAAGCCAGGTTCTCAGGCCTCTCCTCGGCACAGGGGTCCACGTGGAAGCTCTTAAGGGCCAAAATCCGGTACCGCTTCCTCCGGTTCTGCTTGTATATGCGAATCCTTTCTTTTTCTGCCTCTGGGTCGGCAAGAATTCCATCCCAGCGCAGACTCTCATTGACCTGGCTTGAAAGGGTCTCTTCTATTTCTGCCAAGTAGGGGAGACTTACAGAAGGGAAGAAAGAAGGGGCGAGCTTGTTTTGCTCTTTGTCCTGTCTGTGCTCTTGCCTTGGGCCATCATGTTTGCTGGAGCTTAAGACAGCATGCAAAGACGGAGACAGCTGCTGAGTCTTCAGGCTTCGACTGTGTTTATCTGCAGAGCAGATGCGCAGTGTTAGCATGTGGTGATGTCTGCCCCCATCCTGCTCAGGAACGATGCCCAACTCACCAAAGCTAAAAGCGGGTGGGGCCCCTCCTTATCCAGGGCTCAGGTGGCCACGCCCACCAGCCTCATCCACACCCACCGGCTCTCTGCTTTTGGTTAAGTCTTTTGGGGGAGGGAGTAGCCATTCACTGAGCACGTACCATGAGCCAGGTCCTCTGGGTAAAGACTATCAGCTCTACTTTTCAAGTGACGAAACCGAGACTCCAAAAGTCTAAGTAACTTGCCAGTGTCACACAGCTGGTCACAGGGCCAGGATCTGAATGCAGGCCCGACTCCTAGCTCTTCCCACTGTGCCACACTGCTGGCCACTTCACCTCTCCACATGCTCACTGAGACACTTCCCAGGCCCAGGAGCCCACGACTCTCCGCCCCCCCGTCCAGACTTCCTTATGATGAAAGTGAAGAACAACAGAAAAACTTCCCGCGTCTGACTGCGGAAAGCAACATCACACCAAGCCAGGAAATACTTGTGCTGTGTGGCTTGTACTGATTTTTTTTTTTTTACATTAATAGAATTCCTGAATTATATAACACACACATAAAATGCTGTAGGTTGTTCTTTCATCAGCTTATTCTTTTCGGGGAGGGAGAGAGAAATCCCACCCCCCCAAAAAGAGAAAAAAATAAGAAAAAAAAAATCCTCTTTTGACATTTCTATACCTTTCTACTCCCTGAAAAACATTCGGTGTCTCCCGCTGGCAGCATGAGGCACACATCACTGTAATGTCTAGAGTCAGAGGCTAAGCCAGCCCTGGCTGGTGTAGCTCAGTGGATTGAGTGCAGGCCTGCCACCCAAGGGGTCGCAGTTCAATTCCCAGTCAGGGCACATGCCTGGGTTGTGGGCCAGGTTCCCAGCAGGAGGCGCATGAGAGGCAACCATACATTGAAGTTTCTCTCCCTCTCTCCTTCCCTTCCCCTTTAAAGATAAAGAAATAAAATCTTTAAAAAAAAAAAAGCTAAGCCAAAAAACAATACATTTCCTAATTTCCTTTTGCACACACACACTGGGCTTCTTGACCTAAACTCCAGAACTGATTTCTTGCCTTTTTATTATGATTCCACCTGAAGAAATAATTATAATCTTCCTATTGCCTCCTTTCCCAAAATTCAAGGTTGACATGGGAAAGGCTACCACTCCTCTGCCTCTGGCTTGCCAGGGGTACCAGTTCTACACACAGGGATCAGGGCTCAGGAACTTGAACCCAGGACTAGCCACACTGGAGGTCAGGGCTGCTGTACCAGGGTCAGTTACTGACAGCCACAGCCCTGGAGGGGGACCGCACACGTGATAGTGGTGACTTAGCACTCATGGGCAGGTGCATTCTGCATCACTGTTATTCTATCTCCATAAAGTGGGTGCTCAGTGCATTTGTCAAGAAATCCAGAGGTTCCATGAGAGATCAGTGAGATGTAGGGACTCTGTGGGTTTGTGGCAGGTGTTGGTATGTGTGGGTCTGATGTGTCCTTGAGAAGAGACTGGAGTGAGAAGCTGCATGCAGATAGTTGTATGTGCACAGAAAGTGTCGGGAAGGAGGAGTGTCTGTGCATGTGAGTGTGAAACTGGAAGAGAGAGAGGGAGAGAGAAACATTGATTTGTTGTTCTACTTATTTATGCATTCATTGGCTGATTCTTGAATGTGCCCTGACCCGGGATAAAACCCACACAACCTTGGTGTATCAGAACGAAGCTCTAACCAACTGAGTTACCTGGCCAGTCTTATTTTATGGTTATATTGACATAAGGAGGTGTTGCTGAGGATGTTTGGGATTGTAAAAGTCCGCAGCAGTGATTGATGGGGTGGTGCATGTGCAGCCGAAGGCTAGCCTTGGGTACAGGGGTTGGAGGATGACAGTCTATGCAGGGAGGATACTACTTTATATGCATCAACTGGGTGTCTATAGAACTCAGAGGCCAGGTACCCCTGAAAAATGTGGGGGCGAGGAGGGTCTCTAGACAGAAGACTGTGTGTCTCTGTTTGAGGAGTGTCTGCCTCTAGTGCCCTGGCTTCTCTAGCTCGGGGAAAGTCCATGTGATGATGAAAGGATCTCTGAGAGAGGGCTTGGGACTTCTATGAGGAAGGTATGGATGTTTAGGATCGCCATTTGGCTGAGGGATTAGGAAGTTAAGAGGGTGTCCGTAAAGTTGAGGTGTTGTGTGGGGCTGGCAGGCTCTGTGGAAATAACTCTGGGTATCTGGGGTTGTCTCTGGGGTAGAAGGCCTCCATGGATATGAAAAATTTTTCAATTTGGGGTCTCTGTGGACCCCAATGGTCTTTATGAGTAGGGGGGTATCTCCGTGCAGCGATAAACAATGTGTGAGGGGGGCCGGTGGATCTCTATTTGGGCCTGATGTCCCCACTGGTCCCCAGGAGATGGGGGGGTCTCTATGAGGTACAGGGGTGGGTGACCTCAGGTACAGAAGCTGAGGCTTCTGCACTACTAGCTCTTACCGTCCCCCTTGCCCGACCCCTCAGTCTTCTTCTTTTTCTTCTTCACCTTCCGTTTGGTGGGCTCTGGGGCGCTGCAGATGGGAGGCAGTTTGGATCCCTTCATGCCTACCCTGCAGCTCTCTAGATCCTCCTCCCCGTCCTCGCGGTACCCGGACGCCACGGCCCCTCCGAGGTGGTCCATCCCCCCCCAGGGGGCCGCCACCTGCGCGTGGGGCAGCCCACCACCCGCTGCTGCCTAGCGGAGCGGAGTGCCTGCCCAGGGCTACGCGTCTCCGTGGCAACCGCCACAGAGCCAGCGCGCCTGCGCAATCAGGAGGCTTCCGCCCAGGTGCCGCCGCCGGCGGACTGGGTGTATGCGCATGCGTGCTTCGGCCTGCGACCTTGGCTGGATGGGCGATGTGTGGGGAAAGAGTGAGTAGAGAAATTGTCGATACGCGAGGTGACACGAATCTGGTATAGTCCTGTGCCTTTTAAAATGCTGTTTGTTCTCTCCTAAACTTTTATCTGCTGAGGCCCAGTCTCTTACACCAACCCAGGCCTTTCAAACCTAACACGTGCAAAACAAACCTTCTTTTCCAGTGTTCTCCATCTCTGAACAAAACAGTGGGACCGGCCAGAACCCTGGTGGCCTTCCTGACCCCACTCTCTTCCTGTGCCCTCACCTAGGCTAGGGCTGACCGCTACATCTGGCCCTTGAACTTCTGGACCCCTCCTAACTGTCTCTACTTCCAAACTCTCCCCACCAATTCTTTATCTATACAGCCGGTAAAATTAATTTTTAAAGACATTTGGATCATTTCACTCTCTTGATTAAAATCTTCCAATGGGTCCCCGTCACAATTCTTATTAAAATTGAACTTCAGCCCTGGCTGGTGTAGCTCAGTGGATTGAGCGCGGGCCTGGGAACTAAGGGATTGTGGTTCAATTCCCAGTCAGGGCACATGCCTGGGTTGCAGGCCAGTTCCCAGCATGGGACACACAAGAGGCAACCATACATTGATATTTCTCTCCCTCTCTCCTCTCTTCCCCTGTAAAGATAAATGAATAAAATCTTTTAAAAAACTGAACCTCAGCATGGCTTACAAAGCCTGGTATACTCTGTCACCTGCTTTTCTTTCCAGGTTTATTCACCACAGATTATAGTTTCCAAAAATGGCTGCAATAGCATCTGTCATCCCACTCTCTTCTAGAATTCTGCCACCTCCACATGACAGAGACAGAGTCTCATTCCTCTCCACTTCAATCTGAGTGGGTCCCTTGACTCACCTGTAACAAACAGTATGTGGTGAAAGTGACAGTGTGACTTCTTAGTTTAGGTCACAAAAGGTAGTGCAGCATCTGCATTGTTAGCCTTGCTCCTGGAGGCCTGAGCCTCTTGGTAAGAAGTCTAAGGACCCTGAGGCCATCATGCTGTAAGGAAGGCCAAAATACACCACATGGAGAGACCCCCAAGGCTTTGTGAGGGAAGAGCCCCCAGCTGCCCCAGCCCCCACTTTTCCACATCTAGCCATAGCATTGTTCCTGGACAGGGACCAGCCCAGACAAGGTCTGCCTCAGGCCAAGCCTGTACGGTGTGCGTTCCTGACTTCATGTAGGAAAGATTTTGCAATGTGAGTCCAGGTGATTTTGAGAGGTTTATTAAAGCTGGGGACGGTAAAACAAAGGAAAGCTTATGGTGGAAGAAGCAGCAGGAGAGAGTCAAGGTGGTGCTCTGCTTTGGCTCTCTAGAAATGTTACAGGAAAGGAGTGAGCCCAAGCGAGGCTGCTGTCAGCTCCCAGGGAGGTCAGAGGAAAGGGGGCCTTGGAGACAGGGTCAGAGGATTAGCGCAGGATAAGCAGCTGCTGCCTGCTGCTCCCCTGGTTGCAAGTCTCGTGGGGACCCGTAGAGTTTAGAAAGAAGTTAAATGTCCATCCCTGGGAAGGGGCATGGGTGTGCTCTAGGGTGAGCGGGCACCGAGTCTTTGTCCCGAGGGCTTTTTATCTTTCTTCTGTGGGTGAGAATCTTAGGGGAGTGTTTGGGCTTATTCTTTTGGTTTGCTATAATGTTACTCTTATCTTGGGTCTGTTTGGCTCTAATGGGCTTTTGTTGTTTGTTCCCCTGACTTTATCTGTCCTTGGGTTTAGTAGGCACAAATGACAATAACTGGGTCTCTGTTCTCTATTTCCCGGACCAGGGAGATTTACGCTATGTGTCCTTTGGTTAGGGAGGAAGAGTATGACACCCTTCTCTCCAGTGTCCTTGGTCAGGGGAGATAAGGTCTTGCGATTCAGCAGCTGGCCGTAAATTGCTCAAACTGTTTGGCCTGGTTTAATTTTCTTGTCTTGGTTTCCCCACTCCATTTGCCCAAGCTACTCTCTGCCTACTCCTCCATCACAAAGATAGTCTTCTGTTATCTTCAAGAAGCCTTATGGTTCTGACGTTTTAGGTTAGATGTATGATCCATCTCAAATTAATTTTATGAATAAAGTCATAGAGGGGTCAAGATTCATTTTTCCTCCCGAAGGATTTCTAGTTGTTCTAGCAATTTTCTTTGAGAAGAATGTCCCTTTCCCTATTATCTTACTTGTCACTTTCGTAGAAAGTCAATTGACTGTACAGGTGTGAATCTCTTTCTGGGCTCGATTCTGTTCCCTTGGTCTGCCTGCCTCTGCTTGTACCAGCACCCACCGCCCTGGCTACTGGAGCTGTGTAGTAAGCCTCGATCTAAGGTAGTGTCAGTTCACCAACTTTGTCCATTTTGATGATTGTGTGGGCTATTCTAGAGCCCTTGCTTTTCCATATACATTTTCAGAAAATCTTGTCTATTCCTTCCCAACAGCCTGCTGCAATTTTGACGGGGGTTCCATCAGATCTATAAAGCTTGGCGCTCCTATACTCAGTAACAGCAGTCGCTGGCGCCGAGCCCCACACACGCATGCGCACTCACATTGCGCTGTAAAGGCCCCTTTCGTTCCGTGTATCCTCGGGCCTCTCCTCCCATGACATGTCCAGCACGGCCTGCATATAGTGAGCGCTTGGAACCTGCCCCTTGCCTGTCTGCTTCTGTCCCTAGGAGCTAAGCAAAATGTAGATGACAGGGGTCCACTGTGCAAATGGCCACCTACTAGTGGGGTCGGCGAGGGTTTGCTTTCCAGAGGTCGTGCCCTGCTCACTCTGTGCTTACAGACCGGTGCTGGCTGTCCCTCTCCACCTTTTCCAGGAGAGGCTGGCCCGCCTTCCCGCTCAGCTTGTCCTCCTCACCCAGACGCTCGTCTGAAAGGAAGGAGCTTGATCATTTCTCTTCCGAATTTCAGTGAAGGTTGCATCAAGGTTATGCTGAGTTAACCATTCAGCTTCGAAAGGGAAACTTCATATTCAGCAAAGGAGTAAAATCTCTTGCCAGTAGAAGGAGATTGGACAAGAATAGCCCTATTTGATAGATGAGGAAACAGAGAAACGCAGAGTGACTTGCTCAGCCTCTTAATTCTCATTAGCCACCAAGCTGGGCCTGGAATCTGCATCCACAGTTCTACCAACCTTACCAGGAGAGCAACCAATCTTACGATCATGTTCCTTGATGAGAAGAGATCATAGTATGTTCATCATTTGTTGTATCTTCCTTGTTTAAACTTTCTCCCTGTGGTCTAATTGGATGTTGTTCTGAGCAGGTAAGAGCTGAGGTTTCTTTCTTTCTAAGGTTCAAGTTCTTCCTTTTGTCCACCACTGATACGGGCACCTCTTCCTGCCGCCTGCTCAGCCTGGGTCTGTCCAGCTGGCTGGGCCGCTGGTTCCAGCTCTCTGCTCCGTCCTCCTTCTCACTCCATGCTGTTGGTTTCTTGCCCAAGGCAGATAGTCCATCTGCTCTTCAGTAGCACCAGCCTTAGACTTGGGCAAGTGGGGACCCTGCTGTACACCCTCAGAGTCAGCTGTACTCGTCCCTAAGGGACAGAAAGTCTGCATAATCGGGGGTCCTGCCCACCCAGCACCTATCTCCCACCTCCCTGCATCTAGCCTGTAATCTGAGTACCTGGCACCTTGCAATTTCTTCTTCACATGTCCCCAGCCTGATAGTTGGGCCCATCTGGGCCTCTTTCCTGAGTCCATCTTCCTGAGTAGCCCCGGCCAAGGGCAGCATAGACAGAAACTCAACAGGCTGGCTGAAGTGTCCAGAACTGTGCCTTCAAAGGTCTTCTGTGTGCAGAATAGAGCTGGGAGTGGGAAAAGCAGGGCAGGCCATGGGCTGGGCACAGAACTCCAGGGCGCCTTACTGGGGGGAAGCCCCAAAGGTCCAAATTCAGGATGGATTCTGAAGAACTGACACATGGCCCTATTCAAATGCATAAGAGCTTTAATGGGAGAAACTTACATATACAAGCAAAGCAGCTGCTTCCAGTGGTGACAGGCTGGGAGGACTCCACACCCCTCCCAGAACAGGTTCCCTTTTTTAAAGGCAGTAAATAGCAGGGGTTAATAGCAAAACCAGATGGCAGGTAGTTGTGTGGACCCCCCAAGAGAACAATGTATCATTAAGTTGAAAGAAAAGTTAAAAGATAACATCAGGCAGTTACTCGCACTATACCTCATTAACCTCCTTCCTGGGGGCATGATATTCATCTCTGGGCGGCATTTGGGGTAGTCAGCCAAGAGTGAGGTTACAGAGAGTTAAACAGTCAGAAGAAGTTCAACAGTCACAGAGAGTTCAACATCTCCCAGACGCCTTTGCTGCCAGAGCCATATTGCAACTCTAAAGTGAGTTCCCCTACAAGCCTGAAATTCAAAAATTCAAATCTGGCCTTCCAGATTGTTATGAAGGTCTATTTGTCAAGGTAGGATGATAGTGTATGTTTTATTTAACAGTATGTCAATTTAATTTATACCTTTTACTATTTAGACATATGGTATGTGGGTGTCCATTTCTGCTCTTGCCCTGGGCTTTGCAACTGTTAAGAATAGGCCTGTTCTTCATTTTTCCTACTTTTAAACCCACTCCAATCACTTCCTGATTTTCACATTATACCTCATGGTACTTTAGAAGAACAAGGAGAAAAAAGCTCTGGTTGGTGTGGCTCAGTGGATTGAGTGCTGGTCTGTGAACCAAAAGGTCGCCGGTTTGATCCCCAGTCAGGGCACATGCCTGGGTTGCCAGCCAGGTCCCCAGTAGGGGCGCATGAAAGGCAGCCACACATTGATGTTTCTTACCCTCTCTTTCTCCTTCCCTTCCCCTCTCTAAAAAAATACATAAATAAAATCTTGCAAAGAAAAACCCTATAAGCAGTTTAATAAATCCCACGTACTGTGTTCATACAGTGGACTACCCAAGAGCTGAAATGGAATGAGGCAGCTTGATTTAGGCTGATCAGGACAAAGGCCAAGAGCGTTAGTGGGGAAGCAGGAGCGTTAGTGGGGAAGCAGGAGCGTGCAGAGCAGTGTAAATGGTTTGCTGACACCTCCTACCCCTCCTCCTCCCTCCAGCCCCACCTAACTCCTTCCTTGCTGTTTCCCCACAGCCCAGGGCATCTCAGCACCGGCCGCTCTCTCCCCCGGGAAACAAACCCTCTTGTTGAAGATGGCGTCCTCCATCCTGAAGGGTACCAAGCATAGGCCACCCCAAAAATGCCTCTTTGGCATATAGATTATTTTATGCAGGAAAAGGTCTAAAAACAGGGCACAATGTTTTCGTCTTGTAAATGAAGTTTACATTCACAAAGGAAATGCCCGTTTGTACAGATGTCCTCTCTCTCATACCTGGAAGAGGAGAACGTGAATTCGGTGAGGGCCCTGCCTTCATTCTGCGCAGCAAACCTCATTCAACAGCCCCCCTTCACTGTGCCTCCCCGGTCACCTTCCTGTAACTGGCCTCCCTGCCTGGAGGCCCGAGGCCCCCTTTCCTTTGTTTAGTCTGAGATGGTATGTGTGCCTCATCATCTGCCCTCCTCATTTTTCTAGCTTAAAAATTTATTTCGGTAACACTGGGAACATTCAGTAACGTTACATGATTCTCAGGTGTTCGAGATTGTAATTCGGTATCTGTGTATTCTGCTGCGTGCATTCCACCTGGAGTCCAGCCTGCTGTTCCCCTGTGTTCGACCCCTTACCTACTCCGGGTGAAGTGCTTGTCTCTTTGCAAGGAGGAAAGACACTTGGTTTTCATTCTGTCTTCTTTTCTGATGGTTAATTTGGTTACTACATGTGTATACTATTGATTTTAAAAATGAATTTTGAAACTGAATATTTGAAAATAGAAGTTTCATAAGTCGTCAACTGAAGTAACAATTTTTAAAAATGTAATTGAGCCTTGGCTGGTGTGGCTCAGTGGACTGAGCACTGGTTCGATTCCCAGTCAGGGCACAGGCCTGGGTTGCAGGCCAGGTCCCCACTTGGGGGCTTCTGAGAGGCATGAATCTCAGAATCTCTTGCACATTGGTGTTTCTCTCTCTCTCTCTTTTTCCTTCCTTTCCCCCTCTCTAAAAATAAATCAAGAAAATCTTTTTAAAAATTTTGTAATTGAGTCTCATGGTGGAATATTATATGGGAATAAAAACAACTGTGGTCACATTTGACCACTGGACGACTCTCCCAAGGGCTGAGTGACAAAGTAAGTTACAGAGGAACACAAACACGCAAATGCACGGCCAGAGAGCGGAGTGGCAGCCGCCAGGGCGTGGAGGGGACAGGGGGGTGGAACTGCTTAGTGGACGCAAGGCTTTCTTACCGAGCGGCGAGGATGTTTTGAAACTAAGAAGAGACCGTGGTTGCACAACATTGTAAATGCACCAAGTGCCTCTGAATCACACACTTTAAAATGGTTAATTGTGTGTTATGTGAATTTCTTCTCAATAAAAGAAGCACAGAGAATGTTCCCATTCACATAAAGTTTGAAACACGCTCTCTCTCACACACAGGCAGGATTGTATGTGTTTGGGGAGGCACGGGCTTGCAGCGGAAGTGGGAAGAACTGCGGGGCGTGGAGGAGCGCTGCATGGCAGCTGAGTTGCCTCTGCAGGCTGGGAGGGGAGCGTGGCGGAGGGGGCTGCACCCAGGGCTCCGCTGGGTCGGAGACGTTCCATTTCTCGGGCTGAGCAGCGTGGAAGTGCGTGCACCCTATGTTTGACAGTATTCTTCATATTTTTTTGTATGTCTAAAAATATCTTCTAGCAACTTGAAACCCCTCCTAACTCCAGCCTGTGCATCTCCTTAGGATCCCGTTGTGGACTGAATTGTGTCCCTCAAATTCATGTGCTGAAGTCCTAACCCCTAGTACCTGTATTTAGCATCTGTAAAGCGGTAGTGAGTAAAAATGAGATTCGTGTGGGCTCTAATCCAATGTGTCCTTATGAGGAGAGACAGGGCCACAGACAGGCACCAAGGGATGACCGTGTGAGGATGCGGTGAGGAGGTGGCTGTCTGCAAGCCAGGGAGCTAAGTCTCAGAAGGGACCGGCCCTGCTGGCACCTTGACCGCAGACTTCTGGTTTTCAGGACGATGATGAGCACATTTCTGTAGTTTAAGCTGTCAGTCTGTGGGACTTGTCGTGGCAGATTGAGCAAACTTGTAGGAATTCTTTGTCCTTTCTCTCCCCTTGCAGGTCCCCACAGGCCATAGCTTCACTCCTGTGGTTCCTATTCCCCACCTTCTGGGCTCCTCATGGGACTTCCTAGTGTGCTCGGCCGCCAGAGCAGGCAGAGCACAGGAAAAGGTGGGAGGGCCCACTGGCGTGCCCGATTGGCTGAAGGACTCATCCTTTTACTCCTATTTTCAGCATTTAAAACCAAATCTTTCACCTCTGACCAGTGTGACTCAGCTGCTGGGCACAGATCCACAAAGCAAAAGGTCGCTGGTTCGATTCCTGGTCAGGGCACATGCCTTAGTTGTGGGTTTGATCCCTGGTCAAAGCACACACGAGAGGCAACTGATTGATGTTTCTCTTCCTCTCTTTATCCCTCCCTCTCTCTCTAAAACAAATAAGTAAACTCTTAAAAAAAAAAAAGCCTTCAGATTTGGGCCTGAATCAGGCAGAAGCTGGGGTTTCAGAGGGAGAAACTGACAATGAAGATGCCAGGGGCAGCCCTGGCTGCTGTGGCTCAGTGGATTGAGTGCCAGCCTGTGAACCAAAGGGTCACTGGTTTGATTCCCAGTCAGGGCACATGCCTGGGTTGTAGGTCAGGTCTGCAGTTGGGGAAATGCAAGAGGCAACCTCACATTGATGTTTCTCTTCCTCTTTCCCTCCCTTCCCCTCTTTCTAAAAAATAAATAAATGAAATATTTTTTAAAAGATGCCAGGGGCTTGCAGAACCCCTTTGGGTGACCAAAGGCCTATAGGCGAGGGAGCCCAGCCGCCCACTACCCCACCCTGGCAGGCCGCATCACGTCCTGGTTACTGTGTGGGGGTTCACTTCTGCAGGTAGGTCCCACTCTTGAGGGTAGAGGAAAGTTTCTTCCTTCCCCACACTTGCCTGGGCTTGAGACTAGAACGCTTGGATTTGGCTCCTAGTTCTGCTACGTATTTGCTGTGTGACCTTGGGCAGTTACTTAACTTTTCTGTGCCTCAGCTTTCTCATCTTTTAAGTAGTCATGATAATAAGTACTTACATTATAGGGTTGTTGAGAGGATTAAATGAGCTATAATTTGAAAAAACATTCAACATAGTTTCCAGTGCACATATAGTGTCAGACTTTGTTTTGTTCTGTTTTGCTTTGAATTTCAGACCAACAGACAAGACGGCCTGGGTGCAGTATCAGTGATGAGACATTCCAGCTGCTGGCTGGGCTCACACCCCAAGGTGTGCCTCTGTGGTATGTGGACTGTTGAAACCAAAGGCGACTCTGGACAAGGGCTCTAGAGAAACTTCCGCCCCTCCCTAACCACAGAGAACTTGAATTAGGGACCTTGGCCGCAATCACAGGCTATCAGAGTAAACCTCGTCTGACCTAACTACAGGGCAGGGCAAACTTCTATTTACTAAACATCTGCTTTTGTTGTCACCCTGCAGTGACCCTTTGAAGCGCCCCCAGGAGCCTTACCTCACCCCAGTGGCTTACATGCCCTTTCTGTCTCCAGTCCTCTCCTCCATGTGAGTCTCTGACTCTGTCACATATGCAGGGTTTCCATACACATATATATATTCAATTTGGTCATTTTGCCTTGACCTGTGTAGCTCAGTTGGTTGGGTGTCATTCCACAAACCGGAAGGTCCCGGGTTGGATTCCTGGTCGGGGCGCGTGCCTGGGTTGTCGTTTAGTCCCCAGTCAGGGCTCGTGTGAGGGGCAACGATCGGTGTTCCTTTCTCACATTGGTGTTTCTTTCCCTCCCTTCCCCTCTCTCTAAAATAAGATCTTCAAATTTGGTCGTTTTCTCTCTCTTTTTAAAGATTTTATTTATTTATTTTTAGAGAGGAAGGGAAGGAGAGAAGGAGAGAAATATCAGTGTATGGTTGTCTTTCATGGGTCCCCTGCTGGGAACTGGCCTGCAACCCAGGCACGTGCCCTGACTGGGAATCGAACCACGATCGTGTGGTTCACGGGCTCACACTCAATCCACTGAGCTACACAAGCCAGGGCTGGTCATTTTCTCTTATTAGTCTGTCTCTTGTCCGTCTGATCATTAGCCAAAAGAACCTGGAGGGCAGAGGGAAGTGTCTTCCTTCCCTACACGTGTGTGGGCTCAGGAGCCAGACTGACTGCTGGGTTCGACTCCCATTCCTGCCAGTTATCTGCTGTGTGACCTTGGGCACAGTGTCAGTGATGAGACATTCTCAACTCTTGGCTGATCCTGAGGGATGACATCGGTCCATTGAAAACGCAGATTTCAGAACACATTGTGCAATTTGCAAACGCCAACAAGAGTGGCACCTTGTCAGGGCCGTACTCCAGCTGCCAGCACAGAGGCTGGTGTCCTCGGGGCTCTGCCTTGACAAGAATACAGTGATCTAGCAACTGTTTCAGCCTGGCCCGGTGGCCGATGCCTGGGTATTCCTGAAGTATTTTCCTTTCTGTGACTCTGGGAGCATTGACAGGACACCTGCCAGTTGCCGTGTAGTCCTGGACCAACAGCCCACACCAGGCCCTTGGCCTCCTTCAGGCCCCCGAGAGCCTGGGTGAGTAAACTTAGCTGCTCCGAGCCCTGGTTCCCTGAGCTGCATAATAGGGACGATAATGGTGCCTGTGAGGTAACACACAGAAAGCTCCTGCACGGAGCATGCGAGCTCCTTGCATGCAGCGATCTGCTACTCATGTCTGGGCCCTCTCTGCCAGCCTCTGCACACCGTGAGTCCCAGGAAGCTGGGACCTACCCACTTAAGATTCGGTTTGCACAGCCCCTTCCCCAAGCCATCTGTAATTAAGTGCTGTGCAGATGAAGAAGCCTCTCTTTGGATGTTTTTTTTTTTATCTTCACCCAAGGATATTCTTACTGATTTTGAGAGAGGGAGAGGGAGAGAGACATCGATGGGAGAGAAAAACATCTATCGCTTGCCTCCCATATGTGTCCTGACTAGGGATCGAACCTGCAAACTTTTGATGTATGGGATGATGCTTCAAGCCACTGAACAAACACAGCCAGGGCTCTCTTTGGACTTTAGTTTCCTTTAGAATGCTAATTGATTGTGTCCATACCTCCAGGCTATTTCCAGAACTCAAAGATCTAAGTTTATTAGTTTTAGTTGTATTACCTGTAAAACCTGTATTACTTTTTGTTGATTTACGCTACTGCCTCCCTGCCTAAGCAAGGGAAAAATCCGAGATCCCGGCCTTGTCAGAGGACAGCCAAACCACTGCACTCCTGTCCACCTCTGTGGGCTGCTGTTGAACTTTGAGTGCAGAGGCCTGCTGGTTCTGAGATGGAGACTCCAATGCTCCCTCTCACAGGAAACATTCCTGGAAAGTGTTAAAGAAGAACAAAGATGGACACTAGTGAATGGTGGTAAAGACAGATTTTATTCAGTACCACCGCAGTAGTGGAAAGAGACTTCTTTAGTATAGAACTGGGCTTGGTTCCGATCTGTGTAGAGGTTACTTGACCTTTCAAAGGGAGAATGAGCCCTGGCTGGTGTGGCTCAATGGGTTGAGCGCCAGCCTGTGAACCAAAGGATCACAGGTTGGATTCCTGTCAGGGCACATGCCTGGATTGCAGGCCAGGTCAGATCTCCAGTGGGGGCGCTTGAGAGGCAACCACACTTTGATGTTTCTCTCCCTCTCTTTCTCCTTCCCTTCAACTCTCTCTAAAAAAAATAAATAAATAAAAATTTAAAAAAAGGAAGAATGAGCCCTGGCTAGGTAGGTCAGTTGCTCAGAGCATCGTCCTGATGTGCCAGGGGTGTGGGTTTAATCCCCAGTCAGGGCACATACGGGAATCAGGAGCCTATCAGCAACAGTTGGCTGGAACAAATGGTGAATTCTTTTGAAAGCTTTGAGTTGTTGTCAGAGAGGAACTTGAGGTGGGTCTGGGTCATCACAGGGACACTGCGGCCTTAGGCTGCTAGAAACAGTGTTAGGTTATTTCCTTCAAGCCTCTGTGTGTTGAGGGTTGCAGTGATCATAAGCCCAGGTTGAGGCCTAGTCAAGAAGAGGTCTCAGAGAAACCTGACTAAAACTTAGCAGGGAAGCGAGTCTTCGTCAGAGCGAAGGTAGAAGTCAATGGCTGCTCCTGCTGAGGTTGTTAGAGGCTCAGAAATGAGCAGTATGTGTGTTCCAATGTGCTCACGGGGCCAAAAAAGAACCAAAGGCAATATGGGATCGGTTTGGCACCTGTGGAAAGAGAACAGATACAGACCCTGCCCAGGGGCATTGACTGTGGACTTCCGGTCCTTCTCAAAGGTCAACCTTGGAGCGAATCCGAATCCTTGGGAGGACACGTTGAATGTGATTCCAGGCCCCACCTCCAGTTCAACGCTAGAACCTGTGTCTCTGCATGTTTAACAAGCCCTCAGGTGACTACAGCACCTAGACCTTTCCTTGGGCTGTTGTAGGTCATTAGTGATAAAACACAGTGGGTCCAGTAGCAAACAGAATACTGAGGCCCCAGATCTTGGTTTCTAATCCTATTCCCCAATGAACGGAAGCCGGGCTCCTGAGAGAAATGGCCGATTTTAGGGCTAGTGCAGGAAATAACGCAAACGAGCCTTAAGGATCTTCTAGTGCCGGAAAGTAAGGACTTGAAGCTGCTCAGGGAAAAGATAGTGGTGTTTGGTATCCAATTATAGGAAGGGGCCGTCGCGACCCGTTCGGTGCCCAGGATGTCCACTCAGAGGGGCCCCGCCTACCAGGCGACCAGAGGCCGGGGTTCTTCGGCCCGCGGCAACAGGTTCCAGGTGCGAGAAGGGCGGGGCGGGGCGGGGCGGGCGCCTGGGTCCCTGCGGCCGCCGCCAGAGGGCAGCCAGGGAGCGCGCCGGGCGGCTGGGCCGAACCTGCAGGTAAGTCTGCTAAAGTGGGGCCAACCCCCTCACCCCTTTGGGGGCCGTCTCCGTGGAGTGGGGAGTGCGTTTGGACCCGTGGCGGGGACCGAAAGAGCGCACAGGGCGGTCCTGGCGCGGCGGACGGGAACTAGGAGCTCTTCGCGCCCAGGGAGGGGGCGAGCGCCGGGCCGGCGGGGCGAGGACAGCGCCTGGGCCCTGCCCCCGGGACGGTTGGCGCTTTGCGACTGGCCAGCAGCCCGGCCGGGGGCCCTCTGGGGAGCGTGCACTCCGAGGTGGAGGCCGCGGGGGTGGCCGAGTGGGGGAGGGGAGTGGGCGGTGAGTGGGCCGGCAAAGGCACCGCGGACGCCAGGCGGCGCTGGGGTGAGCCTGCGGAGAGCGAGTCAACAAGTGCGCTGTTTACCCAGTGCCTGCTGGGGCGCGCACGTGTGGCGGGAGTGTCCTGGGTGTCGCAGGGGCCGCCCGTGCCAGGGCGGCGCGCCACTGCCCCTTGCTTGGGCTCTGGTGAGGATCCTGCAGTGGAGTTGATTGACGTGGGGCGCTGTGGCGGGCCCGGGCCCTGCGTCTGTGAACTTCCTCCCATGATTAGGTGCCCAGGAGTGTGCGAGCGCGAGGTGGCGGGGTCTCTCACTGGCCAGACCGTATTCCTCCGTTCGCCCTGCCCACCTCTTTCAGCCTGAGAATCACGCCCCGGGTTTGTTTCCAGTCTTCCTGAAAACCACTCAGGCACAGGCAGAAGGATTGGGGGTAGAGTGGAAATCCATCCTGTGCATTCGGCATGAAGGCTCTGGGCTCACAGTGGTGCCTATGACACCGGCGCTGTTAAGGTGGAAGCCTCCTTTCTTGGGCGGCAGGAAGCGCTCTGCTGGGGAGTCTGGGAATTTGGCCCCCTCCCTTCCCCGGAGGCTGCTCAGAAGCTGAGGACCAGGTCTTCCCATCTGGGTGGCCTGTTACGCCCCCACCCCAGAGGTTGATTAGGAAGTTGAGAGGATGTCTGTAAAGTTGAGGTGCTGTGTGGGGAAGCCCATCCTCAGTGAGGTTTGGGATCAGGGGGATTTATGTGAGTGACCGGGTAACCTGTGAGGCCACGTGAGAGCCGTTGGGCATCTGAGGGCTGGAGGAGACGGGGGTGCCCCTGGTCACCCTGGGAACAGCGTTGGCAGAGCCAGGGCTCCACTCAGTCTCTGCCCCTCCCCACCCTGACACCTACAGACTGTGCCCTTAACCAGGTCTTCATGTCCCTCCATCCTCCCCTGACGTCCACGGGCCTCCCATCTCCTGGAGGGAGATGAACATGCACGGGAGCCATAGCTTCCTTTCCCCTTCTTACCGTCGCAGATTCCCAGCAAGGGCCCTGCACCTGCTGCCTGCCTCCGGGCCCCACGCCTCTCCTCACCCTCCGCAGCTTGGCTGCCGGTCCCGCCACTTCACTGAAACTGCTTCCCTGAAAGTCACCTTGTTTCCAAACACTGCTCTTTCGTCCACTCGTCCATTTAGCCCAGACTCCTGTGCGTGTGAGTCCTCTTTGTCGCCTTCTCAGCTGTGATTTCTGGGGCACCCCTCCCTCCTGGCTTTGTTCTGATTTCTCCACTTCTCTTCTTCTGACCCCTCTTCCCTCTTTTCTGGTGCATTTTGTGAGGCCCCATGGTTAGCTTCTCAGAAGCTCCCCCTCTGGGGTCCAGCTAAAGTTCTGGCTCTGTGGGTGCCTGGTGACACCCCCCCCCCCCCCAACACACACAGCACGTTCAAGGCTGGCCTGCTCCTTCTGGGCAGCTGCCCTCGCTCAGCACATTTCCTCCTCCTCTGCCACTCACTTTTCCCTGAAGTGTCTCTGCCTCTCCCTGACCTTGCACATCTCAGGCCAGAGTTAGAGACCCCCTTAGCTGGTTTATCTGATGCCAGAATCCCCTGTAGCCCCCACGACCCATTTGATGTATTGCCTCCAGCCTCACGGTCCCTGACTACTTCGTTTACCCTGTTGCTGAACCCTCTCCACTGAGAAATCTTTAGAAGCTCAGAGTTTCCTCCCACACGAGGCCAGCTCATTTATCTGCCTCCGTGGCTCCTCAGTCACATGGCCTCACTCTTCAGACCCAATTTCCTGTCCGGCGTCTACTTCCTTCGATTCCATGGCCAGCCCTCTTGCCCGTACCCTTTGGGGCCCAGCTCAGAAGCCACTTTCCCTGGGAAAGTTTCGCCTCTCCCTGCTGCACTGGGGCCCCTTTCTTGGCCTTCTCACTCCACTGTGCACATAACAGCTTTCTGTCTGCTGATTGCAGGTCCCTTTGTGTCCCTGAAGGCTCTTGCCTTTCTCCTGGCTCCCAGGATAGGTGCCCTGTAGACGTCTAATTTAGGAATTCCCTCCCCCAAACCTTCAAGAACATCTCCCATCATCCTTCAGAGTCTGGTTCAAACTCCAACTCCCTGATGGACTGTTCTAGCCCTCCAGCTTCCCACTGGTCTGTACTCCCGCTGTGCTTAATGATGGATTTGTTACAGTGCGTGCCACCCCAGCTAACAGTTTGTTCTCTGTGGATAGCTTCCAATCAGATCAGGGCGTGAGAGTTACTTTTCTAGCTCCTAATCATAGCAGCTGTTTATGGAGTGGTTGTTAACGTGTGGGGCGTGTGCTGATTTTCCGGGCGTTCCCTCCTGCGTGTTATCTTCCCATGCCTGGAGGGTAGGTGCTGTCTGTGATTATTGTCTTCCTTCTACCCATGAGGGCACAGACCCAGAGAGACCCACGCACCTGCCTAAACCACACAGCTGGAAGGTGGGCAGAGCAGACAGGGAGGGTGTCACAGGTCCTCCCGGCACCTGGCCCAGATGTGCAGCGTCCTGGTGGCTTGGTCAGTGGGTTGCTTGGGACTCCACTGGGCTCCGGGAAGGGACTTTGTCACTGAACAGATGGTTAGCTCTGAGACCAGTGACTCAGGGACACTGTGACATCCACAGATGGTTAATGGTGGGACCAGTGACATCTACCCCAGAGGCCTTCAAAACAGGCCAGGCCTCGAGGTTTTGTGTGTGTGTGTGTGTGTGTGTGTGTGTGTATCTCTTAAGAGTTGTGCAACAGAGAATCCCTAGGGCAGGGGTGTCAAACTGATTGTCACCAGGGGCCACATCAGCCTCGAGGTTGCCTTCAAAGGGAGGAATGTAACTTTAGGACTGGATAAATGTAACTGCCCTTAACTGGGGGCAAGGAGCTCGATGCTGCTGGGATAAAACAAGGTGGAGGGCGGGATTCGGCCAGAGGGCCTCATGTTTGTCACCTGTGCCCTACGGGGTCATCAGGTTATATCTGTCCTGTAAGGCACTGTTTAAAAAGAAAAAGATTTTACTGATTTATTTTTCGGGAGGGAGAAAGAGAGGGAGAGAGACATTAACTGCCCCCAACTGGAGACCTGGCCTGCGTGCCCTGACTGGGAATCAAACCCGTGACCTTTCAGTTCCTAGGCCGCCACTCAGTCCACCGAGCCACACCAGCCGGGGCCCGTAAGGCACTCACTCACTCTTACACGCATCTTTCGGTAAACAAAATCAATCCTCCTACCCCACCAGACTGCTCCACTAAGTTTCTTTAGGAGCTGTCCTTCTCTTTCCTCCACAGGTCACTGTCATATGAAATGAGTTCCTGCTGTGAAACACAGTTGCCATGGCAACCAGTAGTGCGAGGCCCTAGTCTCTCGCTCTTAGGTCCCCGCACTTTATGCTTCAAGGGGCTTTTTCCATCTTTGTCACCTAAAAAAAAAAAAAAAAGAAATAATCTACTTCACTCTCCTTTCGCATGGACATTTAAAACGTTTTTTTTTTTCCTTTTCCAGGCAGCAATTTCTGGGCACTGTTGGTGTCCCTGCTGCTTGTTCCTGGGCTGCTGGCACACCATTAATAATGACCCAGAAGGGTGCCCCTGGTGTAGGTCATGTTTTGAGTGAAATCCGGTGCCCTGTGGGTGAAAAGACAGCAGCCACGCTGCCAGGCATCCTGGGTGCCTGCAGGGCGGAGGGAGAGGGAGTGGGCCCGGGTAGCGCCATCTTTCCCGTGCAGCTCTGCTCCATTTGGAGGTGGTGAAATTGTTTGTCTGCAGTTTCTGTCCTCTGGGGGAGGGCCTTGCTTAGCTATTTTGGCAGGGCCCACCCAAAGGAGGGTGCCTCAGGTGCTGAGAAAGACAGGGTGCCTTTGGGAGTTGATGAGTGCCTACTATGTGCAAGCACTGTTTCCATGTTTAATCCTCAGCCAAGTGAACTTAGAAGTACTATTTTTATTCCCATTTAATAGGTAAGGAAACATGCACAGAGAGGTTAAGTGCTTGCCCAAGGACACACAGCAATGAGGTGGTAGAATGGGGCTTTTGTCTTAGGAAGTCAGACTTCTATGGTCAAACATGCTCTTTACATTATTGGAAGGACTATGTTTAAATAAAGAAAGGGTAGCCCTGGCTGGTGTGGCTCAGTAGATCGAGCGCCAGCCTGCAAACCGAAAGGTCACTAGTTTGATTCCCAGTCAGGGCACATGCCTGGGTTGTGGGCTGGGTCCCTGTAGGAGCGTGTCAGAGGCAAACTGATCGATGTGTATCTCACACGTTGATGATTCTCTCCCTTTCTTTCTCCCTTCCTTCCTCTTTCTCTAAAAATAAATAAAATCTTTTAAAAAGGAAAGAAGGGAGGGAGCAAGGAAAAATTGGAGAGGTGGGGCAGATTGGCTTTCTCAAGATTTGAGGCTTAGAGCAATAGTGTTCAGCTTCTTACATCTGATGATGGGCAGGAAGCTGCAGGGAAGTGGACGCACCGGAATGTTCGTAGCAGCTCCGTGTGTCACAGGCGAAAACTGGAAGCCACTCAGCGTCCACCAGCACTAGGGTGAAGACGCACACTAGAACTCTCTGACACGGTGAGGAGGAAGACGGACAGCCACACGGAACAGCGTGGACAAGCCGCACAAGCCCCGTGGTGCACGGGAGCCTGTGCCGAAGAGCCTGTGCTGTGTGACCCCATTTCGGTGAAGGGCACAGAAGGCAAAGTGAATGCAAGGGGTCGGGAGTCAGAGCAGTGGGTCCCTCAGGCACCAGCAGGGCTTCGGGGGACTGGCAACGTTGGGCTTCTTCGTCTGGGTGTCGGCCACAGAGGCGTGTCCCTGTTCTCCAAGTTCACCGGTTTTAATCCGTGTGCTTCTCTGCGTGTGTGATCCTCCAGTGAAATTCACTGCTCGAGGGAAAAGGCAGCAGTGAGGCTCCCCTCGGGCCCGGAGGCCGGCACTCCATCCCCGCACCTGGGCCCCCTTCAGTGCACCCAGAGGCTCGGATTTTCTGGGAGAGGTGGGAGGTGGCGTTAAGGGTGGGCACTCGTTCTGGCAGGACACAGCTCTGGGGACATGGGAGCGGGGCCAGCGTCAGTTCTGGTTTCCTCCTGGCCCCTCCACTCCTTTGGGTTTGCGGGCAGCTTGCTGAGCTAGGAGGTGGCTAGTTGGGTTTTGCTGAGCCCTTTTCTCGCTGCTGTGAGGCCTGGGGGTAAGGGGGGTGGTGTGTCTAGCCTTCCGCTTGTTGTGGGAAGTCACACTGGCCTGGAGCAACTGCAGAGCACGGATGGAATACAGATCCACACAGCCCTCCAGCAGCAGAACGCCACCTGCCAGACAGCGCGTTTCAAGGACCGAGCGCCAGCCTGAGAAGCAGGCAGCACTCGGGGAGAGCAGCCCCTCCTTCCCCGTGCACTGACGCGCTGCCGAAAGTGCCTTATGTAAGATCGCAGATAATGGAGTTAGCTCCTGGTGTAAAAGCGCTCAGGAAATCGTGGACAGTTAATCAGTTGGGCGTCGCAGTGGCCGCTGTGGGATCAATACGGAGTTGGTGGTGGGTTTAGCTGGCGAATGATCGTCCATACCCAACCCTGTCTGGCTCCCCGCCCTGCCCCCTCTCATCCCTAATTTATGTGTTGGTGCATTTTCACCTTTGGGTCTGGCCCATGCAGGCAGTTAGGTTCATGGCAGGGTTTGTGAAGTTCCTCTTGTTCAGCCCCCACCTCCTCCCCATTCCTTCATCTTTTGCTTCACAGAGATGCAGCATCTTTGGGTTAAATGGGTCTGCACCCCATTCAAGAATCCCCTCAGTGAGTGGGTAGGTGGCCATTTGGCCTGTGCTTGGATGCTGCCAGGGACCAGGGCAGCCCGTCTCATTGTTGGACTATGATTTGAGCAGTGAGGAAGAGTGTTGGGATATAAGCAAGGCTCAGAAGATGCCAGGTAAGCCAAAATGCTGGGCTGTCATTGACAAGAAGAAATTTCACAGGGATCAGATTTTAGGAAGTCAGGGGAGCTGAGTCTTGGAAAGAAACATCCCCATGGACATCAATCTGACAGGACTCATTAAAATAAAAAATGCAGCCCTGGCTGGTGTGGCTCAGTGGATTGAACACCAGCCTGGGAACAAAGGTTGCAGGTTCTATTCCCAGTCAGGGCACATGCCTGGGTTGCAGGCCGGATCCCCAGTAGGGGGTGTGCAAGAGGCAACCACACATTCATGTTTTTCTCTCTCTCTTTCTCCCTCCTTTCCCCTTTCTAAAAATGAATACATAAAATCTTTTTAAAAAGTTAAAAGCTGCATCTGTCCTATGACATAGGGACTTACTCTCAGGCAGGGTCTGCCCATAAGCAGCCCTGAGTCTCTGGCGGTTGACAGTGGCGGAGTCCCGCACAGTGGGAGTGTTCGTTGGGGGCGGGACAGTTACGTAAACTCATATTTTCGTACCTGCGCACTTACTATGCAACTTGGAAAAGAATTCGTTTGCTCTTTACATAATCATGTAGATGAATCTCTAAGATTGTAAGATGAAGAAAGCAAGTTTCAAAGTGATAAGCACATGATGTACATACTCTGTATGAATACAGGTATGTGTAACATACACCTGCATATAAAAGCATATAGAAAGGTCTAGAAAAATGCATTCTACACGTAAAATAGCTGTTGTCTCTGGGGAAGGGGGCGGGACTAGGCCTGCGTGTGTGTGTGTGGGGGAGGGGTAGGGGTGATCAAAGGGAAATTTAGCCTTCTCTGCGCTGTTTTATTTTTTTAAAATAATTTCAGGGATGTGTAATTTATGTACCTCAAATCATTTTAAGTGTACAGTCTGTTTTAAATTCTTAAGGGGAAAAGTACTTATACAATTACAAATTAATGTCTAACTCTGGCCGGCTGGCGTGGCTCAGTTGGTTGGGCATCGTCCCATAAACGGAAAGGTCTCTGGTTCAGTTCCCAGTCAGGGCACATGCCGGGGTTGTGGGTTTGGTGCCCGGTCAGGGCAGGTAGAGGAGGCAACTGATTGATGTTCCCCTCCCTCTCTTTCTCCCTTCTCCTTTCTGTAAAATCAATAAGCGTGTCTTCAGATGAAGACTTAAAAAGAGTAGTGTCTAGTTCAACCCTCTCCCTGATAGCCAGACACCTCCCTCGGCGCATCTCTGAGCCACAGACGGGCTGTGACCGCAGACTGTACTACGGTCTGTATGTACTAGTGTTTTACACACAGGCAGAAGTTCTCCCTCCTTTGAGCTGTTTTCTGCTTCTATTGCTCTGCCTCTGAGTCCGTTCTGTCCCTTGGAGCCATCTCAAATAAGTCTTCCCTTTCCCACGGGGCAGGGTTTTTTACAGGTGCAAGATCCCCGTCATGCCAGCCTCCTCCGGGGAGAAGTGCTCCCCTCTTTGAGGGGTTCCTTCCTGGGGTGACGTGGATCATGTCTTCCAGACTCTGGGCTGGGCCGGGCACCCGGCTCCTCAACCATCCTTAACGTTTGGCAGAATTGGACTCTGCCCCAGTGTTGCTTGACTGTGATATAACACTTCTTAAAAATAGTGGTTGTTTTTCTGCCCTGGCTGGTGTGACGTGGTAGACTGAGTGCTGGCCTGCGAATCAAAGGTTCTCCAATTCAGTTCCCAGTCAGGGCACATGCCTGGGTTGTAGGCCAGGTCCCCAGTAGGGGGCGCATGAGAGGCAACCACACATTGATGTTTCTCTCCTCTTTCTCCCTCCCTTTCCCTCTCTCTAAAAATAATTAAATCAAACCTTTACAAATAATGGTCATTTAAAAAAATTATAAAAGTAATTCATGCCCTGGCTGGTGTAGCTCAGTGGATTGAGCACCGGACTGCAAACCAAAGGGTTGCCAGTTTGGTTCCCAGTCAGGGTACATGCCTGAGTTTCAGGCCAGGTTGGGCCCCCAGTAGGGGGTTCATGAGAGGCAACCACACATGGATGCTTCTCTCCCTCTCTCCTTCCCTCCCCCCCTCTCTCAAAATAAATAAAGTATTTTTAAAAAAGTAATTCATGTTCATTGTGGAAACATTAGAAAATACACACAAAAAAGAAGAAAATGAAAATCTGTGATTCCCAACTTCTAGAGGTAACCACTGTTAAATATTTAAAAATTAAGGTCATTCTGTATAAGTGATTTTATAACCTGCATTTTACTTAATATGTTTACTTACCCATAAGAATAATTGGTTGACTTATGTAACACATTTTTCTCAATTCAGTGCTTGTTTTTCTATTCTTATGTTTTAAACATAGAGAAGTTTCTAATCTATATGCGGTATTGTGAACTGAATGTGTTCTCTGAAAATTCAAATGTTGAAGCTGTGACCCAAATGCGATGCCGTTTGGGTAGGGGCATTCGGGGGCAGAGTCAGGAAAGGCCACGGGGGGCCTCACCGCGGGGTCACTGCCCCGAGTAAGGAGAGACACCAGAGGGCCGCTCCCTCACTCTCTCCTCTGTGTGCACCAAGCAAAGGCCAGGCCGGCACACGGCACGAAGGCCACTGTCTGCAAGCCGGGAGGAGTCCACACACAGCACGCATCCACCGGCTCCTTGATCTTGAATTTCCAGCCTGCAGAACTGTGAGAAGTGCGTCTCTGTTGTTTAAGTCACCCGTCTCCATAGCGTTTGCGTGGCCACCCGAGCATCGGGAGAGTCCGTTAGTCCTTTCATCTTATGATTTCTTCCTTTGCTTTTGGCTTTAAAAGATCTTCCCCACCCCAAGGTCAGATAAATATTCACCTATATTTCCTTCTGGTTCTTTATGTGGTTTCAGCTTTTTCATTCGGTGCTCTCTTTTATGTTCAGTTCTGATTCAGTTGAAATTTATTTTGGTTTATGGTGTGAGATAAGACCATATCTGATTTTATTTCTTTCCAATTTGTCGACCAGTTCTTTCCGTTTAGTTTCTTTTCCCACTAACTAGATTTTATTTTATCTTTTAAAAGATTTCATTATATTTCTTTTTAGAGAGAGGGGAAGGGAGGGACAAAGAGAGGGAGAGAAACATCAGTGTGTGGTGGCTTCTTGCACACCCCCTACTGGGGACCTGGCTCGATACCCAGGCACACACCACGACTGGGAATAGCTGGTGTCCCTCTGGTTTGCAGGTCAGTGCTCAGTCCACTGAGCCACACCAGCCAGGGCAGGTTTCATAGATTTCTTTTTTTTCTTTTTAAATATGTTTTATTGATTATGCTACTACAGTTGTCCCATTTCCCCCCTTTATTCCCCTCCACCCTGCATACTGCCTCCTACCTGCATTTCTCCCCTTTGTCTCACGTCCATGGCTCATACACACAAGTTCTTTGGCTCCTCCATTTCCTATACTATCCTTAACCTCCCCCTGCCTATTTTCCACCTTCCATTTATGCTACTTATTCTCTGTACCTTTTCCTCCTCTCTCCTCCTCCTACTCCCCCACTGATAACCCTCCATGTGATCTCCATTTCTGTGGTCTGTTTCTGTTCTAGTTGTTTGCTTAATTTGGTTTTGTTTTTTAGGTTCAATTGTTGGTAGTTGTGAGTTTGTTGTCATTTTACTGTTCACAGTTTTGATCTACTTTTTCTTAGCTAACTCCCTTTAACATTTCATATAATAAGGACCTGGTGATGATGAACTCCTTTAAGTTGACCTTATCTGAGAAGTACTTTATCTGTCCTTCCATTCTAAATGAAAGCTTTGCTGGATAGAGCAATCTTGGTTGTAAGTCTTTGGATTTCATGACTTGGAATACCTCTTTCTAGCCCCTTCTTGCCTGTAATGTCTCTTTTGAGAAATCAGCTGACAGTCTGATGGGAACTCCTTTGTAGGTGACTGTCCCCTTATCTGTTGCTGCTTCTAGGATTCTCTCCTTCATTTTAATCTTGGCTAATATAATGATGATGTGCCTTGGTGTGTTCCTTCTTGGGTCCAACTTCTTTGGGACGCTCTGAGCTTCCTGGATTTTCTGGAAGTCTGTTTCCTTTGCCAGTTTGGGGAAATTCTCCTTTATTATTTGTTCAAATAAGTTTTCCACTTGTGGCTGTTCCTCTCCCCCTTCTGGTACCCCTATAATTCGGATGTTCGAGCATTTAAAGATGTCCTGGAGGTTCCTAAGCCTCTCCTTGTTTTTTTGAATTCTTGTTTCTTCATTCTTTTTCAGTTGGTTGTTTCTTTTCTTTTATTTTTTTTCAAGATTTTATTTATTTATTTTTAGAGGGGAAGGGAAGGAGATAGGGAGAGAAATATCAATGTATGGTTGCCTCTTGTATGTACCCTGATGGTAACTGGCCTGCAACTCAGGCATGTGCCCTGACTGAGAGTTGAACTGTGATGCTCTGGTTCACAGGCCTGCACTCAATCCACTTAGCTACACCAGCCAGGCTGGTTGTTTCTTTCTTCCTTCTGGTCCACTCCATTGATTTGAGTCCGAGTTTCCTTCCCATCACTATTTGTTCCCTGTGTATTTTCCTTCATTTCACTTAGTGTAGCCTTCATTTTTTTCATTTAATTTGCGACCAACCAATTCTGTGAGCATCCTGATCACCAGCGTTTTGAACTGTGTCTCTGATAGGGTGGCTACCTCTTTGTAGCTTAGTTGTCTTTGTTCTGGAGCTTTGATCTGTTCTTCTGTTTGGGCCATTTTTTTGTTTTGTTTTGTTGCACCTGTTACGTATGAGGGACAGAGCCTTAGGTGTTCACCAGGGTGGGGCAACCCAGTAGCTGAGTTGTGAGGCTATATGTGGGGGCAGGGTCAGAGAGGGAACAATGGCGCTTGCTCTGCTCTCTGTTGGATTTCAGTCACTTCCCCTGTTTCCCCCAAGCAAACTGTGCCCTTCTGGTGCTGGTTCCCGGGTGGGTGGGCTTGTGTACATTCTAGGACCCTGTGGGTGTCTCCAGTGAACTCACTCGTGAGGCTGGGAGTCTCTCCTGGCACCTCAACCCCTACAGGTATTTTCGGTCGGTGTTTTGAGGCTTTATTTCCCTGTACTGGAGCCCTGGGTTGCAAGGTCTGTCTCGTTCCTCAGTTTCGCCTGGTTTTATCTGCGTGCGAATGTAGGACCCCCTGGTCCGCCAGCGGCCTTTGCGTGCCGTGCCCTGCTTCATAGTCACCACCTCGCTGGGTCTGCCTGTTGCCACCCTGTGCCCCGGGTCTCCCAGCCTCGACCTGTGTGCCTGGGGTTTGTCAGCTGCTGCCTTGCACACTTGGTGCCATCACTTTTTTTTGCCACAACCCCTCTCTGCCTGGCCACCCAACTCACCCTGCTCCTCCTACTGGTCTGGACCAATGTGTCTATTTTAACTCCTTGGTTGCTGGACTTCCATATAGTTCAATTTTTTGTCAGTTCTGGTTGTTATTTTGTTTCTAAATTGTTGTCCTTATTTTGGTTGTGTGAGGAGGCACAGTGTGTCTGTCCATGCCTCCATCTTGGCCGGAAGTCAGGTTTCACAGATTTCTTCATGGCAGTTGTGAACATTTCTTGTTAGGTTTGTTCCTGGGTGTTTTATGCTTTTGTTGCTAGGGAATAAGATTTTTTTTTTCATTTTATTTTTAACTGAATATTGTTGGAAGATAAGAATGTTACTGACTTTTAAAAAATTATTATGAACTACATATACAATAGAGCATATGAAACATATATGTAGCATTTAAAGAAGAATAATAAGCAGTCGTATGCTCAGCCAACTTAAGAAATAGAGCACCAGCAGCCCTTTAGAAGTTGCTTTTCCTTCTTACATGGATCTTCCTCTCTCTTCAGGTTCTTCCCCTCTCCCCGGGAAAGGCTAACCTGAGTTTCGTTATAATCATAACCCTGCTTTCTGCATTGCGTTACCATATAAATTTATATCCTTAAACAACACATCCTATGCTTTCGAACTTTTATAAGTAGACTCACCCTGTATGCCAAAGTTTTACTGGGTCCATTTGGGTGTGTTGCTGGGAGTCACCCTGTTATCGCATGTGGCTGTAGTTCCCTTTTCACTGCCATGTGCGACGGTGCCCAGTGTATGTGTCCCTTTTACTTGTTGATTTATTCAAGTAAATCAACATTGGGGTCATTTCTGCTCTTTACTATTACCAGCCTCCTCTCTATGTGTAAGTTCCTGCAGGATGGATGTTTGGGAGCAGAATGATGAGGTTCTAGGCTGTGTTTGCCTCTTGTTCTCCGGACTCCGAGGCCAAGTGGATTCCCTGCTGCCCTGGGTCAGAGTGTTGCCGCTCTCCATCCTCACCAGGACTTAGTGTCATCTGCAGTTTTAGTTGGCGCCAAGCTGGGGAGTCGGAACTGGTATTTTATTGTGGTTAAAATCGGCATTTCAGCGATTAACTGCTAAGGTGGAACGTGGCTTTTCCCCCCGCAATTGCAGCTGACATTCAGTATTATTCTCTGCTAGTTCCTGGTGTACAGCACAGTGATTCAGACAGTTACGTCATCGACAGAGTGATCATCCCGACCACCTAGGACCCACCCGGCACCGTGCACAGTCACTACAGTATTACTGACCGTGCTCCCCGTGCCGGACTTCGCGTCCCCGTGACTGTCCTGTGACCACCAATCTGTACTCGGCAGTCCCTTCACCTTGTAGGGTGGCCGTGTCCGTGGCAGTTTGTGTTTTCTCATGTACACACCTGTACTTTTCTTCACCCGTTCTTTCCTATCAGATTATTACTACTTTATGAGAGATCTTCCCACAGTCACATTCTGGCACTAACCCTTTGTGTATTATATGTTGTGAATACTTCTCTCAGTTTGCAGGTCGCTTTTTCACTGTCTTAATAGCATCTTTTGGTGAGCAAAACAGCCAAAGCTTAAGACAGTGAGCTTATCATTAACCAAAGTCCAATTTTTTTTATGTTTCTTTTGTGGTAAAATGTGTATAGAGAGAAATGCACAACAAATCTTCTGTTTTCCATTCAAGGAGCTCAGATAAGTAAACACGTGTACCTGTGTAACCGCCCCTGTCGGGATGGAGAGCACGACCCTCACTCCAGGCAGTTCCCTCACGCCTGTCCCCAGGCAACCCCTGCCCCACTCCTTCCGAATTAACCACTGTTCTGATTCTCCTGCCGTGTGCGTTTTACCTGTGCTAGAACGTCATATAATAAAGTGGTATATATAGTAGGTACTCTTTCGTAAAAGGCTTCTTTTCCTCCTACATGACATAACGTTTGAAATTCTTCCCTGTTGTGTGTGTATTGGTAGCTGTGTACCTTTAATTGCCGAGTAGCATTCCATTGTGTGACTGTGAAGAATTTGTGCGTCCACCCTGGTGTTCATTGAACCCTGAGCTGCTTTTAGTTTTTGGCCGTTGTAAGTGAAGTGGCCATAAGGCTTTTTGTTGACATAGGTTAAATCATTTATCTATCTATATTGTTTCTCGTACATGTTTTACTTCTTTTAGGAGTAGAATTGCTGGATCATAGCTTAGGCATAACTTTTAGTGAAGCGTGAAATTCATTTAGAAAAGTGCTCAGATCCTAAGGGTACTGCTTGGATCATTTTTACAAAGTGGGCCAGCTGTGTAGCCATCACCCAGGTCACGGAACGGGGCCTCACCCCGAGCTGAGCTGCTCAGCGGGGCTGTCCGTCCTGGGATCTGGAACTGGAGCCAGGCAAAGCAGGAAAAGGAGGCCGTCGGAGCTACTGTTCCCACAGTGGCAGCTGATGGCACCTGGAGACGCTTGTAGCAGCCAGGCTTTCTGCTTTCTCCTGCATCAGGGTCTTCATCCTTCTCATCCATTCTGAGCTGCCAGCTGTCCTTCCAGCGACTTCCTTTCTGCTTCTGTCTGCCAGACCTGGTTTCTATTGCTTGCAACCGAAGAATCCTGATGGATACAGTGTTTCCAACCACTGGCAGCATGAATGGAGCAGAGTGGCATGTGCTCCTCGTGGTGTTGAAACTCAGGGCAGACAACTCAGGGCAGACGCTGTCTTTCCCCAATTCACCGAGGTTTTACACAACCCCATTAGTACACATGGATTCCTGGGCTGGCAAGGTGAACCCTCAACCAGGTAGCCTGTTTGCAATAAACTTTAGAAGTTTGTGGCAAAGCTACTTCAGACATTTAGGCTTGGGGAGGGTTTTTTTCCCACTGACTTAAAGTTTAGTTCCCAGTTTTGGAACAGGTTTCTTTCTGTCAGTGCCCAGGGAAAGCAAATGGAGAACACAGGCTGAATTTAGAAGGTGAACTACAGGAGCGTATATTATTTTCTGGACTTCGCTTTTGGAAACAGGGTTCATTTTTCTTGCTTCTTGCTGTGGAGCACAGGGGGTTGGATGGGGGTGTTCAGTGCGGTTTTTTGAAAACGATCGCTAGACCCGAAGTGCCTTCATGCCGTCCATCCGTCGGGGACCATCTGCCTAAGAAGTCTCGACCCTGAACTTGTTCTGCTCTAAGTAGGGCCTCATTGAAAAGCAAAAGAGGAAATTCTATCCTTGATTTTGTTGTTGTTGATGTTTGTTTTTCAAATTTTTAAATTTAAGAACAATCTTTAAGAAGATATGCTCACCTGAGCACATTTTTTATTACTTTTAGAGAGAGAGGAAGGGAGAGAAAGGAACATGGATGCGAGAGAGAAACCTCTGTCGGTTGCCTTCCCCACACTCCCCGGCCGGGGATGAAGCCCACAACCCTCAGTTACAGGGCGATGCCCTAACCAACAGCCACACCGTCCGGGGCTCCTGGTTTGTTTTTTAATGTCATTGAGCCACACAGATTAGTGAAAGGAAATGACCTATTTCCACTGGTCTCTGAGTTGTCACAGTGCTGGTCCTCATTAATGTCAGGGTCTGGGAAAGTGTTTGATCAAGGGGAGGCTGCCATGAGTGAAGTTCACCAGGAAAAGGTCAGAGATGAATGTGAAATTCTTTCTAACCCCAAATGGTCAAAATCAGTCCAGGCTGCGCCTCAGAGCACCACCAGGTTGTCTGTGTTTTCCCCATCATCATTCCTTGGCCTTTCTCCAGAGCTGGTTCCTGACCTTGACCTTCTCTAACCGCCAGCTCTAATCCTGCTGCCGGTTTTCCTCATTTGCAGAGCCACGGCTTGGGGTCTGATGGCCCTAGCCTGGACTTGAAGACCTTCCACCCACTCTCTGGGCTTCTTACACTTGACTGGAGCGCACCACAAACTGGACATGGTTCACTCCCCTGAAGTCTCCCCATCTCAGGGGTACCCCGGAGCAGGCGCCTGACCTCTTTGGGTATCTTACTTGGCCAGAGATGCAGGTTGCTGTGGGGCTGCTGGGTCTGCCAGAGTCATGTGTGCGGTTGAGTGGCACACACAGGCACCGTGTGGATGAGGGCTTCCCTGTGAGCGGCTGGCGGTGGAGATTTCCTAATGAATGAGTGCAGCGCCTCATGTAGCTTACCTGTTTCATATGATGGCTCTCAAACACGTGAAGAGGAGCTCCGCCCTGAAAGGGGGCAGGTGCCTCTTCTCGATTCACACAACAGTATCGTGTGGCCTAGGATGGCCTCAGACTCCCCGAAGACCCACCTTCCGGTCTGGGTGTCAAGTGGCAGTGAGCTGGGTCACCCTGGGCAGGGTGATTGAGATCATTTGCTCAGCATAGCAGGAAACTTGGAAAGGGGAAGTCCCTACATGGAGTCTAAATTGGTTTTAAAGAATTGAAACTTTGCATCCAGGTCACTCTCTGAGGTTGGGGCAGAGAGGACAGGTCAGGGGGGCAGCCAGGGCTCAGCTGTAGGCTGACCTTGCCTCATGTGGGCCTCATGTTCAGAGTGGTAGGGGTTGAAAGTTTGCACCTCAGGGCTCACTGCCTTAGAGGACATTCACTGTATGTTACTCTCAGTGGTGGGCTGTGCTGACTGATGCAGAATGTGGAGTCTGAGGGTGTTAGTGTTGGAGTCGGGGACATGCATGGGGGATGGACAGCACATTGAGGCAGACCGGGAGGAGCTGGAATTAGAGGGCTGGGCGGCAAGCAGAAGGTGCTGAGAGCGCAGGTTTCACGGGCAGAGGAAGGTAAGATGCCTCTCCAGAGCTTGGCAGGCGGGAATCCAGGCAGGCTGTCTGTAGGGGGCTCACCAGGAGGTAGTGGTTCCTGACAGACTAGGCCAGCGGCCTCCCCCCAACCCTGCTGTGTTCCCTGTGGGAGCTCTTCCCCGGTGTGGGGGACAAGACCCCACCAGGGGAAGAGAGCTGGCCTGCAGCTGGCCCGGAACCAGAGACTCAGCACTCAGGGTCTGCGAGGTTTGGGTGCATCCGCGTGAACAGAGCAGCAGGTAATTGCTTAGTGGTTCAGGGCCTGAGAGCTCCCAGTTCAGATGCACAGATTTGCACCCTGGCTCCACCCTGTCCTCACTCGGTGGCCTTGAGAGGTTGCTTTCCCCCTGTGGGCCTCAGTTTCCTTATCTGTGAAATGGAAGTAATGATATATTCTGTTTCATTGTCATGAGATTCAATGAGAAATCTTGGACAAAGCACTTAGAACAGTGCCTGCCACATGCATGGTGGTTATTGTTATTGCTAGTGCTGCTGTCTTCCTAGTTCAGCCTGACCCCTGTCCTTTTGGCCTGGAGCCCCCTGTGCACAGGGTTCGAGTTTGGACAGGATGGCCGCTGCTTTGATTTTACATTGACTGCCACGTCCCTTGTGGTTGCTGCGTTCCTGCAGCTGCTGGAGAGCCGAGAGTCAGACGCGCTGCTCAGTTTAATCGTCAGATTTCTGGTGGCATCACCTCTTTCTGCTTTCTGCCTGGCCTCTGTTCTCTTTGATTCTTAAGTTGTTTATTTTTTACTGCATTTAGCACCTAAGCTGCCTCAAGCTCTCTTTGAAACACACAGCTACGAATTTTGAATGAGTGCATGTAATCGTGGATCACACATTGAGTCCTCGTTGCACTGCGAGGAGGTGGGCTCTGCCTGCCTGTGTCCCTGTCCCCTCCTCTCTACCTGAGTTTGGGGCATCCGTGGAGGCAGTCAGAAGGGAGCCCCTGGGGCAGGTTAGGGTGCACCCCCTGCTCCCAGCCTCACAGCAGTGAAAAAAATGCAGATCTTTCTGCCTGCGAATGTGTGCTCTCAGGCCTAGTGATGGAATTGGCAAGAGGGTGGGTGGAGGAAGACAAACTCTTATCAAGTACCTACTGTGCACCTGGCACCGTGCAGGTGCTTAATACATTTGGGCTGCCCCGGGAGACTGACACTCGTGGTCAGTATCCTAGCCGTGGGACTCTAGAATCCCGGGAAGTTTGTCCTGGAAGTCTGGAGGAGGGGCCGGCCTGCTCCTGGATCAGTCTGGACCCAACTGTGGGCCATACGGGGGACAAGATGGAAGACCTACCCTAGGGCTTCTTCCATCTTCAGTGTTGCCAGGGCGTACGTCTCAGTCACCTGTTGCCACAATGTTGCTGTGTAACAAAGCCTCCCAAACGCACTGGCATATGACAATCAGTATTCCGCCCGTACATACCTGTGGGTTCGGTGAAGTGTGGCTGACTTAGGTGGCTCTCAGTGGGCTTTAGTTGGCTTTAGGCTGTGAGTTGGGTTTAGGTTTGTTCCCTGTATCTGTTATTCCACTTGGACGGGAGGCCACCAAGTCCCATTTGTGTCGTGGTGACAAGCAGTAACGCAGGAGAGCAAGCTCAGTTGCACAAGCACATTTCAAGACTTTGCTCATATCACATCCATGACATCCTGTTGACCAATGTAAGCCACGTGACTGAGCCCAGGCCAAGGGGCAGGAAGTGCACTGCACACCGCGAGGCCTTGGCAGAGTGTGGCTGTCTCATGTTGTTACAAGGGGTGAAGATTGACACCAGTGATTCAGCCTGCTTTAGGATGAGCGTGATTCATTCACTCAGTAAATGTTTTTTGAAAGGCTCCTGTGTGCCAGGCATGTGCTGCCTCTGGGGATACTGGGCTGAACAAGGCAGGCCTGGTTCTTGCCTTACGGAGCTCAGTGCTAGTGATAGAAGGAAACTCTAAAGAGCCACTTCGTCATTAGTTATTTACTTGCCAATAAAGGACAAGCACAGACCACCTGGGGGATGCAAGAAAGGGCCTGATGTAGGCGAGGGAGAAAGAGATTGACTGTGACTTCTCCCAGAGTTGAAGGATAGGACTCACTTAGGCAAATAAGCCTTATTAACAGCTGACTTCTGATCTGAAACCATGGAAGCAAGAAAGGCATTAAAATGGCAGTCAAAATGCTGAAAGAAAGTCAACCAAACATTCTATATCCAGAAAAACTGTCCTTCAAAAATTCCAGATAAGCCTTGGCTGGGTGGCACAATTGATTAGAGTGTCATCCCAATACACCAAGGTTGCAGGTTTGGTCCCCAGTCAGGGCACATACAAGAAGCAACCAATGAATGCATCAATCCGTGGGATGACATATTGATGTCTCTCTCTCCCTCTCTCTTTCCCCACCTCCCCCTGCCTCCTCCTCCCCCCTCTCTCCCTCCCTTACTTCCTCTCTCTCTAAAATCAATTTAAAAATCTAGATAAATAAGAACTGACTTTGTACTACCAGACATGCCCTACAAGAAGTACCAAAGGGAGTCCTTCAGGTTGAAAAGATAGGACACCAGACAGTAACTCAAATCCACGTGAAGAAATGAGCACCTTTAAAGGTATAAAGGTACTTTGTCTGTAACCCTTTTATTCTATCCGCATAAAGCATTAATTATAAAACTGTTGGTAGCGTTATAATGTGCAGAGATGTAACGCATGACATAACAGCACAACCGAGGGGAAAGAAAACAAAGCTACATCAGAACAAAGTTTTTGTGTATATTGAAGTTAAGTTGGCATTAGCAGAGCTAAAGGGTTTTAAGTTAAAAATGTTAATTTTAGTCTCCAGAGCAGCCACTAAGAAAATAGCTAAAGATGTGTAATAGGAGCGAATTAAAATGGTGTGCTAGGAATACCTACTTAACATTCAGGAAGACAGTAATGGAAGGATATAGGAACAAAAAGGCAGGGGACATACAGAAAACGACTAGCAAAAATGGCATAAGTCCTATCCCACGAGTAACTACATTTCATGCAGTGGACTGAACACTCCAAGAAAAAGGCAGAGATGGACAGAATGGGGGTGGGGGGAGCCAGCTCTACGCTGTGTAGAAAAAACACACTTTAGATTCAAAGATACACACGGGTGGAAAGGAAAGGGGCGGAAAAAGATGAGCCGTGCAGGCAGTAACTAAAAGAGAGTTGAAGTGTCTGTGCTAATATCAGATAAAATAGACTTGAGGGTGGAAATAGTTACTGTGGACAAACCAGGGTCATTCTGTGATGACGAAAGGGTCAGTCCACCAGGAAAACATGTCAGTTATGAACACACATGCACCTAACAATGGGCCCCCACAGTACACGCAGCAAAATTGAACAGAAATGAAGGGAGAAATACACAATTCAACAGTAATAGCTGGAGACGTGGAGGTCCCACTTCCGGGGCAGGCTGGAGCAGGTGGGCAGAGGATCAACAAGGAATCGGGAGACGTGAACACTGTGAGCCAAGCAGACCTCACAGGCACCGACACTCTGCCCAACAACAGCGGAATCCTCATTCTTCTCAAGTGCACCTGAAATGTTCTCTAGGCGTTACCATATGCTAGGTCATAAAACAAACGAGCCTCAGTAAATTGAAAAGGATTGAAACCATACAAAGTGTGTTCTTTGTCTACAGTGGGATGAAATTAGAAATCAACATTGCTCTGGTTGGTGTGGCTCAGTGGATTGAGCACCGGTCTGCAAACCAAAGGGTCGCTGGTTCGATCCCCAGTCAGGGCACATGCCTGGGTTGTAGGCCAGGTCCCCAGTAGGGTACGCATGAGAGGGAACCACGTGTTGATGTTTCTCTCCCTCCCTTTCCCCCTTCCTTCCCTCTCTAAAAAATAAATAAATAAAATCTTAAACAGAAGAAATCAACAAAAAGAGGAAATCTGGGAAATTCACAGGTATGTGGAAAGTAACACACTCCTAAATAACCAATGAGTCAAGAAGCAATCACAAGAGAAATTAGAAATACTTTAAAGCATATGAAAATGAAAATACAACATACTGAAATGTATAGGATGCAGCCAAAAAGAAGAAGAAGTTCAAGTCAATAACTTTTTACCTTAAGAAAGCAAGATAAGAGGAGAACAAACTGTGGTATATCCAAAGCAAGCAGCAGGAAGGAAGTAATAAAGATTACAGCATAAAAAAAAGGAAGAGATGAGGAAAGGCTACTCACTGTATGAGTCCATTAGGAGGAAATGTCCAGACTGTGTGAACTCGTGGGGCTGAGAGTAGATTCGTGGTTCCTGGGGGTTCGGGGAACAAGAGGAGTGGGGAGGGACTGGGGGCGGGTGCAGGGCTTCTTTTGGGGGGGATGAAAGCGTTCTGAGATAGTGGGGGGGTGACTGACTCTGACTACGCTAAAATTGTGGATGGTGATTTTATGGTTTGTAAATAAAATCTTAACAATGGTGTTAATAAAAAGATTTTAAAAGTAGAGTTCAGCCCTGGCTGGTGTAGCTCAGTGGATTGAGTGCAGGCTGCGAACCAAAGGGTCATGGTTCGATTCCCAGTCAGGGCACATGCCTGGGTTGCAGCCCGGTCCCCAGCGGGGGTGTGGGAGAGGCAACCACACATTGATCTTTCTTTCCCTCTCTTTCTCCTTCCCTTTCCCTCTCTCTAAAAATAAAAAAGAAGAAATAAAATATTTTTTTAAAAAGTAGAGTTCATTGAGCAGAAGGGTTTGGGGGAGCAGGGTCGGGGGAGCACGCCCCAGGCAGCCGTGTCTGGGTGCTGCAGGCCGCAGGGGGAGAGGTGGCGTTGGCAGGGTGGTGAGAGGCCCTGGGCGGCCGTGCTGGGGAGGCTGTAGTTTTAGCACCAGAGCAGTGGGAAGCAGGGGGCCACTGGCGGGTTTCCATAGCTTGTCCCTGCCCGTGGGGCCGGCATCCTAAAGGGCCCACTGTGACACTGAGGGTCAGCAGTGGCCTGGGGGAGGCCCAGGCAGTAGCCAGGGTGAGAGATTCTGTCGGGGAGGTTATTATTCAAGGTCACCCCACCAGATGGAGCCAGACCTAGGACCCCTGGCACCGCTGTCTGCGGGTACTGATTGCAGTCCCCCAAGTTGTTCTTCATTGGCCCAGAGCATGGCTGAGGTCTTGTTGCTTAATGGGGGCAGGGGGTGGGGGGTGGGCAGTGTTGACAGCAGGGAAGTGGACCGCACATTAATCAGGCTAGCCGGGACTTGTGGCTAACTAGGCCCGGTTGCAAACAGCAGAGATTGAACAAAAATGGGAGTGGATTGCTGGGGCACAAAGTATCTCCCGGAGGCCAGGGCACCAGAAGGGCTGAGTTAAGCACATGCGCCAGTGGGAAGCGCAGGAACCCGTGCTCTGCCTTGTCCTTGCTTTAGCCTCTTGCCTCCCTCCCCCACAGAAGACCGCCTTTCACTTTCACGGGCATTTCTGCCTGGAAGACGTGCCCCCTCTCTCACTGCCTAAGTTTGCATCTTACTGTGCCAGAGAGAGCACTGGAGTTGAGACTTCAGTCTCTTAGCTCATCTCCCAGATTTCCCAGGGAGAGACCTCGACATGCCAGCCTGGGCTGGGTGCAGCCCTGGCAGTCAGCCGGGCCCACGGGAGCTGGTCACAGTGTAAACTAGGGGCTTCTGGGCAGCCGGCAGCTACAGTAAGGCCCAGGGGAGGGAGGGACATCAGATGGGCGGCCACTCACCCTACGTTAGAGTTCTTCCCCCCACTTCAAATAAGTCATCCCTGGGATCCGTGTCCGCCTAGGGCAGGGGTGTCAAACTCATTGTCACGGGGTGGGGCCAAGGGGGCACGTCAGTTGCCTTCAAAGGGCTGAATGTGTAAATGTAGCTACTGCTTAACTAGGGGCGAGGGATTCTGCTCTGCTGCCCGGTAGAAACAAGATGCTGGCTGATAAAACAAGGTGGAGGGCCGGACTCAGCACCGCCACCGCCCCCGCCCCCCCCCCGCCCCTTGGCCTTATGTCTGCCACCTGAGCCCTAGCAATAGCTACATGGGACCTTATTTTGACACTTGAATAGCCTCCTGACCGTCCCTCCTCCCTCACTCTCGCCTCCACTTTCAGAATGGGCCGGGATGGAGAATTGCCTGCGCTGCTGTGAATTCTGTTAGTCCCTCAGAAAGCAAAGGCTGGGCCCCTGCCCTGCTGCAAAACTGTGGAGAAGGACCTGTTACTGTCACTGTCCCTTTTTCAGCTGCTGTTTGAGACTCAGTGCTGCTGATTCCAGGGCCCAGAAACCCTGGTGACTGTGGAATAAATGGGCCTCTGACCAGGGACAGAAGGGGACAGCAGATGTCTGAGAAGTCCAGCGGGAGGCAGGTGTGAGGGTCAGCTGCCTGGGGCCTCACGCAGCCCCTTGGTTTCTGTCTCAGCTCACTCTGTGCCCCTGGTCGGTAGGTGATGTGTGCTGTGTGCATTTACTTTGTGGTCGGGAGACCTGGCGGCCGGGTGGGGGAGGGGCGGGCGCCCCAGGCCCTCTCTGCGGGAGCAGCCACTTGCAGTCCTGAGGAGCTGATTGATCCTGGCCGGGGCCATTTCTCTTGCTGTGAGAAGCAGGAAATTGAAGTCCTCCAGTCTCAGCTCTCAGACATCAGAGCGGGACGAGGGAGAGGACTGCGTGCAGATACGGCCTCTGAAGGCCCCTTTCTCTTTGGATTGTGGCAGCATGTGTGGGAGGCCACGTGGTTTGCTGTCTGCTTTTCCGCAGCCGAGTGCTGGTTGCCCACTTCTGCAGTGGTGCCCAGTCAGGAGGGGGAGGCCAGCGGGTGGCGGCCCGCAGCTGGAGCCCAGCCACTCGTTGGCAGTCATGAGCCTCCGTTTCATTTCGCTCACAACCAGGCGAAGCAAGAAGGGCACAGTGTTTCAGATGCACTGCATGGTCGATGAAACCTCAGGTTGCCTGGCAGTGGGGAGGGGTGTGTGTGCGTAATTTTTTTTCCTTCCACAGACATGCGGCTGCTCAGAGCCAGGACTGAAAGCCTGGCTTCTGATCTCTAATCCCGGCATCCATGCCTCACTCTGTGACACTCCGAGTTCTTTCAGGCAGAGGCCGTCTTGTTTCTCCTGCCATTCGCCCATCTCTTCGCTGCGTCCCTCATCCTGTCCCTCGAGGGATCAAGATGCCCACAGGGTTACATGGATGTTGCTGGGATATATAAGAAATATGGAGATATGTATTCATAACAGAAAGATAAATTATATACAGATATTTTATAGGTTTGTGTATATCTGTATGAATGTGTATGTAATTAAATAGAAGCCCATAACAATAAGATTAGGAAAGATGCAGATTAACTAGAAGGTCAAAATCAGGGAGAGAGTTAAATACATATTCAGGCCATAGAGCTGTACACAGTTGACTATATTTGAACCACAGATTTAGCTCTGAGCTAATTAGCAATCAAAGCAGGAAAAAATATTATGTGCACGGTTCGTATGGCCCATAATGAAAAGGACGGCAGACGCCGAGTGCTTTTCCAGGCAATTAGATCTGAGGGAAATTTCTTGCCTGGGTGGCCATCTGCGGGCCCCGAGTGGTGAGGAAATATGTGGCACATATGTCACTGCCGCTGCTCCTGCGGTGGACACCGCTGATCAGTCACGGGGGCAGAGGGACCTGGCGGCCGGGACAGTGACGGGGAGCCGGCGCGAGGGACGAAGCCCACGTCTGTTCCAGCGCTGGGGGCGGTGGCGGGGTCGGGGAGTCACGGGTGGCCCCCTTGGGTTGTGGCGGGCACCTCTGCCGCGGCGATGGAGCTGGACATGTCCTGTTGACCGTTCGAGGTGTGTTTGCTGTCAAACCCCTCTGGGAGCCGGTGGAGTGACCGGTCCGGGTGATGAGAAGGGACAGGTTTGTCTGGAGAGACAGGGGACATGCTAGGAATTTCTGACTCCTCACGGTCACCCACTCGTTCCACAGATACTTAGCAAACATCTACCGTGTGCCGTGAAAGTGCGCCTGACCCAGCATCCGCCCCTCTCTGGTCCCAGTTAAGCTTGACTTCCTCAGAGATGCCGTCCCCGACTCTCCCTCCACGTCAGAGCTCACAAGTCACGTCTCCTGCACCTTTCTCTCGGAGCCTGCGTCGCAGCTGTGCTGCCATATTTATCTCTGTTTATTCACTTAGTGTTTCCCCGCCCCCCCAAGACCTGAGTTCCAAGGCGGTAGAGACAGCGTCTGTCATGTTCATCACTGTATTCTTGGCCCCCGCCCAGGGTCCAGCACATATTAGGTGCTCAAAACATATTTGTGGAATGAATGAATGAATGAATGAATGAATAAACAGGGTGCAAAGATGAAGCAGATTCGGACTGCCCAGTGGAAAAGACATGAATAGAACACAAGGTGGCAAATGCTCAGTGCCGCAGGGAGGGAGAGGTGGGGAGCCAAGGGACCTCAGCGGAGGGGAGAACAAGGCTTCGTGGCACAGCACCCTCCGCGGGTCTGGAAGGGTGAGGTGGAGGGGAGGGGCCTCTGGGGCCCCGGGGGCAGCAGGATCAGGAGCAGAGAGGCAGAGCTGGATGAGAGAGAAGAGAGGATTCCCTGGGGTGCCCTCAGGGCTGTGGCGGGGAGCAGGAGCAGCTGTGCCAGGAACAGTGGGTCTGAGCCACAGGAGTTTAGCCGCCCGGCTTGATTTGGGCAGCAGATTTGGGAGCAGGGACAGGGTGAGAGGGGCCCCAGGCAGGGAGGGGCCGGCTGGGGAGAGCTGGGGAAATCGGGTGGGCCTGGTGTGGCCCGCAGTGGTGGGGGCAGTCCCTGGGGGGATGCACCGTCTTTGAGCCTTGGACTCAGTTTACCTTCTGCTTCTCCCGTGCCTGTTAACCCTTGGGGGCCACCCTGTCACCCGCTGCTGGCCTGGCCCAGCTCTCTGGAGGGGTTTGTGTAGCTGGTTCATCAAATGACACTGTCGCCGACACAGCTCTGATTCTGAAATAGAATATGTCGATCACAGACGTAGCACGCAACCATGAGCTGCTTTTATTTCCCACACATGGATTTGTTTTCCTAATTTGTTTGCTTAATTTCCTTCCTCTTGAGCTTTTTAAGGTTTTGGGGGGGAGTTTTTTAGTCACTTATCTAGGGAACTTTTATTTCCTATTTATACTAATTGTTACATTGTCTTTATACATATAAGTCATTCAGTTTATTCCTTTGGACATCCTCCTTGCAAATCTCACATGTGCATTTATGTAGCCGTCTGGCACCTACTTTCACATTTCAACCCGTTCGGTGGGATTCTGGCCAGACAGTGTGGAGAACGGACCTGCTGCTGCCATCCTGGGACAGCAGGGAGACGCTGGACAAAGGGCCGCCACCACGCACGCTCTCAAGTCAGCACGCAGGGCGTCCTTGACACGTTCATTCTGGTTGCTTAGCCTGGGGCAGTCAGAGGTGAACAATGGAGCCGGGTGGACAGGGATGACCTGGGACAGCTTCAGGCTCCCAGGTCCCCTGGGAGAGCTTGGGGACATGAGTGAGTGGATGAACTTCCTTTAATGGTCCGGGTGCATGCCAAGGGGGAAGCTCACAGGTGGTGACAGAGAGGGGAGGTGGCCACACCGTCCAGGGAACGTGGAAGAAGCCCACAGTGGAGGGGCTCCCTCTGGGCACGTGGCTGCTGCAGGGGAGCCAAGGTCAACCTGGGGATGAGCACCCGAGGACAGCAGCCACCTCCCTGGCATCTCTGGGTCAAGCTGCTGCTGGCACAAACCTCCAAAGGGACAGAGGTCATGAGAGCAGGGGTCATGGCGTTTCTATTAAAATGTCAGGCTCACTCAAGTTAGCGTGTGTGGTGCATTCCTACTCCTTCCCGTTTCTGGACAGGTGACTTACTTGGGACCCTTGGCTGTACATCACAGAGACTCAACTCAAACTAGCTTAAGCACAAAGGAGACTCTGTGGACCTGGCAATTTGATTTGGGAATCAAATCAGTGGTTCAGGTATGGCTGGATCCAGCAGTGAGCAATGCCATGGGGAGTATGCACCTTCGTGTCTCACCTCTGCTCGGCTTCATTCTCAGGCTGTTTCTGGTGGCAGCAAGGTTGCCATTGGCCACCCCACACCCATATTGTTCTCATAGGGAAAGAGTGTATTTTTCAGCAACTCTGATGAGAGCCTCAGGAGGACTTGTACTGCTGGGCCTTGGTCACACACCCAGCCCTGACCCTGTCACTGTGCCCAGGGGGTGTTCTAATTGGTTGGCCCCAGCCACATTCACGCCAAGGAGGAGAAAGGAGGACCGGTTTCTCCCACCCGGAATAGCTGGGCCTGACTTCCTTGGTCCAGACGAGGTCTCATTCTCCCAGAAAGAAATGCTGGGCAGACCACGTGTGTCTGTTACGGAAGGGCCGGCAGAGGCCCCAGCCTTTGCTCAGGGTTGCACTTCTGTCTGCGGCCGGGGGCAGTTGGAAGGGCGCATGTGTGTAGCAGTGCCCAGCATCCCTGTCATTCTCGGTTGTGCAGGGCAGGCACCCGCGGCCTCCTCACAGCCTCGGGTCCGGTCCCTCCCGGGCCTCCAAACCAAGCCAGCCTTCCTGTGCCGCGGGCCGCTTGGGAGAGCATGGAAGCTAGCCTCTTGCCACTGCAGTTATTCCAGGGCTTTGTCCAAGGTCCCTTCCCTTGACTGACACCACTTGTCACATCTCTTTGGCCTTCGGTCCCTGGATCCGCAGATCTGGCTCTGGTGCCTGCACTTGGCCTCGTCCTTGCTGAGGTTCGGTGTCTTTTCTAGATGCTCGACTTAGCCCGAGGCTCCTCTGACTTTGCTGCCCCGTGCACTTGCCAGCCGTGGGCCTGCGGGGGAAGGGCACAGTGGCCCAGCTAGGCCTGCCAGAGGGGCCGCTCCCCTCCCTCGCTCCTCCCGCACCCAGAGCCCGTGCTCAGGGTGAAGGACCCGCTGGTGCCCTGTGCGCCAGGCCCTGCGGCGGCCGCTTTCCTCGAACTCAGAGATGACCCATGTCATACTCTTTTCTTTGATACAACCGGCGTCACGCATCGGCACTTCTCAACACTCTGAGACACAGAACCTTTCCTTCAGACGAAATCTTCCCTGAAAGTCTAACATATATGATGCAGGCAACAGCTGAGTTGCTCTGGGCTGGGTGGGAGGACCCGCCCTTATCCCTCCGACTCCATGCTAGCAGCCCCCGGAGAGGTGCATGACACCCCTTGGGCTCCTTGGAACCCAGTTTGAGAACCTGTGTGTCCCTCTGTCCCTCTCAGCAGCGCCTGCTTTTGTTCTCCGTGGGGGACAGGAGGCCGGGGCGGTGTTTTTCTCATCACTGCATTTCCTCCGTCATCCTCGGCTTGTTTGTGCCGTGAAAAGGTCAACACGGAGATCCTTGTCCCCTTCCTTCTCACGATCAGCAGGTGTCAGTGCGCAAGCCTCGCTTCATTACCCTCGTCCTCCTCCTCCAGCTGCACACGGGAGGTTCTGTTTATGACACTGGTCACATTGTCTGTGCCTCCGTTTACCTGTGTCCTGGGGAGGCACACCCAATAATTGGGTGGATGTCCCACCCCCGGCAGCTGAGTCTGCAGGGAGTTTTGGGATGCTGCCGTCATGGGATGGCACAGTTCGGGGATGCAGAGCAGACATGCCGTGCGTGTCTGCTGCCCACAGTGAATACTTTGGATATCTTCCCATGAAATGTAGCCTTTCTAACAAATCTTTGAGAGTTATAAAAATGGCCAGACTAAAAATAATAATAATAATAATAATACCACCAAAAAGAATGCAGACGTTCCCGGCAGAGGCCTCCCTCTGATAAGAAATGCCCTGTGTCTGTTCACTTTTAGGAGACTGTGTCGTCAGGGGAACTGGCCACTACTAGCACACTGGCCGTGGGCTGGCCTTGGCCAGGCTTCCGTCCGCCAAGGGGAATCCAGGCCTTGGTTTGGCTCCGGCTGGGCCTTCCTGGTGTGGACTTAGGTCTGAGTGATTCAGATCCTCTTCAGGGTCGCCCCTGACAACTCCCTCCAGTAGGTGGGAGGGGGACCTACTCCTCCCATCTGGGGCACCGCAGGGACAGGCCCAGGAGAAGCCCCCCTCAGCTCCTGGTAGGTGTTTGGGGGTCTCCGGCTCGGAGGGGACCGGAAGGTGTCTTTTCCTGTTTCCCAGAGCCAGGGGCCCAGTTCATGCAGGGCTTTCCCAGAACTCAGCCACCTCCTTGGGAAGGGTGTGTCCTCTGTGCTGGGGGAGGGCTGGTTAATGGGTTACTGGAGACTTGCTTCTCCTGGTTGCCCTGGGTCCTGCTGCTGCGGAGGGAGTAGCAGCCAGGGTCCGAGAAGATCTGAGAGGGTCCTGGCACATCCTCGATGGTTTCTATACTTTCTGTGTCGTGCTCTGAGAGACCTCATGGGCAGGGATTGATTTGGGGGCCGCACGGAGGGCATGTGTGCTTTGGTGGAAAGTCGGCCAGCAGGCGGCCTCAGGGGCATGTCGATAGGACTGAGCACAGGGGGACATTCTGTTCTGTAAGTATTTTTATTGCCCGTCATGCCATGTGCAGGCACCGGAAGAGGGGCTGCAGGATCGGTGCCCCCAAGTGCTATTTGGGGTCAACCTGGACAAGACTATGTGAGACAGGACCAGAAAAAACAAGGGCCAGAAGGAAGCAAAACCAAAGTGCCACTCTGAGCAGCGTGGCTCAGTTGGTGTCGTCCCACAAAGAGAAACATCGCCGGTTCGATTCCCAGTCAGAGCTCATGCCTGGGTTGTGGGGTATGGTCCCCTGGTCTGGGCGAGTGTGGGAGGCGACCGGTCCGTGATTCTCTCTCACATCAGTGTTTCTCTCCCTCTCTTTCTTCCTCCATTCCCTTCTCTTTAATAATAAATAAAATCTTAAAAACACAATGCCAAGGCAGCATTTCTTAGATTGCAAGAAAGAGGATTATAAGTATATTATACTTAAAATATAATAGTAATAGTAATAGTAAGTATATTATATAAAAGCATTTAAAACATTTTAATGATTATGTGTGTAATTTCTATGTGTATTAGAACATAACTTTTTCTTCATTTGCCTTCTGTTTATGGAAGATGATATGGTTTTCTATTTATGGTGGAGATACAAATTTTCCTTTGAAAATAAGTTGAAGGAAAACAGTTGATTTACAGGAAATGGCTGCTAAGCAGCAGCACGGAGGCCGCGGCAGGAGCCGGTGCAGACGCCCGGGGAGGGCAGTGGCGCGGGCTGTCCTTGAACAGACCCACTTATTTGTAGTGGGCACCGGCCTGGAAGCAGGTGCCCTAAGGAAAGTGTACAAGGCCAACCTAGGGCTGTGGCTGGGGCCCAGCGGCCCGCTACCCAGCCCGTCCCTCACTGGCCTGGCTCTCACTGGCCTGGCGGGAAGCCCGGGATGCCGCAGACAGGTAGGTCTGGGGTGGGTGAGCCGGCCTCCAGCTCTCCGCAGGGAGGCAGCGGGAGCTGGGCAAGGCCGCAGGTCAGAGGTGGCCTGGAAGGGTCGCTAAAATCCCGACCCAGGGGCCCCTCCCCCGCGTCTCCAGGCTGAGTGCGGACTGTTCTGGGGGAAGAGGGTGGGGCTAGCCGCAGGAAGCCCCCCTCTGGGCCAGTGGCCAGTGCGTGCAGAGGCAACGCTCCTGCAGGAGGAGGAAGCGCGCAGCTTCCTGCCCCGGGTTTGACCCAGGCAGCCGGGCCGAGGGCTCCGTCCCTGATTTCTTTCACCCGCGGGGCCTGCGGTCATCTGGGTCACAGATATTTTTTTAACTCTCTCATTTCCTCCTTCTAGTGCAGAGTCCACCAGAGGTTCAGAATGGGCTTGGGTTTAAAAAGTATTTCCCCCCTCTTTTTTTCCTTGGAGGGCCTACTGTGCGCCTGGCACTGCGTGTGTGGTACTCTCACTCTGTTACCAGAGTTCATCTCGGACCAAACCCTCTGCGGAAGGTGTTCTTCCCTCCATCCTAACGGGACAGGAGCCGGGCCTGGGTAACTCCAGTCCCACAATTGTACAGTTGGAGTCAGTGGAGCCTGGTTCCCACCATGCACACTGCTGATGTCTGTAGGCGCAAGGCTGTGGACAAGAGATGCACCTTGGGAGAAGTAACTCACTGTCTGTTTTCCCTCGTCTGGGTGTGGGGCCGCACCCTGCACTGTGCTGGGCGCCTCCATAAAATGGGGGTACTGCCGGCATGCAGCAGCATTGTGGGGGGATTCAGCGTTATAATGCTTGCAAGGTGCTGTGTGTTAGCCTCTGTTACTGCTATTATTACCTAGAACTGGAGTTTGCATAATTCTGAACCTAATTTTACTAGAAGACACTTTTGGGAGCTATCACTTAGGGTAGGTGAAAAGCATTGTGTTAAAATAGCATATAAGGCACACAATGACGCATATACAGGGGCAGGGCTGTCTGTGTTCCCTTTTCTCTGTCATTAGCCTTACTTAGGAGGAAACTGGAGAATCAAGGTACCCTTAGCTGTCTGTGTTCATGGGCTCCCAGGAGCTCCCAGGTCTCTGATCTCGCTGACCCTACGTCGGTGCCCGGGAACTTCCTGTCCTAATTACCGGTGACCTTAGCTAGCTCTTCAGGGTTCCTTTCCAGCTCTAAAATTCCCAGAGGCCTCTTCCTCTCTGGCAGGTCTACCAGGAGGACTGTGTTCCTGGAATGCCTGCCTACTGCCTGCCAAGTGCCTGCGTTTTCCCTGCCGCCTCCCCCAGACTCTGCACCCTGAAGCCCCCTGGGATTGCTGCAGAGAGACATCCCAACACCATGCCTCCACTCTGCTCCCGCTGTGCTTTGTGCAGTCCCCGCATTTATTAGAGCCGGTGTCTGATTCATCCACATTCATCCGGTTCGTGTGCAGCCCGCACTGAGTGTTCACAACAAAGAAGACAGAGGCAGCCCCTGTCCCCGTGGACCTTACAGAGATGAACAAGTCCACAAAGAGATAAATGCACGCATGCCAATTGTGCTGCGTGCAACGAGGAAAGAGAACCGAGAGCTAGTGCTCGTTGACCTTGCAGTCTGCAGTAGGCTGTGTCCCTGTGCGGGCTGCGTGCCGGGGACAGAATGTTCAGGGAGTGGAGGCCTGCACAGCACAGGCCCTCCTCCTCTGCCAATGAGGATGATAAGATCGAGTCTGTAATCAACACAAAACATTGTGCAGGGCATCACACATTATACAAATGTCAGATTAGTGGTATCACCAGGTTCTTTGTAGCAGAAAATTAAAAATGTTTTCCGTTGCATTGATAGTGTTTGATATTTTTTTTTTAGAAAGCAGTTTTATGTTTATAGAAAAATTGAGGCAAAAGTACAGACATCCTGAATTCCCCTCACCTCCCCACAGCTGCCCGTATTAACATCTGGCACTGATGTGGTACAGTTGGTACCATTGATGAGCCAGTGTTGATACATCGTGGTTAACGGAAGTCCATAGTTTACATTAGGAGTCGTTCTTGCTGTTGCACGTGCTGGGTTTTGACACACGTGTAAGGACATGCAGCTTCCACTACAGTATCGCACAGAAGAATGGTTTTACTGCGCTGCAGCTCCCCCGCGGTCCCCTCTCCACCCTCGCCTCTCTTTGCCCCCAGACCTCTGATCCTTTGCCTGTCTCCACAGTTTTACCTCTTCCAGACTGTCCTGGTTAGACCCAGCCGGTACGTAGCCGCTCAGGTCGGCTGCTTTCCCCTACCGACATGCATGTAAGGTCCCTCCATGTCTTTTCGTGGGTTGATAGCTCATTTTTACCGTTGAATTTGTTTCACTGTTTGGATGCACCAGAGTTTATTTTTCCATCCAGCTCCTGAAGGGCATCTTGGCTGCTTCCACATTCGGCGATGACAAACAAAACTGGCACGAGCATCGGTGTGCCGTGTTTTTTGTGTGGACGTGAGTTTTCAGTTCTTTGAGTAAATACCGGGGAGCGCACTGCTGGATTGTGTGGTGGGAGTGTGTTCCGGTTCGTGAGACACCACCTTCCGATGCGGCGGCGCGTCTGCCGCAAACGCCAGCCCCTGAGCTCCACATCTTCGGCAGCATTGGGTGTTGCCGGTGCTCTGGATTTTTGCCACTGTAACCTTAATTGTGATTCACGAGTGGCAGACAGTGTTAAGCACCTTTTTGTATGCTTATTTGTCACCTGTATATCTTCTTGCTGAGGTCTAGTCAGATCTTTTGCCCATAAAATAACAGGTTGTTTGTTTTCTTACTTTTGAAAGAAAACAGTGTTTCCCTCATTTAGAGTCTTACTCACTGTCTCCGTCTTATCTGAAAGGATAAGAAAAAAGGTTGTGTGTGTATGTGGGGGTGATCTCCGGGGCAAAGGCCCCCAAACACACGCAGCTCTGTGTGGTGTCAAGAAGTCGGGGTACCCTTGAGATTAAGAGCTCGGGCTTGGAGTTCGAGTCCTGGGCGCTGTGTGAGTCCAGGTGCTGTGTGACTTTGGGTAAATCATTTACCTCTCTGAGCCTAGTTTGCTCACCTGTGAAGTGAGGGCGTTATGACCTGCTGGGAAAAATAAAGGAGATGATTCTATGTAGCACTCGGCACCAAGCGCAGAGCAGACATGCCTTTCCCGGCCCCTGTGGCAGTTTGTGTCTCCCCTGTTTCCTCGTCTCTGAGGCCACGCAGCCCAGCACGGCCCCGTCCGTCCCCGCAGTGCTCTGGGGGGCGAGTGCGTGGGGGGCGTGCCCCGGCAGGCACCCACTTCCCAGCCTCCGCCCTTCCCAGGCACCTCTCACTTTTCTTGCTGCCAGACTTGTTCCAGGCGCCTGTCTTGGTCCCTCCTTCCCCCAGCATGTCCCCTGGGCTGCCGTTTCTCCCTGCCTGGCTGCAAACCTAGACCCCCCAGCTCGTCCCCATGCTGACTTTACTGAGGACGAACCGCAGGCCAGCTTTGTTTGAGGGAGTTCCTGCTGATGGCAGCGAGGAAAAGTCAGAGAGGTGGGGACGTGACCTAGTTGATAAAATCCTGCCAGCAGTGGCTCTAGACTGGCTGGTTCCCGGCTGCTGTACACATGGGCCCTGGGGCTGGTTCCCGCCGTGGCCTCGCCAGCAAGCCCTCCGTCCCTCTGGAGGAGCCGCATGGCCTTTCCCCTCGTGCTGGTTGCTCTTCCAGGAGACGTTCCTTCTGCTCGCCGGGCCTCTGCCCTCCCAGAAGCGGTGCCCTCAGGGCGTCTCCCACAGCATGGAAGGGAAGGCCCAGGAAGTGCCCACGTCCGCCGGGGCTGCCCGGGACAGAGCCGTGCCTTCCGGGGTGCTCACCGGGGAAGCAGCAGTTCGCTGGTTATGACTGTGGTGCGGGGGGGAGGCATATTGTTCTATTATGAACTGACCTCTTAGGCCATTGGGAGAGTAACACAATTACAGCAGAGCTCACACGTTCAGTGTTAAGGAAGGGTGTCGGTGGTCTCGTCACCGTCAGCTCAGACCCTTTCCACAGGGCCCCCCGCTGCTTCTCTCCTTACCTGTCTGCCGCCTCCCTGCCCTGAGCTGCTCAGTTCCCTCAGGTGAACCTGGGGGCCCAAAGGCGCATTTTGGAAGCGGGCAGTCCGTAGCCCAAAGGGAGGACCTGTTGTTCAATTTAGTGCGGCGACCTCCACTGATGCCCCTCCCCGTGCTCTTCTGGGGACAGGGAAGTCCAAGGCTAATGATACTGATGACGGTGATCATGGTGATGATGACGGTGATGGTGGTGGTGACGGTGATGGTGGTGGTGACGGTGGTGGTGATGGTGAGGATGACAACAGTGATGATGGTGATGATGACAATGGTGATGGTGATGATGACAACAGTGATAGTGGTGGTGGTGGCAGGCCTGCCCTGAGCAGTGTCCTGGGGCCTGTGCTGGGTGTGTGACCTGTACCGTCCAAATCAGGGTTTTTAGACTTGGCACTTTGACGTCCCCAGCTGGATAATTCAGTGTTGTAGGGGCTGTACTGTGCACTGTAGGATGTTTAGCCACAGCCTGGCCTCTGCCTCCTGGGTTGTTGCCAGTCACGCCCTTCCCCCAAATGCCCCTTGGGGTACAGAATCACCCTAACTCGGAACCACTGGTCTGGCTGACTCTTCCTGGTAGCTGCAGGAGTCAGCCGCTCATTTTACGGATGAGGCATCTAAAGCTTAGAGAAATGAATGACACTGCCCGAGGTCACTGAGCTACTGATTCTCAGAGCCAGAGTGTCACCCCTAGATATGTGACCCAGAGAACAGACTTGTAACCTCTGCCCTTTGTTACTTGGCAGAAGAAGAGCATTCATCAACCCCTTGGGAGGGCGCCAGGGGCACGTGACAAGGTTCGGTTGGGGCCAGTAAAACAGACATTGGTGGAAGTCTAAGTTACTGTCCTTTTCGTTTTGTGGAGCCTGCCTTCGTCTCAGAGATAAGCAAAGACCCTGGCAGACACTGTCACCCCTTCCTCAGCGTGCCCGCTCCCTCGGCCCAGGTGCCACGGGCAGGGGGACCCACAGTCACATCTCGAGTCCCCGCTCACCTTTCCCAGGTGGGAGTCAGCTTGCAGTGGGGAGGGAGGTGCCCTGGCAGGCGCCGTGCTATCAAGCCGCATCACGCCACACGTCCCTTGGTGCAAGTGATTGCAAACAGTAGACACATTTAACACAAAGGGTTGTTTTCTTTTTAACTGTGAGAATTTTCAAAGCTTTTTATTTTGAAATAACTTTGGGCTTACATAAAAGTTGCAAAAATGATAGTATGCCCATATCTATACCCTTCCCTCTGCTGACCCTGTTCACACTTACAGAACAATAGACCGCTCCTCATTTTTTCCTCATCTTTCATGGCCTGCGCACTTTTGAAGAGCGCCAGCCAGGTGTTCTGTAGAACGGCCGGGTTTGGGACTGTCTGACGTGTTCTCACAGTCGGGTTGCGGTTGGGCGCGGCTGGGAGGACCCCACAGGAGTGGCGTGAGTCCTGCTCCGGAAGGACCACGTCACGTGTCCGTGTGCCTCCGCCCCGGTCATGTTCATCTCGATCACTTGGTCAGGGTGACGTCCGCCCATTTCTCCCCGGTAGTGTCACTATTTTTTCTTTTGTAGTTAGTAAACATCTTAGGGAAGATGATTGGAGACTGTGCCAACGTCCTGTTTCTCCTGAAACTTTTGCCTACTGATGTTAGTGTCCACCCCGGGTCTGGGCCGTGAGGGTGGGGACAGTGGTGTCATGACGGGGAGTCTCCTGTTCCTTCACACCCTCTCCATTTGCCAGTCAGACTCTTCTGGGAGAGAGCTGCCCCTCTCCTACTCATTCATTCATTCATTCAGTTATTTATATCATAAGAGCTCACAGATACTTATCTTATTATGGGTTATAATCCAATACAATAGTTATTTCTTTTGTGGCTCAGATTGTTCGCACTTCAGCCACTGAGGGTTAGTGTGAACGTCTTTAACTATCACAGAAGAGATGGACCGATAGATTGTGCAGCGAAGCCTGTCGTCCCTTCACCCAGATTCGGCAGTTCTTAGCATTTGACTGTATTTGCTTGCTTTTTCTCTCTTTTTTCCCCTGCGGTTCTCCTACAGTGTTTTCACAAACGCACCATCTGTTGTTGTTTTTTTTTAATTGAGGGTAATTTGCAGTTAATCTGTCCCTGTCAAAGGGGTTGATGGTAAAATGTAAGGGGCCAGCTCCATGTTCCCCTGAGACCGTCCCCAGCTGCCCTGCTCAGACCCCGGGTTCGGTTTTCGCTGTGCTCCGTGAGCGCCTAACAGCTTTACTGAGACATAACTCACATACTGTGCATTTGAAGTGCACCATTCAGTGGTTTTTAGGGTTTTCATGCGTAGGTATAACCGTCACCACAGCTGGTTCTAGAATGTTTTCATCACCACAAAGAGGAGCCCGGCTACTTTAGGTGTTTGTTACCTGCCTCCCCTCCCCCACCCTGTACGCCCCAGGCAACCACTGATCTCCCTGCTGTCTCCGTAGATTTGCCTGTTCCGAATGGTTCATATGAATGGAATTCAGTCCTATGTGCTCTTTTGTTACTAGCTTCTTTCAGCATAAGGTTTTCAAGGTTCTTCCATGTTGTAGTGTTAATCAGTACTTCGGTTTTTTTTTAATGGTTGGATAGTGTTCCATTGCATGTTTCCACATGTGTGGGTTTTTTAAAAATATTTATTTATTTATTTATCTTTAGATGGGAAGGAGAGGGAGAGAGAAACATCAGTGTATGGTTGCCTCTAGTGCATCCCCTGCTGGGGACTGGCCTGCAGGGAACTGGCTTGCAACCCAGGCATGTGCCCTGACTGGGAATTGAACCACGATCCTTTGGTTCGCAGACCTGCACTCTACCCACTGAGCTACACCAGCCAGAGTTCGCATGTGTGGTTTATCCATTCATCAGTCAGTGGATATTTGAGTTGTTTCTACCTTTTGGCTGTTGTGTATAGTGTTGTTACGAATGTTTGTGTACAAGTTTTTGCTTTCAATACTTTTGGGTACAGACCCAGGAGTGGAATTGTGGGGTCATACGGTAATTTGGTATTTAACTTTTTGAGGACCTGCCAAAGTGTTTTCCACAGTGGCTGCACCACTTGACATCCATACCAGCAATATACAAGAGTTCCAGTTTTTCCATATCCTTATCAGTGCTTGCTAGTTTCCATTTTTTAAATTATAACCATCCGCCCTGGCTGGCGTGGCTCAGTGGATTGAGTGCCAGACTGCAAACCCAAAGGTCGCTGGTTCCATCCCCAGTCAGGGCACATGCCTGGGTTGTGGGCCAGGTCACCAGTTGGGGGTGTGCAAGAGGCAGTCAACTGGTGTATCTCTCACATGTGGATGTTTCTCTCCCTCTCTTTCTCCCTTCCTTTCCTTCTCTCTAAAAATAAATAAAGTCTTTAAAAATAAAAACAAGACTTCCGGCCAAGATGGAGGCGTGGGTAGACATACTGGGCCTCCTCACTGGCATAACCAAAAGAAGACAACAACAATGTAGAAACAAAATAACAACCAGAACTGAGAGAAAATCGAACTGTATGGAAGTCCGACAACCAAGGAGTTAAAGAAGAAACATTCTTCCAGACCAGTAGGAGGGGCAGAGTCAGGCAGCTCACAGCAAAGCTGCTGGCAGACTAGGGTGCACAAGGCGGCGGCGGCGGGCAGACCCAGCTAGGCGGCCGATTGTGGACTGGGGCGCGGTGTGCAAGGCTGCAGCTGGCCAGCAAGGCAGCAGGGGGCGGACCAGGCAGTCCCACATTCATGTGCAGATAAACCAGGTGAAACTGGGGAGCAGGACTGCACAACCTAGGGTCCCAGAGCAGGGAAATAAAGCCTCAAACTACCAATTGAAAACACCTGTGGGAGTTAAGGTGCCAGGAGAGACTGCCAGCCTCACAGGAGAGTTGATTGGAGAGACCCACAGGGTTCTAGAATGTACACAAGCCCACCCACCCAGGAATCAGCACCAGAAGGGCGCAGTTTGCTTGGGGGAAGCAGGAGAAGGGACTGAAATATAAGAACAGAGCAAGCACCATTGTTTCCTCTGGGACCCCTCCCCCACACACTGCATCACAACCCAGATGTGGGTTGCCCTGCCCTGGTGAACACCTAAGGCTCTGCCCCTCACTGCATAACGGGCACAACAAGACAAAAAAAAAAAATGGCCCAAACAGAAGAACAGATCAAAGTTCCAGAACAAATACAACTAAGCTACAAAGAGATAGCCAACCTATCAGAGATGCACAGTTCAAAACACTGGTGATCAGGATGCTCACAGAATTGGTTGGTCGTAAATTAGATGAAAAAAATGAAGGCTACACTAAGTGAAATGAAGGAAAATGCACAGGGAACCGATAGTGATGGGAAGGAAACTGGGACTCAAATCAATGAAGTGTGCCAGAAGGAAGAAAGAAACAACCAAATAGAAAAGAATGAAAAAACAAGTATTTGAAAAAATGAGGAGAGGCTTAAGACCTCCAGGACATCCTTAAACATTCCAACATCTGAATTATAGGGGTACCAGAAGGGGACAGGAAAGAGCAATAAGTGGAAAAGTTATTTGAACAAATAATAAAGGAGAATTTCCCAAATCTAAGCAAAAGAAACAGAATTCCAGGAAATCCAGGAAGCTCAGAGAGTCCCAAAGAAGGTGGACCCAAGAAGGAACACACCAAGGCATATCATCATTACATCAGCCAAGATTCAAATGAAGGAGAGAATCCTAGAAGCAGCAAGAGATAAGGAGACAGTCATCTACAAAGGAGTTCCCATCAGACTGTCAGCTGATTTCTCAAAAGAGACCTCGCAGGCAAGAAGGGGCTGGAAAGAACTATTCCAAGTCATGAACACCAAAGACCTACAACCAAGATTGCTCTATCCAGCAAAGCTTTCATTTAGAATGAAAGGGCAGATAAAGCACTTCTCAGATAAGGTCAAGTTCAAGGAGTTCATCATCACCAAGCCCTTATTATATGAAATGTTAAAGGGACTTATCTAAGAAAAAGAAGATCAAAAACATGTATAGTAAAATGACAGCAAATTCACAATTATTAACAACCACACCTAAAACAAAAACAAAAGCAGACTAAGCAAACAAGTAGAACAGGAATAGAACCACAGAAATGAAGATCACATGGAGGGTTATCAACAGGGGAGTGGGAGGGGGAGAGAGAGGGAAAAGGTACAGAGAACAAGAAGCATAAGTGATAGGTATAAAATAGACAGGGAGGAGTTAAGAATAGTATTGGAAATGGAGAAGCCAAAGAACTCATATGTAGGACCCATGGACAGGAACTAAAGGGGGGAATGTGGGTGGGAGGGGCTGTGCAGGGTGGAGGGGAATGAAAGGGGGAATGGGACAGCTGTAATAGCATAATCAATAAAATACATTTTAAACATATATATGAAAATGAAAAATTGTAGCCGTCCTAGTAGATGTGAAGTGGTATCTCATTGTGGTTTTGAATTTCCTTGCTGGCTAATGATGCTTAGCACCTTTGCATGTTCTCTTGGGCGTGTATATGTTTTCTCTGGAGAAATGTGTGGTCATGTCCATGTTTTAAGTGAGTTGTCTCGTTGTTGTGGAGTTGTAAGAGTTTTTCCTACACTCAGGCTTAGGCCTTTATCAGATACAGGATTTGCAGGTGTTTTTCCCATTCTCGGGGTGGCCACTTCGCCTTCCTGAGAGCGCCGTTTGGTGCAGCTTTGAGGTCAGTGAAGTCCAGCTTGTCTGGTTTTCTTCTCTTGTTGTGTATGTTTTTGGTGTTAATAATCACAGAAACCACTTCCAATCTCAGTTCATGGAGATTTACCTCTGTGTTTTCTTCTAAGAATTGCATGGTTTAGGCTTTTGATCCTTTAAGAATTAAACGTTTCCGATGGTGTGAGGTAAGGGGTGCATCGTCATTCTGCTGTGTGTGGCTGCCCAGCTGCCACTCACCATTTGTTGACTCTTCTTTCCCCGTTGAATGGTGCTGACACCTCCCTGAGGTCAGGTATGGATGTGTGGGCTTATTTCTGGGCTCTCAATTCTGTCCCAGTGTGTGTGGTGTGTTATCCAGGCACAAGGTCAGTTTGTGCTGCTCTCAGGAAGCACTTCGCCCAGCGGGAGAGTTGGACACATTCAGAAACCACCAGACACTGGGAGGTGCTGTAAGAGGTAAAGAGTAAGCGTGTCCGAGGATGCAGGAGCGAACAGTGTGCTTCAGGCTGGGCAGAGGGCGTGCAGGGGGGCGGGGCTGCTGGGGGAGGTACAGGCTTGGACACAAAGGATGAATGCAAGTATTTTCGTTCGTCTGGAGACAATTTGCCAAGGTGGGGGGGATAGAGCCTGTGGATGGTCCTGAATTCCCAGGTGAGGACTTGGGGCCCGACTTGGAAGTGTCGGAGCAAAGCTGGGCCTTTTGAGCACCCTCTGGTGGCAGGGTAGGCTGGGTCTGGGTGGGGAGCCTGGAGGCAGGGGAACCACCTGGGATCACAGGGTGGCTGAAGTCTGCGGGAGCACCTGAGTCACGTAGTGGGAATGGTGGGCAGCAGGGGCTTCCAGAGACCTGTGCTGTCCAGCCTCCCTGCTCTGTGGGCAGAGGGCAGGGCAACAGCAGCACTCGAGCAGGTTAGCAGAGGCCGCGGTTGGTTGCCCATAGCATGAGCCTGTACCTCTGATCCCGCTGCGGCCGGCGCCAGGAAACCCACAACAGCCTGCCTCCTCAGCGTTCCCTGCGGGTTGCTCTGGCCCGGTAACGCTGATCGCGGTTTCCAATCAGCCGCCAATTCCTGCATGTCTCAGTTTCTGTGAACAGCTGGTTGGCCAATTCCTGCATGTCTCAGTTTCTGTGAACTCCTGGCACTCCCCTGAGTTCTGGGAGCATGGGAGATGCTTGGAGGATACCTCCTGGTCTGTTGCTTTCATCGGGTGCCAAATACTGAAGCCAAGGCTCCCTGGAGCAGAGAGGGTGATGGGAAGTCCCTGGGCTCAGCTCAGTCAGTGGGGCCAAACTGAGGGCCAGGGGCAGCTGTGTGGCCTTGAGAGAGTGACTTTGCCTCCCAAGAGCAGGGTCTGAGCCCCTTCTCTGGAAGAGAGGGTGTCATGCCATCCCCTTGGGATTATGAGAAACTTCAGGTGGCAGCTCTGGGCAAGCACCTGGCAGGTGGGCAGTGTCCTGTAGAGCCGACTGTTGTCCCTTCCCAGTTCAGTAGCTCAGGGTCAAGCTGAGCATGTGCAGGCATGTTTAATTTGTGGGCTTCTCCTAAAAGCTTTGAAAACTACTGGCAGATATGCTGGTGGTTCTGTCTGGCCTTTCCCCTGCTCATCTTCTCTGTGCCAGAAAACACTCCGGAGGTAGTTCCCTCTTCTCACTCTCAGATGACCCCCCCACCATTGCCCGAGTCCTCAGCAGTCCTCACAATGGTGGTTCGTGACAGGCACCCCCACTTGTTTGGGGTCTTAGCCTCTGCTAGCAGAACAGGGAGTGTGCACAGAAGTTGACAGCTGGTCCCAGGCAGCACGGCGCTTAACCTTGGAGTGGGGACAGGGAAACGTCTGTTTGTGTTTCCACGAATGAGCAGGGACAGCTGGCCCCCAGATAGCAGGTCAGGTCAGCTGGGAGGTGCCTCGGCTGCTGCTTTAAGCAAACAGCCAGGGCCAGGGTCCCTGCCCCAGCTCCGCCAACGCGGGCGGAAGGAGGATGGAGTCCCTGTCGGAGCCCCACAGAGCCACCTGAGGGCTGGTGTCCTGGTCAGGCTGTGCGGTGGCTGCTGGGGGAGCCAGCAGTGTGGGACGCTGCTCCTGGGGACCTGGAGGACTGCCCCTGAGGAACTGGGACTTGACCGAGCAGGTGAGAAGGGGCGGGTTCGTTTTTCTTCCAGAGGCTTTTTTGCTTCAGAGCGTTTTCTCTTGGGCTCTTCCAACAAGCAGCTCACATGTGATCTACAGTCAGATTTCCTCTACACAAACCCTGTTTGCCTGGGAGTTTCCAGACACACACAGATCGCATGCACGGATGCAGGCTTCTGTCTCTGCACTGAGGACACAGCAGTAACACCCCTCACCGCGGGCCCAGCCAGGCGCCCGCAGCCCCAGGAAGACTAGACGTTTTCTGAGCGAAGAACCCAGGGGGCCTGGAATCCTGCCGACGGCGAAGGCTCGATTTCATTCTGATCACCTTTCTGTCAGGCTCCGATTCTATCCCCCGTTCCTTGTTTGTGCTGGAGACCCACCTCCCTCTTTATTTTTAGAGTCTGGCGATTCTTATGGAACATTTCTCAAAATAGTGATTTTAAATGCACAAACAAGTTCCGAAGGAAACCAATTACATCGACTCATAGTTGATCAGGATATATTTTTTAAAAACAAACTTTTGATATAATGATCTGTGTGCTTCTTTTTTTTAATTGATTGATTATAGAATGAGGAAGAGAGGAAGGAAGAAAGAGAGAAAATTCATACCTTGTTCTGCCTATTTATGCATTCATTGGTTAATTCTTGTATGTGCCCCAACCAGAGATCGAACCCACAACCTTGGCATATCAGGACAAAGCTCTAACCAACTGAGCTACCCAGCCACAGCTTCTTCATTGAAGCTTTACGTAAACAGCCTTGAGGTAGATCTTGTAACTATTATAAAGGTAGCGTTGAGCAAAAAAAAAAAAAAAATATTTTGACCTATCTGCAACTCTGCATTGTGATATAAAAATAGCTGAGATTCTACGGATGACCCAGGCACAAGTTCTGTTAATACTGTGGTGTGTTGCTGATATTCATAGATAAAGGAAATAGAAAAGTTCAGTTGTGGGTTAACGAAAATAAAGATATAGTTTGTTCCCATCCAAGTTCACAGCCCACCTGTTAAGAACTCCCAAGTCAAACAATGACAGAAGAGACCGTCCTCATATGTCCTCTTCCTGCCTCGACCATGACAGCCCCGTGTCTCAGGCGGAGACCCTCGCCCTGGCCCTGAGCACCCTGGGGGCCCCAGGGCAGCTTAAACATCCCTGCACACCTCCTCGGGGGTCCACTGGGCCCGCTGTCCCCCACCACCAGGTAGGGCTCTGGGTCCTGTTTTCCCCATGTAGAATGGGGTGAACGGTGGCCCCCCAGAAGGACATGTTGAAGTCCTAACCCCCAGAACCTCCCAATGGGACCTCATTTGGAAATAGCAGCATTGCGGATATAATTAGCTAAAACGAGGTCAGATTGGCATCTCCTTTCGTCTTAATGTTCTATGACGAGTGTCCTTATAAGAAGAGAGACTCAGAGAGAAGGAGGCCAGGTGAAGGCAAGAGACACAGGGAGGTGGCCACGTGGGGTCGCAGAGGCCGGAACGCCCGCGAGATGAAGACAGAGGTCGGCGACGCAGCCGGAAGCTGCGGAATGCCAGGGATTGCCGGCCAACGCCAGAAACCGAGGGAGGAGCCGGGGACAGACACGTCCCGGGCCCTTCGGGGAGAACCCTGCCCTGCAGGTTCTTGGTTTTGGGCTTCGAGGGTCTAGAACGATCCCAAGCCTCCCAGCTTTGGTATTTGCGTCAGAGGCCCTAGGAGACAATATCATGAGACCTGTGAGACCCCTGGGCCCCTCGGGCCCCTCCTTCTTGTGCGCTCCCGGGTCACTCCAGGAACCTGGTTACCCTGTAGCCTTGACTCTGCTATCACCTTGCTTCGGGACTTCTTCTGCCTTGTTTCAGGCCTTCCAGAGATGACAAAAGTGAACTGTGCCTCCGGGACAGGGAGGCAGGGTGTGGAGCTGTTGAAATTGGAGGGCCAGCACTTGAAGGGAGAGGAGGAAGAGTGGGAGCCTTTGCATAGCGTTTTGGCCCGGAAATGAGAAACTGATTTCAGTTCAACAAAAAGATAGGCAGGGGTTGGGGTTGATGGAATGGGTGTTTTAGACGAGGGTTTATTTTCCTGGGGAGAAGACCCCGCCGTGCTAAGCAGGGCCTCCCAGCTGTGTACCAGGGAAGGTCTTCCAAGGGTACAAAAATCAACCCTGCTCAGCCTGCAGCAAACTGGGATGCTAGGCATGTGCCTAGTGCATACTTGGCACTCAGTGCATGTTTGTTGAATGTGTGAGGGTAATGAAGCCAAAAGTAGCTGTTTCTTGTCCTTCTGGAGACAACAGCAGATGCTTAGCTCTGTGACTCAGCGGGGATGTCCCACAACGCAGGCCACAGGGCGTCCAGGGTCTACTGCTCCTCCAAGGGCACCACCGATGAGGAGGGTGGCAGGCGTGTGAGCAGGGGCTGCAGGGCTTTAGAGAAGCCCACCCCAGCGGAGGAATCTCAGCAGAGGGCTGAGGATAGGTAGGGTACCCTCATTTGTGAAACTCTTAACTAAATCCTCCTTAGAAAGGGATCTCTGGAGCCCTGGCTGGTGTGGCTCAGTGGACTGAGCGCTTTGCCTGCAAACCAAAGGGTCGCCGGTTGGATTCCCAGTCAGGGCACATGCCTGGGTTATAGTCCAGGTAACACTGATGTTTCTCTCCGTCCCTTACCCTCTCTAACAATAAATAAATAAATTCTATTTAAAAAGAGAGAGAAAAAAAACTTGAGAGAGAGAGAAAGGAAAGGATCAGTAGAATAAATTCACCGGTAACCCCAAAGCCGCCTCCTCTGGCCGCCGGGCTGTGTCCCCGGGGTTCCGTGCTGGCCGTGCTGGCCGTGCACCTGCCACTTGCTCCCACTTCTTGCACCTGATCCTGCGGTGGCCCCGTCCAGGCCGTTTGTCGTTTTGACACCGCGCCCGCTCGTGCCATTGTTGACCATTCCTCCAGCTGGAGTCCTTTCGAGGTGTTCCGTGGTTGCAGAGGGTGGGAACCACTTGGTGGAGGCAGGTGTCATGGGCCAGCCCTGTCCAGTGCCCGGCCCTGCACAGCGCTGGGAGGAAGGCAGGCTGAGGAGTGAGAGGCCGCACCGCAGGGCCTTGAACCCCAGGCTGGGGAGGCTGGGCATTACTCCACGGGCCACGGTGGGCCCTTGGAGGTGAGCAGATGTGTGCCGGACACCTGCCATGTCTCGGGCACTGAGCCAGCCCGTGGACGCCAAGATGCATCCTGAGAGCTGCAGTCTTCACGGGGGAAACAGAAGCAAAGTCCCCCCGTGAAGTGCTGGGCAGAGGCCAGGGGGTTGGTTCCCACTGGGAGCTGAGCGAGGAGGAGCTAGAGACTCCCCGAGGAGAGTGCTGGGCCCCTGCAGGTAGACAGCTCCACGGGACATGTGGGACGAGGCTGAGCAGGCGAGCAGCCGGAGCGCGTCAGGGTCCAGGTGCCTGGAGCGCGAGTTCCTGGAGCGAGGTGAGACTGGAAGGGCAGTCTGGGCCCCGTCATGGCTGACCTAGAGTGCGGCCTGGGTTTTCGCTTCAGCAGTTGGGGAGCTGCTGTGGGTCTTTAAACGGGGCTTCTAAGCATGGCCCCGCCTAGGCTTTAAGGACGGCCTCTGTGGCTGCCAAGTGGCCGGGGTCAGGTCAGCCCCATTAGGTAGCTTTTGCCACAGTCTGGGCAGGACTTGGGGAGAATCAGAGTGGGGGTGAGGGAGAAGAGTCACCTGAAGAGGCAGATCTGGCGGGGTTGCTGTGGTGGCCAACAGGGTGAGCTCCAGGGACAGTCACCAGGGAGTAGCTTCCTGGGGCTCCTCTCATCTCCGGGTCCCCGGAGCCCTGCCTTGTGCACAGTCAGCCCAGACATGCCGAGGGCCCCTCAGGTTTCAGACAGGCCTCGGGCTTCCTGTCTGCATCTTTCATCCTCCCAGCACGGCTCCTCTCGGCTCCCCTTATCTTGCGGCTGTTATCGTGTTTCCCGTATCATAGTAACAGAGCAGATGTCAGGGCTGTTGCTAAGGGTTCCCTGGCATATTAATACCTGGGAGTAGAACTGACAGCTCTTACAAGTGCCTCTGAGGCCCGGGGAAGCACTGAAGCACGCGGCTGGGTGGCAAGTATTCTTTTATATATTCATCCCTGCTTTTTCTCCCTCCCTTAGACGCCTCGTCTCCTCCCCTGCTTCCCCGCCCCGCCCCGCCTCTGCACAGCTAGGATGTGACCAGCAGCCACTCTCCCCTCCCCCACGCCCAGGGCAGGTGTGACAAAGGGTCTCCCAGCCTTCCCTAGGAAACTAAATGCAGGGCCCGGGGGCCTCTTTTTAAAACAATTTTTTTAAAAGATTCTATATATTTATTTTTAAAGAGGGGATAGGAGGGAGAAAGAGAGGGAGAGAAACATCAATGTGTGGTCGCCTCTCATGTGTCCCCTACTGGGGACCTGGCCCGCAACTCAGGCATGTGCCCTGACTGGGAGTTGAACTGGTGACCCTTTGGTTCACAGGCTGGCACCCAGTCCACTGAGCCACACCAGCCAGGGGGGAGGAAGCCTCTTTTCCAACCTGCACAGGCCTCTTGAGAAGGCCCTGGCCTTTCCCTAGACCTCCCTGCTCTGGCTCTGGCTCTGGCTCTGGCTCTGGCACGTGGCTGGGCAGCTTGCCTTGTGGGTCTCCCGCTTGCCTCCCCACCTGGTCTTTTTGGCCTTTCCACAGCTCACCAGTTTGAAAGTCAAACTCCGAACAGCCCCGGCAGGGGCTTGGCCAGATGCGGAGGTTGGGGTTGGGGTGCCATTTGTATGAGCTGCCTGTTGCCATGATAATGCTGCATAACAACCACCCCCCCAAAAAAAAACTCAGTGGTTTACGACGTTCATGTCTTGCTCCTGAGTCTGTGGGTTGGCAGCTGCTCTTGGCTGGTCCACACATTTCATTCATTCCCTACGTGGGCGGAAGGGTGCTTTTGTTCTCTCGGAGTCCTGCACTTGCTGGCGACTCGGGTTTGCCTTTGTACACGGTGTCCCCTCCCAGACCCTGCGGTTTCCTTCAGCCCTTCCGTTCCGCCTGCCCTTCTCCCCGTATCATTTCTCGTCTGTCCATGAGGCCGTCCATCCATATCACACCCTGTGGGGAGAGGGTCCATTGGCTCAGTTGTATCATTGAGTTTCCCTGAAATAAAATCAAGGGGGCGGAAAATGTCAGGGTCTAAAGGTGGGAGAGAGAACCACACCGGGCAAAGGTGTGGGCGAAAGGGAGCTGTCCTTTCTGGGACAGTGGCTTTGTCCCCTTCCCGGCTGGCCCTGGTAGGTGGGTCAGAGACCCTGTGGCGGGGTCGTTTCCAAGTCTGGTGCATCTTAGAGATGCCGCAGGCCGGCAGCGCTGGAGCGGCTGTAAGTTTTGGGGAGTGGGGTGTTGAACAGCAGCGCGTTCCTGGGTTGGTGGCCGTGTGGCGTTCACAGGAGTTTGCTCCCATTTCATCCTCACTGTGAGCCTGTGGTGGAGGCGGAGACCCACCCTTTGTAGAGAGGAACTGTGGGCTGCAGAGGTGTTAGCTGGCTCCAAGGCCAGTGACCCGTTACCAGGTTCTGAGCCCACGAGTCTGTTACGTGGGGAGAGCCTTCTTTTGTAGACTCAAATGTTTCTGGAGAGGAGGCCTTCTTTTTTTTTTAATCCTCACCTGAGGATATGCTTATTGATTTTAGAGAGAGAGGAAGGTGTGGAGGGTGAGGGAGAAGCATTGATTGGTTGCCTCCTGTTCACGCCCTGAAGGGAATCGACCTCACAGCCTTTTGGTGCACAGGACAACGCTTCAACCAACTGAACCACCCAGCCAGGGCAGGAGGCGTGTGTGTGTGTGTGTGTGTGTGTGTGTGTGTGTGTGTGTGTGTGTGTGATTAGAACACTGTATGCATTATTAAAACCACGTATTGGAGACTTACAGATAAGTTCTCCGCCTTTGAGCTCTGAGAAGATACAAAATCCACATTATTCCGCCAGGATGCAGTTGCCTTTAGCAGATCGTTTTGTGGTGGGCAGTTGTAGGGGCACCTCAGAGAGGCCTGCAGCCAGGAGCTTTGAGGGGCTGCAAACATTGCCATCATAAATGTCTCAAGATACGTGCAGAAAAATACCCTTCCTTTCCGTTTCGGGAATCTGTCCTACGGGAATAACCAGAGATGGGCACAAAGGCCTACCTCCCAGGTTACCAACTCCAGTGTCCGGTACCGCAGCACAGGGTCACGGGTGATCTTGTGCCTCCAGACAGGACGCGATGAAACATACCCAGAAGACCGAGTCACCGTTAATCATGGTTCTGAGGACTTTTAATACTGTGAGACGATGTGATGAGAAAGCAAACAGCATATGTAATAAGATGTGAAGAGCCTCCATCTGGGAGCGGCGGCGCCTGAGCTCAGGCTGTCTTTGCCGCTGCCATTCCGCAGCGCCCGGGAGACGGCCTGCGCGGCTGCGTTATGGTCACGCTCCGTGGGGAGTCGGCTGTGGCGGCAGCCTTTGCCTGCGGTGACTGATGCCCAGGGAGAGGGGCTCTGGACTTCGGGGGGATGGGAATTGGATCTTCCTGTAAACATGTGTTTGTTTTCACAGATCTTCCCCAGAAAGTTACCTGGCCTCATGGACCTCCACCCCCTCCCAGGTGTTTTCTCAGGAAGTCACCACCAGTCACCTCCTGTTCTTCTTCCCCCCAACGTGGCCCCCTGAGCCCCCCGCTACAGGGTTTAGAGGCACTTGACAGAATGCAGCCTCCGTGGGCTCGTCTCGGCCCGCGGGTGCAGGTGGTGCCCGAGGGCCACGTGGGCACACGGGCTCCCGGGAGGCCTCTCTGCTGTCAGGGCACAGCGGGAGCGTCGTTGGGGTGCTGTCAGGAGCCCTGGGCGCAGGCCACCCCCGGGGACGCTGAGTAACAAATGCCTATGAGCGAACGAGTCCCAGAGGGTGGCGAGAGCTTGTCTCTGCTCTGAGCGTGTCTGGCTTGTTGTCTGGATTCTTCCTTGTCTGGGAAAGGCCATCCCTGATGAAATCAGCCCAGACAAACAGATACTCACTGAACACCCTGTGCCGAGATGCAGAGGAGAGGGGCGGGGCCCCCTGGGGCCGCTGTCCAGCCGGGAGGGAGAGGTGGGAGCACCTCAGAGGAGGAGGATGTCTGGGGCCGGGTCTCAGGTAGAACATCCACCTCCCCCAGGACTCGCTTCCCTTCCCCAGCCCCACACACACACCACACACCACACACCACACATCACACACACATACCACACACACCATGCATACCACACACATACACACCACACACATATACCACACATACCACATACCACATACATATACCACACACCACGTACCACGCACCATACACACCACAACACACATACCACATACACCATGCATACCATACACATACACACAACACACATACCACATACACCATGCATACCACACACATACACACCACACACCATACACTGCACACACCACACATATACCACACACCATACACACCACAACACACATACCACATACACCATGCATACCACACACCATACACACCACACACCACACGTGAGTACCCTACACCCTACACGCACATCACACACCACATGCCATACATATACCATACCATACATACCACACACATGCACACCATACATACCACACATGACCACCATTACCACACATACCACATACATGCTATACCCTGTATCTCACATACACTGGACATATACGTCATACTCCCACACTACACACGCACACACACAACTCACACACACACACCTCTCTTCCTCATCCTCTTTCTCTCACAGCTGGAAGGGCCTCAGAGACAGGCCTGGCCCACGTGCCCCTCCTCCCCTCGCTCACAGAGGAGGCCAGGCTCTTGGCAGCCCCCTTTCCGTGAAGCCCGCTGCCTCAGCTCCCCTCCCAGCCCTCGGCCAGTTCCACCGTTCCCCTTGTGAATGTGTGGGTTCTCCTTCCCTGTTTTTTACTTGGCTTTTTAAGCCTCTGTTTTGTTCCTCATCATTTGATTTCTGTCCAAGACATTGACATTTATTAATACAAGGGCACATCCATATTCAACTGACGTGACACTGCACTTTGGAAGTTTGAAGGACCTGCTCCGAGAGGGTCTGAGCCCGGCAGTGCCTTGGGAAGGGCCCTCCCGACCCTCCTCCTTGAGCCCCCCACTGGGCGGGTCACAGAGCCCAGCAGGGGGTGCTGGGTGGTGGTGAGCACAGTTTGGCAGCGGAGCCACATGGTCAAGGGGGTGTAAGAAGCCGGGGACGGATTGGCTGACGGGTCAGGGAGCTGGCAGCTGGCTCAGACTGAGGAGGTTTGGAGAACCTAAGCTGGTTTTGTCGGCAAGTTCCTCAAGTATGGCTCCTCAGGCTGCCCGCCCTCTCCCACGTCTGCCCTGGGTTGCTCTTTTTGGGCAAAGGACAGCTCCGGGAGTGAGAGGAGTGGGGGCCCCGGATGTGCTCCTCCTCCCGGACCTGGCAGTGATGCTGGGGTGGGGGCTCAGGTCCCATCTCCCAGGTCGGAGCAGCCAGCAGCTGCCGGCCCCAGGATCCTTCACGGGTCCCCTGCCTGCCCCTGTGCCTCCCTCCTGCAGCCTGGCAGGGTGGAGCCAGGCATTGGAACTGCACAGGGCAGTCCCTCCAGCTGCTCCATCTCAGCTCCCTTGGGTGCCAATGAGGAAACTGAGGCCGAGGAAAGATAACTGACTAGTTCCTGCACTTTCAGTAAGTTTGCGTGAAAGCCAGACTTCGTGGGTTTTTCTTTCCTAATTGAGTCTTTTCTCCACCATCCTCACTGCTCCAAAACCCCTCCCTCCACACTTGCAGCCACCAAGTGACCGACCTGCTGCAGAGAAAGCAATACTGGCCCAGGGCTAGTAAACCATCGGTTAGCTCAGTGACCTCTTCTGTTTCGTTACTTCTCCCTTTATGTCAAACAAACAAACAAACAAGCCCCCAAATGATTAGATTTAGTAAGAACAGAACAGAATACTCTGTGGGTGATCGCAGAGTTGTTTTGGTTAAATTAAAAAAAAAAAAAAAAGAAAAGAAAAGAAATTGCCGTCATCTTGGCTAGTGTGGCTCAGTTGGTTGGAGCCTTGTCCTGTACACCTAAAGGTTGCAGGTTCAATTCCCAGGCAGGGCACAGCAGGTTTGATCCCTGGTTGGGGCATGTATGAAAACACTCTCTCTCTCCCTCCACTCTTAAAAAGAAGAAAAGGAAATTGCCCTCAAATGGGTCAGAGGACACATAAATGTGAGTTTAGGGGTTCCCTTGTCATTGATCTCCCAAATCTGGCCACACTGGGAAGTGAGTCAAAGTGTTAAAATGGGGCTTCATGCCCCAGGGGTTCATTTGGGGAGTTGCTGTGTCCCTACCTATGTTTTCTGTTGCCTTCTCCTGGACGCCCCACCTGTCCCACCATAAAGGAGCTGATATTCTGAGCATGAGGGCGCAGGACCCCTTCTTTCTCCCCACCCCCTCCCCCCGCCCAGCTCCACACCCTTTTGGTTCAGAATCTTCTGCAGAAGATGGACTTCCCACTGTGGCTTGCTGCTCCCTACCATGGTCACCCCTGCTGTGGTGCGCCGTGCTTCTGCAGGGGTGCCTGGCAGACGAGAGGGGCCACTCCACACTCGTGGTGCCTGGCTGGCCTGGACGGGCCACAGGCTCCAGGCCTTCGAGGCCTGGGAGCAGCGGCCTGAGATGTGGCGGCCCCTGCAGGCCGGAGCAGGAGCGGCAGCATCTGTGAGGCAATGGCAGGTGGCTGCCCGGGCACCCAGTTTACACAGGACACAGTCTCTGCTGGCCAGAGAGACCCTTTCTTCCATTTCTGGAAGCTTCCAGAATACAGAGGTCCCCCGCGGTTTTCCTTTCTGTGGTTTCAGTTAGCTGTTGTCAACTATGGTCCAAAAACATTAAACGGAAAATTCCTGAAATGAACAATTCATAAGTTCTCAGTTATGTGCCGTTCTGGGTAGCGTGACAACATCTCATGCCATCCCACTGTGTCCCGCCCGGGCTGTGGCCATCCCTTTGTCCAGCGTGTCTGCTCTGTGGACACACTGTCCCTGTTAGTCACTCAACAACCGTCCTGGTTATCGGGTCCACTCGCAGCATCCCAGTGCCAGTGTTCAGGTCGCCCTTGTTTTACTTAGTGGTAGCTCCGAAGCTCAAAAGTAGGGGTGCTAGCAGTCCGGGTGAGCCACAGAGCAGCCGGACCGTGCTCCTTTGAAGGGAAGAGGCAGGCGCAGTGCGGCGAGATACTTTGAGAGAGGTTGACCACATTCACATAACTATTATTACAGCATACTGATGTAATTGTTCCATTTTACTTTTGTTGTTGTGGTTAATCCTGCACTATGCCTGACTTACGAATTAAACTTTACCCTAGGCGTGCGTGCGTGCGTGCGTGTGTGTGTGTGTGTGTAGGGAACAGCGTTGCGTGGCCACTGGAGGACCTGGAGCGTGCCCCCCCCCGAATAAGGGGGTGTGCTGTTTTTGAAATAATACTAGTAAAGAAACAGGGCTGCCGAGCTGTAGTGTATTTTAAGCCTTTACTTGGAACAGAGTAACACTTTTCCCACTCACAGCAGCGCGACGGTGCTATTCACAGGATAGCAGAAATTTTAAAACAAAGCAAAACAAACCACAATGCACCAAAGGCTGGAAGTGGGACACCTGTTTAAAGTTCTCTGATGAGTCTCATTTTTTTACCCTGTGTTTTCCTGGTGTGCATGTTGGCCTCATTTGAGAGAAGGTCAAGGCCGAATCTGAGGAGGACTTGGAGGATGGGGGCACGGCCATGCTGGGCCTGGCCAGGGGGTTGCCACACACGTCTCCCTCCCAAAGCCGTCCACAGTGGGAAGCAGGATCCTGCATGTGCTTGCAGAGTGGGATAGAGACACCCCCGTGGGAAGGGCCTGGGCTTGGTCCCCTGGTCACTGAGCTGTGGTCTGCGTGCTGCCCCCTGCTGGTCACCACAGAAATGGGTGACATTGGTCTGGAACAGCCATTCTCAAACCATGGGCTTGGGGGTCCCCAACAGGTCAGGGGGTCTACAAGGTCAAAATTATTTTATAATAATAATAAAACATTTGGTCTCATTTTCTCACAAATATAGGCAAGGTGAAAAGTTTATTGATGTGGTTTCAGATGCCACATTAGAACTAATCTTTAAGAAACAGCCAACGCTTGGGTGTTGGGGCAGCGCGGGAGAGGAGCCAAGGTAGCTGGGAAGGTCATTCGGACACCCCCCCTTTTCCAACCTTAGCACACATCTGCGAGCGTCTGGATGTCCCTGCTGCACTTAACAAAACCACTCTTGCGAGAGGTTGAATGAAAAGTCAGGTAGGGACATTGGCTGCTTTTTGTTAAGCCAGCCATTACACAGACTTATGAAAATGTAAACCAATCCTATTATTCTCACTAAGAGTTTTTGTTTTGAGAATATAGTTTTTATTTTGTAAAGTATGTGAACATCTAATGAGTTTATTATTTTAATGAAGTTTAAATCTTCCTGTTTTAAATATCCTAATGTTGTATCGGTAGATATAGCTCATATTCCTCTGGAGTACTCAAGAATTTTTGTAACAATTTAATGAGATGTAATTCCCATGCCATCAAATTCACACTTTTACAGGGCACAATTCCGTGGTTTTGGTGTCACACAAAGCTGGGCGACTGTCACCATAACCCCAGGACATTTTCACCCCAAAGAAGCCCCGAGCCCAGTCAGCCCCCCAGCCCCGCCCGACAGCTGCTGAACTGCTTTGCCTCTGCAGGTCCACCTTTTCTGAATAGTTCCTGTAAACGGGGCCACACAACATACAGTCTTTTGTGTCTGGCTTCTTTCACTTAGCGTAATGTTTTCAAGGTTCATCCACATTACGGCCAAACAATATTCCTAGTATGACAAGCCACACTTTATCCATCTGTCAGCTGATAGACATTTGAATTGCTGCCACTTTTTGGCTATTATGAATACTGTCGCTGTGAACATTCACGCATCTGTTTTTGTGTGGACATGTTTTTAGTTCCCTTGGGTGGGTATGTACTGAGAAGTAGTTTCTGGGTCAGATGGTAACTCTGGCCCCACTGGGAAGTGACTCAAGACTAAGATCCAACCTCAGTGCTTTGTAAGAGTAAAGCGAAAGAAGTTCCATGTTTGAGAGCCCCTAGGCTACATTAGAGCAGGGGAGTGTGGGTAACTCAGGACGGCCCCTCGTCTTTGCTCTGGGTTGATACCCTCCAATCACCCCTCTCCCCACCCTCGTCCTCCTTTTTCTCCTTGTGTTTTTCTAACACAACTCCTTGGTGGCAAAGAGAAAGCCATTATGACAGACTGTAGAGGTTAAACCACCAGAAGGTCCTGGGGCCGAGTCACCTCTCTGTAGAATTTCCAGGATGCCACTCATGCCACGTCCCCTGCAGGCCTGTGGGTGGCGGTCTCGGCTGCAGCTGTGAGTCCCGGGCCCCCTCCCCGCCCCAGCACTGTGATCGCTGCTGTGGTGGAGCTTCTTGGGGGCAGAGTCTGAGAAGTCCCTGTTAGCAGAGCTGGGGAAGGCGGCTGGCTTCAGCCACAGCCGTGTGCCTGCGGTCGCTACTCAGGTCCCCTCCAAAAAGAAGGGCTGTCTAGTCATACTCCCCACCCCACCGCCCGCCCAGGCCCCTCCAGGGAGGTGTTGTGCGAAGCACAGCTGTACTCGGAGGGAGCAGGCATCAAATCCCCCCCAGCCCAGGCTTGCCAGCTAAGTTGAAAATGCAGTTACCCTCCCAGAGTTACGAGCCTTTCGAAAGAGGAGCTTGGAGGGAACAGTATTTATCTGGAGGAGTGAGTCTGAAGGTGAGACTGCAGGCAGCAGTGGGCAACGTACGGGGACAGGCCGGAAGTGCCCGTGCGGAGCCTGAGGGACCCGCCTGCCAACTGCACCCCAGCCAATGACACGCTCTTTCTTTTCCCTCCTCTCACCTCAGATGTGACTGCCGCCCACTGGCTGGATGCTCCAGGCATGGCCGACACCATCTTTGGCAGCGGGAGTGATCAGTGGGTCTGCCCCAATGACCGGCAGCTTGCCTTGCGAGCCAAGTGAGTACCTCCGAAGCCCCGCCAGGTCTCCTCCTTCTTGTCCCTGTTCCCCTCCTTCTTGTCCCTGTTCCCCTCCTTTCTTGGGCAAGATTCAGTCCCAGGGACCCGGAGAGACACGTATGGAGACAAGCCCTGTCTGAGAAACACCATGCTCCACGCCCTGAGCCAGCACTGAATGGCCACTCACGCATTTAACCAGCCTGTGGGATTTAGCTCCATTTCTCAGGGGAGGAAAGGGAGGCCGGGCTCCTTGCCCAAGTCACTTACCCGTGACTGGCAGGGCCAGGACCACGCCAGGGTCCTTCCGACTCCCGTGCCTGGGTTATTTCTATCACAACAGGCCTCTCGGAGGCAGGCCACTTGCTTTGCCTGCCCTGTTAAGAGCATAAATCCCTGCCCCCCACCCGGGTCTTCTGTCCCTGAGCTTCCAGAGGCGGGGAGCCTTTGACCTCTGGAGACCCACCGTACAGCTGAGTGCCCGGTGCTGACAGACAGGACAGAGTGCGGGCAGGTCAGCGAGTGCAGAGCTGAGCCAGTGCCAGACACACGGCCGCCTCAGGGGCACCCCGGGCTCCACCGCCCTCCTGTCAGGGGCTCTCTGGTTCGGCCTCGTCCCCTTGGGGCCCTGTTCTCTCTCATCCTGGTGACTCAGCGCCACTGCCCCAACGGGCAGCGGGGGTCAAAGGGGTGCCACGTCAATCTGGGAATGGGCCAGGGCTTCACTTAGAGTGTGACACTTTCGTGGAGTCCTGGAGGGGGGGTAAGTGTTGGACGGAAACATGGGGGAGGGGTCCCTAGAAGCCCTGCTCTCCTCCTCTGGCTGAAGACCAGAGGCTCGGAAAGGCCTGCCTTGCCCTCCTGTCTCCCTGTCTCTCCAAGGGGTCAGAGGTCCCTGGTGTCACATCAGCCTCAGAGTCCCCTTCATCTGTCAAACCTTGCCAATTACCAGAGCCAGCATTTCACAAATGGGACCAAGTTCAAACAATCTGCAATTGGACGTGAGGAGCCTGGAGGGACACAGAGCTGAAACATCAAAGGGGGCGAGAAAAATTAATCTGAAATGCCCCAGAAGAGCAGAGTCCTGCATGATCTGCAGTTCATTTGTCCCTGTCACTGGGACAGCTCAGCCCTGCAGGGGAAGAGACCGGGGGGGGGGGGGGGGGACACCGGCCCCTCTCCCGTCTCCTCTGACGCCTGGCAAGGCGATGTGTCCTGCCCGCCTGGGTCCAAGGAGCCAGGGAGCGCTGCACTCTGGTACCAGGTCCCCGGGTGACCCCTGCTGTCCCTCCAGCATTTCCTTCAGTTTCCCCTGACCTTGGCCTGCGCTCAGCAGCAGCCAGAAGCTGTTGTCGCACCTTTGAGAAGAGCAAATGCTTTTATCTTCTCCCTGGGGCGTGCTGCCTTGGAGCACCAGGCGCCGTGTCACGCCAGGCCCCGTGTCACGCCAGGCCCCGTGTCACGCCAGGCCCCGTGTCACGCCAGGCTTTGTAAAGGAGAGCACTCCCCTTGTCCACTGTGCTGAGGGACCCCCCCGGATGCCTGGGGAAATTAGCGTCCCTGGCTCTAGCTCAGGTCTGTCCTTCTTCCTCCAGCCACGACCTGACATTTTCCAAACCCCTGCTGTGTGCCTGGCACCGGTTGCACAGCAGTGAATAAGACCACTACCGTCTTTTGTCTTCAGGCGCTAATGGGTACAAGTGAGAATTATGTGCATGGTGACCTGTGAGCTTTGACAGGGGACACAGGCCGTGGGGGTGAAAGGGGTGCCAAGTCAATCTGGGAATGGGGCAGGGCTTAGCTTAGAGTGTGACACTTTTGTGGAGTCCTGGAGGAGGGGTAAGTATTGGACGGAAATATGGGGGAGGGGTTTCTAGAAGGAACAACAGCATGTGCAAAGGCCCTGAGGCAGAAGGAGCAGGCACAAAGAGGACCTAACAGGAGGCCAGTGTTGACATGAATGCAGGGTGAGTAAGGCAGTGAATGGCATAAAGGGAAGACAGCAGAGGCGAGATGGGGCAAGGATGGGTCCTCCAGAGACTCACATTCTGGAGAGGGAACGAAGGGCCCTAGCTTGCCTCAAAATGAAGTTTAAGCTCAGTGATAGAGCTATGCCTGGACCTTATGAAAACTTGGAGCATGGATTCTCCAAGTTTTCCCATGGGGCATCTCAGAAAAACCTCCAAGATCCATCTCGGAAGGGATCAAGGAAAAACCTGCTGGTGAAGATCATGTGTAAAAGAATAGGAGTGAGCTCATGGAAAGGGGGTTCGGGAGAGGGGCTTGCTCCCCAGGTGGAGGGCATGGAGTAAGCAAAGGCCTGGAGACACCCTGGAACTCGGCGCTAGAAGCAGATGTTGGTAATGCACACCAACAGGGGAGGTCAGGGGAGCTGAGGGAGGGGGGTGCCTCTGGGGGGCATACAGATGGGTGCTGGGCACCACCGCACGTGCTTCCCCGTGGGCTGCAGCCCGTCTGCATCTAGCACCTTGTTGGGCCTGCGCTGGCTGTGTGGAGGGACACTGCAGGGCAACAAGACACTCAGTGGCAGCTGTGGCTGAAAGTGGGAGTGGGGCCTGATGGACGGGGGGAGGAGCCGGGGGAGGAGTCACATGGGAGGCCTAGTGGGTGGTCAGATGGAGGCAGGAGAGGCAGCTCGGAGGATGACCTGGGGGAGCCCGCAGGCTGTCCTCCCTTAGATGGGAGCCCCCTCTGAGAAGCTGGGATCCTGCCCTGCAGAACAGCACAAGGCCCAGTGGGAGGGGCCTGCAGAGCACCAGGCTGGTCCTGGGCCCTGTGTGAGCTGAGCAGGCGCTGCACCCCCTGCGACAGCTGGCGCTGCTGGTGTTGTGCCCTCCTGCCTCTGGCGGACTGGGTCAGTTCCCCTTATTTACGTGTCCTCCTGACACCCACCTGCACAACACCCGCACAGCATGGCTGCAGCCCCTTGTGGCCGGGTATCACGGTGCATGGATGCTCAATAAGCGTGCATTGAGTGAATAGCTCTTATACTTTCTCATTAAATGAATATTGTGTAATTGATTGGGCCTCTGTCTCCCCCAGCACACTGAAGTGCTTTAAGGCCGTGACTTCGCCATCTTGCCCCCAACACCTGGCATAGAATGTCTCGGAGAAGCTGGGACCCCGGGCAGGCAGCCTGGGGCTTGGCCTGCTGCTGCCACTCTCCTCAGCCAGAAAAACAGAAAGGATTTGAGTCTGTCCCCTCACACCCCGCTTACAGCCACAGGGCCCCGGGCCCCAGCCCACCTCTCCTCCCCTGCAGCTCCATTACCCTCCCACCCTTGATCCCTCTGCTTTCAAAATGCTGTCAATCTCCTTTTATCCTCGAGATTTATTTTAAACCCAATTACAGTTCTTTCCTTGTCCATGGTAAACTCTGTCTCACTTTCTTCTGTGACTCAGATGTGGGTTTTTATTCTTGTCCTGATCATCTTCTGGGCTTCTCCCGCAACACCTCACGCGCCGTGGCGGTGGCCTTCTCCATTTGCACAGCCAGCGCGTTCCATGCTCCTGCCTCCCGGGGAGCTGAGGTGGCGCTGCCGTCCTCTCAAGGCCCAGCAGCTGGTGGGTGGTGGAGCTGGAACGTGGTGCTGGCATGTGGAGCCTGACGTCTGCCCTGTTCCCTGACACAGCAGCCAGGCGTTTTGTGGATATGATGGGGTCGGGGTTTGCACTGGGGTGGCCTCAAGGCCTGTGTTGTTCTCTCTCGAGGCTGCAGACAGGCTGGTCTGTGCACACCTACCAGACAGAGAAGCAGAGGAAGAGCCAGAGCCTCAGCCCGGCCGAGGTGGAGGCCATCCTGCAGGTCATCCAGAGGGCTGAGCAGCTTGATGTCCTGGAGCAGCAGAGGATCGGGTAAGGGCTGCCCCAGGCTGGGTCAGAAGCAGGTTGGTGAGAGGAGAACAAGGGTGCCTAGTGCCAGATCAGTGGGCTGGGAGGCTGGCACCCTCGTCCTAGGGCTGGGTTCTCACCTCCAGGAGAGAGTCAGCTCTGCTCGAACACCCCTGAGTGCAGACATGGAACCCAGCCCAGCCCTTTGAAGCCTCAGTGAGCGAAGCCCCATCTGTAAGGTGGGGATAGTGGCTGATGTGCAGGCCCCAGGCCGTAGAGGGTAAGCGAGTGTGGAGAAATGTGTGAGGGGCTGTTCAGCTCTGCACACTTAAGAATTAGCTGTGTTCCAGCAGTGAGGGATTTAAGTCAAGGCTGAACCTGGGACTTCTGGCCAAGATGGAGGCATAGGTAGAAACACTGTACCTCCTCACACAACCAAAATTAAGGACAACAAAGATTTAGAAATAAAAGCACAACCAGAACAGACAGAAAATTGAACTGAACGGAAGTCCAGCAACCATTCGACCAGACCGGTGAGACGGGCGAAGTCAACGGCAGGCGGAGAGGGGTCTTGGCAGGAAAAGGTGGTGGCTGCCAGACCCCGGAGCACAGGCGGCACAGGGCTGACCACGGTCACACATTCCCATGCAGATAAACCAGCCAAAAATGGGCAGTGAGACAACTAGGCAACCCAGGGCCCCAGTGACAGGAAATAAAGCCTAAAAGCACCGAATTGAAAAGGTGCCAGGAGAGACTCCCAGCCTCACAGGAGAGTTCGCTGGAGAGACCCACAGGGTCCTAGAACGCACACAAGCCTGCCCACCTGGGAACCAGCACCAGAAGAGCCCAGTTTGCTTGTGGGAAGTGTCAAAGGGGACTGAAATCTGAGAGAGAGCGAGGAGCAAGCGCCAATATTCCCTCTCTGGCCCCGCCCCCACATATAGCCTCACAACCCAGCAATGTGGGTTGCCCCACCCTGGTGAACACCTAAGGCTCCACCCCTCATATGTAATAGGCACCACCTGACAAAAAAATTATGGCTCAAACAGAAGAACAAATCGAAGTCCTAGAGCCAATACTTCCAAGTGACAAAGAAATAGCCAACCTATCAGATGCACAGTTCAAACCACTGGTGATCAGGCTGCTCACAGAACTTGTTGATTTTAGTCACAAATTAGAGAAACATATGAAAGCTAAATTAATTGAAATGAATGGTAATGCACAGGAAACCAATAGTAATGGAAAGGGGACTGGGACTCAAATTAGTGGAGTGGACCAGAAGGAAGAAAGAAAGAAACAAACAGAAAAGAATGAAGAAACAAGAATTCAAAAAAATGAGGAGAGGCTTAGGAACCTCCAGGACATCTTTAAACGTTCCAACATTCAAATTATAGGGGTACTAGAAGGGGATGAGGAAGAGCAACAAGTAGAAAAGTTATTTGAACAAATAATAAAGGAGAACTTCCCCAATCTGGCAAAGGAAATGGACTTCCAGGAAGTCCAGGAAGCTCAGAAAGTCAGTCCCAAAGAAGGTGGACCCAAGGAGGAACACACCAAGGCACATCATAATTGTATTAGCCAAGATTAAAATGAAGGAGAGAATCCTAGAAGCAGCAAGAGATAAGAGGATAGTCACCTACAAGGGAGTTCCCATCAGACTGTCAGCTGATTTCTCAAGAGACCTTACAGGCAAGAAGAAGCTGGAAAGAAGTATTCCAAGTCATGAAAGGAAAGGACTTACATCCAAGATTGATCTATCCAGCAAAGCTTTCATTTAGAATGGAAGGGCAGATGAAGTGCTTCTCAGATAAGGTCAAGTTCAAGGAGTTCATCATCACCAACCCCTTATTATATGAAATGTTAAAGGGACTTATCTAAGAAAAAGAAAATCAAAAACATGTATAGTAAAATGACAGCAAACTCACAGTTATTAACAACTACACCTAAAACAAAAGCAAACTAAGAGGACAGTTAGATCAGGAACAGAACCATAGAAATGAAGATCACATGGAGGGTTAGCAACAGCAGAGTGGGAGAAGGAGAAGGGGAAAAAAAGGTACAGAGAATAAGTAGCATAGATGGTAGGTAGAAAATAGACAGGGGAGGGCAAGAGTAGTATGGGAAATGGAGAAGCTAAAGAACTTGTGGCACATGGACATGAACTAAAGGGGAGAAATGGGGGAGGGGTGTGCAGGGTGGAGGGGAATGAAGGGGGAAATGGGACAACTGTAATGGCATAATCAATAAAATATATTTAAAAACAAACAGACAAACGAACAAAAAGGCTGAACCTGGATCATCTCAAATAAGACTCTAACAGGAGATGCTCTCCAGCTTGTTCTAAGCTCTTCTCCTGGTCGACATCGAGAGCTGACTACAGCACAGATTTCAAATAACTTTGTTGAGTGTTTTTTTGCTTGCTTTTAAAAAAAAATTTGATTTATTGATTTGAGAAAGAGAAACATCAGTTTGTTGTTCCATTTAGTTATGCATTCATTGGTTATTCTTGCATCTGCCTGACTGATTGAACCCACAACCTTGGTGCAGTCGGGACAGTGCTCCACCCAATTGAGCTACAAAAGTAATTGCCATTTCCTCGAAAATCTGAAAAACATAGAAAAGCACAGTGGGAAAACCAAACATACTGTATTCATTGCCTCAGGCAGGAATTAATTTGATGCTGAATTCCTTGTGCTTCTTCTATTTATCTTTTTCTTTTTAAAGATTTCATTTATTTACTTTTAGAGAAAAGGGAGGGAAAAAGAAGAAGAGAAAGATCAATGTGTGGTTGCCTCTTGCACACCCCCTACTGGGGACCTGGCCCACAACCCAGGCATGTGCCCTGACTGGGAATCAAACTGGTGACCCTTGGCTTTTCAGACTGGCACTCAACCCACTGAGCCACACCAGCCAGGGCTATCTATCTTTTTCCGTTAAATATATGATCATTCGAAAAAGTCAGACATTATTGCCCTGGCTGGGTGGGGTTCTGCTCACTGCAGGATGGGGGGGTGGACAACTAGAGGAGATAATGTAACCAACCCCACTGTCCGTTCATTCAAGAATTTTCACTGAGTGGCCACTGGAGATACTGCTGCCAACAAAACAGAAGTGGCTGCCAGTTTCGGGGAGGTCATATTGTTGCATGATAAGATGTCATGAAATGGGGGCCATGGTGGGCTGAGGGGCCGTGGGACCCTGAGCAGAGGCACCTACCCCCGGCTTGGTGGCGTTCGGGGGAGGCTCCTGGACGGGCTCTTTTTCTTCCTTCTCCAGCCTCTCCATCCACCCAGGTGCTCAAACCAAAGTCCCCTGCATCATCCTGGATCTCTCTTACCTGCCCTCCCCCCAGATCTGTCGAGGCTGCCTCGGAAGTGCAGCCCACCCCACCCCCCTTCCCTGGGCCTCCCACCACCCCCTGCCGCCTTCCTCACCTCCACACCCCCCCCATCCTGAGTGGGATTTTAAAATGCCATTTGGTTTAAATCATTCCTCTACTTAAAATTCCTCAGTAGCTTCTCCTTGATCTTGGAGAATAATCCAAACTCCATTTTGTGACCCGCAAAACCCACGTAGTCCAGCCGTCCTCAGGCTCCCTCCCATGTGCTCACGGAGCAGCAGCCACTCGGCCTCCTGATTCTGCTGTGCCAGGCCCTTTCTTGCCCGGGACGGTCCAGATTCCCTCTGCCAAGAATGCTTCCTCCCCTAGCTTTTCGCACGGTTTGGTCCCTGTCATCCTTCAGCTCTCAGCCCAAGTGTCCTCAGCGAGGCCCCACCCACCCCCCCTGATATGCCCCCATCCCCCTTGTTTCTTCCTCCCCCACCCACTTACTTTATCAGTTTGCTTGTTGGCTTGTATCTGCACTTTCTCCCTTTACTGAACATACATTCTGTGAGAGCAGGGACCACGTCCGTCCCTGGCTTGTTTGCTACAATATTCTCAGTGTCTGGCACATCATAGATGTTCAGTTAATACTGGTGCATAGATAAATAACTAGGAGCTATAGCCAGGGAAAGAGATGAGGTGGGGAACAGTACCCCAGGTGAGGGGACAGCACATGGGGCTTGGTGCAGCGTGGGGCCTCAGGGCAGCCGTGTCCCCGCAATGGTTGGGCTGGGGACAGGAAGTACATCCCATCTGACTCTGTGTCCTCTGGTGCAGGCGGCTGGTGGAGCGGCTGGACACCATGAGGCGCAACGTGATGGGGAATGGCCTCTCCCAATGTCTGCTCTGTGGGGAGGTGCCAGGCTTCCTGGGCAGCTCGTCAGTGTTCTGTAAGGACTGCAGGAAGGTAAGACCCTGCTCTGGCCCTGCTACTCCGGCTACCCAGCCTGGACTAGCTGAGTAGCTGCTGCTCTGTGCCTTTGCATTCTGGCTCCCGGGAGTGTGTGTATGTTTGTGTGTACATACGTAAGCACATGGTATCCTATGGTTCTTGGCAAGAAGGGTTGGAGCCTGAAGGTCGAATGGCCCAACTTCTAGGGCTAGCCCTGGGGAGTGCACCTGTGCATCTCACAGGCCATGGTGTGAATTCAGCTCCTCCTCCAGCCATGTGACCTCAGAGAACTCGTTCAATATGCCATGCCTCACTGTTCTCACCTGTAAAACAGGAATAATGATAATACATACCTTAGAGAGTTGGGAGAATTAAATATTACATGCAAAGCATTTAAAACCTTGTCTAGCACATTAGGTACTCAGTAAATGTTACTGAGTAAATACAGTTCTCCTCGGAGCCAAATTATATGCTCGGATCACACCTCCTGTTCTGTTGGTCTGCTCTCCCGACCCTTGGCTGCCCAAACAGGAGTGATCTCTGCAGCAAGGCCAGATGGACTGTCCCCTGTTCTTATCATAATATCCCATTGATGGTTCTAAATTGTGCCACAGGTTAAACTGTTTCATATTGAATCCAATACATTTTATAGTAACTTTTTGTTTTTCCTGGAGTTTCTGATTGCCTTTCTTTTTCTTATTGACAAAAGAATAATGTGCCTTCTAACCCTCAAGATTATTTAGCATCTCAGTTTCATTCTCTCTCACATGGAGCCTGTGTTTTGGTCCTGCCAGAAACCCTCTTAGATTCTTACTCTTGCTTGGGCTTAGAGCGACAGCTGCACGGCTGTGATCATGGGACTTCACTTTTCTGCCCTCCTAGTTCAGAGGCACTGTTCCTGAGACACCACGTCATTTACTTTTTTAGATTTTCACTCTAAGTTTGCTGGGACCAATCTTCAAGTAACTTCCCTGGGCCAGTCACTCTTAAGTGTAGAATTATTTTGATGAACAAGACAGAGAAAGAACCTTCTTTCATGAGAGTACATTGGGTGGGGGAACCCAAAAATTTGATTAAAAATGATCAAACAATTAAGACCTCAGGAGGAATAAATTCTGGGAAGAAGTAACAGGGGATAGAAGTCTGGGGGTGGGGTGGGGTTGAGAAGACAGTAAAACATGAAGAAGTCAAAACCTGGAGGCCACTGGCAACCTTGATAAGGACATTTGCAATGGCGTTCGACAGCTGGATAAGAGAACAAGGCGCAAAGAGGTTAATATGCCCAATTAATAAGTGGAAAAACCAGGACTATCGCTAAGATTGTTTGCCCCTTACTCTGGGACATGCAGTGAACTGGGCTCAGGACTGTGGATTTACTGGTGAAGGTTCTCAAGGACACTGGAGGGGCCTGGGTGTCAGGGAAGGGATAGGCACTCATGTGCCAGCTCCTCCTGAAACCTTCCACAGACTCTGGATTCAATGCCAGCATAGGTGGTGGGCACAGGGACCTGGGCAGGCGGGGCTATATTTTGTGATTTCTGCCTTGGCAGTTGGGACCCAGCAACTTCTGACCTCCCTCTGCCCCTCAACCCCACAACCACTGTCCACATTCAGGTTTGCTGGTCCATGAAGAGGGGGCAGAACCTTACCTCCTTCCCCTAGAAATGTCGGGGGGCTCTGCCACAGAGGCAGGCTGCTGCCCCTGCTGCGGAGGGGCTAGGCCGGCTGCTCCACAGAGAGCCGTTTCCTGGGGCACGTGGCAGGGGCACGTGGCAGGCCCAGGGGAGGACCTCCGCTGGGTGTGGGGGCGGGCGAAAATGCTCCTGCAGACGCTCCTGCCTCCCCCACCCCATGGTGCCTGGAGCACATTTCCATTTGAAATTATTCTTATTCTGCTGTGGGCTGAGGACTGGGTCCTGGCTTGCGTGGCCAGTGAGGAGCCCTTCAAGCTTCTGAGGAGACTTGTCCTGGATAAAAGTGGGAGGAGAATGTGCTGATCGCGGCCCCGGCTGAGTGATGGGCATGGGGGGGGGTTTCTTCATCCATCCTGAAGAAGACTGTGCTATTCATTCATTCACTTTGCGGATAGTAGAGGGGCCACACTGTGCAAGCCCTGTTCTAGGGGCCGGTGATACTGTGAACGAGAGGGAGAAATCCTTGTTCTCATGGAGATTACTTTCTGGGGGTGGGCGAAGAGTGACAGGAAACAAACAAACATAAAATCACGTCAAGTGGTCTGAGGGCTCTGCAGTGAGTTAGAACGCAAGCAGCCGCCAGCCCCCCGAAAATCTGGGTGGAAAAGAGTTCCCAGCAGAGGGGACAGCAAGCATGAAGGCCCCTGAGGCAACAGCCAGCTGAGCAGGTTCAAGGAACTAATGAAACATCTGGGCCAGAGGGAGCGAGAGGTGGGCACAGCTGATCACACAGGGCTTCATAGTCAAGGTCAGGAGCTGAGATTCGTGCTGAGTTTAGTGGGACGCCAGTGGAGCCTGTGAGCAGGGCTGCGATGTGAGCTGATTTGTTTTTAAGAGGCGAGTCTAGTGCTGTCTGGCGGGTGGATTGCAGGGGGACACAGAGTGCAAGCTGGAGACGAGGTCGAGATGGCTGTCACCGGGAGATGATGGGGCCGGGGGCAGGGCAGCCTGTGGACAGGGACCTTCTGCTAGAGCATCAGGCTCTTCACTGCACTGTGAGCAGATGCACTGTGAGCAGATGGGGAAGGGTTCGAGGGAATGACCTGGGAAGGAAAGAGGGTCCTAGGCGGCAGTCGGGCCGGGGCAAGAGGGCACCCGTCCCCCCCCCGCACAGTGAGTGGGCGCTGTCCCTGCTGGGCTTGCCGACAGGGCTGTTCCCATGCAGGTGGACGAGGTTGTGGTCCCAGTGCAGTGACCTTGTGCAAGTCTCTCAGCGTGTCTCAGCCTCTGTTTCTTTATCCGTAAACAGGATAATAAAGCTTATGAACTCATTGCCCGGGTGTGAGCAGCAAATGAGCTAATGCAGGGAAGCCCTTCCTAGAGGGTCCACTTCGAACGTTCAGTAAAGGACACCTGTCGTTGCAGCCGTTACCGTTCATCTGCTCCAATGTCCTAGCTGTTCGGACTGCCCACGTGCTGCCCTGGCTGGGTGGCTCAGTGAGTTGGAGCATCATCCCACAGACCAAAAGGCCGTGGGTTCCATCCCCGGTCAGGGCACATACTGGGTTATGGGTTCTGTTCCCAGTGGGGCACATACTAGGTTGCAGGCTTCATCCTTGGTCAGAACATGTACTGGAGGCAACCGATCAATGTTTTTTTTCTCACGTCAACCTTCCTCACTCTCAAATCAACAAACATATCCTTGGGTAAGGAGCAAAAGAAAAAAGAATGGAACTTACCCCCATATATCTCAGAAGAGGGTTAGTGACATCCCACGAATTGGTCAGCTCAGCTGCCGAAACCAAATACCACGGACCAGGCAGCTTCAACGGCAGATTTATTTTTCGTAGCTCCGGAGGCTGGGAAGCTCAGGATCGATGTGCTGGTCAGGCCAGTTTCTGGTGAGAGCCTTGGCCTGCAGGTGGCCACCTTCTCACCGTGTGCTCACACAGGAAAGAAAACTCTGGTGTCACTTCCATTTCTGTTAGGACAGCAGTCCTGTCGGACCAGGGCCCCACCCTGACGGCCTCATTAAACCTCATCACCTCCAGCAGACCCTGTCTCTGCTGCAGCCACTTTGGGGACCAGGGCTTTAACGTTTGAATTTTCAGGGGACACAGTTCAGCCCATAGCACCCCACATTCTCCTTATTAGAATTCATGTTTTCTTGAACTTAAAATCAGAGTTCCTACACTTAGTCCCATATTTTTTGTAATTTCTAGAAAAGCCTCCGGAAGCCCTGTAGCCGTCCAGCACTGGATGCCCTGAGCCATCAGTGAAACCAGACTCCTCTGTTTCTGTGCAAGTTCCTCATATCAGTGACAGGCCAATCTGGGCTAGGGAAATCCAAAAGGACAAGTGTCCAGGTCCCTTCCCTCAGGTCTTCATGGTCACAGAGGGAAAGCAGTGTTCTCTAGAGTGATGCTGACCATAGCTGGGACCAAGGTATCCAGGACTAAGAGCAATCAGGAGGGCTGCCTGGAGGAGCTGGCTCCTGAAGCCTTCTGAGAGGCTGAGAGTAGAGTGAAGCGCATTCCACTCAGGGGAGAGCAGCACAGCAAAGACATGGAGCTGGAAATGGGCGGGGCAAGCCCCTGACGGTGAGGATGCAGGCCCTGAGGGCAGGGAGAAGTACTGAAAGAAGAAAAAACAGAGGAGATGACATCAGAGTTGACTTAGGAATGGGGGACTTGGAGGAGGGACAGAGGCCAGATCACAGGGACATGAAGACACAGGGCAGAGCTGAGACCTTCGTGTAGTAGGAGATGGGCCTTGTTGGAAGGAGTTCTCTGAGGCCAAGCTGCGTTTGAGCAGAGTGGGCAGGTGGGCAGGGCCCCGGAGCCCCAGGAGACGATGGGGCTATCACACAGACAGCCTGCAGCCACTGCCAGGCGCCGGCTACTTAGGAGATCAGGAGCGGGGCCCAGACCTAGCCCCAGAGTCCCCAGCAAAGCCCTAGCCCTTGCAGGGGCTCTGTGGTGTCCCAGAGGGGAGGACACCGTCATCGGTTCCCTCATCCGACAAACACGTATTGTTGTTCTCCCACTGGTGCAGGCAGGGGTTGTGGGGTGAGGACAGACAGACCCCTGCTACCTGGAAGGATGGGTAATTAGAGATGTGCTCAGGTTACAGCCACAGCCCTGGGGGCCTGAGAGCTCTCACAGGGCACTGGCCCAACTGGGTCCACCAGTGGCTGGGGTGCCTCTGTTTATTTCCAGCTCCGCTTTCTGCCCCTCACTCTTCGCAGCGGTGGGCAGCCCTGGCTCCTGGAAGCCTGTGGCCACGGGCAGGCTGCTGGGGAGGTCTCTGACACGGGGATTATCCAGGTCCAGGCCCGGGGGCCGACCCTCAGGTGCTCCTGGCCTCCCAGAGCGGAGCCCGCTCCTGCAAGAGCCCCGGCAGCACTCAGCAGCCATAGCTAACGAGTGCGCAGGCGGAACCGTGACGCGGCCCTCGGGCAGCGGCCCCTCCGTAATTGGGCCGGTGCAACCAGGCTGCCTGCCCTCATTAGGGGAGGGCTGGGGAGGGGAGGGAGGGGGCAGGCTGGTTAATTAGAGAGGCCTGGCACTCCTAATTGCTTAGGCTCTGAGTCAGCCAGCTCTCAGTTTAGCTGAGAGTCAGGCTTCACCAGCAATGGGAAGCCGGGCAGGGCTGCAGGAGCACCTGCCTGAGCCCAGGAAGCAGCAGGATTTTTTTCTGGTTTCAGAAAACGTGGGTCCCTAGGCGTGGATGCGGAGGAGTCTGTCTGTGAAACCACGGTCTCGGTACTGTGTGCTGAGTCCCCTGGGAAAGAGGATGAGGCAGCACCACTCTCTGCGCAAAGCCCTTGGGGAGTCCAGCCCAGGGAGGGCTCAGGCAGCCCCTGCTCAGGATGGGCAGGTGCTGGGGGGAGGGTCCAGGCCAGAGGAGGTGTGTGAGGGGGCAGGAACCTGGGGCAACTCATCCCATCACGGGAAGGGGTGGGGGGGGCCACCCTCCTGACCGCATCAAACTCCAATCACCTCCCAACTCCCCGCCTCCAAACACCACCACGCTGGGGCTTGGGGCTTCACCGTGGGAGTCTGGGAGTCTGACGGGACACAAACATTAGGCCCATTACAGCCACTGAACAGAAGCCCTGGGGGTGGGAGCGGGATCTCCACGTAACAAGCCCTCCAGGGATTCTGATCCTCTTCTGGGGTGTGAAAACTCCGCTCTGTGGTCACAGCCCCAGGCCTGGCTCAGGAAGGTGGGGAAGCACTTGAGTGGCAGGCAGGTCTCCCTCCACTGCTCTTCCTGCCTTCGCCCTCCCCCACACCCTGCCCTGCACCACTCAACCCCCACTCCCTCCCACACCCCCACCTTTGCACGCCACACATCCCACGCACCCCCACACAGCTCAACAGCCTGCCCACACTCCCCACCACGTCCCCCCAGGTCAGGGACGTGCGCCCTCAACCATGGTGGTTCTGGCCAACAGAGACCCCTGAGGCGAGTCTCTCACCTTGTGGTGCTCTTCAGAGTTTACCAGAAGCTTTCACAAAAGTCCGCCTGTTTGCTGCTCAGGACAAAGCTTTAAGGGAACCGGGGTGGCTGGGGCTGTTTCCCAGTCACAAATGCAGAACAGGGGCTCCATGGAGGCTGTGTGGCCTTCTAGGGTCACCCAGCTGGGTCATGGGGAGCTGGGTCCCCCAGGGACCTCTGCTGAGCCCTGCCCCCCCTCCGTTCTTTCAGATCAAAGCACTCAGGCCGAGAGCTTCCCCTCCCTTGGAGAAGCAGGGACCTCTTTCTAAAGCACACAGGAGGAGAAACATAATACTCAATGGTTAAATATTGAAAAGGTTTCTGTAAACCCGGGAGTAAGACAAGTTCTCTGTATCTCTATCGCCACTTGAATGCCGTGTTGCCCCGGAGGCCCAGCCAGAGCAATCAGGCAAGAAAAAGACCTGCCGTAAGGACTGGAGAAGAATAGCCCAGACTGTCATTGTCCACAAAGCGGAAGGCGTCTAAATGCGAGTGGCTAGCCTGAGCAGGTCACCTCAGCAAGGTTGTCATGTACAAGTTCAGTGTGCGAGAAAATCGGTATTTCTGTCCACCTGAGACAAAAATGGGAGAAAAGAAAAGTCCAATTTACGACAAAGGGGACACTGGCGTGCGGTGGGTAAAGAATGGTCTTTGGGTTAAATACTGTGAGGTCATTTGATATTCGTATGGAAAAAAATGTATCCTGACCTTTACCTTGCACCAAGACATGAAAGTCAATTCCAGACTGATTTCAGATTTAAATGTGGAAAGTAGAATAGTAAATATTTTGGAGGAAAAAGAGAGAGGGAAAGAGTCAGAGAGAGAGAGAGAGAAGTAAAAACGGAACACAGGGGAAGTCACCTTAAAGTGAAGGAGCAGGTGTCTATAGCAGCATGGACGGTGCCTCTGGAGGACCCCAGGAGGCCCTGCTGGAGGCCAGCTCCCGCTCTGCTCTGTCCAGTGGCCAGCTGGCGGCCCACACCACCCCCGAGGGAAAAGCATTTCCAGCCACTTTCCCCAAGGCCTCCAGGAGCAGCCTGAAGGTTCTCAGGATGTTCCCACTCCAAAAGCTAAACCTCTGGGCCTGGCTAAGCCCCGAGGGGCCAGGACCTGGGCCACCCTTCTGGGAGACTTTTACCTCCTTTGGAGCCAGCTCAGCTCCCTGGGCCCATCCTCACAAATGAAACCTCAGCAGAATGTTTTCATTCATTCAAGCTACAACGTTTCACCGGGATTGGACTCTGTGTCCAGCCCCAGGAGTATTGTGTTGGAGCAGGTGGGAGGTGGCTGTGCCCCGGGCTCCTGCTGGGGGGGTAAGAAGGGCCACTGCTTGCTTCTCCTAGCGCTGTTCTAAGGGCCTGACCCATGTTAACTCCTGTAGTTTTTTTCCTAACAGCCCTGTGGGGTTGGCACACTCGCCGCTCCCCTTTCACAGATGGGCAGGCAGAGGCACAGAGTGGTTAAGAGTCTTGCCCAAGGCCACTCAGCTGGCTGCTGGGAGAGCCGGTGTTGGAGCCCAGGCCGTCTGGTCCTGGGCATCCGTGCCTTGAACCGCTGTGCCACATCCGCCCAGAGTGTGTGAGCTGAGAAAGGGACATGGACCAGAACAAATACACACAGTCATTCCAGACAGTGGTAAAAACACAGCAGGTGGGCAATGGGGCATCGGAAGAGCCAGGGGATGGGAGTGGGAAGGCGGCTGTTTACCTCGGACACGCAGCACGGGCCTCTGTGGGGAGGTGACATCTGAGCTGAGACCATGGCGAGAAAAGTCAGCTCTGGCAGGAAGCGTCCCGAGCAGGGGGGCAGCGTGGACGAGGTGTGGGGTGGGGAAGACTGTGGCACGAGCGAGAACAGAAGGACGGCCAAGGAGGCGTGGGGGGCACAGGGCCCCATGAACGGCCCCCGGAGCTCTGTGGCCTGGCCCTTCCTGGGTCTGTGGAATGGGGGCTGTCCCACCCTGCTCCTTGGGTTAATTTGTGTCCCCCAAAATCAGGGGAGGCAATGTAAAAAATTATGTTTTAGCCCTGGCTGGTGTGGCTCAGCGAATTGAGTGTGGGCCTTGGAGCCAGGGGGCTGCTGGTTCGATTCCCGGTCAGGGCACATGCCTGAGTTGCAGGCCAGGTCCGCAGTAGGGGGTGCGCAAGAGTCAGCCACACACTGATGTCTCTCTCCCTCTCTTTCTCCTTCCCTTCCCCTCTCTCTAAAAATAAATAAAATCTTTTTTTTATTATTTTTTAATTTATAATAAAATATACATAACATAAAGTTGACTACTTTAACCATTTTTAACTATACAGATCAGGAGCATTAAGTACATTCACGTTGGTGTGTGACCATCACCACTACCATTTCCAGAACTTTCTCATCTTGCAAAGCAGACTCTGTGCCCGTAAACAGTAACTCCCCATTCGCAGCCAACCTAAGCCCCGGTAGCCATCTTCCTGCTTTCTGTCTGTGAACGTGACTGCTGTAGCAACCTTACACAAAGCGGAATCTCTCAGTATTTGCCTTTTTGTGACTGGCTTATTTCACTTAGCATGCTGTTGTCAAGGCTCATCCGTGTTGCAGTAGCATAGGTCAGAATTTCCTTCCTCCTTAAGGCTAGGAGCCCGTCGGATGCAGACAACCCCTCAGCTGGTCCGTCTGTCCGGCAGCAGACACTTGGGAGTTGCTTCTGCGCTGCAGCTCCTGTGAACGGCACTCCTGACGCAGCTGTGCAAGCGTCTCCTCCAGGCCCGCTCTCAGCGCTTTGGGCAGGTGCCTGGAAGCGGAGTTGCCGGGTCACGTGGTCATTCTGCTGGGTTCTTGGAGCTGTCATCCTGATTTCCATGGCGACTGCACCACTTCACATTCCCACCAACAGAGCACAAGGGTGAGGGGTGCAGCTTTTGCAGGGTCTCCCTCCTGAATGGGGGTGCGGTGAAACTCATCCAGTTGCCCCCCATTCCCTTTCCAAACCCAGCTCCCAGCACCGCTGCCCCTCAGGAGAGGACACAGAGGCAGCAGCCTCCCTGAGCAGTGCCATTGCGTCCGAGCTGCCTCCAGAGTAGCCCCATTGTGTCCTTCTTCCTCCTCCACCTAATTCAGATGCCTGTGCCCCATTACCAAGATAGATTTTTTCATTTAGCTACTGATGTTCCTAAATTCCTGGGAAAAGTCCCTTAATTTGCCTGCTCCAAGGGCCTGCTGTGGCAACTGCGTCACCGGGGCTACTGGCAGGGATCGACTTGGCTGCGGTGGCTGGAGCTGAGGGTTGGGCCAGACACCACACGGCGTCTTGGAGCTCCGCAGTCTGCCGGTCAGAACGTCTCCAGTAAGGCACACTCCTTTCTTGCTGCTCTGGCGCCTGCGGCGTGACTTTTCTTCTCCAGAGTAGCTTCTTTCTCACCACTTTATGCAGCCCAGATACCATTCTGTTCACCCTGTCATGCCACTGACCTTCAGCTCAAGGTCAAAGGCAGCTGAAGAGCTGCCAAGAATGAGGGTGGAACTGGGGGGCCTTGAGGTCCCCAGGTGGCAAGACCCGGAGCTTCCTGGAGACAGGCCTTGGGGTCATTCAGTCATTCGGTCATTGGGTCAGTTCCTGCAGCCCTCTGAAGACCCTGCCCCTGGGCTGCACGCGAAGCCCCGCCCCCCACAAGCTCACCTGTGGTAACAGATACCACAGTGCAGCGAGAGAGGTACTGTTGCAGCAGAAGGCATGGCGTGATCCAGAGCAGAGGGCGGCAGGGCCGGCCCCTGGAGAGCTGTCAGAGCCAGGCCTGGAAGGGTGGAGACCGAGGTGCCCACCCTTCCAGGAGAGGGCGTTTCAGGAGGAGGCACGGCTCTGTGGCCAGGGTGAGAAGGAAGTGCAGGGGTGGGGAGAGAGCAGGGAGAGGGAGGCAGGCGGAGGAGGGTGGAGAGAATGAATCGAGGACTGTGAAGGGCCTGGGTGCCAGGCTGAGTGTCCTGTAGGCAGCTGAGCCATCACAGAAAAGGGCTGTCTCTTCAGGAATCAAGCAAGCCTCTGGGGAGGTCAAGTCCAGAGCCAGATTTGGCGGGGGAACTTGTGGGGGTGGAGAGAGCCTGTTGGATGCTTGAGAACGGTACCCCGGGTTGCATTGCAGAGGCACGGAGAAACAGGTGTTCGAGTACAGCTGCGGCTGCTGCCACTCCCGACCTGGGGGCCGGTGCTGGCTAAGGAGCAGCGTCTGGGGCAGCGACGCTGCAAGGGCTGGACTCGGAGCTCAGTTTGTTGTTGTTGAAAGCCATGGTAGGTTTGCTTTCCAAATTCCTTTGTCTCATGTCCTCTTAATGGGGGGAAGGCAGTGTGGGGTTGGCGTGTGCTTCTGAGACCACCCCCCCGTCTCTAGGTTTCTGTGATGCCATATACCTTTCACAGCTCACCGCCCCCCACCCAGAGGTAGGTAGGCAAAAGACAGTGATTACACCCATTTTCTGGGAAGAGAAACTGAGGCTCTGAGAGATGCCTTGCTCCTGATGGCATAGCCAGGGCCTTAGACCTCAGTTCAGCACTTTGCTCTCATACTCATTGGGGAGCAGAAAGAGCTGAAGACTTGTAGGAGACCCCCCCCCCGAAAGGAAGATGATGTTTGGTGCCAGCTTGCTGATTGGGTGCCAAGGCCATTCACTAAGTGCCCCCAACACTGGGGAAGGGATTGTAGCCCTGGTGCCAACCATCCACAGTAGGGTGTGGGCCCCGTGGCCCGTCCCTGAAGCAGACCAACCCCCAGGGTGGGCCTGGGACTTTGCACTAGTGTGTTGCACCTCCAGGGCAGGCTGGGCAGAGCCTGGACGCACCTGGGGGTCTGCCAGGGTTTGTGGCTGTTGCGTCATGGATGAGAGTGGGCGCACCATCTGTGGGCTTGGGCCAGGGCTGGAGCTGGGCCTCTTTCCGGAGAGGGCTGCCTGGCCCCGCCTTGGGCCCCTTGCCACGGAGCTCAGGGGCTCCTTTCCCGGGTCCAGCCATTGTAAATTCAAGAGAACGCAAGCAGCAGGAAGCAGCGTTGGCAAATCCGTTTAGCAGCTGTTACCAGGAACGGTAATTTTGTGGCGCCTATTGTCCTCTGTTGTGGTAAATGACAGATAATGGCATTTCCCGTCCGTGGTGCGGCAGGCGCTCCACACGATGGCCTCACCTCACCGGCTGCGCCCTGCGAGCTGCCACACTCAGAAGACCTGCGATTCTTCATCGCTTTCAAATCAGCCTGTTTTTCCTGCCGCAGGCTGCTGGCTGTTGGCTGTTGGCTGACCTGAACTCCAGGTGGATTTAGTCTGATCTCTGTTCCTCTGTTCCCCCGAGAATGGCATCAGGGCACCTCTCCTACCGATGAAAGCAGCTGGGACAGGGGTGGGGTGGGGGGAGCCGGCCTCTCTGTAGAGGTTCCCTCTATCCCAGGCCTCCAAACCAAGAAAGAAACAGGCCTTTTTAGAGGCAGCTTAAGAGATCTTTCTTCTCCCCCATAAATTGTTTCTCACCCTTGTCATCCCATCTTCCGTGAGAGAGGTGATTCTCCCAGGCTGCAGATGGAGAGACTGAGGCTGGGAGGGATTACGATCTGCCTGGGAAGCATCGCCGTGCTGAGCTCCCAGGCGCACACCGGCACACACTTTGGAGCCTCCAGGGAGGGAGGCCTGAGCCCCGGGGTGCCGCTGCACGGCCTCCCCACCAGGCCCCCGCTGCCTGCGGGGGAGTCTCATTAGTCTTCCAGCTCATCCTCTGTCCCCCCACTTGCTCATCTTGCTCAAAGGCGGCTCTGGTCATTGTGCGCTGCCCATTAGCCCTGCCCCAAGTCTTCGCTGGCTCCCTCCTGCCTGCAGAATGAAGTCTAACCGCCTCCACATGGTGTCCAGGGCCCTCAGTCCATTCCCTGGGCACAAGCTGCTGACTTTAGCAGCATAAATGAGACACCAGGGCTGGCAGCTCTGAGGCCCGAGGGCTGGGCCTTGCTGTGCTCAGCCCAGACGTGCTGTGGCTCCCTGTGGGGTCCGTTCGTGAGCATCACCAGGGCCCCCAATTAATCATTAGCGCTGCCGCTACTGGAACATTAAGAAGTCTGAGGGTGTTTGTCTAGTCCACTGCATTTTTCAAATTAAAAAATCAGTTCCAACGACAGGTATTTACTGGCTTCGAGTATATTTCCTTTTTCCCAGGCACTGGCAGGGGCATGGAGAAGGGAGAGGCTATTTTCACATCAACTGACCATTTGGGAGTTATGACGATCCTGGGAAGTCAGAGAAGACAGTGCTCAGCTCTGGGACAGGTGGGGCTGCTGAGGGGCTGGAATGTCCTGTGCGGAGTTGGTGGGGGCAGAGCTGGGGGGCGGGAGGGCCTTCTGCCTTTGGTCGGCCGGTCTGTGCACGGTCTCTGGAGACTGTTAATGGAAGCAGTCAGCCCTGCTCTCCAGACGTCTCACTGCGGGGGCAGCAGGAGGGAGCGACCAGTGTGTAGGGTCGGGGAGGGGGTCAGGGAAGGAGCCATGGAGGAGAACACCCTGGGGGGTGGTTGCTGAAGGATGCATAGACGTTTACTAGCCACGAGGCACGGGCCGGGCAAACGCATGGAAGCGTGGAAATACCCAGAGTGCTGGGGGCAGGCGGTGAAGCATGTTGGCGGGCATGACGGGCTTGGTGAGGCTGTAGCATTGGGTGGGGTCAAGGACATTCGTTTTCTTGTCTTTCTGCCCCTCAGCCTGGGAGCCTTGCCGTGCTCTCTGCCTAGTCCAGGGCCTTGGGTTGTGTGCGCTGAATACTCTTGACATCATTAGGCCCGACCTGCACCAAATTCTAAGGGAAGGGATGGTGGGAGGTTTGCCAGAGGCTCCTGTGCCGCCCACGGAATAACAAGGATGTGGTTTCAAGGTCAGGCCGAGAGACTGGTCATGTGCCCGAAACGGCGGGATCTCAGAGCTGGGATCTTCTCAGCAGACCTGGCTAGGGGCTCCCCGCGTGGCTGGTGCGGACCGCAGCCAAGGCCCTCCCTGCCCGGTGGGGCGGCGTGGTGGTCCCGAGGGGCCAGGCTCACTTTGTGGCCATTAGCTCAGGGCGCTGCTGAGAGGGGCAGCGCATTTGGAGGATGCTGGTCGTGAGGACCACAAATTAAAAAATAAAAAAGATCTGGCCTCCGCCTTGGGGGTTACTCGGAGAAACAGGCTTTGACAGAGGCTGGACCAGACTGCCAGGTGGCAGCCGTGCCCCTGGGTGAAAAATTCTCTGTGGGAGGCCCAGCCCCAGGGCTTCTGGGAAACAGAGGCAGGTTACACGGCAGGGCCGGGCTGGGGCAGACTGCAGCTGGCTTTGTCTGGCTGTCAGTCGCCTGTGCTCGTGTTCCTGGCCAACGCCTCGCTCGGAGAGTGGGCTGCCGTGTCTTGAGACCACCGTCGTCCGTGGGATAACTGGCTCCCAGTGACATCTGTTTCCTGGGCCCCACGTGCATCCTTCTCGGCAAGTGTGGGGGGTCCCAGAGAGCACGGGTGGGAGATCGGGATTCGGACCCCAGTCCGCCCTCCACCCACTGCCCTTGCGTGACCCTGGACAAATCACCTGAGCGGTCTGCCCCGACCCAGTCACAGTTAGGGGAGTGATCCATCAAGGCACTCGCTCTGAAGCCCCACACAGTGCCAGGTACGTGAACTTTTGGTTTTGCTACTGTGACCTGGGTCCTCGTCCTGGCTCTGCCGCGTCCTCGCCACACAAACTCGTCCAGGCCACCAACATCTCTGGGCCTCCAGTAGCCTCATCCCCGACATTTAGATCGTAAAACCTTCCTCAAGGGGCCATTATGGACGTAAATGAGATTACACTTGACCATGATAATGTGTGCTGAGCGCTGAGCTTGGTGCCAGGCATGGACTAAGTGCCCAGTAAATGGCAGCTGTTATCATCATCATGAGTTGTAACTCCGAGTAACCACACAGCAAGGAGCAAGAGGGACGAAAGCGGCCCCCTTCTCCGCCTGGGCCTTCCCTGCCCCGACTCCCTCCCAGGCGGAGCCGAGGCACAGAGCTGCAGGCCGCCGTGTGGCACGGCCGTCCTGGGGGGCCACTGGCCCGAGTGTCGTCCCTCAGCCGTTCCCATGGAGCCCAGTGGACCTGCCGCTGGAAGTCTGGGGGGCGTGACAAGCTCAGGCTCCGTCACGTCCGGGAGCCAGGTCGTCAGTCAGGCGCAGGAGCCAGGAGCGAAGGCAGGCTCCGGGAGTCCAGTCCCAGGACATGCTGGGCCAAGCAGGGTGGAGCAGGCCATGGTCAGGGCTAGGGAGCTAGACGAGGGTGGTGGGACTCCGTCCACCATGTAGTCGCCCTCCCCTGGCAGGCTGGCCCAGGCACAGGGCAGGCCCGAGGCGCACAGCAGGCGGGGAGATTGCAGGAGCGGTATGTTCCAGAACCCTCCATAGACTCCTTCTTAGAGGAGTGGCAAGTTCTTCCCCATAATGATTGCTGGGTTTCACGTAACCCTGGAGAGTGGCCTGTGCCCACACAGGCCTCAGGACACCCGAAAGGTCCCCTCGGGTGTTTGTGGGAACAAGTGTGGAGTCCCCACACGGCTCCCAGACCAGGAGCTGGTGGGCCTTCTCCTGTCAGGGGTCCAGCCTTGCAAAGCCCAGGCTTCCTTTGGGTAAATAAGGAAACTCTGCACATTCTCTTGTAACACCGTTTGAAATTTCAAAATAAGATTCTGTGTTGGAAAAAAGTGAGTGTTATCTTGAATCTGCTTTCCCGTTACACGTGTCCTCTCCTCGGGCCCCTGAGGGCCTGCCACCCCCCTCAGAGGAGAGGGACCCCAGATGGAGTGGCAGAAACGCACACCTGAGGGGCTCGCCCCGCCGCTGGGTGGACGTCTGGCCCTTGGCTGAGATAGTGCTGGGTGCGGGAAGCGTCGTCCCTGGCTGTCCCCTCCAGCCCTCTGTCCCTTCTGTGTTTACATGCGTGACTCTCGCCTGCACACCCAGTCCTGCGTCGGTGCCCTTCATTCTTGTCACCCCGAGTGCCCTGTGCATGCGCAGGCCCAGGGGTTGGGACACTTCACATGCAGCATGGACCTAGCACCTGGTGCTTCCTCCACAGGTGCCTGTCCAGTGAATGAGTTTCTCAAGACTGAGTGCCATGGCGCACACAGTCCCGCTTTGATCGTATGTTATTAGGTTGGCTGGTTTTTTAAAACCTGCCTCGCAGCTTCAGATTGAATAACCCTCCTCCCCTCCTTTGCCCAGCTCTTGTTTGAAACTATGGCGCATGCCCCTTGGGCCCCATTGAGAGAGCTCAGACCTTCTTTGTTTCCCTTGTGCTTCGGAAAGGAGGCAAAAACCAGGCACACAGCCTCTGGTCTGAGAGGCGATGCTGAGGATAACCATGGGCAGGAAGAGTTAAGGGGCTGGCGGGCAGCCTGGCGGTCCCATCCTGTCTGATATCCCCCATCAGATCCGCACAGTGGGGCACGAGGGCTGGAATGATCCAAAGCCCATGCAAGGCAGGATTTCTTATTATGCGCTCGTGAATGGTCATAATCAAGAGCTGCTTCTGTTGCCTTTCTAACCCTCCCCTCCACACCAGACACAGTGCTGACTGACTAGTGAGTGGCAGGTGGAGGGAGGAGGTGTTTGGAAGCTCGTCCTGGACTCCGCAGTGCTTCCTTTCCTCTGGAGAGGCGGCTGGGACTGGGGACTCCACAAGCCTGGGGTCTGTGGGTGGTCCCGAGCCGTGTCATCTGAGGGAGGTGGCAGTGCAGCCTGGCAGAGGCCTGGTGACTGGAAGAGGCTTGGCCGTGACTGGGTAATGACACCTGCCAGCGAGGCCGGGGTGGAGGAAGGCTGATGCTTTCCTCGTGGGGCATTAGAGTGGGGAACAGAGAGGCCCTCGTCTTCCTTCTGAAATTCTTCTCTTGTGGCCTCCTGGCTTCTTCCTCAGACCAAGCAGTAGGTGACTGGCACTCAGGCTGTATGTCTCTGGGCCCTGGTGACTCCATATTTGCAGTGGTCAAGGCTAAGGTCAAAGTGCCCTGTGCCCCGCTGGCCCCCAGACTGTGTCCTAATGAATGGAAGGAGGGGTCTGGCTGTGCCCTCTCCCGGTTGGGGCTTGACCCGCTCTGCAGTTCCACAGGAGAGGCCCAGGGAGCCAGCACTGTCTTCATTTGCAGGGTGGGGGAGAGTGACCGCTTGGAAAAGTCCCTTGTCCAGGTGGCTACCAGGGCTCAGACAGGTCCACATCCCACCTCCCTGTGGTCAAGCGACTCAATGTTAAGCCTCAGGTTACCTTATTTATAAAACAGGGACATCTGTGCCCACCTCCTCTGGGGGTTGTGAAGGTGAAGTGAGGTTGTACAAGAATTACCTATTTTGGTGCCTGGTGTAGCTCAGGTGCTTGATAAAGTATAAACTACAATATGTACATTAATATCTAAACTGTGTAAAACCATTTGGCGTGGGACTTGGGTTCCAGATATTGAATAGATGGCCCCAGGGCCGTTTCCAGCCCCTTGGTCCCTGGGGCTGGGGAAGCACCTCCAAGCCCGGGAGACAAGCAGGGCTGAGCCCGGATCAGGGGGTCAGTGACCCAGTGACAACTGGGGTGCGGGGCAGGGCTGACTGCCTGCTTTTAAGCCACAGTCTCCCGAGAAGTTCTGTCTCCTGCCTCTCTGTGCATATATTTCAGCTTCTATAACCCAGGGGTGGCCAGTCCCCTGGCCGAGGACCAGTACCCATCTGTGGCCTGTGAGGAACCGGCCGAGCCCGGCAGGAGCTGAGCGTGAATGCCATTCCCTTGAGTCATCCTGAAACCAGTCCCTCCCCCACCCCAGTCCCTGGGACAATTGCCGAAAAGGTGGAGGACCGCTGCTTTAATCCACCCTGACACACAAAAATCCAGATCTGGTCAAAAAATGCAGTTGGGGGCGAGTGATTTCCCAAAACATTTAGCATTAAGCTTCCTTTAAATAGGAATTCTGCTTATCCATTTAAAATAGGCTTTGCCTCAGCACAGTGTGATCTACATTTCAGCCGCTATCTCTCTGCGCATATATCGACTTCTAAATAGCTTCAGGCACATGCACAAATTTATGTGCTAGAAAATTACACTGTGCGTGCTGTTTATAACGTGCTTTTCCCCCCATTTAGTTTATTGTGAACACTGCTCCATTTCAGTACCTGTGCTGCTTCGTTGTGGTTGTCTTCACGTTTCTGTCCCTACCGTCGTTTTTATTGCTGCGGAGCTTTCCCTAAAACACAGCTGGGCTTTTCCTTGTGGGAGACTTGACTTCCAGCAGCGAGAACCCTGTGTGTGATGGTGGGCGCGCGTGTGGGGGCCCGTCTTCACGTTGCTCCCGCGTGTGCCGCCATCCTCTGCTTGTGGCCCCTGCTGCCCTGCTTTTGGGGGCTGGGGAACCGGCCGCACCGTGGGCCCCGTTTGCAGCAGGGTTCCCGGAGGAGACCGTCTCACTGTCCCTGCCGGCGTGTCCGACCCCTGGGGAAGGCCTTTCCAAGTGAGCCTTGCACGTTCTCCTCCGTTCAGCGGGACGCTCGTCCAGGACAGAGGCTGTGCCTCATTCATCCTTGTCACCCCTGGAACAGTGCCTGGCATCCTGTGTCGACTAAACGTTTGTTGAACTGACGCACCAAATAGTTTCAAATTAACTGTCTTCAATAGTCGTCTCTGCAGCACGTTTTCCTGCCTCCTTGTACAGAACAACAGGGCACAGTTTCATCTTTGCTCGGTTGACTGCGCATCACGAACGGCGCTGTCTGGGTGATAGATGGCTGTGCCGCGGAGCCCTCCGGGCCTGTCGAGGGGCACGTGGCTGTCTCCCGGTGACTGAGTGTTCTCTGAGCACTGTTCCTGAGAGGCCCTGGTGTCTGCGTCCCGAGCAGTTTTGCGCCCAGCCCTGCACTGGCACTAACCCCTCTGTCTTCTGATCGGAGTCCATTCGGAAAGCCTGCTGTGGAGCTGGGGGCTCTCGGTGAGGATGGGAAGGCCCGGCCTGGGAGCAGGGGCCTGAGCTCTGCCGCCCCTCGCAGAGAAAGGACACTTGCGCTTCCTGCTCCTTGGCTGCAGTGTGAGAAGGTGAAGGTGTTGATGGCAATGGAGGTGCTCCAGGAAGGCCAGGGGTACCCCAAGCGGCCAGGATTAGGAGGACGTCAAGGAGGGCACCCAATCAGAGTCTGCACACACGGGCAGCCTGCAGAGTGCTCCCCAGGGTGGCGGGGCAGCAAGGAGGAGTCACGTGGGGTGCGACCCTTCACAGAGTACACTCAGGGTCCTTCTCCTGCTGGTGGGTCCAGCCTGAGAGCGAGGCCTGCCCGGCCAGCGGCCCCGCCACCGCTGGACCCTCTCCCTGGATAGCGGGCTCCCCGTCCCCCTGCCCCGTGCGGTCCGAGGAGAGTTTCGTGTCTTGCTGTGTCTCATCTCCCCAGTAACCGGCACATTCCAGGAGGGATCACATCGTGCGTTCTCATTGTCACACTAGAAGTAGCTCCTGAGGCCCTGGCTGGTGTAGCTCAGTGGATTGAGCACAGGTCTGCGAACCAGAGGATCGCAGTTCGATTCCCAGTCAGGGTACATGCCTGGGTTGCAGGCCAGTTGCCAGCAGGGGACTCATGAATGGCAACCATACATTGATGTTTCTTTCCCTCTCTCCTTCCCCTCTAAAGATAAATAAATTTAAAAAAAAAAGAAATATACTTCCCTAAAAAAATAAGTAAAAATAAAAGTAGCTCCTGTTTGTTCATTCATTTATTCTACAAATATTCATTGTGCCAGGCACTGGAACTAGAAAGGTGAACAGAACAGACATGACCTCTGCCCTCAGGGAGCCGGCAGCCTGGTGGGGGAAGTGAAGGCCGTCATGGGCCACGTGAATAAGGGTGAAATTCCTGACAGGTGAGGACAAGAGGCAAGAGCCAAGTACAGAAGCCTCAACCAGATGAGCAGTCAGGGAAGGCTTCCTTGCAGAAGGGGTGCTTTTGCTGAGATCTGAACGACGTATAGGTTAATAAAGAGAGGATGTGACCACACGTGCATGCCAGACAGAGGGAGCAGTGTTTGCCAACGTCCTGTAGCAGGAAAAGCTCAGTGAGGGCGGGGACTGAAGGCAGCGGGTGGGGCTCGCCCAGTGGGGCCGGGAGGGAGCGGGGCCTGGCCAGGAGGCAGGGTCTGGCCTGAGCAGGCGTCGCACACCACAGGAAAGGAGCTGTCTTCATCCAGAGAGCAACAAGAAGTCTCTGGAAGCTTTTAGGCTGGCAGGAGGAATAACAAGGTTATATTTGCATCTTGAAAACATCACTCTGGAGGCCCCGTATGGGGTACCTACGGGAGACGGGCCAACGTGGGGGCGAGGAGACCCGCCGGGAGGCCTGGGGGAGAGGACTGTGGCCGTTGCCTGCTCTCTACCCTGTGCTGAGCCGAGCACATCCGTGCATCGTCTCCTCCATCCTCTCTGCTGCGCTCGGTAGCCTGCGACCACGGTTTTACAGATGAGAGTCAGAGAAGGTCAGCACCAAGTTCAAGGCTGCGTCCCGTGCTGTCCAGCCCCAAAGCCTGGGTCCTGTGGGCTGTTCCCTCAGCCACCCCCTCCTCATTTGTGCTCTAGTCTGGGCGTACATTTGCAAAAGGGGTACATGGAGTGTCTGAGACAGGACGGAGGAGCTCGCACGTGCCGACTGCAGGCCCGGGCTTTTGTCACTCTGCTGAGTCAGGTCCGGAAGCTGGACTTGGTTTGTTTAATCCTCAGACACAGTTTCAGGCTGTGGGACACACAGGCAGCCCCTCCAGGGAAGCCAGTGCCCACTCGCCCAGGGCAGTTCTGCTCAATGCCAGCCCGTCCCACGCAGGAAAGCAAGTGACGGCCCTAGGCCCCAGGGCCGGCCTTGACAGGGCTGCTCAGTGTCCCTTTAAAGTTGCAGCTGGCTCACACTCTCTCTCACTGGCTTTTTAAAATACTACCTGCTTAATTTTCTTTTTTTGGAACCTGGGAATAAAGACCAAGCCCCTAGGGGAAACGGCTCATTAGTCTCATTGATTCGAGATTCAGCGGAGTAGCAATTATGTATTACTTGAACTGGAGCATGTTATCATTTTGCTGGCCTGGATTCCCCAGCCAGAGACGCTGCACGGCTGAGGGGCGGTGGGATCTGGCCGTGGGCTCCGCCGCTGAAGCCCGGCAGCCTGCAAACAGGGCTGTGCGTGGGCGAGGGGGGAGTCCCTCGTCAGGCTACCCTGGCCCTCACAGCACCCCACAGGGCAAAGGCAGGAAGGGACATTTGGGACATGCCACACATACCTCCACCCCAACATGGGAGCTGACCGTCAGCCTTCGACACACCCAGCCTCTGGGGGCAGCTGGCCCACACCACTTCTGTCCCCGGTCAGGCAGTGCCGTGGCCTGTGGGTAGAAGACAGGATGCAGCTCTGGGCACTCTCTCCTGGTCTCTGTCCCTGCCCCCAGCAGCACAGCTGTGTGGTCAGTCAGACAATGTTTATCGAGGGCATGTGCACACCCGTCCTTCAAACCCTGCTTACCTCTCACTCCTGCATGCAGCCGGGCGGCCCCTCGGCCTTGGCAGGCTGACCTGGGACTGAGCGTCGGGTGCTTCACTGGGAGCACACGAGGCCCGGGCCCTGCAGGTGATAGTTACCGGAATCCGTGACCTGAAGCTGGGCAGGAGTCAGATGGGGAGGGGTGGGCTGAGGTGGGGTGGAGACCAAAGCCACCCCAGCACACAGGTCTGAAGGAAAGTGAGGCCTTGTGGGGGAGCAGCAGGAGCGGCCGTGAAGGGCGACGGGGGTGCCGAGGCGCCAAGACCGAGGTCTGGGTCCTCTGGCCCAGAGCCAGCTGGCAGGACTTCCTGCGATGATGAAAATGTTCACTTCTGTGCCATTCGACATGCTCACCACCAACCACGTGTGGCTGTTGAGCACCTGAAATCTGGTTAGTGTGACTGTGAAACTAGGTTTTTCGTTGTATTTAATTTTAAATAATTTTAATTTGAGTAGACACATGTAGCTGGTGGCTACCTTATTAGATGGTGCAGGTCTAGAGGAGAATCACGCAAGGTTTTTGAGCAGGGCATGGGTGTGTCACTGATAATAACGAGACTGGCACTTACTCAAAGCTTCTTACGTGCTGGCCTCTCTTCATGTGTATCTCAGTTAGTTCTCAGGACAACTGGGGATCGATATTATCCCGTTTTACCGATGAGAACATCTGAGGCTTGGTGAGGCGTGAGTGGCTTGCCCAAGGCCTGCCTCACTCCGAAGCCTGTGCCCAGGGCACCAAGGCCCAGAGCTGTGTTTCTGGAAATTAAAACTGGTGACAGTGCAGGGCAGCGCAAGGTCGAGGCCCCAGGAGGACTGCGCTCTGAGTGATCCAGGCTTGACACGGGGGAGGATGAGCCCATTTCTAGGGCTCCCCATGTGCAGAAGCAAAAGAAAGGTCACTCTTCCAGTCGGAGGCTATGTCCTCCCCTAATTCCTATGCTGCAGCCCAACTCCAGTGTGATGGTGTTTGGGAGGCGACTAGACTTCATGAGGCCATGAGGGCGTGAGGCTGGGTACCCACGCCGGGGGCGGAGCCCTGGTAAGAACAGGAGGAGACCAGAGCTCTCCCTTCACCCTGTCAGGACGCAGTGAGAAGGGACAAACGTAAAGGGCCCTCACCGAGAACCTGACCGAGCTGGCACCCCGTCAGAGTCCCAGCCTCCAGGACTGGGAGATGGTGTCTGTCAGTGAGGCCCCCTGGTCTACGGGTTTTCATTATAACAGCCCAAGCTCACTAAGACAGGAGCACAAGCCACACCTCCACCGCCCCATCTTTGCTCGATGCATAGGGCAGGGAGGGCAGAGTGGGAGGGAGGCTGTGGGGACGGAGGCTGAAACCCCTCTCCTGTGATGAGCTGCTTGCTGCCCTCCTTCCTGAGGAACAGTGAGGAGGGCGGAGCCAGACTCCCCAGCCCCAGTCTGTGCTCCAGTCCCATCCCAGCAAAGCCTCATCCCAGGTCATTCTGTCCACTCCTCTGCCCATTCATTTTATTTTATTTTTTAAAAGATTTTATTTAGCCCTGGCTGGTGTAGCTACCAGTGGATTGAGTACAGGCCTGCGAACCAAAGGATCTTGGTTCGATTCCCAGTCAGGCCACATGTATGGGTTGCAGGCCAGTTCCTAGCAGGGGATGCACGAAAGGCAACCACACATTGATATTTCTCTCCCTCTCTCCTTCCCCTCCCCTCTAAAGATAAATAAATAAAATGTTTTTTAAAAATATTTTATTATTTATTTTTGGAGAGAGGGGAAGGAGGAAAGAAAGAAAAGGAGAGAAACATTGATGTTTGTGATAAATGTATCGATTGATTGCCTCTCACACGCCCCCTACTGGGGACCTGGCCTACAACCCAAGCATGTGCCCTGACTGAGAATCAAACCGTTGACCTTTCAGTTCACAGACCAGCTCTCAATCCATTGAGCCACACCAGCCAGGGCTGCCCATTCATTTGAGAGCCATCGGCCACACTCCCAGCATGTGAACCGGCTCCTCGGAGACCCGTGGCACCAGCTGGACACCAGGCCGCGGAGGGTGTTATCCGCTCTCCTGAGGTCTGGAAGGAGGGAGCCTCCCAAGTCCCAGTGGCCCCTGACTAGCTGTGGGACCTCAGGCACTCTTTAACTGAGCCTCTCTGAGCCTCAGTTTCCTCATCTGTATAATGGAGATCCTAACCCCCGCCCCCTTCCTCCTTTGTTGCCTGGCACAGACAATTGCTCGGAAAGGGTAGCAACTGGTCTCCGTTCTCTCCTTATTCCCAGCGCCACTGTCTCGCAGGGAGGGGCAGAGCACTCTGTGCTTGCAGGGTGAGCTGTCAGCAAACCCTGTAAGCACACAGAAAACTTCATAGGAAAATCTTACCCCTTGAGGGCCACACCTCTTTTCACACGTGCACCAGTTGCTTATCCCGGGTGTGGGAATTAGCAGAGAAACCAGCCACCTACCTGGTTTCACGTCCTCCTTCCCCTCTCTTTACCCCTGGGAGGCAAGGCCTGTGCGTGCTTCTCGAGGCCCACCTTATGGGCCCCCCTGCCCCAGAGGTAGAAGGGTTTGGGGGTGAGCGTTGTGAGGAGTATCAAGCGGCAGCTCCAGTGGAGAAGAGAGAATCTCCAGACAGGGTCAGGGATGGTGGCTTGGTGGGTGGGGGGTGGTGCCGCACGCCCCTGGAGAGGAGAGGCTGAGCCCCGGGCCGGCGTGGAGGCAGCCGGGACCCTTCCCTTTCTGAGGGACAGCAGCATGGCAGTGAGCACCCCGGACATGGGACCCTCCCAACATGTGCTGCACCTCGGAAGACCCAAGCCAGGACCCTCACGGGAGCTGGGAAGGGGCCCCAACTGTGACGGCGGCGGACTTTCTCGCCAGCACAGGGAGCTGGGGGCTTGGACAAGATGACATTTTGTTTGGAGAGACAGAAGGAAAGGGACGCTTGCCACACCCGAGTTTTGGATGGTGGCGAATGCACACGCCCGAGACTCTATCAGAGCTTGCCTTCAGCCGAGAGCTGGCTCCCACCTGCTGTGCTGGGCTCAGCTGCCCAGTCAGGCAGTGACGACATGCTCTGGGAAGCCAAGTCGGTGACATTTTCCTCTCCATGGAGAGGTGTGCTTCTTGCTCAGTTGGCAGCCTGCAGAAAAGGACAAGCAGTAGATCTGGCCTTCCCTCGGTGGAGGGAGGGGGGGGCAGGAGAGAACCCCCACCTGCAGGGACTGGGCAGCTACCCCGTGGTAGGAAGATGGATTAGCCCCGAGTGACAGTCCTCGGAGGAGCACCTGCTGTCACCAAGTCAGACGCCCCCCCCAGCCGGGAGCAGGTCTCAGCCCTGCCCAGTCCCCCTACCTTCTGGCGCATGTCATCTGGCCTTTCCCAGCACTGTGTGCTGCTGGGCATTTGGGGGAAACAAGTACCTACTTAGAAGTTATGAGCTTAAGCAGCACTACAGAAGGAAGAACACTGCAGACACTGGGTTCTGGCTGCTTAGGGGTCCAGAGCAATGATATGATGGCTTGAGAGTCACACCTAAGGTGAACTCGGTGGGTGAACTTGGCAAATTCTCAACCCCAGATTTCCCACCAGTAAAGTGGGCCTAAAGCTTATGTAGTAGGATTCGCGGGATCATTTACTGAGAGGACTTGGCATGAAGCGAGACCTCAAGCTGGCACTGGTATTTCTCACCACGTCATCTCACCTGGTCAGGCACATGCATGGTGAGGTTTTCGCGTGTTTGTACACAGTTGTATGTTTGCTTTGTGGAATAACATCACCCCTGCCCACAGTGCCAGGAGCGGACACGCTCTGCTGCGTACAGGGCACGTCGTGTTCTGCTGTGCGTGCTCCGATCTTCCGCTGGGACGCGCGTTTGGGCGCTTTCCAGTTCTCTGCTGCTGAACAAGAGACAGCTGCGAAGATCAGCAAGCTTGTTTGTGCTGGGCCCCTGCAGGACGAAATCGCGGGGGCGAACCTGTACCGCGGCCATCCGTGGGTGGGCACGTGCATTGTGCCCCAAAGCCGCCCATGGGCTTCAGATGACCCATGTACGCCCTTTGGGTTGTCTACCCTTTGGCCTGAAGCAAAAGCCGTCTCCTTCGGAATACGGCACAGGGTTCCTTGGTTACAGTTTTCCAGCCCCTCAGCTGAGGAGGAAGCAGCTGGTGTTCACCTTCCTGTGTCCTCTCTCTTGTAGAAAGTCTGCACCAAATGTGGGATCGAGGCCTGCCCTGGCCAGAAGCGGCCCCTGTGGCTGTGTAAGATCTGCAGTGAGCAGAGAGAGGTAGGGTGCCCAGGGCAACCTGGCGGGGGGCCCTGGGGCTGGGTCTGAGCCCACCCCATTTGGGGAAGTTCATGGTTGGGCATGGGGAGGGACTCCTCTGGAGGTCAAGGAGGACCTCTCCGGGTGACCGGGGAGAAGAGTGGGAGGGGTCAGCTGCTGGCTTGCTCCTTTTCAGGGTGCAGGGGTGGCAGTGGGCCCTGGGTCTGCTGTGCCTGGGGTCTGGCTTCAGTGGGAAGCCCTTCCCTCTGAGTGGAGGTCATGTGGCATCGGGAGTGGCATCTGTTATCACAGCAGCAGTAATGGCCACCCCAGATCGAACGTTTATTATGAGCCTGGCACTGCGCTCAGTTATTTACATGTATGAATTCATTTCATCCTTTCACAGCCCCTGTGTGGCTGCTATTATTATCCCTTCCTACTGACGGGAAATGGAGACTCGTGGGCACCAAGCTGGTTGGTGTGGGAGCTGGAAATAAATGCAGCCTCTTTAGGGGAAGAAATGGAGGCTCAGCGAGGCAGTAACTGGTGGGGGGCTCGAACCTGCATCTCCTAACCCGAACCCAGGGCTTCCCTCACTGCACCAGCGTCGGCAGTGGGGCCGAACCAGAGCAGGACGTTGGCAGGCCGCTTCTGGGGACAGTCATAACGCAGGGATGGGGGGCCAGAGCGAGCCCAGCAGAGGGAACATGCCCCTGGTTTTCCAGATGTGAATTTTTTCTTTATTATCTTGCTTAGCACTTGGTTTGCGCTTTTCATCTGAGGGTCCAGAAAACACCTTCAGTGATGGGACCTTCTCAGCCAACGTGGCTGCCCTGCCCTCCCCTGTCCCCACGTCTGAGAACCCAGGTGGACACCTCGTGGGGCCTCTCAATCCATCCTCCGTGGCTTCCAACCACGCCTGTTCGTTTCTTTGTCTTTCTGGGCTGCTTTCCGGGTAAATGGTTCCGTGCGGTCTTCCAGTTCACTAGGTCTCTGGGACTACCTCCCAACTGTTGGTAGTGTTGATCACCTTTCTTAGCATTGGCTCTTCTCAGGTGTTTTTGGATTTGGGTCTGCATGGTCATCTTGAATAGGATCAGCTTCTCCCCCTTTCTGTCCTTGCTCCTCACCTCCACCCAGGCCCACCTGGTTCCCCCCAACACAGACCCAGCCAGGTGTCTCTGGGTAGAGCAGAGCCTCATGGCTGTGGTGATTATTCCCAGAGCCCTGGCCACAAGCTGCTTCTAGCCCCACATTCACACTCTCAGGTAAGCTCCAGTGTGGGGGTGCAGGTGGGGAATCTGGGCACTTATCAGCCTCTTCTCCCAGGTAGGAGACCTCTTCATCAGCCCCCATTTTCAGTGACTCTGGCCCTGGTCCCCCACCTCCCCGGGGACACTTTCAGCCCCTGCGCCCTGGACCAGCAAGCCCCCAGGTGCCTCCACCTGCTTCAGAACCCAGAGCTTCGCAGGCTGCACCTTCGAAGCTCCCGAAAAGAGTAAATATTTGGAGTTTCTCGCTACTGAGACACACGTCCTGTTTTTAAACACAGACAGATTTGCCTGTCGTGTTCAGACAGTTTCTTCTGTGTGTCTGTAGAACAGGAAAGCTTCTCAACACGTGAACTCAACGTTCCGTCTGGCCGGGAGGTCCCTGATTGCTCGCCCTGAAGTGGAGCTGCCAATCTCTGTTTCTTAGAGAAGCTGTAAGAATTCGGGAAGGTTGTGAAATGTGCAAAGTACCCATATGTCCTCACATAGTCACACTGTCAATGTTAGGGGCCTCCCTCTGTCCCCCAGCCAGAAGTGCCCCCTTTAAACTCAAGGTCTGGGTCCCGGTCTTCCGGGGGTCCCATTGAAGGTGCAGATATTGACGGGAGAGGAGATTTCTTCAGACAGTGTCTTGTGGGAGACGCCTTAGCAGGATGAAGTCACAGCTGAACTGTCGTGGACAGAGATGGAGGTGCTGTCACGAAAAGAAGGTGGACTGAGGAAAGAAGAATGTGGTGGGCGACCAACCCAGTGGGGGGCTGCAGAGGCAGCGGTCCCTGTCCACCCCCACCACGAGCTACCCTCGCATCCTTGACGGTCCTGAGATGCCAGTTGCAGGGGCCACCACCAGCCTGTCCCAACCTCCGGAGCGCTGCTGTGCCCAGAAAAACCCGAACTAGCTGAGGATGAAATTTCTTCTCTTTCCTAAGGCAAAAAAGATTAGGCTGTGCGTGTTGCTAGCAGTTTGTCCTTGCATTTCTACAGTCCAGTTAACTTAGCAAGATGAAGGATGGTACATTCCATCTCTGCAGGACCTGGCCAGCTGCGGACGTTCAGTGGGCGTGAATGGGCCGTAAAAGTGTGCGTGCCTACGAGGCTGGGCACCTGTGCGAGCCGCACCCAGGTGCCGCCTTTTCCCGCCTGCTGTTGGGGTGGGAGAGTGACAAGGTAATTGGTTTCCTAATGTCTTTTTTTCCTTAGAAAGATATCTAATCACAGCAGAGAAATAGCTAAATATAAAGAGCATTTAAAATGTCATTTTAAGTGCCGAACAGATAGCTGGTCTGAATCTGTGATAAAAATGAGGAGTTCCACCCTGGCTGGTGTGGCGCAGTAGATGGAGCGCCGGCCTGTGAACCAAAAGGTCGCGACCCTTCGATTCCCAGTCAGGGCACCTGCCTGGGTTGCCAACCAGCTCCCCAGTTGGGGGCATGTGAGGGGTAACTGGTTGATGTTTTTCTCTTTCATCAGATGTTTTTCTTTCTCTCTTTCTCCCTCTCTTCCCCTCTCTCTAAAAATAAATAAAATCTTAAAAAATGAGGAGTTCCGTCCCGCCATAGAAGGCGCATCCCAGTGGAAGAACAAGTTTTCTGGTATAGGCTGGCATAATGCTCTGCCCGAAAACTCTTATCTTTCTTTCGGATGTTTCACTTCCATAATCTCCAGCTTTTAAATGTTTTTTTTTTTAATTCTGGAGTGAGATGAATGCTGGTTCAACGTCCCTGGGGCTGTCAGGTTGGCTTCGCTGCCCGCTTTGTGCACAGCAGCGGGGCAGCGGTGTGTGCATCAGCCCTCTGCGCTCCGGGGGTTAACGGCCCGGTGCAGGTGTTCATGCGGGTGCAGCACATGTTTCCTGGGCGTCTTCCATGGGCGGGTGAAGTAGCTCTTCCGGTGGGAGGGAGACCACAAGCACAGTTAAGTAAGTGCTGCTGTGTCTCAGGTTGTGATTAAGTGCTTGGGATGAAGGCAGGAAAGGGTGCTGGGAACAATGGGGGTACCTGTTACTTTATATGGGGGGTCAGGGAAGGGTTTCTAGATAAAATGACATTTGAGCAGAGCTAGAAGCATATTGTGTAGCTGTAGGGATGGGAGGCATTTTCAATGGAGGGCATAGTGAGTGCAAAGGCCCTGAGGCAGGTGTGTGCTTAGTAGTTTTGAGGAACAGCAAGGAGACCAGTGTGGCTGGCTTTAGTTGGGGTAGGGACAGGAGGTTGGAGATGTAGCAGGGGGTCAGATCACGCTGGGCCTCGTCGACCATTGTAAGGACTCCGGCTTTTACTCTGAGGGAAGCGGGGAGCCTTTGAGCGTCAAAGTGGGGGAGACACATGACCTTCGCTCTCCCCCTCGTTTTAAAGGCTACTCTGGCTGCTGCGCTGGGAATAAAATGTGGACTATAATGTCAGTGTCAGTATTATGATATTTTATCTTTCTTATTTAATATTGCTCCAGATATTTAAGTCCTTGACTATTGTTTTCTTAGGAGTTTTCATTATAAAAAGTATTAGATACGTTTTGCCATTTTCTGATTATAAAGTTAATATGGATTGTTGACATTTATAATGTGTAAAGTAATACACACCCAAAATATCCATAATCTTACCATGTAATCACTGTTAACATTTTGGCATATTTACTTCCGATCTTCTGTTTTTTTTCTTTATATTGTTGAACCCATGTTTTACAATTAACGTATCATAACTAGTTCTCAGTGTGATCAATAACTCCTTGTAAACATTCTGTCGTACGGATATTCTGCTAATTTAAGACATCTATTTCCTTTTGCCCCTCTTACTAATAACTGCACTACCTATCCATACAAATAGTTCTTGACCACGTTTTAGATTACATCAGAACGGATTTTTAGAAGGGAAAAATAAACATCAGTGTCTATATTCCTTCTTTTCTTATAGACACTTGAGTGATTACTATGGATTTATCTCGTAATAGGCTGGTATGTGATTTTAATTTTTTTAAATAAGATGCCCTCGCTGGTGTAGCATGAATGGATCATGGGCTGCAAATCAAAGGGTCGCCAGTTCAATTCCCAGTCGGGGCACGTGCCTGGGCTGCAGGCCAGGCCCCCATTGGCAGCCCTGTGAGATGCAACCACACACTGATGTTTCTCTCCCTCTCTTTCTTCCTCCCTTCCCCTCTCTCTAAAAATAAATAAATTTTAAAAATAAATTAAAAAAAAACAATAAGAGCACATTGATGTGTGTTTTCTTAGTTTTTGCTATGTGATAATAACTGTTGCCTTTACACAAAGAAGACAACTCAATTGATAATACAGTTGGCCATAGTCTCCCCCACTCGGACTCCTGTGGATTTGCCCGTCTTGTCCACCAGCCACACGGGAAAGGGCCGCCGCGGGGGAGAGGCAGCAGGTGGAGAATCGGCGCCCAGGGAACTAGAGATGATAGTGAAACCGTGAAAGAGATGTAAACAAGGTTCCAAAATGAATTAAAAGGGAGAAGAGAAGGAATAGAAACCAAATTCAACAAACAGGACCTTTGAAAAAAGAATGAGCACATTTGAAAAAGCAACAAATGAACCATTCTCATTTCTGGAAATGAATGTCATTAATGAACTTTAAAACTCAGTTGTACTGTATCTTGGTAATTTTAGAATAGTAAACCATGTCATTCCCATCAACAGCCACAGCTGTTTCCTTATCATTTGCTGCTTGTGATGGTTGGGGGGGGGTTGTTTGTTTGTTTATGTTTCATCCCTGGGTGGCACTCCCAGCATTGGTCCCAGATATCCTCTGTACCAGTGGTCACAAATGTGCTGATTTTATCACCACACCAAACTACAGTCTTCGCCACTTAGCCGCTTGCCTTTTCTCAGCTTGCTGCTCACGGAAGCATTCGTTTTCCCAGCTGCCCGCCCCACCCCTTCTCCACGCCTCCTGTGGGCAGGTGCAGTCTTTAGTCACGTCCCTGGTTCCCTTGCCGGTACATTAATAAACTCGCAGGTGTGTTCAAGATGTAAAGACACAGAACAGGGAATGAAACTGGGCTCAGCAGCCTGGCCGACTGGCTCATCGGGCAGTCACCCGGAGAACCCCGACCGAGAAGGACCTGGGAACCAGACAGCTGTCCCCAGTTCCGAGGATGCAGCAGAGGCGACCGTTCAGGGAAGCCCGCGATGTCCAAGTTGGGAGAAGGAGAAGACAGGATGAGAGGAGCTGATGCCTAGCGCGGTGTTGTTTTCAAGGCAGGAACAGAGACCTGGGGAGGAGTCGGAGGCTGGGCTTCTGCTCCGATTCCCCTTTGAATAGGCTGGCAGGGGCTGGGGGGCCGTGTGTGTGCAAAAGTAGGTGTGCAGCTGTGAGTACACGGAACATGGTTTCCTCTCGTACCGTTATTTATCCTTGTATGATATCCCATACAAACAGCTGCAAACCTACGTTGCCCCAGTACATATGGAAATTAAAATTTCTGCCTTGCTCTGTCTAGGTCATTTTCATTGATTTTTGCGTAGAACAGACACATGTGGATTTTTGATTCAGGAAAGCTTTTTAATTTTGCGTTTACTTATTACTTTGTTCCTGAACATTCTCATTCTTCTCTCGGGGGTACGTTGGATTTGAAAATGGCGTTTCCACTCTGTCTTCTGTATCCATCATCTTCTACCCAATCAGTTTTTTTCCCTCCACTCTGAAAAGTCGTAAAGCTCCTTTCCCACATCACTGATTCCTTTTTTTTTTTTTTTTTGCCTGACTTTGGCGGATTCCCGTGTTTCGCCTGGAGTGCGTGCATTTATGTCTGGCACATGGGGTGCTGTGAGTGCCACAGACCCAGACCCAGACCCAGGGTTTACCAGAGGCAGCACGCACACCTCTCGCCGCCCCTTCCTTTGCCCAGGATCCTACCTGGGATGCTGTGCTGCACAGGGGGGCACCTGTGACTGTGCCGTGACCTGGTCCCTGGCCTTTAGAACTGGGGTGGACGTGGACGTGGGCAGCCTCCGTTGGTGCTGTTTCCTTGGTTCTTCCTGCCTCTCCCTGCCGCCCCTACTGAGCTGTCCTGCAAGTCACGCGCCTTCCCAGAGGCAGCGCCCCGTTCCAGCTCCTTCCCGCTGCCGCCTGGCCATTTCCTATTGTCCTTGTTTATCCCAAGGATAAAGACAGGGTTAGAGGAGGAAGGACAAACGCCTCTGTGGCACCAGAAACCGACATGCCAGGCTTGCCATGCCAGGAAGGCTGGCCATGAAGGGGCTTGGACCCTGCACCCTGGTCCCTGCCAGGCGGTGAGGGCCCAGGTGGGCAGAGACGCCCTTTCCATCCAGCGCACTTCCCTGTGTCGGGGGCGAGACTGCCTGCCTGTAGGTGGACGTCTGGTCCCTCCTGTGCCAGTGTGTGTGCGCCCTTTCTTTCCACTTTCACAGGGTGTTTGTGCGAAGTTGGGGGTGGGGAGCTGCGTCAGGCTTCTCCAGAAACTCATTTCACTTGCTGTTTAACCTTTAACCCCATTCATTAAAAACAACAAAGTGACTCATTGAAAGTTATACTGTAATCAGTGGAAAAGTTAATTGGAACATGGATTCCCCAGGAGTCTTGAAAGCATCCCCCCAGCCTTTCTAAAAGGTATCTTTGAAGTAAGAAGGCTTCTGGGAGGATGCAGGCGTTCTCTGAGGGGTGCGCTGGAAAGGGGCGAAGGCCAGTTTGTAAGTATCTGAAAGCTGATTAATACAATTAGATCACAGTTCTCTGCTCGGCAGAGGCTCAGCCTCCCCAGGTCCACAGGCTTCCTGACGTCGTCCTCGGCGCCAAGGCCGTCCGCACCAGCGCTCGGGTGCTTCCTGCAGTGCTTTGCATATCAAAGGGGCACAGGAAATGACTGTTGACTGAAAGAGACGTTTGCAAGAAGGAAAGCTGGTTCCTTGTTCAGATCACCTTAGAATCTCTTCCCAGCAGGGCGCTTTTGATTTTCCCGGTAGCCTTATGACAGATGGCCCCGGCTGGGGGCTGGGGTCTCACCGTGCTGTGGCTGGTGGGTCTGCAGTCCTGCCTCCCGGCCCCTCCCTTCTGCTTGTTGATGGACTGTGGGAAGAGTTTGTAAAGTAGGGAAGTGGCTTCATGTGGGGATCTTCAAAACATCTCCAAGCAGCCCAGCCTGGAGCGCGACCAGTGGCCCAGTTAGGGCCCCCGGGGGAGTCCACCTGGGCTCAGGCCTGCAGGAGGCCGGGCGAAGCAGGGGCGCCACCCCTCCCAGCCAGCGCCCGTGGGAAGCAGCCCTGCCGGCCGAGCCCAGCATCCCTGTGGCACCTGCCTCTCTGGCGGGCAGCCTGGGCTCGGTGCAGGCTGCCATCTGCTTCCCCACGCTAGTTTTCTCCTGGTCCTGCTGTTACTTGCAGTTTGGATTTTTGCTGCAAACAGCTTTACCAGAGGGTCCCCTCCCGAGGCCCGCGAGCACAGTCAAGAATGGGGGGCCAGCGCTCGGGTGGGCGGGTGGGTAGCTGCCTGAGCTCTTTGCCATCTGTGTCTAGCTCATTCTGAGTTGCTGTCACGGTGTCCCTAGCAGACCCGGATGGTCACACCTCTTCAGTGTGTTGGTCACCTCCCACACTCCCGGCTCTGCCAGGCAGACCCACTCTCAGAGCAGGCCCCTGGCCTCCCACACACGTGGAAGTAGCTACAGGAAGAGACTCCTGCGGCCGACCAGTCCCCCCTTCCTCCCAAGGGGGGGCAGGGCAGTCTCTCACCCCTCCTGCCCCACGTCTGGGGTGCCTACCTGGGCCTGTGTCCGTGCATTGGAGAAAGAACTTCCTTCCTTTCTGAGATGCTGTCGAGTCCAAGAGGGAACTGCCTTTCTCACTGCTGTGCTCGTCCTCCGACCCAACTGACCCACCCGTGCACACCAGGAGGATCCCGTCTGGCACTGAGTGGTGGACATTCACTGAGTCCCCACTGTGGGCCAGGCAGTGACTGTCTGGCTTCCCTCCTCACCGGAGCCCAGTGGGGTATCACCCCCAGGCCACAGATAGGGAAACTGAGGCTTAGAGAAAGGTCACTTGCCCAAAAACACCAGGTTAATAATTGATGGAGCCAAAGGTGTGTTTACCTCCAAAACACCTTCTAACAACTCTCTTTTCATTCATTCATTCATTCATTCATTCATTCATTCATTCATATATAATAGTTACTGAGCACTTACTACATGCAGGGCACTGTTTTAGGCCCTTGGAAAATTGCAGTGAACAAAGCAGCCAAATGCTGCTGCCTTGAGTTTGCATTCTAGCAGGGGCTGGGGCAGGAGAGAGGGAACAGACAGTGAACATAACCAAACTAATAGATGAGCAAAGATTATAGTACGTTAGGTGCTGAGTGGGAAGAAGAAAGAGTAGAGCAGGGGGAGGGACCAGGCGGGCTGGGTGGAGGCAGGGTGTGGAGGGAGGCTGTGGCGTTCAAGGTGAGCCAGCTGCCACCTCACGCCCGTGAAGGGGGCTCACACATGAAAAGCAGGAAATAACAAGTGCTGGTGAGGACCGAGGGGACCTGGACCCTTGTGTGCCGCTGGCGGGAGCGAGAAGCAGTGCAGCCACGTGGAAGACAGCAAGGCGGTTCCTCGAACAAGGAGTGATGTCACAAGTCTGCTTCTGGGTAAACGCCCCGAAGAACCGAAAACAGGGACCGAAACAGACATTCGCCCACCCCGTTCACTGCAGCATTACTCCCAAAAGGTGGAAGCAACCCAAGCATCCACTGTCGAGTGACTGGACAGACAGAAGTACCATGGATATCAATCATTCCTGTTGTTCAACCTTAAAAAGGGAGGGAACGCTGACGCAGGCTACAAGATGTGGGCGAACTTTGAGGACATTACGCAAAGTGAAATAAGCCCGTCACAGAAAGGCAAATGCCGTACAGTTCCACTTATCCGAGGTCCCTGAGCAGTCACACTCCCGGAGACTGGAGTAGAACGGTGGTCGCCGGGGGCGGGGCTGAGAATGAGGGGTTACCCTTCAATGGGCACAGGGCGGCGGTTTGGGGAGATGAAGGAGGTCACAGTAGCGCATCAGTGTGAACGTAGTGTCCCCGGACCACATAGAAAAAGTGGCTAGAAGGCTAAATTGTGTGTTATGTATATTTTACCACATTAAAAAGGGGGAGGGGCTACTGGCCAGGGTGGCTCTCTGTGAGAAGGTAAGATGCGAGGGGTGGCGGGGAGGCTCTCCAGGGATGGAGCGGCCCAGGGTGGGGTCCTAGGCTCCCCGAGGCAGGCATGGGAGGGGCGGGTTGGTCCCAGGATGCTCGTGGGCCATGGAGAAAAGGGTTGTGGGTCAAGGTGTTCCAATACAAAGACCCCCGGCCCATCAGGAACACGGCCCAGACCTCCGAGTGTGTGGCTGTCTCACCACTGCCCCGCCCCTTGCTCAGCCACCCGGGTGGGTGCTCAGCAGGCTGTGTGACCAACCTTGAGAATAACAAGGTGCGGCCCTGGCTGGTGTGGCTCCGTGGATTGAGCACCGGCCTGTGAACCAGTGGGTCCATGGTTAGATTCCCAGTCAGGGCACATGCCTGGGCTGCGGGCCAGGTCGCCGGTAGGGGCCACACAAGAGGCAAGCACACATTGATGTTTTTCCCTCTCTCTCCTCCCCCACCCCTCTGTCTAAAAATTAAAAAAAAAAAAAAGAAGTGCGGAGCGGCTTCCCTGTCCCTGTAGGTGCGGTGGTGTTACAGCGTCCTGACGCCACAACCCAACTCACCCTCCCCACCCCCCCACTCACGCCCTGTTAGGGCCCCACAGCCTGTTTTACCTGCTCAGATACCCTCTTGTTCGTGCCCCTCGGGAAATGGGCAAAAAGCTAGAGTGCAGACATCTGAATCTGGTTGTTTTCTTGCATTAATCGGAATAAAATGTTGCATCATGAGATCTTCCTGCTCAGGTTTTTAATTATTTTGCAGATGCCCAGTGACATTGGCTGGCACAATTTCGCCCCTCCCCTTAGCCAGCTGTCTTGAAATTGGACACTGGGGAGTACAGTGTGGCTCCATCCTCCAGGAAGTAGTTAAGCTCCTAGGTCACAGGTGGCAAACACAAGGCCCACAGGCCGAACCGACCCTCCACCTAGTTTTATCTGGCCCGGTTACTTTGTTTCTACCCGGCGGCAGTGCCGAGGGTCGCTTAACTGTTAAGGAGCGGTTACATTTATCCGGTCCTAAAATTACATTCAGCCCTTTGAAGGCAACTGCGAGGCTAATGTGGCCCCCAGTGAAAATGAGTTTGACACCCCTGCTCTAGGTGGTACCCAGTCCTGCAAAAACCTACCAATCCCTTCTCCAAAGGAAATAACTGTGGTGACAAGAAATTCCTCCATGAAAAAAGGAAGCAGAAGAGAAATGGTATTGTTTGGGATCATCCCCTGGTACGGAGAGGTCAGGGGCTCTTTGTCCCCATTTTCTAGCCGAACAGAAGCTCTGGGACCTTAAGTGACAAGTCCCCGGTGGCACAGCAGAGCTGAGATTTGACTCTGGGCTGTCATACAGGCTCTTGCCACTAGACCAGATTCTCCCCCCTGCTTTCCACCAAGCCTGTGACCACCCCCTTCAGGAGGGAATAAGCCCTCAGCCTTCCTCTGACAGGCCGGCCTGGAGGCTGGAGAAAGACGGGACAGATGAGTGGAGCTGGTCCCTCAGCCCGGCTCCCTCCCGTTGCCAGAGCAGGTCCTGCCCACTTCTCTCGTCACGACCCTGTGTGTCGTTACATCCCAGACGGGCTAACGTACTCACAGCTGAAGCCCAGCCTGGCCCTGACTGTCATCTAAGTGCATCTCTGAACCTGGCTTTGGCTCCCAGCACCTGGTGGTTGTCCCCTTGACCCGTGAGCTTTGCCTGCCGCTCCCAACCCTGCACTGACTGGAGGGCTGCGCTGTGGTGCCAGCCAGCTCCGCACGCTCCCTGTTTGCAGACCAAGTCAGAGAGGCCCGTTCAGTGGGAGGCCCGGCCGGTTCATCTCCACGCGGCGCCTGTCACCCCCTATGAATGAAACTCCTCCTAGCACCCCACTCCTAGCTGCACCCTAAGGAAATTCTCACATCCTCCCCAGGACGTGTGAGCAAGGGTGCACGTGGCAACAGCTTTTGTAAGAGGAAAAAACTGGAAGCAACCCAAACGCCCTTTCACAGTGGGATGGGCAGGTAAATTGCAGTTATGAAATAACACACGGCCATGAAAGAACTGCAGCTAAATTCATCAAAGGAAGGATTAAAAATACAATGAGCAATTGAAAAGAAAACAAGTCACCAAAGAATACACAATGATTCAAACATACGATGTTCGAAAACAGGTAATAATAAATATTTTATTTAGAAATGCACAGACACGTGGACTTTTAAAATAGAAAGAAAAGCACGAAGTTGCCGTACACAAGAGGGTGGGCTTCCTCTCAGATTTGGTAATATTCCATTTCTTGATGCGTTCACAGGTGTTTGCTTGAATTTGGTTCTTTGAAATGTACTTCATTTTCACACACTTCCGTGTGCTCGCTGGATTTCACAGGCACATACCCAAAAGATGACAGGAGACCACTGAAATCAGGCCCCCAAAAGCTTGAATCAGCGAAATGGAGAAAAACCTTTAAAATCCCCCGGAAGGGAGCAGGGAGCAATAAAGGAGCCCATGATGAAGGTGGAAGAGACAGAGGCAGTGAAATCTCAGCATTACAGGTTTTCCCCAAAGAGGAGCAGGACCCGTTGGAAATGGAGCAATAATCAAATCCAGAACCAAAGAAAGCATCTCTGATTCAAGACTGTCCCTGGCCCGGCCCGCTAGCCCAGCCGGGGTCAGCCCAGAAATGGGTTCACGTTGGCTTTGGAATATGTTTCTGAGACTGTGTTTAAACATAGGATGTTTGTTGTTCCGGGAATTGAATCAAAATCACAAAGCTCTTCTGAAAAGACCTGGCTGGGCACAATCGGCCTGTCCAATTCTCTGATCCAGCGCTATTCATTTCCTGCGCGAGGCCCACTCCATCTGGGAACAGAGGCCGGCCTCGCAGCCAAACACGGCGGTAACACGTTCGCCCTCTCTCAGATGTGTTGGAACAGGGAAGAGCGTTAATATTTGGGATTCAAAGGGATTTCATGCTGCATGCAAATGAAGAGTGAGAGGAGGCATACAGGCAACATCAACAAAGCAAGTAAATTAAGACCAGTAGTGAGAGCATCCTTAGCCTGCATGGATTTGTGGCTCATGCAAGACCACTCTGAACAAAGGGAGAACCAGGAGGGATCAAAGGCTCGTTGGTAATGCAAGGAGGTGGGGGGGGGGGCGACACTCAGGACACAGACCCTGAGCTCAAACAGTGAGAAGGGGGTGAGGCCAGCGATGGAGGCTGGAGGCGGGCCTGCCCCTCTTGCCCGCCCTAGAGGTTCTCCCGGGCCCAGGGCACGCAGCCCCGCGGCCATGGAGAGACATCATTGACTGTCACCTCCCTCCGAAGATGGCAAAGGCTGCTCAGTGGTAATTGTGCAGAAGTGTCGCAGGATCCAGCTCGTCCACAGGGGTTAACGGAAGCCAAAGCACTCCCTATGGTTCTAAAACAATCCAGCTGAAGTGTTTAAATTATTGGCCAAGAAAACAGCACCCGCAGAGTATTTTTCTCCTCCCTGCGTTTTTTCCTTTCCACTGTGATGGCAATTGCCAGCCTGCCAGGCTGACCTGCTTGCTTGAAAACCCACTTGAAATGCAGAGAAAATTTGCTCAGGCCCTGGCGTGGGCTCATTGCTCTCGGGCTGAGCACGGAGCTGCCCGGGGGTTGGAAGAAGGGGCCCTGTGCACCCTGCCTTTGCTGGGCCTTCATTTCCTGCCCGTCCCCTGGCTGGGACACACACACCTGAGGTTTTAAAGTGATGTCCATCAAAGTGCAAACACACAAGTGCTCCTGGGAGGGGTCTCACTTTGATTTCCATGACCACGTGGGTTCTGAGGTAGCACTTGAGAAGGGGTTAGTGCAGAGTCACAACCTGACGATGGGGTGGAGGGGAGCCCTGCCCTGCACCAGTGCCCGGTGCTTCTCACAGCCCTCAGAGGCGGGCTAGGGATTGTTTGCTGGCGCCGGGCACCGCAGACTGGGAACCCACCCCTGAACAGAGTAGCCTGGAGAGCAGAGCTCTTATGTGGCAGAGGAGAACAGAGCCACGGACGTCAGCCCTTTGTGGATTCATGCCACGGGGCCACCCATCTACCAGAACACTCGATCTTTCTCTAGCCCAGTCTTGACGCAGGATGGGGCTGAGTAAATGTCGTTTGAATGAATGAATACCTTTTCACTAACTCCCTATTCAGAAGTCCTTGGTGAGCTTCATCTTTCTGAAGGAGGGGAAGCAAGCTATGAGAGAAGCTGGCTGCTCTGAACTCAATTCCCCCAGAAGAAAAAAAGACAAGAACGAGGGAAAAAAATAGAACAAAATAGCAGGGTAGGGAGAGGCAGGGAAGAAGGGAAAGAAAAAGAAACACAGTAGAAAATCAAGTATTTCAAGTATGATAAATGTTTTTTCTAGTTTTATAATTTAAAATTTTTGAAACCAGTATTTGTCTATCACGTGGTAATAGATACTGTTTCTGCCCAGCCCCTTGCCTTTAAGAATGAGGAACCCAGCCCTGGCTGGGGTGACTCAATGGATTGAGTGCCAGCCTGTGAACCAAAGGGTCATTGGTTTGATTCCCAGTCAGGGCACATGCCTGGGTTGCAGGCCAGGTTCCCAGTAGTGGGTGCATGAGAGGCAACCACACACTGATATTTCTCTTCCTCTCTTTCTCCTTCCCTTCCCCTCTCTCTAAAAATAAATGAAATCTTAAAAGAAAAAAAAAAAGAATGAGGAACCCAGTGCTTTTTTTTTCCCCAGCCACTTCTTACTTTTCCTTGAGACACTCTGGAATTTGGGGTCAGATTATTATTATTAACTGATTATTTTATATCTTTTTTTAAGCATCACTTCTTTCACATTTTTACTACTTTGTAGTTGTATTTATATTAGCTATTTAGACTGCATTCTGTCTTTAATGCAGTTCATTGCTCACCTAATTTTCTGGTACGATGAGTCCCCCATTCTGGAGCTTTTTATTTTAATTCATCTGTTGGTCAACTCAACTATACTTTGGAGCAACTTTTTAGGAAGACCAGGTGCACCCTGTTTTCTGCTGTTGCCAGTCCCCGGGCCCTTCCTGGGATAAGAATCCCAGCCGTGTTGCGGACTGCAGGGCAGGTGGAGGTGCCCTCCTAGGCAAGTGGGGGGCAGGTCCTTCCTGGGCTACCTTTCGACGTGTTCCTGCCCCACCGGACGAATATGCAGTCACATCCCTGCCCCAGCCATGCACACTGTGAGATTCCGAGTCTCCATCCGAGCTGAGTAGGGCAGCAGGTAACCAGCTCCCTGTCAGAACTGTAAGGTAGGATGGCCCCAAGCTGGTTTGAGCAGCAGACAGTATTTCTGAGGCAGAATTGTACTAAAATCGGATGTGTTTGTTGCCTTAGCACATCTTGCATCTCCTTCCTCTCCGCTTGTTGTCCTTGGCCGTAATCATGGCTTCTCACACTCAGCTTGTCACCACGGAAACCTGGTCAGACTGTGCCGCCCCCAGTCTGAGAGCAGCAGCCCCTGCGACAAACAGACCAGCAGCACGGCAGGAGGGCCCCTTCCCGCTTTTCCAGGGACCCAGCTCTGCCGGGCTTACTGCTGGGAAGCCCTGGCCCCCTTTGAAAACTGTCCAGCTCCCCCCCCCCCCCCATTGTCAAAACTCCGACCCTGGGGGCTGGGTGAGTACAGTGACATCCGAGGGGGCCTGTTTTCCTTTGGGTCAGAAGTTTCAGTGGTGTGGACTCGTGCTGTGTTCTCGAACTCACCGTAATTTGACTAGGTCTTTTCCTATCTTGTTCCACTACAGAAAGAAATTTTAACTACTGATTTCTTTTCCTTTCCTGAGCTATCAGCTAGGAACGGGAAAAGGAGCCATATACTAATCCCGACAAGCTGGATGGGCAGGAGGGGCCCCTGCATCGCAGGCCTTACAGGCTGGGTAACTGAGAGTAACCACACAGGATGGTCTGATCACAGGTTCCAACTGGGCAGGTCGTAGCGGGTGGTCACATCCTAGGCCTGCAGCTTCTTAGCAAAGGGCAGTCTTTTTTCAAAAAAATTGTTTAAATTTATTTTTAGACAGAGGGGAAGGGAGGTCAGAAAGAGAGGGAGAGAAACATCAATGTATGGTTGCCTCTCGCACGCCCCCTACTGGAGACCTGGCCTGCAACCCAGGCATGTGCCCTGACTGGGAATCAAACCAGTGACCCTTTGGTTTGCAGGCTGGTGCTCAGTCCACTGAGCCACACCAGCCAGGGCCAAGCATACGTCAGTCTTTACCTTATGTGAGCCCTGCCAGTTGTTCTTAGGCATCTAGGATAACATTCCTTTGAAATGTCAGGGTACCCTCATCACACCACAGCTGGAGACCCCAGAGCCCCTCATTGTTTATTTGTTCCCCCGAATATGAGCTCTATGCACTGTAAATGTTCATTATTAGTGACCCTGCGCCCACCAGCGTGAACTCGTTTCTCCATTTTGCTTTTTCTCCGTCCCCAGAGATTTCCCTGCTTTGCTTTCTGCCGGCTCCTTAATCTACCACCAATGGACTTCAGGTACTTTCCTTATGTTTCTCCTTTGGTGAATGGGAACCAAAGGGACAAATATTGAATCTAAAAAAACACAGAACACTTTGTCTCCAGGTCAGTTCTAAGAGCTGACTACCAATAAATAGCATTTAAGTTCGCAAAGCTGGACGTGCCTCCGAGTGAGGGTTAGGGGACAGGCCCGGAGCCGCTGCCTGGGCTCCATCCAGAGCTCTGTGCTAGCCCGAGCGCCACGAGTTTCCCCTGCATCCACTTTCCTCCCCTGAAAAATGGAGCCGATGGTGGTGCCTGTCTCAGGGTTGTGTGAGAGTTAAATAAGGTATATATAACATTTTTGAAACGGTGCTTGATGCGTGCAAGTGCTCAATACTTATTAGGGATTAATTTTTTTATTATTTTGTAAACATCAAACACCTCAAGGTCAAATGATATGCGAGGATTGCATTTTACTAACTTCCTTGACCCCTGGACCATGCAAAGGAAAGTGTCCCTCGCATCATGATCACGTGGAACCCTTTTTAACTCCTTGTTTCATAGAGCCAGGTCGTGTTTCAGTTTACCCAGGAACGGGGCCATGACTTCCTGGTATGGTTTGTAGTTTTCCTTGGAGCATTTTATTGCCCTTTTTCCTCATTGACCAAAGAGTAATGAAACCATACGTCCTTCTACACAGCTTCTTCATCTAGCCTTCCGTTGTGCAGAGCCTTCCCTTTTCCAGTCCGTCAGACCCTCTCCCGGCTGTAGCCTAACGCTAATTCCTAACAGCTACTTTCATGGGATTTCCCTTCAATTCGCCCCCTGAGCTGGAGACACTGTCTCTGGGAGCCTCTGTCTTCCTCTTTCTTGTTTTCCACCTGGGTTTTGCTGGAGCTCATCCTTAAGTAATTTCTTAAGAAGGGAATGTGCAAGGGAAACTTGGAGGTGTGCAAGTCTAAATGTCTCTACTCTGCCCTCGTGTGTGATTGATAGTTTGACTGATAGATTCTAGGTGCAGAGTTGTTTAGCATCCAAGTGTTGCCAATGAGAAGTCTGATGCTGTTCTGGGTTTCTTTGGAGGACACCTGCTTTTTCTTTCTGGATGCTTCTGGGATCTTTTTATATTTATAACTAACTTTATGAATATATGTCTATCGCTTTTTACTTTTTGTTTTTCCTGCCTTATATTTTATATAAACCTGAAGACTGAAGACTCATGTCCTCCTTCAGCTCCGGGAATTGTTTGTGTATTGCTTTCTCTTTCTGGGAAGCCTGTTACTAGGAGTTTGCTCCCCAGGTCGGGCATTTGTGTGTCTTACTTCTTTCATGTTTTTCTGTTTCTTCATCTTTATGTTCCAGATCCCAGACTTCCTCATTTCTATCATCCATGCTTTATCTTGCATTTTCATATTCCTGCGAAGTATTTTTAATTTCCGGGAGCCTTTGATTACCCTCCAGTTGTTCCTTCTTCACAGTGTTTCATATTTGACAAATGGCTGTACAGTTTAGGTCCCTGAATTTAACTTGCCTACTGTACTCAATTAATTAGCAGCCTGTCTGATTATTTCTTTTTCTAGAAGTGTCTAAATGGGGCGGATATCCTGCCAGAAGTGTGGAGGCTTAAACAGCTTAAAACAACAACCTTTATTTGCCCACAACTCTGCAGCTGGGGCTGGACTCCAGGGGACGGTCCCATTGCTGGCAAGGGGCTGGCCGCTGGCCAGGGTGTCTTCCTTCCTTCCGGGTGGTCTCCCCTCCTCTGGGACCCTAGACGAGGTTCTACCACCTGATGGCAGTGGTGTTCCAAGTGGCCAGGCCTCTGGCTGCCAGGTCAGAAGTCACATGTTACTTCTGCCACATTCTGTTGGCCAAAGCGAGTCAGAAGCCTAGGCCAGATTCAAGATCCTGGAGAAACAGGCTCCACCTCTCGATGGCGGGAGAGGAAAGTAATTTGGGGCCGTGTTTTATCTACTAAAACAGTAGCAGCTGCTCCCATCGTCCCACTCGGCATGGGCTGCCAGGACAGACTGCCTGTGGGGACGTGGGGCTTAAACAACTGGAGTCTGTTTCTCACAGTTCTGGAGCCTGGAAGCCCCAGATCAAGGTGCTTTGGATTGGGTTCCTGCTGAGAGCTCCCTTCCTGCCTTGTACTTGGCTGCTGCTGCCTTGTGTCCCCACATGGGGAGAGAAGCAAGCTCTCCAGTGTCTCTCCTTGTAAGGCCGTGAGTCCCATCATGGGGCCCACCCTCATGACCTCAGCTAATCCTGATTGTGTCCCAAAGGCCTCACCTCCAAACACCGTCACATTGGGGGTTCGGATGTCAACGTATGAATTTGGGGGTGAGGCACGATTCAGTCCATAGCCGTCTCTGGGAGCCAAGCTGCTCTTAGGTAAACTGAGTTGCTTAAAGCCTTGAAATGTGGGCATGTTCAGGAGTCTCTGCCGACAGGTGCTTGTTCGATGCCTAGCACGTGCGGGCCTGGGCCGGGCATCCTGGGAGGCCCGTGGAGCTTTTGATCTCATGCGGGAAAGAAACAGGCATGTAAGTAGGCAAACGTGACAGTGTGTGTTTTGGAGACACATCCTGTCCCCCACTCAGCAGTGGGAGACCCGGAAGCTTCTGGATTAAAATAGTCTGAACTTCCTTATCCCAGTCTAGGGAAGAGAAAGAACAGCATGTGCAAAGGCCCGGGGGGAAGAGACAGCTTACATGGTTAGGAATGGGAGTGGCTGTGCCTGGTTGATCCAGAGAAGCAGGAGAAGGTGGGAGACAAGGCCGAGGGAGGGGTGCCTGGCAGAGATCTTGGGGTCTTGTTGGCCATGCTTCAGAGTTCAGAGTTCCTGAGAGGCCAGCTCTCTCTCTCTCTCTCTCTCTGTCTATCTATGTTCAGGTAATGCGGTAGGGGGGGCCATGCTGCCTCTCTGCCAAGGTGGGTTGACCCTTTAAAAGCCCTTTTTATTTTATTTTATTTTATTTTTATTTTATTATCGACGCTGTTACAGATGTCCTGAATTCCCCGCTTTGCCCACCCCCACCCAGCCGCCACCCCCGCCTTTACCACATTGCTGTCTGTGCCCACGGGCTGTGCATACATGCATGTATGTCTTTGGCTAATCTCTTCCAGTTCCCCACCCCCTCCCGTCTGGGATCTGTTAGTCTGCTCCATGTGTCCATGCCTCTGGTTGTATTTTGTTCATTAGCTTGCACATATGAGTCAGATCATACAGTATTTGTCTTTCTCTGACTGGCTCATTTCACTTAGCATAATGTTCTCCAGGTCCATCCATGCTGTCCCGAAGGGTAAGAGTTCCTTAATGTACCACAGCTTTTCCCTCCGCTCATCTGCTGATCTTGGCTGTTATAATTAACACTGCTATGAACGCAGGGGTGCATATTTTCTTTCTGATTAGTGTTTCAGGATTCTTAGGATATGTTCCCAGAAGTGAGCTCACTGGGTCAGATGGCAGTTCCATTTTTAGTTTCCTGAAGAAACTCCATACTGCTTTCCACAGTGGCTGCACCAGTCTGCATTTCCTCCAGCAGTGCACTCGGGTTCCCTTTTCTCTCCACCCTCGCCAGCACCGTTGTTTGTTGCTTTATTGATGGTGGTTAAAGCGACCAAAGTGTAAGCAAGAAGACCCTCTGCAAAAGGCCATTTCCCAAGGCATCTCAAGATGGGCCAGCCTGGAGCCTGTCAGGCAGGGAGAATGCAGTCTCCCTGGAGACCCCACCTTCTGTCCCCTGGGGACAGTTCTTTGCTTCACCTTCTTCGCTTGGTCAGTCAGTCAGTCCTCAACATCCCTGCCACACACAGGCTCCTCGCTGGGTCCGGGGAATTGGGGGGTGGCGCCAACACAGCCCTGCCCTCGAAGAGCTCACAGCTGCTGGCCGGGTGAAGCAAAGACCCGCAGCACAGGGTGGCCTCCGGGAGCTCAGCAGAGGCACTCGGTTTCACACAAGGTGGCACGCGAGGCTTCCTGGGGGAATGTCACTGCTTGATGGAGCCAAGGACGAAGGGCACCCCAGGTAGAAGGAGCAGCATGTGCAAAGGCCACAGACTGTCCCCCTGCTCAGACCAGTGGGGCGAGGGCTGGAGAGCCTGGACCCCTCCCCCAGGCCCTGCAGGTGCAGCCCTAACGGCATGGGAGCCGGGAACACACACCAGGGGAGGAGCACTAGGCTGGGACAGAGGTTGGCATCCCCTCCCCCTCCCCATTCTCCCCAGTGGCTGGTCCCCTAGGCCTCCCCTTCTTTCCAGTAGGGCCTGGCAATTACCATCTTCTCCAGCCACAGCCACTTAGGAAATGCCAGTGATTAGCGATTGTTATCATGGTAATTAAAATTCCCTAGGAACAGCTTGGCTAATAGCCATCAGTGTCTGCAGTCAGGTTTGGCCGTGAGCTGAAACCGGAATGAAAACCTGGAAGCAGAACGCAGAGGGGTGCTGTGGGGAGATGCAGTGCCATCGGCCGCCCCAGGCAGGTGCCGTGGCGGCTGCGAGGGTCTTTTCTCTCGAAATGGCATTTTCAAGGCTGGCTGCTTTGCTGGCCTTATCACAGCAAACCACACGTGGGGAGCAGAGAGGGGCTTTGCAGAATCACACAGCTTCTTCCAGTGGTGAACCTTTTCTGATCTGTGGCCCCAGATAGGGTGGGGTGGGAGTTAATTCGCATACAGGGCTTTTCCTGCCACTGTGCTGGGGGAAGGAGCCAGGCAGTGACGCTGGCAGTGGGTGATGGGCCTGGATAGAGGGAGCAGAAACCACGTGATTAAAAGCTACTGCTGTGCGTTTTGTAGGGCAAGGGAATGGGCATCGAGGCCAGAGAAGGCCAGAGGATGCGCTCAGATTGGCACCAGGGGAGGAGAAATGGCTGCTTCTAACTCAGCCCAGCTGGGACTTCTCACGCCGCACCTCACCAGTCCTGCTCTCTGTGGGGTAGGCATTTCCCCAAACACACGCACAGTGTGTTTTTCGCACCTCCACCCAGGTGCGCCCTCCATACCAGGTGGTGCACCTGTGTTCGCTCCTCGAGCTGGTGCAGGATCACCGGCCAGTCCAGCCTGGTCAGGTCTCTGCCGCGGCGATGGCGTCAGGCCCTCCCCTGGACACAGTGCTAACCCCCGGGAAGCAGACAGGGTCCAGGCCCCACGTTACAGGGACTCGGGGAATAACTGACCAGCCCCTGGGCCCTGGGGACACACTGCAGGCCTGGCAGACCCCTGGGGGCATTGCCTCTGCTGAGCGTAAATATCGGGGCAAATTGTATGAAATTGACTGGGGGCTTATAGGTCAAAAGTGGTTGAATACCATTAAAAACATTGAATGTCAGCAGTTTCATGCAATTCGACCTAATAGTTTAAATCCTGTTCTCTTTATTGTGTTTTCCAAAAGCACCGGGCTGCTCAGTGTTTTTTAAGTACTGAGGGTGTGGGTTGAAGATGGGTTGTTGCAACCAGAGGTGAAGCTGATGGTAAGGGGCCCTGACTGTAAGGTACCAGGTCGGGCAGGGGCAGCCGGGGCTGTGGGTCGCACTGGTGCTGGGGGAGGGGCTGGGAACACGCAGCCGCCTCATGCTGTGGAGTTCATGGTCAGGGATGTTCACTGGAGCTTGCTCTGCACTGGCATGCCTTGCTGGGCACTTCCTCTTTATCCTTCTTTTAATCTGACGCAGTAAATCTATTTGAACTTGGGTGAAGCCCTCAGCCCACTTCCCCAGGAAGGCGGCAGATTTTATGGGTCGGGCCACATTCCAGGGGACATCCCACACCACCAGTTCAGCTGTTCAGCGGTGTTTACTGAGCACCTACTGTGTCAGGAGTGTGCGGGGAGCTTGAAGGCACAGTGGTGAGCAAAACACCCTGACCCTCCCTCCTGGGTGGGAGGGTCACGAGGGAGAGACAGATGAACGTGAAAGGACCAGACCAGGGTGGAAGCAACCCAAGTGTTGGATGGATGGACGAAACGTGGTGTAACAGGCAAGGGAAAATTATTCAGTCTGAAAAAGGAAGGAGAAAGTCTGATACATGATGCAACATGGGTAAACCTCGAGGACATTATACTGAGTGAAGTAAGCCAAATACTGTATGTATGTCAAAAAGACAGGTACTGTCTGATTCTACTCATGTGAGGGAACTAGAGTAGTCAAGTTCATAGGGACAGAAAGTAGAAGAGTGGTCCCCAGGGGCGGTGGGGAGAGGGGAATGGGGTTGTTTAATGAGCAGGAATTTAAGGTTTTAAGATAAAAAGACTTCCAAAGACGGGCGAGTCAACAACATGAATGTACTTTACACCCCTGAACTGTGCATTGAGAAATGATTAAGACGGTAAATTTCATGTTATGCGTATTTCAACACAATTGAACATATTTTAAAAGATTATTTATTCTTAGAGGGGAAGGAAGGGAGAAAGAGAAAGAGAGAAGAGCATAGATTGGTTGCCCCTTGCACACACCCAGACTGGGGATCGAACCCACCACCCAGGCCTGCGCCCTGACTGGCAACGTTTTGCTCTATGGACGATGCCCAGCCCACTGAGCCACACCAGCCAGGGCACAACTGCACATTGTTTAATTAAAGGGAGAGAAAGAAGCATGCATGCTCTCGAGCCGGCGCAACAGCCCCAGCTCGGCAGGAGACGCGCGGCGGCGGCGGCGGCGACCGCGGGCTCACGGAGTGCTCGTGGTGTGCTCGGCCTGCTGGCCTCCCCAGACACTGCTCTGCCGCGCTTCTTGGTCCCTCCTGATGAAAGCCACACAGGAAGGAAGAGTGAGCCACATCTCTGAGTCTCCCTCAGGGTGTCCCGTCCACTCTGGCCAGGCACAAGGGGACTGTGCCCCAGGGGTGGCAGCAGGGTCCCCATCCTCCCCCGCACCTCATTCTAGTGACCTCAGGACCTGACAAGGCCACCCCCAAGCCCACCACCCCACAGCCACTGCAGGGTCTTCCAGACCAGACCCCGGATCCCACCAGGAAATGCAGTACAGCAGACACTTAGCGCCCCAATGGGCATTCAACGTTCTTTTCCGGGGGGAAAATGTATCACCATCTAAATGTACACACGTCCCTTGACTTGGTCGTTCCACCCCCAGAATGTTCCCTCAGGTGGTGACGGACCCGCGTCTGATGCCATGTGTGCAAGGTGGTGGCCGCGGCGCTGCTCACAGAGTGGAAAATGGACAAGAGCGTCAATGTCCCTTGGTGTGGGACCAGTTTAGTTAAGTGTGATCCAAACCAGGGGCCATTAGAGTGTGAGTCTGCAGACGGTCACTTATGAACAGAGGGGCTGCTGGGACACAGAGCCGAGTGGGGGCAGAAACCGTTCGCCTCTGCAGCATGGGGTGGCAAACACAGGGCCCCCCACCTTGGTTTATCGGCCCGACACCTTGTTTCTACCCTGTGGCAGCGCCGAGCTCCTAAAATTGTTTCTGCTCTTTGAAGGCAACCGTGAGGCTGATGTGGCCCCCGGTGAAAATGGGTTTGACATCCCTGCTTCTACATGATGCTGTTCTTTAAAAAAAATTACGTCTATGCCCAGAAAGTTCACAGCATCGTGTTAAACAGGGCTCCCTCTGTGTGTTAACGTTATGAGTGACCTAAAGTTTATCCATTTTACTTTTTTGTTGTTGTCCTGGTTTTATCACCTATGTATGTGTGTCTCACCTCAGGAAGAAGAAAGACAAAGCCGTTTCCATGGCAGGGGTGGGGAGGCAGTGTGGTGCCGGTCCGCAGCCAACCCCGGCCCCGCTGGTCACACGAGGCTCTCAGGGGCTTGCTTCATGTGGCCTCTGCCCGCCCCCAGGAAGCCCAGCCCGTGCTGGGGGCAGGGGCCAGTGCGCTCAGGGGAGGGCAGGCAAAGCCCGAGCTCACGCTGACGCTGACAGTGAGCCGGCCCAGATGAGCCTACTTCGCTTTGCAGAAGTAGGTGGAGTGAGCCCATCACCTCCGGCGGGGGCCCCTGTTCTCAGGAGCTACGCAACAGCTCCTAGGGACAGGGTGGCCTGGGCAGCTGCTACTTATGGTAGTTATCCCCCCCTGTGTGGCACTTCCCTCCCCTCTACGTGTCCACTCTGCAGGATACTTAGTGTCCACGAGGAGAACCCACTGGGGATTTTTTAAGTTTATTGAATTGTTCAAGTACAGTTTTCTGTGTTTTACTCCCATCCCAGCCCACCCCCCACCACCGGGGATTGATTCACCGCTCAGACACAACTCAGTGCGCTGCTACTTCGGGTCTGTAAACTTTTGGGTTGAGACTCTGGCCTCCAGTCTGGCCTGGGGCAAGTGGCTTCATAAGTCAGAGCCTCGGTTTCTCCATCTGGAAGGTGGGAATAATAATAGCACTTCCTCAAAGACTATTGCACCAGATGCCTCTGGGACCAGGGGAGGAGACTTTTTAATTGTGTATTTTGTGAATTTTGGATCACATGCGTGCGTTAGCAATTCAGAGAAATAGTTAGGTATGGGAGAGAGAATCAGAAGGGGGCTCCGTGCAGCCTGCACCCCTCCAGATGGCCCTTCTGCAGAGGGGAGCTGGGCGGGAGGGGTGAGTGACTCCCACCAGGGACCCGTTGGACTCTGGTCCTGTGTCTGGCACTCTGGGGTGTAAAGCGGGGGCTGCTGGCCGCGGGGAGCAGGGATGCTCGTCACTCCGGGAGCATCCGTCAGTGCTGCACAGCGACACACACCCGCGACGGGGGCTGAGTTTCTCAGGGAAAGCTTGCTGGACGGTTCCCTGTGGGAAGCGTCGTGTGTCCTTCCACCCGGTTAGGGGACCCGGAGCACGTTCCCGCAGTGACAGAGCTGGGCCCCACCTAGTACTTCCCAGCATGTGTCATTGGGGCCCTTTGGTTTCTCTTTCATTTGGATTTGAGTCGCCCCTGGTAGCAGCCGCTGCACCGAGGAGGCACAGAGGAAGCTTGGGGAGTGGGGACACTGTCCGAGAGGGAATCGGGGCAGACCTGGCCCTCTGAGGTTCCCTTCCCCCTGTCAAGCAGCAGACTCGGTCCACAGGCGGTGAAGTTGTCCCCGTGTGTCGGGTGAGAGGCTGAGGGGGACAACGACAGTCATGAGCATCCGTCCGTTTTGTCCAGCGGCCCGCTGTGCCCTGCACTGGGCCGATGTCCTTTGTGAGTCCGAGCCCCACAGCCGCCTTGTGAGATGGACACTGTGCCCATGTCCGCCTACAGGTGACGAAATTGAGGGTCAGGGAGTGTTCCCAGCTCTCAGCTGCGGGGTGACAGGTCCAAGACTCAAACCGCCAAGGCTTCCTGTTCCCCGAAAAGGTCATGTCGTTCCTTCACACATTCCCACTCTCATTAGAGACCACAAGTGTATCTCCTCCCCCGGAGAAGAGGAGAGTGGCCCTGGGTGTCGTGTGAAGTAGGCATTGAGTTCGGGCCCTTGTCTGGGTGGCAGCTCTGATTCTGCTCTGTGGCCTTCTCTGAGACTCCAGCCCTCCCGTCGCCCGCTGCAGGTTGTCTCATTCCGAGTTGCTGTCCTGACAGCTTCCAGTGCTGTGTGGTGCCTGGCCAGCCTCCTCCTCCAGCCTCCAGAGTCCCAAGGGGGAGGGGCGGGCAGGAGGTCGCAGGTGGCATCTACTGAGCACTGTCCAGCTTTGCACCAGGAGGGGAGGTGGGCCGGCGTGGGTTCGTGGTGTGAGGGGCGGCTCTGCATTCTGCGCGCTGAGCAGCTGTCTCCCCCTGCTCAGGTCTGGAAGAGGTCAGGGGCCTGGTTCTACAAAGGGCTGCCCAAGTACATCCTGCCCCTGAAGACCCCCGGCCGGGCCGATGACCCCCACTTGCGACCTTTGCCTGTGGAGCCGGCAGAGCAAGAGCCCAGAAGCACGGAGACCAGTCGAGTCTACACGTGGGCCCGTGGGAGAGGTAGGTCCCGTTTGCCCCTTCTGTCGTGGTAGCAGCTGACACCCAGGCCGTCAGCCAGCCAGTGCCACGGGCACCCGGCCAGTGGCCACCACAGTCTCCACGTGGCTCTCACCAGTGTTCCATCCCTCTGTGTGTCCTCGACTCGCCACCTGCACCCCCACGGGTGGCGGGACGGACCTCAGCACCATGACTGCTTGCATCCTGTGGGAGCCATCCCACACACAAGCGCTAATTGGAGGGTGGGGAATGCCAAGAGCAGCGCTATAGATCTTTGCAGAAATGTGATGTCAGCTGAGGTTTTTTGCAAAGTATGAAAGTGTGTCTTTCTAAGGCAGGCTGGTGCCGTCTCTTCTTAGCACTTGTCTTGGGTCTCAATAAGGGGAGACTCTGGGCTTTCTGGGTCCTAATGAGGAAAATGACCTTGTGCCAAGGGCCCCTTGGTATTTGTGGTGGATGCACCCAGGGGGCCACCTTCAGAAGGGGAGCCCCAACACACTGGCAGTCACCATATTTTGCCATGTGTTGTGCACACTGTACACGGGGTTCTTATACCAATGGTATGCAATCAGTATACCCATGTGTAATGCACATCCTTCTTTTTCCCTCAAAATTTTGGGCAAAAAAGTGTGCATTATGCCCGGCAAAACCCGGTATATGTAAAAGTACCTGGTGTGGCAGGTGTCTCCGCACAGCTTGCAAGATGCTTTAATGTTTGCGGTTATTTCCAAAGCTCCAGGCCACACAGCAGGCTCCACAGCAGGCGGGGCTGGTGTTTGGCAGCCCGTGTGAGAGATGAGCAGCCTGAGGCCCAGAGGAAGGCTGGTGTGTGGCAGGGCTGGGACCCAGAGGCCGGGTCCCGCCCTCTGGGCTCTCGTCCTTCTGCCCCGAGGGGCCTCGTTTCAGCGTAAGACTCACGGACCGAGGGTCCTAAACGAGTTGAAGCCAGAGAGGTGAGGGGCTCCTCCCGATCCAGGGGTTTTCTTGGGTTTCTCAACCAAAGACAATAGACATGCAGCTGCTGCCAAGGGCTCTGAAGCGTGTCTGTCTTTGGATTCTCACCTGGCAGCTAACTGTCTTTGTGCCATTTAGGCTGTTTTCTTCTTCTTACAGAAGTACAACATGTTTATTATAAAATTGTGAGGGTTATCAAAAGCTATCATTTAGCTGGGAAAAATTCCCTGTAGGTTGGCCCCTCCAAGCATGACCAGCAGTTAACAGCTTGGCGTCTGTTCTCCAGACACCTCTTCCTGGCCCTCACTCGGCTCTTCCGCAGCAGGCCGTCTCCGCTGATTCTTCAGGACTCTGTCTGCTCTTCTGATTCCCAGGAGTTCGCCTTCCCTGCCCTTGCAGGGACTGGGCCCGCTGGGGCTGGCCCGCCTCGGAGGGAGCCTGGGGGATTTGCTGGAGAAGTGGCTCCCTCTTCCCTTCTTCCCTGTTTCCACCCTTGGTGCCGGGCTTTCCTCACTCCCAGGCCTGCCGGGGAGAGTCAGTGCCCTTCAGACTGAGGGAAGAGACCCCACAGCGGGAACCAGCTGGTGGGCACTGTCGGGGTTCGAACGGTGGGCCCCGGGGCCCACCACCTCACCCAGAGGGGAGATCCCTGCCCTGTCTGCTCCAGCATCAGCATGGCACACGCATGCACACACGTGCACACACGTGCATGCACAGTGCAGCTCCTCCCCAGCCATACGGACACAGGAGGCCTTTTAATGACGTGGGTGAGGAGGCCAGGGACCCGCACACTCAGAGTGGGCACTGTTTATTAACCAAGTCTGCACTGAGGCCAGGCCGTGTGGAGGCCCTTTGCGACTTCGGTCTCCCTCTGCACACCAGGCTGGGAGCCCCCCACCCCCCAGAGCTCCATGCCAGGCACATTGCAGCCCCGCGATGACCCATATGTTAGCGCTGAGCAGAAGGAGGTGGCCCTTCTGCTCGACAGGTGGCCTACAGGTCTCACCCAGGGACAGCGGGACAGTGAGGGCAGGCTGCGGAGCTGGTGGCGGGAGTGGCAGGAGGAAGGCAGAGGTTCTGTGGCACAGAAGCCAAAGTGTCAGAGGTTTGTGAGGAAGGGCTCCAGAGAGCCACCAACTTGGCCGATTCTTCTTGGCCTGATCTTGGGCAGTGGTGTTTGTCCTTTCCATGGAGCCTGTGCACAAGCCAGGATCTGTGCTTTCTGGTTGCACTTGGGTCCCATGGCCGTCCTAGACTTGGCTGTGCAGTCACAGAGGCTCTCGGGTGGCTGCCAGCTACTCGTGGGAGACCGCAGGCCTGGGCCAGCTGAAACCATCCTTACAGGAGGTCCTCCCTGAGGCTACAGGCAAGGGCGGAACCTTCCATGAGGTCGGCCCCGTACTAGCCCTTCTGTGGTTCACATGGCTTCAAGGTCAAGTCTGTGGCTGGAAGGACTCCGGCATGTGTGCCGCTGGGAAGCCCCCCAAGCTTCCAGGGGCTGCAGCTTCCATCTGATTCCTTCTCAGGTTGGTCTCCTGGAAGCCGCCAGGTTCCTGGCAGCAGGTGGGCCCCATGAGCAGCCTTGGGAGCGTGGCACAGGGATGTCACCAGGCCTTTCCCGACCGCTGCCGACTGGGGCACCAGTTGGTGTTTTTCCACCTTTTAAAGCAGTTTCTCTCCCCATCCCAGGCCCACCATCAGCAATGCCCAGGTGCCAGGCAGATGGTTGGGGTCAGACCTGCATTGTGTGATCCGGGTAAAGCGGGTCTCATAGGCCTGGCCCTCATGTCACCCCATCCAGCCAAATCCGAGCTTGAGGCCCGGGAAACAGGGACCAGCCTTGGGGTGGGGTCTCCCCCACCACCTGAAAGCTGCATGTGGGCAAGGGCACAGCTATCCTGGGCAGCCTGATTTTTCAGCACACAGCATGGAAGAGGCACAGGAGAGATGCTAATTAGGTGAATGAATGAACCACCCACCTGCCCCAGGATATTCGAAAACCTTTGGAGAAGTTTCATTAGGGCCCACAGGCTCCTCCAGGTCAGGGGTCCCTTGGGCAGCGCCAGGAAACACTCCAGGATGTTAGTGTCCTCGCTCTCATGAAGAGTCTCACCCCGGCTGCTGCCTGCAGGGGCCCAGGGCCAGCGTCCCCCTTCCGCCCCAGAGTCCTTGCTCCCTGGCATGGAAGCTGACCCTGACAGCCACACACTCTCTCCGGCCCTCTTTCCCACGTCGACCCTAGCCCCTGTTCTTCCCGTCTGCTTCTCCCTCCCTCCCGCTCCCGCTCCCTGGGGCTGGTGTACCTGTGGCCCGCAGCTCTCCCCCTCTTCCAGCTCACCCTGCTTTCTTTCTCCTGCCCTTTCGGATCAGGAAAGGTAATCAATAGATACAAGCCGTGAACTTTTCAGTTCACAAAACCATCAAATGAAATGTATTGATGTTTCCAAGGCAGGGTCCTTTTCTTCTTCCTTTAAATTTTCTTTGTTAATTTTTAACTGCATAAGCATACATAGTATATTTTAACAAGTTAATTCAAAAGCATATGAAAAATTAAAGTCTCTTGCTGTCATCTCTAAAACCCTTTCTCCCTGTTCCTGCAGACAGATACTTGATCTTGGGTTATTTTTCGTTTTGCTTGGGGTTTTTGCTTTTGTTTTAGTAACAGAAATAGGCTTTTACACATAACTCTCCATGTTGCTTTTTCAAATCATGGGCACCCCTCCAGATCAATAGATGTAGTTTTACTTTATTATTTTTAATAGCTGGATAAAATCCCATTATATCCTGTATTGTTATTTAATTCACCTATTGCTGGACATTCAAATCGTTCCTGGCTTTTCATAACTGCGAAACAGCCTTGTACGTAGGTGACACCGTGTTTCCATGGGGCAGGTCTCCAAAAATGGAGCTGCGTGTGTCAAATTTCAATAGTCATTGCCAAACTGTATTCCAAAAACGTTTGCTAAAAAAAGCTTTCACACTCATTTATTCCCGCATCCTTGCCTGCCGTGAATAGTATTGGTATTTACCATCTTGGCAAGTATGCCAGATGAAAAATGGTATTTTGTTACTTTAATTTAAAAAATTTGCGTGTCTCTTCATATCTTTATTACGTGTTCATTATTTAGGTCCTCTTTTAAAAATTACCTGTTTAAATCCATTGATCATATTTTATTAAATTATTTTCTCGTATTGAAATGTTAGGGATACTAAATGGTTTGCAAATATTTTTCTCCTTAACTTTACATTTTGCATAGTCTTTGCCATTCAAAAATCGATTTCACCATTCAAAAACACTTTTTTTTCTTACTTTTTGTGAAGTCAAGCATGTCTGCCTTTTGCCTAGTGGTTTTTAGTTTTCCTTTGAAATGTCTTCTTCTCCAAGGTTAAAAAATGTCTGTTAAGTAAAAAGTTTAAGTAACCTAATGATAAAAGGAAATGACCTGAAATGATAAGTCTACCAAAAAGGGAAATCATCTGACACCAAACACCATGTAAAGTGGTGGAGCGCTGAAGCCATGTTCGGTCAGAATGCAAACCACGCCCACCCCATGGTCCCCATCGTTCAACAGTATTTTATTGTATTTAACGACTGTCATAAGGCAAGAAAATAAAATAGCCCTGGCTGGTGTGACTCAGTGGGTTGAGTGCCAGCCTGCAAACTGAGGGCTCACCAGTTCGATTCCCAGTCAGGGCACGTGCCTGGGTTGCAGACCAAGTCCCCAATTGGGGGCATGAGAGAAGCAACTGATGGATGTTTCTCTCACACATCTAGGTTTCTCTCCCTCTCTTTCTCCCTCCCTTCCCCTCTCTCTAAGAGTAAATAAATGAAATCTTTTCATTATACAAAGGAGAAGAAAATAATCTCTTACTATTAGAAAAGAGAAGAAATGCTTATTTGCAGATGAGGTGATGGCAAGCCAAGAAAGCCCACAAGAATCCACCATGATAAACAACCCACTAGGATTAATGGGAAAACTTGGGAAGTGATAGCACATACAGTAAATCGATGGTTTACACAAAGAATCAATGGTGTTACTCTGTACTGACTAATTAGAAGTAGAAATGGGAAAATCCATTCAAAATTGCAGTAAAAATTATAAAATGCCTACAAGCATTTTAAAAAACAATTAATTATAGGCTCAACAAACTTATCACAGGACAGAAGTAAGACGGGAACGGAGGGGCAGCAGGAATCTTGAGGCCTCTAAATGAGTAAGTGGAACAACTGTCTGATTCCCAGTGGAGTTTTCAGCGACGAGTGAATTCTGATGTTTTTCTTACCTGTTGGACAAAGAAGTGGCACAGAGCGGACTGTGTTCGCTGTAAAGCGAGGAAGTTCGACCCACACGCTGTGTCACGGACGAGCCCATGCGGGCGGAAGGCCGTGCGGCGTGTGAGTCCACTTCCATGCAGTGTCCAGAGCAGGCAAACCCACAGTGACAGAAAGCAGACTGTGGGCTGCCAGGGGCTGGGAAGACTCGGGACATGGGGAGGAGCTGCTAGTGGGTGCAGGGTTTCTTTTAAAAGTGGTAAAAATGTCCGGAATTGGTGGTGGTTGCGTGACTTTATGAAGATACAAAAAAACACTGAATCGTGTCCTTTCTTTTTTAAAAATATTTTATTTCTTTTTAGAGAGAGGAGAAGGGAGGGAGAAAGGGAGAGAAGCATCATTGATCAGCTGCCTCTCATACGCGCCCCCAACTGAGGACCTGGCCCACAACCCAGGCACGTGCCCTGACTGGGAATCGAACCTGTGACCTTTTGTAAAAGGCGAAAGATTTATACGATCTGAGGAGAAACCAGAGTGTGAACCAGTGACCTTTTGGTTCGCAGGCTGGCACTCAACCCACTGAGCCACACCAGCTAGGACTTGAATTTTATGGTACATGAATTATATTTCAATAAAAAAATTTCATCAGGAAGTTAAAGAATAGTTTAACAAAATATTTCTTAAAAAATAGCAAGGGTAATGGGAGGAGTTGCCTGACCAAATGTTAAAGCTTACTCTAAAGTTACTTTAGTCAATAGAAACAGTAGAGTGTTCACACCAGAATAAATAGAATGAATAAATAGAGAAGTGGGACCGAATAGAGAAATAATAGACCTAAGAACGCGCATGGAAGCTGAGCACCGGTAGCTTTTCCACTCAATGGGGAAATAGCAGGTTTTGCATGACAACTGGAGCTGGCATAGTTAGATCCCCATCCTATTCCATGTGCATCCAGAAACACACTGCAGATAGATTAAACTTCTGTGTGTTAAAAATAACACAATGAATGTATTAGATAAAGATTAGCCATCTCCCTCCCCCCCTCCCGGTTATCTCAAAGACAGCTAGCGACACTCTGGCACCCACAGGCCCGGTGGACTGCCTACCTGAGTTTGCTACCCCCTCCTCTGGCTGGGGTGTCCAAGGTTTGCCTGCAGGCCCTCTTTGTGAGCCCCTACCAGCTTGCCGTGAGTAGGACAGTCTTTCCTCAGGAATGGGCGTGGCACTGTGAGGCCTGAGTGTCTCCTGGGGACGAGCCGGGGCCGACCTGGCCACCCCTGGGGAGAGGTTGATCCCGATCAGTCTGGACAGAGTACGGGCTCTCTGCTAATTTCTCCTGGCAGACGATTGCTCCAAGTTTATGGCAGCAATCAGTAAAGTCAACTTTTGCACACTCCCAGGGTTCTTTGTTCTCCCGTGAAATATAAGGTGGAAATGGTGAAACCAGTATTTCAGGCGCTTGGGTCTTAATCCCTTTGCAGCCTGGCCCACCTTTTCTTCAGGTCTCTTTCCTCTGGTCGGGATTCCCTCCCTTGAGTTGTATGTAGAGGAGTTGGAGTGGGGGTTACCGTACCAGTCTTGCATTTGGGGGCAATAAGAGATTACTTTTTTTTTCCTTAGAAGAAGGCAACTGTAGCCAGTTCAGCAGCTTGGTGACATCACCACGTCTTTGCAAGCCTTGCTCTTCCTCTCATGCCCCATGACGGCTACTGCCGTTCCAGCCATCACTAGAAAGGAAGGGAGAAGAGATCAGGGGGACCTGGGAGATGAAGCCTATAGCTTCTGCAGCCCTTCCTTATTGTAGAAGTGGGCAAGTGGGGCATGGCCTGGTTTCCTGCGAGAGCTGGAGAGTCGAGAGGATCTGACCAAAGTCACTGCATGTGGAAATCAGCCTCACCCAGGGTTCGTGATGGGGCTTCTGTTTTCTTTAGTCCCAGCGCTGTGAGCAGGAGCCAGCTCTGCCTGGGTCTGCCCTGTGGCTGGTGTGCCCCGCCTTTCCCAGCTGCGGCCGAGCACCTGAAGGGGACAGTGTGTCGGGGGAGGACCGAAGCCCCGGGTCAAGAGTCCAGACAGTGTTCAGTGGGCCTTCTGGGCTGTACATCCTCTTCTCGGGCGGGGGCAGAGAGCTTAGGGCTCTTAGGAGACTGGCCCCTGGGCTGTGCCGTGTTGCCTGTCCCAGGGAGCCCGAGGCCATTGTCCAAAGCCTTCATCACTGCCCTGTGGCCCGGCGGATTGGCAAATCCTTTTCACTTTGTCCTCCAGCCCAGACCCCGAAAGTCTCCAGATGAGCACAGGCAGGTGCTTTGAGCTCCCTGTCACCAGGAGGTGAATTCACTTCCCTGTCTGCACTGGGGCCTGGGTCCCACAGTCCCTCCCCAGGACCCTCGACTGCGGGAGGCCTCCCCCCCGCTTCAGGCATCCCGCCCCCCCCGGAGCAGAGCCCAGCTTCCTGGATGGGTTTGAACAGAAATGACACGCTGGTTCACTTCAAGGACTATTCTGGAAAAGTACTCAAGTCTCGGATTTGTTCTGGTTGAGTGGTTTTAAGAAAAATAGGAGTTTCATTATCACTTTACTGGTCTGACAGATTTTAAATAATATTTTTAAAATTCTGAACTGTGGTTCTGTTTGCAGACCAGTGAAAGCAAGCTTCAGGGCAGTTTAGGTCAAGCAGTCTGGTCCCACTCAGCCTACAAATGTGTACCGTGGCCGTCCTTCCCAAATGAGCCATGGCTGCCCTTTCTGCCCACCCCCACGCCACCGTCTCTGCTCCCTGGAGAAGTCGAGTCACTGGGTGCTGCGCTGGCCTCAGCCAGAGCTCCGTGACTCACAGTCATTATCTCATCTGATGCTCAGAAAAGCCGGTGGGGCAGCTACAAGCGGCAAAATTGACGCTTAGTGATGGATGGAGTGGGGAACCTGCCCAAGGTCACGTAGGCTGCGGCCGAGAGGGCCTGGCACCCAGGCTTCTGAATCCTGGCCCACACGCCTCCCCCCTGCATGCAGTTCAGAGTAAAGCTGTGGCCCAAATAGCCACACACGCCGGCTTCCTTCTTTTGGATTTGGTGGGAGGACTGGGGGTTGCACGGGACAGAGCCACTGAGGCCCAGGTCGACTCAAGGTGTGGTTGGCAGGCAAGGGAGGAAGTCTCCCGGAGGCAGGGATAGAGACAGAGGCTTTCAAGACCCATGGGGACAGCAGCAGCTCCTTCTCAGGGAACTCTTGGACCAGCTCGTCCCCCAGCCTCTGCCTGCTCGGGAGCTGGTACTCTCTGTATGCCCTTCAGTCTCAGCATCTGCCCCCACTCTCAGCACCCCACTCAGCAGGGAGGGGATTGGCCTTTCTGCTTATGCTGCCTCCATTTGCAACATAATAGATGGCATGGCCAGTTAGTGCTGCTTTTCCCCAAAGCAGATCTGGGACAGAGCAGGGGAAATTTGTGTCCCTTGCTCAATAGTCATTGAACCCCAAATTGGGTGTTTGCATCTGACAGAGTAGTGAGCTCCCTGTTACTGGGAGCATTCAAGCAGAACCTAGGTAATAGAGGGTTGAGAAACTCACTGTGGGCTCGTTAGTGTGTATCCAGAGTTATGCCCCTGTATTAAAACCAGGGCTTAGGGGACAGAGATACATTCCACTGTCCAAGATGGAGAAAGCCACACAGCCCACGAAAGCTTTAAACCTAAGGCCTCTGTCTATTTAGCACCAAGCTGTAGCCGACTAAGCTAATAAGCAGTTCCGTGGCAGCCGTTTTTCCATCAAACGCATATGCTGTTTCCTGACTTCTTAACGCAGCGTGCTATTTATACCAGTAGATCCATTCATTCTTAATGAGCCACAGTTGTGGATTGTAAAATGTTTTATTTTCAGACAGGATTGCTCACTGCCCAGAGCCAGCTGTTGCTATGCCACCTTCCTTCTTTCCCTGTCCCCGAGAAAGTAACATTTCCAAAGCCCCTCAGTGCACTCCGCTGCCCTTTCCCAGCCACCCCACTGACCCCAGTGTTTCCCCAGCAGGCTCTGGACTTGCCACGTGTGTGCCACATCAGCCCGGACGTGGTACGTGAACTTCCTGCAGCCTTAGGAGCAGCTGGGAGCGTGTGCTGTGGGCGGGTGCCAGGCCGGCTGGGGCTTGGGGAGGGGGCAGAGCGGGGCAGGAGGCGGGCTTCCGTGCCGGGGGTGTGGGGTGCCATCTGTCCTTGGGGGGGTTGGACCTCCGCCGCTGTCATAAGTCGCAAGCTGGTGGAGCAGTGACTCAGTCTGGCTCACTGTTCTGAATTCATTGACAACTTTTAAAAATGTAGAGAATTCTCATTTAAAAGAACACAGGGTGGCTCTGGCTTCCCTTTTGAAATCAGAAGGCCTGCCCGTGCTGCCCCTCCCTGAGAAAACGGGACGGGCCAAGTAAGAAGCAGCTTCCCCCGCACACAGGGCTTGCACGTGGCAGTCTCCGGTCTGCCACGGTCCCCTCCCTGTGGCCTCTGACACGCTTCCGTCATCGCCCTTATGGGGTTATTAAGACAAAAGTGAAGCAGGTCTTGTTTCCACATCCCTGTGGCAGGAGAGAGGGCCCGCTTCCCTGCGGCAGCGAAGCCTTCTCGCAGCCGGCCCACGTGGCTCCCCGACCCTTCCACCTGAGCGGAGGAAGACAGCAGCCTGACCCTGCCGCACCTCTGTGTCCCGCCTCGCGATCCGGACCCACAAACCCTGCCCGTGGTGGCTCTGCGCCGGCGCCTCCCGGGCTTCACCAACTCAGGGGCGTCAAACTCATTTTCACCGGGGGCCACTTCAGCCTCATGGTTGCCTTCAAAGGGTGGAACGTAACTTTAGGACTGTGTAAATGTAACTGCTCCTTAATGAGGGGCAAGGAGCTCGGCGCTGCCAGGTCCCCAGTTGGGGGCACGTGAGAGGCAAACACACATTGATGCTTCTCCCCCTCTCTTTCTCCCTCCCTTCCCCTCTCTCTAAAAAATAAGTAAATAAAATCTTTAAAAAAAAAACAGCAACACTACAGCTTCCAGGGGTTCACAGTCACTGGTGGAAGGCTGTACCAGGTGCCGTGCAGCCACTATTTCAGGTAATCCCTGACCACCTGTGTGTGGGGGCACACTATTACCCCATTTTATAGAAGGGGAAACTAAGGCATGAAGAGGTTAAATAACTCATACCCTAATCTTGGCATGACAGAAAGAGGCACCTTGCGGCGTCCGGAAACTGCCCTTCCCCCAAGGCCAGGGAAGGAGCGACCTGGCCACATCCTGTGTAGCCGTGTCTCCAAGGAGAAGCCCATGCGCACTAGGTTGTCTTGGCCTTCCGGGCCCTGGCGAAGCCAAACGCGAGCTGAGTGCCACTGGGTGTGAATAGAGGGGCCAACCCCAGGACAGAAGCCCTGGGCTTCGGGAAACGACCTGTGCACCCTCCCGCCTGTCTGGGCGGCGTGCAGATTAATTTTTCAAGACCAGAAGGCCCTCATTAGCCACACTACTGAGGTCAGGGGCATGGCTGTCGCTTCCAGTTTGCCCAAACCTGATGACAGCCCAGCTGCTTGGTTGATTCCAGCTGCAAAGTGAGGTCTGGGGGCTCCTTGCCCCCGGTCTGAGCTGCAACAGGAAAGCAGGGCCCGCCCCCCCCCCCCCCCCCCAGTCAGACTCTGGCTTTGGTTCAGCTCCCGTGTGCCAGACCTGGGCTAGGCTCTGTGCAATAAAGCACACTCTCCGCAGCCGCGCCCCTGCCTCACCAAGTCAGCCTCCAACTTAATTCTGCCCACTCTAGATCATTCAGCCTCTGGGGAGCTGGGCAAAGTGAATGACTCCGGACCAGCCTGTCCTGTCTGACTCCGACTGAGCCTCAGGAGAGAGCAGCGCCAGCTCCGCTCAGCTCAGCAGCCCCACCCGGGCCTCCTGTCTGGCATGGAGTGGGGGCGGCCACTCAGATGGGCTGGCGTTCATCTCCCTGGGCTGGTCCAGGCTCAGCAGGAGAGGCTGGGCGGTTCTTTGGGCCGCTGATCTCCATGCAGGAGGGAGGGGCCCGGCAAACCCAGCAGCCCCTCCCTACCCTCCAGTTCTGAGCACTGAGCCCACATGCCAAGCAGGGGCTGAGGTTCCACACCAGGTGAGGGGCAAATCCAGAGGCCAGGACAGGCGGACCCTGAAGGCATGTGACAGAGAGGCCTGAGAGGAGACAGAGATGCGGAGAATTTTTAAAACATCAGCAAGAGGAGCACAGAGAGACAAAGGAAAAGACCAGGAGACAGAAGGATGGAGATCGCTGAAGTTAAGGAACTAACAAAGGCGCATTTTTCATCCCAGCAAAGGAATAGGCAGGAAGTGTGCACTTGCTTGGTTTCGTCTCTGCCGTACATCAGAAGCAATGATCTGCCAGAGAGGAACGGTGCAGAGCACATCTAAACCAGACCAGCCCCTTGTCCCTTAAGTGCCTGAGCCTAGAGCCTTTCTCTTGAGCCAGTAGGGCGCTCCTGGCCCCAGAGAAGCCCATCTCTGGCCTTTGCCTTTCCTATTCTGTCAGAGATGCCAGGCTCACACAGGTTCCAGCATTTCTACCTGTAAATCAAGGCCATCTTTAAATGCCACCTCTTCCAGGAAGCCCCCTTCCCTGAACACTCACCGGCTCTCTTTCAGGGTATCATATTCTCTCTAAAGGGAGCTATTCTTATCTTCCACCCATCTATCTCCTGTTCAATATGGAGAACCTCAAGCAAGGACAGGACCACAGGATTTTGGTGCTGGCGACTACATCACTATTGATTTGAGGACTTGTCTTCATTATCCGGTGCCTCCTGTCTGTGAGCCCAAAGGAGGGAATTAATTAAAATCAATGGCGAATGAATAAACAAGCACAGAAAGCCCTCCAGTCTCCAGCTCTGAATTCCCAGTCTGGTCTGGGCAGTCCCTGCTGGTGTCCCCTTTGGCAGCCTGGAAGGGGGACCCAAGAAGGAAGGTTCCCTGGGACCCTCCCCGCCTCACAGATAAAGAAACGAGGCTCAGGGTGGGCAGGCAGCTGGCAAGTGAAGGTCACCTGGATCTCCTGACCCCAAGGTCCCATGAGGAGGGAGGCTGTAAGCCTCTCTGGCCACCGCCTGGCCCACTCCCATGAGGACAGGTTCCCGGCTTCGGGGCCACCTTCCCCCTGGTCCAGGCCCTGACTCTCCAGGGCTCTGAAGAGAGTTTCCAAAACGAAGGAAGGACCTGCTTCCTCTGTCAGGGCCTCAGCTTGGGTTCGGAAGGAGAGCAGGCTCTGTGTGAACAGTGCTCTCCCCGCCTCAGGCCCACTCATCTTGTGTCCATGGCAACTGGTCTCAGACAGCCCCTCCCCCTTTGCCTGTCCCTGGCTCAGGCTGAGGCCACCAGCTGCCTGGCTCGTCCCACTTGAGTGTCCTTCAGAAGGAAGCTGGGAGGAGGCGCCTGCTTGGTGGAAAGCGCGGCCCTTCTGGAGACGGAGCTGGCTGCCACCGCCGTGCTGACCACTGCCCAGGCTCCGGTCTCTGCACCCTGCGGTGTCCTGTCCCCGGGAAGGCCCTTCAGACGGCTCGGCAAGGATCCTGAGAGCCCACTCGGGCCGAGGCCCAGGGTCAGGGGCTGAGGGCAGGCGCCAGATGTGGATTAAGATGTGTCCCCTCCCTTGAGTTGTGCCAGGAACAGTTGGGGAAGTCAAGGCAGGCATTTGTAGGAAGGCAAAGTCAGTGCCAGGTGGCGGCTGAGGGGCCAAGAGCTGCCTGGCGGTCGTGGGGAGAGCGAGGGCAGCTCTGCCCCCGCCCCTCCCCCAGGCCTGGAGGGACTTCAGGAGAGGCTCAGTTCAGATGGGTTCCTGGAGGATGGATAGTATTCAAAATTTTAAAAATATTTATAACCTTGCTTTGGCCAGGTGGTTCAGCTGACTGGGCCATCGCCCAATCATCAAAAGATTGCTGGTTCGATTCCCGGTCAGGGCACACACCTGGATTATGGGGTTCCGTCCCCGTCGGGATGCACAGAGAAGTCACCCGATCGACGTTGCCCTCTCACATCGATGTTTCTCTGTCTTTCTCTCCCTTCCTCTCCCTCTAAAATCATTAAACATATGCTCAGGTGAGGACTTTATTTAAAAAAATTCATAAGCTTGTATACCTTTTAAAACTTACAGCGCCCTCTGCCCTGCTCGGTCTTACTTTATTGGTGGTTGTGACTGTCTCCATTTTACCGAGGAGAAGGTCGAGGTCCGGAGAGGTGGACGTGGGCGCCCAGGACGGAGAAAGCGACTGCAGGTGCCGGGAGGGGCCAGAAGTCCTTCTCTCTGCATTGCGGCCCCGCCTCTGACAGGAAAAGGGCCCAGAGAGAGAAACGCAGGAGGGGCCTGCCCGGAGGGGGCTTCTGAGGGAGCAGAGCTGGGGGGGGCGCACCAGAGCCGCCCTGCGCACCAGCTGAGCAGGAGAGAACAGAGACTCCCAAGAGAGGAAGGCCTGGGTTCAGATCCCAGCTCAGCCACCAAACCGCCGTTGAAGATAGTCGTGTCCTCAGCGTCCCATGAAGTACAACTTGGGAGCATAAGCGCCCCTGGAAAAAGTGAGTCCACCCCTGTGAGGGTGGTCTCGGCATCGGTGACCCCAGACAGAGGCCAGCCCCACACCAGGAGGTGCGGGCCGTGAGTTCAGGCGGCCCCCTGGAGTGAAACAGCTCCCTCGTATCAAGCACCTGCCATGCGCCAGACACCACCTGTGCGACCTCTTTTAATGCTCACAGCAACCCCGAAAGGGGCCCATTGCCCCACATTTCATGGGTGGGCCTGCTGAGCAGTGACATGGAGAAACCAGCCCAAAGCTACATGACTGGGAGGTCGCAGAGCCAGGGCAGAACTGGGCTCTCTCTGACTCAGAGCCGGTGCCCATCACCGCCGAACGGGGCCCCAGACCAGCCAGGCATCTCTGTAGGCTCCCCGGCTGCGGGCCCGGCGCTCCCCTGGCTCACCGGGGCAGCGTGGGCCTCTTCTCCGCAGCTGCGCCAGTGTGGTGGGCTGCGTAAGGCTGATTGGGGATGTCTGTGCATTCCCCAGGGCCTTATCGTTTTTCCTCTACATTAAAAGAAAAATGTCTTGTTTTTAGTATGCAAAACTTTCCACCATCTGCTTTGCCTTGGCAGAGTGTTTGCTGAAAATCTCCCTCTTCCTCTCTGATTCCCATAATGTCTGGGGGCTTCGGGAGCCTCCGAGCAGGGCAGCGGCAGCAGCTCGCAGGTGCCTCCCGGGCTCCCCGGCGGCCACTGTCCTGGAGCCGGGCAGGCGGGTGTTGTGGGGTCCAGAAGTCGCATCTCCCCACCTCTCGGCCAGAGAGGGGCAGGGGGGTCTCTCCACTGATGGAACAGAGAGGGCCTGAAGGTGAATCCTAGAGTCCAGACCCAGAGTAGCTGTCCAGGTGGTATGTGATGAAACCCTGAGGGTAGAGGCCCCGGGTCACAGAGAGAGGTGGTGACAGAGCAGAGCCAGGAAGCCAGTCCCCCAAATCCCAGTGCAGGCTCATGAGGTCAAGTGGCCAGTGTCCCGCCAGTCCCCTGACCATCCCAGGCCAGGTGTTCCACAGGGCTGCAGTGGCCACACCTGTCCTTTCAGGCGTCTGGAAAGATGTTAGAAAAGGGAAGACTTCCCCCCACCTTCATGTGCCAAAACTCTTGAGTTTCCATGGAGACAGTCAAATTGCAAATTCATCCAAGAGTGAGCCAGGGGTGGGGGGGTTGGGGGAAGCTGGCCGATCCCCGGAGAAGTGGGCGGGGCTGGTGCTTTCATCCTTAGCAGCAGACGGCCCTTCTGGAGCAGGTGGGGGAAATCTCAGAGATGCCGGCCCCGGGCCAGAGGGCCAAGGGCTCAGGCCTCTGGAGGGGAGGGCCCTCCGTCCTCCCCGCCTCGAGGCAAAGCCCAGGTGAATCCCTTTGGCGACACCTCCTTGGGGAAGTTCTTGAGACAGTCTTCCTCCTGATGGGTCTTCCCATCTGAAAAATCAGATGTGAGCAGCACAGGAGCATTCATCACCCAGCTCCCCTGGACTCCGCCTTTGGTAATTAGAGGGGGAGAAAAGCAGCCTTCAGACATACAGCGTTTGGGTGAGGGTGGAAGAGCAAGGGCCAAAAGATTTATGAGGCTAAACGCTTTGTTAACAGACCTGAACGATTTACAGCCACAGCGGCCGTGCAGGCGGGAAGGTGGCTGCAGCCATCAGACGGCAAACTCGCCGAGGTCCGGGCCTCACGGAGCCCTCGAAGCGCCGCGGCCTGGCCCCACCTCGAGATCCCAGACACAAGGCGCTGAGATGCTTGAGCCAAGGGAGATGCACCCGCGAAGGGAGTGAGTCTCGTTGGCCGGCCGCTGCTCTGCCCCGTGATGCCTCCGTGAGCTCCTCACTGGGGCTGTCCCCACCTTCCGTGGCCGGAGCCCTTTGGGGTCTGAAAGGAGACAAAGAACAAGCCAACCAACTGTCACTTGAGGAGGTTTTATTTTTTCAAAACCTTGTGCAACAAAGGAGCCCCAAGGGATGTACACGACATGGCGCCCGAACCCACCTCCAGGGTGATGCTTTGGACAAGGCGCACCCCCCACGAGGAAAACTGCTCTCCCAGAGGGCAGCCCAGCACAGCCTTCTTGCAGTTTAATCCCACGCCCACGCCCAACCTAACGCTGTGCCTGGGTACGACAGGTGACAGGAGAGGAGGGGGCTAAAGAAGTGTGATAAGTGAGCTTGCCCCTGTGACCCAGGCCCTGGGACAGTCCTTCCCATTGCCTCTTTGGAGTTATTGGTACTTTTGTGCTTTTTTGGCATCCGCCTGTTAGCACCAAAGAATCCTGGTACTGTTTTAACGCCATGGAGCCCCATGTCCTCGCTGCCCCAGATTTATGAAGATCCTGAACGTCAAGCGTGGGAGAGACGGGACACTCCAAGTCGGAAAGGAGGCGTAGATCATAGGTCCTTAAGCGTCTCTGCCAGAGAGATAGGGAGACCAACGTGAGACCAGTCACCAGTCACCGTGCCCTCCCAAGGGATTCCCACTGCTTCCCCGGCTGCTGGCCCCGCCCCCACCCTGCCACTGGGGGGGGGCAGATCCTCTCTGATGCCTTTGCCGCTGCCTCCACTGCCGCCCACTCCCTCTGTCTGGGGGCCCATAGGGTTGGTGTTTAGTCAGTCAGTGAGTCAAAAACACGTAAATGCTTCTAGAATTGACACCGGTTGTGTCTGGTCTCGGTGGAGTCACCGTCATAGAAACCCGGTCCAGGACCTGAAAGACAACTGCAAAGTCAGGCCTTTACTTCTATTTCTCAGCTACGGTGAAAGAGGCGTGTGGACCACCGGCCCCCAGGCCCTGCCTCTTCTTGATTCCACAGCACAAAAGCCCAAGAAGCCCTCCCTGAGGGCAGGGGAGGGAAAGAAACAGGGCAGAGGAGGCAGAAGAGTCCGGAGCAGAGGTGCGCCTCGCTCTCGCCCCTCCCACACAGGTCAGACTCTGCAGAAGAAGCACACAGGCCTGACGCAGAGTGTGATTTGGCCCCTGCCGGAAAGGAGCCTCAATTCTGCTGGGGGCGGCCACACCCACAAACACGTACATCAGAACGTGGTCGGTACAGGTGTAGCAGAATGCACAGGGCACCTGGAGGAGGTGGTGTCCACCTGAGCCAGGAGAAGAGCAATGGGCGAGGCGCCCTGGGCAGAGGTGGGCAGGAGGTGCACACTGACGCTTTGGCAGGAGCTGCAAACCGGTGGGGCCCGGGGACCTGGGTCAGGGGAGCAGGCTGCGTGGGACGAGGCCGGACGAGCAGACGAGAGCTCGGGCTTGATCCCACAGATGATGAGGAGCCTTCGCAAAGGCGTGACTAGGACTTGTGTACTCGCTGGAGAGAGAGGTGAATGGGTACTCCGCGCGGACCAGCAAGTTGAAATACATCTGAGAGGACGGACAGAAGGATGGACTGCCGTCCCAGGGGAGCCCTCCTTCCTGCTGCCTGTTAATGCAGTCTCAGCCTTCTCCGCCCACGCTGCTCCAGCGGGGTCTGGAGGATCAGACGAAACCGCTTAGCCACCCTTGGTGTAGATCAATTTTGTTTCCAATCTCCTCTCCCACAAATGGGTCCCTGTGGCACTGGGTTGTTTGGCAGGTTGAATAAGATAATGCTCGCTGGGCGCCCAGCACAGCGCCGGGCGGAAAGCGCTCAACCCTGCTAACCGCCCTCTGTGACCAGCGCTCCGCACCCCCTGCATCAAACCTGAGTCTCATTATCCTGCCGCTGAGTGAGCCAGTCACCCGTGAGAGCTGCTTCCCTGAATCCCAAGCCTTGCTGCGAAGTTGTACCTGTTATAATTACATCATTTAGTTAAAAGTTATGTAAAGTCGTGAAAAGAATCAGAAAAGACAAAGAGTTGTTATTAAAGCTGAGACTCTGGAAAGCCTTCCTTCGGCAGCCACTTGCTTAAAATAGCTATTGAATTAGCTGTGGGCAGGACAACTGTGAAAACAGGAGGAAGAAATGGGAAAGTGGAGGATTCTGCCCTCGTCTTGCGTTGCCCCTGCCTCCAGCTCGGCTCCAGCGTACAGACGCCAGACCTGGACTCACAGACGCCGGGCCTGGACTCACAGACAGCTGAGCGTGGGTGCAGTGCAGGCTTGAAAGACAGGGTGGACCCAAGCCCGAAGGAGCACCCAGGCTCTGCAGCAAAAGATTGGCGAATGGATGTACATTTCTACGCTTAAAGTTAAAATAGAACGTTTAACATATGAATGTATCCTGTATTGTGACTCCCACCGGTGACAAAGCAGCCAAATGCAGTTCCATTTAGTCCAGAAAAGAGGGTTTCTGCCACAGTGGGTGCTGACTGTGAGGGATTTTCTCCTCTCCCCTCTCCTGGGGCTCCAACCCCATCAGCCGGCTCCCTTCTGCTGCACCCACGAGACCCCGCTGTGAGTTACTGGGTGAACTGGGATGCGAGCCCAGCCTGCTGGCCCCCAGGTCCATCCTGCCGGCAGAATCGGCATGGTCAGGGACACAGGCTGTGGAGCCGACTGCAGGGCTGGATCCTGGCTGCTCCACTTACTATACTGGGCAAGTGCCTCAGTTTCCTCACCTGTAAAATGGGGGCCATGCTGTTTCTGACCTGACAGGGTCGTTCCGAAACATCAGTGGGTTAGCAAGTATAAAGCGCAAGAGTGTCCCGTAGGGATTGGCGAGGGCCGGCACTGCCGTGACTACAGAGCGACACCTCGCACCTCTCGGTGTGGCTGGGTGCGGGGCTCCGAGCGTTGGTGCCTCCACCAGAGGGGCTCGTCGGCTCCTATCCCAGCGGCAGACTTCCAGTTCCACCACAGGGAGCAGGTAACGTGGAGATGGCGAGCCCTCCCCACTGGTCCTGGTCATGCTGGGCCGGAGTTCCAGCCTCCTCACCTCAGGACTCACCTCTCCAATTGGCAGAAAGGGGCAGCCTGCTGCCCCATCCCCAGGCCACTGTTCCTGTGCCCCAAACACACAGGCCAGCTGAGGTTCTGTGCCACCGTGTCCTGGCAGGAGGGAGGTCTGCCTGGCCCCCTCTGTCCAACATGTCTGCTAGTGGTGGCCCATAGCGGTGACCTCCTGTGCTGGCGTCTCTTCTTTCCAGTGGTTTCCAGTGACAGTGACAGCGACTCGGACCTCAGCTCCTCCAGCCTGGAAGACAGACTCCCGCCCACCGGGGACAGAGACCTGAAAGGCGACAAGTTCTGCAGGGAGTCAGGTGAGTGTGGGAAGCACACTGCCGGTGCAGGGAGCTTTGCTGCTTCCCTGGGCCTCCGCTCCCCTCGGGTGTTGGCAGGGTTTTTCTGGATCAGGAAGGAGAAGTAGCCCGGGGTCTGGGACAACCAGGAGCTAATGTCTTAGCACCAGTGAGGACTGGGCCCGAAAGGCCGCTTGGGTGCGTATTCAGTAGAGGGAGGGGCGGGTCCAAAGGCCACCCTGCCCCTCGGCCTGCACACCGGGCCTTCCTCCCTCGACTCCCTGTGAGCATCCCAAATGAGGTGCGGCCACGTGGCTGATGAGACTGTGAGAGTCAGGTGAAGTTGTCCGGACTGGCTCGGCGCCGCCAGCAGCCTGCGGTGGGAACCCGGGTACATGCGTACTGTGACCTCTTGGGCCTCCACTTCCCGCCAGTTGGCACAGACAGGACGGAGCAGGGGTCTCCAAAGCTGCTTCTGAATTTAACATCTCTGAGCTCTCCTCAGTGACCCTGCTGTTTGAAAGAGAATTAATCAGGGCCCCTGCTGGTGTGGCTCAGTGGATTGAGGGCCTGCTCACTGAAGGGTCGCAGGTTTGATTCCCTGTTGGGGCACACGCCTGGGTTGTGGGCAGGTCTACAACTGAGGGCATGTGAGAGGCAACCAATTAGTGTTTCTCTCACATACCAGTGTTCCTCTCCCTCTCTTTTTCACTCTCTTCCCCTTTCTCTAGAAATAAATAAATAAAATCTTTTAAAAAGAGAGTGAATTAACCAGGCCTCGAAGCTGGTGCAGACAAGGCCTGAGGGCACATGTGCCTCTTCTTTAAATCCGCAAAGGGCCTCCCTGGGAAGAGGGCCAGCTTCATTCAGAGTTACTCCAGAAGTTAGAACTGGGATATTTGAACAATGTGTCAGGAAGGCTCATTTCAGTGCCTGAGAAAGCTTTATAATAATTGCCCCAACCTGGAATGAAATGCCCCGGGATGCTGTCCTGGGTCAAAGGCTGGGTGACCTTGTGCCAGAGCTGACATGGAAGGAATTCCTGCTGGGATGACAGTTTGGGCTGGACCAGAGATGGCACATGCCTTGCACACGTACTCGTACTTCCACTCCTGGGCCCATGGCAGGCATTACTAGTTGATCAGGATACGTTTTTCCACCGAGCCTGACTTGGTCTCAGAATCCTGCTCTGTGCAGTTTTCCAAGTGGTCAATGTCAGAGATGACGTGAGGATGAAAACTGTTCCCAGACTAGATGATCTCTTCGGCCCCTTAGGCCAAAGATTCTACCTTAGGAACGTGTGAAGGAAGCCTTGGTTTCCAGACCGGGCTCTACACTCCCCTCCTCGTTCCTCCCTTCACACCAGCTCCCAGCTCTGACCAAGAGGCCCAGTGGCGAGGAGAAGATGGAGCAGAGTGTCACAGGCCCCAGCTCTGCTCTCTCGGCCGGGCAAGGACTAAGACATATTTGAGTGAGGATCCTTGAGTTAGTAAAGGCAGCAACTAATAACCCATGGAGCTCACTGAAATATATACCCTGCCCCCCGCACATTCTCATTCTCTGAAGGCAAGAAAAATTCCTCCTCGTGGCCAATTTTCATGTTGGTGACTTGACTTGCTCCTAGTGAAAGGTCCTGAGGGCCCACTTGGTGGCTCTTATGCGAGTTATGATGGACCCATCCGCAGCAGCCAGAGGGTGGGGTCACCTAGAACATGGCAGCCCTGTGAGGGCGGGAGTGGCAGTTCCCAGGGTGAGGGGCTCTGGGCAGACGGTCCCACAGACACCCATCATGAATCCACGGAGAAGGCTGTACGTCAGCTCAGTCAGGCCGAGATCATCCCAGTCTCAGTTTATGACCGGAAGGGCCCAGCCCTGAGCCATTTGGGCTCACACAGGTCTCTTGCAGGTGGCAGCATGGGGTCCCCCAAGATGGAGCTGGCCCGCCCACCCAGCCACCTCTCGGGAAGCCAGAGCAGCCTGGCCAGCGAGACTGGGACCGGCTCTGCGGACCCACAGAGGGGCACCCCGCCCTGGCCCGACCCAAAGGGCCCCAGTGAGTACCCAGCCACTTCTAACCCCCACCCACTGCCTCTCCCTCTGCCCCTCCCCCGGGCCCTCCTCCTCTCCCACCCAGTCCTCCCAAACTGGAAAGTGGTAGATGAGGTTTCCAACCCTTGTGTTTACTGAGCTCTGGGCAGGCACTGGGGGAACAGAGGCGCCAGACCCTCCCCCTCCCACCCCCGCCTGCAGTGAACAGTGGGAACTGCAGATCAGTCACGGCAGACATCCCTGTCCATCATCAGCCACCGTGACAATGGGGCTAGCACCCCAGCTTCACGGGGTGTGTGACCTTTCATCCCCATCTCCGTGACAGTCACAGTAACTCCCATTTTGAGAGAGAACACCTACTACGCTCCAGGCAATCCAGCGCTCACCAAGCCCCACAGTGTGCCCAGCCGGGGTCCCAGGTGCCCTTGGGATAGTCGTTGACCACTAGAAACCTACCATGTAGCTGAGGAAGCCAAATCAACTCACCCAGAAGAGCCCAGCCCAGGGCAGGCCCAAATCAGAGGGAGAATTGGGGACCACCAAGGCTGTTGGCACTGGGGCCCAGCCTGCCCTTGCACTGCCAAGGTCAAATTTTGTTCTATTGGAAGAATAGGCAGGAAGCTTGGCCCCCCCATTTGATGGGCGTGGGAACCAAGGATAAGAATCAGAGCCCCCACCCCCTCTCTGTGCCTGCTCGCTTGGACTGGCCAGCTTGGGGTCCACAATGGGGGTGCGTGGGGGGAGGTCTCCTCACAGGCCAGAGAAAATTGTGCAAGTGATGTTCGGCCCTTAGTTTCTTTCAAGAGAGAAGCCCCAGCTGGACTGGGTGCCCCCGGGACCAGAGGCTCCACAGTGAGCGTGGCACACGTGTGCATCCGTGGCGGGCCTCCCAGCTTGGTCACTGCTGGAGCCTAGATGTGCCGCAGTCACCCACCAGGAGACCAGTGGGGGGTCTCGCCTGCTCCCCACTCCCTGCCCTCCCCCTTTCTCCTTGCCCTCCCCCACCTACGATTCTCAAGAAACTGCAGGGCAAGGTACCAACGACAGGCAGCTGGTGGGCAGGTCTGAGCGAGAGGGAGCCACAGCGGGCGTGGCCATGCAGTGGGTCCCCTGGCCTCCCTCTGGCCCCTGGACACCCTCTACAGGGGACAGTTTAGAACCAGGCAGGCCCGAGTTCCAGTCCCAGCCCTGCCACCCACAGATGTGAACTGGGGCGAGCCATCAGATTGAAACATGTGAAACTGCATTTTATAGATAAAAATTCCTGAATATTGGCAATTCAGTATGACTCAACCTAATACCTGGTCCATCGGTGCCCAGTTTCACTGCCGTAAAGTAGGGCCCTCATCACGTCCCTCACGGGGTTGCAGGAGGGTGAGTGCAGGGTGCGTGTGGGGTGCCTGCCCCAAGCAGGTCTTAGGAAACGTCCAGTTGTGTGGCCCGTGCACAGAGAGGGTCCCAGGGCTGGAGACACAGCTTGGAAAGGAGCGGCCTGCAGGGAGGTCGTGCTTTCCCCCGTCCACTCGCCCCGTCTGGCAGTGGAAGACCACCCGTGTTGTCACCTGGGTCTCAATGGGCGCACTGAAGCTCGGGCAGCAGATGGCCTGCCGTGGTGGGCAGCACAGCAGCGCAGGGCTTTGCCCTGGGCCCCCGCCCCCCACCCTCCCTGGCAGCCCCTGTTAGTTTCACACGAGGAAGCCACGCCAGGTGCTGGGCTGTGCCAGCGAGGAGCCCTCCTTCCCTGCTGTCGCCTCCGTTTCATTCCCAAAGGTCCAGCTGTCGCCAGGGAGGTGCCCTGCCTCTCTTCACCGTACAGTGGCCTTTTTTTCTCTCCCCCACAGGCAAAAGGCACACCTGGACGAGCCCCCGCTGTTGATGTGGCCTCCAGTGACCCCCTCTGCCTGCCCTGGGCAGAGGCCTGTCTGGTGCGTGGAGTGGGCTTTGCAGGTGGAAGAGGTTGACAGAGAAAGAGCACGCTCGCCGGAGCCACGCCCCCCGGCCCCTTCAGGCCAGTCCAGGAGGCCTCACACCCAAGCCTGTGGGACGTGACCCCTGAGTCAACAAACCAGTGGGCCAAGTCCGCAGCCCCCCACTCAGTGCCTTTTCCAGGAGCCCTCCTCACTGCCCACCCGGCCATTCCACTCAGCCGTAACCTTTATTTATTGTCCTCCCCGACCCCTCCTCAGTCTCCCCACCCCCCGTGTGTATTTCAAGTTGACCCTGGTCTTGGTTTGGGCTGGAAGGGCCTTCAGACCCACCGGGCGGGGCCCCCACATGCACTGCGGTTTCAGAGGGCACCACACGGGCTTTCTCCACGTTTGTATTAAAATAGAAGAAGAAGCCCAGTCCCGAGCATTACCCTTCAAAGCTGAGCTGGGCCCCTGGAGAGAGCAGTAGAGCCCAGAGCAGGTGGGAGGAGACTCACCCCCCTTTCCGTCCGCCTTAGAGCTGGGGGGCCTGCAGCAGCACGCTGCCCTGCCCTCCTCCCCTCACTCGGCGGCCCAGGGCTTTCTTCCAGCCCCTCCCTCCGCCTCCCTGCTTCTCTCCGCCTCTCCCCTGCCTGTGGAGCTGAGCAGGGCTCTGTTGAAGTCTGAATTCACTCACTGAAGAGCAGCGGGCCCAGGCCCCAGCTGGGGCCCGAGGGCTCCCCTACGCCATTAATTCACTTCTCTTCATTAGGTTGTTTGGCATGAAAAATACTCAGTGCAAAACACAAATGCTTCTGCAGCACCCTTCCCTGAAGAGAGAGTAAATGTGTGTTTGTGTGTGTGTTGCCTGTACCCACCCAACCTTCCTCTCCGCCCCCAGGACCCCCCCACACCCAGCCCTCCAGGCCCTGGGGCCCCCACTGTTGGCTTTTGCACCATTGCTACGGGCCGATGGTTAAAAAAAAAAACCTCACTGCTTCCCAGTGACTAGTTAGCCTCAGAATGAAAATAAAGATGAGGATTTGTGTGGAGCCGGTGTGTTCATTCCGAGGGCCACGCTCGCTCGTGCTTCTGACCTGCGTCAGGAGAGAAACGGACAGAAATGGTGACTCGCTGGTCACTGGGCGGTTCCTGGGCCGCAGTGGCGGGGACGGATTGGCGCTGTGTGTGCAGAGCTGACAGACCTAACGCTGAGTGGGGAAAAGCAAGCCATCTATGTTTTTTAAAAAGTTAAATATACATACAAATAGTCAAAACGAGTCATCCAAACTTATATATACATTTGTAGAAATGTTCGTAAAACAGACAAGGACTTCTGGTTAAGTATGGTGGGCTGAACCATGTTCTCTCTGCCCAGCAAACTCCCAGTAAAATGCATAAAGGCATGAAAATGGCATCAACTACAACAGCGAAAAGGTAGGAGAGGAAATGGCAGCACATGAGAAACACCTGGCCCTGGCCCGGCGGCTCAGTTGGTTAGAGGCTTGTCCGGATACCGCAACCTTGGTGGTTGCAGGTTCGATCCCCAGTCGGGGCACATACAAGCATCAACCGGTGAGTGCATAAATCAGTGGGACAACAGATTGATATCCCTCTCTCTCTGTCTTCCCTTCTGTCCCTCAAATCAATGAATACAAACTTAAGAAGAAAGGTCTGAAAATTTGAGAGAGAGTATAACTTGTTCAGTGCTGGCTCTCACTACTTCCCAAAACATCTGCCAGAGAGAAAGCCAGCCGCGAGCAAGCAGACAGCTCTGCAGCGTCCCCCAGACGCTTAGAGCTGGGCGGGGCCGGTGTCTCTCAGGCGGAAGTTCAGGTGCGAAAATAGTATTTTTCCTTGGAAGAAGAGGTGAGATCCCCAGGTCCCTCCTTCCAGCCCCCAGCTCCCATGGTCTGCAACTGCCCTGCCTTTCCCTGACCCCGGCAGGAGACAGGTTTACTGCTGGCCGGGGTGGGACTAGAAAGTCTGGATTGGCACCCCAAGCCAGCGAAAGACAGAGGTAAGGCTGCAGTTAATGGGGGGGCTCTCAGCACCCATCCCCCCCCAACAGCCAGGCCTGCACCCCAAGGCGCGACGTGTCTGTCTGGGAAACTGACCAAAGAGAGAAGCTGGACAGAGCCTGATGTGGGTGATCCCCAGCCTCTGCCCAGTCACCATGAGACCCCGGGCCACCGGCCCCGCCCCCGTGGACACAGCTCCCCCTGGGCTTTGCTGCGCTGCGCTGGGCAGGAACAGCCAAGGGCACCGACAGAGACCAAAACCAACCAAAATACAGACTCCCGCCATCCAGAGGAAAGGGGTCAGAGTCCAGCCCTCTGCAAATATTCACCCATGAAACAGGAAAAATAATGTCATTTTTAAAAGGAAGAGTTAAAGCTCTTAAAGTTAAAATATACAAGTAGTAGCAGAAATTTTTTTCCACACTGCTGTCTGTGTCTATGGGTTATGCATATATGTCCTTTGGCTAATCCCTTCACCTTTTTAAAAAATTATTTATTGATTTATTTTTTAGAGAGAGGGGAAAGGAGGGAGAGAGAGAGGGAGAGAAACATCGATGTGAGAGAGAAACATCAATCAGTTGCCTCCTGCTCCCAACTGGACACCGAACCAGCAACCTAGGCATGTGCCCTGACTGGGAATCGAACCCTTGACCTTTTCCTCTGTGGGACGACGCCCAACCAACTGAGCTGCACTGGACAGGGCTCCTTTCCCCTTCTTTCATCCCTCCCCTACCCAACAGCTGCCGATCTGTTCCATGTATCTATGCCTCTATTTCTGTTTCGTTGTTTTTAATAAATTTATTTTATTTTTAGACAGTGGGGGATGGAGGGAGGAAGTAAGGGAAAGAAACATCAATGTGTGGTTGCCTCTTGCATGCCGCCCACTGGGGACCTGGCCTGCAACCCAGGCATGTGTTCTGACTGGAAATCAAACCAGTGACCCTTTGGTTCACAGGCCAGCACTCAATCCACTGAGCCACACCAGCCAGGGTGATTTGTCACTATATATTTTGTTCATCAGATTCCACATATAAGTGAGATCATATGGTATTTCTCTGACTGGTTTATTTTATTTAGCATCATAATCTGCAGGTCCATCCATGCTGTCACGAAAAATAAAATCTCCTTTTTTATGGCCACAGAGTATTTCATTCCACAAAATATATCTCCACTTTTTGTATCCACTCATCCACTGCCAGGCACCGGGGCTGCTTCCAGCACTCGGTGGCTGTGAAGAATACCACACCGAACACAGGGATGCACATAGGCTTTCGAATTGGTGTTTTGCTATTCTTAGGATTTACTCCCAGAAGCTGGGTCGAAAGGCAGCTTCAATTTTTATTTTTTGAGGTACCTCCACACTGTTCTCCCCAGTGGCTGCCCAGCCCTCGTTCCCACCAGCAGTGCACTAGGCTCCCCTTCCCCCGCAGCCACGCCAGCACCGTTGTTTGTTGCTTTATCGACAGGGGCCGTTCTCAGGTGGCAGTTGGTATCTCAGTGTGGTTTTCATTTGCATCTCTCTGACGGTTAGTGAGTGAGCGTATTTTTCATATGTCTATTGACCATCTCTGTGTCCTCTTTGGAGAGGTGTCCATTCAGGTCCTTTGCCCACTTTTTAATTGGATCGCGTGTCTTCCTGCTGTCGTAGAAGTGGAAATTCTTCATACCCTTCGGAAATGAATCCCTCATCAGATATGTCATTGGTGAATACGTTCTTCCATACAGTGGGCTCCCACAATAGCAGACATTTAAAAACGCATTAGGGGGAATGGGAGGTGAGAGAAAACCTCCCAGAATGTAAAACGTGAGAACAGAAATGTAAACATGGAACAAAAAAGTCAAGAAAGTTGGACAACCAAAAGATAAGATCTGTGCAGAAGGTCTAATGTCCAACTAATAGGAATTTGAAACCAAGAAACAAAATACAGAAGGGAAAACTGTTGGAGAAATGACACGAAAATATTTCCTAGGGCTAAAGGAAATGAGCTCCCCAGTGAGAAGACCCACCGAGTGAGGGCACAGTGGCCCCCACTCACAGCCAGGAGCTCGGCCACCGCCCTGGCGAGCAGCCACACGGCAAAGCCTGAGGATGCGGATGCACGTGGTCTGCACCACAGTGCAGTATCAACGCCCGGGGTCTTGCTGAAGCAGACTCTCACTCCTTCACGAGGTCTGGGCCGAGCGGAGAGCATGTGTCTGACAAGCTCCAGGCGATGGTGCCCCAGCTGCCAGCTGGGGGGACGCACTTTGGGTGGCGCTGGTCTAGGGAAGTGGTTGTCGCCACTGGCTGCTCATCAGAATCACCGGGGCAGCTATGCAAGCACTCCTGCTGGACTCACCCCCAGAGGCTCTGGTTAATGAATTTGGGGCACAGCCTTGACGCCAGGATCCTTGAAAGCTCCCCACACAGTGCGCTGGCAGAACCAAAACCATTTCCCCATAGAAGCTCTTCTACGTGGACTCCGGGAGACGTGCAGAGAATGTTTGTAGCAACACCTGTGTATTAGCTAAAAACTGGAAACAGCCTAAATACCGTAGACAGAATAGATACATAATTGTGATACAGCAAACAGTGGACTGACGCAGTGGTGAAAATAACGGGCCACCCTCAGCAAAGATGACTCACAAACAAGGCTGTGCAAAGAACCAGACGGCAGAAAGATAAATACATCGTGCCGCCGTCTATACAGAGAATTCCGAAACACTCGCAATGTTATATATTAACATACATTTTATGCAGTGAAAGAATAAAGAGATGCACAGGAAGGATAAACAACAGATTTCAAGCTACATCTTGAGAAGAAGACATGCTATTAAGGGAGGACTTCGACTTTATTGGTAATGTTTTGGTGATCTCAGTGACAGAGAGATGAGTTTATAATGTGCACATTATAATATTTCATTCTGTGTCATACGGGGGTGGGAAAACGTAGGTTTGCAGCTGCAGTACGGCCTCTAGCAGCTGCCTGGGAAAGAATGTAGGGGAGAACTTTTCTGTTTTTTAAGAGTTTATTTCTTTATCTTTAGAGGGGAGGGGAAGGAGAGAGGGAGAGCAATATCAGTGTATGGTTGCCTCTCGTGCGTCCCTCCTGATAACTGGCCTGCAGCCCAGGCATGTGCCCTGACTGGGAATTGAACCTTGATCCTTTGGTTCGCAGGTCCACACTCAATCCACTGAGCTATGCCAGCCAGGGCGGGAGACCTTTTCTTAAAAAAAGAAGAAACAAACCTACGCATGTCTGAAAATATCTTCATTCTACCGTCACTGAGATTGGCTGAATATAAGTAGATTAAAAATCATTCCCCATCAGAATTCCAAAGATGTGGCCTCGCTGTAAATACATCACAGATTCGTCACGATGACGTCTGTGTAGAGATTCTTAAACACTCATAACTGCAAACCTCCTTTTGCCACTCCTGTATTTATTACATTTGTATTATTTTTATGTCTGAAATCTTTCAAAAGAAAAATGTAAGGAATTACATCGAGCCTTCTTATAAAATTTTAGGACACTGGGATAAAAATCCCAAAGGGGGAAAAAAAGTCCAAAAACCTTCTAAAGAGAAAAAAAATACAGGCCACATAGCAGGGGTCAGAGATTAAAACGGCATTGAAATTCTCAAAGCAGATTCTGGAGCCGGAACAGAGTGAGCAGCATCTTCAGAATTCTGACAGGGGACGATTCCTACTCTATTAGTATGTCCAGCTAAGTCCCAGTGAAGGCGGCGAGAACATATTTTCAGACGTGTGCGTGTGTTTTAAATTTACCTCCCATACAGTCTTTCTCAGGTGGCTACTAGAGGATGTGCTCCAACCAAACAAGGGAGACAACCAGGAAAGAGAATGTCGGACACAGGACACTGGAGGTCCGACAGAAGAGAGGGCCACAGGGAGTCCCCAGGAGGACGGCAGTGGCTCTCGTGATATACAATATATAAAACTGAAAAAGCAAGAAATAGGCTCAGCATAGATTTCCGTACAAAGGTGGACACCAGCAGCAGCGGCTGAGAATTCTAAGGTTGCCTAGAGAGGGCCTTGAGAGGACTGGGGGCTCCACCCTGTTACAAACTTTGTAGGAGAGTTGCTCCATTTAAACTAGATACTATATTTCTAACAAGGAGATTTGTTTTTTCATGGAAAATACATGTAAAACTCAGGATGAACCCCTGGGGCAGAGGTGAGAGCCCTGAGGCTATAGCAGGTGAAGGAGACAGGGACCCCGCAGGTCCACTGTATCCAAATATGTGGCCAGAGGGGCTGGTGCCTCTGCCTCCCGGCCCAGAGCAACCTCTGTGCTGGGACCGCCAGCCCCTTGGGCCCCTCAGACCTGCTGGAACACAAGCCCCCACACTCAGCTCCCACCAGAGCCCCCTGCCTGGGCCGGGCTGGTCCAGGAGAAGGACCCGATCCTACAAGCCCTCAGGGTGAATCCCAAATGCTTTTCCTAGGGATGTGTCCCGGGGTTGATGGGGTTCTGAAGTGGTTTCATGGGAGGTTAATCCCCCCCGGAAGCCCTGGGCTTTGGCGGTGGGGGGAGAGGGAGTGCATCTCCCCACGGGGGGCGGGGGGAGCCTGGGAGCTGCGGGGAGTCGAAAGCTCTTTGTGGGCTGGTCTGAGAACTGAGAAATCCTTTCTTGACAAAAATGCTGGCTCTCAAGCAACCAGGTTCCAAATGAACTGTTGGACCTGAGCCTTTCCGGGCGCGGGGGGGGGGTTATTTTGTGTTAAAATCGGGGAGTACAGAAGTGACTTGATTTGTCCCCTATAGCAGATAAACCAAGTAAGTCCCTAAAAGAGGGGATGGGTGGGAGCTCGTGAACTTGGGACAGCTGCTTTCAGATTCCAGCTCCCCTTCGGCGCACCTGACTGACGGGCCGTCCCTGTGCCCCCATTTCCCCGTCCACGGAGCGAGGATAACCGCTCCCTCGCGGGGCTGCTGTGCAAATCCACGCCCGCGGGCACGCAGCACTGCGTCCCCCCGTCTCCCTCCCCGGCTCTGAGTCACTGCGCCCGGAGATTTCGGGCGTGTCCAGGGCGTGAGGGCAGCAGCGCGTGGGGCCTGGGGGATAAAGGTGCTGGATCCATTCAGGGCTTTGGGGCAGCTGCCAGGGGCCGAGCGCGGTGTCCGGGCTGAGGTTGAGGCCTGGACAAAACCGACGGGGCCCTGACCCGCCCCCGGTATAAATAAAGACCCAGGTTACGGTCGCCGCCCCAGAACTTCTGGCCCAGAAGTCCAGGGTCCGGGCGGGCGGAGACCCGTATGGTCAGGTCCCCAGGGGGCGCCGGTGCTCCTGGTGGGAGGCCGCGGAAGGACCTCCGGTCCGGGCAAGCGCGTCCGCCACGTTTCCTTGCACTGCGCTCCCTGAACCGACCGAGGCAGGGGATCCGGGCGGGCGATGCGGCCCGGCTGGCAGAGGAAACGCAGCCCCCACAGGCGGAGGGGGCCAACCTCCGACGGAGGCCCGCGGTCGTGTCCCACCGCTGGACAGATGTGCTGCCCCCAGCTGTTCCTCAGCCCCGGAGCCAAGAGCATCCACAGGCCGGGCAGGGCGAGGGCTGCTTCCCCCGCAGAGGTGGGGGCTGGCAGCCTTCCCAGGGAAAAAGCGCCCACTCGGCCGTGCGTTGCTTCTCAAGGTCCCCGAAGCCTGCAGTCCCTGGCACCGCCTGTTCCTGCCCCTCCCTCTCCGCGTGCTCTCCACACTGCGGGGCGCCGAGAGGGAAGCCGCCGCGGGGGGGGGGGGGAGCAGGCCGACTCCAGGTCCGCGCTGCCCCGCCTCCTCGCACCACTTTGTTTGCTGACAACGAACAGCCCCAGAGCCCCTGAGCCAGGCCCGCAGCAGATGCAGCGTTTTGCTGCGTAATAACCATCATGGCCACCATTTGTGGAGTGGAGCACCTGGTACAGGCTTTGGGGACCCTCACCCACCTGTGAGACAGACACTCCCACTGTTCCCATTTTACGGAAGAGGAAAACCAGGCCTAGAGAGAACAAGAGAGCCCGCGTTTAAATACAGGATGCCACAGACCGGGCTTCGGGGGAGGGTAGGGGTCTGCTGGCCAGGTCACAGGGCAAGGTCCCCAGGGAGGAGGGAGCCGGGAGCAGACGGAAGGGCAGAAGGGCTATGCTGGCGGCACAGATGGACACTTCTAGATGAACGGGGGAAAGTCGGCCCGTGTCCCACTGGGACATTTTCCCATTGCTAATATGACCAGTGAGGATCAAGCCCAGTCCCCAGAGACTTTGTCCCATGTTGGATTCTGTTTGGTCCCCGTGGCCAGTGCCTCTGAGGACACCAGACGCTCTCACGAGTCTCTCCTCATCCAGACTCGGGGAATCTCAGCAGGGCGCTGTCTTTTCAGGCCACGTGTAGGAGCGGACGGGCGTGGATTTGGCCAGGTTTCCTGGGGCTTCCATCATTCAAGTGGCCTCAGGGCCCTGCAGCCAGAGCCTGGCTCCGGACTGACCAGCGACTCCTGCCAGGACTGCAGGAGCCGCATGTAAGCACGGCACAGCCCACCCCCCCCCCCCCCCCCCCCCCCCCGCGCATCTCACCCATCCCACCCCCGCCCCACACCTGCCTTCCTTTTAATTTCTTATTGTGGTCAAATTATACATACACCTACCACCGTAATCATTTTCAGGGTACAGTTCAGTGGCATCAAATGCATTCACATTGTTGTAAAGCCATCCCCACCACTCACCTCCAAGACTTTTCCATCTTCCCAAACTGCACTCTGTCCCCATTAAACAGTAACTCCCCACTCGCCCCTCCCCCACCCTGGCAGCCCCGTTCTGCCAGAAGCAGGGCTGCCACCCCCGCCAGACAGTTCCACCTTTAACTTCTTGAGGAAGCGCCATTCTGTTTCCACGGTAGCAGCAGCCTCTCTCATTCCCACCAGCAGGGCCCGAGGGGTGGCCGGCCCTTCCTCCTATGGCAGGAGGCCGTCCTGTGTCTCTTTGTGCCCTGTGCCTCATGGCATGGGACCCTCTGCCACCCAGGGACCTCAGCTGCTCCCTCGATGGCCGGAGTCACACTGGCCTAGGTGCTGGCCTCACGGGCACATGCAAGGCCATGGCCAAAAGCTCGGCCTCATGCTCTGCTATCACTACCTTGAAATTCTTAATTGTTCTGAATAAGGGCCCCATTTTCATTTCACACCAGGTCCTGCAAGCCACTGAGCCACCCACACTGGCCTGGCTGTTCCTTCCGGTGCAGGCTCTGCAAGCAGGGCCAGCCCAATGGCCAAGGCCCGGTGGGGAGCGTCCTCAAGTTCTGCTGATGGGCAGCCTGGGTTGGGGGCCGGCGCCCCCGACTAGGCATCTGGGATGCAGGTCCTTGTCCTGGCCCTGCTGCCAGCTCTCCGCGTTAGTCACTGCCCATCTACAAGATGGAAGAACTGGACTGAATAGAGAGCTTTCTAATTCTCTTCCCCAGAGCTCCTTGGGGCGGGGGTAGCAAGATGGGAAGTCCCGGGGGACCGTCGGGGACCCAGCCCCATTCCATCACCAGTATAGGTGCTCCCTTGGACCTGGCATCTCTACTGGGATCCCCAGCAGGAGGGAGGCCAAGACCAGGTGGAAGCCCCGCCTGTCCGGATCCTCCAGCCCAGGCTGCCCACCCCTACCTACACTCTGCCTCCGCAGAGGCAGCAGAAGCCTCCAACATAAGGTAACCAGGTGGTGAGCCCCACTGGAGGAGAGGTGCCCCCGGTATGAGCCAGAAATGCCCTGGAAGGGGAGATGGACACACGCACATCACACCCTGGTGCACACAGACACAAACACTCAACTGTTTATGAAATATGTGTGAACAGTCAGTTCAAATTGCTCATCCAAGTGCCAGAAAGGCTCTACGGCCCTGGGGAGGGATGAGCCCAAAGGAAAACCTGGCACTGGCCCTGCCCAGACCACGTGGGGAGAAGGACCCCACCAGGCCCTGCACTCAGAACAGTGGCAGAGTGCCTGCCAAGGCTGTCCCCTGCACAGGAGGGCCTCGATGCTCCAGTCGCCTCCTCCCTGTCCCTTCACAGCCAGGGCTCTGACCTGCACGCGCCCATCCCCCACCTGGCCCCCGCCCAGGCTGCCCTTGTGCAGAAAGCCAAGGCAAGCACAGCCTCCCCATCAGTAGTACCGTGAAGGTGGGCAGGAAAGGCAGGCGGGTGGCCGGGGGCTGGGGGAGAGCTGGACGAGCCGGGACAAGCTGCCCGAGTCTTCACCGAGTCTTCACGGAGACAGACGGCAGCTCTGAGCTCTCTAATGCAGACCCCAGGACGTCTGCAGCTTCTTCAGTGCCAATTACCGGAAAAATAATTCAGTGTGCTCACCCCCTGCCTCTTAGCAGATGCTCTTCAGGGACATTTTAAGTCTGACTGTACCTGCTGAGCTGCTGACAAGTGAGGTCTCTCCCTCCCTTCCTTCCTCCCTCCCCAGTGCACCTTCACCACTTTCTACCAGGCTTTGCCATAGGAAAAAGGGACCCTAAGCTGGGTGGCATCATCCTTGTCCCCAAGGCAAGGCCTGCTCAGATCAGTCCCCTGCACCCGCTGCCTGTTCTACCTCTAGCTGGGCTGTGGCAGAGGGGGGTCCCGGGAGTCCACCTTCTCTACTGGCACCTTAAGGCAGGAGTCGTGTCTTATTCATCTTTAAATCCTTGGTTAGCTGTCAGGAAATATCGCTGGGTTGGTAGGTGGGTAGGGGGATGGGTAGGGGAGTGGATGGATGCAGGGTGGGAGGGAGGAGGGGAAGGAGGGTGGGGTGGAGGAGTAGAGGGAGTGTTAGAGAGTTGAACAGATGGCTGGGGAGAGAGGGAATGGATATTCTGTGTGGACCGGCATATTGAAATACACCTGAGAGGATGGACAGAAGGATGTACTGCTGTCCTAGGGGAGGATAGAGGGACGGATGGAAACAGTCCCAGTTCCAGCGTCCACCTGCTCTCCATCCCTAGGGAAAGGCCAGTGTATCTGGAGCCCACGCTTCCCAGAAGTTGTGGGGTCCCCTGCCTGGGGCTCATTCAATTGTAATCAGTTGATAGGCCCCCAGCAAAGAGAGGATGCTGAAGCAAGTCCTGGCTGTGGAGAATCCAGGCTTTGGGGCTTCAGTCAGTACCCTGATGGGGCAGCAGGCCACGCCTCCAGGCTCCAAAGCTGCCAGTGGGAAGGGAGTAACAGGTCTGGCCCGCCCACCCCCTGGCTGTCCACACACCACCTGGGCCGGCCAGAGCCCCCCAGCCCGGTTCACCCTCCAGACCGGTTAGCCACTGAGGGGCATGGACGGGGTGAGGCCCATGTCAGGACCCCAGCTCCAAGCGCTCCCCAGCCTGCCTCAGCAAACACCCCCCCAGAGTCTGCACCATTAATGTTTCCTGCCCCGCACCCTCAAACTCACAAATTCCACCCATGAAAACCTCTGCAGCATTCCTGGCGCTAATAAAGCGACCCGAACAGGTTTTGCAGATGGGGATTAACTGGTTTATTTCGCATGTTAATTAGCCAACCCTAAATATGTATGCTGATCAGAATTTAAATTAATTCACACAGAAATATTTTTAAATAAATCGCTGAAATGCGCTGCGGCACCTCTGCCCTCCCTCTCCTCGACTCTGCAGCCTCCGGGTGGGTGCCCGTGGCCGGTGGCCTTGCCTGCACAAGCCTCAACTTCCCTGTTAAATAAAAGGTTGGCCTCCCTGTGGCTGGGGTCTCCTGGCCCTGAAGGTCTGTGCCTTTGTAGCCTCTCTGCCCCAGGCTACGGGGTGAGACCAGGCCTGGTAGCCAGGCCTCTCAAAGGCAGGAGCCGGGCAGGAGGCCATCCCTCGGCTCCAGCAGCCGCAGCTTCGGGATCTGAGAGCTGAGCCGGGCTCAGCAGCTGGGGCACCAGGAGGGAAACCCTGGGAGCCCAGAGCCACGGAGATGAGTGGTCTTCCCAGGCAGCGCACATCCCAAACATGGCCTTTCCCAACTTCCCCTCCCAACAGACCATCCGACATGGTTCCGTGTGAAACACACCGCGATGACCTGAACGGTTGACCCCACAATTCCTCCTGGGAAGGGAACTATCTTTGTTGAGAAAAATACGTGTAAAGGGTGATTGTGGCTGATCCTGAGAACACAGTTCAACCGAGACCAAGGCAACAACAGAGATACTAGAAATGAACGGGAATTCAGAAGGTGAAGTCAGAAAGAAGGGATGAGGCAAGGGGCTCCCGAGTGAAGCCCCCACAGCCCCCACGTGGCCACAGCCCCTGTGGGGGAGGCTGAAGGACCGGCCTGTCAAATTCCACATGATGCTGTTTGCACTGTGATGACACACGCCACTCCTCGCCCACCGATCCACCCACAGGTCTCCTGCACACCCAGATGCCTTGCAGAGGTGGACTCGGGGGAATGAGGGGCTGAATTACACATTTGAATCTCTGTCGCCCTGAGTCTCACATCTGGAAACTCAGATCTAACCCCCAGTGCAGAGTTAGCTCAGCCACAGCAAGACTTCAGGGCCAGAGGTGACTCAAACGCTCCAGGATTTTGCAGAAAACTCAGCAAAGACTTTGGCCTTCACCGGGACACCAAACAGACTTTGAAGGCTCCTCTCCTGGATCTGAGGAGCCAGGGTGACCGGCCACCCCAGCTTCCCCACAAACGAGGGGCTTTCCGGGAAGTCGGCCCTCCAGCGCCAACACCAGGAGGTTCCTGGGCAACCAGGAGGAGTCGGTTCCCCTGGACAGCTGACGTCTGGGTCACACGCACCACAGCCGGACGCTGGACTAAGCTCTTTAAACATTTCACAGCAATTAGTTCTCACAATGCTGGGAGGTCGACACGATTCTCCCCACTTCGCAGATGAGAAAACTGAGGTTGGCAGGGGGTTAGCACCTGGCACAAGATAACACAACCAGCAAGTGGTAGAGCAGGGATTTGAACCCTAGGTCCCTCCTCTTAAGCTTCGTGCTCATCCACTTGGGATCCCGAGGAGGCTCAACTTGGCGAAAATGGAAGCTGGCATCCTTAAGCAGCCTCACTCTGGGCCCCGGGGCAGGGCCTGGGTCTGGGAGCCCTCTAGTTTCGTGGAACCTCCCCCCCGCCACCCCCCCCTTTCCTGCTGATGACTCTGCCTTCCTCAGCCCCGGGCTGCAGGCCACGGCAGGCCTCGGCCCCCCCCACCTGTCAGCCCAGCGGAGACCTGTGGAACACCCGCCTCTGGAGTCAGAAAGAAACAAAAATGCCCCCTTCCTGCCCCCATCTGCTTCTCATCCGCTCTGAGGGCAGAGCAACATTTCCCGCCCGGCCCAGGGATTTCCGAGCCGGGAATTCAAAGAGCTCAGCAAGGCACAGGCTCAAACAGCGTCTGCTAATGGAAATAACAAGATGATAAATTATTCCAGGGAAAGAGCAATTTTCCTTATACCTTGCTTGACTCAGAAAACTGTGATCGCGGTAGAAATTGGAGGTGTCAGAGCCGGTATCGGGGGGAAAGAGAAATGAGAGCGGCATGCCCACCGGGCAGTGCGGCCCTGGGGGGTGGGGGGTCGTTGTGCGGTCAGTCCCAGGCCAGCACACAGCTGGCCCTGATCACCATGTCTTCCAGGAAGGCCCGGGCAGCAGGACCTGCCACCAGCTGGCTGAGGAGGCTGCAGGGTCAAGGGCAGAAAGCCCAGGTCCCGGAGTCAGGCTGAGCTGTCTTCCCTTCCCGGCTCCGATCACAGCCGGCCACCAGCCGGCCACCAGCCGGCCGTGTGACTCTGGCTAGTCTTGGAATCTCTCTGGGACTCCCGGAGGCAAGCACCCTGAGGGTTACTCGAAATAACCTATGACACTCCGAATGGCACCTCATTTGTGCCGCGGGCAGTGAATCCTCTGATCCGTCAACCCTCTCCACTGTGCCGGCTCCCCAGGACCAGAGGGAGCACAGAATAGCTACCAGGCTCTGGGTGTGAGCGGCAGCAGGGGACGTGGGACCTGCTGATGAACACACGCCCCTGGGACCCTCAGGCGGCCAGGTCCGTCCCAAGGAGCAGCTCCCAGAGGGAGCTCAACAGGGGCGATTCTGAGGGGCCCAGCCTGACCCCTGACCCCACCGGGGCACGCGCACTGTGCTGCTCCGCCCCAACTCTCTGGAAGCTTCCAGATCAGTGAAAAGTATCCTTTCCTGTGCCTGCTTGATTTCATTTTGGTTTTCTCAGAACTTTTCAGCCAGTGTTATGAAAATTTTTCCATGATATGGAAGGAGTACCTCTCTTTGCCAGATGAACGTGTAAGCACCTCATGAACTTGACTGGACCACTTGGGGTGCTGTGCCCCGAGGATACCTCTCTGCATTTACACGAATGGCCCCAGGGTGTTGAGGCCAGTGCCAGCCCCCAAAATGCTCGTGTTAAGAAGCCAACCCCACACGGCCCTCCCGGCCTCCCTCCGATCCCGGCCCGAGCCCCCGGGGGAGACCGAGTGGGCTGGTGAAAGGAGATAAACTTCACCCAATGGCTGTTCTTAATTTGCAGTAAGACCAAAGCCCGGCTTGAGGCCTGTTCTAAAGACATTTTTTTACTGTTCAAAGGCCTTTGATTCCTTCACTTCCCCGGCGCTGGCTGAATTCCCGGGTGCAGCTGCCTTGAAGTCTGACTGCCAGAGGAACTCGAGTTTTCCTCCTCGTTGTTGTTAACTCAGTCCTCAGTCTGAGCTGGGAAGCCTAGAGGTTTCAAACACCCTGGCTGGGGCCCCCTCAACCACATTGTTTTGGCAAACACAAACAGGGAACTGCAGAGGACAGAGGCGAAAGAAGGAGTCCGACTCAGGGGGGCACACGCTCGCACTTCTGTCTTGTCCAGTAAAAATAGAAAATCATAACCATCGGAGACTATCAGCCTCATTTCAGAAAAAAGAAAAGATTCAAGAAAAAGGCCATCTTTTTTTTAAAAGATTTTATTTATTTATCTTTAGAGGGGAAGGGAAGGAGACAGGGAGAGAAATATCAATGTGTGGTTGCCTCTCATGAGTGCCCTGCTAGGAATTGGCCTGCAACCCAGGCATGTGCCCTGACTGGGAATTGAACCTCTATCCTTTGGTTCGCAGGCCTGCGCTCAAGCCGCTGATCCACTGAGCTACACCAGCCAGGGCCTTTTTTAATTAAGGGACTTAATTTAAAACTTTGTGAAAACCAGATGACATCCTGTGTTCTTCTTATCCTGCCGCGGCGGCGGGGTCAAACCTTCATCACCCACCTATTCTGCCAGCTTCTGCACACCACGCAGGCCTGGGGCTCGCTGCGACTCCCGGGCTCCTGGTTCGAGGTGGCCACCGTGGCCCTGGCTGGGGCTGGGTATTTCTCTCACCAGTTGGCCTCACCAGTTGACACACAGCCTGGGCTTGGATGTGGGGCCCACTTCTTGTTAGCTGTAGGACCCTGCAGAAGGCTCCAGGCCTCCGTTCCCCCAGCTTTAAAATGGCAGTGGTCACCACGCACACCTCAGGGACCGGCGGTGGGCGAGGGCATGTGCCTGGTACCCTGCACGTGCTCACCTGTTATTTGCTGCTGCTTTTTGATGAGGCCCCCATGGCCCCTCGCCGGTCTGTGCAGGTTCGAACGACTCCAGGTACAGGGACGATCTTCGGGGACAGGAAGTATCCAGGCCAGTGAGTGGAGACGCGGCAGATTCGACTCCTGGCAACACAGGGCTGGGCTGGCCCTGAGGCTCCTCAGCCAAGTCCCCAGAGATCACGCCCAGCTGTTCCCCTGGCGCTGACACTGTATTTGGCAAAGGCCCTCAGCAGGCACCTGGGCAGAGCAGAGGCTGTGGGTAGGGAGGCCACGCCCTCCCAGCAGGGAGGGGCCCTCAGTGGCAAGGCTTTTCTCAGTCCTGGACCCCAACAGGGGCCACCCAGGGATCCCTCGAAACTGACCCCCCACTACCCCAACCCACACACAGAGACACACAATGACAGTCTCTTCACTCGAGTGACAAAGGACCTCTGCGGACCGAGTCTGGTCCGCCGAGTATGTGTGTATATACCTGTGGGTATGTACACGGTGCTTGCGTGTGGGGATGTGTGCACCTGTGTGTGGATTTGCACACCCGTGCAGACATGCGTGTGTGCCAGCGTATGTGCCTGTGCAGACGGGTCAGTGTGCTTGCCCGTATATGATGAGCATTAAAGGGTTTAAAAGTTGGGTCTGACACCTCTCTCTCCCTTTCCACCCACCCTCCCCCTGCCTCTCCCGCTTTCCCTTTTCTGGAATGATAAAGAAAAGCAACAGAGGGGAGTGCAAAGGGCCAGGGGCTCTGGGAGTCGCTTAGGTCCAGATTCAAATCCCAGCCTTGCTACTTCTTACCCCAGGGACACCGAGAAAGTCACCGGCCTCTCTGAGCCTTGGTTTCTCCTCTGAGGATAAGAGTGCTTGCCCGACACACCGAAGGGCGGAACGACGCAGAGTCAGCGGCTGGGCGGTGGGACCTCCGGCGCAGGCTCTGGGCTCAGGGGCTGGGCTGTTCTGCAGGCTTTCTGCTCTGTGACCCTGGGGGTTTCTCCCCCTCTCTGTGCCGCCCCAATACTTGTCTCTAAGGACACTCGCCTTATGCGGTGGGTTCAGTGGTGATGCGTGTAATGCTCTCAGAACAGTTCTTGGCACAGAGCAGGAGCTTTAGAAGGGGCAGTTTTTAAAATGCACATCGAAGAGCATTTAGAGACAGAGTGGGAACGAAAAGGCGTCCAGGTGTTTGAGGGGGGATGGAGGTGCCCTAAAATTGGGCTTGCTGACGGCTGCACGGCTCTGTGAATGGACTAAAAACCATTAAATCGTACGGTTTCAATGGCTGAACTTTATGGTGTATAAATGATACGTCAATAAAGCTGTTTTTATAGAGCATTGAGAGCTAAGTGAAAGGCAAGTTGCAGAATGCCTCACGCACTGTGGACACCATCTACGACAGGCCCTGTGCCGTGTGAAATTCCTCTCCAGCACAGACACGCACGGTGACAATGTCACACGGAGCCGGAGTGACACACATCCATTTCACGCCTATGCTTGTCCCCTGGGGTGGGCACGGCACTCAGGGAGGGACATTTTTATCTGTAATGTTTTATCGCATTTATGTTTCCAAAAGACCGAGAAACCTAGGCAATGGTGTCGTGAAAACTAGAATACGCAGCAGCCCGGGCGGGGGATCCCCAGGTGGCGACCACTCCCTGCTTCCTGGCTTCTGGGGGTGTGGGGCAGTCACCCCACTGTTTGCTCTCAGACTCTGCATTGCGTCTGTGCTTTATGCAAATGTCTGTTATAATTCACATTCTTTATGTTGAAACACCTCTAAAAAAGGGTGAAAATGTTCACTTTGGTGGGTATGCTTTGGGGTTTGTTATGTTCATCTCTATACTCTTGTATATTGAAATCTGAAACGATTCAAACTAAATGCCTTGCAAGATGAGGTGAGGGTTGTGGAAGTTAACTGGCCACTTCTGGGCTAACACACCCAAGTGCCTGAAGGAAAGGGAGGCAGCGGGCATGGAACACTGCCTTGGTCCTTCCTCTCCAACCAGGGTGGCCCTGGAGTTGCCTCGGCTGTCCCCAGGCCCCACGGGGACAACGGGGCTGAAGCGGCCCCTCAGCCTGCCCCCCAGCCTCCCAGACTCCTGAAGCCCCAGGCAGACATAGGGCAAAGACACCTCAGACAGCATCCCTGATTTTCCAGGCTCTCCACGTCTCCGGCTGATGGATGACCCTCCGCTCCTTCCCACCCTCCCTCCTCCTTCTGAATGCTGCTGTCTCCAAGGCCACTGCCTGCTTGCAGTGGGAACACAGAAGGCAGGGAGGAGTGGCAGGCGGGTCTTCCCTCCCTCCTTCCACCCTGCCACTCTACCTGTAACCCTGAGGTCTCCCAACCGCCCTCTGGGCCTCACTGGCCAGGCTGCAGAGGCGCTCAGAGCCGTCCCTCCCACCACTGCTGAAGGGAATCAAGGCCCCGCCCCCGGGGCTAGGTCCCCGCCCCCAGAGATGTAAACAGGCCCGAACACAGCTGCTGCGGCAGGGTTGTCAGGCCCTTCCAGGAGATGGCCTTGACCTGAGCTCTAAAAGATGAGAATGAGTCTCCGGCCAGATGAGGTGCAAGGGTATTTTGGAGGCGCTGCTGGCTGGTGCAAAGGCCCTGAGGAGACCCAGGCTAAAATCTCTGGGCCTGGGCAAGGGAGGGTAAGGTGAAGAGAAAGAAATAGATTCCTTTTCACGACTAAGTATTCTTAGCCATGGCCCTGTGGAAGGGTGTCAAGGTGCAGTCTCCCCCCGGGGCCACCAGAACCCGAGCAAGGCCCAGGGAGCAGCCGCAGGAAGGCCCCGCCGCCTAACCGGGGTGGGCTTTGGGCCCTGAGCCAGGGGCTGTGCTCCAAGACTCCCAGACGGCAGGAGAGGGAACCAGCTACCCGCCCCAGGCTGGGGGAGCAAAGAACCCGGAGCCCTGGCCCTGCCTCAAAGTTACCGTGTGACCTAGGCCAGGTCAGGTCACCTCTCTGGACCTAGGTTTCTATGCTAACAAAGACGTGAGGTGCTTGTGGAAGGCCCCTGGCTCCCAGCTTCAGAGCCCTGGGAACAGGCTGCTTCCCAGCCCCCTCTGGGCCTGCAGTCTGGGCTCGGAGGGCGGGAGGGACCCTCCCCCGGGCTTGGGAGGAGCATCGAGTTGGACCGCACAGCTCTAGGGGCCACGGAGTTGAAGCAGCCCCTCCAAGCCCTCGAGAAACTTGACACTGTTGAGGAAACACACAGGAGAAGGGTGATAAGCCCTGTGACGTGACCCAGACCCGGTGCCAAGGGGCCATCGTGGGAAGACCACCTGAGCAGGGTGCCACGGGCAGCGTAGGAGTGAGCCTGCGGTCAGGGTGGGTGAGGGCCGGTGAGGTGGGTGTTTGGGGCCCTGGGCTGCACCGTGGGAGGGGGCTGGCTGCCTGGGCTGTGAGGACCCTCCTTATCCTGGAGGCTTTGACTCCAAACGTGGACACAGTGAAGCACTCGAACACTGACCCAGCAGTAAGTGGGGCCCCTGGGTCTCCAGCCCGGCCTCAGACCTCCTCCCCGCACTCCTGTGGGACCCCCACCCAGCCCCACCCCAGGGTTTCAACCAATGACAGCGGATCTACAAACATCCCACACTCTCATGCTGGGCCTTACTTAGCATCCGCTGTTCCCTCTGCATGGAGGTCCCCCCCACCCCACGCCGTCTTCCTCCACCAGTTGTGCCAGCCCAGCTGCTTCTGAGCCTTCCAGGTTTCAGGACAGAGGCCGAGGCCCTGGCCTGGCTGCTGAGGACCTAGAGCTGGGGGCCCAGGGGCCGGGCCGTGGGCAGGGGAGGCAGGGCACTGCTGCGGACCAGGCTCTCCAAGGAGGGCTGGGGATGAGCCGGGAGGCCTGGCCCTGCGGGAGTGTGGGTCCCCGGCCACTGCCCCATGGTGGGGACAATTGGCCCAGCACTGGCAAATGCTGGGGACAATGTTAGGCAAACTGCATCCAGGCTCATCCTCACTTCACATTCCTGCAAAAAGCTGTGCTCCGCCATCTTCAGCTTAAATGTGTGTGGCACACTTATCCTGTCAGTGGCAGTTGGGGGAATACTGACTGTCACAGTCCGGGGTGACAGGGCTGAATGCGTCAGGGCCAGTGATGGTCAAGGGCATGGATTCTGGAGCTGCATTGCTTGGGCTCAAATGTCGATTCCACTTCTTTCTGGTTATAAGACCCTGGGCAATTGACTTAGCCTCATTTACTTAATACAATAGTTTGTTGTAACCATTATATGTTGACTTTAATGTACAATAGAGAAATATAACCAGCACATCAATTCCCATCGAGACATTATTGTGAAGTAATATTTAAAGCATTTTTGAAGCAAGGTGATTTTTACAGAGAGACATTAAGTGACTAATAAGGCAGGTCCCAGCTAAGAAGCTGCTTCACAAGTGACGGAGCTCAGAGAATGACACTTCAGGGGCCTGCTCGGCTGCGCTTTGGGCTTTCGCCGGGGCCACAGCTTTTCACACTCCCCCCCCAGGCCCTGGGACTCCCAGAGGGTTTGGGGCCCACACACATCCTGCCTGGTGGGTGAGGAGTGGCCCTCAGCAGCAGGAGAAAGCGTGTAATGTTCTGTCCTGTGGACTAGAGCCCCCTCTCTGGTGTCTGACCCCCCACCTGGCCTGAGCCGCACAGGTGGTTGCGGAAGTAGTTCGGCCATGCGGCGTGGCAGAGAGGTGCTGACTGAAGTGGCACGCTCGGGAAGGTGGCTGGTGGCCCACAGGTCCGTGACTGGGGCGGCTGTGCTGGCTGGCGAAGGCATCAGGAGCCACCAGAACGACAGGGAGGGGATGGCTGGTGTGTCTGTGGGGGCCGAGGCACAGCTGGTTGGTAGGAGCCCCAAAGGGAGGTGGAGGGCTACACTGTGGGGGGGGGGGGAGGCCAGGCTGGGTGAAGTGGTGGGAGGGGCCCGGTCCCCAGGGAGCTTGAGGCACAGGGAGAGCTGAGAGCAAGGCAGCAGTGGGGGAAGCATGGGGGCAAGCTCGGGGCTGTGTGCGCCCTGGCCTACCGGGTCCATGGGGACAGACGCCCTGGTGAGGAGCTAGGCAGTTCTCGGCCTGCGTGAGGCTGCAGGAGGGGCCTCTCCTCCTGGGGAAGTCGCGGCCCCACCCGGGGTGGGGGGGCCCCTGCCTGGCGGCTGCGTCCTACCCCCATCTCCACCGCCATGGTCACCGTGGAGCCAGGGTTAGGGCCTGTCTCAGGAGCCAGAGACTCAGTGACCGAAATGAGTACAGTTTTTTATCGCAGTACAACTGACATAGTTAGTTTCTGTGCGTGACTGGGATTTGATGTCCACGTGGGTCGTGAGAAGGTCGCTCCCGTGATCCAGCTCGCACGTGGCGGCTGCCAGTCCATTGTCAGGAGGACTTTGAAGATCCACTCTCTTTGACTTGTTATTTATAATGGCGCAATTAGAAGTTTATTTTCACTGTGGGCTCATTTTCTCCTACTTTTTTATTGTGGTAAACATACCTGACAAAATTTACCATCTTTAAGTGCACAGTTCAGTGGGTCAAGTTCATTCACAAAGTTGAGCAACCATGGCCGCCGTGCACGTCAGAGCTCGGTCAGCGCCCCCAACAGACACTCTGCACTCATAAAATAGTGACCGCACCCCAGGCCCTGAGACCCCCTCTTCCACGTTCGTCTCAACGCGCACAGAACAGCAGAGCTTCCCTGCTTCCCGGCTCCCGTCCCAATGAACTGTTTCTACGTTTCCTGTTTATTCTTTCAGAGATCGCTCATGCTCACAAAAAGATACATAGATGTATACATTCTTTCATTTGTAGGCAGAGGGGACACACTTAGGCCTCTGGCTTTTTTATTTAACAATATGTCTGGGATGAAAGGGTTTTAGTGCACCTGAGTATCAATATATCTTCAATTTTCAATTTGCCATATTGATCTGTTGGCGGTGCACGCCTGCCCTTCTGAAGGAAAAACCGCAACCGCACCTCATTAGCATGAACAAATTAAACCCATCGAGATGCCCTTTCTCACCTACCGGTCCCGCAAAAATTCCAAGTCTGGCGAGGCCAAGCATTGAAGAGGATATGGAGGCACTGGAGCGCGCGGGCTGGGCCAGTGGGAGCAGAAATGGTCACGACCACTTCGGCGAGCGACCTGACACTGCCTGGCAGAGCTAAAGACACGCACGTCCTTGGACCCGGCCAGTCCCGGTCAGCGCGCCGTGAGGTCGCTCTGCGACCTGCGGGCCAGGAGACGCGACACCCTTCACACCAGGCTTCTACTAGCAACGTGCAGGCATCGGCCTCAGCGTGCAGCCGCAGGAGAAACAGCCCGTGACGTGTTCCACGCGGAACATTATACAGTGATGAAAACAAACGGCAGCAGGAACAAACCTCACCAGCGGCAGTAAGTGAAACGCACCAGTCGGAACGAGGACGCGCGCGGTGTGCTGCCGCCGACGAGACGTTCGGAAACGCGCAAAGGGTACCAAGTGTTGTTCGTAGATGCGCACGCGTGGAGCGATTGTGAAAATGAATGCATGGAGGGGTCGTCGTCCAACTCAGGCTCGTGGCTGCCTCTGGAGTAAGCAGTAGACGGAGGAGGAACATTGGGGGACTTCGAACATTTTTTTTCATCCTCACTCCAGGACTTTCGTTTTCATTGCTTTTGGAGAGAGAGGAAGGGAGAGAAAAACGTGGACCAGCTGCCCTCCTGCACACGCCCACCAGGGACCGAACCCACAACCTGGGTATGTGCCCCAACTGGGAATTGAACCCACAACCTTTCAGTCTACAGGATGACACTCCAAGGGGCTGAGCCACCCAGCCAGGGCTGTGATGTTTTGTTGTTTTTTTTTTGTTGTAAAGTATAACACAAAATTTGCTGCTTTAATCATTTTTAAGAACACGATTCAGTGGCATTGTTTACATTCATAACATTGTGCAGCTATCAATACTATTTCTCCCCAAGACTTTGTCTCATCACCCCAAACAGAAACACTCGTTAAGCAGTAACTGCCCATCCTCCCCTCCCCCACCCTCGTCCGCGCCAGACTCTGCTCTCGCTGTCTCTATAAACTTGCCTATTCCCGGTATTTCGTATAAGTGAAATAATACAGTATTTGTGCTTTGGAGTCAGTCTTATTTCACTTAACATGCTTTCAGAGTTCATCTAGATTGTATTATTCCTAATGCTACAGTCCAGTGTTGTAGGACTTCACTCCTTTTTAGGGCTGAATAATATTCCCCTCGATATACAACATTTGTTTCTCTGCTCATTTATCGACGGACATTGGGTTGGTTCCCTCTGGGCAACGCTGCAGTTTAGCATCGCTGTGCCAGTGTCTGCGTCCCAGTGTTTCTCTTTCGGTAGACACTTAGGGGTGGAATTGCTGAGTAACGTGGGAATTCCGCACTTAGCTTTTAGAGGAACATGTAATTCTTTTTTGAGCTACCTGGTGGGCAGGGGCAGTCTAAATCGTACCCTAGGCCTTTTTTGTATGACTGAAATATTTCATAAATTTGCTTTACTTTTAAAAAAGATTTTGTTTATTTATTTTGAGAGAGAGAAGAAGGGAGGAAGAAAGAGGAGACGAGAAACAGCCATGTGTGAGAGACATTCAATCGGTTGCCTCTTGCACGAGTCCCACCAAAGCATGAACCCACAACCCAGGCATGTGCCCTGACTGGGAATCGAATTGGCAGCTTTTTACTTTGCGGGATGCCGCCCAACCAACTGAGCCATGACAGCCAGGACAATATTTCATAAATTTAAAACGTAAAGTGAGCCCTGCCTGGGTTGCGGATTCAGTCCCTGGTTGGGGCACATACGTCAACTGATGTTTCCCTGACACATGGATGTTTCTCTCCCTCTCTTTCTCCCTCATTTCTCCTCTCTCTAAAAATGAGCAAGTAGCCCGGGCTGGTGTGGCTCAGTGGATAGAGCGCTGGCCTGTGAACCATAAGGGTTGCCAGTTCGATTCCCGGTCAGGGCACATGCCTGGGTTGCAGGCCAGGTCCCAGTGGGGGGAATGTGAGAGGCAACCCACATGGATGTCTCTCCCTCTCTTTCTCCTTCCCCTCTGTCAAAAAATAAATACATAATCTTTTTTAAAATGAACAAATAAAGTCTTTTTTTAAGTAAAGTGAGTTAAAAGTAGAGGCCACCATTGGCAATGTTCCCACCTTCTGAATCACATCAGTAACTCAAAGCCGTTTGCGGGAACATTTACAGCTGTCAGCCCTGGGTTTCGAAATCGCCAGTTAGAGCTCCTCCCTGTCCTAACCTGCTCACGATGCTGAGACGTCCGCTCCCGGCCCAAAGACACTCCAACAAGACACTGCTCATGCACGCTGTCACCTAAGCCTCAGGCAACACCCCTTGTCCTCCACCAGGGTATTTCTGGAGCTTCCCCCCCCCCCCAGGATTCAGCATTATCCTTCCCTGGCATCTGATCTCCAGTCGGAGGCAGCCTGATCCTGGGCTGAGCCTCTCCTGGCAGGTGAGCCTCTCACCTTGACCTCTCTCCATTCCAGCAGCCTGCCCCGTGGCCTGTGTGGTGGCAGAGAGAGCCACAGTCCCTGCACTCAGCCCCTGAGTGTGAGCTCCAGGTCTGCCTCGTGCGACCTCGGGCCACGTCCTCCGAATCAACAGGCCTCAGCTTCCGCATGTGGAAAGCCAGAGGGGTAGGTGAGGTAGGGGCTCAGAGACCTGTGGTCTGCAAACCACTGGACGGGTGTCCTGGGGGGGTGGGGAGAAGGAGACGAGCAGTGAGCAGCGCTTGGAGCTGTTTAATTAATCACAGCTGCTCTGAGAGCACTTGCTGTCTATAAAACAGCATCATTAGGTAGGTGTTAACTTTTCCCCACTGGTAGGACTAGTGCTAGTAAATGTACTGTGACGAGCGTAATGCATTTAGGAGAAAGTGCATAATAAATTATCAGAAAGAGCTGCATTTTTAAATATCACTTAATACATCAAGTTTGCCTCTCAGCCGCCACCAGCTACAAGGCAAACTTTCACGCAGACTTGCTTACGCTGGCACTCCACCGCGCTCCCTGTGCCAAGGCCACGGTCGGGGCCAAGGAAGAGGCAGTGATCAACCAGAGTGGACAGCTCCCACGTCCCTTCGTGACTTGCCCTTCGTCTTCAGAATCTAAAGAAAAACAGGGCTTCGTTCACCCCGGGGCCCCTTGCAGAATGCGGCACCGGGCTGGTCACAGGGTAGGTGCCTGATAACTGCTTGTTAAAACCTGGATTCACAAAGAAGTGAGCGGACAGGGGCCCCTTCCATCAAACAGCAAGTGCTGGGAATTCCTCCACTGGCCCCACCTTAGGGTTAGAAATTGCTGTTAAATAGAGAAGGTCCTACCAGTGCAGCCTGCCAAGCTCTGCCAGGAATCGGGAAAGGGTGGAAATCGGGGGTTCACGTTAGGCCCCGGCCACGCAGACCCCAGCGGGAGGTGCCAACCAAGGACACTCAGCGAAGTGCAGGGTAAAGGTCGTTTCCTCTAAACGGCCTGTCGCCTGCTGGAAGGAAAAGCTTTAACAGAGGCTCTCCGCCGGGAAACGGGTGGTGATGCCCGAAGCGGGATGCGTCAGACCCCCTGCTGGGACGCCGCCCAGGGGCTCTAGAGATTCTGACGCACCGCCCCCGCCCCCAGGCGTCGCACACTGAACAGTGTGGCGGCAGCAAAACAGGTGAGAATCACTGTATTAGACCATTAGCACCTTCTAGCCCAGCAATTCTCACAAAAATAATTGTGCATAAAATAATCCAGGGGTGCTTGATATGATGCACCCAGAGACTCCATGAACATGCCTGCGTCAGTGGGTATAAGGAATAAGACCTGCATTACCAACAGGTGTCCCGTTGGTCCAGATGCCAGGACCGTCCTTCCTGCATCCTCCTCTACCTCACCGGACAGGAGCGTTTGTGTGTTGGTGGAGGTGGGAGCTTAGAATTCTGGGAGGGATGCAACTGGGGGAAGAAATGAGGGCATAGTGTTCCCTAGGGCTCTGGGCAAGGACAGACTCCACCCACTGCACTTTGCCAAGGACTCGTTCGAAATGCCGAGCTGCCCCCCCAGCATGGGGACCGGATGGGACAGGACTGCTGGGGTCTGGACATGTCCAGCTGCTCAAAGTCCCCGATACACGCCAGCTGGTGCCCCAGCCTTGGCACGGACATCCACTTCTCAACACACTTTTCCCTGTGTTCACACCCAGTCCCTGCAGCAGAGAGAGAGAGAGAGAGCAGCCAACTGCACTTCACTGGTAGAGAAACTGAGGCAGGCACCAGGCGTATGACGGTGTTTTGCACCAGGAAGGCAGAGGCAAGAGAAGAGGTTCAGCAGTTCACCGACTGACTGCTGTGTGCCCAGCCCTGCGCAATGCATTTCTATCCATCTCCACCTCCAGTTTTCATGGGGGTGTCTACGGGCCTCCTCTCCCCCTGGGGGAGACCAAGGGTCTAAGTCAAGTCAGGCACAGGAGGAAGGAGCCACTGGCTTTTGGGTCCGAGTATGCCTGACTCCCCAGCCCCCACGCTTTCCAGAAACTGCACCCCTGCCCAGATAATACCAACTCTACCTATCCATCTTGGCTGGGCCCGGGGCTAGACGAACTCAGACCTTGGAGTGGCTCTTGGCTCCACCACCTGTGATTCTCCAGCCAGTATCCCAGGTCCCCTGACTCCACACTTGGAGTCTCAGCCCCTACCCCACTTCTAGGCCTTCCCCAGAGCAGCACCTGCAGAGCCAAGAGCCATGAGCTGATCCTCCAACAGGCCAGGATGGAGCTGTCACCCCCCTTCTAACCCCCTCCCCCCAGTGAACATGGGTATAGCTTTGTTGTCAAAAGAACACAAGGTCGGTGAACCAAAAGGTCACAGGTTCAATTCCCAGTCAGGGCATGTGCCTGGGTTTCAGGGCAGGTCCCTGGCTGGGGGCAGGTGAGAGGCAACCAATCTATGTATCTCTCACACATTGCTGTTTCTCCCCCTCTCTTTCTCCCTCCCTTCCCCTCTCTCTAAAGATAAATAAATAAAATCTTTAAAAAAAAAAAAAGAACACAGGGTCAGGGGCCAGAATATCTCCGCTCTCATTCCCAGTCTCTTGACGTTCAGAAGCCTTAGTTTCTCCAGCTGTAAGATGAGGACAACACTCTTCTTATTCCTCAAGTGAATTATGAAACGATGGTTCAGTGTCTGTATTTTAATACCCTGTGTCATTACATAATCGCTTAGCGATGCGGCCACCTCTGGCACACAGGAAGTCATTCCGCGCCTGTTGAAGGACTAATCCCCACAAGCATTCCTGGAAACGAGAAGCCCATCGCGACGGCCGCCAGGCTCGCCTCTCCTTCCCTTGGCTTTTGACTCTTGGAAGGCCGAGTTTTCTCCCATCAGGACCCCTGATGGTCCTTAGGAGCCTCCGGTGGGTCCATTCCTACTGCGACCCCCGCTTCCTCTTGGCCCTCTCTCTCCTCCCCGTTTCTCTCTCCTCAGTTTGAGCTGTCCCCAAGCAAGAAACCTCAGGAGAAGGGTTAGGAAACGAGGTTTGGCCCGTGTTTCCAGCTGTGCTCTGATCCCTGGAGCTCTGATCCCTGGAGGAGGGCGGGGCCGGGGAGGGGAGTGGAAGCTTCGGAAAGTGAGCACGCGGGGTTCTAATGCCAGCCCTGCCGTCAGCTAGCGGCCACCCTGGGCAGGTTACTGTGTCCGCCGATTACTACGCAGTACACTACTGTGTCCGTAGTGGACGGAATCAGCGACATGACATCCTGAGACGTCCGTGACACAGCGTACCGTGGTTTTCACCAGTGCAGAACTCACCTTGAAACAGCGTGGTTCTTCATCACTTCTCACCCGCGAGTCTCATCTCCCACGGGAAAGGGGAAGAGAAAGCAACCGCAGCCTTGCTGAGCACCTCTTATCTGTCCTGCTCTGTGACAGATGGGGCCTCACCATAAGGCTGTGAGGTTTGAATTAGCCCCATTTCACAGATGAAGAAACTGAGGTTCAAAGAGATCAGATGATCTGCCAGAATGATGCACCTGGAAGTGATGAGGACAAGGCCTCCCCTCCTTTCTCCCTGCTCCCCACACCCCCCACCCACTTACAGGGTTTATGTGGAGGGAAGGGAATAGGCTGGCAGCCCCTCATTCACACTCCAGGAAAGGACCCAGCCGAGAAGATAAGCATTCCTGATCTGTCGGTAGAAACCAGAGTAAACAAGTTTCTGGCCGTGCCCAGAGCTTTCGGGGGACACACCTGTGTAAGCAGCAGCCATTCCCAACACAGCTCTGTTTCCGGAAAGCAGGACAGCCGCCAGGGCTGAGCTGTCTGGAATTTGTTTAGTTATCTGACCATGTGAGGCCAGAGCCGGAGGGCAGACCACACCCTGCGTCTCCACCTCGGCCTCACCCATCACCCCCGGGAAGGGCTCCTCTGCCTGGGTGCTGCCTGCCCTCACCCGGCGCCTGACCACAGCTTGTGATGGAGGTTGTCACTGAGCCTGCCCCCAGGGGTCCCTCCAAAGACACACGGGCTAAGCGAGGGACTGAGCTGAGTTTACAGAGCGCTTGTGTGTGGTCTGAGAGGAAGTGTGAACACACTGGGTCAGAAATGACCTTGGACAGCTGAGGATGCATGAATGTCCTGCTGCTGTGTGAGCAGCCTGGGCCCACACTCCTAGGAGTGTGACTGTGTGTCCCAGCGGAGGGGTGTGTGTGGGGGGTGTGGAATCCCTGATCACTTCTGTGGTGTGTTTGTGCGCCCTGGCAGGCGTGCGGGGGGTGTGGAAGGCATCGCGGTCTGCCGACCGCCTCTTTATGCCCGTGTGTTATCTCGGCTACGCTCGGCCGACTCTGCGTGGATACATATGCTTGTGTGTGTGTCCTGCAGATACGAGCCAGTGGACACGCGCTGCCAAGTGTCCACACGTGTTTGTGTGTGCTCGGGGTGTCCTTGCACAGCTGCGTGAGCCCCGTGAGAGCTCTGGAGAGACCCAGCGAGCCCTGGCACGGGCGGGAACGTGCAGAGTGTGCACCCTGCGTGTCCCTCCCCAGCTCCCAGCTTGTCCTGCGAGACCGTGTGAGAGTGGAAAGCGCGCAGGTGGCCCTGCCTCCCGTGTGTGCGCGCGCGGGGTCCCGGGCCGGCGCGCGCCGGTGTGAGTGCGAGTGAGTGCGGCGCGGCTCGGCTCGCTCGGCTCGGCGCCGCCCGCGCAGCCCGCGCGCTCGCTCCGCTCGGTTGCTACCCGGGTGACGCGGGCTGGGCCCGCCCCCTGCCTGCTGGCCCCTGCACTCACTCGCGCCCGCGGCCGCCGAGCGGGTAGCAGCCGCGTCAGGGCCGTCCTGGGGCGCCGCCGGCGCTGCCCAAACGCCCCCGTCGCTCCCCACCGGCCCGCGGAGCCGCCCCGGGCCGGGGCCGCGCCAGACCAGGCCGGGCTGCGCCCGGGCGGGACCGCGCTGCCTGCATGACCCTCCGGCGGCGCGGGGAGAAGGCGACCATCAGCATCCAGGAGCATATGGCCATCGACGTGTGCCCCGGCCCCATCCGACCCATCAAGCAGATCTCCGACTACTTCCCCCGCTTCCCGCGGGGCCTGCCCCCGGCCACCGGGCCCCGCGCCGCTGCACCTCCGGACGCCCCCGCGCGCCCGGCCGAGGCCAGCGCTGGCCGCCGCAGCCCCTCCGACGGCGCCCGCGAGGACGACGAGGATGTGGACCAACTCTTCGGAGCCTACGGCGCCAGCCCGGGCCCCAGCCCCGGCCCCAGCCCCGGCCCCAGCCCCGCGCGGCCGCCCGCCAAGCCGCCCGAGGAGGAGGCAGACGCCGACGGCTACGAGTCCGACGACTGCAGTAAGTTTCCAAGTCGCTGACTTCGCGCCCCCGCCCGCGGCTCGGTTTCTAACGCGCTCGCCGACCTCGCCGCCCCTCGGTCCCCCCGCGGTCGCCCGCGGTCCCTCGGCACGCACGCCCCGCCGGGTCGCGGCCCCCCTGCCCGTTCCGCGCGCTCTCCGCGCGCCCTGCAGACCCGGCCCCGACCCCTCCCTGGACCCCGACCGAAGAGGTGGGAAGTTTGGGGGCGACCCATGGGGCTGTCCCATTTCCGAGGTCCAGCTCCCCGGAGCCCGCGCCGCACCCCCTCTCCGCCCGGAGCTCCGGCGCGGGCGGCAGCTTTTGTTCCCGGGAAGGGCGGAGCTGCGCCCTGGGGAGACACCAGTTGCTGCTGCCCGCGCGGTAGCTCTCTGCCCGGGAGTCCGCTGCGGGTGGCCCCTCGGCCGGGGATCGGGCTGGAGCGGCAGGGGCGGGTGGCCGAGGGCGGGGACCGGCCGGCCTCCCGGGTGGGCCCGGCGGCCCGCAGAGCGCGGCGGATTTGCTGCCGCGCGGACCAAGGACCAGTGGACTGCGGGGCCGCTTGTCCTTTGGGAAAACCTTGGCGATTCCTCCTCCCGCATCTGTGGACCCCCGCCACCGCGCTCGCGCGGGCTGCCCGCCTTCGCCCACCTGTTACTCCCGCCTCCCCGGCCAGGAAGGGCCCCCAGCCCGCACCTCCTCCTCCCGGGACTGGGCCCCCAGCCCCAGTGGGCAGGCAAGCACTGGGGGTCCCCGGGACCGGGCCGGCAGGCGCTGCTGGCGCCCTTCGCGTCTCTGAGGCGCTGCCGCGCCCGCCCCAGGACTGGAGGGGAAATGGAAGCTGAAGAGGTCGCTACCGGTGCGGAATGGGTTGGAGCGGGATGGGGGTGGGGAGGGGGGGAAGCGCTGCTTGCAAGGCCCCCAGCCCAGCTGCAGCCCCAGCCACGTTCCTCTCAGACCTGGAAAACCAGCGTCAAACGCCAGCCCTGCCTGGGATGTGGACCTTTCGGAGCAGGGGTCACTCGCGGGCGTCTCCAAGGCCCACCCGGCCCCATCCCCGGCACAGCGCAGCGAGGTCGGCTATGCCTGGCTTGGGTGCTCGCAAGGGCCTCGGGCTGGGGGTCGGGAGTTTCCTCGGGTAAAATGTGCCTCTGGAAAATGATGGGGGGGGGCTATCAGCACGACTGGGGTGGGAAGGAGAGAGAGGGTGGCGGGTCTCTCGTTGCCTACCTAAGGGGGCCCAGGAGGAGTGAGCAGGAGGCCCGTCAGCCGTGGTGGGTCGGAGACCGGGCCTGTGGGGGAAACTGCCTGCTCTGCACTTCCCCTGGGCCTGGGCCCCAACCCTACAGCCAGAGGTTCCTCTGCTGAGGCCCCGCCCCCACCCCGCGTGCGGGTGGGAGCAGCCCGGCACCTCCACTTTTCTGCCGCCTTGGGGAAATTGCACTGGGAGAGTTTATTGGCCTCAGGGCCGTGCCCTGGATCACCCCCTCCGTTCCTGGCACCCTGGGCAAAGTGCACCCCCTTACTTGCCGTGTTCCTGGGCAGGCCCTAACTGGGCCCCAAGTCGCCCCTTCGGACACCCTGAACCCAAAGTCGCCTCCTGAAGAAGGGACGGGGAATTCGTTCCTGTTTCTTCTTTCATCTCTTCTCTCACCCCAAGGGAGTGAGGGGGCAGAGCGGGGCTTCCGCCTGAGCTCAGGCAGCCCTCAGGGTGCCACCAAGGGTCCCCTGGATGACATACAACAAGGAGATGAGAAATTTGGTCACATCTTTTGGCTATCCCTGACCCACAGACAAGGAGAGGACTGGAAATTCCAAAACTCAGGCCGCCTGCCACATCTCCGGTCCGTCAGCTCAGCAGTCCTGCACAGGGCACTGTCCCAGCAGCAGAGAGGGGTCGGAGCTGGGGCCTGGGCCCAGAGAGCTCACTATCCTAGCAAGGGCAGGCTCCCTTGGGGTCAGCAGTAGGGGGCAGTCTCAGACGCAGCCTCCCCAGCCTGGCCTGCGCCGGGCTGGCCACACCCCACTGCCAGGGCACCTGCTGAAAAGAGCTAGGGCAGAGGGAGTGTGTCCGAACGGGGCCAGCCTGGGCCCCTCACCCCCTTCAGGGAGCAGCCTGTCCTGGGCTTGGGTCCCATCAGTGGCTTAGCGAACCCCTGTGCGGGAGCACAGAAATCTGGGCTCCTGCCCACAAGGGAACTAAGTTCTGGGGCAACAGCACTCTCAGGCCACACCCCCCTCTCAGCTCTGACCACCAGATCCCTAGGATAAGCCTAAATGATTCAAGCCAGATGGTTCTTTACCGCTTTAGCCAGGGTTATGCTATTTGCTGCCCTAATTATTGGATTATCTCTCCTCTAACAACAACAACAGAAAAAATTAGGGCAGTTGCTCTCTTGTCCAAGGCCAAGAGTGAAGTGCTCTTTATTCATTTGGCCTTTCCTTCTCTTTAAAGCTCATCCATCCTTATTAAGTCACCTCAAGTCACAAGCACAAAGCTGACATGTTCCAAACTGATCTAATAGAGGAGTAATGACGGACAGAAAACAGGGTGAATGGTAGAAGTGCCCCCCCCACCCCAGATGGTCCACAGAGCACCCAGCTGAGCTGGGCTGCAAGGCCTACTGCCCTCCAGACAAGGCCCCATGGCCTGCCTCCGGGTGCACCTCTTCCTGCCCACCCACTCTCCACCTATGAAAACCCGGTCCGTTCTTCAAATCTGTGAAGACTAGAATACTTTGGGTTGTAGTAGCAGAAAACTGAAAGTGTGTTAAACACTGAGGACCATTGAGGTCAGTGGCACCAGGGCAGATTTATGTAGCAGCTCATTGGTTATATCAGTGGTGATGGTTCTGTTTGTCTTTCCACTTAGCCATGCTCATTTCCTTTTAGGCTGGCCTCCCTCGTAGTCCACGGTGGCTGCTGCAGATCCAGCCATCACAGGATAAGATCTTAGCTTTGATAAGGATCAGTTTTCTCTCTCATGTCTCATTTTAAGAGCAAGGAAAGCTCTCTCAGAATCCCCAAGAGACCTGTCCTTCTGCCTCATTGGCCAGAATTGCATTATGTGCCCATGTTCACACCTGTCCTGCAGGATTCAGCCTGGGCCTGGGCCCGGACTTACATCAGGGAGGCCTGGAGCAAGAAAAGAGTGCGGAATCAGTTAGGCCTGTGCCGAAAACCCTCACCTGGTGCCATTTGCTGGATTTCCCTCCCTCGGAGCCAGCATGTCCTGCCGAGCCCTGTTCTTATGGGCTGGGCACCACAAGACCACCTCTGTGCCAGGCACTGTGCCGGCCATGGAGATTCGAGAGTGGCTGAGACACAGTCTCTCACCTCAGGCAGTTTATGAAAATCAACATGTACAAACAGCCCAGCAATGAGGACAGCCAGGCAGGACCCCGACAGGGGGCGTGGCCTGCAGAGCTCCCCCGCAGAGAGCGCCCTGTGCAGAGGCTGGAGGGAGCGGGGAAGGGAGGTGCTCCTGGCAGAGGGACTGCCGTGGGCACGGGTGCAGAGGTGTAGGAAAGAGCCCGGCAGAGGCAGAACAGTAAGCTGAAGTGGAAAAAAATTAATGATGAGGCCAAAGCCACCATGTCTCAAAGGAACAGAGGACCTTGAATGCCACACCGAGGTGGCTGAAATGAGTCCAGGAGGCAGTGGAGAACCTTTGAACAATTTAAAGCAGGGGGATGAATAGATGTATGAAAGCCCAAACCCTCTGCCTCTGAGCTCCTGGGGAAGCAGGAACACATGACTCATCCCTCTCTGTATCCCCTGCATTGCCCGGCACAGTGCCTCAGTTTCCCCAACCACGAGATGCTTTCAACTCAGGTTTAATCATTTATTAGATTTTTAAAACAATTTGAGAGACTGATGATTTTCTTTAAAAAAAATTAAGAGCTGCAGATTTCCTATTCCCAAGAGTGTTCGGGTGAGGCAAGTCCAGGTGCAAACCAAGGTCAAAGTGATGCTGCGAGTCTCCATCAGCAGAGCAGAGGGATGTCCAGCCTTATAGGCACCAACAGGGGCTGGAGCTTGATTTCCTCGGAATTGGCCCCATTAAAGCTCTATAATTACCAACAAGCGGGTGACAACTCTCAAAGGCCCATTAGTGACCAACGCTCATTATTTTTCCAAGGATGTAAACTTTAGCCAGGACACGTGATTTGAGTGAGTCAAGGGCAGGGCCCCGGGGCTCACACGGACAAGGCCTTCACCTACCCTGAGGGCCCTCCTCACCCAGGCCACAAGCCTAGGGAGCGTCTGCAATTCCGAGGGCCCCCTGCAGGGCATGGCCAAGCCCTCCTGGTCCCCAAGAGCAACTCTGCTTTTCTCTCTTGTTTTCTCCATTGCATTCTCCTGAGATTTCAGCTAAACTAAGTGGTAGACAAAAAAATGTGGAAGTCACTAAGCTTTAAGACAGGAACTATCAGGATGGAAATGAAGAGGCCTCGATTCTTCCCTGGCTGGGTGGTTGAGTTGGTTGGAGCGTCATCCCATGCACCAAAAGGTTTCGGGTTCAATTCCCAGTCAGGGTACACACTTGGGTTGCAGATTTGATCCCCAGTCGGGGCATGTATGAGAGGCAGCCAATCGATGTTTCTATCATTAATGTTTCTCTCTCTCCCTCAAATCAATAAACATATCCTCAGGTGAGGATTAAAAAAAAAGAGGCTTAGATTTTGTGTCCAGCTCTGCTGTGCCACCCTGAACAGGTCACCTGCCCTCTCTGAGCCTCATTTCTCTGAACAGGAAGTGAAGACTTTGGACTGCAATGCCCTAAGAGAGCCCCACCACTGTGAAGTCTCTCAGAATGGTCACTAAGCCCTGGCTGGTCTGGCTCAGCTGGTCACTGTGTCCTCCCGTGGACTTGAAGGTCCGGGGTCCCATTTCCTGTCAGGGCAACATAACCAGATTGCAGGTTCGACCCCCAGTCCGGGCACATGTGGGAGGCGACCAATCGATGTCTCTCACATCGATGTCTCTCTCCCCCACCCCACCCCACCCCAAAGCAATGAAAAAAATGAAAAGAAAAAGTCCTCAGATGACGGTTAAAAAATAATAATAAAAATAAATGGTGACTGAGCTTCTATTTATAAACTATTATTTCTTACAAAACTTTCATTGAAGTTCAAAGAAATTCATCAACCTCACCCCGGGGCGACACTAAGCATGTTATTCCTTCCAGAAAGTGGTAACAGGTGTGAGCTCCACGGAGCCTCAGCCGTCCTCAAACAGGGGAGTCTGGAGACCCAGCGGAAGGGGCTCCCCTCTCCTCCCGGAGCTGTTTCCCCGTGGGAGGCCGATGGTGCCTCCAGCGCCCTGGCTTGTCCTTCTCTGGGATTAGGAAGCAGGCAGAGATCGTGGAGTGTGCATTTTAACATGCAGGCATCACGCGAAGAGCAGCGGGAGGGAGGTTGGTTTGCAGGGACCGGCCACGTGAGCTGAACATCTGCTCTTTGCTGGTGTCCCAGGTGCGGCTGAGGCTCGGCCCCTGCTCCCCGGAGGCTAATATCTGGGAGCAGCAAGGCTAGGCCTGAACTGAACAGCAGAGTGATGGCCTGTCGTGCGAAGCCAACAGCTTTGGAGAATATTATTACAAAAGCATAGACCTGAAGAACGTTGGGCCCGAGTATAGTTTTAGAGGTATGGCGATATATACCTCACCTAGAGCGCCCTCACCTGCCCACCTGCGCGGGGAGCTAGGAATACAGGCAGAAAAAGGCTAGAGACAGCCTTAAAGTAACAGTGTTTTCAGAAAAAAAAAATGTTCCCCTAGGCTCCTCCGCTCAAGGCCTGTTGACTCCTAATTGGCCACAATTCTAACAAGTATTCTCACTTGGTTTCACGGAATAAACAAGTAAGTGTTGAATGGGAGGGAGCCGGTCTGTGCTGGGAGATGCAGGGCCTCCGACAGGAGTTCCCAGCTGACAGCAAAGCAGGAGGCAGAGAATGAGGAAAACCAGGGGTCGCCTGGTGGGGGAACCGCCTCGCACCCCGTTCCCGGTCTGTGCCAGGGCTGCGCCCCAGAGCAGTAGTTGTCGTCATAGCGATGACTCAGGTTACCCAGAAAAGTGTAGGTGACGGCTGCCTGTGCGACTCACAAAGCCTGGGAGGGGAGTGATCCAGTTTGGAGCGAGTTCATTCCGGAAGGTGTCTCAGAGGGGCAAGTACAGTTATCTGGAAAAGTCACCGAAATGGATCTGCTCCTTCTATAATTATCTCCCTAGCACTTTCTGTACTGCGGGCGTGTTTTACAGCACGATGCTGTGACGTGGGTGCTCCAGCGCCTCCATCTTGTGGAGGAAACTGAGGCAGGAAGAGGCTAGGTAAGCTGCTAGAGGTCACACAGCAAGGAAGTACAGAGTCGGGATCTGAACCCAGGGTCATGTGCCCCCCAGGCAAAGACAGACGTGGGCCGTGGGCCTTGTCCAGTGTTAGAAGTTGGGGAGAAGACACAGATGACGCACCATCACTTTGGAATGAAGGGCAGGTCCAGTGCCCCGGCTGTGATTTGCCTGCTTCTCTGCAGCCCCAAAATTTTGCCAGGCCTGGGCCCCCATATGAACCCGGGATCTGCAGGCAGTGTGGTCCCTGTGACAACCTCTCAGCTCCGCCGCCGTTGTCACAGTGAGAAGGCATCTGTAGTTCAGACCTGAACAGGTGGGTGCGGCTAGGCCCTTGGTGGGTGTGGCCCTCCCCCACCATCACTCTGCCACTCCGTCCCCCACCCTCTTGTTGGCCTGTGATTGGATGCCCCTTCCCCAGCCCCACTGTGCAATGGCCAACTCCTACTCAGCCTTCAGGCATCACCTCCTCCAGGAAGCCTTCCCTGAGGGCTGCAATCAATTCACATCAAGACCAGGCACCCCTGTCACTCCTGGTCCACCAGACTCTGTTATGGCAAATTCTTTTCATCTGTTACTCCCATTGAGCTGTGCTTTTCTTGGAGCCAAAATAAGCCTTATTATCTTCATCCCTAGAGTCTGCATATGACAGACATTTGGTAAGGAATGAACGAATGAATGAAGTAGATACCAGTTGACCAGCCCAGGAGGCTTCAAGCAGGATCTGGGCTTCCAAAGACCTCCTGCAAGTGCGCACTTGCTGTCTGGAGACTCGCCCCGGGTCCGCCCCCACCATAGGTCCCCCAGGTCCGTCCTCATCTTCATGCCTGGAGCCACGTCCACACTGGAGGCCACAGCTGCCATGTGTGATTGCCCCCGAGGGTGGCAGCTGCACCCAGTTATCGCTGCATTTCCTGCCTAGCCCTTGGGAATCCCCCACTGCCCTTAGGAGGCTTGGTGGTAACAGCACAAGGACTCAGCTGGCTCTGCAGAGCCCGCCCAGGCCCTGGAGGGACCGGACACCCGGGAGCTGCACCCCGTGTGTTGCTGGGAGGTGGGTGAGGGGAACAGCCAGTCAGCCTGCCAGGCCTGCAGCCTGGCAAAGCCTCGTCTCTTCTGCCTTCTCACACACCCCTTGTGACAGCTAACACATGAGGAGAACTAGACTGAGGCCCAGAGTGTCGGGCGCTCGTGGAGGGCGGGACAGGACAGCACTCCTTCAGCCCAGCACCCGGTACACATGTGGGTGCTGCGCTGGGCTGGCCTCGGGGTCGGCAGCACAGCCCAGGTCCTCAGGGCCTTGGTCTCCCTCTTGGGCCTCCACTCACAGGGACGGGGGAGCCACTGACCTAGCCTCTCTGAGCCTCAGCCCTTCATCCAGAAAGTGGGAACAATACTGCTCACTTCCCAGGCTTGGGAAGCTGGGTGGAGGGACGGACGTGCCTTGCTGGTGGCAGTCACTGTGGCACCGGCACCCTGTCAGACCTCACAGAGCTGGGTGACGCTTCTCCACCGTGCAGCTGATGCATGACCTGAGCCCCCCTTTGTCCGCAGCCGCCCTGGGCACACTGGACTTCAGCCTCCTCTACGACCAGGAGAACAACGCCCTGCACTGCACCATCAGCAAGGCCAAGGTAGGCCCCGGGGCCCTCCATCCCCAGGCCTGGGTCCTGGAGGCGGGGCTCAGGGCGGCAGGCAAGTCCCCCTGCCCCGCCCATTCCCTGGTGTGTGGCTGTGTGGGAGCAGGGCCCGGAGGGGATTTTCACCTAAATCGTCTCAGCTGCTCTAAAAAGCCCTAAAAAGACAGAAGTGTGGGGGAAGGGGCAGAATCGTAGAGAGAGGAGGGGAACTAGAGTTTGGAGGCCTGGGAGGGGCATTCAGGGGACTGAGGCACCTGAGGTGGCACAGGGCTGTTGAGCCAAGGAAGGGTGCCACTGTCCCACTCTGGACACTGAGGCCATTCCGGGCAGGACAGTCATCTTCTGGACTCAGGGCCAGGCTGGCACAAGCCAGCGCTGTGTTCTCAGCCGCACTGTTCCCTGCCTGCCCCCCTGCATCGCTCCCTCGGGGAGGAAGGTGCCCAAGCTGATGTTCTCTCGAAAGGTAAGGACTGCGGTGCAGCCTCATAGGACCTCTCAGTAGAGTTGTAGAAGGGCCTGGGCCCCCCAGAGAGTCCCTGTACCCCCCACAGTCCCCCAGCCTGCGAGCTTCTCTGCCCTCCCTCCCACCCACCGGAGGGGCAGGTTGCCTGCCACTGCCCCACCTGGGCCCCTCCCAGCTGGGCCCACCACCGGACTGCCAGGGAAGGGACGAGGGTCGTCCCACGTAGAGGCCTGCACCCTCCATCCCGACCCCCACCCTGTCTCTGGGAGCTGTTTGGGCAGCGATGTGGAGCACGCCAGGCCTGGCACAGCCGGGGCCCCGGACCTGCCCCGGGTACGGGCGGAGAACCCGGTGACCTGCAGCTACGCCAAGGTAGAGGGCAGATGGCAAAGCGCAAACATACCAGCTTTCTACAGGGCACTCGGGTATGGGGACAGAATGGACATGGCTGCCCAGTCACTCTGACCAGAGCCATCCCTTCTCCCCACCCCAGACACAGGGCCCTCTGGTGCTATATGCCCCGCCTTCCCGACCCTCGCCCCAGAGGGCCTGTTCAGGTGTAGTGGGGTGCAGATGTGTGTGTGTGTACAGGTCTCTGGGCACCTGTGTGTGCACACATGTGTGTGTTCACTTAGGGGAGTGTCACTTGAGGCATTTGAGGTGGGGGATGTGAGGACCCCGAGCCATGGCAGCTCCCCTGTTCTCCAGGTCATTAGCTGCTTAGATCCAGTTCCACAGAGCAGGGGGTGGCACAGGCATGAGAGGAGCCCCCCGGCGCAGAAAGCTGAGGGAGGGCTGACAGGCAGAGCCCCTCAGGGGACTCTGGGAGGAGGCCAGATGCCCGGGCACCAGACCCTGGTTTGGCCACCTTCTCCTGGGTAAGCGAAGCAGCCTCAGTTTGCTCACCTGTGACCCAGGGTTAGCCATCCCCATCAATTCGGTGGCCATGAGCATCAGATGATCGAGTACCGGATGCCACCCTGGGACACCGTGCCAGGTGGCAGGCACCCCCCCAGGTGCACATAGACGCGAGGGCCACAGAGGAGTTACAAAAACCGGCAGACCCCCAGTCTGGGCACTTCAAGGGAGCAGGCAAGAGGCCCGAGTTCGGAAGGGCTGCCTCACTGCCGTGGCCGTGGCGGCGCACGAAGCGCCTCTGAGCCGAGCCTTGTCCAGAGTGCCCCCCCCGCAGACAGCGCAGAGCTCAAATGCCCCTCCCCTGCCCTCAGCCACTTCCGCTTCTTTCCAGGGAGCTAGCGTGTAGAAAAAGGGGAGCGAAGCCCTGCTGTCCAGGCCCTGGGTCAGCATTGCCTCACTCGCACTCCAGCCCTAGGAAGTGTGACTGTTAACCCCTTTTGCAGATGGTGAAGCTGAGGCTCAGGAAACCAAGGAACTCCTTCCCTTACCCAACTCGCAAGTGCGGGAGCTGCCTGGCCGGGCCAGCATGGCTCTGAACCCTGTGCGCCCCTCACAGAGGCAGAACAGTGGGTGGTTGGAGGTGCCCACCTGGGGGCTCCTTTAAACCGAGGTGAGGGCAGGGGCAGGAGATGAGCCTTATCTCCCCTGGGCGGTGGGCCTGGTCACAGACAGCCGACCAGCTCACCTCTGAGTGACGCCATGGGTGGTCAGCTCGGCTTACACACGCCACGGCTGCCTCCCTACATCCCTGTGCACCATTGCGTAAAGAAAAGGTACGATTTTCAGAAACAAGAGCAAGCAGGCAGGTCAGCTAAGCCCTGTCTGTGTATGAGTCTGCAGGTTGCCTGGCTGGGCACACCGATTGTTCCGAAAGTGAGGGATGCCACCTTGTGGAGGGACCCTCCGAGGCCACCAGCCAGCTGTGCGGCCTCCACAGGTGCAGCCGGGCCGGGCACTGTGGCAGATCCGGGGGGAAACTGAGCCTGGTGTCCAGGACACAGACCATTTTCCACAGCTGCAGAGGCCACATGCGGACGGGTGGACAGGTGGTCCTGTGGGTTTGGGGTCAGTGAGGGAAGTTTTGTTTGGAGGGTTCCGGGAAGGGATACAGGAAGAAGGAAGGGCCTGACCAAAGCTGGGTAATGAAGGCCTCATTCAGAGAAAGGTGAGTCGCCTGGCCCCCACAGTAAGGAGAAGAGGAAGAGAAAGGCTGCTCGGACAGACATCCCATGCCTGCCCGGGGTTGGGACAGTCGCGAGAGGGAGACTATGACAGCACTGAGCCCCCTCACTGCCCCTTCTCAGAGTGCGATGCCAGGGGGCTTCTGTGAAGAGGGTCATGAACGACTGAGCCAGGTAGCCTAGGGAACAGGGGTACCTGATGACCCGGGCACCTGGAGGCCCTGGCAGCTCCGCGTCCCCGACACCCAGTTCACAGCCTTCACTGTTCTCCTCTGCTCAGGGCCTGAAGCCGATGGACCACAACGGGCTGGCAGACCCCTATGTCAAGCTGCACCTGCTGCCCGGAGCCAGTAAGGTGAGGGGGTCTGCCCGCTGTGACAGGGTCCAGGCTGGGCTTGGGACACCCGGGGAGGCCCGTAGCTCTCACACCCACCTCAGAGCCCAAGCAAGCTGATGGGACCACAACCATTCAGCTCCACCCGAGCACCCGGTCAGTCCCACACCCTCGGGACCTCCCAGGGACCTAAGGGTCAGCACCGCCTGCCTGCTGAGCTGGCAAAACTCTTAAGAATTTCCAGGCCAGCATTTCACAAGGAGCAATCTTAGCTGGAGATTAACATTATGGTTTTAAAAAGGGTTCTGCTTTGGTTGGGTTGCACAGTGGGTTGGAGCATCGTCCTGTACACCAAGAGGTTGCAGGTTCAATTCTGGGTCAGAGCACATACAGGACGCAACCAATCCATGTTTCTGTCTCTCTCTTTCTCCCTCCCCGCTTTCCTCTCTCTCTAAAGTCAATAAAAACGTATCCTACCCTGGCTGGTGTGGCTCAGTGGATTGAGCACTGGCCTATGAACCAAAGGGCCACCAGTTTGATTCCCATCTAGAGCACATGCCTGGGTTGTGGGCCAGGTCCCCAGTAGGGGGCGCGCAAGGGGCAGCCACATGTTTCTCTCCCTCTCTTTAAATCTCTCTCTTCTCCTCCCTTCCCCTCTCTAAAAATAAATAAATACACTCTTTAAAAAAAAACATATCCTGGGGTAAAAATTAAAAATAAATAAATCAAAGGGTTCTGTGGTTGGAAAACATTGTTAACCAGGTTTCTTCACTGCAGGCCTTGTCAGAGCCTCTAACGTGCTGGTGGCCTGCTCTGTGATAGTCCAAGGGGCTCGGTGGACCGCGCCTGCCCAGTCTGTCCCCAGAACCCATGTTCCCCTGCCAGACGACCCAGCAGGCAGACCGAGCACATGGGCATCTGGGAAAAGAGAGGAAAAGTTTAGTGCAATGGGCTATGAAACAACAGCCCCGAGGTGACAGCCCCGGAAGATCAACTACACAGACGTCCTCTCACGTGCCTTACAGCTCCGCGTTGTTTCCTTTTACATTTCACGGAGGGAAGGTCACATCCGCTTCTCAGATCTGGGTCTTGCCCCTGCCCTGGGGCCCACAGACATCTCAAGGGGTGAGCTGTGCAGACTCCATGTCCAGGGAGGACTTGACTGCCAACCAGCAGTTTTGTTTCCAGTGGAGACCAGTGGGAACCCAGGGGACACGGGAGTGTGAGCAGCACGGCCCTGCGACCGCATCCTCGTCCTGGCCCCTTCCTCTGAGGTCGGGAGGGAGGGAATCCCTTCGGGGGCCCTCAAGTGGCCTGAAAGGGAGGAAGGGCCCTTCTTAGGAGCGCCCTCTGGGCAGAGCGCCTCCCTGGCATCGAGGGAGTCTCCTGGGCCAGCTGGGTGTCCTGCCCGCAGCTGAGTAGCCACGGGCTGTGGGGCCTGAGCCGACGCTGAGGCTCAAACCCTCGGACCAGGGTGCAGGGCCGAGGCTCACCCCCACCCAGAAGAACCACTCAAAGTCTGGGAGGGCAGGGCCATAGGAGAATGACGGTAGCCCTGCAGTGCAGGGCTCCCCGCTGCAGGGATCCACATCATCCTGCTGCCCGTGGAACTTGCCGGGCTGAAGGCCTTGGGACCAGGGGACGTGCCCCGCTCAGGAGCTCAGGGACCAGAGTCCCTAGACTCCTGGGACCTAGAACGGCAGTGCCTGGAGTCTGAGTTGTGGGGGTGCCCACGGGATTTTCCAAACGGGCATTTTACAAAGTCTCCTGCTGAGGCAGTTCCCTGAAAGCAGTGCTGCCAGAGGGCTGCCGTCGTGTGCCTTCCTCACGGTGCGGAGCCTGGCACAGAGGGCAGCAAGGCACCGAGTTCCACAGCTTCTGTGGGGGCTGGGGCTGGGCTTTGAACCCAGGCCCATCTGACCCCAGCCTGGGCCTGGCATGGCAGGACCCAGATCCGCAGAAGCACAGAGGAAGGTGTGGAGGTGCCGCAGCAGCTTGGGCGGGCCACCCCACGGCCATCTCCAGGGAGGGTGACATTCCAGGCCGAGGGCACAGCCAGGCAAAGGCGAGGAGGTGTGAGGGAGACAGTCCAGTCCAACAGGGTTCCCAGCAGCCCCCACCCAGCCCCAGTCTCCTGCAGAACCCACCCCACACACGCAACCTCCACACACACCCACACCCACACCACCTCCACACACACCCACAAACACCACCTCCACACACCCACACACACCCACACCCACACACACCACCTCCACACACACCCATAAACACCACCTCCACACACCCACACACACCACCTCCACACATACCACCTCCACACACCCACACACACCACCTTCACACACACCACCCACACACACCCACATACACACCACCTCCACACATACCACCTCCACACACCCCCACACACACCACCTCCACACACACCCACACACACACCACCTCCACACACCCACACACACCACCTCCACACACACCCACACACACCACCTCCACACACCCACACACACCCACACACACCACCTTCACACACACCACCTCCACACCCCCACACACCACCTCCACACACCCACACACACCACCTCCACACACACCCACACACACACCACCTCCACACACCCACACACACCACCTCCACACACACATACCACCTCCACACACACCCACCACCTCCACAAACACCCACACACACCACCACCTCCACACACACCCACACACACACTACCACCTCCACACACACCCACACACACACCACCTCCACACACCCACACACACCACCTCCACACACACATACCACCTCCACCCACACACACCACCTCCACACACACCCACCACCTCCACAAACACCCACACACATACCACCTCCACACACCCCCACACACACCACCTCCACACACACCCACACACACACCACCTCCACACACCCACACACACCACCTCCACACACACCCACACACACCACCTCCACACACCCACACACACCCACACACACCACCTTCACACACACCACCTCCACACACCCACACACACCACCTCCACACACCCACACACACCACCTCCACACACACCCACACACATACCACCTCCACACACCCACACACACCACCTCCACACACACATACCACCTCCACCCACACACACCACCTCCACACACACCCACCACCTCCACAAACACCCACACACATACCACCTCCACACACACCCACACACACCACCTCCACACACACACCAGGGCAGGAAGCCTCCTGTCTGAGGGCCCTAGGTCTGCAGGAACAGCTTGTACCGCCAACCACACAAATTTCTTACCTTCCAGTTCTGTAGCTTAGAAGTCTGACATAGCCCCCACTGGGCTAAACCCAAGTGTCAGGGGCTGCAGTCCCTTCTGGAGGAAGGGACCATCCCGTGGAGGAGCCGTTTCCCATACCTCTCCAGTGGCCAGAGGCCGCCCCTCTCCCATCTTCAGCAGAGCGTGCCTCACTGCTTCCTCCCTCCCTCCCAGCTCCCCCCCCCCCCCCCGCCCCCTGCCCCCCCTCCCCTTCCGCCTTCAAGGACCTGGTGATTGCACTGGACCCACCCAGATCGCCTAGATAACCCCCCTGTTTTATTTATTTATTTTATTTATTATTATTATTATTTTTTTTTTACCAAGCAGTAAATTAGTTTATTCGGGAATAGCAGGAGAATTGCAGTCTGGGACTTGCAGACTGTGGCAGACCACAGCAGTACAAAGAAACAAGGGAGGTCAGTTTGGGGGGTTCTTAGAGGGTATTGGGGAGGGCTGTTTTAGCAGAAGCACATCAGCTGGGGGGGCAGTGGACAAGGTTGTGGCAATTTCTTTTTTTTTAATAATGATTGTTTTTTTATTTAATTTTATTTTAATCCCCCTGTTTTAAAGGCAGCTGGTTAAAGACCTTAACTCCCCTTTTACTCCTCACAGGTTGGGGGGTGAGGGCATGGTCTTCTTCGGGGGCCATTATTCCGCCCACACCCCGCACGCCTTCATGCTCATGGGATCGTTTCTGCTCTCTCCAGGCGAATAAGCTTAGAACAAAAACCCTCCGAAACACTCTGAACCCCACGTGGAACGAGACCCTCACTTACTACGGAATCACGGACGAAGACATGATTCGGAAGACCCTGCGGTGGGTGAGGGCCCCGGGCAGTGGGCTCCCCCCAACCGCGCCTGCCCCCGCCTTACCCACTCCTCACTCGCCGGGAGCCAGCCCCCACCGACCGCCCGGCGTGTCTGAGAGCTGGCCTTGCCCTTGACCTCCAGGATCTCCGTGTGTGATGAGGACAAATTCCGCCACAATGAGTTCATCGGGGAGACGCGAGTGCCCCTGAAAAAGCTGAAGCCCAACCACACCAAGACGTTCAGCATCTGCCTGGAGAAGCAGCTGCCGGTGAGTGGGCCCTCCCGGCCGGGAGCTTGGGGCCAGCCCCATTGATTGAGCACCTTCTCTGTGCCTGGCATGGCTGCAGGCGCTGGGGAGATAAGAATCCCTGCCCCCATGGAACTTCAGCAGGAGGCAGACCCCAGACGGGTTACCATCACTCATTTGGATCCCGTGTCACAGTGATCAAGGCCAAGAAGGACAGCACGGGAGGGGCTGAGGGTTTGGATGTAGGGCAGGGAGACGGACTCCCGGAACTGGAGTATTCCAGGCGGAGGGAACAGCAGGTGCAAAGCCCTGTATGACAAGTGCCCGGCCCGCTGGAGGCACAGGCGAGAAGCCCACTCCGTGCAGCAGAGAAAAAGAGGGGAGGGTGTCCTAGGGGTTGAGAGCAGAGGTTGGGGGTGGGGAAGCTGGGAAGGACTCAGGCCTTCACCCTGACCGAGATGGGCTAGGTGAGGGCTAGGGCAGCCAACTACATCCTTACCGGGGTCCCTGGGGTCAGAACGGCAGACAGGAGGGTGGGAGCAGGGAGAGCGGTGAGGAGGCGGAGAGCCTGGGGCGGGCCGGGCGGGTGCAGCAGTGCCTGGGCGAGTGTGCCCGGGCAGATCCGTGTCCCTGCTCCTGGAGGTGAGAGTCATTAACTGGGAAGCAGAGGACCTTGGGAGGAGCATCTGGGGACACGGGAACTCAACCGGAACATGTCAGGCATGAGGTGCCTGTGAGGTACCCAGAGGAGACAAAATAATTCTTTCCTAGAAATTGCAACTGTTTGAAAATGTCAAAGCCAATTCTGCCCCCTGGCCGGCCACAACAGCTGAGCCCTCCCAGAGCCTCGGTCCTGTCACCCCTCAGCCCTCCCCTCCGGCGGAGGCCTCACCTTCGCCCAGTTCACGGGCTGTGGGGTTTGGCCAGGAGGCCCCAGGGTCCTAAGAAACCATGACCTTCTCACAGACTAGTGCCCAGGATACAACCCCCTTCCTGGAACAGTGCCCCCAAAAGCCTGGACAAGGGGAAAGCGATGCAGGACAGAGGCCATTGGCTGTGCCCCACACGTGGGGCCTGAGCTCTGGGACGGATGGCCAAGCCCTGGGAACAAGTGGCCCGGAGGCCAGAGGTCCCTGCCAGAATCCTAGCTCTGTGTTCTTGCATAACCTGATCAAACGTTATCTCCTTGTCATGTTCTCTCCCACTCACAGACATTTGTATGATGGGCATGACCTTTTTTGTTTTATTACTAGTCACTAACCACAGGTAACTCAGTTTTCCCAAATGATCTATGTCACTTATAAAAGGCAACATCAACTGCTACTGTACTTGTGTGCCTGGGATTTGATCCTCAGCATAAAGAAGCACCTGCGTGTGGGGGTGCACGTGTGAGCCGTGTATGAGAGCACTGTGAGTGTGTGCAAGCATGTACCTGCACGTGCATGAGTGTACACATGTGGGCACACTGGAGTGTGTGGACTGCATGTGTGAGGGGTGTTTGTGCGCATGGATGAGTGAGGGTGTGTGTGCCTGCACTCAGGGTGTGACTGGGGTTCTGCTGGGGGCTTGTTAGTCTGGTTTCAGGGACACGAGGTCACCGCGGGAATGGACCGCTCTGGCCGTGAAAACACGTTTTGATGCTGCAGGTTATATTTGACGTCATCTGAGAACTGATCTGTTCTCAGTAAATACTGAGCAATAAACCAGCTTAATGGGCTTTATGTGAAATGACCCAAAGCACTTATATGAATCCCCCCGAAAAATAGATGAATATATCCATGCTCATTTATTTTGTTTAATTTTCACACATCACACAAACTAGCACAAGAGCCGTGGTTCAGTGCGGCCCAAGGCCAGAGGGGCGCACAGGTGACTCGCAGCACCTGGCCGGTCCACACCCCCAGGCTGCCTGAACACTGTTGAGAAGGACGCTGAGGCTGCATCTGAGCTCCGGGTGTGTGCTGCGATCACTTAGCCATGTCTGCTCTGGGTGCGGGAGTTGGGGAATGCGATCCTTCCTTCACCTCACAGGAGCCCCATCTCCAAGGAAGTGTGGGCACGGCCCCTGCCAACGAGGGCCCATGCGGGGCCTCCCCTTAGCCATTGGCAGAGTCCAGTTGTGGGCAAGGGGCCATGGCTGAGGCTCTGTGGGGGAGGGGCCTGGCAGAGGGACCCTTGGGAGCCCCGGGGCTCCAGCTGGGTGTGTCTGGTGGACAGAGGGTGCAGGAGAAGGGTCCATGTGAGCAGCAGCCAGTGTGGGAACGGCTGCTCTCAAGAGGGTGAGGAGCGGAGAAGCATCGGGCTGGCAGCGGCGGGGAAGCCAGACAGCGCTGCCCAGAGCTGAGGTCTGATCCCAGAGGTGGGCACAGGCCTGGGTGGCCTCCACCGGCCTCCCAGCTCTCCCTGGGCTTGGGAATGTGTCAAAGCTTTGCCTTCCATGTTCTCCCCAAGGGGAACGCCCTGAACCCTGAGAGGCTCCAGGAAGCACCCGCTCCATTTGTGCTGGGCCCGTGGGTGGCCTTGGCGGCCCGTGGCTGAGGGAAGGGATGGGAGCAGGGGAGCACAGCCCAGTGACTGCCCGCCCCACAGGTGGACAAGACGGAGGACAAGTCCCTGGAGGAGCGGGGCCGCATCCTCATCTCCCTCAAGTATAGCTCGCAGAAGCAGGGCCTGCTGGTCGGCATCGTGCGCTGTGCACACCTGGCCGCCATGGACGCCAACGGCTACTCGGATCCCTACGTGAAAACGTGAGTGTGCAGCCCAGCCAGCCACGTCCTTCTCCATTTATCTCAGGGGACAGGAGGCCCGTGCGACAAGGTGGGTAGTTAGTGGGGCCAACACAGAGGGCGCACCTGAAGCACGGTGGGCACAGTGCCAGAGGCCAAGTTCCTCCTGCTCCTCTGGCGACTCCATGGGTTAAGTCTACCCAGCCCCACTTCACAGATGAGGAAGCTGAGGCCTGTGGAAGCTGAATGGCTTCCCAGGGTCACATAGAGTAGTCATCTCCTGATGCCCCACTTAGCTTCCCCATGACCACATGGCCCAGGAGGGGCAGATTGCAGGAGGGGGCAGCCCGTGCCAAGAGGCTGGGAGATCCGGTGAAGGAACTGCACAGTGGACCTGGTGCTGCCCACGCCTGCCCGGCCCTGCCGGTGCCCCAGCTGTACACGAGGCCGGGGCTCATGGTGGCGCCGGGGAGACACTAACTCAGGGGCCCTGCAAGGCGACCTGGGCCCCTGAGTCCAAACCTGTGCCCGGAGAGGCTGTGATGCTCTGAGATGCAGGCAGGAGCTGTCGCCCTTCAGGTAGGGGTGGGTGATGCAGGCGTCACGGTGACCGCCATCGGTGCTTTGGGCTGCCCACAAACCAAGGTGGACATTAGTCTGTGTTCACAGTGAGGCTGTCCTGGAGGCTGACATGGGGAGGTGTCTGGCTCCTCTTCGCTCAGAGGAGCAGAGGGGTTGGGACGGGCCCGGCCTGAGGGGCGCTGAGGAGGTCCCGGGGACAGGGGCCACGGGGAGGCCCGTGCTACCACATGGCACGACTCCGCAGCCCCCTTCCCACTGGTCACTTTCATATTTCTGTCACTTTTTAAATGAGATGACAGAAATGGAGCACTTTGGAAAACAGTCTGGCAGTTGCTCAAAGGTTAGGCCTGGAGTTACCGCACAACCTGGCCACCCCGCTGCGTGGCATGTTCCCAAGAGACTGAAAGCAGTGTCCCTGCAAATCGTAGGACATGAACGTTCATAGCAGCATCGTCCACACAGACAAAAGCGGGAGCAGCCTGAATGTCCGCCAGCTGCTGAACCAACAAAACGTGGCCTACTCACACGGTGGGACCTCGCTTGGCTGTGAGGAGGAGTGAAACGCCGATTCACACTGCCGCACGGATGAACCTTATAAACGTGATGCTGAGTGAGAGAAGCCGGTCGCAAAGGCCACCTACGGCACGGCTCCATTTACACGGCGTGTCTAGAACAGGCAAACCACAGCAACAGAAAGCAGACCAGCAGTTGCCGAGGGCCGGGGAGCTTGGGGAGATGGGGATGACCGAGGCGATGGGGGCTGGAAACATTGAGGGACCGAGGCGGTGACTCTGGGAACGGCCTGGAAACCATCGAATTGTGTGCACGCGAGCAGGACACCTAGCACGGCACGTGAATCGCATCTCAAGAAAGCTGTGACTCTTTTCAAGTCCAATGCCACCAGGCTCCAGGGGCAGCACCAGGTATAATGGGGTGCTGACCAGGACCCCTGGGGAAGGCCAGGGGCTACTCATTTTCCACATAGAAAACAACAAGGAATTGGGCCCTAATGTCAACCGTTAGCAAAACACGATGTCCCATGGATCAGAGAGCCCCGAGCGGGGAAGTGCTGTGACCAGTCAGAAGACAGACAGGACGCTCTGGGACCCCTGGTGGGAAGGTCAGCAATTCCAGTAAAGCAGGAAGCGGTTGCGGCCCGTGGCTGCGTCGTTTCCTTCTTCGTGCCCTAGAAACCCACGCCTGGTGGAGGCCGTCACCGCAGCCTTGCTCCTCACAGTGACAGCCGGCCAAAGCCCAGCACGGTCGGCTGAGGCTCCGCTTCACAGCGCTCGGCGTGAGCACAGAGTAGGCACCGAGCAGTTAAAAACGAGTTCTTAGGACTACCAGGGTCAGCGTGGACAGCTGTCCAAAACAGGCTAAGCCCAAACGCAGACCGCAGAATGGTGTGCGCAGTGTCATGCCATTTCTGGCCATTTTTTACATTTTTTCTCCTCACCTGAGGACACGCTCATTGATTTTAGAGGTGGGGGAAGGGGGGGGGAGAGAGGGAGAGGAATGTCAGTCGGTTGCCTCTTGCACACACCCTGACTGGAGATCGAACCCGAAACCCAGGCGTATGCCCCGACTGGGAATTGAACCAGCAACCTCGCGGTTCACAGGACAACACTCCAACTGAATCACATCAGCCCCAGCCCCAGGGGAGGTCTGAGGAGGAGAGAAGGGGAAGGGACCGGAAAGGGGAGCGGGGCGCGACCACCTGTACTGGTAATGCTGGAGTTCAGGCTGAAGCTAAACGCTGTGATGCTTTCAAGTCAGGCTCGGTGGCCACTCGCCAGGTTGGCAGGAACTCCGGGGTCCTCCGCTGGGTCCTCCAGGAAGCAAGGTCCCACCTGACACAACAGAGCTGGAGCAGGTCGCCCCGTGGCTGGACCTGTGCCCCGAGAGAGGGCACCTGTGAACTGAGATTCGGCCAGGGACGCGCCAGGTGCAGGTGCAGAGCGAGACGGACGGAGGCCTTCTGTCAGCACCTCATTTTCTACACCTCGTCCCGGATGACACGTGCCTCGGTTTCCCCAGGCTGAAACTGACCCCTGATCCAGCTTTTCGGAGTAGGAGGGACAGACAGCACTGGCACCGTGCTGGTAACACCCGTCACTGCCGTGTGTGCTGAGGAGCTGCGGTGTGTGGGCCTCGCCCGACCCTCCCGGGGCCCCTGCACTGTCACAGCCTCACTATCTCCTCACGACACCTGGGCGACGGAGGGAGCTCAGGTGACTCACGAGTCCTGCTGGCCAGTGCAGGAGGGGGTCCTGAGGGCCAGGGAGGGACAGAGACCAGTGGGTGGCCAGGCTCTGGGGCTTTGCCAGGCCTGCTCCTGGCCCGTGCAGGTTGTACTCGGGGGGCTCACTAGTGCGGAGGAGAGCTCCCGGCAGGGGGGTCAGCATGGGCTGGAGGCAGGACAGAGGACGACCCCTAGGGGAGCTGTTCCTGCTAGAGGCCCTGAGGCTGGTGGCCACCAGGGGAACCCATGGAGGGGTCACTAGGTAGACACGGCCATGCAGCATTGAGGACGTAGGGATCCTGGAACAGCTGTCCTTCAGGGGACTCCCAAAGGGAGGGGCACAGAGCACCCACTGGGTGGGGCTCCCCCAGCCTTTCTCCTCACACCCAAAGCAAAGAGGCAGAGGACAGTTCAGAAAACGAAGCACCGATAAACAGCCGAAAGGTCAAACAAGCGTATGGAAGCTTGTAAGGAGCTGAAGACATTCACCATGTCTGGGCGGGGCATTTAAGGGAAACCCCAGCTTCAGAAATCAGGCATCTGGAAGCATACTTCATATGCAGCAAGCGTGAGCCACCACCACCACAGCCAAGACATAGACTGCTGCCGTCTCAGAGTTTCCCCAGCCTCAGGCAACCGCTGGTGTGTTTTCTGCCCCAGTAATGTTTCCATTTCCAGCATTTCCCACCGAGGCTGTCGTGCAACGCGCCAGCTTTTGAGTCTAGCTTCTTCCGCGGGCACAGTGCATTGGAGACTCCGCCAGGCGGGCGCACGGGCCGGCAGCTTGGTCTTTCTTGTCTCACAGCCGTCCATTGGACAGGCCGCCCGCAATGATGCATCGGTTCACCCGCCAGAGGGCCCGTGGTCTGTTTCCAGTTTGGGGGTGACTTTGCGTGACGCTGCCAGAGGACAGGGTTTGTGTGGACACACGTCTTCATTTCTTTCCCCCACCCCCAGCTTTTATCAATACGTATTTTGTAGAGTTTCGATAATGAACCAGTATTATTTATGCAATAAAGTCACAACCCCAAAACTAATAAGTGCAAAGTAAAGCAACAATCAGGTAGCACTTTCTGCCTTTCAAACTAGCGAGGAATTTTTATTAAGTTTGCTGGAGTAACTGACACTGGGTAGTAACATTATACTCATTCCGGGTGTGCGACTTTATAACATGGTGCGTTCACTCCGTTGCGTGCTCCCCACCTGAAGTATCGTCTCCTTGCCTTCCGTCACCTTCTGATTTAACCCCGTTCCCCTCTGATACCCACCAGTCTGTTGCACCTGTGCGTTTGTTTGTTCACCTGTCGCTTTCTGTTTCCTGTCCCACATGTGAGTGAAATCACGCCGCTCTTGCTTTTACCTTATGACTCATTTCACTCAGCACAGTACTCACAGCAGCCTTCCGTGTTGTCATGAACGGCGATATTTCATCTTTTCTCTCTTTTATGGCTGAGTAGTATTCCATTTTATATATACACACACACACATATGTATATATACACACACATATACCTTTTTAAAAAAGATTTTATCTTTTTTAATTTTTATTTTTTTAAATATTTTTAATTTAATTATTGTTCAAGTACAGTTTTCTGTCTTTTTCTCCCATCCCAGCCCCCCCAGTGCGCTCCACCTCCCTCCTATTTCCACCCCCCCCTTAGTTTTTGTCCATGTGTCCTCTATACTTGTACCTGTTTATTTATCTTGAGAGGGGAAGGGAAGGAGAGAGGGAGAGAAACATCAATATGTGGTTGCCTCTCGTGCGTCCCCTGCTGGGAACTGGCCTGCAACCCAGCCATGTGCCCTGACTGGGAATTGAACTGCGGTTGTTTGGTTCCCAGGCCCACGCTCAATCCACTGAGCTACACCAGCCTTTATATCAAATATGCTTTATCTAGTCATCCACCAAAGGACATTTAGGTTGTTTCCACATCTTGGCTTTTGTATATAATGCTGCAGTGCACACAGGATATGCATCTTTACAGATACGCGTTTTCAAGTTTGGGGGCGGATGCCCAGAAGAGGCATTGCTGGGCCGCGTAGCTTCGCCTTTAATTGTGGGAGGAGCCCCCGCACCGCTGTCTCAGAGGCTGCACCAGTTACGGTCCCAGCAGCAGCGCACACCCACCGGTTCCCTCTGCTCTACATCCTCCCAAAACGCTTGCCGTCTTGTGCATGACGGCCGCTCCAACGGGGGGAGCTGGCGTCTCGCGTGGTTTTCATTTTCATTTCCCGATTAGTGACATTGAGCATGAACATACATCTGTGTGTCTTCCTTGGAAAAATGTCTATTCAGATCCTCTGCCCATTTTTTAATCTGAGTGTTTGTGTTTTTTTGTTGAATTGTGTGAGCTCTTTATATATTTTAGATATTAGGCCCTTCTTTGCGGGCATCATTTCCAAATACCTTCTTCCATTCAGCTGTTCGCCGTTTAGTTTTGTTGATGGGTTCTTCGCTGTGCAGACGCTTTTGGTTGGATATGGTCCCATTTGTTCGTTTTTACTTTTACTTCCCTTTCCTTTGGGGTCAAGTTCACAAAAACCCCTCTGAGACCAAAGTCCGTAAGTTTAGGGCCTGTGTTTTCTTCCATGTATTTTATTGTTTCAGGTTTTATATTCAAGTCTTTAGTCCATTTTTAATTAATTTTCATGTATGGTATCAGATACGTCTAATTTCGTTCCTTTGCATGTGAGTTTCCAGTTTTTTCAACACCATTTATTGAAGAGACTTTCCTCTGTATGTTTGTGGCTATTTTTTCAAAACCAAGTTGCCCATATACATGTGGCTTTATTTCTGGGCTCTCAGTTCTGTTCCATTGGTCTCTGTATAGTTTTTCTGCCATCCTTACTGTTTTGATTACTGTAGCTTTGTAGAGTGGTTTGAAGTCAGGTAGTGTGATACCTCTGGCTTTATTCATTTTCTCAGGATTGCTTTGGCTATTCAGGGTCTTTTGTGGATTTGAAGAATTTTTGTTCTATTGCTTTCAAAAGCGCCATTGGGATTTCGATAGGGATTGCATTAAACCTGTAGATTGCTTTAGGTAATGTGGCCACTTTAATCATGTTAATTCTTCCAACCCATGAACATGAACTGTCTTCTTCTGTGACAGCACTTCCAGTCCCTGCTGGCAATGGCTGTCAGCACTGCTGTGCCGTCTAAGGCTCCCCAGCCACCTCTGCCGGGGTCCACCTCGACGGGACTCGGGCAGGGCCACGCGTGTTCCAGGAGGGGGCACTGCCTCCACCCCTCACACTCGGGGCCGAGTGTGGGGCTGCAGCCCGACTCCCCTCCACTGCCACACTCCGGGGCCACGGCGGCGCCACACTACCTCTGTGGCCACCTCCCCTGTCCCTTCCAATGTGCCCCCCGTCAGAGGTTCTGATGCATGAAGCTTTCACGCATGTTTGTGTGTCGAGCAGGAGATTCTTTGTTGAGTGACAGTTGTCCAACTTGTTACTAATTTAAGGGAAGAAACAAAGACATCATCTCACTCTGCCATGACCCTGACGTCCCCGGCAAGGATCTTTTTGTATTATATTTTATTGATTATGCTATTACAGTTGTCTCAATTTTTCCCTCTTTGCCCCGCTCCACCCAGCACCCCCACTCCCTCAGCCAATCCCCACACCATTGTTCATGTCCATGGGTCACGCATGTAAGTTCTTTGGCTTCTCCACTTCCTACACTGTACTTTACACCCCCATGGCTGTTCTGTATCCACCTGTTTGTACTTTATAACCCCCTCACCTCTTTACCCATCTCCCCCTCTGCCCTCCCATCTGTCAACCATGAAAACACTCTTTATGTCCATGATTCTGTCTCTGTTCTTCTTGTTTGCTTAGTTTGTTTTTTTAGATTCAGTTGTTGATAGATATGTATTTATCGCCATTTTATTCTTCATAGTTTGATCTTCTTTTCCTTAGATAAGCCCCTTTAACAGCTCATATAGTACTGATTTGGTGCTGATGAACTCCTTTATTTTTCTCTTGTCTGGGAAGCTCTGTATCTGCCCTTCAATTATGAATGACAGCTCTGCCCAGCAAAGGCTTTTAAAGTGATGGTGCTCAACTGTGTCAAGGGCATCACCGGTCAACTGGATGGCCTTTCTGGAGGACCAGTTGGCGAAAGGAAGGAAGGAACTTGACAGGTGCATGGCTTTGGGTGGTTAATTTCACTTCCAGGAATTCAGTGACGTGTTCAACAGGTGTTTACTGACCTACCTGGTGCCGGGCACTGGGATGAGTGCCAGGAAGCTGGGGGTGGGTGAGACAGATGCAGTCCTCCCACCCCTTACCGGCAGCAGGGGCTTAGCAATTATCACTCAATCCTCTATGCAAGGAAAGGCTGAGCAGCTCTGTAAAGGGGAGGTCCGGAGCCTCCTGTCCTGGCTTCTGAACACCAGCCGTGTGCCCGGCAGCTGGGAGGCCTTGCGCAGTTCCCGCTGCCTCCCTGAGCCTCATGGGGAGACGTCAGACTCCAAGGCGCTCGTGCCAGCGGGGGAGCCGACCTGCAGGCCAGGCTTCCCTCTCCCCTGGGAAGCATCGGTCAGGGCCCCGGAGGCCTCTCTCCTGCCTCAGCGCTCCAGGGAGGCAGCGGCCAGGGTTGCACAACTCCTGGAATGTACTAGAAACCGCTGTACTTTATGCTTTAGAAAGATGGAAATTTATAGATCTTAATAAATCTACTCTAAAAAAATAAAGATAAGTTCTAACAAGGGACAAAACCGTTCAAATGGTGTTCTGGGGAGAAACGTGAGCTCTGTGGACACCGGGCCTGCAGCATTGAGGAGAGCCCTCTTCGCTAGAGGGACCCAGGGGCTCCGCGGTGAGTAAGTTCCAGGAAAGGGTGTGTGAACAGCAGTCCAGGTGACAGAGGAACCGCTTGTTTCTTCCGCTGCAGCCAACTGCCCACCACCGCCACAAAGTCTGCTGGGGACGCTGGTGAGCAGGGTGAGCAGGGGGCCCGCAAATCTCCCTCTGAGGCCAGAAAGCTCTTCCAAGCCCTGCCGCCTCCCTCTGTACCCACAGCCTCCCACCCTCTTGCCTGCCTATCCACTGGTTATAATTCCAGATACCTGAAGCCAGATGTGGACAAGAAATCCAAACATAAGACGGCCGTAAAGAAGAAGACCCTGAACCCCGAGTTCAATGAGGTACACGGGGCTGGCGGAGCCACAGAAAGCCATCTCCCTCTCTCCCAGGGCAAGGGGACTGGATGGGAGGGACTGGGTTCTCAAGGGCCACAGCTTGAAGGACGGGAAGGGAAGGTGGGGAGGGGCGGCAGGGAAGAGGCTCTGGCCAGGTTGAGCCAGGCCAGGGTGCTGCAAACAGAGGGGAGGGCAGCCTAGAAAGATCTTCAGAGGATGGAGATGACGGGAGTTGAAAGGGGGACCCCCGCAGCAGGAGTGGGAGGTGCGAGGGAGTGGGGGACACTCCGGGTGGATGTGATCGGGGCGAGGAGCAAGAGAAGGGCGAGCAGCGTGGGGGCAGACAGAGGAGACCGTCCAGAGAGTGAGGGGGCCCCCCCTCCAGAGCACCATGGGAACCACTGGGAGACTTTGGGAGACAAAGAAGGGAGTGGCCAGCAGAGCTAGACCCAAAGAAGTCAAGCGCAACAAGGCTGAGGAACTCGAGTTGCTTTGGCAGTAAGGAGGCTCTCGGGGATCTGGGAGAGAGGCCTCCGTGACAAAAGGGGCCGCCGGTTGGGATGAGGGGACCTCAGGACCCCGGCTCGGCTCGCAGGCACGTGTGAGCCAGCTGACTGAGAATGTACATCGCCACCTTCAGACACTGGCCGCCCTCCCGCGCACCCACCCACCCCTCAGTCCCTGCCCGCACCACAGCCTCCCGAGCCCTCCTGGCCACGTGACATTAGCAATGACTCTCCCCTTCTGGCCGCCAGGAGTTCTGCTACGAGATTAAGCATGGGGACCTGGCCAAGAAGACCCTGGAGGTCACTGTTTGGGATTACGACATCGGAAAATCCAACGACTTCATTGGTAAGAGGACATGGTGAGACTGCTGTTCGGCCACACGCCTGTCCTGGCTTCAGCGAAGGACAGTGGCCCTGAATCAGACCGTAGCCCTTCCATTCTGGCCTCTGGGGAAATCTGGGGCCGTAGACCACCTGCCCCCACACGTGAAGGGCTTCAGACAGGATCCAGTCTGACTGCATGTGACCGAGGAAGAGACAAGCCCAGAGATGGAAAGAGGCCTGAAGGGTCGCACAGGAGTCTGAGGTGGAACAGGGGAGAGAGGTGGTGCTGGTCAGCGCCTTGGGCTGGACTCTGAGCCCTCGTGGCCCCCAGTCCACGGTGGCGTGTGCACAGGAAGGCTCCCCGGGCCCTTCCTTGCTCCTTTGTTGTCCCCTGCACTCTGCCCCAGCACTGCTCTGGTCCTGGGTAGTAGAAGGGCAGGATCCCTGGGCCCCGATCTGGGGCAGGGGGACCACTGTCCACCCTTGGAGCTCTGTGGGCGAGGTAGAGAGTCTGGCCTTGGAGCGTGGAGCCTGGGAGGGGGTGGGGGGAGCACTGGCCCCGGAGGGAGGGGCTGTGGGAGAGCCTGCCCCAGGCCCCTGGCTGCCCCCTCCACTCCCCTCCCGCAGGTGGTGTTGTGCTGGGCATCAATGCCAAGGGCGAGCGCCTGAAGCACTGGTTTGACTGCCTGAAGAACAAAGACAAGCGGATCGAACGCTGGCACACACTCACCAATGAACTCCCTGGGGCCGTGCTCAGCGACTGACCAGCCCCCACCTGCCACCGCACCCGTCCTTGCCTGTCGCTTGGCCCAACACAGGCCTGGCCCTGGGCTTCCTCAGCTGCTACCAAGGGCCTCAGCCCCCACGTTGGGGGAGATCCAGGACACCTGTTCGGACACAGAACCGCCGCAGCCCCCACTTGGAGGCCACAGAGGGCCCGGCCACTGCGAGGAACACCGAGGGCAGAGGGCCAGGCCTCCTTTCAGCCCCTGGGGCCTGATAGGGCCAGAGGTGAGAGGAGAGGAGCTTGGCCTCCCACCCCAGCGACAGGGAAGGGGCCGTCCGGGAGGCGAGGACCCTACTAGAGGTCAGCAGTAAGTCACAGGGGACCCGGGCTGAGAGGACGGGAGTGCAGGGGCGCCTTGATGGGGTCAGTGAGAACTCCTGAGGGAGACATTAGGAGGGATGTGGGAGGAGGAGGTTGGGGACAGGACTCTGACTTCATCTGTCCATCTCTGTCATTACTGGGCAGGTGGGAAAAAGTTGACCTGAGAGCCAGGAATCTAGTGAAGTTCTCAGAAGCTCCCAATGAACATGGGCACTTGGCACTTGAGTGAAATGCTTCACTCGAGGATTTCACAAGCCCCTGGGGACAAATGAAACCCAGGGCCCGCCCTCAGGGAGTTCCTGGCCTAGTCAGGGAGCAGGAAACGAATCATTACAGTGGACTGAGGACTGTCAAGGCCAGCCTGACCTACCTGCTAGTGTTCTGGATTCTGCTGGGAAGGCAGGGAGGGCTTCGTGGAGGAGGCCATGCTGCAGCAAGGCCTGGAAGGGTCGTGGCGTGTTCAGGCAGACAAACACGAAGGGGCCTGCGGGCAGTGGAAATGGCCGGCAAAGGCCTGCAGAGGAGAGAAGGGGCCAGGGACTCCGGGAATCTCTGGGGCACAGGGTTTGTTAGGACAGCAGTGGGGCCCGGGAGGGATGGCACCCAGTCCCGTTCCCTCCCCGTCCCTGGCTGTCAGGCCAGCAACTGTGGGGAATCATGTTGGTGCGGCCACAGGTTCAGTCCTCAGACCCAGTTGTCCACCTCTGATCACTCTGTGCCCCTGAGAAGCCTAGAGGATGGATCCTGCCTCTTGTTCTTCCCAGAGGAAGCATCAGGTCAACTGCAGTCAAGACAGAAAAGGGTCCCTTGTTTTGCATGAAAAGCAAAATTCCTCCTTGTCTTCCCACTCCTCTTCCCTTGCTCTGCCTCCCTGACCTTCAGGGTTTGGGACTGGGTAGCGGGGGGACCTCAGGTGGTTGCCTACGCATCCTGGCCCAATTGTGGCCACTGATGTCCCTCTCAGGAATACTTGGCAACAGCCCAGAGCCTTGCTTCTGGGAAAGCAGAGAGACACCCTGCCCAGTAGGCCTGTTTGTGCCCTGGGTTAGTCTCCAAGGGGGTTGAAGGCTTGGGGCCTGGGTCTGAAGCCCCAGACTTTCCCTGCCTACCAAGGGGCCATCAGGAAACCTGGGTGAGCAACTGCATAACCAAAGGGCTTCTGTGTTCGACCCGTCACGGCACTGATGGGAAACAGCCCAGAGAGGGAAAGTAACCTGCCCACGGCCTTGCAGCCTAACCACAGCCGGGGCCGGCCAGGCTCCACAGCCCCTGCCCCACTCCCAGCCCAGGCTCTGGACACCACATTTAGGGGAAGTAGTGTGCTGGGCTCACACACAAGAGGTCCTGCTAGCTGCCTGCCTAGCGCCGTTCCCTGCCTGCTGCCCACACACACCAACATCAGCAGCAGGGCTCACAGGGACACACGGGTTGGACCTGCTGCTGCAAACACAAAGCACACTACCATCTGAGGCCTGGGGTGAGGATGTGACTCCCACAAAGTGCCCATCAGCCCTTTCCCAGTTTGCAGGGAACCCAGGACTCCAGCCCCCACACAGTACCTGGCAAACTTTGCTGGTCGTGGAATGTTGGTTTTCCCGTCTTTAAGAAGGCTTTGTGTGTGTTGAGAGTTTTACATGCACTGTTTTGAATTTTCACAGTCCTTGTGTCTGGGTGAACTCTGGGTATCTTCTTTGCTTTTGGAGGGCCTCACTCGGAGAAGAGACTCATGGCCTTTCTGTGAAGACACGGAAATGCTGAATGGCAAGGCTACACGGGGCTGTGAGATACAGAGGGAAGCAGGCCCAGCTGGGACAAGAAGCCCGGACTCCTAGCACCCAGCCCAGGGCCCACTGCTGCTCCAGGCTGTGCAGGTGTAGACTGGGCCCTGAGAGGTGGTCCCAGCTGACCACAGGCTGGGAGGCGGGGCTTTTGCACAGCCAGCCCAGGTGGAGGATGGGGCGCTTGGACGGAAGGGCCCCCAGAGAGGGACAGAACCCTGGCGCTGTTCTAGACCACTTGCAGAATGCATCTGTTAAAGAAAAGGCTCTTTGAGAAGCTGCAAAGCTCTGCCTTTAACCCCAAACTGGCGTCTTTCCTCTGACCCATTAGACCCACAAAAATGGGAAATTTGACACCAAAAAAGTCATTCCAAACGCAGGTGTCAATAACCGGGGGTCTCCCCAGGCGCGCCACCCTACTCCACCGCCTTCCTTCCTGGTCTCCCCCCACCCACCCACCATCACCACTAGCCAATCCCTGACGGGCCCGTCTTCCAACACTGAAGCGGTAACCTCCTGACCTCTAGTGGTGAGAGCGAGGAACTGCGCCTCCCGGCCCGTGCATGTCCAGCCTTTGTTCCTTCCCAACCGACAGAACCTCCCAATGCATGGACTCTGGCTGTCGTCGACACAGACTCGTGCACTGCTTAACAACGTTTTTGCTACCATATGATGGCTGCAGAAACCGTCCTTAAACTGCAGCCCCACACACAATTTTTGTACTTTCGTCTGGCCTACCCAAAGGTATCCTTTTTAAGTCTTATTTGTTAATATTTATAATAACATATAATCCAAAGTAAATGAAAACGTTCATTGTGATCCTATCAGCTTGGGAGACTCATTTACTAGATTTGAATGGATGGGCAGGAAAGGATGAGAGAGTGGTACTGGGCTTAATCAGCACATTTTCTCATTTACTCCTCACCAAGAATCCCTTTGAGGTAGGTTCCCGTGTTACAGATGAGAGAAGTGAGGGGTTGAACCTCTGGTAGGCAACAGAACCACAAGGCAGAGCAAGTCTTCCAAGACTTTTTACACCAGAAACAGGATCCCATGCTGTTGACCACCCATTCGACAAACAGCTGTGGCAAATTAATGCCGGGCACTAGTCTAGGTTCCTAGGGCCGATTCATCAGCAAGATGGTCAGTACACAGCATGTGTATGTTAAAAGATTTTTTTTTTTTCAAAAAGTCATAAAGGAACCATGTGGGCCAGGCTGGCTGGGTTTAAGAAGGGAGATCAGGTGAGCCTGTGGACAATATGACTTCTAAGCTAAGACTTGGAGAGGGTGAGGTAGGGAGCTATGGGAATTCTTGGGGCAGAGCGACCCAAGTGAAGGGAACAGCCAGTGCCCCTCTAGGTGGGAGCAGGCTTGGAGCGGGCTAGCAAGGAGGCCCATGTGACTGGAGCAAGGTGGGGCAGAGGAGGAGCGATAGATGAGAACACAGGGTACAGGACGCCAGACAGAGGAGGGCTTTGTAAAGACTGACTTTCACTTTCTGTAAGGTGGGAGCTTTGTTTCCCACAGGCCACCCGGTAGAGAACAAACCTGTGGTCTGGGGCAGGAGATCAGTCCTCATTTGGAGGTCCCTTGTGGTGGCATGCCAGTAAGTCCAGGGTTCAATGTCTAAATGGTACCCAGTGTCCAGGGCAACGTCAGCTGGGTCCCAGGCAGAGCCTGCTGAGACATGACTTGGGTCAAGGTGTAGGTCACCAGCCTCCCTTGGCAATCACCTCTGTGCTGGCCTGATTTTCCAGGCGTCCTGCCCACTCTCTGCACTACCTGACACCTTTCCAGGGCATTCCTTTTCTGCTCGCATTAACAAAAGTCAGATCTTGTTATTTTGGACAAAGAACACTGCCTGGTCCTCTAAAGCAATCTGATCATCTAGGTCTCGTTACCTCTTTGTGAGGCCTGCCTGACTACCTCAGTCACTTTCTCCCCCATCATCCTACTTTATTTTCTTCACGGCGCTTACCGACTAAACCAGTGTGCATTTGCTCATTCCTTTCTCCCCTCACTAACCTTCTTGACAGTTTGGATCACATTTTGCTTATTAACCTCAGTAACTCCAGCCCAGGACCGAGCACCAAATAGCCCTCTAGTATTTGTTGAATGAATGGATGAAAGTTGTCACCATGAACACTGTTTGAAATACGCCAAATCCATGTGCCTGGAATATGTGATTATAGGTTGGGTCTAAGCCCAGATACGTGCACGAGACTTCTGTTAGTGCCAGACTCCTGGGGTACAGAAGAGAAAGGACCCCACGTACCACAGAGTTATTCTGAGTATAGGAAGGGGAGAATGAGAAAGGGTGGGGGAAAGGGGAGAAAGACTGAAAGGAGAAAGGAGAGAAGGAAGACTGCAGGGGACTGAGGAGGGACAAAGTAAAGGGATGGCAAGAACGGGCCTAGGAAAAGCTACAGAAGCAGGCAGGGGTCAGGATAGCCAGCTCTCCACTGCACACTCAGGGGTCCAGAAGTGACAGCCCAGAATGGCCAAACACATGGATTTCTGTAGTGTCTAGTCCCCAGAGCGAGTGCTCCAGGGATGGGCTGAAGAGAGATCTAGAAACGAATCACATCAGGAGAGGCATGTCCCCACACCCAGAGCCAGCAGGAAAGGGGACAAGGAAGCCCACTCATTGTCCAGTGGCCAGTGTTATAATTAATCCTGACCGTGAAGATTCCTGGGTACATCAGGCAGCACTGTGCTGGACTCCAGGAGACTGTTAGCCCAGGAAAACTGTACACAGCCAATCTGAAGATGGATGCAAAACGAGAAGGAGCACTGAGGGCAAGACTGACAGAAGGCTTGGAGTTCAGGTCTGGACTATGCGAGGCAGGGACAGGGGAGGGGCGGGAATCGGGCACATGCGGTTTCCGGGAGTGACACCGCTCTCTGTGGACGGGAGACCCGGCCAGCGCAAAGCCTGTTCGTGAGGACACCCTGGAGCAGCCCCCGCCTCCTCCAGACACTTCTGCTCTCCCTTGAAGTATTCCCCACGGTGAAGGCAGCATCCCCACAGGTCTGCCCCTGAGCAGGAGAACAAGGGCCAGCTGGGGACAGGCAATTCGTTCCTGTGCTATTTCAGCAGGGAATCCTTAAAGACTCTAAGAAAGCGGCAGGGACCTGAGGGAAGGTGCCAACATCACAATGTTAGTGAGCATAACACACAGAGCTCTCAGACATGTGCACACTTAATCCTCATAATTATATTGTATTAACCCCCACTTTGTAGGTGAGAAAACTGAGGGAGAGTAGAATGCTCAAGGATAATTAGAGGTTGAGCTGGGACTTGACCCCAAGCCTGTGGCTACAGAAACCACTCAATGTCTACGATACATTGCTGGAAGATGTAGATGGTGGTACCAGGCCTAACAGATTCTCGGGTCCCTCAAGGTCCCAGGGTCCTGCTCTGCCAGGCAAGTTCCCCAAGGCTCCCCCTCAGCCCTTGCTGTCGGTCCTGACCACATGCAGCACTGCCGGATGGGCTCCCAATTTGTCACAAGCCCCAATTCCCGTGTGCCCCATGGGTCTGGAGACATGAAACCGGGACACTTGTGTGGCTTCCCAGAGGCCAGGTGTGAGCCAGTGTGAATGCATCGCATTTTAGGAATCAGAAAACCGAGAATCCAAGCGCTCGGAGCGTCCTGGGTTCTCTCCACTGCTCTGCACCTTCATCCTTTCACCTCTCTTCACACTTTCTCAGCCGACTCAACACATAAATGATCCACAACGATGGCCTCAGCCCCAAGTGTGGGTGGCTCTCTGCTTGGCTCACCCCACCTACCTAGGAATGTTCTCAGTTTCTCCAGAGAGCAATGGCTCAATCCAGGTTACAATTTACCTCTTTGAGTCAAAGGATCAGGGGACGAGGTCACAAGGTACAACCATGGCTTGTGGGCAGGACACACGGGGTCAAGTACGCCTTTCGCAAGGCTCCTGAGCCAGTGGGAAAGGAGAAAGGGCAGGTTATCAGCCAAGGGAAAGAAGGGACAGAAGCCAAAGACCAGTGCCACAAGCACATTATGGCAGAAACCATTCAAAAAGCAAAGGGCAGTGAGCAGCCAATAGCAAAACACTAAAACAACAAAAATCCTAAATGATCAAGAGTGAATTAATTCCATTGTGATCCACATGGAGGTAAGAAAGTAATGCAGCCATTTCCATTTTAATTATGAACATGGCAAGGTATCTTGGCAAGGAGTAACAAGAAAGTGAAGGGACAAAGACATGAGTATAGACGGCAATCCTTTTTATTCTCAGTATTATATATATTGGTAAGATATACATAAAATTTGTCGCTTTAACCACTTTTTAAAGTATTTTTAGAGGGGAAGGAACAGAAAAGGAGGGAGAGAAACATCGACATGTGAGATAATCTTACCTCTCCCACCCCAACAGGGAATCAAACCAGATATTTAGGTTCACAGGCTGGCACTCAACCCACTGAGCCACACCAGCCAGGGAATCATTTTAAGCATTTTTAGGTTTACAATTTAACAGCACCAAGTACATTCATAAGGTAGTGCTCCCATCACCACTACTCCTAGAATGTTATCAACCCAAATTAACAATTAACTTCCTGCTCCCCCTCACCCCAGCCCCTGGTAGAGTTGTTTTAGGTACTTAAAAAAAAAACTTTTTGAGAGGAACATCAATGTAGGATTACCTCTTCTGCACCCACTACTGGGGACCTGGCCAGCAATCCAGGCACATGCTGACTGGAAACCCAATTGGCAAATCTTTGGTTCGCAGGCCGATGCTCAAATCCTCTGAACCACACCAGCCAGGGCCATTTTCTCTTTGAATGTGCCTCTTCTGGTTACCTCACATAACTGGAATTATGTATTTGTCCTTTTACGTCTGGCTCATCTCACTTAAAACAGTATTTTCAAGTTTCCTCCACGTTAGTTCCTCTTTACGGCTGAGCAATAGTCCACCATGCGGGAGAGGCCCTTTTGTTTATTCATCTACTGAACAACACTTATTTCCATTCTTCAGCTATTTGTGAATACTGCTAGAAAAAATTTTAAATGTTGACTTTGTTTCAAAACATATGGCATAATGTGCAGAACAGTTCCACATACTCCTCAGAGTATGTTTCCAGCCAGCCATCAATGAACGAAAGCTCCGAACCGTGAGGTCTTACTGAGCCTCCTCGGAAGATCTGTCCGCACAAATGCTCACCATCTCCTGCTTTCTTCTGGGTTAAATAGAATTCCATTTGTTTATGTCGACTATTAGCTAAATTTCTTTACAACATTTTAATATTGTGCTTGCCCTAAGTATTACTATGTATCCTTTATCTGAGTCTTCTTAGAGTTACTATCATGTTACTTCAAGTAATATTTTAAAAGTTGCAAGCAAATGAATTTACTTACCACCCCTGGCTGCTTTTCATGCTATAGTTATCTTATGATGTGCCTATATATATATTAATCCCAAAATACAGGTTTATTCTTTGCTCTAAACACATATTTTTCCTTAAAGATTTATTTTTTAGAGGGGGAAGGGGGAAAGAGAGGGAGAGAACACAAATGAGTGGTTGCCTCTCACATACCTCTTATGTGAGAGGTATGTGAGGGGACCTGGCCCACAACCCAGACACATGCCCTGACTGGGAATCAAACTGGCAACCCTTTGGTTCGCAGGCCAGCACTCAACCACTGAGCCATGCCAGCCACGGCACACAAGTTTTTTTAAAAACTGGAAGAGAAGTCTTTTAAAAAGGTACTTTCATATTTACCATTCACGTGCTCTTCCATCCCTTCTCGAAGATTATGAATGTCAACTGTTCTACCTTGTCTTTAGCATCAGTGAAGAAAAACTTCGGGTGTTATGAACATTTCCTCACCCCAGAAATTTCAGGCATAGGCTCATGAATGTAAATGCAAAAATTAAATAAACAGGATTTTAGTAAATTAAACCAAAAAATTATTTAGAAGATAATAGATAACTAGGGTTGATCCCAGAATGCAGAATGGGGTTTAACATTCAAAATGCAATCAATGTAATTCACATTAACAAATGAAAAACAAAAACCCATATTACCATCACAATAGGTGCAAAATAGGCATTCGATAAATCCAACTTCCATTCTTGACAAAAAAATATCTCAGCAAGCTAAAAATAACAATGATCTCAACGTGATAATGGGCATCTATAAAAACGTTAGGCTACCATCATACTGGACAGTGAATGACAATGCTTTTCTCTGGAAGATCAGAACCACAAGTAGGTCTGCTACGACTTGCTTCTGTTCAACACTGTACTGGAGGTTCCAGCCAGTGCGATCAGGCAAAAATAAACACAAAGTCTCTAAACTTAAGAAAAAAGTTAAAACTTTATATTCACAAGCAGTATGATTCCCTGTGAAGAACCCCGATGAAACCTACAAAACCCAACACCACTACTAGAACTCAGAGACCGAGGTCAGCAAGGCTGCATGGTCCCTGCCAATTCACAAATGTCCGTTTTATTTCTAATACCAGCAATAAGCAGTCAAAGTGGAATTTTAAAAGCAGGAATTTTAAACATTCATCACAAACATCAAAAATTATGAAATATTTAATAATCTGACAAAAGTAAAAGGACAAATTATTGCTGAAAAAAACCTAAACTATTAAAAGATAACTTGTTCATGAATCAGAAGACTCATTATAACACACACTTCACAAAATACAGATGGCAAATCAACACATAAGAAGATGATCATTAGTCATTAAAAAATACAAATTAAAATCATAATGAGATGCCACTTTACGCCTATTAGAATGGAAAATTTTAAAGGACTGACCATACCAAGTGCTGGAGAGGATGGAGAGAACAGGAGAGCTTTCAGGTACTGCTGGTGGAAATGTGAAATGGTACAATCACCTTGTCAAGCAATTTGCCAGTTTCTCAGAAAGACATATACCTACCACACTATTGAAGCACTCCACTCCCATTAAATTAAAAAGTATATGCCCACATAAACACTTGTAAACATTCATAGCAGCTTTATTTGTGACAAAAACTTAAAGCCCAAATGTCCATCAGCAGGTGAATAAACTGTGGTATATCAAACAATGAAATACTTCTCAACAATAAAGAGAATGAACTATTGATACACACAAGATGACTCTCAAAACAATTATGATGAGTGAAAGGAGCCAGACACCACTCCTAAAAAGAAATACTGTGTGATTCAATTTATATAAAACTCAAAAAAAAAACCCCGCAAACTAAGGTAAAATAACAAAAAGCTGGTGAGTGGTTGCTTGAGGGTCAAGGGAAGAATTTACAAAGTACAAAGAAATTTCTGAGAGTGAACGCTATCTTGATTATGATAGTTTAATGGGCATATACACATTCCAAAACAAACCACATAGTTTATATACACACTTTATATGTCAATCGTACCTCAATAAAGCTGTTCTTTAAATGAAAACGTTATCTTTCAGAAATTTCCTAAAGATAAACAAGTGTATTTTTCCTGTTACATATATTAGTATCTTACTTTTCTCATTTAACATTCTATGCAGATATAGGTATCTGAAATGGTTTGCCTCATCATTTTTTATAACATAGTATACATAGTTAGGGTGTACCATGATTGATGGGCATTTAGGTTGTTTCTAATTTGCCATTCTAATGCTGAAATGCAAATATTTTGCAGGTTGTGGGCACACTCACACAAGCAAGGGATGCATGCACTTAACACTTTCATTTATGTTATCAAGTAGTCAGTCCTCTTGAAAGACGTATCTCAGGACACCCATACTTAGAATTTAGCAAGGTCATGTAATACAAAATCAATGCATAGTATTATCACTCTAATAATTTGAAAATAAAACTTAAAAATACTATTTTAAGTAACACCAAAACGTCAAATACCTTCAAATAAGCCCAACAAAAGGTATCAGACCTCTCCAGAGAAAACCACACATTGAAATAAACTAAAGACCTAAATGAGTGGAGGAGTATAATATATAGTGTTGATGAATTTGAGGACGATTATATAAAAATGTCATTTCTTCCCAATTTTATCATACATTCAATAAAATCCTCATCAAAATCCTAGGTTTTATTGCTGCTGTTCAATTATTGAAATTGAAAGGTTTATTCTACAATGTGTATAAAAGTGGAAAATGCCAAGAATAACCAATAGAATCCTAAAGAAAAGGAAAAAAAAAAGAGAACTCAAACCACCAGATACTGAATTATTTCAAACCCACAGTGTTCCACTGGCACTAGGACAAATACACCAATGAAACAATAAATGGCGCTGGATCAACTGAGTATCTATACTGAAAATACTGTTTTAAAATTCTGTTTCAAGAGGAGAGGGAAAGGAATATTGATTGGTTGCCAGGGACCTGGTCTGCAACCCAGGCACGTGCCCTGACCAGGAATCAAACCAGTAACCCTTTGGTCTGCATGCTGGCTCTCAATCCTCTGAGCCACACCAGCCAGGGCAGAAAAATATTATTTTTAGTATCTCCCTATTATAGACAAGAGCTCCACAGGATTCTAGATCTAGATATGAGGGGTTAAACAATGATCTTAGAAAAATAACATAAAAGATCTTGGGGTAGGCAAGTATTTCTTAAATAGGACATATAAAGCACTTACCTTAAAGGAAAATATGGATAAACTGGACTGTATCAAAATTAAGAACTATTCATCAAAAGACCTCAAGAAAATGAAAAAAGCAGGGCAAAGAAAATAATTACAATTAACAACTCCAAAGACATACTCTTCCTAAAAACCAGTAAGAAAATGACAACCCAACAGAAAAACAGACAAAAGGGGGTATTTTAAAAAATATCCCAACGTCCAATAAAGCTATTAAAAAGTTCTGCCTCATTAATCATAAAGAAAATGCAAGTTAAATTCATACTACTACTATACGAACTCACCTGAATGCTACAACTAAAAACAGTGACCAGATGAAATGCCCAAGGATGCGGTGCAAATGGGATTCCCACGAGCAGGGCTGGGAAACAGCACCACTTTGAAATGCTGTTCTGCAGTACCTACTAGAGTTGAACGACTGTGTTCCCTACGACCTAGAGTTAAGTCCATCCTTAGGTATACATGCCACATTAATGTATACATGTAAATACCAGAAGTCCAGAAATGTCCAGAACATTTGTAACATTAAGAAACTGAAAATAACCCAGTTTCCATCCATAGAATGCAGTGGTATACTCACACAATACTACATACAGAGCCATGAAAACACACTACTACTGAGCTAATCACATGGACTACGCCACAATGTTCAGATAAAAAAAAGTGTATGACTACTCCATTACTATCAAGTTCAAAAACAGGCAAAACTTACTGATGGTGATCAAAATACTGATTTAGTTGCAGGAGTAATCACTAAGAGAACATAAGGGAGTATTCTAGATTCTGGTCCTATTTTATTTCTTGATGTAGTGGTGCTAAATGGGGTGTTCTTTCTGTTAAAATACATTAATAAATTGTATAATTTATCTTTACAAATTTTAAACCTTATAATTACTTGACATACAAATGTCTATAGAGCAAGAAATTTTTTTAAGAACAATTTGCAGTCCCGTTCCTACAACCCTATGGTGATGGTGCAAGAGCACCAACCCAGGACCCTTCCTCAGAACAGTACTGGTACAGGGCGTGTTTCTTTAAAAGCTAGTAAGTGATGTATTTCAGAAATATTTTCACCTAAAGCAGCTAAAAAATGGGTTTGCCTTTAAGGTATTAAGCCTTTGGTTCTGTAGAATAAACTGTCACAGCACTGCAGCAACTTAACAATCCACAATCACCAATTACCTATTTGTCCAAGCTCTAACTATAAAAATGACCAATTCTTGAACTTACAAATTAAGCTACAAAATAAAAACTGCCAAAAAACTTATCTAGGTAACAAGCCTTTACATTTATGACCCTTCCGTTTTAAACAACTACCTCAGAGCCTTAAATGTACTTATTGTTTATATTCTCAGTTCTCATAATACATATCACAACTTTTGAAGGGGTATGTATCAATTGTAAAACATACTTACCTCAGTAATGTTAAAATATACGGATCTTAAACGATCACCTTAGGATAGAGAGTTTCAATAAACACCAAGTTCTGATTAAGAACAGAAAGGTAACCAAACTCTGAAATCTGCTTGAATACCACCAGTCCTGTGGCTTTGGGCAAGTTCACCTTCTCCTATTGTTCCCCTATTTGCAAAATGCAAGTGACAGCTCCCCTAATCACCTGTGTGCTAGATACATTTTAAAAATGACTCAGTGCCTGGTCCATAGCTAACAATGTCGGCTCATTATCAGTATCGACTACAAGCCTAGTAACTCCTAAGATATGAAACAAGATATGGCTGGGTTTTACCCAGGAGTTGGATCCAGCACCACCACTTCCTCTGAAATGCCCCAATTCTTTTAATCACCCATCTTACACACCTACCAGGAATCCCTGTGAACTGTTATTACTTGTAACCATTTTCACAACAAAATCTTTGACAATTTTTCAGCACTCCTTTCTACTAGCCTAGGATCAGTAACAGCTAACTTATTTCTAAGTGGCATTTGTCTGGGGCCGGAGCCAAGTTAGAAGTTATATTGCATTAATTCCCCTTAGAATGATCTATTCTCTTCCCAGAAGCAAAATACATTAGATTTTCTTTCCTGGCCACCCATCCCAGAACCCAAGCACAGGTATCAATACTCAATTATTGGTTCCAACCCTTTAGAATACACCTAGATTTAAAACTTTCTACAAATCAAACACAAAGAATATTTAAAACACAAATTGCATCCTAGTTATAATGGTAACTCAAATTTCTATGTAAATCAATTGATCCGTGAAGATGACTAAACCAAAAGCTGAAAAACACATCACCTGACCAGTTCTAGGAAGTGGGAGTGACACTGTCCCTACAGAGTTACTGCCTTTCTGCAACCTTCTGATCTTTGACAGAGACCTTTCTGAAGACCTACCCCAATCTTCTCTTCTTACCTATATCAATCTTCTCAAGTGCCTCACTGGTTTCTTTGGGTGGCAGGTTTTCTCTCAATACCAAGACTGCCACAAATTTTAAAATGTTCACAACATCCTATTTGCTTAATGAAGTCTACACAGCTAACTAAGGACCCTTTCACCAAACTCCTGATACAGAATGATGTATATTAACTAAAATATCTATACAAACCAATATACAATCTCTGGAAGAAAACTACTTACTTACAGTGTTCCTAGAATGGGGTACCATAGCTATACCACCGCTTGACCATGTGTACAACCAAGAATTTAATTGTATCCTTCTCTGCTCCTGCCACTGACCTCAGTGGTGGAAGTGAGGATGGGGGGTGGAAATTTTACCTCAGCCTGAGAACAATTCTAAAATATTCAGCCATATTTGGTTATACAACTCACAAATCCATGCTAGGAAACGATCCATAATTACACGTGTATTAAATACACATTTGTACTTTAATGATTAAAATTCTGTATTGCTACCTGGTTGATTAGGCAGGATGGGTAATGAGTTGACGTGGAGTACTTAAGTGTTCTTCACAGCCAGGTTACAGGTCCTTTTTTTCCCCAAAAAAATAATACATCGTCATTGGGAAACAGACAAGCAATTTATGGGGGAGGGGGAAAAAAGACACCTTTTCACATTCAGGCAATAATACCATCAGTGTGTTTAGAGATTTTATTTTAGAAAGATAAAAGATGGAGGCGCAATAATATTTGGCATTTTTAATTTAGGTTTGTTTTATTTAAGTTTAATGTTAATTCCATGCTGTGTTTCAGTAAGAACAATACAGATTCTGTATCTGTGGCTCCAGTCAGATATCCAGTAGTACAAATTAGCTTCAAGTTACACATACTGAACAAAAGAGGTTGAGCGAGCGAAGGAGGGGGGCCAGGAGAAGGGAGGAGAAGAAACAAAGAACTGAACTCGCATGCAGGCTTTTCCATACCACCTTCAATGCTAACCTGCTTCAGAGGAGAGTAAAAGTAGGCAAGAATGAGCAGCCACGGATTGTTGAACTGTTACCAGCACCACGCTTTTCCGCAACATTTCAGCAGAATTTTAAACACTTTTTACAGCAAAACCATTACAACAAACTCCCCAAAGAACCTTTAACCACCTCAAGCTAACACCCAATTAATTTTAAACATTGGTATAAAATCCAATTTGAACAATTAGAAAAAAGAAAAAAAAGATACCATACCACATATGCCTCTATATGTGATTAACCTCTCTCTTAGATGCTTACTTCACCTAAAAGTCTACTGGCTTCCAATGTAACTTCCACTGCTAATGGTTACCTTGCCACATCTGGCAGGAGACAACACAGTAATGCCGAAAAAGCCTCTATACAGTCCTGTTAGTGTCTTAAAGAACCTAAAAGCTGGACCAGTAAAATCCACAGAAATTCACTCTTGCCTTTAAGAACTTTTGAAAACTGTTTTTAAAAAAACCAACAGGGCAGGAACCTAAATTCTGAGACCAAATGTAAAAGTCAGATTTGGTGGTTCTCAGTGACAATGGGGAAATTTCCAAGGGGGGTGGGGGTGGGATGGGAAGGAGTTGGGTGGTCAGAGATGGTTTCTCTCGTTGGCTTTTATGTCTCACTGATTTTCATCTTCCACATCCTGCAGCGCTTCTTTATTCTGCTCTTCACCTGCAAAGGAGAATGACAGTTAATTATTTCATACTGACTACATCAGACTGTCATGGTCACAAACAAAGGTATCATTCCAAGCATAAAAAAACTCCTTATGTTTGCTATAGTTTGTATTAAACAAAGACAAGCAAAGAACTTCTATCATCCTTGACATCTGAGATGCCTGAGCCAAAAGGTATAGGTGCGGCTGGATCAAGGTCCTAAATGGTCAATAGGATGAAAACAAAAACAAAAAAAACAGACACATAGTAAAAGTCAATGTTTTTAGTAACCATATTATTAAAATGATTTTCAAGCTTTCATGTATATTGTGTCAAAATACTCTTTCTCAATAACCTCACCTCATCAAGAATCAGGAATACTTTATAGTTTTTTGCAAAACCTACTTTACCTACATGCCTCATATCAAAATACTTCAATAAAGAGAACTGAGCAGTAAAATGCTCCAAAGAACTTCAACAGTTTTGGAGAGAGGGTTCTGCTTTTGTAAAAATTTCATGTTTTGTATATTGGCCAGTCACACCAAACCATAACCAGATTTTTCACTCCAGAGTGAAACAGCATGCTCAAAGTAAACCAGGCCACTGAGGTTATTAAAGAAGGGCATTTAGACTACTTTTCTCATGCCATTTTTCTTTTCCCTTTGAACATGACGATTAGCCTGAAGTTTCAACTGCACTATGACATGCAATAGAAAGCCAGCCTAAATATCTACCTATTCATAAGCATTAAATATGTCAGCCACAATAAAGCATGCAGGCTTTCACTAAAAATTAAAACAAGTTACATTCTTTTGTGCCGTAACAAACCACTTATAATTCCTGCATATTACTAGTTTGATTCAAAATAATTTAAAAATCAGTGAATTAATCCAACAATCATAATATGTTCAGACCATCCACCCATTCATATTGCTTATTAAATTACTTAATTAGGATGGACAAATGACACTGAGACTGATTATCTACAGACATAAAGCAGTTACCCTGAGAAATGCTTTTAACAGTCTTGCCCTGGCCAGTGTAGCTCAATTAATTCAAGCACCCAAAAGGTCATGGATACGATTCCCAGTCAGAGTACATGCCTAGGTTGCAAAAGTTTGGTCCCTGGTTGGGGGTGCACACAAGAGGCAACCCATCAATATTTTTCTCTCACATCAATGTTTCTGTCTCCCTCAAATCAATAAGCATGTCCTCGGGTGAGGATTAAAAAATAATAATAAACAGTCTTAAAGACCCTGATATCATAAACAGTAGATGCTGTCACAGCAACCAGGGTTGAGTAGTCATTTTAAAATTTCCTTTGTGATAACAATGTTTAGCATTTGTATGTGACTCTAAAAGTACTTGAGGTACATAAAGATTTTTTACTCAAAACTAGAAAAACACATGCAAAGAAATAAAAAAATGCCCATTTATTAAGGAAAGAAATGATGGACCACACAACTATTCTTCCCCAAAGAACAATGATATATTCAAACAGGAACATTTCACTCTCATTTTTAACAGAAATATACTGTTCCAAAATATAGTTAACATAAACAGTAGAACACTCTGATTCACTCATAAGCAAACATTAAATTTGCCAAAAGTTCCAAGTAACTTTGGCATAAAAAATACTGTCAGATCAATCACACCCAACCAAAGGTGACAGAAGGTAGCAAATCATAAATGTCTTAGAAGGTTTCGCATCCTGGAATGTGGAACAGGCAGTTTTGTAAGCAACAGGATGATGATGATATATGCAAGCATGATTAGTGAAGAACCAAAACTAAAAGCAGAATTCACTGTGCCATGGTAATGACTTACAAAGTAGTTTTTAGGAAAGAAGAGTTGGGTTTTCCTTTAGGAATCTATATTGCAAGGAGAAAGGGAGGGAGAACAATCACATGAAAGCAACATTACAAGAAAAATAAACCAAGAGAGCAGGACAAAGGAAAACATCAATGACTAGAAAAGTCAGATTCTGGTCTTTTTGTTTTGTATAAACTTCACTCTAAGAAATACTTTGTTCCTTTTACCTTTAAGAGGATGAAATAATATCCTTTTAAAAGCTATACAGAACAAAAGTTTTCCTTGGATATGTTATTTCTTTGCTCACTGTTCACAAATTTGGGGGGAAGAGAAATGGGAGGTAGAGAAACCACATTTCCTCTCTGTGGATTTGTGTATGAAACAGTCCTCTAACCACAGGTTAAGAGAAAGGACTGGAAATCATGATAAAAAGTTGTGATCCCTTTAAAGAATTATGTTCCAACACAGACATTAACATATTCTGCAGTCAAAAACATAAAAGTGTGTATGTAAGTAAAAACCACATACAACCCTGGCTGGTGTGGCTCAGTGGATTGAGCTTGGGCCTGTGAACCAGGAGATCGTGGTTTGATTCCCAGTCAGGGCACATGCCTGGGTTGCAGGCCAGTTCCCAGTGGGGGATGCACAAGAGGCCACCATACATTGATGTTTCTCTCCCTCTCTCCTTCCCTTCCCCTCTAAAGATAAATTTCAATTCAAATGTTTTGTGATACCATTTTCCCTAGATAGTAAAGTAAAAAAATGAGAAATCAAGTAAATATTGGGTTGAACAAAAAGTCCAAGTGTTTTTTTCCCCTGTAAAATAAGAGATACATTTTTCACTTTCACCAGCAACTTTGATTTGGCTATTTTGAGTATGTCAGCTACCTCCCTCCCATTGGCTTCTAGTGGGTAGAAACCAGGGATACTACTAAACATCTTCCAACATATAAGACAGCCCCACAGCAAAGGATTATTTGGCCAAAATGTCAAGAGTAGCAAGAAATTTCACGAGCTACTTTGACATGTTCCATCAGTTACAGGACCTCCTCCACGCACTGCACAAATCTTTTTGTGTTTCAGTTGTGTTTTTTACCTTTCTTAAAATAATAAAACATTATGTCAAAAACGTGTATTTTCTTCCACTTTCAATATTCAAATGGCTACATAAGAATTCACCAATTTTGATGTTTTAAATGGATGCTGATGATGGCTGTCACAATACAATCTACTAACAAAAGAGTTTCAAATGAATTTAAAGACAACTAAGCACTACTAGAGAGCCACTGTACAGGAAAAGCAAAACAAACTTACTGCCCAACCCATTTTTAAACTAAATTTAAGTAACCTGGAAAACTGCCAATTTCATGATCATAATTCTTCTATATTCAGCATTGATTCTAAGTCACAAAATCAATTTTAATAAAACATTATGTAATCCTATACCTTTTGGCATAACTGGGAAATAAAGTCCTAGAGTACCCACAACAATTTATAAAATCAGATAGTTGTTAATTTTACTAAAAGGTCAAGATACTACTTGGGTTTTTCAGTGTTAAATTATCATACCTCCTAATTCCAAATATTTTATAACAAAGCTCTTAAATGAAAATTAGGTTTTTTTCCACTGAAGTTAACGGTTTAACTTAAAAAGTAAAAAAGTAATTGAAGCAGTTAGATTTCATTAAATTAAGAAAACTTTTAGGCCCAAACCAGTGTGGCTCAGTGTTGGGCATCATCCTAAAAGCTAAAAGAAAGGTCGCTGGTTTGATTCCCAGCAGGGCACATGCCTCAGTTGCGGGCTCAGATCTTGGTTGGGGCATTTGCAAGAGGCAATCCATCAATGTTTCCCTCTCACATCAATGTTTCTCTCCTTTTCTCCCTCCCCCCTCTAAAACAAACAAGCAAACAAGCAAACATTTTTTAATATTTAGAATTAATCTATGCTAATGTTAAAACATCTTGGGATAAAGAACCTTCTCAACTATGAAAACAAAAGCAGTTTAAAGAAATGTCTTGTTTTTAAATGATCCATTTTATAAAATGACACCTGATAACCAAGAAAAAGAGTATCTTTTGTTCTGTATACTCTTGGTTATCAATGATAATGAACAACAGTAGCACCAGAAAGTATAAGCTAGCTTAACACCTCAGTTATGGAAGCTGGCATCAAATGGCTAAAAAAAAAAAGTGTTTTCTACTCAGGTCACCTTCTTTTTATTTTTACCCTCAAAAAAAATGTCCCCAGGTCAGAGGGATACAGTTTACTTATTAGGTCAATACCGCTTACCCGAGCTCTCCACATGCTTTCCTTTTATCCCCTCAAACAGGCAGGCTTATTAGTCTTCTCAGAGCTGAGGGTGACTATGAAGAGTCCACAGCTATTTGGCCAATTCTTAGTAGTTATTGTTAGAATAACAACAGAATTTTACAGCTGGAAGGAACCTTAGGTCATTAGTTCAAAGGTGATAAATTGTTGAGTCCCACTGATTGGTGGTAGTGGCTGCCTGAAGAGCTACGTTGAAAAGTAATCAGTGGCTCAATCTGAATTTGTTGGAGAAATGTACAAGTAGGTCACGTGCTACATATGTCAAGCCAACCCTTATCAAATATGTTAAAACTTTACAGAGCTAGTGAGCTCTAGAAGCTGCCATCACCCAATTCTTACTTTAGCACCATAACCCAACATAAGCCTAAAAAACCCGACTCTATCCTACTGAGGGTCAGGAGTAAGAAAAAAAGACAATTTACATTCCTTTACACTGATTTTCAGAGGCACCTTTAAAAAGTATAATGCTTCTTGGTTGGGTTGACCAAGACTAGAGCCAGCTTCAAGCAATCCAACCTATGCTTCAATCTGGGGAACATGACACTGAAGGCTCTACAGCTAAAACTGACAAATGTTTCGTTTCTGCTCCCTAAATCATCACTCACTATAAAACTACCTATGGCTACATCACACTCATTTGTCCTCCCTTGTTCAATGACATATTGTGTATGAAAATGATTCTTTGGAAATATGAACAATAATATCTCCTTTAAAACAAAAAAGTGACAAATTTGAGCTTTTACTACATTTAGAACAAACTGTAAGTAAACCCTTCACCTCATCATAATATTAAGTTCTATAAGGTACTCTTAGTGACTGTTACTACTGAAAATGCTAAAACATAAAAACAGGGCTGGTGTGACTCAGTAGATTGAATGCCAATCTGTGAACCAAGGGGTGGCCAATTGATTTCCAGTTGCTGCAAATGCGGGCCAAGGTTGCAGGCCAGGTCCCCGCAGGGTGTGTGCATGTGTGGGGGGAAGGGTTGGCAGGCATGTGAGAGGCAACCACAAACTGATGTTTCTCTCCCTTTCTCCCTCCCTTCCCACCTATCTAAAAATAAATAAAATCTTAAAAAAAAAAACACCCCAAACAGATTACACTAGACCTCTTAAACAGAACCCAAGGGACGGGCATCCCATTTACTGTACAGAATCCACAGGGAACATTCCTTTTTTTTTTTTAGATAAAAGATTCCAGAGAACATGTTTCATAAATATCTAGATACCATCTAGTTTAAACCTGAGAACACTACTCAACCAAAGGCAGTGATCATGGCATTCCAATACAATTAACCTTAGACCCCTAAAATTAAATCTGAGTGAAATAAAATAAACCACTTCTCTCCCTTCATCTTTCAAAACAGTGTGAGAGAAGTAAACTAAGTTTAGTGAACATTAACTAGAAGTAAAACTTTTAAACCTTTAAATATTAATAGAAGATCCCCTTTTCTAAACAGGTCTTTTAGTTTATCATCTTATAACCCAGAATGGAAGACCACACTTCGATATCTTTTCATGAAAGGTAGTAATTAAACTTTGATAGTTTGGAGGATCGAGGAAACTGTAACTTGATGTAAAGAAATACCAAGAATTTCTAAGAGTAAAAGATCCAACAAAGGAAAAAGACACATTTAACTTGAGTTTCCTTACCATCACCCTGCATGTCTGAAGTCCATAGTGTCAGATTATCACGTAACAACTGCATGATAAGTGTAGAGTCCTTATAGCTTTCTTCACTCAGCGTATCCAGTTCTGCAATTGCATCATCAAAAGCTGCTTTTGCCAACCTACAAATATTTACGTAAGTGTATTATAAAAATAAACTGAAGTCCAAAAACAGAATTAGAAAAGATGTTAAGGCATCACTCTTTTCGACTATCCCAATATGTAAAGTGACACTGAATACTTGGGTTTAGGCATTGAAATAAAGGAAAAGCTCATGTAATTGATGAAAATTAACTCCCTACTTAATTTTGTAATCTAGCAGCTTGTGAGCTAACAGAATTTTTGGAACATCACTTCTTACTATGCTTTCAACAAGCCTCTATCAGTAAGGAGACTATATAGACGAAGTAGTTCCAAACTAAAGCACCACCAAAATATATGTATAATAAAGGTATTTCCAAGTTCCAGTCAATAGCTCACTTGTTTAGTAACATTTTGCCCTGGCTGGTGTAGTTCAGTGGATTGAGCACAGGCTGTGAACCAGGTCCCCAGTTGGGGCTATGTGAGAGGCAACCACACATTGATGTTTCTTTCCCTCTCTCCCTCCCTTTCTATCTAAAAAAGTAAATAAAATCTTAAAATTAAAAAAAACCCAACTTTTTGGACAGCATCTCACTAAAAAGAGGGTAATATAGAACCCATGAAAATATAAAGAAGAAATATAATGAAGATTATATGGAAATATAATCTAGAAACAGAAAAGACATAATTAACCTGTGTGTGCAATTAACTCAGAAACATTTAGGAATAGGACACATAATTAAGATTATTTTTAAAAATTATGTACTACTCTACAGCAAGCGCCGCAGGAACCCAGGAGGAGGAGCAAGTGAGAGAAGTCAAGTTTCAACTAATTTTAATGGGTAGGGATAGAGCAAGTGGCAAACTTCAGACTAAGGCCAAAACAGGAGAAATGGCATAGAGGTAAATTAATCTGAAACCATGTATATGGGACAGCTAGACTGGAGACTAACAATAAAAGATTTGACCAATACTATCAGCTGAACAGATAGGTGTAACTTCTTCAGTGAAGACATATCTGTTTTAATGAACTCAAGTAGCCACTTAGAATATTTTAAGATGAGTATTACTTTGCATTCAAATGAATCCACCCTTATACCAGGAAAATCTCCCCTTTCATGGAACATTTGGTTGCTACGTATTTAAGACTACTGAAGTTACAAAGGGCAAATACAGATGACCCTTGAACAACATAGGTTTGATTTGTGTAGGTCCGCTAACACACTTTTTTCAAAAATATATTGGAAAATTTGGTATTTGTGACAATTTGAAAAATTTTGCAAATTTCATAATCCAGAAATATCAGGTTAGGTATACTGTGAATGAGTAAAATGTATTTTCACTTATGATTTTAATAAGATTTTTTCTAGCTTGCTTTATTGTAATACAGTATATAATACATATCACATATAAAATGTGTTAATAAAGTTTATGTCATTGGTAAGGAATCTAGCCAAAATAGACAATTTCATAAAGACAGAAATTAAAGATTACAAGGGGGATATGGAATTATCACATTGAGGTTGTAGTCTGTTTCAGGTGATGAAAAAGTTTTGGGAATAGATACTGGTGCCAACTAAATTGTATACCTAACAATGATTAGAACGATACATTTCATGTTATATTTATTTCACCGTAACTTTTAAAAGTAAAAAGCTACATACATATATTCCTTATATCACTTAAATCTATACCAAAATTGGAGATAGTTTAACATCCATCAGTGAGATGAAAAACTTTATATTAAAACAGAAAATACAGCCCTGGCTGGTGTGGCTCAGTGAATTGAGTGCCAGCCTACAAACCAAAAGGTCACGGGTTTAATTCCCAGTCAGGGCACATGCCTGGGTTGCAGACTGGGTCCCCAGTTGGGGGTGTGAGAGAGGCAACTGATCCATCCATGTATCTCTGGATCAATGTTGTTTTTCTCCTTTCCTTCCCTTCCCCTCTAAGAATAAATCAATTAAAAAAAAATACAAAGTGGTATATATAGCCCCGGCTGGTGTAGCTCAGTGGATTGAAAGTGGGTCTGAGAACCAAAGGTTCAATGGCTCAATTCCCAGTCAGGGCACATGCCTGGGTTGTGGGCCAGGTCCCCAGTTGAGGGCACATGAGAGACAACCACACTACTGATGTCTCTTTCTTCTTCCCTTCCCCTCTAAAAAATAAGTAAAATCTTTTTTAAAATAAAATCTTTTTAAAAGTGGTACATATAGAGCATAAGCACAACCATACTGAAAATATACCTACAAAGACCGAAACTAATGTATAAAAACAAAGGTAATTTTAAAAATAATTCTCATTCCTTTTCCCCACGTTCTAACAAGTTCGAGATTCTTTTTAAAGTACCAACAAAAATTTTCCCCATCAACATAATTATCCTAGTGAAATGAAGGTTTGTCTTGAATTGAGATACATGTGGCTTTAGATTACAAAGCATTTTCATTGAGAGCCAAAAGGATGCTTTATTATATTCCCAAGCCTACAAAGGCTGTCCCAGAGAACAAAACAAAAAAAAGCAAGTAGTTATTCTCCTTAGTAACCCTTTTTAATTTCATAATGAAAGCTTCTGTTCCCCTCCATAACTTACCTGCAGGCACGGTCAGGGGAATTAAGAATTTCATAGTAGAATACAGAAAAGTTGAGAGCAAGACCTAAGCGGATGGGATGCGTTGGTGGAAGTTCTGTCATTGCAATATCACTAGCAGCTTTATAAGCCACTAGACTGTTCTCTGCAGCCTCCTTCCTGTCATTTCCTGTGGCAAATTCAGCCAGATACCTGTGGTAGTCCCCTTTCCTAAAACAAAACAAAACAAAACGACAGAGTTAGAAATGCTTTTTAAACAAAAATAACTTAAAATTTTTCTATGTGAAAATTAACAATTAACTGGTACACTTCAATCATTTTTAGAAGTCTCTTTCAGGAATGACTAACTCATCAATTTAGTTTTCTTCCTTAAAGATTTCACATTACCAAATATAAGCAAAATCCTAGAGATTTTAACTGGAAACCTCAAAAAAAAAAAAAAAACAAAACCCATAAATAAATCTATCACTCGAGAGACTAGAATTAAATATCAAGTAATTCCAAAGAATAGCACAATAGTTTGTTAATCATGAACTAAAACTTCTATATAAAAATGTTTAGATTGAACTACATAATGCTTTGCTGTAGCTAGGGGGAAAACCCCACAATCCCACAAAGGCAAATAAATGTAAATAGGTAAAACAAAACCTAGTACATTTTTACAGTAATAATCTGACCATCTTAAATGCAGTAATATTAGTATTTCATTAGCAGTGAATTTGCAAATAAGAATTCAAAAATTAACTTTTGAGAATCACTCCTCCCATGTAAACTATCCTTCCAACATTAAACAATTCTTTTTCAGTAAAAATTGAAAACCTACACAGAAAAAGTGATGATTCTAAGAGGGCCAACATTTAATCTGACATTTTCCCTTCCAGTATAGAACCTACATTTTATAATAGAAAACCTTGGACTCGCCAGTGTTAGCTGCTGGAATGAGGTGTTTGTCCAGTACATCCAGAATGTCACAACAGATTAACTTTAGTTCAGTCTCAACCTGAAAAAAAGGTCAAAACTTGTTTAAGTCCAAGAAATTATAAATTATAACACATTCTACCTCTGGTTTTGAAGGAGAGAGCTATATTAAACAGAACATACATGCCTCTTCAAAGCCCCTTTTCCTTCTTGATACAAAAAGCAGAGAACAGCTCTCCCCAGGTTACAGAAATTATTTCCATGTACTATTAAGTGCTTTTAAAAAACTAACTTGGCCTGGCTGGCGTAGCTCAGTGGATTGAGCACGGGCTGCAAACCAAAGTGTTGCTGGTTCGATTCCCAGTCAGGGCACATGCCTGGGTTGTGGGCCAAGTCCCCACTTGGGGGCACACAAGAGGCAACCACACATTGATGTTTCTCTCCTTCCCTTCCTCTCTAAATAAAAATAAAAATCTTTTAAAAAAATCAATGTTTCTCTCCCTCTCTCCCCCTCCCTCTATAAATGAATGAATAAATGAATGATTTACAACATTAGCTTGGTATGTGGGGGAGAGGTAAAAATGAACTCTTAGTTCAGGTACAGAAGAGTAACACTGATTACTACTACGTGCTGCGCATTTATATTAATTTAATTAAGTTTTCCAATGAGGTAGCAACTACTGTCTTTATTTAACACGGAAAAACAAAGATTATAATATTTGCCTGAAGTTCACCAAAAGAACTTAAAAGTGCCCTGGCTGGTATAGTTCACTGGACTAAGCACAGGCCTGCAAACCAAAGGTCACCGTTTTGATTCCCAGTCAGGGCACAAGCCTGGGTTACAGGACAGACCCCTATAGGGGATACACAAGAGGCAACCACACACTGATTTTGCTTTCCCTTTCTCCTCCCCTTCCACTCTCTCTGAAAATAAATAAATAAAATCTTAAAAAAAAAAAAAAAACCCTTAAAGAGGCAGAGCTAAGATTTGAACAAAAGCAGGTTGCATGCCTACCATCACAATTTGTAAGGAACAAAATAAAAATTGAAACACAGGCAATGTACTCACATTCCTAACCACTATTATGCTCAATAGCCAATCACTTTAGTAGTAGATATCCATAGCCAGTTATGGCACCAAAAATCTGTATACCAAAAACAAACAAACAAACAAAAACCTTTATTGCCTCTGAATTCGTTTACCATGCCAAGAAAGTACACCATCCTAAACACACCTACATGTCTTACTATCCCATTTTCCATTAATTCATGGTGACATTGCTAACCTTTCCAAATTCTTCTCATGCCCTCTGTAACCTTTCCATTGTCAATAATTCTCCAGCTTTCTCCTTTTCTATAATCTCATCCTGATCCTAAGTAAAACTAGCTGTTTCCTGAATACCTCCCCTTCTAGCTTTTTAAGTAGTGACTGCTCTAGAAGGAATTTCCAAATCATCATAGGTCCTCACTGACTTGGTGTGACTGCTCTATTACTACAAACCCTTTCTCCTTGAAAGCTTACACTTTCAGTTCTCATTTCTGAATTACTGTAATCAACAGCTGTAATCAACAGAATCTGTAGCTTTCATCCACATTCACTAAGGATTGGTAACCTACCTCTCCAATTCCTACTATCACACCAAAGTATTATCACCAATGTTCCTTTGCACATAACTCCTTGATCTCAACTCCATGACCTTCACTTGTCAATACCACTCACTGTGGCTGCTCTCTCCCAGACATCTTAAATTCTAGTATTGCACTACTGGACTTCTATCTAACTTCTTTTTCAGTTCCTTTACTCCCTGTTATTCATACTAAAGACGTTATCATGACATCCAGCCTCGTGAATCTTTCATCTTCTCCCTATTTATCAAGCCTTTCTGCTTCCTTTCCTACTTAGCCCAAATCCTCATTCTACCACACAAGACATTTCTTTCCACTTTCTCATTTCCTCATCCCTCTGATGCACCAAACCTGTCTACTGACAACCCATACATATTCTTTATTACAACACACTTGAAGGTCTAAGTCACAATGACACCAACTCACCTTCTTCTATGTGACCCCAGATACATTTAATCACTCAGAACCCTCAGTTTTCCCATCTATAAATTGAAATACCTACCCTTTATAGGGGATCATTTAAAAATGTGTTAAATAACATATTTTGCTGCACATAATGTGCTCCCATGTACAACACCCACCCACGTTTTTGTGCACATTATACATGGGGTTATCATGTACATCCTTATTTTTCCCTCAAAAATTTGGGCAAAAAAGTGTGCATTATACACAAATACATTACAGTATCTTACACCATTATATATCTCCCCACTCAGAACAGTGCCCAATAGAACTGGAAATAGTCCATAAATGTGGCTCCCCCTTCCCTACCCTTAATAAATTCACTCTCCATCCTATTTGTGCCGGTTTATGCAATTTCTCTCACTGTACTTTGTGTTATATATATACCTATCTCTTCCACTAGATCACTTTAATTTTTATTTATTTATTTTTAGAGAGAGGAGAAGGAAGGGAGAAAGAGAGAAACATCAATTGGTTGCCTCTCATATACTCCCTGACCTGGGACCAAACCCACAAGCTAGGCATGTGCCCTAACCAGGAATTGAACAAGAGACCTTTCACTTTGAAGGACAACACCCACACTGGTCAGAATTTTTAAAAGATTTTTAAAATTTATTGGGGGGGGGGGGATGCCAGTGTGTGGTTACCTCTCGTATGCCCCCAATGTGGGACCTGTCCTACAACCCAAGCATGTCCCAACTGGGAATCAAACTAGTGACCCTTTGGTTTGCAGGCTGGCAATCAACACACTGAGCCACACCCGTCAGGGCTAGAAATATTTTTTATTTTCACATTCAGTTTCTTAACAGCGACACTGCCATTCTGAGCTACATAATCCCACATTGTAGGAGGTGGTCCTATGCACAGCAAGATGTTTAGCAGCATCCCTATTTCTATATGCCAATAGTACTCTCCATGTTATGATCACCAAAATGTCTTTAGACATTGCCAAATGTCCTCCAAGGAACGAAATCACCCTCTGGTAGACAACTACTACATCCATGGCTATCAAACGTTTTTGACCAAATTTCACAGTAAAAATAGTACTACATAAATGTATATACACTCATTTATAATATCTGAAACAATACCTTCATGAAATAATGTTCGGTGCCCTCTGATATTCTTCTATTAAAAAAATAAATAACTACACTGAGATCCATAAGGATAGTAACCATCTTTCTCATCTTTATACACACAGCACCTAGTACATTACGTGTTGCAGGAGAGGCACGCAAATATTTGTTAAATTGCCCCGGCTGGTAATTTTAAGTAACTCTATAAAGTTATCACAGTAAAAACAAAGATTAACGTAATTCCCTACTTCTGTGGTGCTCAAAATTGAACACCACCCTCTGCAGTTTACCAAAAAAGTTCACCTCTGTCCAGAAATACTGTAGTGTGTATTCCTAATCCAGGTAAGCAAAATTAAAATGTAATCCAGCCCATTAAAATGTAAAATGTATATTACATGTTTATAATACATGGCTGAACTGGGCTATGATCTAAAATATCTAACAACTAAGACACCTTTCTTGAAAGATGTCTAGAATATAATAATCTCACCATTTGCCGATATTCCCGAATCATTTTTAGTTTGTCTTCTCCTCCTTTGTTTTCTTCTTTCTGTTCAATGCTGCTGATTATTCTCCAGGAAGCTCTTCTAGCCCCAATCACATTTTTATATGCAACAGATAGAAGGTTCCTTTCTTCAACTGTCAACTCCACATCCATACCTGCTACTTTCTTCATTGATTCCACCATTTCTGTAACAGAAAAGTAAAATGAGACCTTACAAGGTTTTTTAACACATTCCCTCCACGGGTCTTTTTTCTGTCAAGCTAATGTAAAACAAAATATTAAAATTTTAACATAAAAAATCCTTTGCAGTCATCACAACTAATGTGAGTGAAAACTAAAAGTATGTACAAGAAAAGAAGAGCCTAGAACAAGAGACTGTTGTACAACTTCGACAGTGCCACAACTTCATACAGTATCTAGTATAGTATGGTTTGGAGGAATCTCTTATTTTTTCTTAAAGATGGGGAAGGGAGGGAGAGAGGGAAAGAAACATCAATGTAGGCCCTAGCTCATGTAGCTCGGTAGACTGAGCGCAGGCCCATGAACCAAAGCTTCGCCAGTTTGATCCCCAGTCAGGGCACATGCCTGGGTTCCAGGCCAGGTCTATTCGGGGGCGCAAGAGAGGCAATCACACATTGGTGTTTTTTTCTCCCTCTTTCTCCTTCCCTTCCCCCCCCCCTCTAAAAATAAATAACATCTGCTCGGTTTTTTGTTGTTGTTGTTGTTGTTTTTAATTTACAAGCTCTAGCCCTGGCTAGTGTGGCTCAGTGGATTGAGTGCCAGCCTGTGAGCCAATGGGTCACGGGTTCAGTTCCCAGTCAGGGCGCATACCTGGGTTGCAGGTCAGGTCCCCAGTGTGCAGTGAGTGCAAGGCAACCACACATTGGTGTTTCCCTCTTTTTCCCTCTCCTCCCCTCTATCTAAAGATTATTAAATAAATAAAGTCTTTAAAAAATAAAAATTTACAGGCTCTAAGTATATTTTCTTTCAAATAAATTTCTAAATGCAGTAAATTGTATTTCCCAAATAACAGTCATGGAAGGAAGGGGGAATGCAGTCATATAGCAACAGCTTTGAATGTTCCCTTCTTTCCTCCTTTAAGGGCACTGTCCATCTTCATGAATTCATTCATGGGCAAAACTTTTGATGGTTCCTACTTATTACCACTAGGTGGCAAGCAAAGAAAGGGGCCCATATAAGTCTTGCAAGATCCCAAGCATAGGAATAAATAGGTAGTACAACGCATGGTGAATGCAAAAGAACTAGAAACAGCTCAATAAACACTAACTGAATAAACATATTAAAGAAAACTATGCTTCTAAGAAAAAATGAAATGCCATATTACCAGGTGGTCTTTGGAAAAACAATTTGATAGTTTTCTTCTACAGTTCAACACAGGAAGAAGTCAGCAATCCCACTCCTACATTTTACCCGAGAGAAAATTTATCTTCACAAAGACACTTACATATATGTTCACAGTAACTTTATTCATAATAGCCGAAAAGCAGAAACAACCCAAATGTTCACTACTGCTCAAGAATAAAAAATAATCTGATACTCAAAAGTAAAAACATGGATTAATTTCAAAAACAGCATACCAACTGAAAAAAAAGCCAGACCAAAATACATACTATGATTCCACTTAAATGGTATTATAGAAAATACACACCTATAAAAACAGAAAGCAAATTAAGTGGTTAGTAGGGTATGGGGGTAAAGTGAGGAGCTCATGTGCAAAGGAGTACAAGAGAAATCTGGGGAGAGAGGACAGAATTAAATGTTCAACTGTGGCGATTACACCCTTTTTTTTTAATAAATTTATTTATTTTTTTGAATTGATTATGCTGTTACAGTTGTTCTATTCCCCCCTTCATTCCCCTCCACCCTGCCCCCCCAACCCCACCATTACCCCCCTTTAGTTTATGTCCATGTGTCTCAAGTCCTTTAGGTTCTATATTTCCCATACTATTCTTGCCCCCCCCATCTATTTTCTATCTACTGTCTATGCTACTTGTTTTCTGTACCTTCTCCCCCCATCTCCTCCCTCCCACTCCCCTGTTGCTAACCCTCCTTGAGATCTTCATTTCTATGTTTCCACTCCTGATCTAGCTGTTCTTTTAGTTTGCTTTCGTTTTAGGTGTGGTTGTTAATAACTGTGAGTTTGTTGTCCTTTCACTGTTCATGTTTCTTTAACTTCTTATTCTTCGATAAGTCCCTTTAACATTTCATATAATAAGGGTTTGGTGATGATGAACTCCTTGAATTTGGTCTTATCTGAGAAGCACCTTATCTGTCCTTCCATTCTAAATGAAAGTTTTGCTGGGTAGGTCTTGGTTGTAGGTCTTTAGATTTCATGACTTGGAATATTTCTTTCCAGCCCCTTCTTGCCTGTAAGGTCTCTTTTGAGAAATCTGCTGACAGCCTGATGGGGACTCCTTTGTAGGTGATTGTCCCCTTAGCTCTTGCTGCTTCCAGGATTCTCTCCTTCATTTTAATTTTGGCTAATGTAATTATGATATGCCTTGGTGTGTTTCTTCTTGAGTCCAACTTTTTTGGTACTCTCTGGGCTTCTTGGATTTCTTGGAAGTCTATTTCCTTTGCCAGATTGGGGAAATTTTCTTTTATTATTTGTTCAAATAGTTTTTCCACTGGTGGTTGTGTCTTTCCCCCTTCTGGTACCCCTATAATTCGGATATTGGAGCATTTAAAGATGTCCTGGAGGTTCCTAAGACTCTCCTCATTTCTTTGAATTCTTGCTCCTTGACTCTTTTCTGTTTGGCCATTATTTGGTTTCTTCTGGTCCACTCCATTGATTTGAGTCCCAGTTTCCTTTTCAACTCTATGGGTTTCCTGTGGAATTCCATTCATTTCCCTTAATTTAGCCTTCATATGTTTCTCTAATTTGTGGCTATAATCAACCAGATCTGTGAGGAAGCTGATGACCAGTGTTTTAAACTGTGCGTCTGAGAGTTTTGCTATTTCTTCGTCACTTAGATTTATCTCTGGGGCTTTGAGTTCTCCCTGCGACATTTTTGGTCTGTTCTGGCCCTTTAAGTGGGAGAAGCGGCGCCTTGGACTCCCAGGTCGCTGGGTTGTGACGCCGTATGTGGGGGCGTGGTCAGAGCGGGGAAATGGCGGCGCCCTCTATTGTCGCCGCGGCTATCACCGCCGCTGGTCCAACCGCTCACTCCCTCACTCGTGCGCAATTAGGCAACCACAGTCAACACGCAGCACCGCCTCCCCACCGTCTCCTGAGCAGTCGCTCACCCGGTGGGTTGCTCGGTCGCTCACTAGGTCCAATCCTGGGTTTGGAACCCGTGCGACTGGATTCGCACGTCTGGATTCCGCGCCCGGGTCCGACCGAGACCTCCTTTGTAACTCCTCACCCGACGCCGGTTTCGCCCCTTACCGACGCCGGTTTCGCCCCTTACCGGTCGGGCTGAAGAATTTGTTGTTAGCGGACTTCCGAAAAGTTCAGTTTTCCGTGTTCTGGTTGTGTTTTCTGATGCTAATATTTAGTTGTCCCTAAACTTGGTTGTATGAGGAGGCACGGCACATCCACCTAAACCTCCATCTTGGCGGAAGTCGCGATTACACCCTTAATAAATACATTTATTAGCCCCAGCTGGTGTGGCTCAGTGGAATGAGTGCCAGCCTGACAACCAAAGGGTCACTGGTTCAATCCTCAGTCAGAGTACATGCCTGAGTTGTGGGCCAAATACCTAGTTGGGGGTGCACAAGAGGCAATCACAAACTGACATTTTGCTACCTCTCTTTCTCCCTCCCTTCCCCTGCCTCTAAAAAGAAATAAAATCTTAAAAAAAATACATTTATTAAAGTTTACTGAATTATATGTTTATATTTTAAAGTGGCATATTTTATCATATATAAATTATAGCTCAATAAAGCTAATTTTTTTAAATGTTGTTCTGAAGGTTAGGGGGTATGGTAATGAGACCATTAATTTGTAAGAGTCTGCAGGCATTCATTTAAAACATCCAATTTTTCCCCCCTGGCTGGCATGGCTCAGTTGGTTGGAACATCATCCTGTAACCTAGATGCAACCAATCAATGCTTTTCTTTCACATCAATGTTTCTCTCTCTCTCTCTAAAAATCAATGAAAAAACGTCCTCGGGTGAGATAAAGTAAAAATAAAACATATAATTTAAAAAAATCCTAGTCACAAAAAAGAAGACAATTTAGGGGCAGTAAAGTAAAAGGGCATGATTTCAACCTCAATTCTATATACTAGTTCATTCTCAAAAATTAACAAATCACACATGCCTCAGAAGTGAAACTCACAGATACAGAGAAACTGATGGTTGCCAGATGGGAGGGTGTTTGGGGACTGTGAAAAGGGGGAAGGGACTAAGAAGTAAAAATTGCCAATTACAAAATAGTCACCAGGATATAAAGTGCAACAAAGGAAATAGTCAACAGCATTGTAATTACTATATATGGTGCCAGGAGAGTGATGGTACTAGACTTATGGGGTATCACTTTTTAAGTTATTCAAATGTCTAACCACTAGGTTCTACACCTAAAACTAACATTAAATGTAAACTGTAATTGAAAAAAAATTTTTAACTCAAACTGTCATTCACTTTTCTAAATTGCTCCCAAAAAACCCAATTCTTCCCAACAAAAACCTAACTACACCAAAAACATTAATTCTTTAAAATTGTAAGGCTTTGCAGTATGACATATGTAAAAACTATACACAAATATCTAACACCATCAAAAATTTAACAATGCTATGCCTCTCAATACTATTCCAGGTGGTTTAGATTTTCTTCAGTTTTATGCTTTGAAATTTTCAACAACGAACATTCAATATTTTTATAATGTGAGGGAGAAAATATATTTTAAATTACTCAGTGATATTCTTCTCTCCCAAATTCAATTAGGTATATAATCCCCTACATTTAGAGAGCCACAAAATAATGCCCTAAAAACTGGGGTACAACTACAAAAGCAGCAGCTATCTACTTTTGTTATATAACAGCTTTACTAATCTATAATTCATGTGTCATACAACTCACCCATTTAAAGTGTACAAGTTCTATTTTAATATATTTGCAGAATTGTGCAACAATTACCACAATCAAATTTAGAACGTTTTCATCACTTAATAATGAAAACCTCCAGCTCTTTCCAGCAAGCACCAAGCCACCAGCATCTCTCAGGACAACAGGGAGAAGACCTGGGGCAAGAGAAAGCCCTACCTCAAGAAGTGGAAGTATGAGCTGGGGCACCCTGATGTTGCGAACACTAACACTGCCCCCACCCCAAGCAAGGAGGCAGTAAGTACGGTGCCTTGAGTGGCTAGGTGTGGCTAATTTCTGGTGTTCCAAGTGTTGTATGCATAAAACAAGGATTACTGGTGCATCCACAACAAACTGGTGCTCACCAAGACAAGACCCTAGTCAAGAATTGCGTCATGCTCACTGACAACTCTGAGACCCACTATGCACTGCTGCTGAGCCACACGAAGGGGACCAAGCTGACTCCTGAAGAACAAAGAGATTTTAAACAAAACAAAACATTTTTTTCAGCCCTGGCTGGCGTGGCTCAGTGGACTGAGCACCAGCCTGTGAACCAAAGGGTCACTGGTTCAATTCCCAGTCAGGACACATGCCTGGGTTGCAGGCCAGGCCCCCAGTTGTGGGCATGGAAGAGGCAACCACACATTGATGTTTCTCTCCCTTTCTTTCTCCCTCCCTTCCCCTCTCTCTAAAACTAAATAAAATCTTAAAAAAAAATAATAACCTTTCCAGAAAAATATGAAAGGGAAAAGAATGCCAAAATCAGCAGGGCAAACTTCTTGTATGCACTGCTTCAAGACCAGGCCAATGTGGCTGAACATATGGTTATGAGCTAGAAAGCAACACACTGCAATTCTGAGAAAAATCAAGGCCCAGAAAGTCAAGCAAATAAAAATAAATCCCTCTCCCTCCTACCTTAGCACATGTAATAAAGGTGTTTATTGAAGGGGGGGGGGGGCTGGTGTCCAGTAAGAGTCACTCCCTAGGTACCCTCAATTCCCTTAGCCATAGGACACCTCCAAATTATTTTCTGTCTGTATGTAATTACCTATTCTATTCATTTCACATAAAATGGAGCACATACTATGTTGTCTCTTGTGACTGGCTTCTTTTACCTAGCACATCTGAGGTTTCATCCATAGTGCAGCACCTGTCAACACATACTACACGGATATACCATATTTTACTTGTCCATTCATCATTTAATGGACATATTAATGAATCTCCAATATTTGTGCCTATTATAAATAATGCTGCTATGAACATTGATATAAATATGCTTTTGAGTTTCCTAAACAAATACACCTAGAACTGGAACTGCAGGGTCATATGGTAACTTTTTGAGGAACTGCCAAACTGTTTTTAATAGGGACTGCATCATTTTTACATTACCACCAGCAATCTAGGAGGATTCCAATTTCCCCATATTCTTACCATATTCTCATTCTTAAATTTCTTTTTTTAAGTAATTCAAGTGGGTGTGAAGTGGTAGCTCATGATCCTGATTTGCATTTCCTTGATGACTAATGATGGTAAGCATCTTTTCACATTTTTATTGGCCATATGTGTGTATTCTTTGGATAATATTCACAGGCTTTGCCAATTCTTAAATTGAATTATTTGCCTTCTCATTACTGGAGTTGTAGGAATTACTTACTTTTAAACCCCCAATGTCCAACCCCTCATCTTCAGGAATTTCTCCATTCCTGAAGATAGTAAATTAAGAAATAGTAGCATGAGTCAGGAGAGGAAAAAGCCTTCCTTTTACTCCTAAAAGTCCTACCATCAGTAATTTGTACCAATGACTACCATGAAGCTATCATGACATTGGTGTCACCCTTATCCTTTTACACCAGCAACATAAACATGATCTGAACTGTAGCATACCCCAAAAAGTTGATTCATGCAAAAGTCTAAACTGACCACTTTCTCAAAACCTCCATTAGCAAAGGATTAACACCAATTGTATTCACATAAATTTTCACAACTCGACTAGTATTTCATGAAATCACCATAGCAGCAACTATATTTCACAAACTGATCAAAGAATTTCTGAGATGGATAAGACTGTCAAACCTGTTTACAGCAGGTATGTTCATGACATACGAACAAGTGAACTGCGACTCACAGTCAAATCACTACTTGTGGATAAAGAGGAAGTTAGGTACATGAAGTCTGGGCTCCGTAGTAGCTGACAAAATTAATGTGTCTCAGCCCTAGCTGGGTAGCTCAGTTGGTTGGAGTGTCCTCCCGATACGCCCAAGTTGCAGGTTCAATCCCCAGTCAGGGAAAATACAAGAATCAACCAATGAATGCATAAATAAAACAACAAACGAATGTTTCTCTAAAATCTATAAATCACAATAAGAACTTAAAAAAAAAATTATCATGCCCCTCTGGCTGGTGTGGCTCAGAGGGTTGCATGCAGCCCTGCAAACCAAAGGGTCTCTGGTTTGATTCCCAGTCAAGGCACATGCCTGGGTTGTGGCCCAGGTCCCCAGTTGGGGGCGTGTGAGAGGCAACATACACTGATGTCTCTCTTTCTCCCTCCCTTACCCTCTCTCTAAAAATAAATAAATTTAAAAAACAGAATTAATGTTCCTTGCAGTGCCTTGCACCAAAGCATACTGGGTTATAACTGTAATTTCTCCTAAAATAAGAAAAAAAAAGTTTGGCAGTTGTTACAACACATAAAACTGAAACTAAATGTAACTTGCCTGAAGTCACACTAACCATAACTCAAACCCACACAATTAAAGTTAAGTGCCAGAGGTTTTACCCGCATTTAACTAATTTTCCCAAGTGCTCATAGAAACAAAATCTTTCCCCCAGATTTTTAAAATTTATTTTTAGAGAGGGAGGGGAAAGGAAAGAGAAAGGGAGAGAAACATCAATGTGTGGTTGCCTCTCACGCACTCCCTACTGAAGACTGGACTGACAATCCAGGCATGTACCCTGACTGGGAATCAAACCAGCAACCCTTTGGTTCTCAGGCCAACACTCAATTTGCTGAGCCATACCAGCCAGGGCAGAAACTAATTAAGTCCAAAAACACTGAAGGTAATCACCCCATGGTAAGAAAAGGGCCTTAGCATCACACACTGCCCTAAAAAGTTTCAGTCACTTGAGGTTCTGTAGAAATGTTGGCTTTGTGTAAGGTATCAATCAGTTGATCAACGACCTTTTCCTCTTTGTCTAGGGAAGAATTCACAGCTCCAGATCAAACTCAAAAACCTTATTCTGTGAATGTGTTCCCATCAAATATTACCTTCTTAAAAGGGCATGAACTGTGTCCTCATATTTCCAGAACAGCACAATATTTAATGCCACAAATGGCACACATCTGATGAAAGAATGAAGAAGGTACCCTGTCTGGTGTGGCTCAGTGGATTGAGCACAAGCCTGCGAACCAAAAAAAAACTGCTGGTTCAATTGAGGGTCAGGGCACAGGCCAGGTCCCCAGCTGGGGATGTGCAAGCAGCAACAGAGCAGTGAGTCTCTCCCACTCCTTCCCTCCCCTCTTAAAATTAATAAATAAAATCTTTAAAAAAAAAAGAAGAAAAGAAAGAGTGACAAGGGTAAAACAAACCGTTAAATAGACTGAAATATATTCTGGTGGGCTTGACTGAAGATGTCCTAGGTAAACAAAACCTATTGAAGCCATCACCTCTAGATAGAACCAGAGATTCTATAGTCCTTTCCCAGCAGTTTCAATAGGCCTTCTTGCTGCAGCCAGTTTTATCTGGTAGAAAATTGTTATATCTGCCCTAAAGGACTCTTGAGACCCAAAGAATCATCTTGAAGGTCTGAGTGAGCTTTGTTCATTAAATATATAAAGGGAATTTAGTATAGGTGTCCTACGTCATCACACTTTAACAAAATGCCTATACATTAACATCCCCAACTAACATTAACATCCCCAACTAACATACTATGGCATCCTGACTTAAAATATGAAGTGCCTAGTATTATATAATCTGATCTCAAATCATGTAAATGAAATGACTTAAAGGAAAACGTAACACAAGCTCATAATACAGTACAAGAGTCAAGGCATTTGTGGATATTCTAACAATCTAGTATACTGTAGTCTAAATAATCTGCTACATATTATCAATAAATGGCAAGCAGAAAAGTGTAGGGTTATACATTGTCTTATATGTATAAAAAGTGTCTGCTTGGTATAAAAAAGAATGGGGACAGGGTAAGCCCATCAGAGCAATCTATACAAAGGGTAGAAAAGTGCCACTTCATATAATAACCAGACCTGATTCCCAATCAAGAGCTCCCACAGCAAAATAGTTAAGAAAAAAACAAGCTCCTTCTTTTTTCCATTTAAAACACTACAATGGGTCTAGCACCTCACACCCATTAAGATGGCTACCATAAAATAGAAAACATGTTGGTGAGGATGGGGAGAAAATGGACCCTGTGCCCTGTTAATGGGCATGCAAAATGGGACAACTGCTGTGTAAAAAAACAGTATTACCATATGACCCAGCAATACATAGGAAGGGAGGGAGGGGACTTTTTGAGGAACTGCCAAACTTTTTAACAGGGGCTGCACCATTTTTACATTACCACCAACAATCTAGGAGGATTCCAATTTCCCTATATTCTCGCCAACACTTGTTAAGTTTCCTTTGTACACTCATGTTCATAGCAGCATTATTTATAATAGCTAAAAGGTAGAAACGATCCAAGTGTCCTCTGATGAATAAATGTGTAAGGAAGACACAAACACATGAGTAATTACTCACATGTGTATTCACATAAATGTGAATATTACTCAGCCTTAAAAAAAAGAAAATTCTGCAATATGCTACGACATGAAGTACCCTTGAGGACATTATGCTAAGTAAAAGAAGATAGTCACAAAGAAAATACTGTACAATTTCACTTTATATGAAGCACTTAGATTAACTAAAATCATAAAGACAGAACAGTATAATGGTAGTTGCCAGGGGCTGAGGGGAGAAGGGAATGGACAGTTGTTTTATGAGTACAGATTCAAATTTACAAGATGAAAAGTTATGGAGATAAGATAGTGGTGATGGCTGTACACAAAAGGGGAATGCATTTAATACCATTAAACTGTACACTTACAGATGGTTAAGATGGTAAATTATGTGTATTGTAACATAATTTTTACAAAGCTATGATGAACTATGTAGCTCTGAAGTCCCCCTTCTCAATGAAAAATAATCTAGATGACAGACGTAATGACAATGGAATCTTCAGTTGACTGCAGATGGTTGAAAACTCCTCCAAAGACCCAACATGAGAAGAAACTTAAGACAATACATTTATTTATGGCTTGCATGAAAGCAAGTTTCCCAAATAACCAGGTCAATGGAAAGAATGCAAAATTGTCTTAGAGATAACACAACACTATCATGGGAAAAAATCAGGGGGAAAAAACAAGGGTACTCTGTAAATTGTAAAACTCTATAAAATTCACCTTGTAATTATAAAAGTCACTTCAGTAAAAATATCTACAATGTCACCAGTAATAATTTTTTTAAATTTATAGACACTTAAAAAATATCTCTAGACAAATTATTAGTTATCAAGCATGGATGTTTGGTAGTTTAGAATCTATCAGAATATATTTTGTATGCATACATCTGGACTGTCGTATACAGAAGTCTTTACTCCCTGAGATAAATGTAGTAGTATTAAAGGAGAATACTGCTTCGAAAGAGGAAGATCTGTTAAATTAAAAGTGGCAAAATAAGACCTATCACCATCTTTCCCTCACGTGGAGTTTTGTTATCATTTGACGATTATTACCTTATAAACATTTCACAAAATAACTAAAAAGAAGGATAAATACAATAAAGAGAAAAGATTCACCACCACAGAGCGCCAATCTGCACTAAAAGAGAACAACATGGGTAAGAGAACATATTGAAGCCATTTTCCCAGGTGCTGAGGAAAACAGTATTTCATCCTTCGATGAGAAAGGCAAGATAAACTTAGGAGGGGAGTGTCAATAGTTTAGATTTCGGGAACTTTGCCATTTTATCATTATCAGGGAAACTGTTAATACTGAGAGCTAGGATCTCTGTACAAAGATGAACGACTCTTGGCATGCCCTCCACTTGTATCTTCTTTTGGGGTGAATTTTCATTCTCCTAAACTCTGTGGGTCGCCACAAGACTTGTAACGAGGGGAGCAATGGGCAGAGGTAGCTCATCCTGGGCTAACCTCCTGAACCTGTCTCCAAGGCCCCCTTTTCTCTGACTTCCCATGGAGCTGACATTAGGCCTGCCTTGGCTCACTTCTTTCCAATAACATTTTTAGAGAGCCGAAGCAGCCCCACCTAGTCTGGAGATGGCTGCTGCTTCTATCCTAAAAATAAAAATAAGATGAATGGCTCTTGCACCCTATGTAGTAAAAATGTGTGTGTCTTCTGGGCTAAAAGGGAAAAAGAGAAGTACAGCAGCAAAGGAAATCCTGATGTATGCATTTGGGGGAAGGATGGGGGAGGGGTCCCAATAAAAAACTGAAACCCAGACTTGTGTGCCAGCAACAGTACTGGGAGAGTAACAGCTATATCGAAGACCAAAGGGAGAACAAGCAGACCTGAGATAAAAGAGCTCAGGATGGACAGAGAACTTAAAAAATGACAAATGTCTCCCTTAAAATCTGAATACTTAGTTTTCAAGAGATGTAGTTTAGACATTAACAACTGAAAACGATCTCTGACAGAAAATTAAGTATGCACTGAAGGATAAAGTGTTATGATTCATTCATACTCTAAAGCATGCCATGAAAGCAAAATGTCCTTCATATGGCATGCACATATTTAACATACCAGCCAGAAAATTATTTTATTCATCTTTAGAGAAGCTTGTAATTTTTCAAACAACTCTACCTCCCTTAAGATTATGAAAAGCAGAGAAGCCTGGATATAATCTACTTAACATCTCAAAACTGAAAGCACAAAAGAGACAATAAATATTTTTTAAACCTTTAAAAGGTTTAAAATCCCCAGTCAGGGAAAATACAAGAATCACCCAATGAATGCATAAAGAAGTGGAACAACAAATCACTGTTTGTCTCTAAAACCTATCAATTAAAATAAAAACTTTAAAGAATTACCATGTGGCCCTGGCTAGCATGGCTCAGTGGTCTGCATGCAGCCCTGATAACCTAAGGGTCAACTGATTTGATTCCCAGTCAGGGCACATGCCTGGGTTTCGTGTCAGGTTCCCAGTGGGGTGGGTGCGTGAGAAGCAACCACACATTGATATTTCTCTCCCTCTCTTCCCCTCTCTAAAAATAAATAAATAAAATCGGGGGGGGGGGGATAACAGTCATGAACTGTGACTGATAACTATGCCCAAAGGATAGAGAAAGTGGGCTTGGAAATCATATAACCACCCAAATCTCAGAGGGTTGACACAAAGGTTTCTCACTCAAATGTCTAAGTGAGGATCTTCCAACATGTAGTACCTTTTGATATTTGAAGCTTCCCTTGTCAAAAAAGTAAGGGGAAAAAACCCTCAGCTGGATAGCTCAGTTTGTAAAGCATCATCCCAATATGACAAGGTTGTGGGTTTAATACCCAGTGAGGACACATATAAAAACCAACCAATAATACATAAATGTTTATCTTTCTCTCTAAAAATCATTTTCTTAAAAAAGAAAAAGCAAACAAATTTTTTAAAAAATTGTTAAAGGGAAAAAAAACGTAAGAATCAGGAATGGGTTTTTCACCACCTCTACAGTTATACCCACAAGGGTGGGCAAAAATAGGTTTACTTGTTCATTAAATTACCAGCCATCATTACCTGTAAGATAAATTATAAGGATACAAAATAATTAGACCAATAACACAATACAATAATTAAATAAATAGCAAAAGAATAAGAATAAACTTTTGTGTGCTCACACTATAAACTTTCTTTTGCCAATCCCTTTCTGCTCACGCTTCACTAGCCCAAAACACAATCCTGAAGCCTAAGCAGAAGTTGGGGAAAAAAATGGCAGGAACACTATAGTGTCTCAACATATTAAACACACACACACACAATATGAAACCACACTTAAAAAAAAAACTGTCAAGTAATATCAGACATTTAAAAGAGTAGAGATACACACAGAAACTATGGTCAAATAATGCATACCACAAATTTTGTCTATGGTTAATGGCATCAAAGCAACAACTTAAAATGTCCCAAGTTAAATTACTTTTATTGTATTTGATTAAAAAGTATGAAAGTTGTTTTGTTTTTTTTTGGGGGGGGGGCACGGGAATTCCAAGATACTGCCCTGGCTGGGTAGCTCAGTTGGTTAAAGTGTCACCCCCATAAACCTAAGGTTTCAAGTTCCATCCCAGGTCAAGGCACATAAAAGAATCAACCAGCCCTGGCTGGTGTAGCTCAGTGGATTGAGCGCAGGCCTGCGAACCAAAAGATTGCGGTTCCATTCCCAGTCAGGGCACATGCCTGGGTTGCAGGCCAGTCCCCAGCAGAGGATGCATGAGAGGCAACCACACATTCATATTTCTCTACCTCTCTCCTTTCCTTCCTCTCTAAAGATAAATAAATAAAATCTTTAAAAAAAAAAAAAAGAATCAACCCAATGAACACAATAACTAGGTGAAACAACAAACTGATGTCTTTCGCTCTCTCTCTAATCAATGAATAAAAATTTTAAAGCCCTATCCAGTGTGGCTCAGTTGGTTGGAGTGTCCTCCTGTGAAATCAAAAGGTTCAATTTCCTGGTTAGGCACAAGCCGGGTTGAGGGTTTGTTCCCATCAGGGTGTGTCCCCAGTTAGGGTGCCTAGTAAGAGAGACAACGAATCGATGTTTCTCTCCCCTCCTTCCTCCCCTTCAATAAAAATCAGTAAGCATGTCCTACACAGTATTAAAAAAAATTTCCAAGGTACTAAATCTAAGAAGAATTTATATCATACAGATCTTGACTTAAGAATAGTCAAAAAAATGTTTGACTGGATTTACACAAGAGAACCAGTCTTCACATAGATACTCCTGATCTCATGAAACCATTAAGGGCATTTTTTTAAATTCTTTTTAAGATTTTATTTATTTTTAAAGAGATGAGGAGGAAAGGAGCAAGAGAGGGAGAGAAACATCAATGCCTCTCACATGGTCCCAATGCCTCTCACATGGTCCCACTGGGGACCTGGCCTGCAACCAAGGCATGTGCCCTGACTGGGAGTCCAACGGGTAACCTTTTGGTTCACAGCCCACGCTCAATCCACTTAGCCACACCAGCCAGGGCAAGGGCATTTCTGAGAAAGTTCTGTATGTCAATGTCCAGATGTTTTGTTGCTTTCAAAGGATCTGGTGGACTTAACCTCCAAGGAATGAGTGAAATTACCAGCTAAGCAAATCACTAAACATTGTCAATTCACAGACAACTCAGTGACGATCAACATTCAGATTTCTAAAAGTTCAAAGTATCTTGGTAGTAAAGACTCTGTTGTTAACATTTAGGATTATATAAATAGCAATTAAATTTTTTTCTTAGATTTTATTTATCTTTAGAGGGGAAGGGAAGGAAAGAAAGAGAGAAACATTAATGTATGGTTGCCTCCCATGCTGGGAACTGGCCTGCAACCCAGGCATGTGCCCTGACTGGGAATCGAACTGGGATCCTTTGGTTCACAGGCCCATGCTTAATCTACTGAGCTGTATCAGCCAGGGCTAAATTTCTTTTGAAGAAAAGTACTTTATCACACTACTGGAGGCATCACTTTTGTACCATAAAGCATGGAAAAAAATTTTGACTTGAACAATTTTAAGGGCAAGTATTATCAGTTAACCATAAAGATATCCAGTTAAGCGTGGGCAGTCTTAACTGCCATTATTCCAGGTGATCTTAAATGTCTCTGGGGAGAATCTAACCCAAAGCCCAATCCCTGCCCCACTCCTCCATGCCAGTCATAACTAATCACGCTTGAGCAGCCACTTCCAAATCTTTGAAACCGTTATTTTTCTACTCCTCTGTGGCCACAGCATCCTTTCCTGGCAATGCTCATTCCCACTACTCTTATGTTCCTGCCTTAGGGGAAACAACTATTTCCTCTAAGTCAAAGCTTCCTGGAGGCACTGCCTCCCTCCCTACTCAGCAAAAAAAGAAATTCTGTTAAGATCCCTATGGAATATGATTTCTGACAGAGCTACACTCCAATGAATCCATCAGATTAAGCTGATTACAAAACATTCTCAGCTAAACTGACTCGTCTTGATGGTTAAACATTAAATACCTGACAAATATGACAATTTTAGTTTTATCATATACAATTCAGCTATTTTAAATCTGCTCAAAATTTATGATACCATCATCACTTCAAAAGGCTATCTGCACTTTTGCAGATATGCTTCCAAATCTCTTTTTTAAGAGCTCTACAGGATGCTAAAACAAGATTTCCACATTACTCAAAATTCCTATTCAACTATTAAATTATTTGCTTTAATTCCAACAGTAACTAAGACCTAGGGATGCAATAAAAACCTGAGGTTTATAGCTTTAAGAGAAATGCATCACTTATATTTTCCTATGGAAATAAAATGTTATAGCAGTAATCACTAGGTATGTTTAGGTAAAACCAGCAAAATGTTATGAAATACATCTTAAGAGTTACATTACAAATGAAGTTATAAGGGAGTAATTTGAAGTAAACAGTTTGGCAAGATTGGAAGCCACTCCTGGGATTTTTTAAGCAAAATTTTTAATGGCTTAAAGTGAACAAGATTAATAAACTGACTTCTAAGTACATTTTGTGTTGAGTACTATGAAAGAAACAGGATGCTGAAATAAGAGGTCTGGAGCCCTGGCTGGTGTAGCTCAGTGGATTGAGCTCGGGCCTGCGAACCAGACAATTGCGGTTCGATTCCCAGTCAGGGCACATGCCTGGGTTGCAGGCTGGTTCCCTGCAGGCCAGTTCCCAGCAGGGGACACACAAAAGGCAACCATACATTGATGTTTCTCTCCTTCCCTTCCCCTCTAAAGATAAATAAATAAAATTAAAAAAAAAAAAAAAGAGGTCTGGGAAGCCTCTCTAAAGGAGATTTTCTATTCTAGTAACACTTTTGCTATTCTTGTCATATCTACCTGACATATGTACTCGTCTTAGACCAAAAAAAGACACACACACTTTGTGAAACATAGGTAGAAAAAAACACCAGCTTTGTAAGCCAAAAATATTCAGATTAGATTTTCATTCCAGCTTATGTGTTTAATTACATGCTATTTGATATGTGTCACTTAACCTCCATGAGTATGTTTCCTCACAACTTGGGAGATACCTCTCAGTTATGAAAGTTAAAATGAGATTGCATAGTAAATTCTCTGGCACATAATAGGAAGTCAATAATGTGTTAAAAGCATTTCTTTGCTTGCTTTTCTTTCAAGATTAAAAGCACACACACACAGAAATTCAAAAGGATGTAGGACAGTTTTCTCTGACAGCTACAGCCCATAATGCCCTCAGTTCTCCTTTCAAATTCCTGTATCACAGAATTTGCTAAGGATAATTCTTATTTTAAGCCAGTTCTCCTTGATTAAGTCTTCTATAATAGTTATTATCATAAATTATCATTCAGAAAGGGAAACTCATTCCCAAGACATCCTAAATATATACCTGTTGATGAAAAAGTCCAAGAATGGACTTGTAAGAGAAATCCTTAGGAATGCTTCTGAAGGAGATGAAGGGAATTCCAAAACATATAAAATCATCAAAATAAAATAAAAATACAGAGATACAAGGAAAAGCTACAGAAACAATGTGTGTTTTTGCTCATGGCTCAGTGGACTGAGCACGAACCAAAGGCACTATAGTTCAATTCCCAGTCAGGGCGCATGCCTGGGTTGCAGGCCAGGTCCCCAGGTAGGAGGAAAATGAGAGGCAACCACACATTGATGTTTCACTTCCTTTCTTTCTCCCTCCCTTCCCCCCTCTCTCTAGACAAAGAATCAAACTGGCAACCCTTTGGTTCGCAGACCAGCACTCAATCCACTGACCCATACCAGCCAGAGCAAAACCACACATTTTTAAAGTTTTCATATTAGTCTGGCTAAAATGGTCCAATTTTGTTTTTTAAAGTTTTTTAAATGTTCATAATATTTCACTGAGAGAAAAAGACATGTTGCTCAACAATACATGTATTACTTCTATGAAAGAAAACAGTATATAGTCTTCACATCAGGAAACTTATTCACATTAAGCATCTCTAAAATTCAATTTTTTTTAAGCCAATGGTTTGTCATGGTGCAACTGGTAGCAATTATCTTTATTAATGTTATGTAAAATAATTATGCATGTTATACCTATAGCATGTTGGAATCAATAATATGAGGTATAACCCCTAGCTAAAGTGGCTCAGTTTGTTAGAACATCATCCCCTAACCAAAAGGATGCAGGTTACATTTCTGCTTCGGGAATGTACCTAGGTTGGGGGGGCCTCGTATGGAAGACAACCAATCAATGCTTCTTTCTAGCATCCATGTCTCTCTCTTTCTAAAAGCAATGAAAAACATGCCCTTGGGTGCAGGATGATGATGATGATGATAATAAGTATGTTTTTGTTTATAAATGCATTGGCACTGAAGTTCTGAAAGTATATTCAAATTGTTGGCAAATATTTGCAGGGTACTTGTCAGTATTTACTTGATATGACTGTAACTTTGTTTTCACACTTAAATTTCACTTTTGCAATGAAGATAAAACAGGAGTGGGGAAAAGTGTACACATTTTAAGTGCAGTTTAAAATTTTTAAACACCTGAGTCTTTGCAGCTAAAAGTTATGTACTATGCATTCATTAAGTTGGTGGTACTATAAAAGAGAACAATGGGAGCACACAAGCCAAACCTTTAGGTTCACTTACTTTGACCAGAAATATTCCTTCTCAGAATCTCTCTTAAGCAACCCAAATTACAGAAAAATATATTTTGGTATATATATATATATATATATATATATATATATATATATATATAAAATTTATTTTTAGAGGAGATGGGAAGGAGAAAATGTGTGGTTGCCTCTCATGTGCTCCCCCCCACAACGGGAACCTGGCCTGCAAACCCAGGCATGTGCCCTGACTGGGAATCAAACCAGCGACCCCTTGCCCCACAGCCCATACTCAATCAACTGAGCTACATTAGCCAGGGCTATCTGTATTTTGGATGTAAGTTTCATTGCAGCATTATTAGGAATATTCTAGCCAACAACTCCTTTAGAGTTTAATTAATGTTATATGGCCAGTAAAAATATTTACAAATAACCCATGATATCAGAAAAAGGTCCATAATACAAAGCTAAGAAAAATCAGATAAAGATGTATATAAAACAAAAAAATAGTATATAAGGCAAAAAACTTCTGCACACCTGGCTGGTGTAGCTCAGTGGATTGAGTACGGGCCTGCGAACCATAGCATTGCAGTTCGATTCCCAGTCAGGGTACATGCCTGGGTTGCAGGCCAGTTCCCAGCAGGGCACACATGAGAGGCAACCATACATTGATATTTCTCTCCCTCTCTCCTTCCCTTCCCCTCTAAAGATAAATAAATAAATCTTAAGAAAAAAATCTGCACAGAAAATACCAGGTACAGTTTACTTCCCACCTTTGACTCCTCAAATTTTCCAGGTACAGTTTACTTCCCACCTTTGACTCCTCAAATTTTCCATAAGTATATATAACGTATATATAAAACACATTTATATTGAAAACACAGAAGATTCGCAGTACTGAATACTTGAGATGGAAAATATCCAAGCTGCTCAAACCATATTTTAATGCAATTTAACCACAGCTATTTTTAGTAATGCTTTTCCTCCTAAATTCCTCTGTGCTTTAAAAGTGTCAGTAAATTTTAAAAATCGGTTTCAGATTTTTAAACTTAAAAACCTGAATAATGGAGAACAAATAAAAGAAGTGTATTTTAGTACTTTAAATCACATCTTGCTTAGTGAAGTAAGTCTACCTGGTCTACCCAGACTTAACCTCTAAAGTAAGAATAAACCAGGTGCCTTCTACCATGAGGGGAACACAACAGAAAGGCACCATCTATTATCCAGGAAGTGGGCCCTAACCAACCACCACACCAAATCTGCTGGCACCATGATCTTGAACTTCCGGCTTCCTGAACTGTGAGAAATAAATTTCTGCTGTTTATAAGCTACCCTGCCTGTGATACTTTGTTAGGGCAATCTGAATGGACCAAGTCCTTATACACTGTAAAAATGTAAACTGCTTTAGAAAAATTGCTCCTCAAAAGTTTAAAGAGTTACCATATGACCCAGCATATACAATCTCATGTACAATACCCAAGAGGAATAAAAACATTTGCTCCACCCCACACACAGAAAAAGAACAAACCAAACCTTCTCCTAATCACCCTTCAAAATCACGCAGAAGAAAAAGACTGCTAAACAGAATACTGCTAGTGTTCCAAAATTTTTAGCTTTTAGAAATGGAGAAAATTAAACTGGGAAACCATTAATGCAGTGTAATAAACAAGGATAAAAGGTAAAGACAAAAAAGACTGAAGCAAGACTTACATCGCATTCTGAAATGAGGAAAGGTGAAGGTCAAGAAAGTTGTAAGAAGAAAGATGCAGCAGGTCCTACAGTTCTGAGTGCAGAAAGGTATCATCCCCACGAGTCTCAAACTGGGGGAACAGGAGGGAAATTCCCCTTCATCAAAACTAAGATATCTCCTTAGAATTTAAGATACTGTCAGGCAGCCAAATGTGGTTAGCTGTAGTATAGAGGAAATAAGGTAGTAAGTAAGAGGTGGGGGGTGAGGGTGGTTAAGTGACCTAAGACACTGATGTGTATGAGAGGGAAAAAAAGAAAAAGAGCTCCAAGTCTAAATCTCTTCTCATAGTTTTTGAATTAGAAAACAAAATATCTAAAAATTCTGCTTTGGAATACAATAACAACAAAAAAGAAACAGAAAAAACCCTTATACAGTTCAGGAGAAGAATTATACTACACATTCTATGTTATTTTATTTATTTCTCTAAGTCTTTGAACAGCTAAGAAACCCCAATTGATACTTTAGCACTTTTATAGTAGTACATTTAAAAGTTGTAGAGAAAAATGCTCACTCCACACAGAAAAATATTTTGTATTAATACTTTTTAAAAACATCTATAAAAACAAAATCACAGCTGTTGTGATATTTTCTAGTCAAAGTAGACAAGGTTTTGAAATTTCCATGGTAATCCAATTATTAATTTTTACTCATTAATTTACAACTTATTTTGATCAAATAAAATCACAAATTCTTAAATAGGACACTTAACATTCTACAACACAAAAGTGCTTACAACAACCATTTCAAGGTCCTAGAAAATCCTTAAGACTAACCACCATAGATTAATTGGTATCTATTAATCAGAACTCACTGTCCAGGGCTTATGCTAAATCTTTAGAATCACATTCCACAAAATCAGTTACTATACAGGTATTGCCAATTTTCTGAAAGTTCATGTTAACACTTCCCCTTTTATTTTTTAATCCTCACCCAAGGACATGTTTATTCATTTTATTTATTTTTTAATATTTTATTTTATTTATTTATCAAGGGAAGGGAAGGGAAGGGAAGGGAAGGGAAGGGAAGGGAAGGGAAGAAGGAAGGGAAGGGGAGAAGGAGGGAAGGGGAGAAGGAGGGAAGGGGAGAAGGAGGGAAGGGGAGAAGGAGGGAAGGAGAGAAATATCAATGTACGGTTGCTTCTGGTACATCCCCTGCTGGGAATTGGCCTGCAAACCCAGGCATGTGCCCTGACGGGGAATTGAACTTCCATCTTTTGGTTCACAGGCCTGTGCTCAATCCACTGAGCTACACCAGCCAGGGCTTATTTATTCATTTTAGGGAGAGAAGAAAGGAAGGGAAGACAATCACCCAGTATGCACCCCAACTAAGCACTGAACCTACTACAACCTAGGTATGTGCCCAGACCAGGGATCCAATCCACACAACCTTTTAGTGAAAAGGATCACATTCCAACTGAATCACCCAGCCAAGGCAACATCACTTCACTTTAAGGAAGACTTACATTATGCCCTCGCTGGTGTGGCTCAGTGGATTGAGCACTGGCCTGGGAATTGAAAGGTTGCTGGTTCAATTCCCAGTCAAGGGCACTTGTCTCTGTGGTGGGCCGCGTCCCCAGCTGGAGGCATGCAAGAGACAACAGATCAATGTATCTCTCATATGTCGATGTTTCTCCCATTTCTCCCTTCTCCTTTCTCTAAAGATAAATAAAAATCTTTTTTTAAATCTCATAATGTAAGAAAGACTTACATTATTAGTGTCAATCTTCATTAAATGAAAGAAATCGAAGAGCATTTTCACTTTTAGAAAAAAGGTGAAAAGCAAAAAGAACACTCAGCACTTGCCATCAGTGAGGCAATACACACCTAGAGCAGGGAGAGTGGCAGACAAGCTCCTTACTGTAACCTACACTCAGCATCCAACCACCATATGCTTTGAACCATTTGAACCATGTCTACAAATGTTATCCACTTATTTTGTAGATCCCTTAGCAAAATGTGTCCTAAGGTAATTTCTTCTTCACTTTAAGCCACAGGTGGCAAATACAAGGCCCGTGGGCCAAATCTGGCCCTCCCTCTTGTTTTATCCAGCCTGGCACCTTGCTTCTACCTGGCAGCAGTGCTGAGCTCTTGCTTAACTGTTATACAGTCCTAAAATTACTTTCAGCCCTCTCAAGGCAACCACAAAGCTGATGAGGCCCTCCGGGTGAAAATGAGTTTGACATCCTGCTTTAAACCATTTCAGCTTATGAAAGGTTTTACAGAAATACTTCTTTCAGTGTGTGTGTGTGGGGGGGGGACATCTGTATGGGTGTACTATCACTATTTTCTTCTTTCAGTTGGAGGTGGGGGCATCTGTACGGGTGTACTGTCACTATTTTCTTAGCAATCTGGGACTGCTAACATGCAAATATTTTAGCACTGATTTACTTGAGCATTTCATACTATGGAACCTACCTTTCACCCCAAATCCATAGACAACAGGTGTTACTGTCTCTTGGAATTAGTATCAAAAGAACTACATATCAGCCCTGGCTGGTGTAGCTGTGGATTGAGCGCGGGCCTGCGAACCAGACAATCGCGGTTTGATTCCCAGTCAGGGCACATGCCAGGGTTGCAGGCAGGTTCCCTGCAGGCCAGTTCCCAGCAGGGGATGCACAAAAGGCAACCATACATTGATGTTTCTCTCCCTCTCTCCTTCCCTTCCCCTCTAAAGATAAATAAATAAAATCTTAAAAAAAAAAAAAGAACTACATATCAGCTCAACATAGCCAAAGTATAGATTATACTGCTCAGAAATAATTTTAAACAACCTTCACTTTCTGGATATGCAAATTTCTAGTGTAAGATTAAGAATTTTATTTTGAAAATTATCCATATTTACATAAACATATAGACTAAACTCATGAATATACCTGCTAAGGAAAACTCAAAAAAGGTAGGTTATCTTCTAATCTGAGCACAATAAATCAATAGCAAAGACATCATTCTCACAATAATGCTACAACCAGTCAAATATTATTCTTTGCAGCTTACAAAACCTCCCAATTTCATGACGACCCTATAAATTAGCCGGCATCACTGATTCCCATTCTACAAACAAGAACTTCAGCTGATTTCAAAGCCTTTGCATCTTACAAAATGTGAGTCAGTTACTCTTATTCATAGTGTAATGTGTCTCTTTTGAATGTTATACATGCCCTGGCTGGTGTAGCTCAGCAGATTGAGTGTGGTTCTGCAAACCAAAGGATCGTGGTTCGATTCCCAGTCAGGGAATGTGCCTGGGTTGCAGGCCAGTTCCCAGCGGGGGACGCACAAGAGGCAACCGTACATTAATTACCTCTCCCTCTCTCCTTCCCTTCTCCTCTAAAAATAAAGAAATAAAATCTTTTAAAAATTATGTTAGATATGAATGAAAAGTTTAAACACTTTTCATATTCAGCTAGAGAAAATCCTGACCTCATCACAAATCAAGCCTATACCAATGACAGATCTGTCCAGCTATTGTGATATCATTAGAAGAAGGATAATAAAGTCAAATTAAATTTCAAAAAAGATAAACCGGCCCTGGCTGGTGTAGCTCAGTGGATTGAGCTCGGGCCTGCGAACTAGACAATCACGGTTCGATTCCCAGTCAGGGCACATGCTTGGGTTGCAGGCCGGTTCCCTGCAGGGGATGAGCAAAGAGCAACCATACATTGATGTTTCTCTCCCTCCCTCCTTCCCTTCCCCTCTAAAGATAAATAAATAAATTAAAAAAAAAAAAAAAGATAAACCAGGACCATGGTCATTTGTTTCTAAACTACACGGATTTGATGGTCTAAAAAGAATAGTCATAACAGAGTGTGGATTAAGGTGTAAAAATGCTTCTGGAGAAGTTCTGACCTTAAGATAGACACTAAGACCTAACTTTTTTCTTTTAATTTGTTGATTTGAGAAATAGATAGAAACATCTATTTGTTGTTCCACCTATTAATGCATTCATTGTCTGTTGTATGTGCCCTGAAGGGATCAAACCCACAACCTCGGTTTATCTGGACAAAATACCTTTACCAATTGAGCCACCCTGCCAGGGCTAAGTCAAGTATTTTTAAACACAGATCTGTTCAAGGTAGACATACATAAAACCAACATACTTGGCTCTGACAGTATCACTCAGTGACTACTTCATATGCCAGCAAGTTCTATTTTCAGCAAACTACCATACCCTTGGCTTTTCCAGTTCCCATTTGGAGGACTAAGAGGAGGAAACTTAACCTCTAACTGCTCCTAAGTTCTGGCAAACGTTGACTTCATTTAAGCAAGAAAACCGATCTGAAGACTTAGATGTAAGATATCTCTGTGGCAGAGGCATGGACAAAGCTTAAGAAACTTTTATTATTAATCTCTAAACGAAACAACTAGTAGTAACAAATGGCCTTAAAATAAATTGACTACAGAGGCAAGTTCACAGCTCAGAACAATCCCAGTTTATACATACAGCACTTATTATATGTTGGTACCCCTTCATTTCAAGGTATCCAGATTTGGATGGTAAATTATGACTTTTATTATTTATGGCTCTTGTTGTTATTGGGTTGGCCAAAAAGTTCATTTGGTTTTTTCCATAAGATGGAATTAATAGCACTTAGTTGTCTTTAACATGTTCATTCGAAAAAACTATTAGATTGTATTGTGACAACTGTCAGACCAGCATGCTTTTTAAAGAAACTTATCAAAATTGGTGAATTGTTATGTAGCCATTTTAATTTTGAAGATCAAAGAAAGTACACAACATTTTCGGCATATTATGCTTTATTATTTCAAAAAAGCCCAGTCAGGGCACATGCCTGGGTTGCAGACCAGTTCCCTGCAGGCCAGTTCCCAGCAGGGGACGCACGAAAGGCAACCATACATTGATGTTTCTCTCCCTCTCTCCTTCCCTTCCCCTCTAAAGATAAATAAATAAAAATATTTTAAAAAAACAAAAAAACAAAAAAGGTAAAAATGCAACTGAAACGCAAAAAAAGACACACAGTATGTGAAAAAGGTGCTGCTGTAACTAATGGAACGTGTCAAGAGTGGTTTGCGAAGTTTGGTGCTGGAGATTTCTCACTGGACGATACTCCACAGTGGGTAGACCAGTTGAAGTTGACAACAATGAAATCGAGACATAACTGAGGTCAATCAAGCACATACTACCACACAGGAAACAGCCAACATATTCAAAATATCCAAATCAATAAAATTATTGGTGAAAATGAAAAATGTGTTACTTTACTGAAAAAGACACACTTTTACAATACAATTTAGTAAATTTAAATGAGCTGAAATTGTTTTAGGAATGTGACTGGCATGAATAGTTAATGAGTTCAAACCTGAGTTATGTTGACAAACCAATGTGTCAACTTGGATATCAATATTTAACTGTATCAAACTGTTAACTGACCATTTCAAAAACAGTCAACAGTCCTGATTGTGTATCTAAGTCGGTTAGAGCACTGTCCAGATATGCCAAGGTTGTGGGTTTGATCCCTGGTCAGGGCGTGACCTTTAGGTTTTCCAGGGCAATGCCCAACCCACTGAACCACACCAGTTAGGGCTACATAAAAAATTTTTTTAAAACCAGTAAACTATTTTATGTTGCTATTCCTCACTAACCCTTAATGGAATCTGTTTGACAACTATTAGGCTATTGCTTAGAACATTTGTGAATCATTCACCAACCTTTCTCTCCCTTCTAAGTTTTCTGTTTACATCAGTAACTTAAGGGCTAAATCCATTAAGACAAAGGTGAAGGGGGAAATGTTTTCAAAAGTACTTTACAGAAATGCATGGCCTTAGCCATATCCCAATACAAACACTGTGATAAACCAAGGAAACTGTATGCAAGCAAACATTCTGAAATTACCTAAAATCCTCACCCTAATTTCACTGTGCCTGGAAGTGTTTTTTTAGAAAAGTATGAAGCTACTTTACCTACTATTTCAATAGATACTAGTCAGTCATAAACACAAAGACATAGTATTTGAAGTTAACTGCTAAAAAAATATGCAGTTCTACTACCACCCCCAGGGCACCATCTTAATTACACATAGGTCTTTTGTGAGTGGCTCAGGAGAAAATACTTATCTGGTCTAAAAGTCAGAAGACAATTTCTAGCTCTGCCATTTACTAGTCAATTAGTCATGTGATAAATATTCTCAAATTCACTTTCCTGAAGCATGAAATGGCAGTAACATTACCTACACATCAATGTTATATGAAAAAAGTAAAAAATTTTGTGAATGTGGTCTATGAAGAATGAAGTTCTCTATATATATGGCATTATGTAGTTAAATTTTTTTATTTTATCCTATGACTATCATTACTATTTAAACACTTTTCTTAAATATAAGGTAAAAGTCTGGCAATATGAGCCTTATGGCCCTCTTTTATTATTTTTTAAATATCTATCTATCTATCTATCTATCTATCTATCTATCTATCTATCTATCTATCTTTAGAGGGGAAGGAGAGAGGGAGAGAAACATCAGTGTATGGTTGCCTCTAGTGTGTCCCCTGCCGGGAACTGGCCTACAACCCAGGCATGTGCCCTGACTGGGAATTGAACCTCGATCCTCTGGTTCCCAGGCCTGCGCTCAATCCACTGAGCTACACCAGCCAGGGCTCCTCTTTTAAAATATAAACATATATAAACACACACACACATATATACCTACATATATATATTCCTGACTGGTGTGGCTCACTGAATTGAGCACCAGCCTGCAAACCAGAGTCGCTGGTTCGATCCCCAGTCAGGGCACATTCCTGGGTTGCAGGCCAGGTCCCCAGATGGGAGAATGTGAGAGGCAACCACACACTGATATTTCTCTCCTTCTTTCTAAAAAAATTAAGTAAAATCTTAGAAAATAAATATATGCACGCTTTCTAGGGGGTGGTTAGGGCAGGGGAGCATTAATGGAGAAAAATGGAGACAACTGTAATTGAACAACAAAAGTAATTTAAAATATATATTAAAGCTTTCAGATACACTTCTTACAAATTTAAACCTCATCTGTAAAATTAGATACACTAATACACTGGGCAGAAATTTCACTTGCTGTACCAGGTTACAGAAATTTTTAAAACACATTCCTTTGACCAAGCTATGAAACAATTAAAAAAGCCTGTTTATATAGACTTTCAATGTGTTTCCTTGTACTTACTGAGTCTATATTTTGCTCAGTTTAATACTTGTTATAAGTATTCCTTCCCTACCAGAATTTAAATTGAGATCTTTTCATATAAAGTTGAAAATGCGTGTCTAAGAATGTCCACGGTAGTAAGAATTTGACTCAAATTGCAATGATTCATGACTACATTATATTCCAGTGCTATAAGCCAACACAATAGATTGAAGTTTGCACAATACTATACAAAAAATCTACAGTATACACAAAAAAGCATCTGCTTATAATATGAAAACTGAAGGCTATCAGGAGAGATTTTAAAAACTCTATTAGCCAATTCTGCTTTTACTTAGAAAGGAGAAAAAATACACTCAATAAAGTTAACTCCATTAACTGAAATAGCAATTAATTTCAACAATAAAATAGCAATAAAATTACTGCCCTACACTCAAGAACTGATAACCTGTTTTTTAACTCATTATTAAACTTAATTCACAAGACATATATAAACAAGTTAATTCAAAACCCCTCACTAAAACAGTAAATTAGAGATGAGGCGGTGGTACTGTTAAAGGATAGCTCTAATAGTAACTCAGGACAGATGTATTCCTCATATTGATGCCTTCGTACAGAGTGAAATCAAAAGTGACCATCGAAACTTATATGGAGCCAAGCATTACAGCAAGAAGGTAAAATGACAAAAGCAGCAACTACCCTACAAACCCAAACACAGTGTATGCTGATCCCTCTACCCTCAAAAAAAAAAAAAGTTAAAATACTCACTGTCCCCCGTAATCTCCACTTTTCTGTACTATCGTGAATCACATAGATGGGAGAGTAAGACTTAGTTCAGGAATGCTGTAAGGTCACAGACTTCCTTAATACGGCTAGGAATGCTATAAAAACTACCCCTCAGACTACCGACTTTAAGTGATGCAACGCTAGATTTAATCTTCAAGGTAAAGAGTCATAGCCTCAAATCTCAGTATCTCCTATCTGTAACTCAAAATTGTTCTTGTGCTGAACATATCTTAGCTCTTCCTCCAGCACTTAAAAAAAAAATCCTCACCCGACGACATATATTTACTGACTTTAGAGAGAGGAAGGGGGAGGGAGAAAGAGAAACACATGCTACAGAGAAACATGCACTGGTTGCCTCCGGTATGCATCCTGAGGAGAGCAAGGTTCAAACCAGCAGCCTTCTGGCATATGAGCAACCCAGGCAGGGCTCCAGTACCTTTAAATAAATCATACAAATTAATTCCAATTCCCCAGGGTAGAGTTAACTGATGCCACGAAGTTTATATATTAGATTCAACACAGCATGCAAAATAGAAGATTAAAGTACTGCAGGAACAATGAGAAAAATCAGTATTTATATCCAAGTACCCAAAATCATTCAAATACACTCTCACCTTCTTTCAACACACTTGATGAATGTGTGACTAAAACTATGGGTTCATTTTTTGTCACCACAAACACTGAATTATTGTACCCAATAAAGGAGTGGACACAGGTAGAGTCTGCTTCCTGATAACTGTCTTCCTCTTTTTCCCTTCCCATGAATCCCTCTCTATCTTGTGCCCAACAGTCACAGGAGTTCCTCTCTACCTGGAAGAACATACTTCCTTCCCCCTTTTGATTCTAAAGGAGAAACCCAAGCACATAGAATGATGTGGCTCTATCTACAGAGTGCTATGTTGAATAACCAGTAATACATTTGGTAAAAAATCCTCATCACTCAACCCCAAAATATGATTATCACTAAAATGTCACTTATTTGGAAACTACAATCATAGGTTTCCAAATCAGTTCTCAAAACAAATTTTTTTAAAAACCTTCCTCCTGTTCTTTTTAGTTATTAAGAGCCTAAAATCCCTACAGAACAGAAAGCACTCAAATATAATTTCAAGTTTCCTCCCAAGGACATTTGCAGACTAAGAGGAGAACCTGTTTGGAACGGGAGGGGGAAAAGAAAAAAAATTGCATTAAGAGGACACCTACTTGTGTTTGACTTTTAAACATGAAATAAAGACAAATCTGACCTTGAGCTGTACTGCCCATCTTACTCCCCTCCCCCTCTCAACAGGAACCTTATTCAATACAAATAGCAATTTAAGGACTTACAAAACAAAATTTAGTGCAGTATCTTCCCCAAGTTCGAGTTTAAATCCTTTTCTCATTTTCAAATTCCTGAATCCTAATGCATGGTACTAGTCCTGAGGCTATTCACGCGACAAGCATTCAAGGAAAGCAATGGTCCTACAGAACACTGAAAAATAGGTGGTTTAGTAGTTAAGAAAAACTACTACAGCTCAATGGCACTTGATTCCAACCATGTCTCAACAGCAATAAAACCAGAGAAACCACATACATGATTTTTTTGTGTTTATAATACTACATTTTAACGGATGTGGAGGTAATTCAAGTACCTCGGTCCGAAATGGGGGGAGGGGCAATTTTTGAAAAGCAGCAGCCTGAAGTCACTACACAGAAACAATGGACAATTCGATAAAGTTGTAAAAAATGACGAAAGAAATCTTTACGGCCAACGGAGCACTGAACCAAGAAAAATTGTTCAAATCTGTACATAAAATTTATTCCAAATGGAGAGAATGGGAACCCCCTTATTCAAAATCCCAAAACCCAAGCCTCAGTTGAGTGCTTGGGATAAATTAAGATGCCAAATGAGGTATGAACACGCATTCCAAGCCCGGGCAATCAACCAAAATGTAGTTACTAAACATTATTCGAAATAACTTTATTTTTCAACAGGTCTTTCTCCAATTGTCACAATGGTGCGTGGAAAGAGCCAAGTCATTATTTTCACGAAGTGCTAACACAGGCACTGGGAAAGGACTACGAATCATGGTCTCCTTATTTTCTGCTCAATGTTTTATCCACCAGAACTCACAGCTTACGGAAACACAAAATAATTACAGGAACTTCGAACTCCCCGGGATAAGTCTAAGGAAAGGGGGTGTGAGGAAGGTTTTCCTAGGCCTCCCCAGAAGAAGGCGAGGCTGACCGTAAACCCTCACTCCAAGGTGTGCCGGCCTAGGGGAAAGATAACACGATCGCAGCATCACAGCCAAGGATGAACTGCAGTGATTCCAACCCTCTCCCCTTCCGCCGCCTCATTCAAGACTGCCCTCAGTGCTCGCCCAAAGACCTCCGCTCGCTACGCTTCTCCTTTGTGAGACTCCACAGCCGCCGCCCCACATTGGGCCTCCGGGGAAAAGCCACCGCCCCCAACCGCCATGTTTCCCTGAAAGGCGCCCGCATTACAGGTCCTGGTCGCCACTCTCCCCCAAGTGACGAATGTTTCTTTCCCCATCACCCCACTCAATTGTTCACATCCCAAGACCGGCCAGAAGCTCCCCGAAAGACTGCTCGCTCGGAGACAGGACCCGCCATCTCCTCCCCCCTCCCTCGCCGGGGGACTCGCCCTCCCCCCAGCCGCCATTTTACAACCAACTCCTCCACCCTATCGCCTGTGCCTCTGGGCAGGCAAGTGTCTGCAGCTGAGGACACTTAAGGGGTCAAATTCCTAAGCCCGAGGCCTCCCACCGCTCCCGGAGACCACAGGCCATTTCCTGCTTCCCGAATCCACGTCCCCGAGCCAGGCTTGGAGACTATGCCGCCATTTTGTCTCCTGCTCCCAGTCTCTATGGGCGGCGGCAGAGGGTCCGAGAATTCCAGCCCCCAGTTGACCCCCCAACTCACCGTCGTATCGCTCAGCCTGCTCGGCCAGCTTCGCCTGGTACACCAGATCCTCCCGATCATCCATAGCGGCAGCGGCTCCGGCAGGGTCTGCGCGACGGATGGAAGCGGATAGCGTCTCCGACTCTCTCAGCCTCTCGCTCCGCGTCCGAGCAGCAAAAATGGCGGCGTCTCAATCCGGGACTTCCGCCTGCGCACGCGGACAACTGCTTAGCTCTATGGCAACCGCTCCCTGGCAACTGGCGCGGGGGGCGGTCCGGGAGGTCGGACGGATGAGGCTGGAACTAGCTACACGCCCCTCCTCCAGGGAGTCCTGCTGGTGCGGGAGATCCTAGGCGGGAACTGCGACTGCGGGAAGGAAGAGCGACCCCGGGAGAACGAAAAAGGCCTGAGGCGTGGCCAGTCTGGATCGCTCCTGAAGAGAGGAAACCAGTGAAAGCGAAAGGCTGTAACGGTTTTTTAATGCCAGACCTTCCTCCCTGAAACCAACTCCTTGCCCTTGTTTTCTCAGCCGTACCTAGTCCCGGGCCTTTCCCAGACTTTTTTTTAACCCCGGGGTAAAGAGTTGGGCCGTGCTCTAATTGGTAGGGGAAAAGGAACTCCAGTTTTCACACCACGGCCTCACCCTGGCCAATCGTTTTCTTCTCTTGTGCTTTAGCCTTCTTGGGTTTAGGCCCACTATGGATAGGAACAGGGTAGTTGTCCAAGAAGCCTGGTCCGCAGTGCAAGGTGCAGAAGACTGGGACCCACATCACATTGAGATTGAAGAGACAGGAAGGAGGACCTGGTTTGTTTTGCGTCCCACTGGCTTCCCAGCACCTTGAACTCGATAGGACATCGGTTGCAAGACTGAAGCTCAGATAATTAGGACATAAGCTGTGTAGTAAGATCTGCAATCAATGTAGAATTAAAAGCTTAGAAATAAATTATTAGGAGCCTTGGATGGCAAGCTGAGAAGCTTACACCTTATTCAGTGGGCACAAGAAAGCTATTTTTTAATGATTTTTTTTCACGGAGGATGATACCATCATCGTTTACCCAACAACATATACTTTAGAAAGATTAAAAAGTAAGGTATAATAGTGATTAAAGAAGATAAATTATGAGGCTATTACAATAATACAGGCAAGAGGTAATGGTAGCAGTGAAAACAGGAAGGAAAGGGGAAATAGGAGTACAGAGAGAGGCCACAAGAGTTGTAGCTGATGGGATCTTGTGAGGGCCAAAAAATTAAAGTTGATTTTCCATATTCCCTCCTGAGTGACTAGGATAATGAATGTCAGTACCATTAACAACAACAAAAAAAAAATGAGGGGAGATGTCAGGAAAGTTTGCTGATGAAATGCAGAGAGAACAGTTCCTTTTAGCGCATGTTGGTTCTAAGATTCTCAGAGATCACCCGCGTAGAGAAAACCAGCATGGAACTGGAAAAAAAGGGAGAATGGCCTTCCCACCTGAAGGGAAACTGCCGTGGAAGCAGGTAAAAGTGTGGGAAGGTAGAAGAGGACCAAACACAAAACCTTGGAGAATACCTACTTTTAAGAGAGAGGTGAAAGCAGAAGATCCCAACAAAGGAGACTGGGTGGCCCCTTATTGCATTACAAATTAAGCCCCTTCACATTTTAAACGAACATCAAATTTCAATAATAGAAGACAGAATCAAAATACCTGGGTTCTACTCCTAATTCTATAACTAAATAAATACACATTCACTTATTTAAACCTCCAGCAAGTGATTTCACCTCTGAAGATTCATGTTCATGGGTCAAGTTGAGAAACTGGAGACCATATGTTAAGCCATAAAACAAGGCCTAAGTGTTAAAAAACTGAAGTCATACAAAATATCTTTTCCTAGCACAATGGGATAAACTTAAAAATTAATCACAGCCCTGACTGGTACAACTCAGTGCATTGAGTGCTGGCCTGAGAACCAAAGGGTTGATGATCCGATTCAGATTCCCAGTTAGGGCACGTTGCCTGGGTTGCAGGCCAGGTCCCCAGTAGGGGGCGCACTGAGAGGCAACCACGCATTGATGTTTCCCTCTCTTCCACTCTCTCTAAAAATAAATAAATAAATAAAATCTTTTTTAAAAATTCACACTTTTTTTGAAATCCTAGCAAGTTCCAAAAAGCAAAACTTGAGTTTGCCACACACTGAGCAATGTATGGAATCCACATGAATAAAGTGGTAGAGGTATAACCCACTGTAGCTGTTGTATACGATATCGGTTATGCACAAATACTGCCACAACTCTATTATGTAAGGGACTTGAACATCTGCAGATTTTGGTATGGGAGGGATGTCCTGGAACCAATTCCCTGCAGATGTAGGGATGTAGGGGGAAAACTGTATGTGGAAATTAAATAACACTCAAATAAAAGATGAGTCAAGGAAGAAATCACAAGGGAAATTAGAAAGTGCCTTGAGATGAATAAAAACTAACACAATGCAGACCCATAGATAGCAGGATGACGGCTAAGGGGGAGAGTTTAGGGGATGGAGGGACTGAGCAAAAAGAAAAAAGAACTCATGTACATGGACAACAGTGTGGTGATTGTGGGGGGAGAGGGGTATAAGCAGACTAATGGTAATGGGAAAAAATAAATAAATAAACACGACGTACTAAAAGTTATGAGATACAGTGAAAATAGTGTTGAGATGAAAAAAATTTTAGATATTATTTTTATTTTTAGAGAAAGGGGAAAGGAGGGAGAAAGAGGGGGAGAGAAACATAGACAAGTGAGAGAAACATCCATGAGTTGCCTCTCATATATGCCCCAACCAGGGACCGGGCTCCCAACCCAGGCTTGTGCTCTGGTCAGGAATCTAACTGGAGACCTTTGACTTTGCGTGACAATGCCCAACCAGCTGAGTCACATTGGTCAGTAAGGACTCAGATGAAAACCTATAGCTGTAAATGCCTCCATTAAAACCTTGCCCTGACTGGTTGAGTGTCCTCCCGCAAAGAGAAAGGTCGCCTGTTGGAGTTTCAGTCAGGACACATGCCTGGGTCATGGGCTCGGTCCCTGGTCACAGTGTGTAGGAGAAGCAACTGATCAATGTCTCTCTCACATCAGTATTTCTCTCCCGCTCTTTCTACCTCCCTTCCAAGATGGGCCGGGGGGAGGGGGGAGCAGGGCAGGAAGAGGGAAGGTGGAGAGAAAAAAGAAAAGGAAACAAAATTCTAAGTTAGCCTAGGTGAATATCTTAAGGAACTACAAAAAGAACAAACTAAACCCAAAGCTAGAAGAAGGAACAAAAATAAAGATTAATGTGGAGATAATGGGTTGAAAAAAGAAAATCAAGAAACCAAAAATTGGTTCTTTGAAAAAGTCAACAAAATTGAAAAAGCTAGGTTGACTAAGGGAAAAAACTCAAATTACTAAAATCAGAAATGAAAGTTGGGAAATTACTACCAATCTTTTTTTTTTAATATTTTACTTGTTTATTTTTTAGAGAGAGGGGAAGGGAAGGAGAAAGAGAGGGAGAGAAACATCAATGTGTGGTTGCCTCTCATGTGTCTGACACTGGTGACCTGGCCTGCCACCCAGGCATGTGCCCCGACTGGGAATCAAACCTGCGACCCTTTGCTTCACAGGCCCATGCTCAATCCACTAAGCTACACCAGCCAGGGCAAATTACTACCAATCTTACAGAAACAAGGAATCTAAGTATCATGAACAATAGCATGCCAGTAAATTAGATAACAAATGAAACGGACAAATTCCTATAAACATGCTGCAATGTCTTGATATAATAAGAAGTATATATATATCTGGTCTTTGTCCTTGGTTTCTGGCAGAGAGCTCCAAAAACTCTGGTAATTTAGCAAGTAATAGGGGCGAGGAATTTGTTATTTATAATAAGCCCCTTTCAATCATACCTGGGTTTATGCTAATGAGATGGTTCTTGTTGGTCCCCTAGAGAGCTTCAGATGGGGGCTAGTTGCCAGAGGAACCAGCCCTACAATTAGAGGACTACACCTTTCAACCCCACTTACTCATGACCCCCAGGGATGGGGGAGAGGCTGGAGACTGAGTTAATCACCAACGCCAGTGAACGTGCCTAGGTAGTGGAAGCTCCTTAAAAGCTCTCAACGATGGGATCCAGAGAGCTGCCGGGTTGGCGAGTGCAGCCACAGCGCCACAGAGGGACAGAAGCTCCTGTGCTTGGGACCCTTCTTGCCTTTCACCTATGTGCTTCTTCATGTGGCTGTTCATTTGTATCCTTTACAATATCCTTTATAATAAAGCTATAAGAGTAAGTAAAGAATTTCCGAGTTTTGTGAGCCACTATAGCAAATTATGAAGCCTGAAGAAGGGGTCGTGAGAACTGTGGATTTGTAGCCAAAATGGAGAGGTTTGGATAACCTGGAGACCCACTACTTGAGGTTAGTATCTGAAACAGCGGGCAGTCATGTGAGAATGAAGCCTCAACCTCAGCCTTCTGGATCCACACTAACTCTAGGTAGTATCAGAACTGAATCAAATTGTAGGCCACACAGTTGGTGTCCTCAGAACTCTCAAAAATTGCTTGATGTGGAATATCCACACATTGGTATCAGAAGCGCTGAATACAGAAACAGACCACACTACCAAAACTAACTAAAAACAAATAGAGAATCTGAATATTTGGTTGGGTGGCTCAGTTCATTGGAGCATCATCCCGTGCACCAGAGATGTTGCAGGTTTGATTCCCTGTCAGGGCACACACATGGGCTGTGAGTTCGATCAGTCAGGGGTGCATATGAGAGGCAACTGATCTATGTTTCTCACATCGATGTCTCTCTCTCTCCCTCCCTTCCTCTCTCTCTAGTAATCTATAGATATATGTTTAGGTGACAATTTTTAGAAATATGGCCCTGGCTGATGTATCTCAGTGGATTGAACGCAGGCCTGTGAAGCAAAGGGTCACTGGTTCAATTCCCAGTCAGGGCACATGCCTGGGTTGCAGGTCAGGTCCCCAGTAGGGGGCGTGTGAGAGGCAACCACACATGGATGTTTTTCTCCCTTTCTTCCTCCCTCCCTTCCCTTTTCTCTAAAACTAAAATAAATAAAATCTTTTTTAAAAAGATTTTATTTATTTATCTTTAGAGGGGAAGGGAAGGAAAGAGAGAGAGAAATATCAATGTATGGTTGCCTCTCACACGTCCCCTGCTGGGAACTGGCCTGCAACCCAGGCATGTGCCCTGACTGGGAATTGAACAGCGGTTGTTTGGTTCCCAGGCCCACGCTCAATCTACTGAGTGACACCAGCCAGGGCTTAAAATAAATAAAATCCTTAAAAATATATATACAGATGCAAAAACCTTCAGTGAAATAATAGCAGACTAAATTCACAGCCAAGCCCTGACCAGTATGGTTCAGTTGGTTGGGCATCATCCTGCAAAGCTAAAGGTCTCTGGTTCGAATCCCAGTCAGAGCACACACCTGGGTTGTAAATTCAGTCCCTGGTTGGGGTGCGCAGAAGAGGCAACTGATAGATGTTTGTTTCGCATTAATGTTTTTCCCTCTTTCTTTCCCTCCCTTCCCCTCTATCTAAAAAAATATATAAAACAAAAAATTTAAAAAACTCAAATTCAACAGCATAAGAAAAGGATTGTACATCATAACCAGCTGGGATTTAATCCAGGAATATAAGGATGTTTCAAAAAAATCTATGTAATTAATATCCCATATTAATAGGTGGAAAAGAGAAATTATGACTAGCTCAACTGATGTAAAAAAAATTTAACAAAATCCAAAGCCCTGGTTGGGTAGCTCAGTTGGTTAGAGTGTCATCCCACTATGCTAAGGTTGTGGGTTTGATCCCCAGTCAGGGCACATACAAAAATCAACCAATGAAGACATAAGTAAGTGGAACAACAAATCAATGTTTCTTTCTCCCTTCTTCTTTCTCTAAAAGAAATCAATTAATTAAAAAAGTAAAATTAAAAAATCCAACACCTTTTCATGATGAAAATAATAAATTAAGAATGGAAAAAGCCCTGGCTGGTGTAGCTCAGTGGACTGAGCGCGGATCGCACTCGAGCCTGTGAAGCAAAGGATCGCAGTCCGACTCCCAGTCAGGGCACATGCCTGGGTTGCAGGCCAGTTCCCATCAAGGGACACATGAGAGGCAACCACACATTGATGTTTCTCTCCCACTCTTTCTCTATCCTTCCCCTCTCTCTAAAAATAAATAAATATTTTTTAAAAATTTAAGAATGGAAAAGAACTGCCTCAACATGATTAAGGCTGTACAGGAAAAACCCACAACTAACGTCATACCCAGTGGTGAAAAACTGAAAGCTTCCTCCCTGGACCATGAACAAATAAGATGCCCCTTTGCTGCTTCTGTTCAAAATAGTACTGGGCATTCTGAGCAATTAGGCAAATTATTTCTGTTCTCAGACATGACCTTATATGTACAAAACCCTAAAGTTTCCACCAAAAATTTATTAGAACTGAAAAATGAATTTAGCTCTGACTGGTGTGGCTCAGTTTGTTGAACATGATCCTGCAAAGCAGGTCAGCAGTTTGATTCCAGGTCAGAGCACACGCCGGGGTTGCAGGTTCAGTCCCCTGTTCGGGTGTGTATGAGAGGCAGCCAATTGACGTTTCTCTTTCACATTGATGTTTCTCTCCCTCTCCTTCTCCCTCCCTTCCATCTCTCTAAAAATAAAATAAAATCTTAAAACAATTTTATATACAGTGGAATCAAAAAGAATAAAATTTATAGAAATAAACTGACCAAGGAGGTGAAAGACACATGAAAAACTACAAAATACTTGTGAGAATGGCCATCATAAACAAATCAACAAACAAGTGTTGGAGAGGATGCAGAGAAAAAGGAACCCTAGTGCACCGTTGGTGGGAATGCAGACTGGTGTAGCCACTGTGGAAAACAGTATGGAATTTCCCCAAAAAGTAAAAATGAAACTGCCTTTTGACCTGGCAATTCCACTGCTGAGATTGTATCCTAAGAACCCTGAAACACCAATCCAAAAGAAACTATGCACCCCAATGTTCATAGCAGCACAATTTACAATAGCCAAGTGCTGGGAGCAACCCAGGTGCCCATCAGTAAATGAATGAATCCAAAAACTATGGTACACCCGCCCCCCCCACCTGTTGTAGCTCAGTGGATTGAGCACAGGTCTGCAAACCAAAAGATCGCGGTTGTATTCCCAGTCAGGGCACATGCCTGGGTTGCAGGCCAGTTCCCAGCAGGGGATGCACAAGAAGCAACCATACATTGATATTTCTCTCCTTCTCTGCTCCCTTCCCTTCTAGAGATAAATAAATTAAAAATTTTAAAAAGAAAAAGAAAAAAAAACTATGGTACATTTATACAATGGAATACTACGCAGCAGAGAGAAAGAAGGAGCTCCTACCCCTTGCAACAGCATGAATGGACCTGGAGAGAATTATGCTAAGTGAAATAAGCCAGGTGGTGAGGGACAGATACCATATGATCTCACTTTTAACTGGAGCTTAATCAGTAAAAGAAAAGAGCAAGCAAAATATGGCCAGAGACATTGAAATTAAGAACAATATGGCAGTAACCAGAGGGGAGGTGGGAGGGAATAATGGGGGAAGGGGGAAGGGGGAAAAGGCTCTTAGGAACAACTATAAAGGCCACATGGACAAAACCAAGGAAGGGTAGAAGCAAGGGAGGGAGGAGGGTTTGGCTGGGGTCGGAGGGGGCGGGCAGTGGTGGGGAATAAATGCCGACAACTGTAATTGAACAACAATAAAATAATTTTTAAAAAGACTACAAAACACTACTGAAAGAAATTAAAGAATGAATGAAAATAAATGAAAAGGCATTCATATTGTTGGATTAGAAGATTCAGTATCATTAATATAACAATATTATCCAAAGTGACCTATAGATTGAATGCAATTCCTATCAAAATCACAATAGCACATTTTTGCAAAACTAAAGTGAAGCAGCTGGCTTTGCTGACCTCTAGAAATGCCTTCCAACCCTGTCCGACACATCACAGCAGTCAAAGCCATGGACTCTGCTCTTGGCCTCCTTGGGCTGGATGGCTGCTTACTACCCATGAAATGCAACAAATTAGTTTTCTATAAAATGGGAATGATATTTTCTTCACACACAAAAAGAATTAACTGGGCAATTACATGTAAAGAGCCTGATACTCAGTGAATGTTAGCTATATTTATTAACATTTCTATGGTACCTTCTTGAACTAGAATCAGTTCATGTCATAAAATACAAGTGAAGCCCTGGCAGGTGTAGCTCAGTGGACTGAGCATGGGCCTGCGAACCAGACAATTGTGGTTCGATTTCCAGTCAGGGCACATGCCTGGGTTGCAGACCAGTTCCCTGCAGACCAATTCCCAGCAGGGGATGCATGAAAGGCAACCATACATTGATGTTTCTCTCCCTCTCTGCTTCCCTTCCCCTCTAAAGATAAATTCTGCACGGACATCAAGATTAGCACTGAAGAAAAAAAACCATTGGGTATAGCAGTTAGGTTTTGGTGACCTTCAAGAGCAGTTCTGAACGCAGGTTGGAAGCCAGATTGCATTTGTTTGAAGCACTGCGAAGGCTAGAACATGGAAGTGGTAAGTGTGGGATACTCTTGAGAAGAATAGCAGTGAGGAGGTGGAGCGTGACCGAAAGAGAAGAATGGTCAATAAGGGAGGCCAAATAGTAGAGTTGGTCCACGTGTTCACAAACCCCACCCACTCTACAGAGCTGGCTCTGCTGCCAGGTGCTGCCAGGCTGCCACAGACCTGCAGATGTTCGGGGTAACCTCCTCATAACCACTGGGTCTCTGCTCCTGGATCGTGTCTCCCAAGACTGGCTGGAGTCTGCTCTGAGGGTGCCTGTTCCTAAGAAACAACTGGGAAGGCAGAAATCTTAAACCCGAATTGATTCTCTGACATACTGCCCGTTCTTCCAACAAACAGAATGAAAAGGACCGCCAATCACAGGCAGGGCAACAGAAGAACAAACGGAAACATTTCTGATATGTCACCTGGGGTTATAAATGGATATAAAAATCTGGTGCCCCACCAAGGTGGCTCTCGGGGTGTAGGCTGCACTTCTCAACACTGCTGTGTCGAAATTCCTTTAAAACAATCACCAGGTCATTAGGTCACATTCTTAAGCACAAGTCTCCCAACTTTAATGAAGAATTTGTTTTAAAAGAAACAATAATTTGCCCTGGCTGGTGTAGCTCAGCAGATTGAGTGTGGGCCTGTGAACCAAAGGATCCTGGTTCGATTCCCAGTCAGGGCACATGCCTGGGTTGCAGGCCAGTTCCCAGCAGGGGACGCAGGAGAGGCAACCACACATTGATGTTTCTCTCCCTAACCCTTCCTCTCTAAAGATAAATAAATAAAAATTTTTAAAGATATTAAAAAAAGAAACATTAATTCACTTGACCTGTGTCGAGTAGAATATTCCCAAATATATGGCAGTGTATTAAGCACTACAAGAAGGAATAAGACGTTAAAAAATTTCATTAGTCATTGCCTCCAGGATCTTGCAGTTTAGCACTTATTTGGGGAAAAAAAAGTTATTCTGTTTTCATTTGCAAAAAGTAGGCTATTTACTTTTTTATTTTTAGATTTTATCTGTTTATTTTTAGAGAGAGAAGAAGGGAGGAAGAGAGGAAGAAAAACATTGATGTGTGAGAGAACCATCTATCAGGGGCCCCTCACCCTCCCCCAGGTGGGACCTGGCCTGAAGCTAGTCATGTGCCCTGACGGGGAATTGAACTGACGACCTTTTTGTCTCAGGCCAGCACTCAGTCGCCTGAGCCACACCAGCCAGGGCTATTTTTATTTTATATCTTTTGGAATTTGTTTAATTTTTTTTACTATATACTACTTTTACAATTTAAATGTATGTACGAAGATACGTAGTCATACGAAAAATTCTCACGGTGTATGACTAAATGTAAAAACCAAGAAATCCAATCCCATTTCAGTATTATTGCACTGTTAAAAATACAATTCTACTTAGAAGGAAAGATCCAAAGGCTCTGGCTGAGTCGCTCAGGTGGTTGGCAGTGTTGCCCAGATGCACCAAGGTTGCAGGTTGGATCCCAGGTCAGGGCACATAGAAGAACCAACCAATGATGCATAAACAGGCGGAACAACAAATCCACGTTTTCTCTCTCTCCCTTCTCTCTCTAAAAAATCAATTGGAAAAGTCAGAAAAACACATTAAAAGGTTAAATAGCCCTGGCCAGGGCGGGTTCCGTTCCTTGAAGTGCCCTCCCACACATGGAAAGGATGCCAAGCCGATTCTTGGTCGGGGCAGGAACCACCGGGCGGCAGGTCCCGCCCCTCCCCACCTGCTCCAGCCCCACCCCCTATCATGGCTGGAAAGGGAGGCGACCAATGTTTCTCTCTCTCTCTCCTTCCCTCCCATTCTCTCTCTCTAAAAAAATTTTTAAAACATATCCTCTGGTGAGGATTTTAAAAAGAAATGATTTTTCCCAATGATGTAATTTTCATCTTACTCTGTTTTCAGCCACAGTTGCCTCCTGTTAGTAAGCTCATTCAGAAGGGTGATGAAAACTCTTACTGAGAAAAAAAAAAAAAAAGAAGTTAAACAGGGGAAGGGAAGAGAGAGGAGAAATATCAATACTCCCCTCAAAAAAAAAAGGTTTTTAAAAAATGTAAATAAATTTAGTTTAGGGGTTATAGGTGCTTTATTTTCAGATTTGTGTATGTGTTCATAAGTATCTTTAATTTTTAAAATTGATTTGAGACAGAGAGAGAGAGACATCGATTTGTTGTTCCACTTACTTATGCATTCATTGCTTGGTTCTAGTACGTGCCTTGACAGGGGATGGAACGTGCAACCTTGGGTTGTAGTGGAACGACTCTCTAAGCAACTGAGATATCCTGCCGGGGCCATAAACATCTTTGATTACATATTACTTTTGGAGGATAAAAAGGTGAACTAAAAGAAATAAAAATAACTTCTGATACAATACTGTTCTTCAGATTGCTTTTTCCACTTAATATATCATGAACCTCTTTCCAATACAGTAGTCCCTATAAAGCTACTTTAGTCTTTTTCATAAGTATGCTATTGTCTTGCACAGATTTTATGTTATTTAATGAATCCTCTATTGACAAATATTTCAGATCTTCAAGATGGTTTGCCATTATAACTAATACCACTAGAATCCCCTTTACACATATACAAGGGCATTTCCAGGTGAGAAATTATTAAGTCAAAGAGTATGCACATGTTTTTGTCACAGTTTATATTGAATTGTAACACACAGATGAGCACACAAATCATAAACGCACAGACGAGCTTCTCACAGAATGACGGTAACTCATGTTGACTGCATCGCCTTCCAGACACAGAAAACCAGTCAAGCCCCAGGAGCCTCCTGTGCGTGCAGCTTTTTATGATCACTGTGAAATTTCCTTTTAAAAATATTAAACCAATTAATGTGAGTACTCAAATAGTATTTGAGACTACCAGGTTCCCATACCCTCTCCAACACAGAAGATTATCATATTCTTAATTTTTGACAGTTGGATGGGTGAGAGTCATGTATCATTAACTTGCATTTTTTTGGTCCTTCATGAGTTTGAGGATTTTATCATACATGTTTTTCTCCAACTTATCTATTACTATCCTTGTTCATTTTTCTACTGAATATTTTTCTTATTTGTAGGAATTCTTTACATTGTATGAATGTTACCCCTTTGGCTGTTATATATGATTCAAATATTTTCTTCTCCTTTGTCATTTGTCTTTTAACTTTATGCTGCCTTTTAAATTAAAGAAGTTTCAAATATGTTATAGTTAGATATTTCAATTCTTTCCTTTGGGCCTCTCGACTTTGTGTCATCATTTAAAAATCTTCCAGAAATTTACCCTGGCTGGTGTGGCTCAGTGGATTGAGTGCCAGCCCATGAACTAAAAGGTTGCTGGTTTGATTCCCAGTCAGGGCACAGACCTGGGTTGTGGCCAGGTCTCCAGTGGGGGACACGTGAGAGGCAAGCACACACTGATGTTTCTCTCCCTCTCCTTCTTCCTCCCTTCCCCTCTCTCTAAAAATAAATAAAATTAAATTAAAAACCTTCTAGACATTCAACAGTACAAAAATATCCTTCTATATTTTCTCTTCTTGTTCTGTTATAGTTTTGCTTTGAACATTTAGATATTTTTCCCAAAGTATTTATTTTTATTTTATTTTATTTATTTATTTTTAGAGAGAGGGGAAGGGAAGGAGAAAGAGTGGGAGAGAAACATCAATGTGTAGTTGCCTCTCATGTGTCCCCCACTGGGAACTGGCCCCTGCTGGGAACTGGCCTGCCACCCAGGCATGTGCTCTGACTAGGAATCGAACCGGTGACCCTTCGCTTCACAGGCCCGTACTCAATCCACTGAGCTACACCAGCCAGGGCAAAATATTTATTTATTTTTAGAGAGAGAGGAAGGGAGGGAAGAAGAGAAGGAGAGAAACACTGATGTGCAAGAGCTACATCAATCAGTTGCATCTTGCACGCCTCTAACTAGGGACCTGGCCCACACCCCAGGCATATGCCCTGACCAGGAATCGAACCAGCAACCTTTCAGTTCACAGGCTGGCACTCTATCTACTGAGCCACACCAGCCAGAAACGAACATTCAGATCTTTAATATATTTGAAATTGTGTATTAGGTAGAAATCTTTTAAAAAAGATTTTATTAATATAGTCTTAGAGAGAGGGAAAGACAGGGAGAAAGGGAGGGAGAGAAACATCAATGTGTGGGAGAAACACTGATCAGCTGCCTCTTGACACACCCGACTGGGACGGGGTCACAACTCAGGCACGTGCCCTGACTGGGAACCTGACCGGGGACCCTTCACTTTGCAGGATGGTGCCCAACCTACCGAGGCACCCTGGTCAGGGTAGAAATCTTTTCTTCTTTTTTTAAAAAGAAAAATCAATATGAGAGATTTAAAAAGAGAACAAAGGAAAAACATTTTAAAAAGTCGATGGACTTTAATGCCATTAAAAATAAATCCATTATTTCTCAATTGATTTGAAATGCCATCATCTTTACTAAGTCCCAAATTTTCTTAGGTCTGACTCTAGAATTTACTTATTTCCACCGACCTGTTTGTATATTCTTATTTCAATATATTATTTATTACAATAGCTTTATGGAACATCTTCATATGTGGTGGAATGCTTTTTTCTTCAAAATTTCACTCATCCTGTGCTAGTATACTTTCAGATGAACTAGAGCATTAACTTGAAGTTTCTGCAGAACCCATTTGGGTTTTAATAGGGGTTGCCCAGATTTTACAGATTAGGGGAGAATTGAAAAGCTTTGGCTCCAGATGAGTTTTCCCACTCAAATACATTTCTGCCATTTTCTTCAAGCTTATTTTGTATAATCTTCATTATATTTGTATAGTTAGATGTATGGAAGTCTTACATATTTCTAGTTCATTTTGTTTACAAGCATTTAGGAGACTATTGATACTATGAACAGACTCTCCCCTTGCTTTTAATTTGGGACCGTTACTGCTGAGATGCAGGGTGGGGCACAAATAGCCCCTTTTTATTATAAAATCTTTTATTATAAAATCATAAGCAAGTAATTCTATAACATAACGTTACCACACACGAGCACACCGTGTGACATTGTAGGTGAAATGTTCAAATTAAAACAAGTTATCACACCCACATTGTTACCCCGCCAACCACACTCACGCGGGCGTTTCTTCTGCCGGACCCTGTATATGAGAATTAATGATTTTTGAACAGTTATGCATCCAACAGCCTTACTGAACTTACTTATTTATGTCATCACCCAAGGATATGTCTATTGATTTTTTAATCTATATTTGTGTTTTAATTTTTTAAAGAGAGAGAGGGAGGGAGGGAGAAAGAAGGAGAGAAGCATTTATGTGAGACAAAAACATTAACTCTCTCCTCCTATCACCCTGTACAGGCATCGAACCCACAGCCTTTCGGTGCACGGGACAAGGTCCCAACCAATGGAGCCGCCCAGCCAGGGCCCTGACAGTTTTTTTTAATTTAAGTTAAAGAGATCCTTCTATTTCTAATTGGGTAAGAACGTTTATTAAAAGTGAATGCTGACTTCGCCCTGGCTGGTGTGGCTCAGTGGATTGAGTGCCAGCCTGCGAACCAAAGGATTGTGAGTTTAATTCCCAGTCAGGGCACATGCCTGGGCTGTGGACTCGGTCTCTGGTTGGGGGTGTGCAAGAGGCAACTATGTTTCTCTCCCTCTCTTTCTCTCTGTCTTCCCCGCTCTCTAGAAATGAATAAATGAAAAATTTTTTTAAAAAGTGAATGTTGAGCCCTGGCTGGTGTAGCTCAGTGGATTGAACACAGGCCTGTGAAGCAAAGGGTCACTGGTTCGATTCCCAGTCAGGGCACATGCCTGGGTTGCAGGCCAGTTCCCAGTGGGGGACACATGAGGCAACCACACACTGATATTTCTCTCCCTCTCTCCTTCCCTTCCCCTCTCTCTGAAATAAATAAATAAATAAATAAATAAATAAATAAATAAAACATTTAAAAAAAAGTGAATGTTGCCTTTTACTGGATGCTGTTTCAGGCTCTATTTTTATGAACTATGGTTTCTTCTTTAATGAGTAAGTATAGCTAATTATAATAATAAATTTTCCAACATTGAATCCTATTTGCAGTGCTGGCATAACTTCTTCTTAGTTATATATACCTACATATCTACATATACACATACATATGACAGGCAGCCAGTGACTGGCTCACCTGGGGACACGTGGGAGTTCTCTGGAAGGTTCTGCAGGGCTTCCCTCCTTGGGAGGCTACAGCCAAGCAGGTTCAGCTCATCAACTTACCGTCTTGTCCCTTTGACCCTCAAGAAAACACCTGCATTCTTATGCCAAAAGATGGGAGTACAGAAGGCTCCCCTGGGACCCCCCGGCCCCCCTCCTCCACCCTCCTGTCAGGCGGCCAGCAGTGCCGGGCCCGGGAGCAATCCACCGCACCTGCACCCTCTACTTCTGTGGCTGATTTCGGATTAAGAGTCTGTTCTCCAAGTCATTCATAAAACCCAACACTTTCATACCTCTCAAGATTCCATGACATAGGAATAGTATTATAAAAAAGTGACTTGAAGACAAAAGTACGTTAGAAAGAAATTAGGTCTATTCAATAGCCAAGCGATGGAAGCAACCCTACTGCCCATCAACAGATGAGTGGATAAAAATGCTGTGGTATATTTATGCAATGGAATATTACTTGGCCATAAAAACTAATGAAATCTTACCATTTGCAACAGTCTGGATGGACCTAGAGGGTATTATGCTAAGTGAAATGAGACAGTCAAAGAAAGACAAATACCATATGATTTCACTCATATGTGGAAGCTAAAGAATATGAATGATAAAACGAAACAGAAACAGGCTCACAGCCCTGGCCAAGTGGCTCAGTCGTTAGGAGCACCGTCCTGTACATCAAAAGGTCGTGGGTTCAACCTCCAGTGAGGGCACGTGCCCAGGTTGCAGGTTCAATCCCGGACCAGGACGAGTATGGGAGGCAAGTAATCATGTTTCTCTCTCTCTCTCTAAATGTTGATTAATAAATAATTTTTTTAAAAGTAAGACTCATAGATACAGAGAATAGACTGATGACGGTTGCCAGAGGAGAGGGAGGCTGGGGGCCTGGGCAGAAAAGGTGAAGGGACTGAGAAGTACAGATTGGTGGTTACGGAAAGGTCACGGGGACGTAAAACCCGGCACAGGGAACACAGTCCAGGATGTTGTGGTGACTACACACACGTACAGTGCCAGCTGGGAACAGGAAATATCAGAGGGAACGTTGTGTAAAGTATATGATTGCCTAACCGACATGCTGTACAACTGAAACTAATATAAAATAATACTGACTGCAAAATGTAATTGAAAAATAAATTTTTTATAAAATATTTAACTTATTTATTTTTAGAGAGTGGGGAAGGGAAGGAGAAAGAGAGGGAGAGAAACATCAATGTGTGGTTGCCTCTCATGCGTCCCCTACTGGGGACCTGGCCTGCAACCCAGGCATGTGCCCTGACTAGGAATCGAACCAGTGACCCTTTGCTTCACAGGCCTGTGCTCAATCCACTGAGCTACACCAGCTAGGGCTGAAAAATAAAATTTTTAAAAAGGAAAGAAATAAATGCTGACATTGGAAAGCAAAAAAAAAAAGGGGAAAGAAAGAAGTTAGGTCTACACTTTTGGCCATTCATCAATTATTTTTTTAATTTAATAAAGTTTAAGAACTTACAGAAATACTAGTAGAAAATAGAATCAGGTACCTGTCAGCTCTGTAGAGGAATGCGTTTTCAGCAATAAAAGTAAAAACTGACTCTTGCCCTGGCCAGTAGCCCAGGTGTTTAGAGCAGCATTCCCATTTGCTGAGGTTCTGGGTTCAGTCTCCGGTCGGCGCACGTACGATGTTTCTGTCTCTGTCTCTCCCTTCTCTGAGATCGATACATCTAAATACTGACTATGTTAGCCCTGGCTGGTGTAGCTCAGCAGATTGAGCGTGGGCCTGCAAACCAGAGGATCTCGGTTCAATCCCCAGTCAGGGCACATGCCTGGGTTACAGACCAGTTCCCAGTAGGGGATGCACGAGAGGCAACCACACATTGATATTCTCTCCCTCTCTCCTTCCCTTCCCCTCTAAAGGGGAATATTATCTAAAGATAAATAAATAAAAATATAAATAAATAAATACTGACTGTTTTAATAAGTAGTAAATCCAAAAAATGTGATGTAACTTGATGATTCATTCGTGAGGAAACTTAAGGGAAATAACTTCATTCTCATTGGTAATAAAAATATACAAATAAAGTGATTGAGATATATTTTTTAAATTGCTTTTAGGGAGAGCAAGGAAGGAAGAGTGAGAGAGAAACATCAACTTGTTCCACTTACTTTCTGCATCATTGGTTGCTTCCTACATGAGTTCTGGCTGGAGATCGAACCCAGAACCTGGGCATATTGGGACGATGCTCTAACCAACTGAGCTATCTGGCCAGGGCGCAACATAATTTTTAAAGATTTTTATTTATTTATTTTTAGAGAGAGGGGAAGGGAAGGAGAAAGAGGGAGAGGAACATATATGTGGGAGAGATACATCGATTGCCTCTCACATGCCCCCAACTGTGGACCTGGTCCACGCCAGCCAGGGCATGACTCAATATAATTTTCAGTTTCAGGTGTAGAGCATAGTGGTTACATAGTCTAGATTATTCTTTAAAAAGTTGAGCCCTGGCTGATGTGGCTCAGTGGATTGAGTGCTGGCCTGCAAACCAAAGGGTCACTGGTTCAATTCCCAGTCTAGGGCACGTGCCTGGGTTGCAGGCCAGGTCCCAGTTGGGGGTGCGTGAGAGGCAACTGATGGGTGTATCTTTTGCACATCAATGCCTCTCTCCCTCTCTCCCTCCCTTCCTCTCTCAAAAAATAAAATAAAATAAAATAAAATCTTTAAAAAAAATAAAAATCTGAATAAGGGTCCATACTTTCCAGGTTACTCTGCTGGCAGTGTTGATAACAGATAAACACTCTTTGGAAAGCAGTACATTTAAATGTGGTAATAGCTGTGACCCTGAAATCCTACTCCTGGAAATTGTGCTAAAAATAATTTAGTGAACCAAGAGGCTATAGCCATGAAAATATTTGTGATGTTTTCCTATTAGTACTGTAACAAATTACCATGAGCTTTGCGGCTTAGGCTTAAAACAACACCAATGTATGACCTATTATCTCAGTTCTGGGGGATAAGAAGGCCTAAAATCAAGGTGTCCTCGGGCTGTGCTCCTTCCCCAGGCTCCGCGGCAGAATCTGTTTCCCTGCCACTTCCGACCTCTAGAGCCGGCCTGCACCCTCCGCTCTTCGTGCCTTCTTCCTCCAGCTTCCAGCGCCCGTGGCAACCTCTGGTCCCACTGTCACATTTCCTTTTTCTGACTCTGACCCTCCTGCGTCCCTCTTATCAAGATACTTGTGGCTGCATTGGGCCCACCAGGAAAACCTCCCAGGTCCAGGTTCTTCATCTCAACTGCAAAAGCCCTTTTGCCATACAGTTAGGTAACATATTCACAGGCTCCAGGAATTAGGATGTGGACATTTTGGAAGACCATTTTTATTTTATTTATTTTTGGAGAGGGGGGAAGAGAGGAAGAGAAATAGCAATGCGTGAAACACCCATGGGTTGCCTCTCATTCATACTCCGAGCAAGACCCAACCCACAACCCAGGCATGTGCCCTGAGTGGGAATTGAACTGGAGACCTTTGGCTTGGCGGGACAACGCCTAACCAACTGAGCCACACTCGTCAGGGTGGAAGACCATTATTTTGTCTCCAGTAGTATCACTAACACGTTTTGCTATATGACTACAATATTATTACACCACAATATTATTACACCACAAAAGCTGAACATTTATTTCTTAATATTATCCAGTATCCAATCCAGTCCATGCTCGATTTGCCATGATTGTCTCAAGCATCCTTTTCCAATGAGTTTACCTGACTCAGGATAAATGCTAAATTCTCAGTGTCTCAGTTGATACGTCTCCTAAGTTTCTATCTGCAACATAGTTCCCTTTCTTTCTCTTTTTGAAGCCATTTACATTGTATATCTCACATCCCAGATTTGTTTCTTCACTTTCTTGTTGTTATTTAACTTGTTCCTCTATTCCTCATATGTCCTATAAACTGACAGCTGGATTAGAGTCAGGTTTGATTTCTAATTTTTATTTTGAATGTCTCAGAGGTGGTGCTTCTTATGTTTCCTGTTGTACGTGTGACCTCACAGCTCCTCCCATCAAAAGGTGAGTCTGTTTCCTCACTCCCTGCATCCAGGCTGGCCCTGTGACTTGCTCTGATCCACGGAATAGGGTGGAATTGACCGTGTGTCCATTCTAAGGCTAGGCCTTAGGAGACCTTGTATGATTCTGCCCGTTTATTCGAAATCCTGTCGACAGCCATGAAATCTAATCCGCCCCACTGGAGGATAGGAGATCACAGGAAGCAGAGATAAACTGTACCAGCTGAGGGCCATCCAAGACCCCAGATAATGAATGAGGAGCTGACCTCACACTTACGAGACTAGCTCAGACGGAAGAACTGCCCGGCTGAGCCCAACCCAAAGTGCTGAACTGCAGAACTGTAAAATGAAGAAATGATTATTGTTCTAAGCCACTAAGAATTGCCCTGGTTTATTTTACAGCAAAAGTTAACTGATAATTTTCTTAAGTCCCTGGGATTATTACTCCCACCACTCATGGTTGGTTTGCTTTTGGTGACCTCTAGCCCACCTATCCTGTGTTTCATTCTTTTGTTTAAAATACATATCCTGGGTACCTGCTGCATCAAGCCAGGTTGGGTATTGGAAACGCAACAATAAATAGTCTTGTCTTGGTCTTGTGACAGGCGCACACACGGGCAATTTCAGTTCAGTGTGATGTTGTGACAACAAGCATATTGCTAAGAGAGGACACGGGACATCTAATCCAGACTAGAGTGTCATATAAGACTGGTATGGAGCATCAGACAAGGTGAGGGAGAAGGTGAGCCAGACAGAGGTACTGACTGTTCAAAAGCCTGGAGAGGAGAGGAGATGGTTCAGGCGAAGACAAGACAAAATACTCAGTGTGGCTAGAGTCCAGAGTACTGAGAGTGTGGAGTGGTGAGGCCGTGTACAGAAGCAGGAGCGAGAACACGAAGAGCTCTGTACCCCTTACAGGAGTTTAGGCACCTGCTGAAGGAGATATGTAATGTAACATGTAGTCTAATATGTATTAGAGGAAGAGCATGAGGGCTTCAATCTGACAAAAAAAAGTTAGAGGCAGGAGACCAGTCAGATGGCTGTTCGGATCATCCAAATGACATCTCATTTGGTGGCAGCAGTGGGGACGGAGATGAATGGACTGCTTTTAGATGCTTAGGAGTTAGGGCTTGGTGAATGACTAGAAATGGGATGATGAAAAAAAGGAAAGAATAAAGAATGTCTCCAGATGACTGACTTGGCCGAATGGTGATAGACACCAAAATAGGGAATCTCTGAAAGGAGCAGGTAAGGGAAGGGGGGATGAATTCAGTTTGAAATATGCTGAGTTTCTTATGTGACATCGGTTGATTAAATTATATAGGTTTCCGGTGTACAATTCTATAACACATCGTCTGTGCATTGCATCGTGTGCTCACCACCCCCAGTCTAGTCTCCTTCCATCACCATTTTTCCCCCTTTACCCTCTCCTGCCTCCCCCCCCCTTTCCCTTTGGTAATCACCATACTGTTGTCTATGGGGGGTTTTCCCCTTAATCCCTTTACCTTTTCCATCCAGCCTCCCTGCATCCTCCCCCTCTGACGGCTGCCAGTCTGTGCTCTGTGTCCGAGTCTGTTTCTACTTAGTTTATAAGATTCTACATGTAAGTGAAATCACATGGCATTTGTCTTTCTCTGTAATATGTTGAGTTTGAGTGCCTTCAGGACATCCAAATGGAGATGTCCTGTAGGCAGTTGGATGTACCTAAGACCTGACAATATATTTCTTAAAGATTTTATTTATTTATTTTTAGAGAGAAAGGGAAGGAGAGAAGGAGAGAAATATCAATGTATGGTTGCCTCATGCATCCCCCACTGGGAACTGGCCTGCAACCCAGGCATGTGCCCTGACTGGGAATAGAACCGTGATTGTGTGGTTCGCAGGTCTGTGCTCAATCCACTGAGCTACACCAGCCAGGGCACGACAATATTTTATATGTTTATTATAAAGTTGGAGAAAAAGGAAGGATAGCATGTGGCTGATTATGGAGGCGTTAGGAACTGGAAGTTCCCTCCAGATGGAAGAACAAAGGTTTTGGGAAAACAGCGAACCGGAAGACGAGACAGTAGTGGTCAGTGTAAGGTTCCAGGGATGCAGCAGTCCTAGACAATGGATCTGAGATGCTCAAAGAAATGAGAGGCCAAGGTGATGAGTGGGCCACCCCAGATGATAGCAGTTGCTGGGATGAAGAAACACTGTGAGCCAGATGTCAAAATCTTTAAAACATGAGAGGAAGAGCGGGTGATAGCAGTAAAGAGGGCAGGGAGCATGGCAGGATGGACGGCACGAGCTTCAAAGACAGAATCAAGTCCAAAAATGGGGGTATGTGTGGTCAGGGAAGGGAAGACTCAGAACAGCTTGAGGATGCCAGGAACAAAATGAGAGGCCCCCCTCCCTTGGGCCAGTCACCAAAGATGACAGGCATGTGAGCTGTGGAATGAGCTGCTTGTCCCCGCTGTCCCAGTAGCATCATTCGTGCTTCTTAAGGGATTTGGTTCCACTGGAGGAAGGAGCAGCAGCCCTGGGGCAGCGCTTCTCGGAGAGCAGGCCAGGGATAAAGTTGCCTGATTTAGCCAGTGAAAATACAGAATGCCCAGTTAAATTTCAATGTCAGGTATTACAGAGACACGCTTATACTTAAGAAAAAAGTTTATCCGAGGTGCCCAAAGCACCTTACTGATTTCTGCAAAGTGATGGCATCTTGTGGTCAAAACCTGCTGGTTAGTTAACCTCTCCCCTCTCCAAGTCAACTCCCTTGTATAGATAGTAAGTCAAGAACATGCTAATTGCTGGAACTATTAGACCTTAAAACATACAGTGATTGAACATAAGTTGTTGTTTTTTTTTTTTTTTTGCTAACTAAGCCAGTCACTAAGCTGGAGAGGCCCTTCTCCACGCAGTACGCAGTCATTTAGGGCTCTGGGGGACAAAGGCCCTGTCCGGGGTGTCCTCTGCATTCTGGCCTGATGGGAAAAAAGAGCAAGGAGGAGCACCTGTGGGAGGTTTCTATAGGCCAAGCCTGAACAAGGTGCAGACATTTTTGCACAGCCCATTGGCTGAACTCCGTGAAGAAGTCATATATAATGGCAAGGGAGCCTGGGAAATGTAGTCAAGCAGTGTGTGCAGAAAGAAGACAATGAGAATTTGAGTGAGCAATTCCTGCCACAGCCTTTGTGAGGGCTATCTGTGGGTCTCATGTGGGTCAAAAGATTCTGGATCAATAACCTTTGCTCTAGAAGAACTGGCACGGGTGTGCACATACACACCACATCCCCACTGCTACAGAAAATGTGATTAAGAACAGAATTAAAGATCATCATCACACTAATTTTTTCTAGGTATTGCAATTTGATAGTCAAAGGTGTCACCTCTCAAATAGCTCTCATTAAAGGGAATAGGAAAAGTCCATTCTGTGTTTCCAAATTCTAGCTGCTAGCCCACTGAGTTGGTGTTGTAGTTTTCCATTATGATAAAATTTACCACAAATCATTCCAAAACAAATGTTCCCCCTGGAGTTTTTGCTTATGTAAACATCTGTTGCCATGACAACAAAAAAATACTGCCCTTGACCATATGGCAGAGCTTGCTGAGGAACAAGAAGCTACTAGTGGTCCAGACATAAACCCAATCCCACAGGCATGCCCAACGAGAGAAATGAGAAACAAGGGCAATTTTTTATTTAAAAGAAAAAGTAAAAATAGGGGAAGAACTTGATTCTAGTGGGAGAAAAGATGTGGCCAAAGAATTTAAATAAACCACTTCCTCTTGTTACATTCTGTTTTGGGGAATGGGATCTGGCTTTCTCCTTTTTCTTGTCACCATATTTCACCATCTATAATGTGCACCCACGTTTTGGTGTATTATATCTGGGATTATGCAATTGGTATACCCAATGTATAATGTGCATCCTTATTTTTCCCTCAAAAATTTGGGCAAAAAAGTACACATTATGCATGGCAAAACATGGTATGGTCACAAGACTCCTAAAAGGATTTGAGTCCAAGAATCAGTCCAATTCTCTCGACTTCCAGCCTACCTTGACATTGGTTGGCACGGGGTCATGCCCCTTCACCATAATGCGCAGAGAGAATTCACAAGGACCCTGCTCCTACTGGTTGCCTTCTTCGGTTGCTGCCTCTGAGGTCTTTATATTCTGAAAGACCTAAATAATGACAGGATGAGTGATTCCTTTGAATAGTGTTTAGGATATACTCAGCTACTTTCATTATAACTGACATTTTAGGTTACAGGATTCAGACTGTTTGAAAATACGGCTAAAGCTAGAAATTAAAAATAAGATACAAGTGAATAATGTTCATTGTTTGAGTATAGCTCCACTCTTAAGTGGTCCAGTTGCCACCCCTTCTGTGGAAAGAAAAAGGGACATCGCCACAAAGAAGCACCCAAACTTTTGAGGCTGGGCTTTGACAAGCATTCCATATTTCAGCCATGGAAGGACCTTCCTCAATGGCTTTTACTCTGACACTAAAAGTGAGTCTACATTCTTTGAACACACACAGGACCAGGGACTCAGGGCGGAGGGTGAGGGAGCGGCTGAGACGTAACCAGCTAGATCCCTATTCCTCAGGACTCAACCCGGCTGAGGAAAACATTGATTTGACAAGCAGGCAATGCCTGTGAAGCAGGCCCTGTGTGGGCTCTGGAGATGTCATGAGCAAATGAGAGGCGGCTCCTGTCCTGCTAGGGCTGCTTTATAGATTGAGGAGATGGAATGAAATCATCAGAGAAACACATAATCATCAGAGAAATACGTAATTGTGACCTGAGAGGAGTGCTGTCTAGGCGAGTGATGTGAGGATTATAAATGGGATTTGGGGGTTCAAGGAAGGCATCTCTGAGGAATGGCCATTTTTTTAAAGATTTTATTTGTTTATCTTTAGAGGGGAAGGGAAGGAGAGAGGGAGAGAAATATCAATGTGTGGTTTTGCGTTTTGTGCGTCCCCTGCTGGGAACTGGCCCGCAACCCAGGCATGTGCCCTGACTGGGAATCAAACCACAGGTCGTTTGGTTTGCAGGCCCGAGCTCAATCCACTGAGCTACACCAGCCAGGTCAGGAATGGACATTTAAACTGGTAAGAGTTATGGGAGGACGGTGGGAGAGCGAGGAAGTTTCCTAGAGGAGCTGGAAGGAAAGCCTGCCAGAAGCACAGAGGGGCAGGTGGGATTGAAGAAGAGGCCATCGCAGCGTGCAGGCAGACCCATGGAATGCAGACTGGGATGGAGAGGAGACCGTCAGAAAGCTTTTTAAGCCAGGGAGTTCCAGGACCAAGTTTACTTTGCAGGAAGATCTCTCTGGTTGCTCCATGAGGGACGGACTGGGGAAGTGAATAACCAGGAAGGCTGCTGCAGGACGTTGGCTACTCGGGAGCTGGAGGTGGAGGTGTCTACAGATGTGCGACAGTGAGTATTTGGGAGGCGGAGCTGACGGGACTCGGTGATGAACTGGCTGTGGGCAGGGACGTCTGTAAATGGGCTGCCGACTTGAACGTTAAGCAGAATAATCAAAGCCAATGTTTACTGAGTGCCAGGTAGTCCTGCACTGATCAGGGACACTGGATGGAGGTGGCAAGAGGGGCTGTGACCTAAAGCACACTGTTTTCTGTAAGTTTCAAGATGTGAGCCCAGCACAGGGGAAGAGCGTGTTTTTCTACTGGTTACTCACAAAAAGCTGGGATCTGCTCACTGAGCTTTGTGGTGACCTTGACCAGAACACTTTTAGAAAGCCACCAGGGGCACCTATGGGAGTTATGGGTGTGGTTATTTCTAGAGTGTAAGACCCACAAGGGTGGAGTCTATTCTACAGGAGCTACCACTTAGAACTACAGCAATCCAATCAAATTCTAGTCACCGAAGCACCCAGATAGCCAAGAAAATATAGTCAAGCCCCTCTTGGTGATAATGAATGAAAGAGTACCTCTTTTCTGTGGCAGTAGGCATCCTTGAGTTCATATGATGTTCTCTAAGAAAAAAAATTACAAAACGATGATGAATGAGGTTAAGATTACTATCACCCATTGTTGGCAGCCTTTGGACACTGTGGCACCACCAGCAAGGCAGCCACACCGCCGTTACAGCCCCCAGCAATAAAGGGCTGATGGGAAGCCAAAGTCAGGCTGGAAGCCTAGGAACAGAGCGAGGTAGCACTGAGCCAGCACTAGAACCTGCACGAATGGCAGAGCGACTACATAAAGCACCGTCCTGCGGCACACAGTGCTGGGGTAAGTCCACACGTACCTAACAAGCAGTGTATTGCGCTCCTATAATAGTACCACACTCACCGGCACTCTCAGAACAGGCTTTCCCAACGTAAGGAAGAAGGACGAACCTGTCTATAGCCTCACCTCAGTGTTCCACTTTCCTAGCTGCCTTGCTGGTACTCAGAACCTTGGAGAAGCCCTCTAGCCTTGAAATGAGGCTAGAAACACCGTGAAGTTTCTAAAGGGAACAGATGGAGGCTTTGAACAGGTGAACCTCCATTACATCTGGTCACTCTTTCCCATTCCCAGAAAGCTAAAATGTTGTCTATAATCTCCCCCATTTGAAATGCAAAGACACGAAAGGTCCTGCCAAGCCAGATCACCTGTGAACATTTAGTCAATTTGAGTGCTCACTTGTATAGGATTCGACGCAGGTCTAAAATCTAGGCAAATCAGGCCAACCACAGAAATATTGGAGGCGTCCCCTTAACCAAAAGCAAGACTGACAGCTCATTTATTTCTGCTTGCTTTCATTCTGTATCCCTAACAGGGGTGTCCAATCTTTTGGCATCTCTGTACCATACCGGAAGTTGTCTTGGGCCACATTGATAGCCATCCTAGACTGAATGCAGCCATAGGTTGGACACTCCTGCAAGGATCCTCCAACACTGCTCTTTCGACCTCACATCTTTTCAATTAAAAATCCTCATCCAAGGAATTACTTATTTTTAGAGAGAGGAAGGGGGTGGGAGGGTAGAAAGAGGGAAAGAGAAACCTCAATCAGTTGCGGTACCCATAAGTACCCTGACAGAGGATTAACCCTGCAACCTTTTGGTGTATGGATGACACTATAATGAGCCACCTGAACAGGGAGAGCACGAATCTCACTTCTTTAAGATTTTATTGCCAGAGAAGGGAGGGGAGGGAAACATCACTTTGGTTGCCTCTCATGCGCCCCCTGCTGGGGACCTGGCCCACAATCCAGGCATGTGCTCTGACTAGGAATTGAACCAGCAAGCATTTGATTCATAGGTCTGCTGCGCTCAATCCACTGAGCTCCACTAGCCAGGGCTGAACCTCACATCTTCATGACTTTTTTTCTCTTAAGACTTATTCACTTATTATTATAGAGAGGGAGAGAGGAGGAGGGAGGAAGAGTAACATCAATGCGTCAGAGATCACATCTCACACGCCTCATCTGGGGACCTGGCCAGAAACCCAGGCACATGCCCTGACTGGGAAGCAACCTTTTGGTTTACAGGTCAGCACTCAGTCCACTGAGCCACACCAGCCAGGGCTTGATGACTAGCTTATTTTTATTTATTTATTTATTTATTTGTTTGTTTGTTATTATTTATTTATTTATGCATGCTTCCCACCTTATTCCCCCCATTTCCTTTTCCTTAGGATATCTGTGGCAGCAGAGCTCCAAACTCTTACCCTCCTCCTGCCAAAATTATAACTATTTTCACATTTTCTTTTATGGAGGGGCCTCTTCTATCTGTAAGATGAATAGAGCTTAATCTGAAGATCAGGGTCCCAAGAGTAAAAACTGGTATGAGTACTCCAGGCTATGCAAAGGCACCCAACACTCAACGTTTTTTTAAAACATTATTTTGGCAGTTTATTTTTTGACAGAAAGGTGTAACATTCTTTTATCCCCTTGCAGTTGAGCGTGTGAGTGCCGATGCTGAATCTGGAGCAGGCTCCTTTACTTAACTCTGGGTGGACTCTGTGCTGTCTATGGCAGTAAGGAGGTGTTTTGGGTCCAAGGCAGAACACAGCATAAGTGACTGGTAAAGACTGTCCTTTTCACTTTAAAACTTCAGCACCCACACAACACAAAACTTAAGTGTTATGCCAATTTTAGGTATATATATTCACACACTGTGTATGTGTCTATATAGTTATCTACCATGAAAACGTGCTCCTTAAAAAGGAGCTATCTGGATATCTATAATAACATCTAAAACCCTACTGTACAACATCCAAACCTCTCATTTGCTTTCCCAAGCCCCCAGCCACACCCCTACTTTTTTTACACCCACATATAACAATTTCCAGATGTTTGATGTTCTCTGTTCATGTCATTCCAGATTTCCCATTACATAGTCATTCTTACATTCCCTTCAAGTCAGTATTTCATGACTTCTGGAGACCCTTCTAACCATCACCAGTGATCAATCCCAGTTTCAGTGAGTCCCCATAGAGTGTGTGTAACTTTTTAGCATCATATGGCTGAAGGCTCGGTGCGCGCAACCATTATTAACCATTACTCCCTAAGCATAACAGACTTAGCTCTTTTGTGAAAAATATTCAAAGATTACTTCCTTCAAAAGATCACCAAGCCAAACATTTGGCCATATTTTTATTTACTACATATACTATAAACATATACAATACATGCTACAAAAAAAACATTTTTCAAAATTTAACTGTCAAGAAAGTGTATAGTGTTATATAATACAATGGCACATGTTCGTATTTATTTCAAATTTGTTTATCACCCATTTCAAACCATTAATAGTGAAATGTTACTTAAGGATAATTAAAAATTATTTATTTGCATTATTAACAATAAACAATTCCAACAAATTAATAAGAATTAACCATGTCAAATATTAGTCTCCAAAAACTGGGCTTTTGCAGAAATGATTATATAAAATATAGCAGCCAATTTCAGTTTGCTCTGTGACAATGTATATATGCAATTGAATAGGATTCTAGTATTTCTTTTTGGAAGATACTTTTAACTACTCTGATTTCTTAAGGTCCACATCCAGCCCAATCCAACCTGACAGTTCATATAATGGCTTCAGACAACCCATCACTGAGAAATTCTTATGATTTAGGTAGAGTTGCATGTTATACTAATATTACATAATACGAAGAGACATTATAAGCCAGTATCATGATGTCAAAGGTAAAAGAAAATACAAACATTCAAATCAGTTGTGACAAGGTTTTTCTACAAATATTTTAGATGTCATACTTTCAGCAAAACAAGATTTACTGTGCATTTGGATTCTACAGTATGTAAGCTGTAACTGAAAATTTCACGAAGCTGTCAGATGGAATTAAGTCCTGTATTGCAAATTTGTTCACTCGACGTTGAGCACCCACTATGTGCATAGCACTGTGCTAACATTTGAAAAAGTTGAGTATTAATATCTTTATCAAGCATTACCTTAGTGTGAGGTAAAAATATATTAAATTAGCGTCAACTCATTAGTTTATCTGTGGTAATGTACGTAGTCCTGTGCCAGCTGGCTTCCCTGTGGCGACAATGAGCTTCTGCACACCTCTCATTCACCCACACGAACATCTGCACACCAACTGTGCCAGGCCTTGTGCTGGTCACTGGGAGGCCACGATTTGGTGTACATGGAAGAAGGCAAATTAACCATTACCTATGCAAAAAATTCAAAAGGTACGTTTCTTTTCTAAAATGAGGCCCTAAGCAAAATATAAGGTGTTTCTATTGGTCTCACCACACCATACACCAGTCAGTGCCTTTCTAGACTAGGAACTAGCCTTGAAAATTTCATGTTGTAGTCTATACAGCCTAGATCATTTTTGGTCTCAGAAGTCTATTCTTTGGAGCACCTGACCCTATAAAAACCTTTCCATACTTAAAATAATTTGTAAACCATACTTGAAGATAAAGAAAAAGAGCCAAAAATGAAGGCAGTTTATAACGTAATGTATTTCAAGCACTATTCTGGCAATTTGAAATGAATAATACCTAAGTAATTCATGATTGATTCAAACATTTTTCAAAGTGCTAACCCTATCCCAAAACTCATGTAATTTTAACTTGACTTTTATACAAGTTGCACATAAAGCAAAGGGCAGAATTTGGCCCCCACAACCTTCTATGGAACATTCTAAGTGATTGGTCCTTCCACTCCAAGTAGAAGTTAAGAATCCCAAAGGATCCCCTAATAGGACACTGCCACTCAGGAGAAACGAAGGGCCCCGCTGGATCCCATCAGTCAGGACCCTGGTGAGCTGCGGTAGCACTGTGAACCTACCAGGACCCCTGAGGGAAGGCAGAGAGCTGAGAGTTTGGCTGTCCACTCAGTGAATCCAACACTGGCTTAAAGCTATGCACTGAATAAAGTGCTCTGCACATCCTGCTTGTCATCCGGAATGAAAATAACCACTTTTTTTGAGAACTAACCTATCTGCAGAAAAGGATGACAAGGGTTCAAAGAATCCCAAGAAAAAGTATGAAGCATTGACTAGAAAGGAAGACAAATGCCTCTAGTAGTGTCCTCAGAAATCTCAGGATTTGAACTGTCAGAATGAGTCATACAATGATCATGTTCTAAAAATGAAAAAGCAATCCCACTGGGTACTATTCACATGGTACATGATTACTTCACGGGGTGAAAGGGACAGTCTATTGCCATTTGGTAGGATGGTTTCAGAACGAAAACAATGCCACTGGATAAATGAGGGTAAGCGGTGGGCAACACTTCTCTTCTGTCCATCAGTTTTCCACAGGTTGACTCACACTGCCTGAGAGAAAGGAGGCAAGATACCTACGCCCTCTAATATCCTCAGGCATGGCGGCTATCACCTAAAATTTCCAATTCAAAAGTTAACACACAAGCCCTCCAGTTTTGTACCCTGAATGTGGTAAATGGAACTAGCAATGTAGTAGTTCAGTCTAAAAATAATCACAGGTAACAGAACGTTTATATAAACTAGACTGTTTGGACATCTGTTAAGAAAATTGTATAGATGGCAACTGAAGAGAAAAAAAAAGATTGTTCCCATCTGTCAGCAAAACTGTTTGTTGAGCTATACTCAGCTGAAGTCCTCATCAGGATTCTGTTGATCCAGCAGACGGACATGTGTGAATGGGAAGTGACCTCGTTTGCCATTACACTCCCCTTCCCACTGACCACTGACATTAATCTTCGTAACCTTTACCAGTTCACCGACCTGCAGGAGGAGAATAAGGAGAGCACTTTATTTCCAGTTATGAATGAAAGCAGACAAATTCATTCCTGATTAGGCATACCCTGCCCACATGATTGCTCTAGGTCTGACGATACAAAAACGGCTACTTGCTGCCTCCCAAGCCCCAGCCACCAGAATGATTACTTGTGGTTAATGCAGGCAGAAAGAAGTGATTTTAGCAGTGCGGAAAAACAGAGCATACAGAAAATAAAAAGGATCCTAGAGAAATGATACTTTTTTGAAGCCTCACGTGTCTTTTGATGAGCAAGCCCAACTAGAATAAGCTACTGTTCCTTTCCTTCATACCCACTACTTTAAGTTTCCTGCCTGCCCCACAGGCCTTGGCCTAGGGAAAGAAGTCTATGCACCCCCCACCCCCAACTCCCTCCGTAAAACAGCGGCACAATCTCCCAGCCCACTCGCACACATATCCTGGCCTATCACTACTTGTAGAGCAGAAAGCAATTATAGGAAGCATACTTCACTCAGTCCCAGAAAATGAAGTGTTTCCACCACCTTCCTATCAAGGCAAGGCTTTCCCTGTTTGGGCAGGTATAGGTAAAAATTCCAAACACCCCTGGCTCCCTGCAAAGCCGCCCCCCACCCTACCATGCGCTGACAGACTATTTCTCCCTCAATGCCATTTGGTACCTGCTCATTAATAAGGGCCACATCATGTTTTTATTGTTACAGAAAGTTTCGTATTACAATATCAAATATAAAGATTTGAGCTCTGGCTACTGTGGCTCAGTACACTGAGTGCCAGTCTGCGAAACAAAAGTCGCTGGTTCAATTCAAGTTGTGTGGCAAGACCCTGGTGGGGAGAGTGAGAGAGGTAACCAATGCATGTATCTCTTGCACATTGCTGTTTCTCTCCCTCTCTTTCTCCCTCCCTTCCCCTCTAAAAATAAATAAATAAAATCTTTAAAAATAAAATGAAAAAATGTTAAAAAAATTTTAAATTGGTAAGGTCACTCTGATAAATGAATTCACATTGTGGAGAAACATTAAACAATACTGCCCCAGCTGGTGTGGCTCATTTGGTTGGAGCATCATCCCACAGGCTGAAAGGCTGTCAGTTCGGTTCCCAGTCAGGGCACATGCCTGGGTTATGGGTTAGGTCCTTAGCCTGGGCACATTCGAGAAAGCAACTGATCAAGGTCTCTCCCTCCCCCTCACTCTAAAAACCAAACAATAAAAAAGTCAACAGGCATGTCCTCAGGCTAGGATAAAGATAAATATGTAAAATAAATAAAATGTTTTAAAAATATTAAACAGTATTTTGTTTAATATTTGGAAATAAGGCCCCAGATGTCCCTGGATATCGCATAGCTATCTTTTATTTTATTTTTAATTATTTATTTATTTATCTTTAGAAGGGAAGGGAAGGAGAGAAGGAGAGGAATATCAATGTGTGGTTGCTTCTGGTGCTTCCCCTGCTGGGAACTGGCCCCTGCTGGGAATTGGCCTGCAACCCAGGCATGTGCCCTGACGGGGAATCAAACCGTGATCTTTTGGTTCACAGGCCCATGCTTAATCCACTGAGCTACACCAGCCAGGGCCTCACGGCTATCTTTTAATCGTCAACATTTGAGTACTGAGCACACAAGTAATTTTTTAAGTGTAACTGTTCATTTGGTTTTATTAAACAACTAGTATTTATTGAACTTTCATAAAGTATAGTAGAGGGTATTTTCAATAAATTCCTTTCTTTCTTTGAGACTTTATTTATTTATTTTTAGAAAGAGGGGAAGGGAAGGAAAAAGAGTTAGAGAAACATCAATGTGTGGTTGCCTCTCATGTGGCCCCCACTGGGGACCTGGCCTGCAACCTAGGCATGTGCCCTGACTGGGAATCAAACCAACGACCCTTTGGTTTGCAGCCCGTGCTCAATCCACTGAGCTACACCAGCCAGGGCTCAATAAGTTATTTTCTAATCATTGTAATAACCCTGTAAGACAGAAATTGTTTTCATCTTGCAGGTGAGAAAACTAAGATTCCAAAAAATTTCATGATACACCTGAGGTCACATAGCCAGTGGCAGGGCTGGGATTTGAACCCAGGAGTATCTAGCTCCAAAGAAAATTTATATTCTTTTCACTATACCAGGAACTTTCAAATTATGCTGGCAGGGCCCTACAGGGTCCCTAAGAATGTCTGCAGGCCAACTACTGACCAAAGCCAACTCAGGTCTAGGTCCAGGGCCTTCTCTAGAACCAGTCTGATCTCATTCACAGAGGCAACAGCTTTCCTACTGTCCTGTCTGTAATTTCCTAAAGAACTACCTGAAAAACACAGGGCTACAGTGGTTGTGGGGGTCATAAGATGTTGAGAAAAGGAAACAGAGACCAGGGAATATTAGAGAGACAAAGCGTAGTCAGAAAAAGCAGCAGCTCAGCCTGCTGATACTGTAAAGATTAATAAGGCTGACGGTGTAAGGGGAGGAAGGGGAAGAATGATACTGCATGTACATCCTTCCAAACAGATCTGATCCATATAGGCTGCCAGCACCAGGTTCTGTTTATTCCCAGCAGTCTTCTAATTCAAAGTTCCGGACATCTGAGCAGACCAACTATGACAAGTAAAGATTTTTACATAGTCTTTGGGGAGAGGAAGACCAGGACATCAAGTGAAAATTTCCTTACTAGTAAAATCAATCTGAAAAATTTCCTCCCTTATCCCCAACTCTAGTTCTGACTTTATTTCACTTGCTTCTTTCTTTTAAAAACTCTTACAGTGTTGCTGCCCTGGCTGGTGTCGCTCAGTGGTTTGAGTGCCAGCCTGTGAACCAAAGGGTCACCAGTCTGATTACCAGTCAGGACACATGCCTGGGTTGCAGGTCTGGCCCCCAGTAGGAGGCGCACAAGTGGTGAGGGCGCACAGGCAGCAACCACACATTGATGTTTCTGTTTTTCTCCCTCCCTCCCCCCACTCTAAAAATAAATAAATAAATAAATAATTTTTTTAAAAGAAAAAAAAAACAACCCTCTTACAGTGTTGTAAGAAGCTAGGCACAGCATCACCTCTGTAACACTTGACAGTTCCTTAGTGAATTTTCCTTGTGCCCGTCCTGTCAGCTACCCCCCAACTCCTCGCCCTTCACACACACACACACACGCACACGCACAGCACATTACTAAAATCGCTAGAGATGCTAGCTCCTTGCTCTGTTCAGGTCAATTCTATCAAGTACAGCACTTCCTCCCCCCATTTAAAATATTTATTTATACTGTATGTCAAAACAGCCATATCATACTAAGTGCTATTCTGGTAACTGGATCTAGAATAATGTAAGTCCCCCACTTCACAAAAATATTTGAGGGTATGTGTATGCTCATATCGAAAATCTAAATAGCCCCTCATGTTACGTTCTCCAGATGGGGACAAAGGGGCCAATCTCTTTCAAGAGGCTGGTTTGATGACATCCCAGCTAATTTCCCCAACAGCTATAGTGTCTGAATCCATCACTTTATTGACATTACAAACATACCCAAAGGAAACGAGGGAACATTCTGGAGTACTGGAAATGTTCTATACTTTCACCTAGGTGGTTATCACATAGGTTAATATGCATGTAAACTGAGAGCTGTATTTATAATTAGTACATTTTACCAAATGATTTCAAATCTACATTAAAAGCTGTCAAGAAGAGAATGTCTGTTACATTTTATCCAGCTTTTCCGGGTGTTTTGCAAGAGATCGTTTTCAGGATATATCCTTAATAAGCCCACCATTCTACTTGTTACCAAAATCTAGGTTTTGACACCTCTTTTCTCTCAGTGTTCCAGGCTTTATTTTTAAGAATTCAAAGTGTCGTACAGCAGCAGGGAGTAATGGGGAGAAAATGGGGACAACTGTAATTGAACAATAAAGTTTTTATAACTAAATACATTTGAAGTGCCATGTCACACTGCACCCCCCAGAGCCGTAAACAAAAGGCAGGATGCACCGTGGCTCAGCCCAGCTCCTCACTGTCAGCACCACGGACCCACCTGGCTTGTCCACAAGCGGGCAGAACCTGCCGGTCTGCCCTCGGAACTTTCTCTTCTTCCAAAGTTCACAGGGAGAAATAGCAGGGGCACCTACAAGGCCAGATGTTTCTTGGAGAGGAGAATTATGTACAAATTAGACCTCTGGACATTAGAACCATCTCCGATGTACTTACTCTCCTGATTTTACCCTATCGGGGAAGGGTCAGGAAAACCATTCCATATTCTGAAATTCAAAGTCTTTTTTTTTCTATTTTATAATTTTTTAAAAAAATTTACCTAATTATTGTTCAAGTACAGTTTTCTGTCTTTTACTCCCATCCCAGCCCACCCCGCCCCCAGCACTCCCCACCTCCCTCCCATTTCCACCCCCTTGGAATTCAAAATCTTTTAGGTTCCTGGCAGAGAAGCCGAAACACCAGGGGTGAAAGAAAGGCTATGCCATGGATAAAACAATTCTGATTTTAAGTGGATAAAGAAAAAAGTTGTAAGCAGTCAACTGGGCTAATAAACCTGCCCAAAGTGGATTCAAGGTACAAATATTTCAAGGAAGTCCTTATTAAAATTAACCGTTTGTACCCAAGGGGTCTTCTTCCTGAATATTCAAAGCACATGGGGACTCCTGGGATCAAAAACAGAGAAGCCCCTGGCCTTGGTCGGGTAGCTCAGTTGGTTAGAGCATCATCCCAATACGCCAAGGTTTCAATTCAATTTTCAGTCAGGGTACATGCAAGGCTCAACCAATGAAGTTATAAATAAGAGGAAAGTATCAAATCATTGTTACTCTAAAATAAGAAAACAGAACAACAACAAAAAAAACCCAGGCCCTACCCAGGTAGCTCAGATAGTTGGAGAGTAGTTCTATAATCCAAAAGGTTTTGGGTTCGATCCCTGGTCAGGGCACATACCTAGACTGTGGGTTCACTCCAGCTGGGGCGAGTATGGGAGAAAACCAGTCTATGTTTCTCTCTCTCTCTCCTCTCCTAAAATCAATTAAGATATCCTTGGATGAAGATTAAAAAAAAAAGACAAGCTCCAAAGGCAACACGGCTGTCCTCAGAGACCACATGAGGCCCTAGTGCTTCAACAGTTTGGAAGAAAGGGTGGTTGTCAAGCCTGGGGGCTGGGGACCTGGGAGTGGGGAGGAGTGGATGAGGGGATAGGGCAGTCTAAGAAAATGGTGCTAAACTTTTTTTTTTTTTTTGCCTCTGTAACTTGTTTTCTGAGTCCACTTTAAAAAGAGAAATTTAAAAAATTACTTAAATTTTTTAAAAGAATTTTGAAAATGCCCTGGCTAGTGTAGCTCAGTGGATTGAGCGCAGGCCTGCAAACCAGAGGAACACTGTTCGATTCCCAGTCAGGGTACATGCCTGGGTTGCAGGCCAGTTCCTGGCAGGGGACCCATGAGAGGCAACCATACATTGATATTCTCTCCCTCTCTCCTTCACTTCCCCTCTAAAGACAGATAAGTAAAATCTTAAAAAAAAAAAAAAAAAAGAATTTTGAAAATTATTTATTTTCAGAGAGAGGGGAAGGGATGAAGAAAGGGACAGAAACATCAAGATACAAGAGAAACACTGATCAGTTACTTCTCACATGCCCCTAACTGAGGACCCAGAATCAAACCCATCTTTCAGTTCACAGGCCAGCACTCAATACAATGAGCCACATCAGCCAGGGCCCTGAGCCCACTTCTTCTACAGCTCACTTCTTCCACCTCTGTGACCTTCTAAATAACCTTTCTCTCATAGTTTGAAAAAAAGAAAGAGAAAATGGTGCTATACGAAGTGCAGTTCATAACACATTTCCAAATGCATACTCCTCCTTTTGTTAGGCAACAACTTACAAAGCAGAATTCCTGAAGGCCAGAGAAGGGAGGATGAGGAGGATACATAACTGGAAGCTTGGTATACTATATCAAAGATAAAGAGAGCAAAACTGAATACTTGTCCCAGATATGTTACAATCTTAAGATACAAAGTAATGCACATAACTAATCAGTTAGTGCAGGAACAACCTTAATTCTAACACTACTGGTTTCAAAAGTCAAGTTCGAAAGGGAGAAAAAATCCTAGTCTGCATACCAATGAACAAGAAAGACCTTACGAAGGACTGGGAGCACTAAACAGCAGCTAACCTTTCTTTGTATGGGGCAGACTCACTACTGCCTTGTAAAGGAGAGACAGTGATGATCCTTTCACCACTGAGGAACTGTTTTAGTGTCTGGTCAGTTCCTCAGCCTCCTGATACTAACACCACATCCTCAGAAGCAAGTCTGCAAGTAAATCCTGATGTGACCTGTAAAGAAGACTGAGCCCTCACTTGAATATGGGTAACTTGTTTCTTCACTCCCAGTCCCCCCGGATGAACACAGGTTTCATCACTCGCTCTGTGTAGTTCCCGAGGTAAACCATCTGGTACAGATGTAGTCAAATCTACAATTGGTCTAGGAGCAAAAGATTACCCAATTGATCTTTATCAGAGTTCTACTGATAATGAGAAACTGGGATCCAAATGGCATTAGTAACTGGTATCCACTAAACAGAAGACATCAGGAAACTGTGTGACCTCCTTTGCTCATGTAACCTAAGGGGACTGACTGCTTTTCTAGTTTGTCTCTACTACCCAACAGGAAAGGCCTCAACAACTGCCAGCATTCCTCTGATCCAGGTTTGCCGCAGGATTCCAGTGGTCTCAGGGCAGAAAACACACACACAATTCTTGCAAGTGAAGCCATGGAGAAGCAAGTAGAGAAATGGAATACAGGGCCTTGTCTTCAAACATAGCAAGTACACAATTGGTAAATATTTAAAGACTTGGTTGAATGAGAAAAAAAATAAGAAAACTACAACAACCTAAGCTAGGCGTCAGCAAACCATGTCCCATGAGCCAAATCCAGCTAACTGCCTATTTTTGTGAATAGTTTATTGGAACACAGTAGGCTCATTTGTTGTTTTGTCTATGGCTGCTTTCGCGCTACAATAGTAGAGATTAGTGGCAGTGACAGAGACCGTACAACCTTTACTGAAAAGCTTGCAGACCCCTGATCTAAGGAACAGGTAATATTTAGGGCCCATCCACAGTCTTTCACATCAAGGGAAACTAGTAAGGGCAATTTAGCCATAATGATTCACTTGCCTCAGAAATGGACCGAAGTGGTCATGAGTGGTATTGGTAGAAAGTCTCAGGTCTTTGAGATTTAAGTGTCTGTTAGGTTGCTAAGTGAAAAGAAAAAATAGCCCTGGCTGGTGTGCCTCAGAGGATTCAGTACCAGCCTGTGAACCACAGGGTTGCTGGTTTGATTCCCAATCTAGGGCACATACCTGATTTGCAGGCCAGATCCCCATGTGGCGGGGGGTGCTCATGAGGCAACCACACATTGATGTTTCTCTCTCCCTCCCTTGCCCCCTGCTCTAAAAACAAACAAACAAAAAAACTCACCAAATCCTTGAAGATACATCTCACCCTGGTTTTAGTCCAAGTCAGAAAAGTTCTACTGAGTTCAATAACTGATACTGCTTAAAACCAAGTTCCCTATCCCCTTGCTGAGAAGTAGGGAGGTGACCAACCACATAAAATTGGTACATTTTAGTTAAACATAAAGAATTTTCTAGGGTGGAGGGGAATGAAGGGGAGAATAGAACAACTGTAATGGCATAATCAATAAAAAAATAAATAAAATAAAATAAAAAAAAAGAATTTTCTAGCCCTGGCTGGTATAGCTCAGTGGATTGAGCGCGGGCCTGCGAACCAGAGGATCGAGGTTCAATTCCCAGTCAGGGCACATGCCTGGGCTGTAGGCCAGTTCCCCGTAGGGGACCCACGAGAGGCAACCATACATTGATATTTCTCTCCCTCTCTCCTTCCCTTACCCTCTAAAGATATATAAATAAAATCTTAAAAAACCAAATCTAGACGCACAATAGCAGAAAGACAAACTGGACACAGCAAGGATATGCCACTCATGTTCTTTTAACTTCCAAACTCATTTTTTTCTGTTAACAAAGAGGAATTTGGGGTCTTCACTCCTATTTTCCATATATAGGTTAAAAGGTCTTAACAACTTATGTTTCACGGAGTTCCATGTGGGTAGAGGTGGAGTTGATATAACCACTGCCACATATAACCCGGGACCCAAAGCGCTTTACAACTTCCCTGATCTGTGCCCTGAAGAACAAGTCAAACCCTAAGAACGCCAAAGAAGCTCCTTGGTTACTCTGAAGTTTTATCATCTATCAAAGGAAAAATGCCAGGTTGAATCAGAGAATGGAAGTTACATAATTAGTTATTATTATTATTATTTTTAAATGAGTTTAAACAACTTTTTTAATTTTTTATTTATCTTTTTTTATGACCTAGTAATAGTGGAGATATTAAGTATTACATATATATTTTTTAAAATAGGTGAAAAGAAAAAACACAGACAGCCCCCCCCGCACCCCCCCAACACAACCGGCAACGACCCCCATTTTATTTATTTATCTTTAGAGGGAAAGGGAAGGAGAGAGGTAGAGAAACATCAATGTATGGTTGTCTTTCGTGCGTCCCCTGCTGGGAACTGGCCTGCAGGGAACCGGCCTGCAACCCACAAATGTGCCCTGACTGGGAATCGAACCGCAATTGTGTGGTTCGCAGGCCTGCACTCAATCCACTGAGCTACACAAGCCAGGGCTATTTCTTTATCTTTAGAGGGGAAGGAGAGAGGGAGAGAAACATCAATGTATGGTTGCCTCTAGTGTGTCCCCTGCAGGGAACCGGCCTGCAACCCAGGCATGTGCCCTGACTGGGAATTGAACTGCGATCATCTGGTTCGCAGGCCTGTGCTCAATCCACTGAGCTACACCAGCCAGGGGAAGTTACATACTTAATTATTGTACTTAAATACATTGTGATTGTTTTAGACAGGCTACAGAGGCATAAAGCAAATTTTTAACACCTGCCATTTACAAGATAAGATTCAACACTACCCCAGCTTCTACAGAGCCATGAAACAAAAATTAAGATCAAAAGAATGAAAGGTGGCTCTATATAACTCTGGTGTTATTTCTAGCATTTCTTCTTCAAAACACTCAGCATATCTTCATTTGATTAAAATCTTGTCTTAACCAGGAGCTCCAGGATAAAATAGACAATTTCTGTCTCATTCAGTTATATTCCCCAGAGTATGAGTGGCTGACCCACAGAACTATAATAGGCAGAATACTCCTGCTTTGGTTGTTAACTAGAATTATCCCTCTTTTTTCAGAGTATTCATTCCTACTAAATAAATCTGGTGGGTGGGAAAGAGGAAATATCTAATAATTTATATTCTAGTGGGAGACTCTGGGCACAGCAAATATACCTGCAAGAAATATCCACCTATAAGTGAGGGCAGGTGGTTCTTTGAGTACCGTGTTTTTCATTTTTGTTCTTTTAAGATTTTGTTTTCAGAGAGATGGGAAGGGATGGAGAAACAGGGAGAGAAACATCTAATGCTAGAGAAACATTAGTTGGTTGCCTCTAGCATACTACCAACAAAGGACCTGACCCACAACCCAGGCATGTGCCCTGCCTGGGAATCGAACTAGAGACCTTTCAGCTCACAGGCTGGCCCTCAACCTATTGAGTGACACCAGGGCTGAGTACTACGTTTTTGGGTCTTTTTTTAAGATTTTATTTATTTATCTTTAGAGGGGAAGGGAAGAAGAGAGGGAGAGAGGGAGAGAAATATCAATGTATGGTTACCTCTCATGTGTCCCCTGATGGGGAACTGGCCTACAACCCAGGCATGTGCCCTGACTGGGAATCGAACTGCGATCCTTTGATTCACAGGCCTGCGCTCAATCCACTGAGCTACACCAGCCAGGGCCTGAGTACTATGTTTTTAATTTATTGTTTGATAATACAAAAACCCTTTCTTCAAAATAAATACATACATATGTACATGCAAAAATCTTAGCCCTGAACGACAGGGCTGTTTGTTGGGCTTTGACCTGCAAAGGAAAAGGTCACCAGTTGGATTCCCAGTCAGTGCACATGCCTGAGTTGCAAGGCAGGTCCCTGGCAAGGGGCAAGCAAGAGGCAACCAACTGATGTTTTCTCTCCCTCTCTTCCCCTCTCTCTAAAAAATGAGTAAAATATTTTAAAAACATCTTAGAGAGACCCCAGCATATAACACAGTTAAAAACAAAGTTACTGCCCCAGCTGATAGCTCAGTTCACTACAGTGTCATCCCCATACATGAAGTTTGCAGGTTCAATCCCTGGTCAGGGCACATACAAGAATCAACCAATAAATGTGTAAGTAAGTGGAACAACAACAAAAATCGATAGTTCTATCTCTCTCTCTCTCACTAAAATTGATAAATTAAAAAAAATTTTTAAGTTACTTTAGTTAAGCAAGAGAAGGAACTCAGCCTTGCATCCTCGGCTTCTCCCTCTCACCAGGCACCTCCTAGGAACTCTAAGAATACTGCTTATCTCTAAAGTCTTGCCCAATTCTAAAATATAATGACTCTGTTGTACTTCAACTATAATTTTTTTAAGATTTTATTTATTTTAGAGAGAGGGGGAGGAAGAAAGAGAGGGAGTTAAACATCAATGTGAGAGAGACACGTCAATCAGTTGCCTCTTGCTCGCACCCCAATAGGAGACCAAGCCCTGCAACCCTGGCACGTGCTCTGACTGGTAAATCAAACCAGTAAACTTTGGCTTTGCGGGAGGATGCTCAACCAGCTAAGCCACACTGGCCAGGGCTATAATTTCTTTTTTTAAAGGAAAGGAAAAAAAAAGAACCCTTCCAGAAAAATACATACATACATAAAATGCAAAGATTCTAATGAATCAATTTTAAGTTAAGTGTATACTGAATGTCAACTATAACTGAAAAATATTTCAAGTTACGTGTAAAACTCCACTAAAATGTACCTAGCTGGTCTGCAGGTCTGGATTTATAGTAGGTCAAACATAGCAATAAATGTTTTTTGTTGTTGTCTTTTTTAACCAAAATTCAAAGGTCAGAAAGCCAGTCTCCTAATCTTACCTTCGAGCCTCACCTCAATAGGAACTAGGCACAGCTCCTGTGAAAAGCCAGGAACGGGCAAGGAGAACTGTGCTTCTCTGCACAGACAGCACAACTGAGGATATGCCGTCAGTGAACCCACGTAAAACCTGCACTGAGGAATGCAACAGCACTGTTATAAAACAAAAGTAGCCCTGGCTGGTGTGGCTCACTGGACTGAGTGCTGGCCTGAGAACCAAAGAGGTGCTGGTTTGATTCCCAGTCGGGCACATGCCTGGGTTATAGGCCAGGTTCCCAGTAGAGGGTGCATGAGAGACAACCACACATTGATATTCCTCTTTCTCCATTACCCTCTCTAAAAATACATACAGGTATACAATCTTTTTAAAAAATAAATAAATAATCACAGACTCAATTTGGATATGGTAGAAAAGGCTCCAACACAAACCTGGGTTCATCATCCCCATCTCCAGCTAGTCGGAACAATCCATCCAATCTGTCTAAACATCAGGGTTTTTTCATATAATGAATAAGGATAGCTTAGGTCCTTTCCAGCTATAGAATTCTATGATGGTAAACTAACACCATGTTTTCAATCACATAAAAGGTTTTAAAACTATTACTTGGATATTTGTTCTAACTTGAAAGAGGCTATCTTCAGCAATCAACGTATGTGGCTCTAAACCAATATCCAACCAAAAAAGAAAACTTACTGAAATCATAAACTAATTTTATGCTATTCTTTATTCACAAGGTTTCTATTTCACAGCAGAGAGAGCAGCCCAACCACTTTGGAGTACTAAAGCCTCTAATCAAGGGAGGCATCATTAAAAACAATTCTCTTTCAGAAAGAAAAATGCAAATGGAAGCAAAACCAATGTGATCTCTATTCTCTCCTGGTGTTAGCTGCCTTGTTCGATGAATGCTACTTTCACACTCCAGCCCAGTGCTAACAAGGTCTGCAATGAACGTCTAGAGTCGCATCTGTCATGTTCACAGCACCTTGCTGGATGTTGCCATTATCTGTGCTTAAATAAAGACATGAGGCTAGAAACTTGTTTTTTTTTAACCCACCAAACTCTAATGGGAAAAAGTGGCCAGCTCTAGACAACCAACATTTCATTTTTCTTCAAAGCGAGGACATGAAACTTTTAAGTCAAACATAATCTCAAAGAACACACACTTCAAACACACCCATTTTTGCCCTGGCTGATGTGGCTCAATGAATTGAGTGCCGGCCTGAGAACCAAAGGGTCACCAGTTCGATCACCTGTCAGGGAACATGCCTGGGTCGTGGGCCATCAATGTGTGAGAAGCAACTGCACATTGACATTTCTCTCCCTCTCTTTCTCCCTCCCTTTCCCTCTCTCTAAAAATAAAAATCTTAAAAAAAAAACCCCACACATTTTCCAGTCAAACCTGTAAGACAACTAACTCTTCTTTGCATCCACTATCCAGAATGTAAAAGAAAAATTTCAAACCCAGTAATATCAGAGACTGGTTTGAATAAATTCTAGCTTATTCTGTGGGCTAGCACTCGCACTTAGGGGGCAGCTCTTCCTTCTCAGTGTATGAACATGACCAAATTAAACGTAACTCAGAGAAGAGTTCAGTTTACAAGAATACACATTTGCCCCTTCTCAGCTAATCTGTGCACGTGGAACTTCAGCCTGTGCTCAGAAAGCTGCTTGCTTACATTCCAGGTATAGTGTCAGCAGGCCCTGAAAGATGGGATGGCCCGCCACCTCTGTACAAGCTTCTATGCTGAACTACTAACTCTGCATGACTGAGAAAGGGGGAGAGGGAGAAGAGGAGCAGGGAGAGAGGACAGAAAAGAGCAAGCCATGAGTGCTAAAGAGAGAAAGAAAGGAATAAACACAATGCAGTGACTGGCCAGAGAAGACAGACTACCAAGGATAACTATTTATCAGTGAAAGGCAGTAATGTACTCCTCAGGAGAAACTGGCTTCCTTACCTACAAAACGCATTAAACAACAAAGACCAAGTAAACCTGCTGCTCCTTAGAACTACTAATTTTAGAAATGTACCTCTTTACATCTATATCATGCTTTGCTTTTCTTCATGAATTCTTACTTGAACACAATCAATCAATGATAAGGAACCCCATGCCCTGACAGTAAAAACATTTTTTGTGAGGGAAACTTTATGAGTGATAGGAACCACTTATTATACTCAAATCTTTGTGAGCCCACTTTATTTCAGACAATGATAAATGGAAAGAAACAGATTAGAATGTAGACAAGAAAAAAATATTTTAGGTTAATTTCTGTGAATTTAGGTGGTGTTATTAAAGTAGTCAGAAGTATGTTTAGTAGATCAATCAGAACATTCAGTTATACAGTTTTAAGCTTACTCATTCCAAAACAGGTTTTCCATAAAAAAGAAAACCCAACTTTAAATGCCAAAATCAGTACTTAATGGCTCAACATCTACAACATCACAATGCTGGTGCCTGTATTCAGCATTCCTACAAAGCTCTAAGAGGTCTGAAAGGGAGACCCTGTAGCAGATCTCTTCTTTCTATATTTTGCACATTATGTACCTCCAAAGCCAAGGCTGTCTTGTCGTAGGCATTAGGGACTCGCTTCTGGATTACCCTGGCATAAATGGGCCCATTCTGGAGGTTAGGGAGCGGAGTGTTGACGCTGGGTTGGGCATAGGGCCCAGGCTCCGGCCCACCCAGTGGCTGTGGGTGGGAACCCTCCTGGTTACCTCCAATCAGAGCCGATACTGAGGCGGAGGCAGGTCTATACTTCTCCACGTAAGGGACTGGAATCATCCCCCTCTTGCCTTCGCTGTCCTCTGCATTCCACCACTGCTCTTCAGGCTTATCCCGGATTCTCAGGATGTCTCCTTTCTTAAAGGGAAGATCTTCTTCATCATTCCCATTAAAGTCAAAGAGGGCTCGCACATACTCTGCCTCCTCCTGCCTGAGAATCACTCCACTACCCTGCCTGGATCTGGAAACTGGTTCTATCAACGTTGTAGTGTCCAAATAGTGTATTTTGTAGAATTCCAGTAAAGCAGGCAATGAATCAAACTCTTGATCGCCTATTCGGAGTCTGGAGGGGCTCACCCCTGGAAAAAAAATAGAGCAGGGTATTATTTAAAGAATTACACTGGTGATAAAAACACGGGTTGTAAGCACTTCCCCCACACATTTAGTCAGTATTTAATTAGGAAAAATATCTGTCTAGAAAAAATAACTACTTCTCCTCATAGCAGACAAACCGTATTTTGTAGCTGAAACATTCCTGGGAAGAAAGATGCCCATCACCACCTGCAGCAGAGAAGGAACACAGGCCATGACAGACCAAACCACTCAGGACATGCTCTCATGCTAGGCCCAGGAGACTCTGCTCACTCCCCCAAAATGTGTTGTCGCTGTCCCATTTACACAGTAGCATAAGGTTCGAGGTTTTGTTGCAATCTTCTTTTCAACCTCAAGAAATGTAACAAGCTCCTCTTTTTCACAGGTCCCAGCAGCTATTCCAAGAAGAGGGGGGAAGAACTTTATCTACACTAGGCTCATACATTTGTTCTCTTCACATCTAGAATGTACTATGCAACTTGAAAGAAAAACACTTTAAGACACTGCTGATATCAATTTCATTTGTGACAACCAAAAAAAAAAAAAAGCTTAATTAAGCAAAAAACAAAATCCTAAGGAGCCTAAACTGAAACTAAAGGAACTAAATACTCAAAAATCAATTCCTGCCCTGGCTGGTATGGCTCAGTGGATTGAGCATGGGCCTGGAAACCAAAGGGTCCCTGGTATCAATTCCCAGTCAGGGCACATGCCTGGGTTGGGCCCTTGTAAGAGGCAACCACACATTGATGTTTCTCTCCCTCTCTTTCTCCCTTCCCTTCCCCTTTCTCTAAAAATAAATAAATCTTTAAAAAAATCAATTCCTAAGGCCCTCACTTAAATAAAATATGGAAACTGGATTGTTCCTTTAGAAGCAAATGGGTCTCTCTCTCACACTCACACAAAGATGCTTGGGGAAAAATAAGTATTAAAATCCTCAACCTCTGATGATACACTGAGGATCCGAAGCAAAAGACATATTAGGAATGCTTAGTCTATGGCCATACCACCCTGAACATGCCCGATCTGGTCTGATCTAGGAAGCTAAGCAAGGTCGGGCCTGGTTAGTACTTGGATGGGAGGGATGCTTAAAATTCTTATGATGCCGAGATGCGTGTGGCCCTAGACACAGGTCCCTCTCTATCTTGAGTTCTAGAATTGAAAAACAATCCACGAACACATGTGGATTCAAGTAAGAAAGTTTTCTGAGGAATAAAAACCTTTTACTTGCACTGTGCTAAGCACCCAAAATATCAAATCATCTTTAATAGATTTTTTTACTTTTTGGTTTCCTGGTAAATAAATGCTCTATAGAAAATTGTTTCTGGATTTTTAAAAAATTTCCCATATCCTTCAAGAACATGACTTTGAATGGTTATAAAGTATCCCAACTTTTCCTTAAGGAAATGAGGCAGTTATGATCATTTTTCCTGTTATCCATTAATGAATATTTTTTATTGCTTCCTTAGGATAATCTCCTTGAAATGTAACTGCAGGACCAAATGGTCAGAACATTAAGATTTATGTTGCCAAATTGCTCTCCAAAGTTTGTCTACTTTTTAACTCCCGCCAGTGGTTTGTGAGTTCCCATTTCCCCAGTGTCCTTATCAAAACAGTGCTTTAAAAATCAGCATTTTAAAAACTGTCCTGGTTGGTATGGCTCAGTGGATTGGGCGTGGGCTGCAAACTAAAGGGTCGCCAGTTCGATTCCCAGTCAGAGCACACGCCTGGGCTATGGGGCCAGGTCCCCAGTGGCAGCCACGTGAGAGGTGGCCACCCGAGAGGTGGCCACCCATTAATGTTTCTCTACCTAGCTTTTCCCCTCCCTTCCCCTCTCTCTAAAAATAGATAAATAAAATCTTAAAAACAAACAACAAAAACTGCCCTGGCTGGTGTGGCTCAGTGGATTGAGTGCTGGCCTGTGAACTGAAAGGTTGCTGGTTTGATTCCCTGTCAGGGCACAAGCCTGGGTTGTGGGCCTGGTCCATAGCTGAGGGCCTGCAGGAAGCAACCAATCAATGTATCTTGCATATTGATGTTTCTCTCCCTCTTTCCTCCTCCCTCCCCCTTCAATAGTAAATACATAAAATCTTTTTAAAAAATCATTGCCAGCTTATTCAGAAATCTTATCTTTTGAAATATTATCTTTAGTTGTTTTTCACATTTACTATTTGTTGGTTTTTTTGTACTTCTTTTGTAAAAGTTACTTGTGTTAAGTCCTTTTTTAAGGGAAAACAGCCAATGTACCCTCTCCACTTGTATTTACAATGGCCCACCCATCCAAAAGCTGTAGTGATTAATGCTGTAAAATAGGAATACCATGGTAGTCCAGATGTCTAAATTAATTTGCCACTCGAAAAATGAGACCAAATTATTTTGTTCAATGTTAGAAAACATCTCCTGCAGAATGACCAGAAAAACTACATTTAAAACTCTCTACTGGGGAGGGATGAAAAGATAAGCTTTGCAAGTTAAACAAAAGTCCTCAACACAAAATGAGCACTGATGAGTGCCTTCTCTTTTCACCCAAATGAATGATGAAAGAGCCCTGGCTGGTGTAGCTCAGTGGACTGAGTACAGGCCTGCAAACCAAAGAATGAGAGACCAAGACATGATTTAAAGGAGAGTTGCACATTTCTTAAATTACAAAAGTCCATCTGTGGAATTCGCAGCTGCGGGCTAAAACAAGTTAACAGCCCACACTCAGTAAAGCTGGCTGTTTCCCCAACTCAAGATGATAAAATAGATGCCCGGACCTGGGACTATCCATCTATGACAAATACTTAGGCACCAGCAGAACATAACCCCAATAGTTCCAAGTACAGGACTGGAGACATGAACTTGGTTATGACCATATCAGAGCATGCTGGTGCTATAATCTGGAGTTTCTCATCACTAAAGTAGATCACCAATGAGAGATTATTGCTCAAGTCTGGAAGGTGAGGAGATGCACGGACACCTTGCTTGTCACCACTAAGCCAATTCAGTGATTCTTTAGGCCAGCTGAACTAAATGTTAAGGACAGGGTCAGTTATGAGCTCCAAGGAGACCTACTTAGCACTGCTGGATGAAGAAAGGCTCTGGGGCTGTGTAGGAGGGAGAACCCTCACATCAGCAAAGAGCCCGTGCTTTAGAAAAATGGTCCTGATAACACCTGGGGAGCAAAGCTCCCTTGCTCAAGTTCATCCAACTATATGCCAAGGGGCAACCATATGGTTTTCACTAGTCTTTTTTGGACAGTGGTTAGCAGACAGTGAGTGCTCAGGAAGTGTTAGCTGTTACTCTTAATGACTACAACTCTAAAGACAGGGAAGTTAAATGAAAATCCATTCCCAGCTTGGAGCTCACAACTCAGTTGAGAATACAAAAGCATACAAAGTGTGGTTGGTAAGCAAGAAGCAAAGCAGCACGTTTTAGGAAGACATCATTCCACCCTCACTGCTGGCTTTCACTTTCAACTGGAGTTGTGTTCTCACACACACAAAACACTGTAGCAACAATAAACCCTGTTCTCAGATACAACAAAACCACAATGAAAGACCAGTTCTGACAATCCCTAAACATTTGCAAGGCACCCTTTTAATTCTTAGAAAGAACACAACCACTCCATCACCCATTGTTACGGCTCCATTACTTTAGTAGTCCAAGTAAAAAAAAAAAAAATTGGGGGGGGGGTGGCATTTAGAAGAACAAACAAGACCACCAAGCCAAGATCAGTGTGAGAATTCTGAACACTGAGGCTTTATCTGCCATAAGGGTAGGAAGTTAGCTAAATTCATTTCTTGTTCAAATGCTTCATGGTGTAAACTGGTTCCATTATGATCCACCCCCCCCAGCTGTGCGATCCCAATGGTCACAGAAATACAAGTTAAACACTAAGGGAAGTCTTCGACATTACCTGTACATTCTTCATCTATTTTAATGGCACTATAATAATCCCACAGAGGAACACCTGTTTTTGTGTACTACTGGAACAGTTAGATATATGGGGCGGTCAACCTTTGTTGATCCAAACTCCAGAAGAAGGGGAGGGAAGGGAAAAGAATATACAAGTTCCAGATAAGCCCAAACTTCATCCCAATCATGTGTTCCAGGTCCTTTTCCCTAGTTCATCTCCTTCCAACCACAAAGAGCCAAAGGCAGGAAATAGAAAGGCAGCAAAGGAAGCAGATAGGACAGTCAGTCAGTCTAAAGAACAGCACCAACAAAAGGGTTCTCATTGCTGGGACTTAGAAAACCTCACTGACTTGTTCTGCATCAAACTTGTGCTGGATTCCGAACATGCAATTTAAACTAACACATTCAGAAATCACAATCAACACAAGCAGCCCTGGATGGTGTGGCTCAGTGGACTGAGTGCTGGCGTGTTCCATTCCCGGTCAGGGCACATGCCTGGGTTGTCGGCCAGGTCCCCAGTTGGGGAGTGTGTGAAAGGCAACCGATCGATGTTTCTCTTGCACGTCAATGTTTCTCTCCCTCTTTCTCCCTCCTCACCTCTCTAAAAATAAACAAATATTTTAAAAAATCAATACAAGCAGTTGTTTTGGTTTCTGTACATGCTCGTCTTAATACATTTCAGCATTTCAGCCCCTGGGTTACCACTCCCTCCAAGTTTTATGAAGCACACACAAGAGCTCTGCAGGCTAAAATAGGCCAAGGCACTTCTACCATTGCCATGGAGGCCACTGTGACAGCTCCAATGCTAGCCTCGTCTTCATCTCACAGCACCTCCCTTTCCTTAAATTCCCACTCCCTCTCTTCCTTCTCCTCAGCCTATGCTAATTACAGAGGTGGCTTAAACACTCCCCACTGCCTGTCCAATAAAAAGGGCTAAAAAGACCACTGACTTCCACTTGTGAGGGCACCCTAAAGAGGTGTCAAGATATCTGGCCTCCTAAGCAAACAGTTCTACAAATGGTGAACATTAGCATGGTACTTTGTAGTACCATTAGCATGGTACTTTGTAGACTGGATTTGATGAATTCTTTGTCATTTACAAGCTGTATGAACCATTTTTTAAAAATATCTCATGGCCTACCTAATAAAGTTCCCAAAAGTAGCCAATATATTATAGGTGCTCAAAAAAAAAAAAAAGAAAAGAAAAGAAAAAGACCCTGGCTGGTGTAGCTCAGTGGATTAAGCGCTGAATAAGGCCTGCGAATAAAAGGATCGCAGTTTGATTCCCAGTCAGGGCATATGCCTGGGCTGCAGGCCAGTTCCCAGCAGGAGACGCACAAGAGGCAACCATATATTGATATTTCTCTCCCTCTCTCTTTCCCTTCCCCTCTAAAGATAAATAAAATCTTAAAAAAAAATTCAGTTTAATATATCCCCAACCTCTGAATTTCTTCAGAAAATTTCAATTTATCCCCAAATCCAAGGGGATAATTCTTCTGCTGTTTCCCAGAGAACATTCCACAGAATCTCAAGCTTCTTCTCAGTTCTGTGGTCATCACTTCTGGCCCTTTTGTGTCAAAAAGTTCTGTGGTCAACTAAGTTTGAAAAACCCAGAATCCGATACCTGCCTCTCTTGGAGGGTTGTAATTTTACATGGGCATAGTAAAGGCTTGGAGAAATCCTGCACCAAATAAACCTACTTCTTTTTACCATGGAATCTGTTTTGGGGGGTGTAAAATCTGTAAGTCAGTGAAGAACTTTTCCAGAACCACTGAATGGATACTCATACTGAGGGATAAAACATGAAGACCAGGTTTGAGAACTGCCTAGATAAGATAAATGAAAGAGATGCTGAAGGTACAAAGGGGTGGCAGTGGGCAATCAGCATTCCCACAGGATCCCCAGAGAAGTGGCTTTAGCACTGACCACCACCCGAGCTAATGCCTACTCCAACCCCCCAAAATGAGGTAAGCTTCTAAGCTACCCTTACCCACTAGGGCAGCAGGTGGGCAGCTTTCGGTTGGGCACATAATAGGAGCCATCCTATCTCCATGTACTGGATCCAAAGTCCTTTCACACTTCTTGATGCACCCCACCCCTCAGTCCCTAAGACATGCTGGATATTTTTTAAATTTTTATTTATTTTTAAAAAGAGGGAAAGGGAGAAAGAGAGGGAGAGAAACATGCATGGGAGAAACATCAACTGGCCGTGGCCGACTCCCACATGCCTCCGACCAGGGACGTGGCCCACAACCCTTTGGTTGGCAGGCCAACACTCAATCCACCAAGCCACACCAGCCAGGGTTTTTCTTGTTCTGTTTTAATTTAAAGATTTAGTGAGGGGAGAGGGAGAGAAACATAGATGTGAGAAACATCAATCAGTTGCCTCTCCTTGCATGTGCCCCAGCCAGGGATCCAAAGCAGCAAACCCAAGCATGTGCGCTGACTTAAATTGAAGTGGGGACCTTCCACTGTGTGGGATGCTGGCCAACCGACTGAGCCGCACAAGCCATGGCCTAAGACAGGCTGTTTTAGCATGCACACTACCCAGGTATTCTGGACCCCCTGAAAGCTGAGTTTTCCATTTTGTTTGTACTCCTCCCTCCCAACCTCAGAGTTACATTAGTAACATTAATATAGCTAATACATATTGGGTATTTACTATATGCCAGCCCATTCCTAAAGATTTAATGTGCTGTAACTCTTAATCCTCCCAATGACTCTATGACATACTACTATTTTCCCTCTTTCACACGTGAGGAACTGAAGCAGAAGAAAGTTAAAGAACTTGCCCAAAGTCACACTAAGTAATAAATGTCAGGTGTGATTCAAACCCAGGCTCCAGAGCTCAAGCTTGTAACTACTACACACCTAGTTTTGTCGACTAGTCAAGGTCTAGTAATACCTCATTGTTCCAAGAGGAAGAAATGAGTGAATCAATGATTGCAAAGCCTTCCCCAGATGTATAACTTGAAGTCTCACCTGACAGACTATGACCCATAGACTTGACTGAGCCCAGCCCTATGGCACTGGAGCACAGCCAGGGCACTCCCAGGCTTTGGCCACATCCATATTCTGCAAGAGCTGAACACCCAAGTTAAAAATAGGTTCACTGGAAAAAGGTTCAGAATTCCTGGACTATTTTATCCCTAAGCCTCTACAAACTCTCTAAACCAGTTCCAAACAAAATCTACCTATACAGCAGGCTCTCTGGAGCATGTCCATGCCCTTCTTCCCTCTCAGATGTGCATCCTCACTTTTCTCTCCTAAATGCTCAGGGTCCCCATGAGACTTGCAACCAAGGGAGCAGTGGGCAGCTTGTTCCAGGCTAACCCTCTGAACCTGTCTCCAAGGCCCCTTTTCTCTAACTTTTCAGTGAGCTGAGAGCAGCCCCGCCTGACTCACTTCTTTCCTACATTTCCAGGGAGCCAAAGTAGAGTACCGCCTAGACTCTCTTGTTGCTTCTTCCACCCTAAGCCCTTCCTTTGTGTCACTGTCTACAGCTTTAATAAATGTACTTGCAAAAAAATTTTTTAACACTGGCTGGTGTAGCTCAGTGGATTGAGCCCAGGCCTGCGAACCAGACAATCATGGTTCGATTCCCATTCAGGGCACATGCCTGGGTTGCAGGCTGGTTCCCTGCAGGCCAGTTCCCAGCAGGGAATGCACGAAGGGCAACCATACATTGATGTTTCTCTCCCTCTCTCCTTCCCTTCCCCTCTAAAGATAAATAAATGAAATCTTACCCCCCCTAAAATTTAAAGACATTTTTACTGATTTCATTTTCTTTTTTAAGATTTTATATTTATTTATTTATTTATTTATCTTTAGAGGGGAAGGGGAGAGGGAGAGAAACATCAATGTGTGGTTGCCTCTTTTGTGTCCCCTGCTGGGAACTGGCCTGCAACCCAGGCATGTGCCCTGACTAGGAATTGAACCGCGATTGTCTGGTTCACAGGCCCACGCTCAATCCACTGAGCTACACCAGCCAGGGTGCAAAAAAAATTTTTTTTAAATCTACTTTTTATGCCCACAGATACCCTATATTATCCTAAGCAAAAATCTCATTTTCTATATTCAATTTGCCAAGTAATGATTTTAAAGCCTCTTCACATTGACTTTTAGGTGGCAGATGTGTACTGTCTGAACACTAATGCCAATTTCTTTTTCCTTTTTGTCAATTTCCGAGCGACCCTTTCCTTTTGGTCTTTAAACAGAATCTGGGGCCCCAGGACAGAAACAAAAGTGTTGTGGATCTCAAAAGGAAACTGGCTTTGGCCCTGGCCAGGTAGTTCAGTTGGTTAGAGCACTGTCCTAATACACCAAGGCTAGGGGCTCGATCCCCAGTCAGGGCACATTCAAGGAGCAACCAATTAATGCATTACTGAGTGAAGAACAAATCAATGTCTCACGTGCTGTCTCGCTCTCTTATCAGTAATTTTTCTTTTAAGTAAACTGGCTTTGACAGAAAGGAATACAGTGTAATAGTGTCAGCTCTCCAGTCAGAATTCCTGGGTTCAAATTCTGGCTCAGTATTTACAAGCTGTGTGACCTTGGGCAAGTTATTGACTCTCTGATCCTCAGTTTACTCATCTATAAAATTGAATTTTTTTAAATAAAGAGATCAGAATACATTCCTCACTAGACTGTATATAGACAGTAAATGAGATGAGGTGTCTAAAGTACTCAGCAAAGTACCTGGCATAAAACAGCAAGTAAATATTAGCTTTTTAATATTCTTTAAGTCTTTTGTCCTTCCAAAATTCAGAAGTTTATGTTTAAACTTTTGTGTGGTTTCAAAAGAAAAAGAGCTTGAAGGAGGAAGGTGAGAACAAAGATTAAATATTCTTTATACAGAATAGTGAATCCATTACCCTACATGGAAAATAGGGTGTGTGGCAGAAGGAACTACCTTCCCCACCCCATTGACAAACTTCAGCAATCTTCACCTCTCTTGGGCCAAGGATCTGAACTCCTATGTTATGAAAAGGTGGAACTCAGTGTCAAGATAAGTACCGAGATACCGTCATAATGCCAAGGTGTGGAGAAAGCTCAAACTACAAAACCGCCTGCTGTCATTCCAAAATTTGCAACCAATAAAACACATATACAAACAAAAGGTTGAGAAATGAGTTTCAGCCCTGGCTGGTGTAGCTCAGTGGATTGAGCATGGGCCTATGAAGGAAAGGGTAGCCAGTTTGATTCCCAGTCAGGGCACATGCCTGGGTTGCAGGCCAGGTCCCCAGTAGGGGACACATGAGAAGCAACCACCCACTGATGTTTCTCTCCCACTCTTTCTCCTTCCCTTCCCCTCTAAAAATAAATAAATAAAATATTTTTTAAAAAAAGAACTGAGTTCCACTGACAGTTTGCCATCATGTCACTATACTGTAACAAAACACCCTGAATACCAGGGCATTTTGCAGAATATATCTGGTATGGGGCATACATGTCACATCAATACTCCCATCTCATGTTATAATGCTGTTAAGCCAACCAGAGTGAGAAAGACCTAGGATAATTTATAGAAGTCATGATCCCATACTCTCTGAAAATGGAATGTATTAACAACAGAGACTCACTACCCTGTCTCCCCATTTCTGGCCAGAGTAAATAAATTTACACTGGGACTATCTATCCTAACAGGGTAAGCCTGCAAAGGCTGGTTCAGGAACTTCCTACTTCACCTGAGACTGGCCTATATCTAGTCTTCGCTGGTCAGGAGGAAAATGCTTCAACCTGGGACAGTGAGAAGGCACTAGGACTCCTGGAGCTGTCACACAGATGATGACCACCTCGGAGTCACTCTGTACTTCACCAATCTCCTTCCCAGTCCCCTAACAATGCCAACGGCATGGGTAAGACAGTCATATCTCAATGATCCTTGACAAGGAAGACCCAATGCGGATCATTTAAATTCTCAGAATCTGCCTGCCAAGAGTCTGTTCCCCATATCTAAAGACTCTGACCACAGCCCCAACTTACTGAGCAAGAAGAGGCCCTGGAGTACAAGAGTGACAATGTTTAAGTCCCAGGAAAACTGAAGTTCCTACCATTCACTTTCAGAGAAAGGACTGTTTCCCTTTGCTTATTTCTGTTTTGTTTCCTGAAAAAAAAATCTTCCTTCCATTAAACACTTTGAAAACTAGAACCACCTAACTGTGGAAAACAGTTTTCTGGGCAGTAAGATCTCTTCGATAGTCAGCCGAGTACTGACTTATTCTGGGCTGGCCACAAAGGGCTTTCCTTCTATCATCAAGGCACTAAGCTCACCTCCGCGGAGGGAAAAGACGGTAAAAGTATTATGAAAAAACGCCCAAGAAAGGAAAAAGCTGACCGGTTTCCTGAAGTTGTCTCCATCCCTCCTGGCCTGTGTGTGGTGACTTCCTACCAAAGGCCACCAGTGGAGTATAGCCAAACCCGGCTCTCCCAACATTGCAGGAAATGTTTCAAACCTAAAAAGCCACTTGTAGGATTATCGGATTCATTCTGGGCACTGCTGCCAAGTGATGCCCCCGCAGTGCCAACATCCCCCTCAGCTCTTTGTCCCCACGTTGCCTAGCCCTGCCCTTGTGCCTGGGCCGGGCGCTAGCCCCACCCTGGGGCCAAAGCAGTTCCCCTTCCCCTGGGCTGTCCTCCCAAGTCACACCCAGAGGCCTGGGTCAGCGGCTCCTCCTCCCCCACGCACTCTCGCTAGTCTGTGGGAAACAGCCCGGCAGCAAGGCGCCCCCTGCCACGATCACTCCGACCCTCTGCCCACGTCCCTCGTGGGTGCTAGCTCGCGAGGAGCAGCCAGCCCGGCTGAGGAGTTCCGCGGCCCTCACCCCCGCCCGGGGCCTCCCGTCCTGTCCGTCCCTCACCGGGCGGAGGCTGGGCGGGCGACGGTGGCAACGGCGGGCGCGGGCCGCTGCTGTTGATGATGTAGTGGGAGACGCGCGAGTTCTCGGACACGCTGAGCACATAGTCCCCGGGGCTGGTGCTCGAGTCCCGCACCAGGAACACCCCGTGCCGCTGGCCCTGCAACAGCGCCACCGCCTCCTGCCGGCTCAACCGCCCCCAGTACCAGCTACTCCGCTCCTCCGAGTCGAAGTTGCCCGCCATGGCCGCCTCGGTGCCTACACGCTGGGCCGCCGCCGCCGCCGCGCGCGCGCCTCTCCAGCCCCGTCGCCCGCCGCCCAGCGGACCGGCTCCGGTCTCAGCCTAACAGCAGCGCCCGAAATGGCGGCGGCGGCCGCGGGCCTTCCCGACCGGAAATGACGCACTCCCTATCCCCGGGAGGTTGCCGGGAAAGGGACCACCGCCCGCCATTGGGAGAAGGGCAAGGGGACAGCTCGCTCACGCACTGCGCATGCGGCCTCATGAGCGTCGCCGCCCGGCGGGAACCGGGACTACAGGGGAGAGAGAGGCGGAGTCTAGGACCATGGGGGCGGGGCCTCAGCCAGCAGTTGGCTGATGTTTGTGTCTTTTCTCTTGACCACGCGTTTCTTCAATCCACTCAGCTTTAATTTCCTGAATGGCCCGGGTCTTCAAAGTAGCAACTCTGAGGCAAAATTGAAATAGAAAAGATTATATGGCCCCAAGGCCTGAGCTACCTGAGATGGTCTTTTTCTGACGGTTCCTCCAGCTTCTGTCTTCCCACGCCACCTAAAAGCTCTTGTTTTCATGGATACATTCAGTAGTTATTGACACATTTGCTTTGTGGGTGCAAAGGTAATCAAGGCTGAGCCCTTTCCGCACTGAATTCTCAGGCTCATGGGAGGAATCAGAAACAGTCCAAAGGAATGCCATGCTAATAAATAAGGACAGACAGATGCTCTAGGAACATAGAGCAGGGCCCCCTAATCCAGTCTGTAAAGTGATGCAAGAGGGCTTCCCAGCGGAGATGGCATGTGCTGAATGAATGTTGAATGACAAGAGGAGAAGGGCATTTAAGACAAAGGGAACAGTGTGCCAAGTAGGATAGAAGTCTAGAGTTCTCTGTATTGGGGCTATCAAGTCATCTGCCCAGATTTTTCTAAACCCTAACTATGGCCAGAGGTATCTTCTGCTCTCCGTACCTTCACGATCGTCTCTCTCTATATATATTTCATATCTGTACCTGTGTTCCTTTGAACAGGCTGCTTGTCTTGCTGCCCCTAATTGCACTGCACACATCTGCCTATGTGCTCTTTCTAAATTACAACTCGGAGACTGGCTGCCCTGTGTAAAACTTTTAACAGTTGTCAGGTGTTAAAGCTCACAGCATAAAAGTGTACCACAGTCTCATCTTAACTGCTTCTACATGAAGCTTGTGCTTCCTCTTTCTGAAACACCCTTCCACTCCTTTTGGGACCTCAAACTCAAATGCCTTCCCTTTCCTTTCCACCGCATGTCTCCCTCTCTGCATGGGCAGCACTGTGTTCGTGTTATCTCCATTACAGTTCTTACCCAGTATATTGTAGTCTTTCATTTGCAGGTCTGTTTGTGCCCCATAGTAAAGCACCTCAAAGGCCAACCATCTTGTGTAGGAGACATCTCATAAATGTTTCATTATAACAGCTAACAGCTAACGTTTATTCAGGGAATACTACCCTCAGGGCATAGTGCTGCTCTTGTGTGGATCACCTTATTTAATCTTCTCAAGGACGTTATGGTTGGTATTTTACAACTATCTCCATTCACAGTGAAGTTCAGCCAGCTTGAGTAACTTTGTTTTTGTCCAAAGACAATGGTGCTAAATGGAAAGCCAAGATTCAAATCTTGGAGGAGAAGAGAGCTATGGTCACTCTTTTATTCTCAGACATCTGGAATAAGAATGGTGGAGGTGGCAGGTGGGGGAGGATGGCAGAAATAGACATTTTAAAGAATGAGTCAGCCCTGGGTTATGATCTTAACGAATAACACACCTCTTCCTGACCCCCTTCACACACCCCTGGGCCTGCTCCAGGAAGGGGAGGGGAGCAAAGTCACCTTTCCTGCTGTGGATGACTCATCCTGGTGACCCTGGCTTAGTCACAAGCTAGCAGCAGAAGCCACCCAGTGTGAATTCTGCTCTCTGGGAAAGAGAAGTCCCTGTCCCTCACCTTCCCAGGATGGCCTGGCTTTGAGGCAGGACTTGACCCAGAGACTTCCTGTGAGGCTTTGAAGCCATGTCTTTAAGCCCCATCCTCAGGGCATATGAGCACGACTGTGGGGGAGATGGGAGGGGAATACTCCAAGAAGGGAAAAAAGGAAAGCACAGACAGGAAAAAAGAGGAAGGAAGGAAGGAAGGAAGGAAGGAAGGAAGGAAGGAAGGAAGGAAGGAAGGAAGGAAGGAAATAATAACTAAGCTGGAAAATAAGCAAGGAGATTGCCACAAGCAGTTACTGAAGTATGTTCTTCCTTGGAGCATAGAGAATCTACTAATTCAGAGAACAGCAGAGTAGAAACAGAAGCAGCTTTGGGACAAGAAGAAGGCAAGTTCACTCTGTCCCTTTTCTTCTTTCTCTTTTCTTCCTCCTCTTTTCCCCTTCCTACATCAGGCTTTGCAGCTATAATGGCGGCTCTTGCCCATCCACCCCCACCCCATAAGCCTAAGACCTGCCTTACAAAGAATGTGACCTTCTTGCTTAGAAAGGGCTCCCAGTGTTGGGGGTGGGGGTGGGGGTGGGGAGAAGCAGAGGTGAATAAAGGTGAAAAAGGGAAGACTGCCCTGTTCAAGAGAAAAAACACCAAAGGTCATTACTCCCAATCCCATCCAAAGTAAGACATTCCTTATTACAGCAATGGAGGAGGAGCAGGGGGGTTAGTGCCCTGCCTGCCTACCTGCTCTGTATCACGTAAAATAACCAGAGCTGCGGCATACAGCTGTGCAGGCTGTGGACTCCACGACCCCCTGACTCCACGGTAATGCGATGGAACCCTCTGGAATTGGGCTACTCATACCCACTTTACCTTAAAAGAAAAAAAGGCAAACAGAAAACTTATTTGTATCAAGATGACGAAAATTAGCCCTGGTTGGTATGGCTCAATGGATTGATCACTGGCCTGTGAACTGAAAGGTCAAAGGTCGCTGTTCGATTCCCAGCCTGGACACATGCCAGGCCCCCATTAGGTGAGGTACGAGAGGCAACCAATCACTGAATCTCTCACACGTTGGTGTCACTCTTCCACTCCTCCTCACTCCCTACCCATCTCTCTAAAAGTAAATAAAGAAAATCTTTTGAAAATATTATTTAGGGAGAAAACTGACAATATCACCTTCCAAAGCCGGGGTGTCAAACTCATTTTCACCAGGAGCTTCATCAGCCTTCAGATTGTCTTCAAAGGGCCAAATGTAACTTCAACTTCTTAACAGTTAAGGAGTGATTACATTATACAGTCCTAAAATTATTTCGGGCCTTTGAAGGCATCCACAAGGCTGATGTGGTCCCTGGTGAAAATGAGTTTGACACCCCTGTTCCAAAGTGTGTGTGAGAGAGAAAATGTGGGTGTGTGTAGGCACAGTTTGTATTAGTGGAAAATTACACATCCACCCTGTTCCCATTCACGTATGGAGATGGAGAAAGAGAGAAAGGAGGTAGAGTGACTTGAAATTTCCTTCTCTACTGGAGCTTCTGAACTGTGAAAAAGATGCCCCACCTCCAGTGGGTAGCCCTTAGTTTTGCAGAGACAAGGACCAGTCTGAAATGTGCAGAGATAGGATGTGGAGTCAGACACTGGCGAAGAGCTCTGGGGTGAAACGCAAGAGGACTCCAAGGAGGTTCTAGGGGAGCAGGGTGTGCTGGGAACCAAGGCAGGAGGCCGGACCTTCCTGGAAAGGCTGCCGAGATGCTCCCCGCAGCGACATGCTGTAAGACTGTTGAGAAAGAGTCGTCTGCTTTGCTGCAAAGTAAACCCTTCTCACTACCCCACTCTTTAGGAGAGCTGCTCCCACAGATGCTTTTGTGGGGAGGAATCCAGGAGCAGGTGCCAACTTCCCTAATTCCATCTCAGGAGCTGAGAAAATCAAGAAGATCTGAAGGAGGTGAGATGCAAACCCACCTGTCTTTTCCCCGCTCTGCTCTCCCTCCTGCTCACTCCTCTCTGGCTGCACCACCTTCCTCCTTCTCTAAGGAACCTCCACACTTTGCACTTGCCATTCCCTTTGTTGGGTGTCCAGTCACTCCCTCACCCCCTCAGGTCTCTGTTCCAGTGTCAGGCTGCCCCCTCGGGGAGGCCTGCCCTCACAGTCCATTGGGAACTGCAAAGTGCACACCCAACTCCTCTCTTCTCTGCTTTATTTTTCTAGCACTTATCTCCTTTTAATCCATGATATATATTTATATACTAGTTTTATGTGTTGTTCTCTCTTCCCCTCTAGAATGTAAGCTCCACAAAAGCATGGATTTGGGTCATTTTTGTTCTGCTGTATCTCAGGTACCAAGGCTCTCCCAAGCAGCCTGGCACGTAAGTAAATATCGGTTGAATGAATGAATGTAGAGTTGGGTAGAGGCTTGTGTCCAGAGCCAAAATTAACTTCCTATAACTCGCAGATATATCCTGGAGAGCATCGCACTTCCTCCAGGATGTGAGCCGGGGTGCAAACCATTCTTGGTCACCTCTGTGACGTCACTCTCCCATGCGTACCAATTGGCTGCAGCAAGGAGTGTTGTTACCGCTGTAAACCTGGTCATTGCACCTGACACAATGTTTATCTTATCTGTTCACTTCTTCGAGTCAGTTACTACTGATAGACCAGACAAATGACTGTGGTGCTTTCATTTTTCTGGAAGTCAAAATCTCTAGGTGTGCTCATAGGATAGTGTCAAGCTCAAGACAGTCACACCAAACTCAGTGTCTCATTCATTCATAACTTTTGCCCTAGGTGATGAATCTAAATGCAGCAGGTAGCCTGATCCTAAAACTTTCTTGCCTTTAAGGCCTATCATTCTTTCTGCCTGCGTGCTGCTCCTGCTCAGAAAAATGCTTAGCCATCTGCTGATGGGTTCTGTGGTTGCAGCTTCCAACACTAATTCCCTTCTTTTGGAGGCAAAAGCTGATTTTCTTTTGGGAAGTCATCTGCCCCCACTCTTGGTCCTCGTGGTCAAGTGTGGTACATGTCACTTCTGGTTTTTTTTTTTGGGGGGGGTGGGAGGTTGTAGACACATGACCCAGGCCTGGCAGGCACATGTTAGAGTAAGCCCTCCTCCCTATGATTGGGTCAGGGAATAGCACCTCATGTGAGCTGTCCACTGAGAACTGGCTCTGAGACTTGAATTACTCAGAAAGAGGCACTTTTTCTCTGCCTCTGCTGTCAGCTTCATACAATAAGTCTGGTGCTGTTAGTGGCTCTTGCTACCACAAGGAAAAGCTGAGCAAGAGTTGGTTGCAGTCACATCTGTGACGTTGTCTAAGCACCTGACAGCAGCCCAGCCTGTTAGGTTGCAAACGCTGTTTTTTTCTTCCCAAACCAGTTTGGATTAGGCCCATCAATTGCAACAGAATTTGGAGACTATCCTTTGAAACCTATCTGAAATGTCCTCTTCTCTGTGAAACATTGGCAAAGCATCCCCCCACCCCGGTCAGGAGTCTGTGCATCCACCTCTTGGCACCTGCACTTCCCACACTGGGCTGCATTTCTGTGCACCAGGCTTCCCTGCTGGGCTGAGGCCACAGGGAAGGAAATATGTGTGATGTTTATCTCTCCCCAGTCCATCACCCTGGGCCAGGCTGAGCAGCCCTTTGGGAGACAGTGAATGAAAAAGCAAGTTCTGTTGCAGCGATTGGCCACACTTGCCCTTTCACCTGGGGAGGGAACCCTGCCTCCTTCCTTCTGGGGACAAGGCAAAAACTCTAATACAAGACCCCTGGCTGCCTTCTGGGGGTCTTGTCCCTTTCTTAACATTCACAAGGAGATCAATATTGGCAAACAGTATTGCTTTATTTAGTGTTTTTCTGGATTGCAGAAGTGTCAGCAGTGGGCCAAGACCTCAGGAGGGCAGAGGCAGCTGGGCAGCCCCAGGCCCCCTGGGGAGGTGGTGGGGGAAGCAGCAGAAAGAGGTGATGTCCCTGCAGCTCCTCCCAAGGCCAACCCCTTCTCCAGGTTCCCCGGACAGGGAGCAGGTCAGGGCCCAGGCAGGGCCTCACATCCTTGAACTGGGGCCAAGGTTATGTGAGCAGGGTATTTGTGGTTCTAAGGCATGGACCCAGGCAGAAGTACTTCTCCTACCTGGTGGCCCCCAAGGGTGATTGCTGGTCAGGGAGCCACATGCTCCCTTAAGACATGAGCCTGTTCTATGGGGCCCCCTGTCCCTGGAAGAGGCAGTAAAATGTGCTGAGAGGACAGGGCTGCAGTCCCAGTTTTGCCCCAGCCTGCTGGATGAAGGGCAAGTCCCTTCCCCTCTTGACCTACTGTCTGCTGCTGTCACACCAGGAGGCTGGACCAGATGACCTCTCAGTTCTCCTAAATCTATGTCTAAGACCCTTCCCCCACTGCAGGATGCCCTCAGGCTAGGCTGACAACATTGAAAGGGCACTTTTAAGGTAGGAGGAAGGGGGCAGGCAAGGGTGGTCTCAGCCCCTAGGAGATGTCAAAGTGGGCTGCAAAGGGTATAGGTGGGTAGGCAGGCAGACAAGGCACCAAGGGAACCAGGAGGACAAGGTGGCCTGGGCAGGGAAGAGTGCACCAGGGCCCAGACCGCCCAACCTCTGAGCTGCATTCCCTGCCCTGCTGGAGTCAGAAAAAACACATCCAGTGTGTCTTGAGGTGGGAAAACAGCATTTAAAAAAAATAGTTTCCTATAAAGCATCAAAAAATCTCAGAGAAAATCTCATCAAAAAGTTCCCTTCTCTCAAATATTTGGCATCGGCAGCGGGGCTGGCATATTTGCCTCCGGTCCCGGCTTTCCTATTGCTGTGGCCCGGCCTGGCCCACTCCTGGGGCAGCTCCCTGGCCCCCGCAGCTCCCTCAAGAGAGGGGTGAACAGGAGACAGGAGTTTGTTGGTGGACTTCAAGGTGTCCCTGGGTCCCTGTCTGGAAGCTTGAGTCTTTGGTAACTGGGAAGGGGAAGAGAGGATAAGCAAAGCATTGGGAGGTGGGAGGGTCCAGTGGGCGCCTTCATCACCGAGAGTTCAGCCGTGGGGCCACCTGCGGGGGCAAAGGGAGAGGCCCAGTGGTGAGCGGGAAGCAGACAGAGGCACATCTGGCATTTGTCCTCATAGGTCAGGAACACACAGCAGCAGCCTGGTCCTGGAGAAACTGATGCCCCTCCCACAAGACTCCCTGCCCTAGCCAGCGTGGGCTTCTCCTTCCCACCCAGCACACCCCTGGCCCCCAACTCTTCTCCACCTCCCTGTGCTGCCATCTTTATGACCCTCTGCACTGTGGGGCTCAAAAGTCCCCTCTGTCTGGTCCCCAGCGAGCAACAGGATGACGGGAGTGGTATGGTACCCAAGCAATGCCAAGGGAGCCTTGGCCACTGGAGGCTCCACCCCAGTCCTAGGGCCACTGGCAAGGAAGCAGGTGTTGGTGCCTGTTGAGTCCCACTCACCACAGCCAGGTGACCATTCTTGGCCTTAGTGATGAGCAGTTCTGAGCCAGGTATGAAGTCAATAATGCCGTCCCTGCCAGGGCCCCCTGCAAATGTGATGCTGGAGGGAAGGTGGTGTGTGAGCACTGCCCACGTGTGTACACATAGCCCCCTCACCACCCCAGCCTGCCTTACCTGCCCTGGTTGATGTTGATGTTGTCCACACGGTCAGCATTAAGGGCTGTCTTGGTCAGTGTCTCAATCACATGGTCACTCTGCAGCACTACATCCCCCTGTGGGGCCCGGACGAGGGGAGAGGTCAGGCTCTGCCCAGGGCTGGAGAAGCCTCCCACCCCGCTGCCCAGCCCCCCCAAAGGGGCACCTTCTGCTTATTGTCCTCACGCTGCACATGCAGCACAAAAAGACTGTCGCTCAGGCTGCTGACGGAGATTCCTGAGGGAGAAGGGCAGAAGTCAGGGATCAAGGGTCAGAGCAGGGGCCCTCCCTATGCAGCCCTGGACTCTGGCTCACCGGTCAGGTTGGCATAATCAATCCTCTGCTTGACCTTGGCATCTTCCACAATGACCACGGCGCTGGGCGTCAGCAGCAGCTGCCGGGGTCGGGGTTTGTAGCCCTTCCGGTCATATTTCACCACAGGCACTGCGTACTGAGGACAGAGGGTGGGAGAGGGGCAGGGGCCGGCTGAGGGGGCTCCAGGGAAAACCCTCTCACCCTCTGCCCAGGTCCTGGTGCCCCCATCTGGCCCTTGGGCAGCAAAACTCTGCTGGACTAAGCTGCAGGCAGGATCTTACCTGGATGGGCTCGGTACCCAGGGCCTGCAGCACTTTGGGGCTGATCTCGTCTGCACCTGCAAGCCAGACGGGGGGAGTCAGAGGAGAGAGGGGACTAGGATGCTGACAGGGGGTGGCTGGGCACTGAAGAGTCAGAGGCTCACCAAGCCTTGTGCTGATGAAGAGCCTGGGGACACTCTGGGGGTAATTGTCTTTCTTGCCCTTGAAGATCTCACTGGCCACTGCTTTCTGATGCAGCTGAGGAGAAAAGGGCAGGGTGGAGGGGTGTCAGAGGATGGGGACTATCACAGTAGGGGGCACAGGCCAACCTCAGAATCTGAGGCACTGCGACAGCCCCCCTTACCCGCTCTCTGGGCCCAACACCAGGAGCCTGCCCCCTGCCCCCAACACGTCCATTACCCCTCCTCTACCTTACCACCGGCTCCGCCAACCAAGGCAGAGAGTTCCCTAGAAGGGCCATGACAGCCTTGTTGGGGTCCAGGCCCAACCTGGGGGGTAATTCCCCTCATCACGCCCTGGAACCCCCAATATTAAGCTTTGACATGGGATTTTGAAGCTGGCTGACTGCTAACACTCAAAACAGGTTACCTAAGCTGGCTGGGTCTTTTAGCATCACCAATATTGAGTTGGCAAATACAAGGCACACTGGCCACCAATGTCTGTCTCCAGAGCCATGGCAGACATTACCAATTGGTCAGAATGAACTACAGCCTTTTCAACATAGGGCTCTGGGCATCCTCTACCAGTCCAGTGGGGCTGGTCCAGAAGGTGAACCCTAATTTCCACCCACGATCTACTCCAGCCTCTGCTTCATCCCAGAGGCCAAAGAGGGGCTGGGATCCATTTGAGGTCACATGGTAAATCAGGGGTAAAGTGCTCTCCCCAGGCCAGCACTCTTAAAGAGGTGCCCGCTGCCCCCTCGCCAGTCCACGCCTGCCTCCTGGTTCTGCAGACCTGCTGCTTCCACTCAGGGCTGATGCTCCGGCAATACTTCCACACCATGTTCTTCATGCACAACTCCCGCAGCAGCTCTGAGGCCTGTGGGCACAAGCCACATCAGGGCACCTGGACAGCCCGGCTCTCTTCCCTCTGAGGACAGCAGGCATGTGCCCACCACCATGCTTTCATCTGAGCGACACAAACCCAATCTGGACAACCCCTTGCACTCCCAAGTTGTTTCAAAACAACTTGCCCTCCACAGCCCAGCCCCGGTTTGCCCCCCTCAGGGGACCCTGCTGACTGCTCTTCTGGCCATGTGATTATTGGACCCCTCCACTGAGCGTTTTGAAGGTCCCTGTGTCAGCCGGGAGGGCCCACAGACCTCACGCAGGGCAGGTGGTGGTGTGGGCCAGGAAGTGTCCAGAACATTTCGGGGTAGCTGCCGCCGCAGGTTGAGCAAAAAAGAGGTGCGCACGTGGTCCAGGAAGAAGGCATTCTCAGGGCAACGGGGTGCGTGGCGCAGGATGAAGCCTCGAATGAGCCTGGGGGTGGGGGCCCAACAGGGATGAGGGTGAGAATTCTGAGAACAGACCCCTGCACATGCCCTGCTCTGCACCCCCTCACGGCACCCGGATGCTCACCGCCGGATCGTCTGTGCTGCCCACTTCCTCTTGGCGGCCTTCCTCCGTCCCAGAGTTCCTCGCCACCATGACTGGATGCAGATCGCTGCAGAGACCACAGACAGCTGACCTCTATCTCCTCACCATGGTGGCACTCCCTAGCCCCAGTCCCTGCCTCTACCGAAGACCCTGGGGCCCCCGAACCTGATCGCTTCACCCGGAGGAATTTCTGCCGCCAGTGATAGCCCCTCCAGGAAGCCTGGATCTTCGTGGCTGTGGTTGGGAAAGAGTCAATTGGTCAGAGCTCAGGGGAACTGGCTGGGGCCTGGCCTGGCCTGGCTGGCAGAGCTGCCAGAGCAGCAGGAATGAGGGAGTGGCTGAAGGAGCTATTGAGTGAGAGGATAAAATAAGAAGGGACAGTAAATGAAAGCAAGTAGGAGGGGCCAAAGGAATGTGGGGACATGCTCAGAGTTTGTACCCAGGGGCAGGACAGATGGCGGGGGCTGGGTCTGGAGCTGGAGCTGGTAAGGAAGGCAGCTGAATATGGGCGAGGTGGACTTCCTGGAAAAGGAGCCGGAGCGCAGTGATTTATTTCCTGCTCCCCGGAATGGGCCCACTGGGACAGGAAGGGTGGGGCCTCTCTCTCACCCAGGCTCTGCCGCCGGACCTCCAGGGCATCCTCTGTAGCAAATAGGGTCTTGGGAAAGCGGATGAAGATCTTGGTCCTGGGAGGGCAGCAGTGATCAGCCCCTGGTCACCCCTCTGCCCCCCAGACCCTAGGAGTGGGCACCACTCACCTGCCCATCTTGTACTCTTCTGGCTTGTAGCCGAGATGCCTGACCAGCACAGCTACCCCGTCCTGAGGCCTTCCTGTCCACATGGGCCATGTCTCCGGGCACAGCGACTTGTACCTGCGGGCAGGGGCAGAAATGCACCCAGCTCCCACTCCAGCCAGCACCCTTCTCTAGGGACCCAAACCAGCATTCCTGGGTCCCTGCAGGGAGGTCCCCTTAACTGGAAGCTCACAGAAGCCTGGGAGGTAGCTGTTATCCCCATTTTAAAGATAAGGCAACTGAGGTATTCTATCTGCTCAAGGCCCTGGGGCTGGAATTCATGCCTGACTAACTCCCCAGACCCTTAACTCAGGATAACCACAAGGCTGCTCTCTCCTTTTTGAGGTGATCAGACCCTCTGTCCTTCTCATAAGCTTTTACCATTTCTCTTGGTGACAGGTAAGTGGATGCATGATGCATGGACCCCTGCCCAGGTGCTCCACCAGGGCAAGACCTGGGGGGTGTTCTACCAAGTTTGACATTATGCCTGCAGCATGGAAGGCCCCCTGGCATAGGTCCTACTGCTCAGAGCCTCAGCATCCTGTCTCTGAAATGGGGCCAAGATTCTCTGATCTCCCACCCAGGTTGTAAGAGGCTCCTACCCTCTGGACCCCTTTCTTTGGCACTGAGCCAGGTCCCACCACTACCTTTGCAGGAAAGCCTCATATTTGCGGCGATAGGCAAAGCCGGCTCTGCGCACACGCAGGTTCTCCATCAGCCCTAGGTACTTCACCTGGTGCCGGATCAGCACCTCATCAAAGCGGCCTGGAGGAGGGATAACAGAGTAATCAACGGGTTTGCACAGACAGATGGTCCACGGCCCTTGCCCAGAGTCTAGGCCCCACAGGCCCATGGGTGGGAGGGGCCTACCAGGCTGTTTGGCGTCATTGGGCTTGATGCAGCGGATGTAAGCGGGCTCCTTAGACTGCAGGATCTCTACCAGCTGCAGGAGGCTCATCTTGAACTGGGTGGCCACCTGGTAAGCCAGGGCGAATGGGAGTTTGGCTAGAGCTGGGCTGAGGCCCCTGATACCAGCCTGGTACAGCCCCTCTCTGAGGTGAAGCAGCAACAAATCCCACAACTACCCCTTGACCTGCTGCAGCCCTTTCTCACACCACCCTTTCTCACAACAGAGGAGAGGACAGACTAGGCCCACCTGCACCACTCTGGCTTGGCTAGAGACCTCAGTTCATGAACCTCACTGGGGTCTAAAAATCCTGCTCAGGCCTCAACACAACCACGATCCTACATCTTTCTTTGCCAACCACTCTTTCTTTTTCTAAAATTTCAGGGCCACATTCCCAAACAATGTGTCCCACGCCTATGTGTTCAGCCATCTCCCCTGCACACTGCTCTCTGTAGGACCGTCAAGCAGACTCCGGCAGACTTGCAATCTATTGTGGCCCCATTAATGACAGGCTGCATGCCTGTGGTTCTGGGAGCACCAAGAGGGGGCAACTAATCCAGCCTGTGGGGTGACGGGCATCAGGAAAGGCCTCCTGGACACGAGCTTCAGCTAAGATTTAAAGGATATATAGGACACAGGCGGCAGGAAGAGAGGAGAGGAAGGTGCTCCAGGCAGAGGGACGGCCTGAGCAGAGGCTTGGTGGGTACAGGGAGCAACAAACAGCACATGGATCCAGGTGGGAAGTAGAAAGGAGGGTTAGAGGCAGGTGGAGGCAGCACCAGGGCAGGTATCCAGGGGCTGAGGGGCAGTTGAGAAGTGTTTAGGCTGCAGAAGTGGGCAAATCCATTGGTTGCTTGAATGAGAGAGTCAAGGACTGAAGAAGAGTTGGGAATGCTGCCCAGGTTTTTGGCCTGTGGGACTGGATGGAGCATGATCCCTGTCCCGAGTTAGGGACACAGACGAAACAGGCCTGGGGAGCTGGGAACCCAGGGCCCATTATACAGCTGTGGAGTCTGGGATGCCTGGGGGCGACTTGGAGGACATCGCTGGATACGTGAATCAGCTTGGTGGAGAGGCTTGGGCAGTAGTGGATTAGCAGGTGTCCTCATGGGGGGGTACTAAAGCTGAAGATGAGAGTGCTAGGTGGGGGGTAGGAGGAAGGGGAGGGCAGGGTTCCAGGGAATCAGACCCCGCGGCAATATGCTGCCTCCCTCCCAACCCGCCTTGGGCCACAGCACTCGGGCCTGCCCTCCTTTGCTGCCCGTGCTTTCCTGGCCTCCTCTTGTCAAGCCCAACAACAGCCACACCTCTGCCCTCAGCTCATTGGAGCTCTCCCCAAAGCTGGCACTGCTGGCCACACTTGTCTTTCCTAGCCTCTTTCCTCAATGATGTCACTCTCCTTTTTTTCTAAATATATTTTATTGATTATGCCATTGCAGTTGTTCTATTCCCCCCTTCATTCCCCTCTACCCTGCACACCCCCACCCCCACCATTCCCCCCTTTAGTTTATGACCACGTGTCTCAAGTTCTTTAGATTCTATATTTCCCCTACTATTCTTGCCCTCCCATCTATTTTCTACCTACCATCTATGCTACTTATTTTCTGTACCTTCTCCCCCCTTCTCCTCCTCCCACTCCCCTGTTGCTAACCCTCCTTCAGATCTTCATTTCTATGTTTCCACTCCTGATCTAGCTGTACTTTTAGTTTGCTTTCGTTTTAGGTGTGGTTGTTAATAACTGTGAGTGTGCTGTCCTTTCACTGTTCATCTTTTTTATCTTCTTTTTCTTAGATAAGTCCCTTTAACATTTTATATAGTAAGGGCTTGGTGATGATGAACTCCTTGAATTTGATCTTATCTGAGAAGCACTTTATCTGTCCTTCCATTCTAAATGAAAGCTTTGCTGGATAGAGCAATCTTGGTTGTAGGTCCTTGCCTTTCATGACTTGGAATACTTCTTTCCAGCCCCTTCTTGCCTGTAAGGTCTCTTTTGAGAAATCCACTAACAGTCTGATGGGAACTCCTTTGTAGGTGACTGTCCCCTTATCTCTTGCTGCTTTTAGGATTCTCTCCATTTTAATCTTGGCTAATGTAATGATGATGTGCCTTGGTGTGTTCCTTCTTGGGTCCAACTTCTTTGTGACTCTCTGAGTTTCCTGGATTTCCTGGAAGTCTATTTCCTTTGCCAGATTGGGGAATTTCTCCTTTATTATTTGTTCAAATAAGTTTTCCACTTGTGGCTGTTCCTCTTCCCCTTCTGGTACCCCTATAATTTGGATGTTGGAACGTTTAAAGATGTCCTGGAGGTTGCTAAGCCTCTCATTTTTTTGAATTCTTGTTTTTTCATCCTTTTCTGTTTGGTCATTTTTTTTCTCCTTCTGGTCCACTCCTTTGATTTGAGTCCCAGTTTCCTTTCCATTACTATTGGTTTCCTGTGCATTTCCATTCATTTCAATTAGTTTAGCCTTCATATGTTCCTCTAATTTGTGACTAAACTCAACCAGTTCTGTTTGCATCCTGATCACCAGTGTTTTGAACTGCGCATCTGAAAGTTTGGCTATTTCTTCATCACTTAGATTTATCGGCTCTGGGGCTCTGAGTTGTTCTTGAGCCATGTTTTGATCTGTTTGTGCCTGTTACATAAGAGGAGCGGAGCCTTATAGTTTTTCACCAGGGCGGGGCCACCCAGGTCACTGGTTTGTGATGCTGTATGTGGGGTCAGAGAGGGACAATGGCGATTCCCTCTGCCACCTCCTGCCGCTGGGGCCTGTGAGGTCCGTCTCACTGCTCACTCCTTCACCGGTTTATCTGTGCACAAATGTGTGACCTCAGTGGGTCCACCCACTTCTCCACACCCGGGATCCGCCCATGGCTGCTGGTGCACCTGGGTCATGCTCCCGGGTTGGTCGGGTAGATCTTTCCTGCCTGACCCCACTCTGCTGCTGGCTCTGCCCCTCTTACCAGTTTGGCTGAAGGGTTCGTTGTTGTCAGACTTCCATATAGTTCAATTTTCTGTGGTTTGGCTGCATTTTTGTTGCCAAAACTTTGTTGTTTTTAAATTTGGTTGTGTGAGAAGACGCAGTGCTTCCACCCATGCCTCCATCTTGGCAGAAGTCACTCTCCTGGTTTTTTGGGGACTCTCTGTATTGGGGCCTCTTGCTGCCTACAGTACCCTCCCATGAGTCCATTGGGTTTATCCGACAAGCACCTACTTATTCCCATTATGGAAAATGCTTCCTCCTCCAGGAAGCCTTCCCCAAACTCCTCATTCTTTCCACTTCCTCATCCAGTTTGCTGCTCCCTATTCTGTCTCCAAAGTACCCTGCACACATTTTTGTGAGAGCACATATACATGTTTGTATTCTAAGTGCCTGATAATACTTGCTACCAATGTCTGCTGAGTGAATGCATGCAAATGCCCACACAGAGATGTGTGTAGGTGTGTGAGTATGTGTATGTATACACATACTCACACACACACAGGCACAGATGCACACACAAGTACACAGATACACACCCACAGGCAGCCTCCTAGACACAGGTAGATGTGCACACAGGCACCAGCAAACACACAAGCTCTCATGCACACAGTCAGCTCCCGGGCTCATGCAGGCACTCATACATGTGTGCACACATACCCCCTCTGGGCCCACAGCCTCCGTACCGTCTCCGGTCGCTTCTTGTCACTGAGCTCACTCCGGTCGAAGCACTGGCTCATGATGGGATTCTCCGAGCTGCACATGGTCTGTGAGGGTAGAGCAAGGGATCAAGGTGGTAGTGGGGGGGGGGGCAGGGAGAAGGCAGGACAGATTCCCAGGGCGCAGGTCATTTGGGGTCAAACCTGGAGTCACCCCCACCCCCAGTCCGCCTCACCTCCTTCAGGTTCCGGAAGAGGAGGTCATTATTTTTATCCAGAAACCCTGGGAGGGAAGAACAGATGTGAGATGAGGAAGAGCCCCCCTCCCTGACCGCTGTGGGGACCAGCCCCAGAATCCTCACCGGTCACGCTGTAGGTAACTTCCCCAGCATAGTGCAGAAGGCGGAACTCCCCGCGGCCCAGAGATTTCCTGGTCCGTTGGTCAGCCAGCTTGTGCCTGGGTGGAGAGATGACAGGGAGGGGGAGCTACAGATTGCAGGCCTGAGCCACGCGGCCAGCCTGCTGCAGTGCCTCGGAGAGGAAACAGGCATCCAGTGTGGGGCAGGCGCGCCCAGGGTCACCCCACGGCCCACTCTGCAGCACGGCAGACGGGGCAAGGCCATCAGCCTCCCTGCACAGAGGTGGCCACTGAGTCTCGGGGAGGGAGACAGTCTTGCCCAGGGTCCTCCTGTGCCAGGACCAGGACCTGGGCCCCCACATTGCCCAGGCACACTGGGCCGAGGGCTCCTCCCAGGCCTCTTGCTGCTGCATGACAGCTCAGAGGGCTGAGCACTTGCCCACTACATTTTAAGAATGGAATTTGCCCCAGGAGATTACTTAAGTCTTAAGCATGTTTATACTCGTTAGCCTATTTTCTACTTTTAAGAACTATTTCAAGCAACTAACCAGAGACACAGGCAGAGAGTTAAGGCACAAAGATGTCTGTGGCAGCTCTGTTACTTAGCAGAAGCCTGGAAGCGGGCCAGGGCCCCCCAAGGCTGGGCGAAAGCAGGGGGGTATCTGTGGGGTAGAGCCGTTGGAGAAAGCATCCTGAGGAAATTTCTCTAATGATACAGGAACACTCAGGACATAACATTACCCTGGGCCTTCTACAGTCAGTCCTCACTTAACATCATCAATAGGTTCTGGGACTTTGATTGAAATGACGTATAACGAAACCAGTTTCACCATCTGCTAATTGACATAAACGAGTGGAGTTCCCACAGCATCTCATCAATGTTATAACAAAACAACATCGACCCAGCAAGTTCTCGACTATGAAAAAAATGTATAGAAAAAGGCAGGAAGGAAATGCCTGGAATTGTTACCAGTGATGACCTCTGAGTAACAGAACTACAAGTGACTTCTGCACACAATCCAGCTTCCCTCTAATGAGCAACATTATTTTTACCATCAGAAAAAGGGTTTGAATAAACTATTAAGCAAAAAGTGCTCAGGGCTTTGACATTTGTGGCCCTAGAACTGAGGCCCAGCTCTGTAACTTACTAGATGTGGGATAACTTTGGGCAAATGACTTCTCTCTGAGCCTCAGTAAAATGGAGACAGCACCACAAACACCTCCTTCCCGGGCTGCTTCAGCAGGAGGAGATGGTGTGCACAGAACATGCAGGACAGAGATGGGACAGAGGGGCTGGCTTCCTTTCTCCCTCTCCCCACTTTAGGGGATTCCTTAAGTAAAAAGCAATTTCCAAATAAGGAAGCTAAAAAAATCTTAGCAAGTTTCATTCTCAGAAAAGAATAAGGAAGAAGCCATCCTCCCGGCTTCTTTCTTTGTGGATGTCCTGTGAGCTGCAGCCTTGTGCGCCTGTCCTTAACTCAGCACCTCCTATGGTCACCTCTTCATGGCTGGTATTCCATGATTGTGAGGGGATCCCAGGCTTCCACAGGCGCTACCCAAGAGGAATTTCCCACTCACGTCAGGAAATGTGGATGGTGCTTGATCGTGTCCTCCAGCTTCTCCAGGAAGGTCAGATCTGTGGCCTCCCCAGGGCGCAGACACTCCTCGTCCTGGCGGGAATGGCACAGAGTGACGGATGTGTCAGTGGAGGGGCTGGAGAGCATAGGGAGTTCAGGGGCACCAGGCAGGCCGCACAGACACAGGGAAAAGGGGCAGGTCATAGGGACCCCCTCAAGACAACTTCCGGATCCAGCCAGCACCACACCTCACCCTCCATGCACAGCCCTGCCCTGGCCCTGCTCCACCCCAAGCTCTGGTCCTCTGTGAACTGGCCTGGGAAGAAATGGGAAAGAGTGACATCCTCCCACCCTGCCCCTCAGGCAAGTCTTTGGAGGAACAGAGGACTCACCAAAATGGAAATGATACCCTTGAATTTCTCCTCTACCAGATCACAGATGATCTTGTTGTTGAAATACTGGACAGGCTCCCACTGAGGGGTAAAGGGAAGGAGGGCATCATCATGGGGTCCTGGTGCCTCTCCGGGACCAAGCCTGGGCTTTTATGGGGCCTGGGACACCAGCAGCCTATACTCACCGCGATGCCCTCTGCCTCGTACTCCTCCTGTTCTGACTTGAGGGTCAGTTCGATGAAGAGCTGCTGCAGCTTCTCGTTGCAGTAATTGATGCAGAACTGCTCGAAGCTGTGAGCACAAGAGACCACAGGAGCTCAAGGGAGACACAAGACCAGGGGTAAGAGAAAGGTGGGCGAGGGCTCTAAGCAGCTATGGGAAGAAACACTGATCAGGACCCAGGGTGGTCAGGGAACCACCGATGGGAATGAAAGAGGCAGGGAACAGAGGATGGGGCAGGGAGACGAGAGGAGAAATGGGCCAGAGACGGGGGCACCAACCTGTTGTGCTGAAACACTTCGAAGCCATAAATGTCCAGGAGCCCAAGGACAGTGGTGCTCCGCCAGCTGGGGCTCTCGGCGTCCTAGGGCCAGTCATCCAACCAACAGCATGGGTGCCCATGTCTGCTGGCCCCCAGCTCCCAACCCCAGGCCTCCCTGGTCTGCCTTCCCTGCTGCCCTGGGGGCAGCCTGAACCATGCCCTCACCTTGGAGGCCAACGACCTGTTGATCTTCCCGACCAGCCAGGTAAAAGTTCGACTATACACAGCCTTTGCGAGAGCGTCTCGGGCATAGGCAGCCTGTTCCAGGTTCAGTGGGCTCAGGAGCTGCAGGCGTGATGTGAGACAGGGAGATGAGTGCCGAAGGCTCCCTCCCACCCTGTCCCCTCTGGGTTCAGGCTGAGCACCAGGAAACTATGCCTGTTCTGCCCTCCTCACTCAGAGGTGTGGTGGGGAGGGACACAGGAGAGGACACAGTGGCCACACCAGTGGGAGGGTGGTATAGGGACAAGAGGTCTCATTCCTAGAGGCAGGAATCTTGGTTCCAGCCTGAGTCTGTCATCCTCTTCCTGTGTGACTTTGGCAGCTCCCTGTGCCTCTCTGAGCTACCTGCCTTATGTCCTTCCAGCACTGCTGAGAGGTCCAGCTGAACAGACCAGGGAAAGGGGCGTGATGAGAGTGGGAGCTACCTTGGAACACCTGCCTCCCTCACCCCACCCCCGGAGGCAAAGACTTGGCCTCACCTCCTCTCCCTTGGCGATGATCTTCCTGTGTGTCAGGGCTTCCCGCAGCGTTGAGCCATCCACACCAAGGAGCTGTCAAGAGGGGGGCACACGGTGAGGGGGCCCTTCCCCTTGCCCAGTTGCTCCACTGCCCTTGCCCTCTGCTCACCACGCTCACCCTGGTTAGATACTTGAGCTGATTCTCAGTGGTGACCTGGGCATTGCTCTCCTCGTTGGCGGCAAAGTGGATGTTACCCAAATGCAGGACACTGGCCACGATGCTCAGCAGGTCCTGGGGGACGGGCAGGGGAAGATCAGGGTCACAGAAGAGGCTGAGAGTTTCCCAAGGGCAACCAGAGGACAGTCAGATGAAATAGGGACCAGGAGGTGAAGTGTGTGTGAGGAGAAGGGCAGTCAAGTGGAAATGAGTGGCACAAGTGGACTATTTTCAGCGAGTGACAAGAGGAAAGGAAGGGTCCCTGGCAGAGGCCTCACCTCCACTTCATCCTCAGTGAAGTTGATGACCGTGAGAGCCTTTCTGACGACCTTCCAGTCACTCTTGTCATTGATGGAGGAGACTTTGGCACACTGGCCCTGGGGGAGGGGCAAAGCTGGGTTAGCAGCCCCAGTGCTGTGCTACTCCCCTGGTGGCGCCTGCCCCGCCTGCCAGCCACTCACCTTCACCAGGTACAGGTAGCTCTGGGGGTTGCGTTCCAAGCCCAGCCTTCGCAGCGTCTCCTCTTCGCCCCCCTCCAGCAGCTGATAAAAAATGTGGAAGTTCCTCTCCCCGTGATTCTGGTGGACCACGCGGGACTTCTCCAGGAGGTAACTGAGGATGTGGCCACCCACGGGGGCACCCTGTGGGCAGGACAGGACATGGTGACTGCTTGGGGGGCTGGAGAATGGGGCCCATCTTCCCTTCTCTTCCCTGCATTCCTGGGCTCTAAGTCCAGCTCTGCTACTAGCTGCATGGGCTCAGCAGGCTACCCCTTCTGCCTCAGTTTCCTCATTCAAGAAATGAGGACATTTGACCTTATGTATTTGTCAGCTTCACTTGGATGCACAACAGGCATCCCAAACTCAACAGGCCTGACACTGAACTCCTAACCCCCCTCCTCGTGCTAGCTCAATGAGCATCTCCCATCTGGTCAGTGGTTACTTCATCCTGTTAGGTGTTCAGGCCAACATATTCGCAGTCCTCCTCACTTCCAGTGACACAGCCAATCCTCTGCCTTGACCTTCAAAAGCCCTAGAATCCAACCATTGCCCACCACCTCCACTGTCACTACACTGGTTCGCCCACACGCATCTGTCACCTAGATGATGATGATTATTATTTTAAAGACTTTATTTATTTACTTTTAGAGAGAGGGTAAGGAGGGGAGAGAGGAAAATATTGATGTGTGAGAGAAACATCGATTGGTTGCTTCTCACATGCGCCCTGACCGGGGACCGAACCCACAACCCAGGCATGTGCTCTGACCGGAAATGGAACTAGCAACCCTTTGCCCTGCAGGACAAGGCCCAACCAGAGAGAGCTATCACCTAGATTATAATGGTATCAGCTCCCTAACTGGTTTCCCTGCTTGACCACCTATTCTCAACAAAGTGGCCAGGATAATCTTTTTAAGAAGAAAGTCCGATATGGACATACTTGTTCCAAATCCTCTGATGCCCCCTTCCACTCAGAGCTAAAAAACAACAACAAAAGTTCATACAAAGGTCCTGGAAGGCCTGCACTATTCGGCCTCTCCTATTCCTTGGCCCCTTGCTCTCTCCTCCAGACACTCTGACCTCCTTGCTTCAAAGCACCGAACACACTCCTACCTCAGGCCCTTTGCACTGGTTATTCCCGCTGCCTGGACCCCCCCCCCGCCCCCCCAGTATCTGCACAGCTTGATCTCCTGTCTCCATCAAACCTTTATCAAAATGCCACCTTCGTAGTGAGGCCTGTCTGTATTATTTGAGAGAGCAACCGCCCCTACTTTATTTTTGCCACGGCACTTGTCACCTATATTATGTTTTTCTGTTTACTCTCTATCTCTCCGGAAAGCAGGATTTTTGTCTGTTTTGTTTCACTGCTGTAGCACCAGCACCTGGAACAGTGCCTGGTGCACAGTAGGAACTCCATAAATATTTCCTGGTGCCCAGGGCCTGACCAGCAGGTGCCACTGAACGGGAATCCCATGCCCTGCCCTGGCACACCACAGGTACCTTGAAGTCAAACTGCACGTCCATGTACTTCCCAAACCTGCTGGAGTTATCATTCCGGAGGGTCTTGGCATTTCCAAAGGCCTAGGAGCAGAAGGGGTATGAGGGATGCCAGCCTTCTCTCCCTTCTCCTCCCTCCCCGCAGATGCTGCTGGTCCCTCACCTCCAGCACAGGATTGCTCTGTAGCAGCCGGTCACGCACAGCACCACCCCGCTCAGGAGCTGGGCAGGTCTCAGCATAGAACTGTAGCAGCCGCTTGGTGGCCTCTGTCTTGCCTGCTCCACTCTCCCCAGAGATCATCACTGCCTGGTCCCGACGCTCCGTACGCAGTGCCCGGTACACAGTATCAGCCACCGCAAACCTGGGACAGAGGCTGGTCAGGAGCTCAAGGGATAGAGGTTCAAGCAGGTGCATGTAGTGGGAGTCCCACAGGTAGGACCAGGGGAAGGCTGAACATCTGGTTGCAGTTCGCTTGTGGGTGGGAGCTGCACGTACCCTTGAAGGTAAGAACTGGGGGACCCCCAAGGATGTGGGTGAAGGGAAAGTCTTCACAGCTGTGGATGGGTCACTTTCAGATGGAAGATGAAAGGGATCACTCGTGAATAGGGGTGTTACAGGTTATTCAAGTGGAGGTTGGGATCCCTCATAGGTAGGACTGGAAGTCCCTCAGAGGATCACTGAGGCTGGGGGCCACGCCATGTAGAGGTGGGCAAATAAGTCATGAGTGTGAGTGGCTCTGGGGGCTGCAGAGGTTTTGCCCAGTCGGGGCGGATGCATCTCAGTGTGGGGTGGAGTCAGTGCAGGGTGAGGGACTATGGGATTCCTCACAGATGTGAGCCCTGATCCATCCAAAGTGCGAGGTCCGGAGTCATTGTAGAATAAGGGTCAGGTGGGGTCATCTCAGATGGGGAGTCAGATCTCACTCACAGGTGGGGTGGCACCTCATAGAAGCTGACGCCCCGGTAACGCTCCATGTGCTGACGGCTGTAGATCTGGAGGTCCCGGTAGGGGTTGACAGAAACCAGGACCGGGCCAATGTAGGTCTGGGGGTCAGGGGAGGAGGGTCAGAATTTTCTCCCAGAGGCCCCTGATGCCTCTGGTCCCATCAGTTCTACCTCTGAGCACCCCAACACCCCACTATCTTCCCACTTGGGCCTCACGTAAATGAGATTCTCCCGGAACCGTCGCCGCAGGTTCTCGATGAAGGCTGCCTCACTGGTGAAGTTCTCCAGCAGCACAAAATCCTGTACCCCCACCCGGTCACGGGCGGTCAGTGCGCTCTCCATGGTCACCCGTACCCCGTCACTGCCCAGGGCCTGTTGGGAATGAGCCATGGGAGAGGGTCAGGGCCACAGTATGAGGTAAGGCTGCTTCTCCTCACCACAGCCTGTGGGACTGAGAGGGCAGCCAGGGGCAGGTACACACAGGAGGTCTGAGCACAGGACACAGAATATCCAGGAGATGGACCATGCTGGGTACACGGGGCCTGGGTCACAGGAAGCCAGCACACAGAACAGAGGACACAGGTCACACAGAACAGACCCCTTGCAGGGCACACGAGATGTGGACACAGGCACTGGAGCACAGAGGACCCTAGAGGACATAGTAGCAAGACTACCAAATCCAGGGAGGTGCTAGTTTTGTGTGGAGAAAGGAAGGTCAGGACAAGGAACGCCTATGGTAAAGAAAAAATTCTGTTGACCTTGGACAAATCCCTTCCCCTCTCAGGGTTGCTTCCGTCTCAAGGAGGAGGGGTTGAGTTAGACCAGGTGACTTCAGGTTTCTTAGCTCCAAGACATGTGACAGGTGTTTTGGAGGACAAATAGTTCAGAGTGAATTCTGCGGGCAGGTAAGGGGCGACTCTCTCATCCCCATCCACCAAAATCTCCAGGAGCACAGTGTCTAGGGACCAGGTAAGAGGCCACCCCCAGGCCATAGGAGAGGAATCTCCCAGAGGGCTTCTCAGTCCAGCTGGACTGAGCACTCACCCTGTAAGGGGCGCCTCCCTCCCGTGGGCCACACCCTCCCCATCAGCTGCCAGGCTCCCCAGACACCCTCCTCCACTGAGAACCCTAAGAGGCCTCAAGGGGGTGGGGGTTTTACCACGGAAAGCCCAGCTGCCTGCCTCCAGCTGCCTCTGGGGCCCACCAGAGGGTAGGAAGACGGACAGGCTCAACAAAGCCCTCACCCCACACAACACACTCTCTTCAAAAAGGGCCTGGGGGCTCTCGGAAATTGGCACAAAAAATGTCATGGGTCAGAGAAGAGCAAGGTGGCGGTGGTGGGGTTTAGATCCCTAAGAGGCCACCAGGTCTTCTCCAACCACGGACCACCCAGACCTCTGGCCATGGGCCCTCCTCTGGGTCTAACCAGGGGTCTGCCTCCCCCAGGCCTGTCCCTCACTCCCCCTGCACCCCCATCCTGCCCTGAAGCTGCTAGCAAATCTGGCCAACGCTCCCGCCCCCTCAGCGCTCTGGGTGACGGTCTCTGAGCTCTCAGCCTTCCCCACGAGCTGGGGGACAGGCCCCAGGTCCGCGCGCCCCGCGGCCCTCCCAGCATCGGCCTCCTCCCGCTGCAACTTTCTGGGACGTTTTTCCAGCCGAAATTCCTGGGCCGCGCCCGCTTCCTGACGGGGCCGAGGCGCCGCCGCGAGGTAGGGAGGGAAGCCCGGGACCCCCCGCCCTGCCCTCGCCCTGCTCACCGACGCCCGGTAGCGCATCCTGCTCGGCCGGCCTGACGTCCCGCTCCGCAGCCCAGGATCTCCGCCCGGGGCTCCGCGGCCCGGGCGTCAAGGAGGGAGGGGCCGACCCGCCCCCGCACCGCCCCCTCAGGGAGCCTGCGAAACGCGGGACTCCCCCGGCGCCTGGGGGTTCCTGGGGCCGGGACTCCAGGGTCCCTCTGCAGTTGGGGGGCTGGAGCTAAGGTTGCTCTGGAGCGGGGGCGGGGCTCCCCGCCGGGCAGGGGCTCCGCCTGAGTCAGGTTTTCCAGGAGGGACGTCGTTGGTTCCAGGGTGGGGCCCGGAACCCGCGCGGCCGCCGCGTCTACACCGACCCGGAACTCACTTCCGGGCCTGTGTCTACACCACGCACCAGGCCAGGCGCGGGAAGGGCGCTGAGGCCGGTGGGTCGCGGAGGAAGCAGGATTTCCCTCTCCCTTCCCCCCAACCTCAAGTCCAGGCAAAGTTAAAAATAGAACGAAATGTCCAAATACGGCCGGCGCACCCAGGGGGGCGGAGCCTCCGTGCGGGGCACTGTCCACCCCCATACCCTCTCTTTGCGGGGTGTGGGCCCCGTGTCTCTCCGTCCCGAGAAAATCTCTTTAGGTTCCCGCATTACCACGGAGCGCGTGCCCAAAGGACAGGGGAAGCCACAGAACGACTTTGCCCGGAGCAGCGTGTGCCCGGCCTCAATGGAGATCTCAATTCCCCATCTGGGAAACCCATGTCTGACTTCCAGCATTTGGGGCCGGGCACGCACTGCTTCTTCCCTGCCCCAGACGCCCCAACTAGGGCTTCTGTGCCCTAGGGTCTCCTCACCTCCCTCCTCTGGATGGGGCCTCCCTCTATGGTCCCTCTGGACACGCCCACACTTTCTGCCCCGACCCCCTCCTCCCAAAACCAGCCCCCAGCAGCCCCACCCTGGCTGGACTTTGGGGAGGCACGACCGTGAGGAGCGAACTCGGACCCAGACCCCACCGCTGCTGGGGTGGTGATGGCTAGTGCTTGCAAAAGGCTGGACGGAGTATTTACTACAAGCTGTTTGAAAGCAAGCCAGTCACTTCACTTCTCAGAACCTCTTCTTCCTTAAAATGAAGCTAATACCTGCCTAAAAAGGGTTATGGAGAGGGCTCAGATACAGCCGGGAGGCACCTCCCAGGCCCTCGGTAAACACCACTTCCCAGTCTCAGCCACACACTCATTCCACTCGTGCTTGGGGCCGACCTACTAGGAGCCAGGCCCTGGGCGAGACTTCTTATCTGGCGGGGAAAGCCCCTCGGACGAGTCCACCAGTCACAAAGAGCTCTCCAGAGCGTCACCTGTCCCCGCCCCCCACCCGACAGATAACCTGAGGCGCAATGCTGGAGACACTGACTGATCAATGCTCAGGGAAGAGGGCAGACCCTGCACCCCGACCTGGGCTCCCGGGGGAGGGGGTGAGGCTGCGGCAGGTGCGGGCTACAGCCCCGTGGGGAAGGTTCATTACCTCGGGAACAAGAGCTCGGCCAGAGCCGCGACCCGGGGAACCCCTTGAGGCGAGCGCCAGCTGGGAGATGGGGCCCTCTGGAGGGGGCGAGGGGACTGGGTGCCACCGCACGCAGCTGGGAGATGGGTGGGAGCGGAGGGGAGTGCTGCGATGAAACGCCCCCGGCAGAGGCGGGCTCAAGGCAGGAGGGGGCGCACGCAGCAGTGGCCCCGGGTTTAAACTCCAGAGGAAGCGGAAGCAGGTGAGGGACTCAGCGTCTAGCCCACCTGGGCTGGGGGAAGGAGTTCCAGTGAGCTCCCCCGGAGAGCGGCTCTCTGCGGTGAGAGGGGACTGGCGCCCGGACCTGAGGGGAGGAGCCGGGAGTGGGCGGAGCCTCGCGACCGCAGTGCCCGCCCACCGCCAGCCGCGTCAGGCAGCTGGAATGAGGGGAATCCGCGTGCGGAGGGGTCCGGCCGGCCATCCTCCACCGCGGGCCGGGCCGTGCATTCCCGGGATGCCCTCTGGCGCCCGGGTAACCACCGCCCGGCGGCAGAAGGCAGGGTGCGTCCCCACGGCTGCCCAGGCCTGAGGGCCGGCTCCGGCCCCTGCACCAGCCCAAGCAGCCCGGCCCGCTGCTTCGCCCCGCCTCCCCGGACGGAAGTGCCATCCCGGGAGAGGGGGTAGAGAGACTCCGGGACGAAAGCTGCAGCACCGGGGCATCCTCCGTTCTGAGCCCAGCCAAGACAAGCGTCCTTGTTGTTACCCCCGTTCCACAGATGGGGAAACTGAGGTGGGGCAGGTGAATGACTTGTTCAAGATCTCAGGACTAGGGAGGAGGAGGGGAGTATAAGGGGACTAAATGGTAATGAGAAAAATATAATAAAGATTATATATATTAGGAAAAAGTCTGCCCTGGCTGTTGTGGCTCAGTGGATTGAGTGCTGGCCTGCAAACCAAAGGGTCGCTGGTTTGATTCCCAGTCAGGGCACATGCCTGGGTTGATGGCCAGGTCCCTGGTGTGAGGGGCCCGTGAGGGGCAACTGCACATTGATGGTTTTCTCCCTCCCTTCCCCTCTCTAAAAATAAATAAATTTTTTAAATTAAAAAAATAAGATTTTGTTTAGTTATTTTTAGAGAGGGGAAGGGAGGGAGAAAGAAAGGGAAACATCATCTTGTGGTTGCCTCTTGAGTGCCCCCCACCAGGGACCTGGCCGGCAACCCAGGCATGTGCCCTGAGTGGGAATCAAACCAGCGACTCTTTGGTTTGCAGGCCAGCACTCAGTCCACTGAGCCACACCAGCCAGGGCTTAAGAATAAATAAATATTTTGTAAATTCTATTTAAAAACAAATGCCAGGACTAGTAAAAGGAGGGGTGGGATTGGAACCAGGAGCTCTAGCACTCACTACTCCTTTAGGACTGTCCTAGAGCCTGAAGATTTCTGAACTTGTCTGTAAGAGTTAGCAGCTACCCTGCCAGGCTGTGACCTTCCTCAGTGACCCCATGACGGCAGTACCAGTACACAACCCTGTTGGTGTCACTATTGACAGGTAGGCCTCAGGAGTAGCAGCTAGGAAGTAGTAGGTCATGGCCTTTGGGACCCTAGCATGGCCCTGAACCTAGGGCCTGGCGTGTAAACATGGCTTCTGAGTGACCCAGGACTTATTTCCTAAGGATGCTTCTGAGTGTCCTCCCACTTGGGGAGATGTTTCCAGAGAACCTGGATTATCTAGTGCCATTTACCTAGTATGGACCAGGTGCCCCCAAGCCTGACCTCTGGAGGAGTAGGGAGGACAATGGGTAGCCTTGAATGTGCCCCCAGCCCAGGACCAGGGCCATGAAAGCCTGAAATGGGTGTTCTGAGGACCCCCAGGTCACTGCTATAAGCAAATTTTTACTGAGCCAGCCATAAGGTTTCTTGGGATATTGGAAAGAACCAGAGCTTATCTCACAGGTAGTGCTGTGCTGGGAACAGAACAGGTGCTCAATTTATATTTATAAAACATTTTAAGCCCTGGCTGGTATAGCTCAGTGGATTGAGCGCGGGCCTGCGAACCAGGCAATCGCGGTTCGATTCCCAGTCAGGGCACATGCCTGGGTTGCAGGCTGGTTCCCTGCAGGCCAGTTCCCAGCAGGGGACGCACAAGAGGCAACCATACATTGATGTTTCTCTTCCTCTCTCCTTCCCTTCCCCTCTAAAGATAAATAAATAAAATCTTAAAAAAAAAAAACAAAACATTTTAGGGCTGGGTCCAGACAGTCCCACAAAGGACTGTTCCAGACTCAAGGGCTCTACCTGATTGCTCGCAGGACGAGTCTAGCTTTAGAACCATGGGCCTTTGGCCTGCCAGAGGCTTCTGCCTGGGTGTCCAGCAGAAATAAACAAAGCACCTTGCCTCCTAACCTACCCTCCTTGTTCAATATTCTGTACGAAGGGAGACAAAGGCCTGCCCTCCCTCCTCCCTCCACTCCTCACACCAAGGAGTCACCACCTGCTAGAACCTTTCTTCTGCTCCACAGTTACTGTTCTACTCCTGGACCAGGCATCCTCCAAACTAGCTTCCCTGCCTTCCTCCCATTAACCCATTTTCCCACAGCAAACGGTGGTTTTTACAAATGCAACCCGATCAATTAACATCTCACATTAACAGACTGAATGTTTACAGGGCATCAGTCCTTCTGCCAAGCCTGTACTTCACAACCACTGCTTTTGGACAGGCCCCCCTCTGCCCTCAATTTACCCCGCTGCTCTTACATTCCTGTGTGACCACAGGGGTGGCCCTCTCCAGTCCCTTCTCTCCCTGTGCCTCACCACCACACACAGCCAGATAAGCTGCCACCAGCCACACGTGGCTCTCTAGGCTTCCTGCCTTTGCACCTGCAATTTCCTTGGCCCTGCACACACTTCCCCTCCCCAACTGAATGACTCTTAGTGACCCTTGAAGACTCAGCCTAGGTATCGCCTCCTCCAGAACCCCTTCCTGACTCCCTCCAACACACCGTTCCCTCGTTATCACAATACGCTGTAATCGCTGGTTTCCTTGTTAGTCTCGCCCAGGAGACTGCTCCTGCCTAGAGCATACAACCCAGCCTGGCACAGTGGGGTTCAATAACCCTTTGTAGTCGCCTGCGTGAATGAATGAATCACGGAACAGACAGTGTAAACAGGAGACCAGAGCATGCCGGCAGTTGAATAAGGAGGTGGGTCAGCCATTCATTTTTCATTCATCTGGAGGCCCCCCATCGGCCTCACGCACAGGGGTCGAGGTGCGCCGGCCCCTAGCAATACTTGGCGCAGAGGGCGGGGAACGGGAAGGGGCGGGGCTAGACGGCTTCTCCGGAATCTAGAGGCTGAGTTCGACCAAGGGGCGTGCTGGGTGCCTGGGTCTATAGACCCCAGCCTCACTTCCCCGCCCTCTCGTTACCCACATGTAATCTTAGGTCTCTGCCAGGCCGAGCTCTGGCACCACAGGGTCCTGGGACTTTGTACAGACTGGGCCAAGCCGGCCCTCGGCCCCAGCGACCACGGGGTCAGTGACCTCCGCTTCCCCCCCGGTAGCGGAGCCCTCCCGTGGCCAGGAGACCGCTGCCTGCCCCCCCGAGCCTTAGTCGGCGCCCAGCGTACTCACCGGCTCGGCTGTTTCGGTGTGCGGGCCGGGGCCAAGCTGGGCGGCGTGGCCGGCTCCGGAGTCCGCGGTCCCGGCACGTTCTCCCCGCCCAGGGCCCGCCCGGGGCCGGGCCGCTGCCTGTCGTCATCTGTGGTAGGGCGCAGACACGGGCTCGCGCCCGCGCGCGCGCACAGCCTTCTGCCCAGCACAGCCCCGGGCCGGCCTGCCCTGGTCTTGACCCAGTCCTAGTCCGAGAAGACTTGGTGCCGCACACTCCGCTACCAGCTCCCAGGACAAGGCGAGTCACAGTCATACGTACACACGCACACAAGCCCGCGCCTTCCTCCAGCAAAGAGCCGGCCCTTTCACTGCAGTACTGGGTGGGTGGGTGCATCTGATGGGGTTCTCCCTCATCATTCTAGGGCCCCTTTGCATCCCCAGAGCAAACCCGTAAACCCATCCCTCCTCCGCGTGCCAGGCCAGGTCGGTTCTTTTTGTGACTACCTCCCCCCCCCCCCCATTCCGTTCAAGCCACTGCTCTGAGCTGGCCGAAGGAGGCCTTGACTGAGCTCGTTCTAGGTGCCTGGAGCTTTACATGCACTAGTCCTTTGACCTCAGAGCAGCCCAGTCACCTGAGTGTTGTTCTGCCCAGTTCATAGCCCAGCCCACTGAGGATCAGAGAGCAGGAGGAGGAGGAATCCAACCCCAAGTCCCCACTGTGAAAAACCCTGCTTCTAGTGACAGTTAATAGTGGGGCACTTAAAACCCTACCCCTTCTTTTCATATACTGCTCTTGTCCAGTCTGTTCCTGTCCCACCATGGATCAGAACCCTTCCCCACTGCTCAGCTCTTTCCCAAGGGATTTGCTTGAAAGAGCACTGAGGGTGCTGGAAAGATACTGCCCCCCTTCCTCCCCGCCCAGAGCATCCCAGCTTACAAGTTTGCAGGGCCTGTGGGGATGAACCACACGGATGATCTCCCCGGTGGGGATCAGCTCCACTTGCAGCGCCATTCCCCTTGTGGATAGCCAGTGTTGCTGAGCACTGGGGCCTCTGAGCAAAGATCTGCCTGCCGGACAACAGGCTGTGGCTGCTCCTGGAGCCAGGGATCTGGCCTTATGCTGGGATGGCCACTTGGTTCAACTTCAACTTCAGCCCCAGGGGATGTGTCTGGTCCAGCTACTCAGGACACAGCTGGAACAGCCCAGGTCTGATTGGGAGGCCTCTGGGCCCAGAGGGTTGGGGCAGGAAGAGGAGGGGCTGAGTGATGGAGGAAATGCCTGTTGTCCCAGGTAACCAGAGCAGCTTATACAGCCCCTATAGGGTACCCTGGGCTCTAGGTCAAAGGGTAGGAGGACTCTCCCCCAGCAACTCGCTGGCTGGGCCTCCCCCTGCCCACTCACTGGTGTCAGCTGGAGGGCAGTGACCACTCCCCAAACCAGTATGTACATCCCGTCCTAAGCCAAGAGGATCCAACAGTAGGCACTGCCCCTCCGGCACGCCCTGTCCCCCTCCTCCCAATTTGCCTGCCTCCCATGGCAGCATGTGAGTCCCTTGACTCTGAAAGGCTAGGGCTGCTGGGGGCTGGCCATGTTAAGCAGAGGTGGTTGACCTGCTGGAGAAGCAGGGCACCGTGAGAAGCCCCCTGTACCAACCTCCTCTAGAGACAAATGCTTGGGAGGTTTGTCCCTGGGTTCCCCGGTTGTGGGCAGCCTTAGCCCTGCTGGCTCCTTACTTTTCCATTAGCACCCTCAGGTGCCCCCTACCCCGAATGTCCCTGTTTTTCTATCTTTATTGTTGCTAAATCACAGCTGACACTTTCCTGGCCTGGGACTGAGCCTTGGGTCTCCAGCCATTCCTTATAGGAAGTGAGAAGCGGGAAGTGGATGGGGGTAAGTGGGAGGGGTGAAGCCCAGTGTTGAACAGTCAGATTCCCCCAGGCACTACTCCCTACCCTCCTCGCAGCTTCCCCTGTCCAGCCCCGGAAAGACCAGCAAAACTTCCTTCCTTCCTCCAGGAAGCGCATCTATCCCGCGCAGGCTCATCCCCGGCAGCCACACAATGGCCCTTATCAGCCGTGGAGCCAGGCACAGAGACCCAGAACACATAAGTCTCACATATTTCCTGTTTCCACCCAGAGGGTCAGGGCTGGGCCCAGAGTGGCTATATCCTGACTGGGGCCAAGAAGAGAGAAAGCACTCCCCTTTCCCGCCTCTCAATCCCTGTTGGCCCCACCCCTGCCAGGCTAGGAGGGGCCCCACAACATGAGGCGGGTATAGGGACCAACTTAGATCTACAAGGGAAGGGGGGAGAGAGGTGGGCATGAAGACAAGCTTGCTTCACATGGAGAAACAGGGGTACCCTGGACTCAGGAGCCATGAATCCAGCCCCAAGGTTACATTAATCAGAATGAGGAGGTAGTGCTCTGGCTGGCGTGGTTCAGAGAGAATTGAGCGCCAGCCTGTGAACCAAAGTTTTCTGGTTTGGTTGCCAGTAAGGGCACATGCCTGGGTTGTAGACCAGGTCCCCAGTTGGGGACAAACAAGAGGTAATGAATCAAGGTAAGGAATTGATGTTTCTCTCCCTCTGTTAAAAAAAAAATGTAGCTATAGGGGTTTTTTTTGTATAACTTGTTACAACTATGTTGTGAATAGGTGCATTATTTGTATTTTATGGACAACTAAGACTATGTGGGTAGAGACTCTGATTCAAACTCAGGTCCTGAGCCAGTTCCTGCTTCTGGCCCTGCACAGCACTTCGGGGCTGTGGTCTGACAAACGGAGGGTGCTATGTGACAACACCGCGATGGCTGTGTACGCGAGATGCAATAAAGTGGGCAAGCGCAAGGGTTCGGGGTTCTTCAGGGGTGTGTGTGTGTGTGTGTGTGTGTGTATTGGGGACAGGGAAAAGAGCTTACCAGGGGAAGTTCCGGGTAGGGGGGATCTGGGACAGAAAGACAGTGATTTTTGTATAGCTTAACTCAGGACCAAAACTCAATGCGAGGGAGTGACGGGTGAGGAGCCACTGAGAGTAAAGCACCTTTGCTGAGTTACCAGTTCTAGGAAACCCATTCTACTGAGCAGCAGAATGAATTAAGTGCCCAAAAGCATGTCTCGAGTAAACCAGGAACCCAGAGGGCCGCTAGTTCAGACCCTCGCCCCATTCTCTCCCAGGCAACATGCCATTTGCAGACACAAAGTCTAGTCTGGACCTACAGGGCCCTCATCCTGGAACCTAGCAAAGGCCACTCGCCATGCACCCCTTCCCGTCATCACAAAGGAGTCACACACACAAGCGTAAAAGCCATATTTCTCATTATCTCCCCATGTAACAGAAAACAGACAGCCAAGGCCCACTAGGAGCCAGAGGAGTAGTTCTTGACGGCCCACATGGCTCCCAGGATGGAGTATGGGATGCAGAACAACTGGAGTGTTCCTCAGTTCCACGTTACAGGACTGCTGTGACAGTCAGAGCAGGCTCCCTGAGATGTCTTTTCCTGGGAGAAGGGCCATTGAGTCACCAGCGGCTGGAGGCAAGTAGTAGGAGTAGGGACAGCCATGTCCACACAGCACCTGGAGAATGCTCTCTGAAGACCCCCAGGGCCAGATTTCCTAAAACATCTTCATTCTGGCCTTCTCCGCCGGCCCCCACTTCTAGGTCCCACAGTGGTCTAGAGAGACGGCAGGCTCCTGGCCAATGACTGCAGGCAAGGGGAAGGGCAGATGAGCTCAGTTGGGCAAAGACCACCCTAGAAAAGTCTGTGGCCACAGCTTCTCTATACCTGCCAACCCTTCACAAGATGCCAGGTTCAGGGCATGATCCATCAGCAGTGAATCAGGGCCCAGGGGGCCCACAGGCAGGACCCTCAACCTGCCCACTACCCCTAGATGAGAGCCTAGGTAAAGGGGCCCCTCTGTCCTGCCCACTTAGTCATGCTGTCTCTGCTCAAAGCAAGGATCCCAGACCTTCTTCCCATCCCTCAGGGGGACAGGAGATGAGATGCCAAGACTCCTGGAACCCACGGCTGCTGTGCCAGCGAGTCGGTGGAGCCTGTACAAATGTGAGCATCTCCCCCTCCCAGGCAGCCTGAGGTCCAGGATGGGATGAGGAGACTGCAGGCCGGTGCCAGATGGGGCATGCGTCTGGCAGGCCTGCTGGGGCAGGACTGAGACTGGGGCGGGGGGAATCGAGAAATAAGATGTAGGCTGGAGGGCCCTTCCCACCTTTGGTGGATGATCCCCAGGTCTTCACTGTTGACAAACTAGCTGGTTTTACTCACATCTCAGCAACAAAACCCTGTATTTAAGTGACTAATGCCAGGGGTCTGGACTGGAGAGAGCAAAGGAGTGTGGCTAGAACTCCCCTTGGGAGGTGAAGGATACTTGCTGCCTCCTCAGGGGGCTGGGCTGGGCCCCCAGTGCTCCTGGAAGTGGCGAGCAGAGCTGGCTGCCAGCTCTGGCCTCTGCCCTGGCTTCCTCCTCATCCAGGCTCACATCTATGACTGGGATTCACCCAGCAGGTCCTCCTCCAGGAAGGCACAAGGCTGGATCTGCAGGGATAAAACGGGCAGTGAGCAGGAGGGGAAGAACAACAGGTTTTCCTCCACACTGTTCCATCACTGTCATTCCCCAACTGCTGCAGCTCCAGGTACACGTGGGCTGCTAGGCCTGTGGCCTTGGGGAATGGATGTCGGGTTCAAGCTCAAGTCCTCTCTGCATCTTCTCCCCCACCCCAACCACTTTACCTTAAAGGGATTGCTCATCCCCACCACGGAATGTAGACTGTTGCTGTAATAACAGAGGAGAAACTGACCCTCAGTCTCAGGGATATCGCTGACACTGATGTAAACCTGGAGGGGAGGGTGGACAAGAACGGGGTCAGCTCCAGGGCCCTGGGTCCCACCCAGCTGTTAGCAGCAAGCCACCCAGCAGGCAAGCCCTCCTGTGGGAGATGTGGAATGCTTCTCTCAGGAGGCGGGGCAGGTACCTGGTTCAGCCCATTGCTGAAGGAGACCTGGTTGTCCCCAGCCCAGACATAGCACACGTAGTCATTAATGTGACGAAACCCGACCTGTGGGAGGGGGGATTGGGCAGTCAGTGGTCTGGGAGGACACAGGACCTATGGCGAACCCTAAAACGAGGATGGCTACACCCCTAGGTTTGGCTATCATACCATATGCTCTTCCCCTCACTGCCAGTCCCTAGGTGAGCTCTTTAGTCTGTGCCCAGCTCCTGCGGGTCCCAGGACAGATAAACCGAAGGGATGTGGCTGACTGACTCCCTGCCTTGCCATCACATCACCTTATATAGTCCAATCCAGTCCCAGGGGCTGCTGGGGAAGTCTGGAGTCAAGGTATAGCTGATCAGCATGTCGTTCTCCATGGTCCACAGGCCCTCTGGCATCAGGGTGATCGGTGGGGCAGATACCAATGGCTTCAGCTACACGGAGGGATGGGGAAAAGGTTGAAAATCCTTAGTGTCATTCACTTCTCTGAGACAAATGCCCTTACTGTGCCTTTCTAACAAGTCTAACAAGTAAAGGGTTGAGGGGAAGGGGCAGCAGGTTGGTGGGCACAGAATGCCAGGCTGTCCTGACAAAGTAGCAGGCCTCGGCTGGCCAACTGGAAAGAGAAAGGACCGGGCCGTGGACATGCAGCTCAGCTGGTGTGAGTGTCCTCCCAATACAATAAGATCTCAGGTTCAATCCCTGATCAGGGCACATACAAGAGGCAGCAATGAAAGCACAAATAAGTGGAAAAACAAATAGATGTTTCTCTCTCTACAATCAATAAATAAAATTAAAATAAATAAATAAATAAAAGAGAAAGGACTGAAGGCTTAACAGGGGCAGCTGGCTCTGGCAGGAAGGACAAGACAGAGGGCCAGCTGGATAACCAGACACAGAGTCCAGCGCCGAGGAGAGAGGATGGGAAAGAATGGGGTGACCTGCTGACAGGTTCAGGAGACCCACAGCTGCTCTTACGCCTTCAGGGTGTGTGACCCAAAGACCCAAATTCAGTATTTCAGGGGAGTGTGCCTGCAGTAAGAACAGACACAGGCACGTGGAAGGAACAGATGGTACAAAGACAGACAAACGAGGATGAAAGGGGAAGGCTGCAGGCAGCCAGCAGCTCACAGGTTAACACTGATTGGCCAGTAGATGGCAAAGCTGGAGGATGGAGAGAGCTCCCTCTGCAACCTGACCCAGACAGGTTCAGGACAAATAAAAGGAAGTCCTACTTCACGTAGCAGGTAATAAGCATAATGGAAATCAGCCCCAGGAGACAGTACCAAGAGGAAATGGAAACCTATTCACAGAGGGTTCAAGCACGTTTCTGGCAGGCAGAACCATCAACAGCTCCTCAGAAGAGCTGGGATCCCTGACATGGGAGGAAGGGCAATCACATCGTCCTATGGGTCTCCCCTGGGGGATCTGCTGACATTAGAATCCAGGGCTGTAGGGTTTGGGGATGTGACCCAGCATGGCTGCTCCTCCACCAAGTGCTGAACAGCCTGGAAGTTCACCTCCAAGTCAAAGGTGCCAGTGACAGGCTTATGGTCACTAATGGTGTACATCATGTGGCTGATGTAGCTCCTCAGAGACAGCGAGAAGTGGGGGGCTGGCAGGCTGGGGGTGCAGGAGCCAGTGTGGGGCTGGCGCTTCAACCTCCACAGGATACGGTCGGTCCATGCAGGCTTGCGTTTTTTCTCACTGGGGGTGAGGGAAGAGAATGGGGAGAAAAGAAAGCATTGGCAGGAGAGCACTGGGTACCCTCACTAGCTTCCTGGAGCCCCTAACACCAGGGCCCACCAGCAGCCATGAGCCCCCTGGCCCAAAGCTGGAGCAGGGATGGCCTGGAAGCAGGAAGGAGGGTGCCCGGCAGAATCAAAGGTATGCTGGCCCTTCTCAGACTCAGCCAAGGACCCTCAGCCTAGTCTACGTATTTATGAATCAAATGGTGGCTCAGAAACATTCCATTGCAGAGCTTTTCTTATTTCTTAAGCAACAGCAGCAGTAGATCAAAGAAACTGAGGTTTGGATTTTGGAGTCAGACAGAACGAATTTGGTTTTTCCTTTACTAAACATGCAACCTTGGGAAAGGACAGGGACGCATGCAGGGAATGCTCACTACATGCCTGTGATCAGTACTGTTTATTTCACTCTCTACAGGTGCAGAGATCGAGGTTTAGAGGGGAAGTGACTTTCCCAAAGCCAGAGCTCCTGAGTGGTGGAGCCAGGATTCGGGCCTGGCAGCCCAAGCACGGAGCAGGTGCTCTGCAGTCACCTGGCCGGGCCCTCTTAGAACTCAGCTTCCTCCTCTGTAAAACGGAGAAGATAACTAGTTACCTCATAGGGTTGCTGAGATGACTGGATAAGATAAAGCACAAAAAATGTTTAGCACAGTGCTTGATATCAGCTCTCTGTAGACACTGCCAATTATGGTTCTTTGTTCTCAAGAGTCAGTGGAGACACCTCCCGCCTACCTGTTCTTCCATTTTCCCTAAGAAGCAGGAGGACCTACAACCCTAGACACAAGAGTGTTTCCCTCCACTAGGTACCTGTAGTTGCCCTAAGACAGACAAGTCTCTGACCCCTAACCCGGCCCTGCTCAAGCAGCTACTGGTTATTCTTTAAGACGGGCTGTGCACCCAGGCCCCACCCTCCAAATGGAGACCCTAAGTCCTTAAATGGGGTTGGGGAACAGTTGATAAATTGATATTTCTGGGTTCCTCTAACTTGTTTTTTTTTTAAACGGGGAAGGAAGGAGAAAAGTAGAGAAACATCAATTCTCTCCCCCCCCCCCCCACCAGCCACTTTTTTAAATACTTTATTTATTTTTAAAGGTGTGGGGGAAAGAGGGAGAGAAACATTGATGGTTGCCTCTTGCAGACCCCCAACTGGGGACCTGGCCCACAACCCAGGCACATGCCCTGACTGGGAATCAAACCTGATACCTTTTGGTCTGCAGGCCAGGGCTCCGGCGCTCAGTCCACTGAGCCACACCAGCCAGTACTCCCCCTTGTTTTTTTTTTTTTTTTTTAATTTAATTTTATTTATTTATCTTCAGAGGGGAAGGGAAGGAGAGAAGGAGAGAAATATCAATGTATGGTTGCTTCTGGTGCATCCCCTGCTGGGAACTGGCCTGCAACCCAGGTATGTGCCCTGACAGGGAATTGAACCTCAATCTTTTTGTTCGCAGGTCCGTGCTCAATCCACTGAGCTATACCAGCCAGGGCTTCCCCCTTGGTTTTGAATGAACCACAGAATAGTAAAGCCTGGTCAGATGAGTCAGATTTCCTACTTTAAAATCTTTGAGAAGTCTCACTGCCTCTAGAGTACAGGGCAGGTCTCCCAGGTGCAGCTTTCAGGGCGCTCAGCAGCCTGGTGCCTCCGCCTGCACCTGCTCCCACTGCCCAGACCCACCCCGCCCCGGAGATTCTCTCAGGCCTTAGGACCTTTACTCTAACAGGGGGGTCCAACCTTTTGGCATCTCTGGGCCGCACTGGAAGAAGAGCTGTCTTAGGCCACATATTAAATACCCAAACACTAACAAAAACAAGAAAATCTCATGTTTTAAGTAAATTTATGATTTTGTGGTGGGTGGGCAGCATTCATAGCCATGCTGGGCTAAATACGGCCGGCGCGCTGGACACCCCTGCCGTCTGGAAGTTTTTGCCTGGAGCACGCTTTTTCACAGGGAGAGGCCCAATTCCAATGATGTCTTTGTCATGAAGCTGTCCCGTCCTCTAGTCTTTCCTCCAAAAAAGTTTACACTAGTATTTTCACCATTACATTACATTGTAATTGTCTGTTTCCCAGTCAGCGTAGCAGTTAGTATGTCGACTAGGGAGGCAAGGCCCGGCTCCTGGAGTCTCCGTGTGTTCTCAGCATCAGTACAGAGCCTGGCATGGAGTGGGTACTTGACAACTGCTTGTGAACCCAAACTGACTTACCCCAAGCTCAATCACTCTCCTCAAAAGTGCCCTTCTGATCTTAATGTATTTTTACCTTCACAGGCTTACAGTCAGTTAGAAATGCCATTTTTGTCTTCTCCTTTATTCAATTCCTATTTTAAATAAACATTTCTTACATAGTGTTGTCATTTCAACAGTGATAGTTTTGTAGCAAGAGAGGCAGAAACGACACTTCAGTGGTGAACTTGGACTTTGCGGTCAGAGACCAGTTGGGGGAAGGTTCTGCCCTGGTGATTTAAGAGCCACGTGGTGCTGGGCTGGTGAACACATGGAGTGGAGACCGGGTAGGGTGGCGGCCCGGAAGCTCCCGGCCCTTTCCCCACACTTGCCCTGTGCCTCTCTTCCACTTGTTGTTCCTCGGTTACATCCTTTTATAATAAACCAGTAATCTAGTTTTAAAGGATAAAAAGGCTAATGTGCCCTTGGGCAAGTGACTTCATCACTCTAGCCTTGGTTTTTCCGACTCTCAGATGGGTTGATAATAGCACATACTTCAAAGAGCCATCCGTGAAGATTAAATAAATTAAGGCGCGTCCAGGGAGCGGTCAGGAAGCAGTAACCGGCTACACCACCACGTCTGCTCCGGCCTCTCTGTGGGTTGTTCCAATGGCTCACTCGTCTCAGGAGTGTCCAGGGTGGACACCAGAATGTGGTATTTCTATCCCAGAGAGCACACCACGTCTTGCACACTCAGTGCCTAACATATGCTTAAACTTGGTAATAAACCTCGGAAATGTACCGCTCTCCCTTTCAATGCATTCCCTTTCCCCAACTTCCCTCAGGGTTAAGAGCCCAAGATCTGCAGTCTCGTTGGAATCCTCCCCAAGGCCCGACCACACCCGTCTCCCCTCCTCCTCAGAACCTCTCGGCCTTCCCTCCTTTCCCATGGCCTGGCCCAGGCGAGCCTCTGGCCACCTGTAGGGCTCACTCTTTCAGCGACATTCACTGAGCCCTTTATGCCAGGCCAACTGGAGAGCTGATAAATGAGATTGTCCAGGCCCTCGCGGACCTTGTTTGAGCAACAAAATTAAGCAAAAATAAATGTGTACCAATTAAATATTACACACATCCCCCCCAGTTCTCCATTTCTAGTCATAGTGCAGCTAAATGGGGGCACAGTCATCTGTGCATTAGGCAGTAACCAGTGCCCCAGAGACTGTTCTAATCCTGACACTGGAAGAGTGTTACAGATCCCGTTTTTCTCCTACAGGACAACGGGGTTCAGAGAGGTCACCCTGTCCAGGCGGAAGCAGGGCGCTTGCTCAGTCTGCCGGCTGTGAAGTCTGCACTCCTTCCGCTGCACTCTGCTCCTCCAGCTTGCCCGCTGTGGCCCATTCGCAGCTGCCAGAACGGGCTCACAGTGCATTACATGTACGGGGCCTCTCTCGTGCTTTCTGGCTGAATGATCAGGACTGAACATAAGAATTGTTTCTGCAGATTAGTATGCCTTTACTTAAAAAAATAAATAAATGAATAAAACCAAGCAGCTTTGCAAGATTCTCCCAGTTTAAAAGCCTAGAAAACTGAGTCAATTTATTGACCCAAAAGTAGTGACACGTTCCGTTTGGGGTCTGAAAGCATTTTCCCCTTCAGTTTCTTATAGACGGCTTCTAAGTGTCTCACTGAACTCTGGACACGAGCCCTGACTAGATTGATCATAATATCCTCTGCCCACTGCCTAGCAGAGAGGTTGACTGGGTTCATGTAACAAAACCCTATTGCAATCCCTGACTTTAACAGGATTGCTGGCCCTCAGCCCTTTCACCCTCCCCTGTAATGGAGCTGACCTCGGTTCTCATTACATCTTGGCTCCGAGACACTGCCTGGGCTGGCGAAGCTGCCTCCCATGCCCTGCACACAACTCACTCACAGTTACTTTCTACGGCTGGGTCAGGCTCCACTCAATCTGCCTCTCGTCAGTGCTGCTGACTGATTGGAATGCCTGCCCTTCTTTCTGCCAGACTCGGCTGCTTTTTTGACAACTCTGACCCCTCCTGGCTTCAGCTGCTCCCCTCACCATCTGCCTCAACCTCCTTTGGCACTTCCCACATGGAGTTCTGGGACCTTCTATCTGTCAACCAAGGAACCTGATAGTGCGTATTTGAATCTTTTGCTACTGGGGGGGGGTCCCCTTAGCAAAAGATTAGCTGCATAGACTAGCTGCTCCTTAAATACTGTATCTTTCCCTCTTGTCCTTTCAGGCTCCCAATTTAAACATATGCCAGGCATTATGCCATATTCCGGGGATGGTCATATATCAGACCCTACCTTTGCACTCTGGCATTCACAGCACAGCAAGGAAGGCTCGCTGTGTCTTAAAAACAACACAGAAAGTGTGGCGTACACAACGCTTGTGGCAGCATAAGGACAGGAGAGAACTCTCAGTGAGACGGGGAAGGGTGGGTCAGGGAAGGCTTTCTACTAGAGATGATGTCTGAACTGGCTGTCAAGGGTAAACACCAGTCTGATGAGGCAGGAAGGCTTCCGCTCCCAGTGTGGGGCTCGGGCCCTGGCCCTGGCCGCTGCAGAGACTCCCAGCTGCCCTGGCCCCTGGCTCTAGCCGTCAATATTTTAGTTTTCGTGCCCTTCTGTAATGACCTCCCACCTGCCATTCCTGGAGTCTTACAGACTCGAGTTCAAATTCTTGCTCGATCATTGACTGTTACTCTCCTAGATATTCCAAGACTCAGTTTCCTTATTTGTAAAGAGTCAGTAACAAGTGTCTACCTAATGAGAACATGGTAAAATTAAGTGAAGTGATGCAGGCAAAGCCCTCTGCATGATGCCTGGCAATAAAAAGTGCTCAGTCACGTCAGCCACCAGGTGGACTGTATCTGTAATGTGGAGATAAGTACTGTCTCTGCCTCCTCCTTAGCAAGACTTTGCTGTCATCCTGCCCTCCTTTTTGCTGCTATTGCTGCTGAGGGCAAAAAGAGCAGTGACTCTAGAGATACTGCTGGCTAGGGGGAAGCATTGTGGGCTGGAGTCCACAGATTCAGGTCTGAGCTCCAGCTCTGTCATCCTGTGCTAAGCCACCAGGGGAAGTCCTTTAACACATCGGAGTCTCTCCGCCCGATCTCAGTCCCCCAACTGCAGCCGACACCTAGCTGTCTGCAATAACTCTCATACAGTCTCCTGATGGTTGCCCCACCACACCTGGGGGTGGGGGCAAAGGGACACTTGGCTACGTGGCCTGTCAGCAGCTCTCTTCCTGATGGTAAGGGAGGTTAGAGTCAACTGGCGGGGAGGAAGAATGTTGACAGCTAGGCTGTGAACTGCCAATGAAGAGGAGCAGCCCCTCGGGGCTGAGAATCGTCCCAGCCAACAACTAACAAGAAAATAGGGACCAGAGCCATACACCACAAGGGAATGAGCTGTGCCAACAATCTGCATCAGCTCAAGCCAGCACCTGAGTGCAGCCTTGTGCGAGCAGAGGGTCCAGCTAAACAGTGCTCTCACTGCTGACCCAGGGAGGAGCCAAGATAACACATTCATGCTGCTTTAAGCTCTTATATTTGCGTTGGTTTGTTATGCAGTAATGGAAAACTAATACATAAACTGTCCCAACTTTTTTGTAAATTAGGGAGGGCATAAATAAATAAAACACGAATAACCACCTGTGACCACTGTAAAAAAGTAAAATAAAATAAAAGTTAATTGGTGGAGGGTCACGCTTCCACGGCCCCAGCCTGGCCCACCAAAGCCTTATAATTGCCATGACCCTCATTTCTTTTTTTTTTTTTCCTCACTGTACCTTTTTTCCCCTTTTTAAAATATATTTTATTAATTACGCCATTACAGTTGTTCTATTTTCCATGACCCTCATTTCCAACGATGGCTGGGGCACTGGCAGTCTCCCTGCAGCCGTGGGCCTGGGCCAGCTGCAGGCTGCCCTCTTCCCTCCTTCCTGGCCCGCTCGGTTGCCCTGGCTGAACTCTATCTCCAGTGCTCGTGGCCTCTTCTTGTGTGCATTGCGCAGCCATGACCCCATTCCGTCTTGCTCCACACTCCTGCAATGGCTCACCCATTTCTTGGCGGAGACACTGACTGTGACTCTGTCCTACCACTGAGAGCCCTGGGCTGGTGCTTCTACCTCTCGCCTTGGCCTGGCTGTGAAAGTACCCATTTACCCCCTAAATCCCAGAGGCCTGGGTTGTCCTGGAGGACCTCCTATGTCCCTCAGAAGACAGTTCTGATAGGAAGAATAAATGAAGGAGCTGTTCCAAGTAAAACAAAAAGCCCCGTAACATGTTAAGGGCTTCTTTTTCCTTCCTTGCCCTAAGCTGGGCCAGGGACCTCTTGCCAGAGCTGCTTTTGCCCTTCTCCCTAAGTCTAAGGTTTTGGTGGTTACCCCACCCCTTCTTTGCTTCTTAGAAAGGTTTTCAGTAAAACTACCACCTGAAGACATGGATCTAGAAATAATAATAACAGTCATCACAGTGCCTCTAGGGGCCCGACACCGGGCTCTATGTATGCAACCTAGTGGGTGGGTAGGTGCTGTTATCACCCCTGTTTTATAGGTGACAAAGTCAAACCTTGAATATATTGGCCGAGGTCATACAGCAGATGCAGAGCTGTGCTTCTAACTACTACATGCACTGTCTATATTTTTCTCCATAAAATTCTCCACTGATGACCACTACTTCACCTTCCTCAATAGTATCTGACCCATTCACAGCTAGGGCAGGGGTCCTTAATACCAGTAACTGGCTGAGCCAAGCCCCCGTCTGGGGAGGAACAGAAAGCCCTGGGAAGTGGGGGCAGGGGTTCCCAGAACGCTGAAAAGCAGCCCCTCATAAGTCAGAAATCAGCTGCCTCCTCTTCTCCTCTGGCCCTATCTGCCTCGCTGCCCACCCCAGACTGTTGCCAGCACCGGCTCCCCCACCTGCCTTCTCTGAGGACAGTCTGGACAGCTCCCAAGTCAGTGCCTCAGAGGGGGTGAGCGGCACTGCTCCCAAGAGGTGATGGCGGGATCTATTCCTGCTTCCTTAGTACTTCTGCTCCCAGGCAGCTCCCACTGCCACCGGGGCAGCACTGCCTGACTCCCAATCCTCATGGGTCCCTGTTTCCTCACAGGCCAATTCCAGATCCAAGGCAGGCTGACCCTCTACCGGTGGAGCCCCTCACCTGGTGTCATAGTTGTCGGAGTTCTTATCAAACTTGTAGGTGGGCGGGAAGAGCAGAGGGCCCTCCTGGAACTCCCGGAGCAATGGGTCATACCTCTTGGCAATGCTGAGCTGCGGAGAAAGGCACGGCCCCATCTACCAGTGGTCCTGACTCCACAGCCCAGGAGCACACTCCATTCAAGGGATCAGCCATCAAAGTGAGGGAAGAGTCAGGCAATGCCACTTCATTTCCTCACAGCTACAGGGGCAGCCTCAGCACCCCACCTCCACCCCCAGGACAACAGCTGAAACCTTTCGCAAACGTTACCCTGACAGTCCCAGGGGAGGCAGCTGCCTGCCATTTCCCAGTCCTTGGACTATAGGGACCAGGCTTTGAATTCCATCTCTCTGGAAGCCACTAGCAGACATGTGTCACAGGGGAGACGGGGTAGCCAGGGTTCCCCAAATGGGTGGTATCTCATCCTCTGGGAGACAAGCAAGCCTGGGGGTGGGAAGGATGACAGGGATACAAGGGGGTTGGTGCTCCGCAGGCCAAAGCCCCTCTCGCTCCTGATGATAATGTACACCCAGCAGCTATCCCGTGGTTCCTCCAAATGAAGACGAGGCCCTGCCAGGGCTGGCTGCCCTGCCCCACGTGCGAAGCCCTGTTAGACTCCTCCCTGCTGGGGACAGGGCTTTCAGAGGACTGGGAAAGGGGAACAGACACTAGGGAACCTGGGCAACTCTCTGCCCATTTCATGCTGGACCTCCACCATGGGCTCAGATCACCCCTCCGGACCCCCTCACCCCAATCAATACCTGATCCTTCTTCCACAGGTCACTGTAGCACTGACTTTTTATGGATTCCCGAACAAAGTGTAACCCAAAGTCCTCGATCCGAAAGTTCATGTCTCCAAACCAGACAATGAGGCTTCAGAAAGAAAAGAAGGCGGCCTGAGGTTCGTGATGAGGACAGAGAAAGAGGTGCAACAGGTGGCCGAGGCCGGCTTCCCCCAGGGGCTGCAGGTGAGAGGTCAGATGCTGGGAGAGTGCTAGGTGAGGTCCAGGGCATAGGTCCAACAGGACTGTTCTCACAGCTCCTAGCCCATGGGTTAGGCTGAAGAGACCAGCCCTGAGGGCAAGTGGCAAATAGGAAGCAGGCTCTAGCCCTCCTGCCCTCTCCCTCCCTCAATTGGCCACCAGGCAAGGCTGAGAACCAGCCCTCTGAGTGACCTCGGGAACCACTGGGTTCTTGCCCAGCCACATTCAGAAGTGGCCAGGGCTTCCAGGCAGAGGAGGGGGTATCAGGGACGAGGATGGGAGAGGGTGGGAGAGGAGTATAGACTACCTCTGACTGGGCGGCAGTGACTGGGCAGAGGACGTTTGCCTGGGCTGGTGCGGGAAAGAGGGCAGGGGCAGCAGTCTGGGACTGCATGCTCACTCATGGTCCAGGATATTGGGGATATTGAGTCCTTCAAAATTCTGCATCTCCAGGATTCGGTCAAAGTGCTCCAGCCGCTGGTCATTGTTGGCCATGTGCGGGGGCAGGTGGCAGTTGACAACGCTGATATAATAGCCGTAAAGCTTCAGACAGATGTTGACACCCCCTTTGTTCCCCTGGTAGGACAAGTGGGCAGAGGCGTTGGAAGCTGCTGCGGGTGGGATACACCTCTCTTTTCCCACTGTAGGCCTGGGGGGAGATGGTCTCTCCTCCCCACAGGCTCTTCCAGGGCCAGACATTCAGCTTCCCAGGGCAAGCTCTCCACCAATGAACCCAGCTCATTTAGCCTGAGGTCTCAGGATGCTAAGACCCTAGAGGCAGGAGAGTGGGTATGCCTGGCACTGGCCTGGCCAGAATGCCAAGACTCATTTTGCTCCTTCTCCCATTTGCCCAGCTCTAAAGCTCCCAGCCCTTCCCATGACTCAGACAAGACTTAGTTCTTACCCAGAACCCGAAGAGGCCGGTGGGGGTGGACTTAGTAGAGAGGATCTGGATAAAGGGCAAATGCTGACACTTGGCAAAGACCAATAAGAGGAGCCCCTGCATCCGGACAGAAGAGACCTGCAGGACAGGGGAGGACAACGGTCATGCATTTCCCCACACAGGCTGCATGTGTCCCTGCCAGGCCCTGTGCCACATAAATGCCCTTCCCCAAGGTCTATGGTATCTCAGTTCAAGCCTCAGAGTTTCACCCCCTTTCGCTGCTAAATGATGCACTGGAAGAGCTGAGCATGTTTGTGCCTGTTCTTGGGCCTGGGGGCTGAGGACAGAGAAGGCAAGGCTGCCAGGGCACCCTTCCATCGGGAGGGCATCGACTCTCAGTTCCTGCCCCGTGCATGCGCAGGTGCCCTCCCTGAAGATGCCCTCCTGAGGTCCTCTGGGTGCACATGAACCACCATCCCTGCGGGTCAGGGCCTCAAGGAGGACTGTAGCTGTACTGGATAGTGGCTAAGGGCACCAACTTTGAGTTAGCCAGATCTGGTTCAAATCCTGGCTGGGGCTCTTAGAGTTTGGTATTGGGAAAGTCTCTCAGCCTGTTATTTAACTGATAGAGCAGGAATCTATCTCATAGATGCTGTTAGAATTAACTAGCAGCTACTGTTTTTTGGTTTAAGGGTTCTTAAAAAGATTTTATTTATTTATCTTTAGAAGGGAAGGAGAAAGGGAGAGAAACATCGATGTATGGTTGTCTCTCATGCATCACCTACTGGGAACTGGACTGCAACCCAGGCATGTGCCCTGACTGGGAATTGAACTGCAATCCTTTGGTTTGCAGGCCAGTGCTCAATCCACTGAGCCACACCAGCCAGAGCTGGTTTAAGGATTCTTAAAGATAAATACAGGAAATGAACATGATCTAGGTAGGGTGCTGGGAATATTCTGACTCTTGACTAGACTGGTGGTAACATGGATGTATATACATATAAAATCTATCAGCCCTGGCTGGTGTGGCTCAGTGAATTGAACACCAGACTGTGAACCAAAGGGTCGCTGGTTCAATTCCCCGTCAGAGCACATGACTGGATTTCAGGACAGGTCCCCAGGAGGGGGCACTCGAGAGGCAACCATACACTGATGTTTCTCTCCCTCTTTCTCCCTCCATTCCCCTCTCTAAAAATAAATAAATAAAATCTAAAAAAAATTTTTTTAATCCATCAAATGGTACTACAATATGTTGTAGCTCAGTGAAAATTAAGAAAATGCTCCCCCAAAATAACTATAGATGGTGGGCAGCTGCATGTTCACAAAAGCAACGTAGAGCGGGTGACGGTGAGAACAGAGGACAAGTGTTCACAGGCTGGGGAGAACAGCTAGCATCTACTGAGTGCTTCATATCCCATTTACTCTTTACGCCGGCCCTGTAGGGAACCACTGTCCCTGGTTTTCAGATGCAGGGCTGAGGCTCAGGGAGACGAAGGAACCCCAGGACTACCTGGACGGAAACATCGAAGTACCAGGCCTGCCAAAAGCCTTGCTGTGTGTGGCCACGGAGGGGGGGGTGGGCGTGAGAATGGGCTACAGCCAGTCACCCTCTCTCTCAGATTCAGGCTGTCTGTATCCACCGCTTGAGTAGCTGTTTCCGGAGCATGAGGTGCAGAGGCCAAGAAGGAAATCCCCGGGTGGGGAGTGTGTACTGGGGCCTTCCAGGAATTATGAAACTTGATCCTGCAGGTCAGGAGCTCTGGCTAAGTGGAGGCGTCAAAGCAGGGGGAACCCCAAACCCAGGCCTGAGTGAGGGAGGCGTGAGAACCTAGGGTCGGGCAGCGGTTGTTACGACTGTGTCCACAACCCCACCCTGCACCTCGTCTTGGTTTCTACCCTTCACGGGCACATATGATAATGAAAGTAAAGGGAGGGCTATACTATGAGGGACTGACTCCCAAGGGAACGAATAAAGATTCAAGAAGAGTTTCAAGTTTAATCCTTACCCAGAGCTGACTGGGGCCATGGGGCTCCACCACAAAGGCACCAGTCCACTTTGTGAAGAAGGGCAGTGGAGGGGTGGGGGCAGGGCAGGAAAGCCTCAGACTGGGAGAAAGGGTGGGGCTGTGGGGAAAGGCAGGAGATTCGTAGGGGAAATTCTAGTTAGAGGAAATGAAGTGGGTGGGGCTAAGGAAAGGTCAAGAAAGGAGGTGACTAGGAGTCCTGAAGCCAGCCAAGGGGGCAACCCCAGGCTTCCAAACATATTCCTGTCCAAGAAATAGGCTATAAGGGGTCACCCCTTCACCTCAGTTCTTGGCTAGGGATAGGAGGGTCATCTGTTTTGGGCGCCAGGCCCTCAGGCTGACCCCCCAACCTTGGGAGGCGGCATGGGTAGAAGAGGTTGTGTCCCTGCCACAAGCTGAGCTAATTTCCTTGGCTCAATTCCATTCTACCAATCCCTCGCCAGTTAGCTGAGGTGTAAGGAGGCTGCCAGTCTTGGGAAGGGAGTGGGCGGTGAGAGAAGTGGTTCTGCCCTTTGAGAGGATCTAGCTCCCTGCCTGCAGGAGGAGGCCTGAGTTTGATCTGGAGGGAGCCAAGGGCTCGGGCTGGCATTTTCTAGCCTCAGTAGCAGGACCAAACCATGCATTCCCTGCTCCTGGCTCTGCCCTCCTTGGGAGGAGTCACAGCTCTTGCCTTAGCACCTTTGAACATACTAGGGTAGTAGAATTAATTCTAAAGAAATCCAGTCACACAGTGAAGGGAATAAGGCAATTCTGGTATTTTCAAGAAGTACTGCATTGGGTGCTTTAAATGGGAGTGTGTTTCATCCCTCAGCTATGCAAGGCAGAAAGATGAAGATCAGCAATTAGGAGGCTTCCTATGGATTCTCCCATGAGCTAAAAATTCCCCAAAGAATACTGACCCTTCTGTCTGACAATCCTTTTACTCTGCACCCATCTCCCCTTTTCTACCCTTGAGCTCCTGAGAATTTGAGATGCATGACTCCTATAATCCGAGGACACCCTCTGATACCAGAGGGTGAGCCATAGGGTACCCACCAGCCTTAGGGCTCCCCAATACGGCAATAAAGTACAGTAGTGAAGAATTTGGGTTATGAAGTTTGAAAGGTCTGGATTCAAATCCCAGACAGCCTGTATGACTTCTGAATCTTGGTTTTATCTGTAAAATACCCACATTCCAAGACAGTTAAGATTATTAAATGATGTAATAAAGAGCTTATTTATAATGCTTAATACCATGTAAAAATTCGGCAAGTGGTAGCAATTATTATTATACCCAGAGATTGCACGCTAGGCATCTAGTGTACAATCCTGGCTAGGGATGGGGCACTGAGCTGTTAGTACGCCCTGCTGCACCTCCTCAAGGAACTCTCCCAACCTGAAAAATACCAAGGTGTGAGCTACCCCTGGGGTGCTCCTCTGCTCTGGCTACCTTGGAAATGCACAAGGTAGGCAGGAGCCTCAGGGAGACACGTGTCACTGAGGTTTAGGCCTTTAAATAAATGGGAAACAACACAAAAGTTCGAGTGGGAGACCAACAGACTGGGAAGTTAGTGACAAGAGATAAGATGCATTTCCCAATTGCCCGTGAACTTGAAAGTTACCTTGACGAAACTGAGAGGGGAAAGCACATCCATGAAGAAACTGCTCCATGGGTCTTCAAAGGCAGTGTCAGCAAGGAGGCTCATGATCCCACAGTCCATTTCCTGCAAACTGCCAGGCCCAGGTCAGAGGCTGTCCGCTGTCCTGGAGGGAACCGCCTCTGCCACCAACATTTTGTACTGCCCTCAGCAGACTTTCAAGCCTTGGGTTCTCATGGCTATGCTCTATCCGTGCCCCCGCCCCCCCACCCCCGCAAATTGCCAGCCCTTTGCCATTGCTGACCCAGGACAAGAGGCACTGGCCCTGATGCAGACTCAAGACTCTTAGCCATCAGTCTCCAGAGCGAGGGAGGAAATTACAGTAGTTCCCCATGGGGACAACTTGGGACTGGTCAGGCTTACCTGATCTCAGATATAGGGGTGAGTGAAGGGACACTGCAGACACCTACCCAATGACATATATGTCCAGATTCAGGTTCTGGTTGTTTAGCTGAAGGAGATTATCGAGGTCTGGAGGGGGTGCTGCCGAGGCCACATTCCATGTCACAACATGTATGCTGTGGAAGGGATGAAAATCGAGGTCAAGGAGGAAGGAGGATAACACCTCGCCCACGTAATGGACAGTAGTGTAGGCCTGCTAACAGCTGCACCACCATCCACTGCTATCACAGTGAGAAACACGTTTCTGCATCTGATGGTGGTGACAGAGAAGCTGAACTACAAGCCCTCCATCTGCACCTTTGTCCTCTGAAGCAGGAAATTCCCACCCTGACTGGCTTCTCCACACAGGCCTAAAGCTGCCCCCCTTTCTGGCAGCACTGGTGCTGCTGATACTAGGGAAGCTGCCAAAGTGGGCCCAGAGGTTTTGGGGTCGGACAAAGGAAGGGGTGGATAGTCAGGAATTTATTAATTTCATCGACTAGTCACACTGCAGCAAGCATCTATGGCTCAGTCAGCAACTCCCCACTCCCCATTCTTCAACTCAAGGGACCCTAGGATCACCAGAGTGATTCTAGAGGTTTGGGTTTCACCTTTTGACAGACCTCAGCACCACAAGAGAGGGGAATTTCAAAAATAGCAGATAACACCACATTCCCTTCCTCATTTCTTCCTATGGTTGGAACCCCTGAAGCACAACTAATTCTGCCAGCATTTAAGAGAGACTAAGGAGATGATTCTAAGAGGTCTCTCGACATCTCTCTCAGAAGTCTGCCATCGTTTGGGAAAAGCCATCAGTTAGTGATACGCTCCATCTCAGCTTCACATGAGCCCTAGGGAAGCAGCGGAAATAGATCGGCAACTCTCGTTAACATTGGATCCCATCAGAGGCTCAGGAGAAGGGGAGACTTGCAAATCTCTACGGAATAGTTATAGGAACACTCAGTGAAAGCCCCAGGCAGTGCTGAGTCCGGGGAAGGCAGTGGCTACAAACCCCATGGAGAGCAAGAAAAGCCACCAAGCCTCAGGTGAGTCCTAGCTAAGCCATGCAGCAGCGGCAGCAGATCTAGAATGGGAGAGGGTTAGAAAAGGGTAGGTTTTCCCAAAACATCTCTTCTCCACCAGATCCTTGTTCTTAGAGGTTCATGTTCTAAAAAAGCACAACTTGAAAAAATTCTTGGCCGGCTTAAAGCAACTTCCTGCTCCTTGCCTGAACAAAAACAAAACACAAAAAACACCTTCCCAGGCACTCAGCCAGAGAGTCTGTGCTTCGTTTGTTTACGATCTCCCCCTGCTGTCCAACAGAAGATTAAGAAAGGCAGCCCTTTTATTCCAAGATTCCGTGTTTTCCTAGGGACCTGATCTAAGTGAATGAGAATGTAAAGTAGGGATTTCTTGCCCAAGTCCTCAAGTCCCACGATTAGCAGCAAATCCTTGCATGTGACCTGCACTAAGTTGGTGATTAGCTTTGTTCCTTGTTCCAGAGCAAGCATGGGACCAAGCTACTGTCACTTCATCAAAGCATCTTATCTAAATCTGATTTCAAATTTTAGGAGGTCACAACGGGATCAGGCAGACCCCATGATGTAAATGCTGTTCAAAAGAACAGATTTCTACCCTACAGCTGAGGTGACAATGCTTCGTTTTGTCTTTAACTTCAAACAGCCCGACACCACTGCCTCCTTCAGAAGCCAACTGGGCACTTGCTTGGGGGCCCCAGTGGAAAGTAGCGCGGCAGCTTGAGTTTGGAAGGGGAGTAGGGCTCAGACTTAATTTAGCCTGCTCGACACAGGGATAGTTTGGCAGGACCTCCGAACTAAAAGCAGTTCTGCAGGACTGGTCTCTTCTCTCCCAGTCCGGTTCTAACCCCAGATTCGCAGCCCCAGTTGGGTCGGAAGCAGTGACTCGGCCCGGAGCTGTCCTTCCTCACCTGAGCTTCCTGCCTCTCGGTTCGGTTGGCTTCAACGGGTTCACCGTCGCCATCGTCCCCACGCTGGTGGCCCGGCCACTTGCTCCAGCCGGCCCCGGACCGATCAGCACTGCGCAGACAGCAGGTCTCGGGCCGCTCAGTCTTGCCGGATTGTTTTCCTTCCGGATTCTGAACCTACGCCTCGGCTCCCGTAAGAGGCGGGGCCTGAGCGCACGGTCCACTCGGTCTGGTGAGGTCCGGGGGAAGGGGCGGTACTCTCAGCAAGCGCGAAAAGGCGAAAGGCTGAGGGGACCTGGCGTGTGAGGCGTGTCCTAATGTCTACAGAACCCGACGTAATACTGCCCAACCTGACATGCGGGGTGCGGCTCCCTGGATGTCAACCACTGGGCTCTGCTAGCCGTCTTCGCGGCTCCCGCGGCTCCCAGACTGCACCGCGCGAGGCCGGCCGGGAGGGGCGGTCTTCCGGCGCAGCCGTGGGCACCCCCGCAGGAGTGTCCCAGGCTCCTACAGAATTTGTTAATATCCAACCTGAGATCTCTAATGTATGCGCTCTCCGTCCCCCTACAACATCCCGACGCCCGGAGACCCATAGAGAGAAGTGGGGAAGGGGCGGTCTAGCCACTGTCCTGTTAGTAATCCAGCCTCTTTCCCCAACCCAATTCCAAGTAATCTCTCCTGTTGGTCACTGGGCTCCTCCATTCTTCGTTTTCCACGCCCACTTTAAAGTTTGTTTTTTCTTTTTTTTTCGGTTTTCACTCTTGGACACATTGGACATTTCGAGGTTCTTAGACTCAGAAAATTAGCCATCAACGAGTGACAAAAAAATCGCTGCCTCTACTGTACGACCGAAGAAGAAATGGGTGGTTATTCATTTTGTCAAAGATTAACTGATTTTTTTCAGATCACTGGTTCTTAACGTTTGGGGGGTGGGGGTGGGTGAGGGCGGCGGTGAGGACAGTGCATGGATCTGATAAGAGCTGTGACTTTCCCCAGAAAAATTCAGTTTTACAGACAAGCTTCATGAGGTTCACAGACCCAGAAACAAAGTTAAGAACTATTTTTAAATGTGTTTTGCTTGGTAGGATGAGAAAAAGAGGAAGAGGTGAAGAAGACGGGATATAAAAGCCAAAAGGAACTACTGTCAGTAGGAAATGGCCAAATTACTTTCAGATATGTGATGTTTGCAAAGCAAAATGAAAGGGGGATGTTTTAATTTTTAAATATTTTATTCATTTACTTTTTTAGAGGGGAAGGGAGGGAGAAAGAGGACAGAAACATGGATGTGTGAGAGATACATCGATAGGTTGCCTCTCACACACCCCCAATGGAGGACCCTGTAGGAACCCAGGCATGTGCTGTGACTGGGAATCCAGTTGGTGACCTTTTAGGTTCACAGGCCAGCAGTCAATCCACTGAGCCACACCAGCTGGGGCAAGGGGATGTATTAATTTATGGAAATCTACCTGTAAAAAATGTGAGATACCTTGTACCTTCCCATATCCTTCCCTGGTGAAATAGGGGACATCGGCAAGAGTTGGAAGACATACAAGTTGTAAACTGGACAGAAGGGCATCACCAATAAGTTCGACTCCAGAAAGCTCTGTCTAGGATTTTATTAGACTGCTTTTTTCCCCAATATACCTGTATTGGAAGATTGAGACAAAAAAGGCACAAACTCACATTAAATAAGGTAATCTACTCAAGTCTACAAAGTGTATTTTGTAAAAGAAGTAGCACTAGGAACCAACCAAAATGACTCAGGGAGTCCCAGCGGGGACTGTAAGAGAACTTGGGAAGATTTACTGGTGCCCACAATACTGACCCTGTCCTTGACCTCTCTCTGTGAGAAGGCCAGAGCCCAGCACCACTCCCACAGAGGCACTGCAGCTTCCAATTGGGACTGTTACCCTGGAAATCTAATCAAAGCAGCGGATCTGAAGGGGCATGGCCCATCCTCAGATACTACCCTGAAGCTGAGCCTTTCATCACAAGCCCCTCTGGGTGCTCGCCACTTTGGGGGATGGTGTGAAGAGAAAGGGGGATACTTAAAAAAGGACTACACTGTTGCCCAGCAGCAACACTATCCGAAGGGATGGAACAGACCAGGGAAATCCCTCCTTATGTTTATGTGTGCTGTAGCCCCAGATCCAACTGATTTCAGGAAATTCTAGCTCAGCTCATGTGGATGCTTTCCAACTGGGGCAACAGGCGAAGGCGGGAGGAGCCAGAGAAAAGGCAGACAGCGCAAGCCCCCACCAGAGCTGGAGTGATATGTGTGGACCTCAGAGAAGAGCTGAAGGAAGGAGACTAACATCTGACCCTCAAACCATCCAAATAACTGTCTGCTTAGAATATTAACAGTTGTTTTTCCCAGGATAACCCACAACTGGACTTCACTGAGTTGACGAAGAAGGGAGAGCATTAAGCATAAATATAATTATAGCTGATTCAGAACTTGTAGGAAAACATTTACATTTTTCTCCAGTAGGAACACCTCTTCAACTTTCCCAGTCAAATAAATGCTACTAGCATTTGGGATGGTAGTAATCACCTAAACTGCACCTCATCATTGCTAAAACAGACCCCATACAGTGAGGAGACTAAATGGAAGGACATCTGGTCGGAAACGGGCTTTGGTGAAGGTCAGAGCTGATCATGTGGAAGGGTCTGAGTCTGTGCACCCTTGCCCCAGGAGGGCCACAGGGACACATCCTTCAGGATGTCACAGGTGAAATCCTGTGAGAGACTCCCTTATTGCACTTAGAAATAAGGCAAAACAAACTGACAGAAACGTGAGGATAAAATTTCCCATCTCACTTCCCGCTCCCCCAACAGAGATTTGGTTTCTCTCATTAGCAGCTGCACGCAGGCCAGCACGGGCTTGGGTCACGGTGCACTTGGCCAACATTACTTCACAAGGTTTGGGAAATGCTAGGAAACAAAACAGCTATCTCGGAATCTCCCGTCGGGAAAGGCATATCCAGGTTCTGCCAAGTCATAGGAAACTTGGAAGTGCTCAGCAGCTTCTGTTCCCCTGGAGACTGAGCTCTCCGAGGCCTACTTTGGTCGAGTTCTGTACTATGGTCACTACTTGCTTCTGATTGTCCAGGACACAGCTCATCTTAAGGGCAGGACGAACTGAGATCTTGATTCCCAAATCCTTTCCAGCAATTCCAGCAACTGGAGAGAAGAGGGAACATGTTCTGCTGGGAAGAAGCTTTTGCATGCTTGTTTTGTGCAGCATGAAAAGATCAGGATTGTTGGGTCCTGACCAGCCTCAAAGTCAGAGGACAAGAATCTAAGAAAGCACAGAGAAGAGAGGATTATTGCTGAGTGACAGCACCAGCCCAAATGGGAGGAGGAGCATGGACACACAGAGCTCCTGGGGTGCGGGGGCAGACTAATTGTATATATGGGGCAGGCTCAATTCTAAGGGCCACACTGGGCAGGCACCTCCAGGTGGAGAGCTGACCCTGGCATATTACAGTCTCTGCAGAGATGCAGACAGCAAGGGCAACAGGAGGGCTGAGAAGCCTTATGTACTTCTAAGACTAGTGACCAGAGATGTAATGCCTGGGGCAGGGGTTATCTTTATGTGTAAAATTTCCAAAACAGAGACTGGCTGGGCCTTTGGGATTTCCGTAGTGCTTAGAACACTTCAACAATGGGTTACTGGGAGCAGAGGTCAGAGTTCTGAAGCCACATTGCTGTTCTGTGGAACTGGGAGGGGGGAAACTCTGTATTTCTAATCCATCCCCTTTCTCCACGTGAGCACTCAAAATTGCAAAGATCTGCCCAGGAAGCAAACTACCTCAGTTTATCCCAAGGCTGAAAACAAACAAACTTAAGTCATTTAAATCACCACATCACAAAAGGCAGCTATTTTGAAAGACTAAAAATGTCACTTGAAAATAAAGGGGGATGGGACACACAGAAATGGGTTGAGAACACAATGGCTGGAGAGGGAGGAGCTGTAAATACAGCAGCCTACATGCCACATATCTCAGAGGAGCAGGCTCCTGCACGCACGGGCTTCATAATACCAGAGGGTCTATTTGTTCACAATATTAAAGGGCATCTAGAATTGGCTACAGTAGGGGATCGAAAGTTGCCTGAAGAATGGGCACAGAAAGGCTGCATCGGAAGATGGCCTGTCACTCGGGAGGGTGGAGCTGCTGGGCCTTCCTGTTGACCACTGTCTTGCAAAACTAGAAGAGAAATACAATTGTTAAGGAAGCAACAGCAACAGAGAAAAACAGAAACACTTTAAATCAGTAATTGGGGCATATCAAAAGGAAGAAGGATGCCAGTTGGTGTTCTGGGGTTACAGGGAGGGACCAAAGTTAGGGTCAGTAGCTCCTGAGAAACTGGCATTGCAACAATCCACTCAGTCCTCCCCTTTCATATCCTAGAAGTTCTCCTCAAGCACTTGGGCAGGGAGAAGGAGAGGTTTGCATCACTGCTGGTGAGACCCCAGGCCTCCAGCTCCTTGACGTGAGGTGACAGCCAGTTTTTATTTGATAAAATAATCTTCTCTCAGAGCTGATGGAGAGCAAGGCCAAGTTTTTCATTCCTGGCCGGGTTTGTCAGGGTCACAAAATGCACCCTGAGTTGCTGGAAAAACAGCAGGTCTGGAGGTGTGCGGGGCACTGGGAACAATTAGAAGGGAATTAGGGAAGTGATAATATGAAACAAGGAGCATCCCATCCTGGTCCTGTGACCACGGGGGAAATGCCTGTCAAGCTCCTGAGAGATGTTGCCTCTGATGAGGATAGCTACTTAGTACGGGGTCAGGGCTACAAAAAGGAAGGAAATGAAGCACCAGGCAAAACAATAAATGCCAACAGACTTTCCAGGTGATGATATCAGTTGGGAGCTAGGAACTGGCTCTGGCACGGGGTGGGGAGGGTATAGAGTGTCCTAGGATGCCATCCTTGACTTCAAATGGCTCAAGTTAGGAGAGGAAGAGTAATTAGTTACAAATAAGCTTCAATTCTGCATCCGCCGTGCCCCGTCTCACTACCTTGTCCATGTCTCTGTCTGGGTAGTTCCTTGTAAAATTACATGTGTCTGAAATGTTCTAACAGTCATAATGTTTTCAGTGGAAGCCCAAGAGCATGACGAGCCCGTTTAGCACGGCAGTCATTATTCCTAGGGGGCAGGATGAGAAATGAAGCCGATTTTCTGACTCCGTAGTGAGCTGCTGAGGCTTTGAGGGCCCAAACTGATTTTAGGACCTATGACATACACACAGGGAAACTGGGTACATACAGTGCAGAAGGGGAGGGGTGGCTTTAGTCATCTGCTGTCATTCCTTTCACTGGGTCCTTTTGTCTCATCTGAAACAGAAAAACAGAAAAAAATGGAAGCTCTTGCTGTTGATGGAACTCCACCACAGATACAGCATGCCTTCACGGTCCTGCCAACGGACAGGGTGGAGCACTTTGTGTGCCCAAAGTCAAGGAGAAGAAGAGAATTCCGCATCCCTACAGCCAAAGCCATACCATTTACATCTCTGTCACTGCTCCCACCATCCACGATTCCTGTTTCTCTCCGCTGCACCCCAGTGTTGGGGATTTGTTCTTAAGTTCCTGTCTTTCTCTCTTTCAATCATTCAACAGATATTTATGAAGCACCGCTTTTGTGCTAGGCACTGCTCCAGGCCAGAGGATTCAGCAGTGAACCAAAATGAACCAAGTCTTACTACAGGGGAAGTGCTACTTTGTAAGCGGACTACAGAAGGCTTCTCTGGTAAGGAAGTGAGTTGGAAAGTCCTTTGGCTCCCTGGAGACAGGAGGACAAGACACAGTGTTCAGGCAGAGGGAACAGCAATTCTCTCTCCTGAGCTCTGCTTCCAGGCTTCACCCAGTAAGTCAGGTGGGCACAGTGTGGTACCCACAGTTTAGCACAAGAACACGGGTAGAAAAGACAGGGGGCAGATCTCAACTTAAAAGAAGTGTGAGGCTGCTGGGAAGCAGATGGGTCTTCTCCGGAGGCACTGAGCACTCCCTGTCACTGGCACCTCCCAAGAAGTGGCTATAAATTCTTATTGGGCATATTGTGGTTGTGATCTTTGTCAGATCCCTTCCAACCTGGCAGTTCTATTTGCAGAATATCTATAACGTGAATGTTAACTTTCCATCAGATATACACAGAGTCCGGAAGAAGTAAAGCCTGCCTGAGTGTGGTTGGTGGCTACGTGAAAGTCTCACACGAGATGGACAGCAATTGGAACATTACACCTAAAATGTCATATGGTGTGCTTCAGTGTGATATTGTTACTTTAAATAATTACATGTTTATGTACTCGCTTCAGTAGCACATATACTAAAATTGGAATGATACAGAGATTAACGTGGCCCCTGAACAAGGATGACACACAAATTTGTGAAGCATTCCATATTTTTACAGAAAACCCTCAAAAAAAAAAAGAATTACATGCTTATGATTTTGTAATCAAAAAGGGGCGTTATTTGTCCCAAACCCTGTATATTTTTTATCCTCACCCAAGGACATGCTCACTGATTTTAGAAAGAGGGAAAGGGAGAAAGAGAGAGAGAGAGAAACATCGATGTGAGAAACATCAGTTGTTTGCCTTTCGTATGCGCCCTGACCCAGGACTAAACCCACAACCCAGGCATGTGCCCTGACTAGGGAATCAAACATGCGACCTTTTGGTTTGTGGGATGATGCCCAACCTACTGAACCACAACTGGCCAGAGCCCATTAGATATTTCTTTACTGTTTATGAGTTTTCTGTTCAATTTTTGTTCTTTATTCATTCAACAAATTTTGAGAGCCTAAGAGCATGATCTCTGGAAAAAACTGCCTGAATTATATTCTGGCTTCATCACTAATTATGTGAACTTAAGCATGTTACTAGACTATTCTCTAAGCCTCAATTTCTGTAATAATATGGGGTGTGGTAAAGACTAAATAAAGATACTCAGGTGGAGTAGTTAGCACAGCAGACGGCTTGGTGTGGAGCACACCCTCGGTACATGTTATCTGTGTTGTTATTTCTTTGTTCCTGGAGTGTGTGCATGCACACACTGGACTGAAGCTACAGCCCTCCTCAGAGTTACTGCCCACTAAAACTTCAGTACTGGCATGCTTTGCAGAGATTCTCTCTTAGTAGTGACAGCTCCCCACAGGGAAAAATTCTGAAAATATACTTCCTGACACTTTCCAAACCCATCTTTTGTGTTCACACACGTGGGAGTCCAAGTGGAACATGGTCATGGTAAAAAAAATTCTCCTAGTCGTCCCCATTATAGGCCAGAGTTTCCTCAAACATGGTCAAAATAACCGCCTGGGTACTTGCTGTAGATTCTTGGGTTCCAGGCCTGATGAACCAGAACCAGAACTAGTAGGAGATGGATCACTGGCCATAAAATGACTCACATTCCCTAGCTCCCAGCAAAGGTCCTCTGCTCTCAACAGGTGAGTCTATTTTCAGACACTTACTAGTCCCAAACCTCTGAGTAGGCTCTTAGCTCCACCTGGACAGCCTGTCCCCTGTAGGTTTTGCTCAAAACCCACTTTCCTGAATGACAGCTTTAAATTGCTATTGCTCCTATAACTTTAGTTGTGCACATTAATTAATACCTGTTATTACAATGTATTACTTCCTAAGGGTTCAACAGATTCAAGAGTTTCCAGCACGGAAGAAATCTGTTAAGGATAAGGCACTGTCCTGGTTTTAAAAACACAAACACCCTGTGGTATCAGGTTGGAACTGAGGTTATTTTGCATGAACACAATATGTAAAGTAAATATAGAAATACATGTAAATGTAAAAGTTCCCTAGCTCTGTCCTGTGAGGCCTGGGACAGCAGCTCCCCAACAGTGACGAGCACACCTAGCAGCCAAACATGCCCTCCCCTAAAAGAAACCAGGGCTCCTCAGAGATGTGGCTGAATATTAGGCTGAGTCACGGGAAGAACGAGACCAGCCCAGGACACCCTGTGGTGCTTCAGGTGATCAAAGGTAACCTTACCAGTAGCTAGATAGAATACAGAGAAAAGAACACCGAATCTGTGATATTCTGGCTTAAAATACATAAACTGGATCTAACCATGCAGAATCACTGGACAGACATAGCCAGATTGAGAGGCATTCTTCAAAGTGCCTAGGCTGTAACCATAAAAAATATGAAGGTCATGGAAGTGTAGGAAGACATGAGGAATGTCACCAGATAGACAGAGACTAGAAGGCTGCAGTGTGTGATCCTGGGGTTGCACCCTCTGCTTTAAAGGAATGGAGTCTCTTGACCTGACCATCCCGCAGGACAAAGGATCACCAGTTCAACTCCCGGTCAGGGCACATGCCTGGGTTGCGGGTTCGATCCCCAAATGGGGCACATATGAGAGGGAAACCATCGATAGTTCTCTCCCTCTCTTTCTCCCTCCCTTTCCCTCTGTCTAAAAATAAATAAATAAAATCTTTTTAAAAAAGAGAAAGGAATGGAGCTTCTGGGTAAAGGGGTATTGTATTCTTGCCATTTTCTATAAGTTTGAAATTCTTTAAAATATTTTTTAAATTTTTATTTATTTATTTTAGACAGAAGAGAAGAGAGGGAGAGAAACTTCAGTGTGTGGCTGCCTCTCACACACCCTCCACTGGGGACCTGACCTGGCCAGGAACCAAACTGGTGGCCCTCTGGTTCATAGGCCGACACTCAGTTCACTGAGCCACACCAGTCAGGGCCTTTAAAATATTTTTAAAAGACAAAAACACTCTTATTAAATGTCAGCTCACTAATGACCATTCACATACATTTCCAATAATCAGACAGATAATTTAATATCATAAGGCCCAAGGAACTTTGCCTTGGGTCTCATGATCTTTCTTTGGGCCTCAACCAGACCCTTGCTTGCCCTCAGAGTTCACTGCAAATGCAAAGCAAGGTCCTGTTTGCCTACTGCTTGAAAAAAGATGCAGCTTCCTATCAGGGAACCTCATAACATCCCCTACTCTCAGAGACAAGGTTATTCCTCAGGGCGCCACTGAAATGAAGATGCATTACTTCATTCTTATAATGAAAGGCTCTAAGAATGCGTATTTCCTGTTTCCTGGGGCCTAAGTGGCATGAGAGATTTTATCTGAAGTTTGCAGTGTTCCTCGGATCAAGCCAATGCAGGCTCGCTCTCGCTCTCGCTCTCTCTATCTATATATATAGTTGAGGAACATGGAAATAGAAACTCCTAGTTTGTTTGTTTTTCACAGTCATTTCCTCTAGGAATGCAGCCAGGGGTTAGAGGAAAGAGACTTTCATTTATCTATTTAATTTATTTATATGGACTTGTATTTTTTAATATTTTCTGTATCTTTTGAAAATTGCTTTTACCATAAAGTATGAAACACTCTTGCCATGGCCGCATAGCTCCCTTGATTAGAGCATCGTCCCAATATGCCAAGGTTGAGGCTTTGATACTGAGTCAGGGCACACACAAGAATCAACCAATAAATGCATAAGTGGAACAACACACCGATGTCTCTCTCTCCCTCTCTCTCGTCCCTCCTCCCCACTTCCTCTCTCTAAAATCTATAAATTAAAAGAACATTTTGTTGACTTGAAGAATTAGTAAATACACCCATGTCAGCATCCTGACTCTGACGCTGTGCTGTCGTTCTGTAAGGCACCACCATCAGGAGAAAGACCTGAAAAGTAACCACAGACCAGAAGCACTCGGGAGGAACATGGACACGAGGCACAGGCAGGCTTGTTTTCAGAGCCTCTTTGGAAAGCCTCTATAAATAGGCTCAGCCCTTTGGGAAGGCAATTTGGCAATACATAACAAGAGTCCTAAATTCTATAATTCCATGTATGAAATTTATTCCATGGAAATAATCCTAATTACCAAAAAACCAGAGTGCACAAAAATGTTCATCACAGCATTATTTACGACAGAGGGAACCTGGAAACACGCAGGTAAACTCCACGTTGGGTAATGACAGGGCAGAGGAACACGCACACCGCGGTCAGGAAGAGCTCCGTGAAGGAGTTTTTAGTGGGAAAATGCTGTTATAACGTTCAGAGTAAAAGGCAAAATATTCACCTGGCACATGTAATACAATCATAACTAAATAAAAGTGTGTAGAGAAACTGGAAGTGCAGAAAAATGTTTCTAGTGCTTGTCTTTAAATGGTGAGAGTACAGTGATCTTTTTCTTTATACTTTCACTATTTTCCCCAAAATGTTTAATGTTTATACATTATTTAATACTGAAAAATGAAACTGCGTTTAAAAAGAAAGGAAAATCACTCCCATATTTCAAGGTGTTGTACAGTGTTCTGGGGGGTCATTGCCAGGTAGGTCAGAGGTAACTTCGACCCCACAGGACAGCCTCGTCCTCCACGCACAGGGATCCCTTTGCCTTGAAAAACCTCGTTCTTTCCTCTGCAGACAAGATGGGAATCTCAGGCTCTAATCTCCCATGGCCCAGTAGGTGAGCGAGACACCAAGCAGTTTCTCTTTATCAGCCTAACTCTCAGAACTTATACAGGATGGAGCAAAAGTACACTTACCGTTGTTTGTAAGGAAAATAATACAATAATTAATAAATATAATAAACTCTGTGTTTCATGTACTCACACCTGTGAACCTACTTCTGCCCCACCCAGTATTTACTACGACCCCAAACTGGAAGCTGCATACAGTGATCTGCCAGGCACCTCACTGCACAGGTAACCAGCCTAGAGTTTAAGGCTTAAATCTAAAACTGATGGTGATCCTTCAGTCAAGAAGCCACAGGATGAAGCCAGGGCCCTCTGCACCGAGATTCGGGTGGTGAGAAAGGACAGGCACGTTGCCATGCAAGCACAGGAACAGGGAGACCGGCCTCAGGGAGGCTTGGAGACAAGGAAGGCCTCCCCCAAGGAAGGCCAGCTGAGCCAGCATGCCATGTGGCCTCTCAGCTCCACCACGAAGGACCAAGTCCAGAAGGGAAGGACCATGGCGAGACTGGAAGACCCATGGAGCCAACAGGAACTTAGAGAGGAAGACCACGGGGAAGGCTGGGAAAGGAAATGTGGTGGAATCTTAATCACGTGCTCTAACACACAGCATCTCCGTTGTTCTTCGGCCGAGTGTTCTAGATAGTCCAGTAAGTAGGGAAACAAGTTTTCTTACAAATTTGTAAATGAGTTCTCTTCTCACAGGCTCATTATCTCCAGAATTAATGGCCAAAGGCCTAGGAAGCAGCTGGTTCAGTGAACTGAAAGGTAGCCCTCACTTCTCTGACTCTCAGTTTTTTATCTATGAAGTGAAAATAATAGCTATGGCCCAGGTTGCCATGGAGATTTGATGACAAATATGTGCAAAACTCTTACCACACATGATAGGCACACAGTAAGACCTCAATAAACAGACATTAGCTTCTAGTAGTAATAAAAATACTTTTCATTTTAGAAGCTAGTGAGTGCCCCATCACAGGAGGTGACCGAGCACAACTGGTGGGGAGGCTACAGAGAGGACTCAAGCACTGGACATGTAATTGGACTAAATGACTTTTATGTACCTTCGTCTACTTTTATGAGTCCCTTAAGAAAGCAAGAGCGAGTGAGAGGGAGAAAAAAGGGAGTCAGGCAGGGATGGAGACAGGGTAAGGGAAAAAGGGAGGGCGAAGGAGAGAGAGGGAAAGGGAAAAGTGTGTGTTGGGGGGAGAGAGAGAGAGAGAACTTTCCCACAGGCACACATTTCCTAACATTTTTCTTTTCAGGGCAAAGGACTAATCTCTTGATCCCTTGTTTCTCAAATCCTTGAGCCTCATTCAAGAATGGCGGGTCCGCCTCTAACAGGGACAAGACTTGTATCAGTGGTGACTGTGGCCGTATGGCAACCCCTCATAAGTCAGAAAACAACCTACTCGAACTAGACTACTATGCAGTGATTTAAAGAGTAACAGTTATAATTCCAAGAACACTGGCCAAGATGGAGGCATAGATGGAAACACTGTACCTCCTCACACAATCAAAATTAAGGACAACAAAAATTTAGAAACAAAAAGCACCCAGAACTGACAGAAAATTGAACTGTATGGAAGTCCAACAACCATCCATCCAGACTGGTAAGAGGGGCAGAGTCAGCAGCCAGTGGAGAGGGGTCACGGCAAGAAAAAGCAGTGGCTAGCAGACCCCGGCTGCGGGGTGGCAATGAGCAGACCCAGTGAGGCGTGCAAGGTGGCTGGCTGACCGTGGTCAACACATTCGCGTGCAGATAAACCAGGCAAAAACGGGCAGCAAGACAGACTACGCAACTCAGGGTCCCAGCACCAGGAAATAAAGCCTAAAATCACAGTTTGAAAACACTTGTGGGGGTTGAGGTGCCGGGAGAGACTCCCAGCCTCACAGGAGAGTTCGTTGGAAACACCCACAGGGGCCTAGAACACACACAAGCCCACACACCTGGGAACCAGCACCAGAAGGGCCCAATTTGCTTGTGGGAAGCAGCAGAGGGGACAGAAATCTGAGAGAGAGCAGAGCAAGTGCAATTGCTCCCTCTCTGACCCCGCCCCCACATATAATGTCACAACCCAGCAACTGGGTTGCCCTACCCTGGTAAACATCTAAGGCTCCTTCCCTTACTACATAAGAGGCGTGGCCAGACCCCCCCCCCCAAAAAAAAAGGCTCAAACAGAAGAATAGATCTAAGCTCCGGAGCCAATACATCTAAGCAACTAAGAGATAGCCAACCTATCGGATGTACAGTTCAAAGTACTGTTGATCAGGATGCTCACAGAACTGGTTGATTTTAGTCACAAATTAGATGAAAAAACTAAGGCTATGCTAAGTGAAATAAAAATGTACAAGGAACAAATAGTGATCGGAAGGAAACTGGGACTCAAATCAAGGGAGTAGAACAGAAGGAAGAAACATCTAGCCAGAAAAGAATAAGAAACAAGAATTCAAAAAAATGAGGAAAGGCTTAGGAACCTCCAGGACATCTTTCAACGTTCCAACATCCGAATTATAGGGGTACCAGAAGGGGAAGAGGAACAGCCACAAGTGGAAAACTTATTTGAACAAATAATAAAGGAGAACTTCCTCAATCTGGCAAAGGAAATAGACTTCCGGGAAATCCAGAAAGCTCAGAGAGTCCCAAAGAAGTTGGACCCAAGAAGGAACACACCAAGGCACATGATAATTACATTAGCCAAGATTAAAATGAAGGAGAGAATCCTACAAGCAGCAAGACATAAGGGGACAGTCACCTACAAAGGACTTCCCATCAGACTGTCAGCAGATTTCTCAAAAGAAACCTTACAGGCAAGAAGGGGCTGGAAAGCCGTGGCTGGAGTAGCTCAGTGAATTGAGCACGGGCCTGCAAACCAGAGAATCGCAGTTCGATTCCCAGTCAGGGCACATGCCTGGGTTGCAGTCCAGTTCCCAGCGGGGGACACATGAGAGGCAACCATACATTGATATTTCTCTCCCTCTCTCCTTCCCTTCCCCTCTAAAGATAAATAAATAAATAATTAAAAAGGGGGGGGCTGGAAAGAAGTATTCCAAATCATGAAAGCCAAGGACCTACATCCAAGATTGCTCTATCCAGCAAAGCTTTCATTTAGAATGGAAGGGCAGATGAAGTACTTCTCAGATAAGGTCAAGTTTAAGGAGTTCATCATCACCAAGCCCTTATTATATGAAATGTTAAAGGGACTTACCTAAGAAAAAGAAGATAAAAAAGAAAGCGATCCCCCTCCCTTCCCTTCCCCTCTAAAGATAAATACATAAAATTAAAAAAAAAATATGAACAGTGAAAGGACATCAAACTCACAGTTATTAAACACACCTAAAACAAAAGCAAAATAAGTGGACAGGTAAAACAAGAGCAGAGCCATAGAAATGAAGATCACATGGAAGGTTAGCAACAGGGGAGTGGGAGGAGGAGAGGTAGGGAGAAGGTACAGAGAATAAGTAGCATAGACAGTAGGGAGAAAATAGGGGGAGGGCAAGAGTAGTGTGGGAAATGTAGAAGCTAAAGAACTTATGATACATGGACATGAACCAAAGGGGAGAATATGAGTGGAAGGGGGTGTGCAGGGTGGAGGGGAATGAAAGGGGGAAATGGGACAACTGTAACAGCATAATCAATAAAATAAAAAATAAAGAATAACAGTTATAATTCCTATTGGAAACTTGCAGTGAGCCCTGGGAGATTGAATACATGCATTTATTGCTATTCCTCCCCTCAACCTTACTAGAATGACAGTGAAAGAATAAAAAAAACATAAAGGCATGAAGCCAATAAGAACAGAGGAGACAACAGCAACCAAGAGATGATAGTAACATTCTGGAAGGTGAAAAAATGACGGATGAGTAGCGCCTAGTTTTCAGTGCAGCCTGAGCTGACACCTAAGTGCCTGTGGGGGCAGCCAAGGGGGAGCCGGAGTGTGCTGCAGGTTCTCCCAAGTTTCGGGAACTGGAAGCACCAGGAACCTCTGAAGGTGGGAGTAAAGGTAGAGTTGAAAATAGGTGACATTTAAAAAAAGAAAAAAGAAACGGGTGATTTGTTTGAAAGTCCAAATAAAGAAAAGGGCAGCCCTGCCAGGCCCTCCCTCCATTCTCACAGCCCAGCAACCCTGCCCCCTGCTGCGGCAGCAAAGCCTGCTCCCTCGGAAGCGGCTGAGGGAAGCGTGAACACCAGGCCCTGCTCAGCAAGGGGCCAAGGGGACAGGATGCAGAATGTGAGAGGGTTAAGTTAGAGCCGCCCACGGCAGGTGAGCCTGCCTGGACCCCTTTCCAGCTCCGCTCCCAGAATCCTGGCTGCCTGTCCATCCCCAGAGAGGGCACTGGGGAGTCCTCTAGATAAAATGATATCAGCCCAATAAAAACAGACTCAGAATTCTGAAAGGGGGGGGACTAGGGACACCAAGGATACCACCTGACTACCCTGCATGAAGCCCGCCCACTGATTCACAGAGCTTACAATCAGGTTTTTAGAGTTTCATTCTCAAATGTGGCCAAGGACCACCAGTCATTTCAGGAAAGCCCCAACACGCAGAGTCCAACAAGAAAAAGGAGCTCAGAGGAAACAAAGACTGTTTATTCCCTGGGGCAGAGACACTGCAAACCCCAAACACAAAAACAAAAAACTATAGCTTCAGGAAAGGAAGATAATGCATGTAGGAAAAAACATAAAGTACTTTAGAAACTAGAAGGTTAATTCCTGGGGTCCAACTTCTAATAAAAATTCCAAAAAGAGAACAAAGAGAGGGGAAAGAGTTGTGAAATAGATAACACAAAAACATTTTCCAGAACTAAAGGGATCTTTAGATCAAAGTGTCCACCAAGTGGGAACAAAATGAATGAGAACGGACCATGCCAACTGCATTACCATACAACACATATCACACACCAAAGAAAGCAAACCATTCATGTAGAGACTGGAAAACAAAACCTGAGACAGACACATGAAACGAGGCTAACAGAAAGAAGGGAGGCAATTACTAACTTTTTTTTTAATGTTAACAACGACTGAGTATTATGTTTTATTAAATGCACATTCTGTATGTATTGAAATGATTAGTGCATGCTTTTACTTCTTTCTTTTTTTAATATATATTTTTAAAAATTGATTTTAGAGAGGAAGGGAGAGAGTGAGAAAGACAGAAACATCAGTTTGTTGTTCCACTTATTTATGCATTCATTGGTTGGTACTTGTATGTGCTCTGACCAAGAACTGAACCTGTAGTCTTGGTGTATCAGAACAACACTCTAACCAACTGAATTCCCCTGGCTACCTTGCCAGGGGAATTACTAACTTTTTATAACAAACAAACAGCCCTGACTGATGTAGCTCAGTGGATTGAGTGCTGGCCTGTAAAGTAAAAAGTCGCTGGTTCGATTCCCAGGAAGGCTACATGCCTGGGTTGTAGGCCGGGTCTCTAGTTGGGGGCATTCAAGAGGCAACCAATCGATGTATCTCTCACACAACAATGTTTCTCTCCCTTTCAAAATAAATAAATAAAATCTTACAAAATAAAATACATACAATAAAGAAAGAAAGAAAAATCAGAGCAGACTAAAGTGCTCAGCTGGGGAAAAGAATGACAGCGGCAGTAACATAAACACCGCAACACGGATGAACCCCGGGCTGACACCGGAGGACAGAGAGGGAGAATGTGAGTGGCAGGTGGAGAAAAAGAGCTACATCTTCCCTGGGAAGAAGTTGACAGCTAATGTCAAAAGTTGAGAATGAGAAATTAAGAATTAAGAGCACAGGCATATTATTCAGAAGTACGGAGATAATTAACAAAAAGGCACCCACACATACGAATTAGGCTGTGTCTGTTAGACACTCGGGGGCTGGAGCTCCAGGCTAAACCCCCGAAGCCTCTGTGATCCTCTGTTTAGTAACTTCTTTTTGTCAGGACCAGGGTGACCAAAAGGCTCAGGCCTCTCTTACATGGTCTGAATGGCCAGAGCCTTGGATGTTACATTCCCCTACATGCTGAAGATCCTTAACAGAACAATCAGAAATTGTGCCCCAAACCCTGCCACTCCCTGCCAAATGTAGCAGAATGAGTAACCGAAACATCTGCCTCCAACAGGAACTAACTCAGCGTACCATTTAACCAGTGACTCAGCCCAGGAAGTGTCATGCTGGACTGCAAACCACTCCCCTGGGGGCTGCCGAGGAAAGCAGGGCTGCTGCACCCCACAGCATGGGACACCTCAGCACTCGGGCCTGGAGCTCCCCAGGCCCTGCAGCCCCCGAGGCCCTGCTGGAGAGCCAGGCAAGGCCATGCAAAGCAATGTCTGCCAGACACCCAGGCTCCGTGCCAACCCACCCAAAGCAAGAAGGGAGAAATGGCAGATCTTATGAAATAGAGCTTCCTCCCTTATTCTTAGCCTCAAGAAAGCAGGAGGGCCCCAAATGGCATTTAGAGGGAGAAGAGGCCTAATGATTAAGAGCTATGGCTCTCACCCTGACCTTATCACCAGCAGGCTATGTGACCCCGGGCACATGACCTCTCAGAGCCTCCACCTCCTTATTGGAGTGTGGGGGTCACAGTGGTGCCCACTCAGGCGTGTGGTGCGGCTCACAGGAGATGGTGTGTGTAAAGGCCCCCAGAACAGTGCCTTAGGCACAGTCAGTATGTGAGTGTTATTTATGACAATCTCCTCAGCGTGAACCTCACGGGGAGCATCTCCAAACAAGGCAGGGGAGTGTTAGGTCTTCCGACTCCCGTGAGGCATAGAGCCCTTCTTCTGGGAGTCATGCCAACCACCCACCCCACCCCCACCCCACCCCAAAGCAAAGGCTTTAAATTCTAAAAACAGCTCAAAACCACCTTAGTTGTGTGCATGCTGTTGTGTCCACTGTGGGTCACGCGTGTGGTATTCACGATCAGCCCAGCCCAGCCTGCCTGCTCCTGGGGGCACCTCCTTCTCTGTAGCCAGCACAACCCCCACCCACGGCTCTGGAGAACCACTGCAGCGGCTGTATTACTACCTGGCACTCAGCACCCACTGCCGTATTCACTTCTCTGGATACGCCAAGACCTCGACTAGACTGCAAATTCAAGAGCAGGAGCTGCTTTCTTCCTTATAGTTCCCAGAATGCCTGGCATTAGACCTTACCCACAGGAGACAAGGACATGTTCCTAGATCCACAGAACAGTGAACTGCGCCAGCGCAACCGTCTCCTGCATGTCCCCAGAGTCTTCTCTCGGCGTCCACTTACCTCGTCCAGCTGTCTCTTCGTCTCTTCTTCCATCCTCCGAATGTCATCCATCGTCAGGTCAACCCACTTATCGAGCCAACAGAACAGCTGCCTGTGGAAGTTTGTAAACAGACGCTTCTCTTGCTAGAAAAACGAGGGAATGTAGTTGGAACCCAGAAGATGAAGGCTACTGTTGTGGCTGCCCCACCCCATGACCCCACCCCCAATACCCGCACTTCAGTGGGGAGGCTGGGGAGGAATGATGTCTGGCTGGCTTGTCTGGATCAGGCTTCCAGTCCCGTAGGTCAGTGACTTTTGCCTTCACATGTCTAACAGGTGTGGCTTCAAGTAGGAGAGAGCCCCCAGGAGAAAACAGGTGTCTACCTCACAGGTAGACCCTGAGCCCAAAATGCTATGAAGGCAGGCAACCCATGAGCTCACACCTAAGCCAAAGCCCCAAAAACAAGTGTGCCAGCTATGAAATATAGTCCGAGAGCACATCTGAAAAAAGGCTATAAAAACTCCTTATGTTTGCCTAGTTCAGTAATTCAGGGCACTGGAGAATTTGGCTTGCAATGCCTCTTGCCTTTTGGCTTCAAGAAAAGAGAAAGACTGAGTTCTGTTTTTGTTTCATCATAGGGAGCCTTTTCCTGTTTCCTTCCCTGTCACAGAGTGTCCTTGGATGGACGACATTAAACTAAAAGACAGTTAAGTACAAGGACAAGTGGGGGGTCTGGGAAATCAGACTAAATATTTGAATGCCATCAACCCTAGAAAGTAAGTCGCATGGGTTGTACGATCTTCTCTGGTTGGGCAAAACACCCTACCAACCCATAAACACTGGGAAGGCCTCACCCTGGCTACTCACCTTATGTATAAAGTTTTCCACTTTGTTCTGCAGGCCCCACCACTTGAACTTGACAGTAACCAGTTTGTATGCACACATGTACGGACAGTCTTTCTGATTTACAAGTTCTTGCTGTATTAGAAACATATCCATAGGCAGGAAGGTAACTAACAGGGCAGACCTCAGGATCTCCCTCTGCCCAGCCCCAGCCATTCATTCCCTTCCTCCAGCCAAGGGAGGAGGCCCACCCGGACCGTGCCCAGCCCCCTGGTGGTTAGGAAGTGAACTGCACCTTCCAATTGGGGCCCAAGGGTCCTCGTCCTGTTTTGATAGATTTAAATTTTGCTGGGTCTTCCTCTGCTTTGTAATCCTGAAAGAAGTGGTAGAATTGGGAGTTGGGGGAGGGAGAGGGGAAGAGAGACGAAGGGAGGGAGAGAGGAATCAGATTTTCCATCAAAATACACATCATGCCAGTCTTCATGCTGCTGGAGCACAAATAAATCTATTATAAACAGGATATAGAACTGTTTACATTTGCCGAGGTGCATTCTGTATGACTTTTTCTGCTAGGGTTTGTTTTCAGTGTTACCATATGCAAGTGTCACCTGACAATCTGAGCAAGCAGGTGCTACCACCGTTTAAAACAGGGATTTTCAACCTGCAGTGAGCACCCAAATTGCCAGGGACAGCTTCGTCAAAACACAGACTCCTGGGCCACTCCACCAACAACCCAACGAATAAGAATATCTGCAGGTAGGAGCAGCACAGATTTTTTTTAAACCTCTGAAGGTGAGTATAAAATACACAGCCAGAGCTGAAAACAAGTGGCTGTCATTCCTGAAATCTAACCTGATCTCTCTCTAGCTTGTTTTTTTTAAATTTTAAACTGGCATGTTATAATAAAATCATTATTGTATAGAACATAATAGAATGCTTGATGTATCACTATATGTATCCTCTTGAGGATTATTGTCAGTCTCACTTCACTGATTTCTAATGTAATCAATGCTGTGTGTTAATTAACCGTAACAAAAGTTTAATCTTTGGCCATTCCTCTGCATTGACCATGGCCTCAGAAAAAGGCAACTCATTACAGCAACTGCCTAACAAAAATAAGGAGATCACACACGGTCATAAAGTACTTCTAGAAGCTGAGATTACTTATGTGTACTTAAAAAAAATAAGTCTTCCCTACCTCTGCTTCTCTCCATTCACAACCAGAGCTGACAAAATACTCAAAGAGGCATACTCTGCTAGCATTCCTGTTTGAGACATACCTGGGTATGTATGTATATTCAGTCTGAGAAAATCCATCAAGCTGTACACTTACGATACATTCACATTGCTATATATGTTATACTTCAATAGAAAGTTTTTTGAAAAATCCACTAATCTTTTTTTTAAAAAAATATTTATTTACTTATAGAGGGGAAGGAGAGAGGGAGAGAAACATCAATGTGTGGTTGCCTTTTGTGCATCCCCTGCTGGAAACTGGCCTGCAGGGTAGCAGTCTGCAACCCAGGCATGTGCCCTGACTGGGAATCGAATCACGATGCTTTGATTCACAGGCCCGTGCTCTATCCACTGAGCTACACCAGCCAGGGCTCCACTAATCTTTTGAGGGTCGGAGCGGGAATATCCGGTAAGGAAACACAAGATGTTTTTCATCTTTTTTGGAAATGCACAAATTGAAGTATCTTAAGGGAATAGTGATTCCAGGAAAGAGTTACCATACCCCTGGGATGGGAAGCGCACACGCTATTCCTGCTAATGGGCAGAGAGCCAAATTCCTGTGCCCAGGTCCCCACAGGCCTGCCAAAGAGGAAGACTTTATACTGAGCGAAGGAGAACTGCCCTTTCCTGTCCTGTGCTTTCTGGGAGCACAGCAGTGTGCATGGCAGGCCCGGGCCCCTGTGCTCCCCAACTGCATGGCCAGCAAAACACTGTCCATTTCTAGCATTTGCTGCCATGTTTGTTACTCTGGAAGCCACGACCAACTTCTTGAGGGCAGGGGACTTGTCTTTTCATATATCTGGAACAGTACTCACCCGGAACACACAGGAACAGAATACCCCAAACGCAAGAGGCAGGCAATAAAGTTTCTTAGTTACTGGGTTGGAAAAATAAATTTGAGAACTAGTTTCAGGCTCAGTGTGATTTCAGCAGGGCAAATCATCCTTGGACTACCAATGACACCACAGTGTCCAGAGGCCAAACAGGACACTCACACCTGGGCCACTATTTCTCTTGTCTTGATCAAGTCAAGACAAGAGAATTATTGATACTGATTTAAAAAAATAAAACAAGTAATACCCAAGAAAGAACTTCTCTCCCAGCCAACTTGGGTCTGGTTCCCTGGTTTCTCTGACACTTAGAGGTCACTGCTGCATCTCAAGGCCACCCACATCTCTAAACGGTTCCTACCTTGCTAAGTACTTGGCTTCGATCTGCAATGTCTATATATATGACTTCCACATGTTTCCATGCCTCAGGCTCCAGTTTGTGTACCTGCAGGAACAAGGAGGACCACTCTGTAGTTTGCTTTTTTGAAGATTTTATTTATTTTTAGAGGGGAAGGGAGGGAGAGGGGGACAGAAACATCAATGTGTGGTTGCTTTTCACGCATGCCTCACCGGGGACCTGGCCCACAACCCAGGCACGTGCCCTGACTGGGAATCGAACCAGGGAACCCCTGCTTTGCAGGCCGGCACTCAGTCCATTGAGCCACACCAGCCAGGGCCCCCTGTGTAGTTTTGATCAGCTACAAACCACCCCTTACCCGGAAGAGACACCTATAAACAGCTATCCCCATGATCGGAAATGTGCGGTTTCTATTGGTAAAGAATTACATATAAAATCTTTCAAAGGAATGGGAGGATAAATTTTAAGTGGACACACGCTTGGGAATTAATGCTCTGACTTTTTAGCCTCGGTACCGCTTCAGCCAAAACACTCTCAGAGCTACCTGTACCTACAGTTACCTACATCACCTCCACCTCCCTCTTGGTAAAGACTAGAAACATCTGTGGAGATATTGCTTCCTTAGCCACAGACTGCTTATTTTGATGCTTTTCAGAAATTAATTCAAACAGGCGGTACATGTCCATGATATATAAAATTATGACACAAAAAATGTATACAAGGATATGATAAAGACTCACTCTTTCTCTTGCTTGTCTCCCAGTCCCCTCTTGAGTTAACTCCAGTGGTACCAGATTCTATGCACTTACCAACATCCGTATGCAAAGATTTTTCTTCTAATACAAACGGGAGCACATATATACTTGCCATTTTGCATCTTGCTTTTTAAACACTGAACAATAGCCCTAGCTGGTGTGGCTCAGTGGATTGAGTGCTGGCCTGAGAACTGAAAAGTAGCCAATTTGATTCCCAGTTGGGGCACATGCCTGGGTTGGGGGCCAGGTCCCCAACTGGGGGCATCTAACTGATGTCTCTCTTCCTCTCTTTCTCCCTCCCTTATATTCTCTCTGAAAGTAAATAAATAAATACTTAAAAATTTAAAAAACAAGCTGAACAATAAATCTTGAAGATTTTTCTGTATCGTTTTTTCCCCCTATTAGTTCTTTTTATTTTTACTTATTTTTAAATCTTCACTCAAGGATATGTTTATTGCTTTTAGAGAGAGGGAAAGGGAAGGAGAAAGAAAGGGAGAGAAACATCAGTGTGAGAGAGAAACATCAATCAGTATGGGCCCTGACCAGGAATTGAACTTGCGACCTTTTGGTGCCCAGGACAATGCTCCGATCAACTAACTGAGCCACTCAACAAAGGCCCTAATGGCTACTCAATATACCACTATTTATTTTTTTAAGATTTTAAAATTTATTTATTTTTAGACAGAGGGGAAGGGAGAGAAACATCAGTGTGTGGCTGCCTCTCGCATGCCCCTCACTGGGGACCTGGCCCAAAACCCAGGCCTGTGCCCTGACTGGGAACTGAACCACCAACCTTTCAGTTCACAGGCTGGCACCCAATCCACTGAGCCACACCAGTCAGGGTGACAGGTGTATTTTGACTTTGAGGAGTTAGTGGCAAATTGTGCCCTACAGAGGCTGTCTAATTTTGATGTTTTAAAAATACAGTTCCTGTGTGCCAGGAGTTGCATCTTAGATCAATCCCAGTACTACAGAAAGGCCTATATGGAGGCGTGGAGATCACATTTTGCAAATTAGAGGCAGAGCAATCCCATGCTGGCAGGACAGGTCTAGGCAGAGACCAGGAAAAAGGGAAGCACAGACGGGACCCCACGGGGATGGAACAGGTACAGGGCAGAGCCTCAATACCCTGCTGAGGCTTGGAAGCCCTTGGAGCTCTTGGGAAGTGCTACTTACATTCTCCTGGGTGCCAAGGTCTGGTTTGTGCCAGGTCTCAATTTTAATCAGAAAGTCTTCTTTCATGTACTCATTCTGAAAGGGGGAAAATATGTTACAGTCGCCAGGCTCAAAGTTGGAGAGTAACCACTACTGGATCGTGGGTAGTCGAGAGTCCAGCCTCCGCCTCACAGCAACAGCTAACCTTACTGGGAGCCCACAACGGGCTAGGCGTGCAGTATCTCACTCAACCCTTTACAAGGTCAGTAGCAACGGCACCCTCATTTTATAGATGAAGAAAGTGAGGCTCAAAGGGGTGAGGTGACTTCTCTAAGGCCACAGAGATGACGATAGAGTTGGGCCACAAAATTAGCTTTGTCTGACTTCCAAAGCCATGACTCAGCCTCTGGGCCGCACTGCCTTCTGCGCAGGTGCTAATGGTTACTTAGCAGTGTGAGAAGAGCTGGGGGAGACCCTCTCACCACCCACGAATGTCCACCACTGCCTCATTCCCTGCAGCCAGCCTTCTGCGGAGGCCTGATGTTCTCATCCCAGCAAATGAGCTCTTCATGCTTATCACTATTTTCCTCCCTTGGTGCTTTTTTTAAAACTGGAACTACGAAAAGGAGGAACACAGTCCATGAACATGAACACCTTAGCCGGGATTAGGTTCCCAAGAGCTGCCTATGTTGACCCACAGGAACGAGGCACTGGATGAGGATGCAGAAGGGTGGAGAGAAGGGGCAGTGAGATGGTCATGGAAGAGAAACCTTGCTGACTCCATGATGCTGCCAGGGGTCAGTGCTCACTGGGGTCAACAGATGCCCCGTGGGAAACCCTACTCAGGCGGCTGACCGGAAGTTCTGCACAACCCTGGTGGTCACTCTGCACAGGTGGGACCCAGAGCTAGGATGTCACAGCCCTGACTGCTGCCCCGGACAAAGCCACGTGCCAATGTAGCATAAAGAGGCTGCTTTGCCAATGAGCAGCTTCCTCCTCAGGGCTGCAAGGATTGAGCCTCAACAGCTCCAAGTCGCCCAGGAGAAGAGGAGGAACACCGAGGAACCTCCAGTGCAGTTACATTTTTACTTCTTCCTTCCTTATCGATCACCTACAGTCCCAGCACCTCCGCTCCCCACCCAAAAAATACTTACTGTAATAACTGCTCCAAGGCAGGGGCATGGAAAGAAGAGAGAAAAAGATTAACGAAGATGAATAAACACCTGCCCCCCCAGCCCGAGAGACGACGACAGTGAAGAGTTCTCCGCTCCCTGGGGCTTATTCCACAGTCACCCACCAGCCCCAGGGAATGTATTCGGCACCTCAGATGCACCAACCCTCATGTTTCAATCACACAAAGGTCCCAAAGGACCACATCTGGAATTTAATTTTAAAAATGCCACTATCAGCTCCTTGGGATTCTTTCCAGCTGGGTAAGGAAAGGGGACTGGCTCTGAGGGGCTGAAGCGCTGAGACCCACCGCTCTGCCTCAGAGCGTCCCTCAGTGTCACCTGCTTCAGGGGCACGGACGGAGCAGGGCACTTCAGACCGGGCACTGCCTGTCTGCCTTCGCATCCCTCCTCTCGCTGTAACCAAACCTCTCACCCTCCGTACTCCTGCTCATTGTAATGAGACCCCCTCGGAAAGCACAGTTTAATTATTTATCAGAGAAAATGACTGCGGCTCTAATGTCACTGGGGAGCAGACTAGCTCTTGTCCTGACGACAGCCCGGATCACTCTGTACCCTCTGACTTCGGAGCTACTTCAACTTCTGGTGGGCGCCACATGGCCATGTTTGGACATTCACGGCCCTACCAGTCAAACCCCAAAACTCCAAAGCTGCAGCTAAGGTTATCTCTGAGGCTGAGATGAGGGAAAGCTGAAATATAAGGAATAAAATCTACCTTGCATAGAAACAGCCCAAGAGACTGTAAGTACTATCCCCAAATCCAGTGAAAGAAACTTGGATGGAAGAAAGCACGGGAGTAAGATTATAACTAAAAGGCCTAATGAAAAAAGTGTTCTGCTATCAGCGTGGAGAAAACTGTGTTAATGAAAAGGACATGGTGGGTATCACATCCATCAAGCGGGAGCCCAGAGAGGCCGGTTTGGCAGAAGTTCTCCGGGCCATCCTTGGAGGGGCAGCCCCGGGCGGCCGAAGGCGGCACATCTAGCAGCCCCACCCCGAGGATGGAGACGGCAGTGTCAGGCTGGCCTGGTTTGATGACATGGGCCCCCAGGGTTCTCCAGCTAACCACCTGATCTGAACCCATGTTCTCCAAGCAACCTCCTCCTTCTAGTCTGTCCTCTGTGAGGACAGAACGTGCTAATGGATAGACACAAGAGTCTGATCACAAAACCAAGTGACCATTTTCACTGCATACTGGCATTCTGATCATACTCTGGTTTCCCTGTAAAGGAGTCCATAAGGGAAGAACGCTCTAATCAGCAACAGGAATATGTGGTCTCATTAGTAATTTTGGATTTCAATATAACTTAATATATGGGCATATGAGGTTTTAATGCCTTTGTCTTTTTCTTCCTTTTTTAAAATTTATTGATTTGAGAGAGAAAGAGCAACAGTGAGAGAGAGAGAGAAAGAGAGAGAGATCAGTTTGTTGTTCTACTTATTTATGCATTCATTGGTTAATTCTTGTATGTGCCCTGACCAGGCATTGAACCCACAACCTTGACGTGTTGGGACCCTACTGGGGTAGGGCCTATCTTAGTCTTTTTGAGACCCTGAGAAATAGATCCACTCAGTTCCAACAAATCAGGTTTCTGAATCAATGAGGGTGATGATCCTCTGTGGCCTTTAATGCCAACCTGGGTGACCAACCAACCTTCCCTAACCTCTAGCTCCTCTCCTCCAAACACCTCTGATTCACAGCACTCCCTTCGCAAACTGCAACCCCTGAGCACACTGGAAGAGTCCCAGAAAACTCTTTGAAGTTCCAAAACAAGGCTCTCCAAATAAGGTACTTTAAAGCCAGGGCTTAGCAAGACAATTCAGCCAAGGGTTAAGGATAGAAGGAGGGATAGAAAGAGAAACGTTTTTTCTGTTCCTCTTTTCATTCACAGACCAAACCCTACCTCACTGCCTCCTCACATCTCCACCCATCAGCAAGGAGAGAGAGACAGAAATAAGGTAGGAAGACAGAAAGAGCTGAGAATGAGCAGAGTGTTCCAACTCCATCTTCATTCCACTCAGAATAAGCGTAGAGCCTTCCAAGAAGCGTGAGGAATTTATTCCATGCTCCTCTATCCATTTCGCCTCAAACTTTCATCCACTTGGTCCAAGCTTAGATGTCTGAATTAATCATCTTTCTCCCACCAACCCCCAGAGGGAACTAGAAATTAGCTTTCTTTATTGTATTTTCAAAGAGCAACCGTCTAAGTGAACAGATCTGAGATTCAACATATTCATCTCCTACGATGGTGCCTACGAGTGTGACACTGGCACCTGCAAAGAAACCTACCTTCCCCCCACCTCTGCCTCCTCTCCGTGGACTATTTGGAAATTACTTTTATCTTTTATTTCTTTTGGCCAAAGATCAGAACAATATGTAAGTGAACATTTGACGGCTAGAAAAACACCCATGTCAGCTGCAGCACACTCCCAGATTACAGAGGACAGCGGCGTCCCTCGGTCAGCACACGCCGCGCGCCCAGAGCCCTGCCCCAGGCACGGGGGAGCCCATGCTATCTGTTTGCCTCCTTCATGCCAAGTTGGCGAAGGTTCTTATGACGCATGCTCAGTGCAACTCTCTTAGACATCAAGAAAATTCACCTTTGGCCCTAGACCAGACATACCCGGCCACAGTGCACACAGTCTTCTAAGAAAGTGTGTGCAAGCCTCTTGTCTAAGAATTTAACAGCTTCTTGCCTGATGCTTCCTGAGTAGTGATATTTGCACTTTCGGTGACAGCAATAAAACTAACACACACCCAGGTCCTGTCAATGGTTGTTAATCTCCTGGCCTAAGGTTCTTAAGGATTGGAAAGAGCAATGACCCTGTGCTCTAGACTTTAATCATTCCCAAGTTCACAGGATAAGGACCACATGGGTGGAACATCCTCATCAGATATAATCTAGGGAGTGCCAGGTTGCCAGGCCCCAAAAAATAAGGCAAGTGAAGCAGGACATGTAGGCAGAGGCTGGCAAGAGGACCCTGTAGCCAGACTGCCCATGAAAACAAACGGGGGTGGACTGGGGGAAAGGCCACCCCCTGCAGGGACACATTCCAGGGGACCTCTAAGAACCAGCCTAAGACACGGATCAGTGCCAGCTGCTGCCCTCCAAGACGTCTACTCCAGAATCCTGGAAAGTTAAGAGTCTAAACTACTCAAAGGGAACCCCCCGAAGTCTAGAAGAGAGTTTTCTGTCCAGGTGCAAATCTTTCCTTTCCAGAAACTCCAGATAGGAGACTGGCCCAAGTTAAGAAAATGTACCCCCACTCCCACCTGTCACTACAGAACATGCTGGTTTAGTGTAAGTCAGGGCCCTTAACAGCAACTTCCCTCCTCCTTGCCTCCCTCCACCCAAATCTGACACACACATTCCATGAGTGACAGAACATATCTGAGGAATGGCTGATTCTAAATCCCGTGTCATCAAAAACTGGGCTGATTTCCACTTTTCCCCGATATCATCAGTGCTCCTTTGCTACGTTTTCCTGGTGTCTGGGCCTGGCCCTTCCCTGGGGCAGGAAGGTCACGCCGCAGGCCCTTTTCTATCACTGCTGCCTCTCTCAAAGAGTCCCTGGCCTCAATGCTGTTTTTCAAGTCAAACACAAATATATCACATTAAGACTGGAAATCACAGTATCTAATAATAAGGGAATGGTTTTAAAAGATCATAGCACATTCATACAATGCAATACTAAGCAGCCAAATTTTAAAAAAAACAGGAGACTATACAGTGACAGGGAACAGAATTCCCATTTACTGAGTAACATGAACAATTTAATAGTTAGCATGATGTGATCCAAAATTTGTCTAGGAAACATATCTGGAGATTTTACATAGGTGTGTCTATGTAAGACTTAAAAAAATGACTACAACAAAGACATGAAAATGTTAACAGTGACAACCTGGGGGTAAAAGAATCACAGGTGGGTAGTTTCTTTAGTTTGTATGTACTTACTAAAATTTAAACAGAGAACATTACTTTTGTAATTAGTAAAAACAATCAAAATTATCATACGATCCCCAAATAAGAGGGGCTGGTCCCCTCTTACAAGCTCAGGCCACGACCATTGGGTGGCGCTCACCCAGCTGCCACACTGTACCGAACAACACAGACACCGCGGGCCCCAGGTCTGAAGGGCGTCCCTGAACTCATCCGTCCACTGACTTAATCCAGAAAATGAACACGAGACTCCAAACCCCAATTCGTCCCCACCACTGGGTCTACTTGACTAAATCCTCTGTCCACCTTAGGGCCCACACTCCAGCTTCTCGCCCGGTCTGCACTCACCAGTTCTGCAATACGGGTAGGCATTCCACGCTTTTTCATGAATATTCAGGGCTCCCTCTGGGGCCAGCATTCGAACAAATGTGGGTACTTTGCTGTAGTGAGAAAAGGGGTCATGAAAAGAAACAGAGGACAGAATTAGAAGCCAATGGGCTTTAACATCACTCTTCGAGCCGCCGCTCCAGCTTCCTCAATGGGGACCTGACAAGTCAATTTCCATGAGATAAGTAGGCTACACCTGTGTGTGAGAAGCCCCCCGTCAGAACCTAAACCTGCAGCCCACCTGGCTACTCATATCCGCCCACGGCTTGTCCCACCACCCACCGGGAACAGAACAGGAGGTGAGACCTAGCCTACTTGCTACGTGTATCAGCCATTATATCATCACTGTCATTTTCTCCAGAGCTCAGTAGGCCCAGGGCATTATATTCCAAAGTGCAAGGATGAGCTACCTCCAAGAGTGCACCGATCCAGGTTTATGGGCCAGAGAGACTGACTAAGTACGGGCTCCGAGATGATCTGATCTGTTGTCAGTTCTGGGCACCAGGAGGCCCCAGGGCCATCTGCCTCCCAGGGCAAAATATTTTCTTCTATTTAAGTCTTCTTATCTCAGGTTACAGAACAGTATGTTCAGTAAGAGTCCATATTTTTAAAGATTTTATTTATTTTTAGAGATGGGGGAAGGGAGGAAGAGTAGGATAGAAACATCGATGTGTGAGAAACACCGATCGGTTGCCTCTTGCACGTGGCCTGTCCAGGGACCGAACCCACAACCCAGGCATGTGCCCCAACCAGGAATTGAACCGGTGACCTTTTGCTTTGTGGGACGATACCCAACCAACTGAGCCACACTGGTCAGGGCCTATTTTGTTATTTCTTTTTTAAAGGTACAGATATTCCTCTTTCTTACTTTTTCACTGGTATTCTAAGCAGTCGTTAGCAGGCTCCAACAATCTCATCAACTTTAGTGCTTGAGGCCCAAGAAAAAAGAGCCAGCCCCAACAGAGATCTAATTCAGAGCCCTCACAGCAGCCCTCTGAGATTCACGCACTGGCACATTCACTCGGATAAGTGTTTCCATGTACCTGGAACCACACAGACTTGGCTCCTGCCCTCAAGTAGCTGACATTCCAGTGGGGAGCAACCAACCAGGCAGCGGACAACACTGTGTGTGCCATAATGGGTGAGCACAGGGCTCTGAGGGCAGAACGCCAGAGAACATGGTGCTGGCAGCATGGTGCAGGGGGAGGCTCCTCAGAAGAATAAGGATTAGCCCTGGCTGGCACGGCTCGGTGGACTGAGCGCCAGCCTGCGAACCAAAGGGTGGCCCGTTCGATTCCCAGTCAGTGCACATGCCTGGGTTGCGGGCCAGATCTCCAGTTGTAGGTGTGTGAGAGGCAACCAAACACTGATGCTTCTCTCCCTCTCTTTCTCCCTCCCTTTCCCTGTCTAAAAATAAATAAATTTTTTTTTAAAAAAAGAAGAAGGATTAAACGAACATATAGAGTAGAGAGTAAGAAGGACTGAACTAGACACAAGGATAGGAGTTGGGTGGGAAAAGCTAGGAGAAGAGAGGGAAGTTCAGAGTAGCTGGTGTAGGGTCTAAAGTAAGGAATACAATAGAACCTGCAGAGGCTGGGTCATAAAAGATCTTCTAAGTTACATCAAAGGGTATGGCCTTTATCTGGAGGGCAAAGGGAAACCATCTATAGCTTTCAAGCTGGGGAGCAACAGGTCTGTCTTTTAGAAAGAGCACTTAAAGCTGTGGGAAGTGGAAAACAAGGTGATCGGTTAGGAGCTACTATGGCAATGAAGGCAGGAGCTGATGAGGGAACCGGAACTGCCAACTTAGGTTGGCAGTACTAAGGCAACAGAACCAACAGAACTTGACTTGCTTGAGGGACGAGAAAGAGGGTAGTGGTGAACCCTCACTCCTGACTGGGGCAACGAGATGGCTCACGGGAGGCTTTGGTGCTCATGAGGAGAGGTGGCTGTGGCTTTTTTTTTGCATCTGTGTATTTGGAGTTAAGGAAATAGTAGTAGCAGCTCCAAGTTTACGCTCTGTCCTATAAGCCAGAGGGTAAGTCAGGTCCCACACCTCCTCCCTGCAGCTCTGGTCGGGCCCCTTCCACCAGCCTCCCTGTCTCATTTCAAAATCCTCTTTAAAAAATACAAACGCAACTATGGAGAAGACAAATCTTGAGCCTTTAAAAAAACTTTTTTTAAATTTATTTTTCAACTATAGTTGACATACATCTTGAGGCTTATTTTAATGAACTGTTAATGGCTCAGTAAGGCACTGGTTGGCAGTCAACTCCTGAGCGGGGGAGCGGGGACGAAGGATGAAGAAGTGGAGGCAAAGAGGAATAAGCCCCCTGGCAGGGAAAGGGGAACGCAGTGAGAGGCCTCGCACCCCCACTTCCCAGCGCTGCCTTCCTCCTGGCGCCAGCGCTCCCAGCATCCCAGCCCCTCTTGGGCCAGGACCTGCCACCTCCAGAGCGCAGACAACGCTCAGTGAGGGCTCTCACCCAATGAAGATGAAGTTGGTTTTAGTTCGGTCTGGTAAATTTTGCATTTGTGTATTTTTATCACAATTTTTAAAATATTCAGGTTAATTTTTTCCAGTTTTGGGTAACTTGCTTGGTTCAACGTCCATTCAAGCTGATGAATGTTTGCTGTCGCTTTCAACACTCTCAGGATCAGCTCAGAGTTTGCATGCAGGGTGGGCAAAAGTAGGCTTGCTGGTGTTCATAGGGAAAATGATGCAGTAATTAAAAATAATACAAGAATAAACTCTGTGTTTCACATACTCAAAACTGTAAACATATTTTTGCCTCATCCTGTAATATCATTTTAGTTAGGGATTCAGCAAATCTGTGCGGTCTGCTAAGGATTTTAGTACACAAATCAGTTCGGATATTTAAATACTTATGTCTTTGATCCCAAGAGAGGTGCCAGAGTTTTTCTGGTAGCTCATTTGACAATATCGGAATTTAAAACACTCCCTGAGCCAGCAATCCCACTTTCAAACACGTTTACTATGGATTTACACACACAGGCACATGAATAGGTTTGCACAGGAGTTTTACTGGAGTTCTCTACGTAAACACCTGGAAGTGACTAGAAACAGACGTCAGAGGGCAGATGAGATAACGCACAGCACATCTGTACAAAACAATGCTATGTGTGCTTCCAAAGACTGAAGCCAGACTGCTGACAGTGAGAGAAAGCGATGCTATGGTAAGTGACAGAAGAGCAAAGTCGAACAGTTCTGTCTGGTATGACTTCATCCATGCTGGGATGACCGTAAAGGAAATGAACACCCACTCACCCCCCACCCCCACACACTCACAGACAATGAGTATCACTGCGGGGGGGGGGGGCCCACAAGAAACTAAACACTCTCACCTCTGAGGACTGGGAGTCTGGTAAAACAAGTATTACTTTTATTTTTAAAAAATAAAATAAAATAAAAAACAAAAAGCAACCGCTAAAACCTTTAAGTGAACAAAGGAGTACTACCATCTACACCTGCTCTCACAAGTGAAGCAACCTGAGCGGCTGACAACCTGGAAACCCCCAACTAGCCATTCCCTCCACCTCCCAACCAGGCCAGCTTCAGGCTCTGCTGTGCGGCCACGTACCTCTGTAAGTGGTAGATCTTGTGTGTGTACTGGCCTTTCTCACCGTCCTTCTCGTATGGCTCATTCACCAGGACCTCCACGCCTTCACCGCCACCCGTTTCGTTTTTGCTGGCCTCAGCCACAGAATACAGCTGTCCTACTTGATACTAAAGAAACAGAGAGATGGGGGTTATTGACAGTGCAGAGTCTTTGCAACGGTTACACACTGTCCATTTGCCAGGACCTGACCGATTAGTTCGCTTTGGGGTCCCCTCATTCAAGAACTCATTCTGAAGCTTCTTCACATGGGGCTTTTCCCAATTCCACCCAAAGCAACTGAGAATGCTGCTCTGTGGCCTCTCTTTAGCCATCAGATGGTTTAATTGCATCCTTCCCACTTTCACACCACCACCCAGGTTATAGAGTCCAAGATAGCTTTTGCCCTGCTCTTAAGACCTCAAAGCAAAGTCTGGGGCAGTTACTAGAAGTCTGTTTATCCCATTCATTTAAACAGACTAAGACATGACTTCTTGCTCCAACGGTGAGCCCCTCCTCACCCTGCCAGCAGCTCAGAAAAGAGCCTTACAGGCAACCAGACCTCCGGATACTGTCCGGACTCCTGACGGGGCCGATGCCAGCGCCCTGCTTCCCACGTCAAGCGGCGCAGATCCCTACTCCACGGTCTCCGCTGGCTGGTGCACCCTCTGTGTTGGCACTTGGGTGCGCCCTCTGTGTCGGCACTTTCTACATGGCAAAAGCCTAGTTTTCCTTTATTTGGGTCACATGCCACCCTATCAAATCACCAGTCAAGATCATTGGCCTCCTCTGACCCCTCAGGACAACTCAGTGTTAGGGCCAATGACCTGGGCGTGCCCAGGCCTCGCCCTGTGGCTCCCTTCTCTCTGAAGGAAGCTGTCTAGATAGAAAATAAGGTGAAAGGAGAAGGAACGGGAGCATTTAATGCAGAAAGTTATGTCTACACCACAGGATGCACCTTGCCAGTCACTGCCAGTGCCAACCAGGCACAGCAACTTAGTAAGTATGAGAAAAAGGTCACCCCACATGTTGTGGGGGGAACAAAGGTTTCCCTTGCCCTCTATGCCCCCTTCCCAACCTGCTGGTACTCCCGAGAGTGAAAGATGAGAGCATTTTTCTCCCTTTGAGATTAACACCGACAGGCTGTGTCTCTGGGCAGCTGTCACTTAAACCACTGTCTGCAAGAGCAAGGAGCAGAGGCAGCTTCCACGGCTGTTTCTCCTCAAATGTGGAGGCTTACTCAACCAGGCAGCTTCCTAAGCGTCACAGGGAAATTTCTGGGCAAAGTCTGGGAGGGGAAGCAACCGACCAGGACAATCTACTGTTCACCATAAGCTGAGAGAGCCCTACTTTCCAAAGCAACAACCCAGGACAAAATGCCAAGGAAAGGCTCCGGCAAGCCACCAAAGCTCACTTAATCCCATAAAGAGGAGTACTGGGGTGACAGCCAGTCATCTTGACCTTGCTAATCCAGAGCAACATCAGTGTTGCTTCAATGCCCCCGTGGAACCCTAAGCTGTCCCTAGGCCTTTCCAAGGCCACCCCCTAGCTGAGGCACACGTGGAAAACCCCTATCAAGTGGGTCAACGTTTGGCTGAGCCAGGGGTTCCTAAGAAAGAGCAGCAATTCTGTTTCAGAGAAGAGTCGCAAGAACACCCAACCACTGACTCAGCAATCCTAAAGGGCAGCCTGGGAAAAAGGTCTGGTGGCGGGGACTGCGTTGCTGCTGGTGGTGCTCCTTGGGGGTGCTGCTTGGGGAGGGGCTCCCAGCAGAGACTAAGCCCCTTCATGGGTTCCTCCTCAGCTGCAGGAATCAGAGGGCAGGATCTAAGGGGATCAGTCTGTGAGACTGGCTCTTCCCCTGCTAATCTCCCTTGATACTCTGATCCTTTAATCCCAATGAGACAAGTGAGGGTAGTTTTGTTAATCCAAAGGGGTAAGTAAAACTGGCCTCCGCAAGCCACCAGTGAAGGACAGTGTCACTGTCCTAGGGTTCCCTTTGGCATGGTGGCTCCACACCCTGGGAATGCAGAAAGCAGCCAGACTCAAACAGGGTGAAGGTAGGAGTGGGGATGAGACCATGACATCAGATAGAGCCTTGTGGAGACTGGGATTCCAGCGGCCTCAGGCCTAGGACATTGCTCCCTGCCCTTGAGATCTGTCCCCTGCCCTAAAGAACTAGACACTTGGCTGAAAAAAACAAGAGACTCCACCACTTCCGCAATCTGGGAGATGGAGCCCACGAAGATGCTGTGGGTGGGCCTAAAACACTGACATTAAACAAACCAGCTCGGCTGGCAGTCCCACCCATGTGGCCCTGCCAGGCCAGTTAGCACAGGGGAATGGTGCCATGTGTCTCTGAAAATAAGCAAAACAGCCCTGCCCACAGGAGAGGGTGGGCAGCCCTGAGCCAGGAATCACTGGTGGACAAACCTGTGCAGAACAGCCAGAATTTTCTTGCTCTGCTGCAGAAAGCCCAGACACCCTGCACAGGGCTAGTCAGGCCAAAGGCTCTGGCCAGCCAGAAGCGAATTCCACCCCAAAATATCAATGCAAGCCATCAAGATGGTTATAAAGATGTGGTTTTCTCTCTCTGTCTCCTCTTTTCCCCCTAAATCAGAAAGCTCTGACGCCTCCAATCATGGTCTCCAATGAGGAAGTGAATCTATCAGTCACACAACATGGGCTGTGCCCATGGGAACAACGAGTCAGGATGGGGTTATGGACAAAGACTGAGAAGGCTGATCATTACTTGTGTCTTCTTTGACCACCCCCAGTCAAGTTTTTCTGGTCTTCTGGAACTAAGGTTCAAGCCATCAAAAGAGCAGCTTTTGCTTCAACCCTAGACCATGCACTGCTTTCTCAACAGCACTTCTCACTGGGGACAGGCTGACCACCAGCAGGCAAACGTGAATCCTCATCAGCGCCAACTTCCCCAACTCCTGCTTCAACTTTCAGCTCTGTTCACCTGCCCCACCGCCTCCTCAATGCTGCAAAAAAGCCATCACAAGCTAGAGCCCCAAGGTGCAGACACTCTCGGAGTCCCCCCTCTCCCTCCCTTCCTGGCCTGCTACAAGCAGTCAGTGTTCGGGCCCCTGCAACCACACTGCAGAGCAGCCGGATGCCATGGGCAGGTGCTGGCCCTCCCGTGTCTGCCACACTTCTCAGAGACATTCCCACCCTCCGTCCCACCAAGAAACTCCCTATGAAAAGATCCATTTCACCCATAAATGCCAAACTGAGGTGCTCCCAAGTTCCCGGGACACCTTCCTGACTGTAGGAGTGGGGTCGTGCTGTGCAGCAGAGAGGGCGCCATCAGACCCCCAAGAGCTGAGTCCCAGGGCAGGAGACATGCTGGCCTTCCCGCCTGGCCCCTGGCTTGGCAAATCATCACTTGCTATTTTTCATAAATGCAGCAAGGCCCCCAAAGGAAGTGGGTTAACAGGGGCCCCCCAAGCCAATGCCTGTCAGCCCAAGAGGGCGGTTCCCAAGCCCTAGACACACCTCAGGTGCCTCCAGGGATCGCAGCATCTCCCCCCTCCCCCCGCTTCCCCAGTCCTGTTTCTCTTGTCCTTTCCCGGGACTCCCACATTAAGCTCCAGGCCCACCTCTGGCTCCTGTCCCCAGGTCTCCAGGGCTCTTCCCAGACATGAGCCTACCACTACAGACAAACCTCTGAGGCTAATACCTGCCCACCACATTTTTTTTTTTTTGCAGTGGGCAGGGGGCGGGGGGGGGGGGGGGGGTCAAAAAACTTGGTTATTTGTTTCACTTAGAGTGTGCAGTGGGCTCTGTTGGCCTGATTTCCTTTTTCAAAGGTCCATTTCATATTTGGAACAGATTGGAAGGTTCCACGGGGGCTTCACACTGACGGTGCAGGAGGAGAGCAACTGGGCACTATGCTGGCTGACAGGACTTCGCCCAGACTTGAGCTTCCGGAAGTGGGGGTGGGGCAAGGGCTGTGGATTCAGAAGGAAGCAAAGAACAAGGCTGAGCCAGGGGAGGACAGTGGAGGAAGTTTGGAGAGAGGGTGGGACAAGGGAGGCTCTGTGACAGGTCTCTGCTGTCCAAGAGACCAACTCTGAGTCAGCACGGCCTTTACACTTTCTCGTGGCAAATCCTGCCAGATCCTCACAGACAGAGACGGCAGGCCCAGGAACCATAAAAGGACAGAGGGCAAGCCAAGCCCGTCTGCACTTCCCTGCCCTCCGTAAAAGGAGGGTTCCGGGCCTTGGTCTTCCCAGGAGTCACCTCGAGTGTAGCGAGGAAGGGCCTCAGAGATTCCCTGCCCTGCTGGTTTGCTGCACAACCGGAGAGAGCCACGCACACTTCCCAGTCAAGTCACGGAGGTCCCAGAAGTGCCTGTACTCAATCCCTTCATGTCTCCAAACAGGCACAGTCCCAGCAGGCAGAGGGGCTGAGTTAGCTCTGCTCAGCCGACTGGCATGCTGATAACGCGCGGCGGGCTGCTCACGGGGGCCTAGGTGTAGAAGATAAGCGCCTCCCCTGCAGGTGGGAATGCAGATTGGAGCAGCCGCTATGGAAAACAGTGTGGAGGGTCCTCAAAAAATTAAAAATGGAACTGCCTTATGACCCAGCAATTGCACTTCTGGGTATGTATCTAAAGAAACCCAAAACATTACTTTGCAAGAATATATGCACCTCTTTGTTCATTGCAGCGTTTTTTATAATAACCCAAGATATGGAAGCATCCCAAGTGCCTATCAATAGATGAGAGAATAGGAAAGTTGTGATGATATATACATATAACGGGATCTACTTGGCCACAGAAAGAAATGAAATCTTACCATTTACAACAGCATGGATGGACCTAGAGAATATTATGCTAAGTGATATAAGTCAGTCAGAGAAAGACAAATACCATATGATGTCACACATGGAATCTAAAGAACAAAATAAACAAACAAATAAAATTGAAACAGACTCACAGATACAGAACAGACTGACGGTTGCCAGGGGAGGAGGGCGGCTGGGGAGCTGGGTGAAAAAGGTGCAGGGACTGAGAGGCACAAATCCGTAGTTACAGAACAGTCATGGGATGTTAAGTACAGCACAAGGCACGAACTCAGGGATATTGTAGTAACTACGTACGGAGCTGGGCAGATGCCGAAAATACTGGGGGGACAATCTGTAAAGTATCTGACTAACCACTATGCTGTACACCTGAAACTAACACAAAATAATATTGAATGTAAACTTTAATTGAAAAATAACTTCCTTTCCTATCCTCAAAGAAATTAAATTAAATTTTAAAAACAAGTGCCTTCCTTCCACTGAAAGTAGCACCAGGAAAGTTCACGTCCAGAATTGGTTACCTCTATGTTAGAACAAACACGAAAGGCATACAAAGAGTTTGGGTCACTTGGAGCAATTGTACATAACCAGGGATAAAGTGAAGAAGGACTTACCTCATCTACAGACACCGGGAGGATGACTCGACTGCAAGAGAAGGAGAAACAGTAACAATGTGGGCTCCGAAACCTGCCCAAGGTTCTTACAGCATCCTCTTAGAAGAGCATTAAACACTTTGTTGCCAGTGCCGCCACACTCACTGTCAGAAACCCAGCAGAGAACGGCGCCCCAGCACTTCGAGGCTAGGACCCTCTGTGCCCTCCACAGCCCAGTTGGAGCCCTGTGATTCAGTGCAAACATGTGCCCCAGCCAGCCGCTTTGCAGGCAGGCCTCTGACATTTGGAACTGTCTTCTCCCTCTCCTCCACTAATCTCCCCAATAAAACTTGCCAACGAGTAGAGTAAAACAGAGAGGTTAACGCAGGAGGACCCAGCCCTGAAAACTCTGAAGCCAAGGTAAGGATACAGGCCCTGGAGATTCGCATCTCTGTGGACCCAAACTCCCAATAATGCAGCCCTCGAGGTGAAAGGTGAGGAAGGGGCCAAGCTCCTCCGAGGCTGAATCACTCTAAGCATGGGCCAACCATCTCTGCTCTGGGACAAGACATAACAATACAAGCTATTGCCACAAATTCACCAAGAGAGGAGACACCCAACTTGTGTCCGGACCTCCAGAAGCTGTCCAAAGGCACCCCAACTGATCACTGTCTTTTCCTTCTGCATTTCAATGACCACCAATTCTTGGAGATACCACCAAAAACCTGACAGAGAAGCCATGGCCAGCAAACTCCCCACACTGGTCAGATCTCCACCTTGGTGCAACAGCTAGCGACACCCCTTCAGGTGGCTCGCATTTGTCACAAAGAGCAAGGGCCAACCCCTAGTTCAAAGCTGTGAGGTCAGAGGGCTGATACCAAAATGCTTGGCTGCATTCATACAAACCAGGCCAGCTTCCAAGCCGAGATGTCGGCCCCCAGACTCCAGCTGGAGCCCCTGGAGCCTCCGGTGTCTCCAGTGCTTGGTGAAGCATGAGCTGCTCTGCTCTGTCCTGGGCAGTGGTCCCACCAATCAGGATCCTTGCTCCAGGCTGGTAAGTAGTAGTCCACTCACCATTTTCTAGTTTCACAAAGGTCCCTCAGGTAGCAAGGAGCACCCAGAGGGGTCTGAGAAAAACATCACACTACATGCAAAGCACCAGGCAGAAAAATAGCAGGAAAAATAAAACGGGCTCTAAGTTTTTCCTGCCTGCTACTCCCCTCCTCCAGAATGACTCAAATAATGTAAATCCGGCAGGTCACTGGATGCTGCCACTAATGCTCTCTTCCCATTAAAAAAGGCCGACAATGCAGGAAAATACTTCCAACTTGGAGGCCACGGTTTCGGCACCGTCAGTAGAAACTTCCTAGAAAACAATCAACCTATTACCTTCAAGAACAGCATTAAAAATCACATCTAAGAATTTGCAGAAATCAAATCAAGGAGAATCCTGTTAGAGGAAGTGTCAGAAAAATCAACAGAGACACCCTTCAGACCCTGGATGGGCACCAAGTCTCCTTTCCGCCAAAAGAGAAGGGCATCAGCCAGTTCCTGATAGGATGCTCACACCCGGACATTGCTCCCTGGCTCCCTGGGAGCAAAACCACTCCAACAGCAATAGGGTGCAATTTCTAAGGCTAGGGCCACAGAGGCAGCGCTGGGCTGAGACTGGAGCTGTGCTCACTTCACTGTGACCTTCACTCACACCCTTCCCAGAGCTGCAGTGCTGCAGCCACAGCCAAGTGTCTCAGATGCCCCCCTCCGCGTCCCCTGCCAAGGGATGCACACTCGAGTCTGAGCACACACAGGGCACAAGTCAGGCAAGAAGCAAACGCACATGCCAGGCAGGCTCTGCGTCCCCAGCACCTTGGACCTTTCCCTAGTAGACTTCAAAGAGAGGAGAACAAAGAACGGGAAGGGAGGACCACTCTTGAAAACTCACTCTGATCTCTTCTGAGTGAAGGTCCCTTTCCTTTCCTATCTGACCTTCTTTACAAAATTACAGGTTTGGACAGATTCTCAGGGCCATCTGGGAATAGAAAAAAGGCTCTGGAGAATGGGAAAAGCCTCTTTTTTGGACAGTAAAGATGAGAATCCAAAGTGCACCATGCTCTGGCTGAATCAACATCAACTGAAAGTCAAGAAATAAAGGCAGAGGGCTTCAAAACAATACTCTTTAGACAAGGGGTCCAGCTGGCATGACACCCGAGTTTCTGCTCCCTACGCTACGTCCTAAATGTTGTAAACACCTCGGAGGAGCAAGTCCGATGGGGCAAAGTGCCTTCACTGACAACCGAAATCAGCCCTCCACACCTGCTTGGCTACCAAGTGTTCTCCACCAGTTGCTCTCTACTTGGACATCTCTCACTTCCAGAATTCCTGGGCCTCTGGCCCAATGCTGTCTGTCCACTTGCCCTCCCCTCCACGAAAGCACAGTTCTACTGTAAATGGTGCACACACACCTCCAATCTCTCCTCTTTGCACAGGGAAAAAAAAAAGTCCTGAAATGCTTCCTTGGAACCATGAGTTTCAGGGATGGGTCATCTCACAATTGGAAAATATAGCAATCCCATCCTCCCAGCCTGTCATACAATCCCCTGCACTTCAGGAGCAAGCCCTGAAACTCCTCCCAGAAGTCACTAGTTTCCCACCCCTTAGTCTTTACTCAAGAACTTCCTCCCCCTTCATTATCTTTTCCCAACTAATGGCTTTATGGCCACCTCTTCAACTCCTCAATTCCATCGCTTTGCACCAAGGCTGAGAATTCCCAAGAGATTGTTTGCCCCTGTTCCTCACCGCCACTCCAGGGATTCTAAATTTATTCACAAACGTACTCTTTCCCAACTATTCTCTACCCTGGTAACATCCTAGCTCTATCACTCCCTCATATCACTCCAGCCCCTGCCTAATATTTTCAGGACTCCCTGAATCCCAAGTCACCTTAAGCTTTTTTCCCCCAACACCTCCTCTTCTATACCTACCACTTGGGCACCATGTCTTGTGCCCAAGGGGTGGGTCCTTAGACCCTTCCCCTGTCACCCAAGCCTGGCCGTGACTCCCTATCCTTTCTCCTTTATCCATTTACTACGATTTTCTCCTGACGCCTAAGGCAGCCATTCATTCTGCAGGCTCCCCTCAGTACTCCATCATCTCAGCTCCATTCCTGAAGATGTCTTATCTGATCTTCCGAGCCCGTAGCACTGTGCCCCGGCGGGCTCACGGACTCTGCCTGCCCTTGTCTAACTGGTCCTCGGCCCTTCAGACAACTCCTCCCCCTCCCGCAGGTCCTCAGAGCTCGCAGCCACTCCTGCAGCTCTGGCTGGTCCCTCCGTCCCCCGGCCCCCACCGTAGAACCACCCCAGGTCTCCCCCAGTGCTCTCGACCCCCTCAGGCCCTCATGCCCTGTCCAGCTCTCACTGTCCCCTTGACCCTGTCTCAGGCCCTGTCGGGCCCTCATTGTCCCCTGGGCCTCTCCCCAGACCCATCTGTCCCTCACTGCCCCTTGGGCCCCACCTCGGGTGCTGTCTGCCCCCTGGATCCCCCTGGGCCCCACCTCAGGCCCTGTCCGGCCCCCGCTGGGCCGCCCCGCAGCCCATCCAGCGCTCTCCATCCCGCTGGGCCCCGTCCGGCCGCTGCATCCCCTCCGCCAGGCCGTCGGCCTCCCTGGTCGTCACCCCCGACCCTGCCTTCCTCCTCACTCCCGTACGGCCGGGCGGACACTCACTACTCCTTGAGCAGCACCATGTCGCTTCGCGGCTCGGCGGCTGCCCGCTGCCCGCCCGGCTTCCCGCCCGCTTCCCGGCGGCCGCTCTCCCCGTGGCCCGGCCCGGCCCGGCTGCCTGTGCGTCTTCGTCGTGGTCCGCTCCGTCCCCGCCGCTCTCGCTGCGGTCGCTGCGCCGGCTCCTGCGCCCTGGCCTCACCGCCTCCCGCGCCCCTGCCGACACCGCCCGGAGCTCCGGTTCCGCAGCACCGCGCGGGGGCGGGGCGTCTCTGCGGCAACCAGAGCGTCACACGCAGCGGTGCGCGCTGACCTCAGCGCGGAGGCGGAGTCTCCTCCGTCCGTCCCCTCCGGTCCTTAAACGGGCCGCGGCGTCGGCGTGGCGAGGGGGCTGGGGCCCACCTGGGAGCCCGCCGGTGGGCGGAGCAGACGCCGGGCGCGGGGGGCGGGGGCGGGGTTGGGAGGGGTCGGAGGGGTGACAGTTCTACAGCCGGAGCAGATGTGCCCGCACGCTTGGGTCTCCCCAGTGGGGTTGGTAGAGATCCAGGAAAGGGTTGTCAAAAAATCATATTAATAACAGCTGACTTTACGTGCAAGTGCTGGACTCCTCGGGTCGACACCACCAGAAAACACCATGCTGATTTTTACAATAAACTCAGTATTTTAAAGTATGTACATGTCTCTGAAATAATTTACATCTTTTTTCCACAGGCTAAAATGAAAGGTGATATGCAAACACCACTGAGAATGGTTTTATATTTGATATGAGCATAATGGATTAATTGACATCCCTTACCCACCAGAAAGAAATTATAATAAAAGCTAACATTTATTGAGCACATACTATGCACCAGGCATTACTCTAAGTGCTTCCCATGTATCAACTTTTTAAAAAACTGATTTGAGAGAGAAAAACATTGATTTGCTCAGGAATCGAGCCCACAACCTTGGAGTATCAGAACGACGCTCTAAACAATTGAGCTACTAGGCAAGACGTCTGTTTTTACGTCTAGCAAGCTTTGCTCCAGGTGTGCACAGGCGTTAGCTCTTATACGCAGGGGCCACAGCGCTCTTCCACCGGCCCCCACTGTGAACCAACAGCCCCGCTGTGGGAAGAGAACCCCTGGCGCCCGGTGCCCTGAAGTCCCAGGCCTGCCACTTGTCACCTGTGTGACTTGGTGCAAGCTACCGAACCTCTCTGTTCTGCGTCAGCTTCTTCATTGGCAAAATGGAACGATTGTGCCTGCTTTGAGGCCTAAAGAAATTTTGTGCAGTGTGTGGCACATTCCATGCTGCTATTGTTGGGGGCAGAGGCGTTGTGCGGGGGGGGGGCGGATGGACATTGCTGCCCCTCAAAGCCATTTCTACATGCTCCAGGCTTAAAGGGGGGAAAAGAAGTTAATCTCCGCCGTTGGCGGGTGGGGGCGAACGCAGAGAGAACGCTTTGAAGGTCTGGCGCTGGGAGAGTTCAAGGTGGTGGGGCGCTGCCTGCCCACCCTGAAGCGCCGCACACCGGCCCTCTACTGCTTGCGCATCTTTGCACCTAACCACGTTGTTGCCAAGTCCCGCTTCGGGTACTTTGTGTCTCAATGGAAGAAGATGAAGAAATCTTCAGGAGAAATCGTCTGCTGTGGGCAGGTGTTTGAAAAACCCGTCCTTCGGGTGAAGAACTTCGGTATCTGGTTGTGCTACGACTCCCGCAGTGGGACTCACAACATGAACCGGGAGCTGAGCACCGCAGGTGCCTGTCACCTAGTGCTACCGAGACATGCCCCCCCCCCCGCACCGTGCCCGCGCCCACTCAATCCAGATATGAAGGCGGAGGAGGTCGTGGCCCGCGAGTGCTGCCAACCAGCAGTCAAGCAGTTCCATGACTCCAAGATCAAGTTCCCACTGCCCCACTGGGTCCTTCGTGGCCAGTACAAGTCCCGCTTTAGCACCAAGAGGCTCAATGCCTTCTTTGAAATTCAGGGCCTCCATGTCCCCTAGCCTGCCCAATTACACTCCTTGGAGAAATCCGGGGGGAAATAAACAAAGAAGTGAATCTCCACTGTCAGTGATCTTTCCCTCTCCGGGGCCTCCCTCTGTTTCCTTCCCTCCCTACATCCCTGCCTGCACTTCTCCGTCTTCTCTGCCTCCGTCCCTCCAGCTCCGGCTCTAGTCACGATCACTCTGTCTCCCCTCTTTACCTCACCTCTCTGCCTCCCTTTATCTTTTGTTTTTCTGTATTTCTGTTTAATCTCCCTCTTGTTATCTCTCCTTTTCATTTCTTCGTCTCTCTTTACTCTCTTCCTGTCTTTCCCCACCTGATCTACTCTGGGTGATGCATCTTCAGCCTGTATTTCTTTGACTTTCTTTTTCATTTTGTATTGATTTTGAGAGAGATTGATTTGTTATTCCACTTATTTATGCCCTGACCTGTTGATTTTGACTTTTTTAACCTCACCTGAGGGCTTTTTTTTTTTTTTTGTCCTCACCTGAGGACATTTTCCATTGGTTTTAGAGAGAGAGGAAAGGAGAGAAACATTGATGATGTCAGACAGAAATGTCAATTGGTTACTCCCTGTACGATCGCCCTGGACTGGGCCAGCGATCAAACATGTGCCCTGACCAGGAATCAAACCCACGACCTTTCGACTACAGGAAGATGCTCCAAACAACCGAGCCACACCTGCCATTGGTTGATTCTCGATGTGTCCTGGCTGGGGGGTTCCAACCAGCAACCTTGGAGTCTCAGGATTAGAATCAACCTGGCCAGGACACACACAAGAACCTGGCCGGGGCTCTTTCATCTTCCTTTCACTGCTGTCTCCTTTCCCCATCTGCTCTGTGTTCTGTCTTGGTGAGTCTCTCTCTCACCTTCGCCTTGGTGTCTGTGCCATCTCAAGGTCCCGGCCCCTGGATGGTTCCTCCTGGCTGGCCCCAGTTACTGCCTTGGTCACAGGCACACCTGTAACCCATCTCTGGGTATCTCGGGGAGACTGTGTTTCACTGTTTCCATCTTCTGCTCTGTCCTTCCTGGCTGCCGCAAACATGCTCTTCTCCCAGCCTGTGTCTCAGCCTGTTTCAGCCTCTTTTCATTTTATTTCTGTCTCTCTCTTTTGAAAAATTTCACCCTCTGTCCTGGCTGGTGTGGCTCAGTGGATTGAGTGCTGGTCTACGAACCAAAGGTTGCTAGTTCAATTCCCAGTCAGGGCACGTACCTGAGTTGTGGGCCAGGTCCCCGTTTACGGGCATGTGAGAGGCAACTGATCCATGTTTCTCTCTCACATAGGTGTTTCTTTCTTCCTCCCTTCCCCTTTCTTTAAAAATAAATAAAATCTTAAAAAAGTTTTCATCCTCCAATTATTGAGGGACAGTTCCATGCCAGGCACCGTTTGAGGCCCTGGAGGTATCACGGTGACAGAGACACAGCATGTGCCAGCTCTCAAGGCCCATTTGTTCTGGTGGAGAGAGACGCCAGGCAAACAGACACGTGACCGCGGCTGCCCAGCTTGTACCACCAGGCATAGAAGTGTGCTGGCCAGGCCAGGCCGCAGGCAGGGACTCACGCCCATGAGGGCGAGCTGCCTCTGTGTTCAGCTTTGCCTGACAAATCTGTGTCCCCAAATAGGGGCTGTGGGCCACTCTAGAAGCCAAACTCAATAGCATTCATTACGTACCAGGCTGAGGGAGGCACAAGTTAAAAGAAAAAGGTTCCAGCCCATGTAGGGCCACATTCTAAAGTGAGACAAATATAACACCTGCTGGAATCAAGGAAATAAGGCAGCAGGTGCTTTGGGCACCCAGAAGTGAGGAGGCACTTTGCCTCCACTTCTCTCTCTCTATTCTGATGGTGTTGGGGCTGCATAGAGTTAAAAAGCATTGGAGCGGCTGTGATACTTTAAAAATATTTATTTGTATTTATTTATTTTTAGAGAGACAGGAAGGGAGGGATAAAGAGAGGGAAAGACACATCATTGTGCGGTTGCCCCCACACACGCCCCACACTGGGGACCGCCCGCAACCCAGGCATGTGCCCCGACTGGGAATCAAACCAACTACCCACTGGTTCGCAGGCCAGCACTCAATCCACCGAGCCACACAAGCCAGGGCTAAAAATAGTTTTAAGCCAACATTTGAGAATAGCGGTATTTTATAGAGAGGGAGAAGCAGGATTTCCAGCTTGAGAAAAATCAGAAGATCTGGCAACACTGGGCTCCTTCCCACATGGCCATAATTGAATGGAGCTATGTCAAGGCTGTCCCCTGAGATGGGGGCTGTGGCCTCCAGGTCCCCACAGTCACCACCAATTTCTCATGTGTCCCTGGCACAGAGGTCAAGGTCTAGCTGCCCCTGGAGCAGCACAGAGCTCACGCTGTGGCTCTACTTATAGTAGAGAAATATTTCTTTGTGCTGTCTCGCTCAAACACAGGAAGATGAAAAGTAACAACAAAGGAAGTGGCAGCGCCCCAGCTTTTGAGTTTGTGGCCCTAAGAAGTAGGACACCCATCTAGCATCTCTCTGCCTGGCTGTCATGCAAGGGGGTCACTGCTTATCCCTTCCCCAGCTGGGCCCCACGGCCATCCACGTCCCTCCCCTGGGCCTGAAGCCCCCTACACCCCAGCAGTGTCAGGGGCCAGGTCTGAATCAGGCCACCTCCCTCTCCTCCCCGGTGGTGGGGCTTTCCCTAGAGCTTCTCTGGGGGAGGGCAGTTGGTCCCCACTTCCTGCTGCCATTGACCGGGGCCTTGGTGGGAGGGTGGCCAGCTTTGTGGGAATTCTACGAAGTTGCAGTCATGCCAGTGACCACTGCCTTAGGACAAAAGTTCTCTTTTGGGAACTAGGGAAGGGGCAAGGATGCACTCCCTCCCCTAGTACCAAAACTCACCAACAGCCCTGTCTTTCCACCCAAGATGCCCCCTACTGACCCCTTCCCCACCTCTTCAACCGACCACAGCAGCAGAGCTGGGCCACAGTGGATACAGCACAAAGGAGGGGTGGGGGCCACAGAGCATGATTCGGGTTAAGCTATAGGGAATCTGAGCAAGAGACAAGGGACAAGGAATGTGCAGCTTTGGGAGAAAGAGACACAGGAGCTAAGGAGGAAGCAGTTCTTGTCGTTCTCAGCATACATTTATTGAGTGCTTAGGTGTGCCAGGAAGTAAGCCAGATGCTAGAAAGAGCAAAGGGGCAGGAAGAGTCAGGGTCAGCGACCAGGTTGTCAGCGACACTGCACTGACCCTGGTTAACACAGAGCACAGGTGTACCCTTCCGGCACAGCTCTGATGGCCCGCTCTGGGTCCTCGGAGAGGGCCTGTCTCGGTCTTTCCAGCAACACAAGGGGACTGAGTGAGGTAAGACCCTCTCCCTCTTCTCCACCCAGGCAGAGAAACACACAGACTGCTCTAAATACGCTCACCCGAACATGCTCGCAATACATCATACCTCAATACAAGCACTCACGCATGCACACACACGCACACGCACCTGTGCACACAGGCACAGCCAACCCTTTACAGGGAGGTGGTCTGGAGGTGCTGCCCACATGCTGTGACCTGTGTTACCCCCACCCCAACGCAAACCTGTCTGATGTCTGGGTCTCTACCACTTAGAGATTGCCTGGAGAAGCTTTGTGGCTAAGTCTCTTACCAAAATGTGAAAGACATGAAAAGTGAACAAAGGGCTACTTCTTAAGGCTTTTTGCTTTAAAAAGAGGTTCTGTGAGGGTCGGCAGAAACAGACCCCACTTCCTTTACTTGGCTACAAGTCTGCCCTGGTCAGAGCTGCCTAAAGTAGGGGTCCCGTTATACCGGGGCGGGGAGGGAGTAGAGGAGTGGGAGTGGCCCTCGTTTCCTGTGGCATCTGTACTCTTGCAGAGTCACACAAATAATGCTGTCACTTGTTAACTGCCTATTAAGTGCCAGGAACACTACTGTGCAAATGATTTACCTCTGTGTTTATCCATCCTCATAGTGAGGGTATTAGCTCCACTTTACAGATAAGGAAATTGAGGCTCAAGTCTTGCCTAAGGTCATTGATGTGGTTTGTGTGGTGGAGCTGGGAGCTGCCAGGGGCCCCGGTGCAGTCTGGGATCCACCTGGGAGGCTGAAAGTGAGTCACTTCAGAGCCGTGGACACACTGCCCACAGAGATGAAGGAACACAGGTGGTAGCCCCATGCTGGCAGGCCACCCGCTGGGAGATGCTGGGAAGCATCTCCTCGCTGAGACTTGGCAAGCTCCAACCTCGCTCCAGGGATTGGGGTGAATTAGGACATGGGAGCAAGTGGGCTCACAGAGCCCGCCTGCTCCCTCTGGCTCCCAGCTCAGGGGAGGGCTGCAGTGTGAAAAACCAGCTCCTCACTTTGGGGTACCAGGCTCCTTAGCCTTGTAATCCCACAATCTGTATTGGGGAAAATGGGCTATCATCACCCTTGAGTCCAGTCCCTGGTGATTGGAACAGATAAGGAGTCTCACTGCCCCAAGTACCCTTAAGAACACATCATATATATTATCCTCCAGAGGGCGCTGTTGCCAAACCAGACCCTGAAAATCCTGCTAAGCCTTAGAGCTCCGACTAAAGCCCCTAACCACAGGATGTGGGCCACCTGACCCTGCCGCCCACCACCCACCCCACGTGCTTATCTGCTCAAATTCTGCTCTCAGGCTGATACATAAGTACATCAAAAACTTTGCTGGGCTGAATATGTTTCTGCTGCTGAGACAGGCCTGCACATGGACCCTGAATACTGGATATCCCCCGTTTTCAGTGTCCTTGGGGCCCAGGGCAGTGGGAGGCCCTCCACAGACCATGCAGCCCCAGGCCAGGACGAGGCGGGCTTAGCAGAAGTTGTTTGGACTAGGCTGATAATTCATACAAGAGGGGAATAAAGATGGGGCAAAGCAGAAAGGCACCTGCAGCCCTATCTGTGGCCTTTAGGAGTGTTGGCACCTTCCCTGGTACACATCCAGGCAGCAGGAGCTGCAGGCAGAGGCCAGAAGATCTGGAGGAAGCCAACAGAGGAACTCGTGGACCTGAGTCTAGGGGGACTAGAGGGAGAGGGGATCCTGTCGGTGCTTCTAAGACGGGCCCACCCCCTTCCTCACACCGACTGGAACCGCTGGCCGGGCATCACTTCCTGCCCCTTCCCACCAGCAGCCTGAGGACAAAGGAAGATGGAGGGCTGTGGCCACCGGGTGCTGCTGCCTTGGACCAGCCCACGGGCCGTTTCTCATGTAAGAGCATTCCTCTCAAGGGTTGGGCTGACCAGAGAATGCTTCCGCAGGAATCCATCTGCCTCAAGAGCCAAGATGACTACTGAGTAGAGGTCAAACCATTTCAGAGAAATCTCTTGGCTCCAAGAAAGTGGTGCCTGGGTTTGCTTCTCTTCCTCAAGCTGTGGCCTCCTGGCTCCCAAAGCCTGGTGGCCCCTGGGGCTATGGCTCCAAAAGGAATGTCCTGGTCTTGGGCTTTCTTTGGTGGCTCCATTGATGTTAAGACCCATCAAGTCCTGGTTCCAATCTTGAGTGAATTACTCCACCTCCCTGGGCCTCAGTTTTTCTAACTGTAGACTAGAAATGATGGTAATCTTAATTCTTGGATTTATCATAATTCAATGATACTAACAGGAAAATATGTAACCCACCAACTCTGTAGTCAGAGCAGAATCACTGGCCCCAAAAGGGGGTGCAGACGGTAGCTGGCCCATCTGGTACCCTGCTCCCACTCTCATATCTCTAATTCCCATGCACCGCAGGCCCTAGACTGATTTCCACCCTGAACTCCTTTGTCAATGCCTGCTTCTTTCCATATAAAGTGTCCACACCCTGCAGGTGGGTGGTACAGAGGCAACAGCTCCTACTTTGGGTGCTGCTGAGGATGGCATAGGCCTTGTCTGTAACCTCAATGTTTTCCTAGCTACAAGGGCCCCTGCCAGTCCACATTTCCCCAAATTGTACTCCTCTGTCAGTGGTCTCAAACTCTGGGGAAAGGACTAAGCAAAACACAGGCTCCAGATTCCCTCTAGGTCAGAGGCAAGACCTGGAATCCACATGATCAACATGCACTGAGGAACTCCACTGGGCCACACATCGGGGACAGCTCTCTCTTAAAGCCACTCATCCACAGCCTATCTCACGCCCTCTTGGGTGGCCACAAAACCCACGAGCATGCCGAGAAGTGCTGCAAGTGCTTGCTGCAAGGAAACACGTTTGGCCCTGGCCAACGCAGCTCAGTTGGCTGGTGCATTGACCCATAACCAAAAGGTTGAGGATTTGACCCCTGGCCCGGGTGTATATGGGAAGCAGCCAACTGATGTTTTTTCTCTCTGAAAGTGATAAAAATGTCCTCGGTTATGAAAAAACACTTCATTTTAACTCAGCATTTCCCAAATTTGAATATAACACCCTTTTTAAAAATTAGAATAACCATTAAACCTCACAAACTAGTGTTTGGAGGAAAGGTTTGGGAAATTTTGATCTAAAAAATGTAGAAGCATTTGAGATGTTGCTTCCTGGCAATTGTTGGCAGTTTTGGCTCAAATAAAATCTTAAGAGAAATTCCCCAAAAGTGCTTTAAACAAATTTTTAACATTTGAGTGGACTGAAGCCTAGGCAGGACAGACATGTTCGAGGTGCCCAGCTGTTGCTGCAGAGCTGGAATGCGGGCCTGGCACTGCCCCTTCCTGTTGTCCACCACCCCCGCTCTCTGCCTCCACCTCTTTGAGCAGGAGGCTCTCCTGGAACTGCCCTGCCTCTTGAACTCAGGAAGGGACCTTCAGGAGAGTTGACCAGTGACAGGAGATCTGAGCAGGGGTAAAAAGGGGTCAGAGTCAGCCTGTTTGGCTGGCGGCAGCAGCAGCAGAGGAGGGGTGCCCCACACTTTGAAGATACTGGCACAAACCCAATTTGTTTAGGGGCGGTGGGAGCTCTTTTCCTGGCCCTTCCTCTCCCAAGCTGGCAATCATCCAGAGAGACTGTCAGCAGCTAGGTACAACAGGGACCGGGGTCAGGAAGTCTTGCCTCTTTTTAACTTTTAATTGAATTTATTGGGGTGCCACTGGTTAATAAAATTATATAGGTTGCAGGTGTACAGTTTTATAGTTGTCTTGCCTTTTCTCCTCAAGCTCAAAACAGGCACATGTAGACTTAACTGATGGGCGGGCAGAGGCAACTCTCAACAGGAGGAAAATGGGTTTATTGCTCTATAAAAAGGAGTCTGATAAAACTTAAAACGAAAACCCCCCATAAAACCATAAACCTAAAAATCCACCCAGCTCTCTCTGCACTCCCAGGAAGTCCAAGACCCATTTCCGGGGTAAGTCCTGGTGGGTGGATTGGTAAATCAGGCCCGTCTGGCAGAGGAAGGGCATCTGCTTCCATGTAAACAGCGCCAGGGCCCTCAGGCAGTCTGCCAGCAGGGGGCGCCGTAGCTCCACAGCCTCCAATAAGCTTTGGGACCACCACGCTGGCCCCGGGGGCCCTCCCCCTGCTGCAGGCCTGGCTGTCCTCTGAGCAGCTCTGGGATAATGTGTAGATACCCAGGGCCCACACCCCTGTCACACGTACACACCCACGCATGCACACACCTCTAGACCCTTCGCATACCTACCTCCCCATCAGGCCTAGACTTCGATGTCTATCAGCCAGTCTCACTTCCACCCCCACGAAAATGGTGTGTGTGTGTGTGTGTGTGTGTGTGTGTGTGTGTGTGTGTGTGTGTCTGTGTGTGTGTGTACGCGGGCTGCCCTGTTGGTGTCCCTTTCATTTCCTTCAGGTCACAGGCTGAAGGGTGGCAGTGGAAGCTTGCTCTCCACTTAGGTCCTGAGGAAAGAGGTTAGGGACTGCTGATCACCTCAGTCCCCAGCTCCTGAGCCTAGTATGACCATCCAGCCCTCCCGCCACTCCCCAGGCTGTTAAGCCAGGGGGGCATCCCCACAGGCCTTTAACGGGAGGACAGGCTAGGGACAGGCCACATGGGGCTGGAATTACAAAGGAGTTAGCACCAACAACAGGAAGCGGGTCCTTCCTTCCTCAGGCAGCCTTAGACTGACCACGGGAGGAGATGAGGGGCCAGGCGAGTGGGTGCAGACAGTGCAAACCTTTGTCCTCTGGCAGGCGTGGTTGGTGGGCATGCAGCTGTGGGGTAGGTGGTAGACAGTGAATAGCAGACCCCTCTGCTTTGGCAAGAGGCAGAATCTAGATGCTTGAGGAACAGAGCCTGCCTATCGGGGATCCTCCTGGCTCCTCTTGCAGGTACCATGGAGCCTCAAGGCTCCAGAGCCCCTCCAAGGTAGCTGGGCAAAGCCCAGGGCAGCCTCTGCTTCCAGCAGTAGGAAAATCGCATATCCAGGCCCTCTCCTGTACTTCCACAGCAGAGCTCCAAGGCAGGACCAAGGCCCTGGGAGGGGGCACGGACTCCAACATGGTGAAGGAGAGGTTCCTGGGGGTGCATGGAGGTCCTCTGGGGTGGGGAGGACACTGGTGAGTCACTAAAGCAGGAGCAGGATGCCACAGTTCTGAGGTGGTGGGCACTACACGAAAGCCTCCTGGTTGGATGAGCCGTTGAGCTTGAGGAAAAGCTTGTCGTTCTCCCTCTTCTGCTGCAGCTGCCTCTCCAGCTGGCGCCGGTAGCAGATGAGGTAGAGGGGAAGGCAGAACCCCAGCATGCTCAGGACGAGCAGCCCCACGTTCACCTGGGGTGGCAGGGATGAAAGTTGCCATCACATGGGGCAGGGAACCAGGGCTGTAGTCTTTTGCAGAGTCCAATTCAAGACCCTTCCTGGCACTCAGGTTCAGGGAAGGGGAGGCCACAGGAAGGGAAAGGGAAAACTGAAACCGGAATGTCCAAGAGGCTGGAGGGCCGCATTCCAGTGCCAGATTCCCCAGTTGTCTGAAGGCTGCCCAGCAACCCTCAGGGCCTGCCCTCCGCCACTGTCCCGAGACCCTGACCTCAGACCTACTGATCTGCATCTCCAGAGAGGCAGGGACAGCGACTAGATTCTATTTATCTCAAAATCAGGTCTAGAAAGGAAACTTCTCCTCCTGCCCCACCACCATTCAGAAGGGGACCCTGATTTGATCTTAATCAAAGTCCCCAAACTGCTTGTTCTCAGGGCTCTGGAAGCCCCAGAGAAATGCCTCTCAGCTCCCACTTAGCAGAGCGGGGCAGCTGCCTGTCACCCACTGTCCCCTGGCCCTTCTTACCCACAGAGGATCTCCTTGGAGGGGACCCATCATGGCCAGAAACAGGGGCTGCTGCAGGAGAGCGAAGAGGGCACTGACCAAAGACTGTAGTCCTGTGAGGCTGCCAAACTGGGTGGAGGGGTACCTGCCAGGGCAACAGAGAACATGTCACCGAAGGTGCCACTCTCAGGCTTTCCAAATGCTCCTTGGCTCCAGCCTGGCCCCAGGTGCGCCCGTGCCAGAGAGGAGGCAGGAGGAGCCTCAGAGAATAGGGGGCAACCGCCTTCAGATTGCTTTCTGCTGAGCAGGGGCACAAAGTGAATTTCTCTCCTGGACCAAGCTGAGGCCCCAGACTCTGGGGAGGACCCCACCCTGCGCAGGTGTGTCCTGGGCTCGTGGGTGTCTGGCTGAGCCGAGTGGAAAGTGTGGTGCCAGCAGAAATCTGCAGCTTGGGAAACAGGCCCAGGGAGCAGGATGGAGGCTGGGCCTGGCTCTGCCGTGCCCTCATCTAGAGGAGCATTGTGTAATCATGGAAACGCAGTATCAGAGCTTTCAGCAGCCTCCCTCAGACCCCGCCAGGGTAGCCGCAACTTCCTCAGGCCTGAGTGGGTGGGGGACGTGCAGGCCTGGAATGACCTTCGTGCAGTGCTGTTGAGGGGGACAGAGTTCTGGCAAAACCTTATAAAACATCAGGCTTCAGGGCCCCAGAGGAGGGCAGGGTAACCCAGCAGTGAACAATCTGATCTGTGGTCAGAGAGACAGGGGATGGTATTTGGGTTCCAACTTTTTTTAAAAATGTTTTATTGATTATGCTATTAGTTATCCTATTTTCCCTCCTTCACTCCCCTCTGCCCTGCTCAACCCCTCCCACCTGCATTTCCCCCCTTTAGTTCATGTCCATGGGTCATACATGTAAGTTCTTTGGCTTCTACATTTCCCATACTAGTCTTAACCACCCCCCCCGTCTATTTTCTACCTACCATCTATGCTTATTCTCTGTACCTTTTCCCCCTCTCTCCCCCTCCCACTCCCGTAGATAACTCTCCATGTGATGTCCATTTGTTTGTTTCTTCCAATTGTTTGCTTTTGTTTTAGGTGTGGTTGTTAATAATTGTGAGTTTGCTGTCCTTTCACTGTTCATCTTTTTTATCTTCTTTTTCTTAGGTAAGTCCCTTTAACATTTCATATAATAAGGGCTTGTGATGATGAACTCCTTGAACTTGGTCTTATCTGAGAAGCACTTTATCTGCCCTTCCATTCTAAATGAAAGCTTTGCTGGATAGAGCAATCTTGGATGTAGGTCCTTGTCTTTCATGACTTGGAATACTTCTTTCCAGCCCCTTCTTGCCTGTAAGGTCTCTTTTGAGAAATCAACTGACATTTTGATGGTAACTCCTTTGTAGGTGACCGTCCCCTTATCTTTTTTTTTTAATTTTTAAAATTTATCTTTACAGGGGAAGGGAAGAAGAGAGGGAGAGAAACATCAATGTATGGTTGCCTTTCATGCATCCCCTGCTGGGAAATGGCCTGCAGGGAACCAGCCTGCAACCCAGGCATGTGCCCTGACTGGGAATCGAACCGCGATTGCCTGGTTCGCAATGTCCCCTTATTTTTTGCTGCTTCCAGGATTCTCTCCATTTTAATCTTGGCTAATGTAATGATGATGTGCCTTGGTGTGTTCCTTCTTGGGTCCAACTTCTTTGGGACTCTGAGCTTCCTGGATTTCCTGGAAGTCTATTTCCTTTGCCAGATTGGGGAAATTCTCCTTTATTATTTGTTCAAATAAGTTTTCCACTTGTGGCTGTTCCTCTTCCCCTTCTGGTACCCCTATCATTTGGATGTTGGAACGTTTAAAGATGTCCTGGAGGTTCCTAAGCCTCTCCTCATTTTTTTGAATTCTTGTTTCTTATTCTTTTCTGGCTAGATGTTTCTTCCTTCTGGTCCACTCCCTTGATTTGAATCCCAGTTTCCTTCCCATCACTATTTGTTCCTTGTACATTTTTATTTCACTTAGCATAGCCTTAGTTTTTTCATCTAATTTTCGAACAAATTCAACCAATTCTGTGAGCATCCTGATTACCAGTGCTTTGAACTGTGCATCTGATAGGCTGGCTATCTCTTTGTTGCTTAGTTGTGTTTTTTTCTGGTGCTTTGATCTGTTCTTTCTTTTGGGCCATGTTTGTCTTGACACACCTAGTATGTAGTGAGGGGCAGAGCCTTAGGTGGGTTTACCAGGGTGGAGCAGCCCATGCTACTGGGTTGTGAGGTTATATGTGGGGGAGGGGTCTGAGAGGAAACAGTGCCGCTGGCTCCACTCTGCTGGATTTCAGTCACTTCCCCCGCTTCCCACAAGCCAACTGGGCCTTTCTGGGGCTGGTTCCCCAGTGGGTGGGCTTGTGTATGTCTTGGGACCCGGTGGGTCTCCCCAACAAACTCTCCAGTGAGGCTGGGAGTCTCTCCCGCTGCCGCCTCTGCCCCCACAGGTGTTTTCAATCAGTGGTTTGAGGCTTTATTTCCCGGCGCTGGAGCCCTGGGTTGCTTGGTGTGCCTCACTCCCCGGGTCTGCCCCCCAGTTTACGTGCCCTCCACCAGCTGCCACTGCCGCAGTCTTGTCAGCTGCAGCCTTACACACCCCACTCCACAATCCAGCACTGGGTCCGCCAGCCGTTGCCTTGCCTGCCCTGCTCCTCTGGCCATCGCCTTGCTGTGTCCTCTTAACGTTCCTGTCTCCGCCCCTCCGACCGGTCTGGATGAGTGTGTCTTCTTGAACTCCTTGGTTGTTGGACTTCCATACAGTTCAATTTTCTGTCAGTTCTGGTCGCTTTTAAATTACTGTTGCCCTTCTTTTGTTTTTTATTTACTTGTTTATTTGTTTTTATTTTTATTTTTTAAAGATTTTATTTATTTATCTTTAGAGGGGAAGGGAAGGAGAGAGGGAGAGAAACATCGACGTGTGGTTGCGTCTCATTCGTCCCCTGCATGTGCTCTGACTGGGAATTGAACCTCGATCCCATGGTTTGCAGGCCCGCACTCAATCCACTGAGCTACACCAGCCAGGGCTGTTGTCCTTTTTTTAGCTGTGCGAGGAGGAAGTGTGTCTACCTACATCTCCATCTTGGCTGGAAGTCCCCAACTTTTTTTTTCTATTCCTCACCCAAGAATATATTTATTGATTTTAGAGAGGAAGGGAGAGAGATCCCGTGTCTATCCCTGACAGGGGACTGAACCAGCAACCTATGTGTGTGTCTCCTGACCAGGAATCGAACCTGCAACCTTTTGGTGTATGGGACAATGCTCCAACTAACAGACACACTGCTGGGGCATGGGTTCCAACTTTTGAGCCAAGCCACAAAGGAAGACGAACACTGTGATTCCTTATGTACACATGGCCTCTTGGAAAAGGAGGCAGATTTTATTTTAGGCAAGACCTGAGAAGGCTGTGGGTAGAGGCAGACTGTACAAGATTCTAGGTGAGCACTGGCTGGTGCTGCTCAGTGGACTGAGTGCCAGCCTGAGAACCAAAGGGTCACTGGTTCGAGTCCCAGTCAGGGCTCATGCCTGGGTTGTAGGCCAGGTCCCCAACAGGCGGCACTCGAGAGACAACCACACAGTGATGTTTCTCCCTCTTTCCCTCCCTACACCTCTCTAGAAATAAGTAAATAAATAAAATAATTTTTTTTTAAAGTGAAATGATTCTGGGTGAGGACTGTTTGATACATTCTGGGCTCAGTTATTTGTATGTCCCTGCTCCTGCTGAGGGTCATTTGAACACCAACACTGAGCTGTGGGCAGCCAGAACGCAGCCCTGCCCTTCCCCTGAGCGAGCAGAGGCAGCCCGGGGCTCAGTGGAGCAGCAGCCCCCAAGGCAGTATGAGCTGCACAGGGGCACTGCCTCTGGCTGGGAGAAGTGACTTCGTGTTAAGTGCTGGGACTTGCGGGCACCCAACTTTCTGCCCACTGACCCTCCTGCCCGGTGTGGCCTTCCCCTGAGACACCCTACAGAAGCCCTGGCACCTGTTTTTGATGCAAGAACATGACAGGGCAGGCTGATCCCTCTCAGGACCTCAGTCCCACCACAAACCTCCCTTCAGTCATCCCCTTGCCCTCTATCACCAGGCCCCCCACGGCCACCAGGACTTACACTGCAGCGTACAGGCCCCCAATGGCAGAGTGGATGAATCCCCGCACAACTGTGTGCAGGATGAAGGAGAGGATCTGAGGGAGGAGAACAGAGAGTGAGCAGAAGACTGGGAGGGCCCCAACCCCAGTGCATGGGGTCTGAGCGACCAGAGTACCGCGACCAACAGTTGGCTCACACCAGCTCTGCAGAGCCAATTTCTGAATGTTTAGGAATTTGGTGAGCCAGTTGTTAAACACGGTCATTATTAAAACTTGGATTTTATAAACTTACAATTAAATTATATTAAAAACAATGGTAATGAATACTGAAAACTTACCACTTACCAATTACTTTACTACATTTTACTATTCTCTATGTTCTTAAGGTTTTTGTATAGAGGAAATAGCCTAAGATTACGGTATGTTACTGGGATTCTCCTTCCAACTCCACAACTGGTGGCAGCACAGTGATTGAAATCAGCCAGAATGAGAGCGGTTACACCACGGAAATTGGCAAATGTTAAACATCGGCCCCCCTCCTGCTACTGCTGACCTGAGGACTGTGCCCCAGGGTCTCCCTGCCTTATCACTCAGACCCAAACATCCCTAGGAAAGCTCTGCTTCCCTGTCACCAGAGAAAGGGGAAGGGGAGAGAGAGGACAGAAATAGTGATCAGTTACCTCCCGCACATGCCCTGAATGGGGACCAAACCTGCAACCCAGGAATGTGCCCTGACTGGCAACTGAACCTAAGACGTTTTGATTTATGGGACAATGCTCCAACTAACTGGTGGAAAGCTCTGCTTTTTAGGAAGGCTGCTGCTAGCCCTGGTGGGATAGCTCAGCTGGTTAGAGCGCCGTCTGGATACGCCAAGGTCCTGGGTTCAATTTCCCGCCAGGGTACATACAAGCAGCAACCAATGAATGCAAAACTGAGTGGAATAACAAAACAATGCTTCTCTCCATCCCCCCACCCCGTCCTCTCTCTCAGATCAATAAAAATAAAAGGCAGTTGTTGCTAGCAGGCTTGGCAAGTCCTGAGAAGCACTTGTTAATAATCTGAGGCACGAGAGTTGTGCACTTTGCCACCAGGACCCTTTTGTTGTCCTTCATGCACAGCACTGACGATCTATTCAGCAGCCAGGACCTGTTCCCAGGAATGTGGGTGATGGAGGGACAGGGGCTACTCTCTGCGGTGTTGAAAAAGGGCTGTGCCTGAATGTGCAGGGATGGACTTGGGCAGGCTCCCCCTTTCCACTTCAAATGCCTCATTGCTTTTTTATCACTTTTCTTTCCATGGGAACTCAAAAAAAAAAGAAGAAGAAAAGAAAAGCAGATGACTGTCCTTGACCGGACAAGGTGGCCAGGCAAGGGTTTCTTAGTCTCACAGAGGGCAATCACCAGTAGGCCAGGAGGACACCAGGGAGGTCACAACACTCCACCTGGAACTGGGACAAGTTGCCAATGGTTTACTCTGGTCTGCACGCACAGCGTCGGCATATTCACGTGCTAGGATCCATGCGTGGTGCACACCTGAGTATTCAATGTACCTACACACATGGCCACCTGTAAAAAGGAAGGGACTCTTGTTTCCCCCTGGACCTGGCCCAAGATACCACCTGACCTTGGGCTCCACCCACTGGGAGCAATGCCATCACTCAAGTCCCTCAAAATTAATCATCTTGGGGTTCGAGGCTAGTGAGAGTGGAGCCAGACAGGTGACAAAACCTGCCTCGTTCACATCCTCTGTCAAAAGTCAGGTTTCAAAAGCATGAGAAATCTGTGGAATGAAATTAAGCTTCGAACCCAGATGCCAAGCGACCACCACAATCTTTTCCCACTCTGTCCCACGTGGAGACCCTATGGACACTCCTGTACTTGAGGGGCAGATGCTCCCATCAACACCAGATTAGCCTGACCTCTTTGGACATCAAATTTCAGCTGTTTGAGCACTGCAGAACAAGTAGCCACACAGCTACAGAACAAAGCTCTAGAAAATGGTGTAATGTGGTATTCGTGCTAAGCAAATACACAGGAGACCAAGAGGAATATGCCTTCACCGGGAAGAATCTTCTGTGAAAGGCGATCCCAGTGCCATCTACAGCTCCCTTCCGGGATCGAGCACAAAGCCTGGCAGGTAAGAGGCTCTTGGTGAATGACAGGGGCCGGGTAGTTGGTCAGCTGAATTAAATGAATGAAGAGGCACCGTTCTCTTCGACAATGGCTTTCATGGCACATCATGTACCTTTCAGTCACCTTGTCCCCTCATCCTACCTGACCTCTCTCTTTCCCCACACCCACCTGTAGGGGCAGGTTGGGAATGAGGCAGGTCACCCCAAAGCCCACGAGCAGCACGTTTGTGAAGGCAAAAGCCCGCATGGCGTTGGTGATCTTCTGGATCTGCCGGTCCCGCTTCTTCTTCTCGCCCCTGCAGAGACACAGAGCACACACTGGAGCTGAGGGCTCCTGGAGGAGGGTGGGCTCCCCAAGGAGTCAGGCCCTGGGAGTGACAGCCTGTGGACAGCTCGAGACTCAGAGACCACCCAAGCGTGTTGTAGAGACTGCTGGGACTAGACCAGCACTGGGGCCTCCCACGGCACCCTGCTGACAGTGCTGAGCAGGAGCCTCAGTGGAGAGATCAGATGCGAGAAGACGGTCATCAGCACACTGTGCTGCTTTAGTGAAGACTGAGCGCAAATGATGCGGTGGGAAAGAACAGAGCATGCCCAAATTAGGATGCGGCAAAGCCTCACTTCATCATTGGCTCCAGCTTCACTGAAGTCCTGCAGAGAGCTGAAGATAAGGCAGATAATAAGGCAAATAAGGGAGTGAGTGGATTTCCCCTTGGGGTGGCAGGAGGGAGTGAGGTAGAAACAAATATGCAGCAGATGGAACTGGAATGGGCACAAATAACCTCTCGGCTGTAGGACCTGACCTAGATAAACAAGCATTCTCTATAATTATTTCCTTGTGAATTCGCTATTAATGATTCTAGTCTCACCACCCACAGATACCCCCATGGACAACTATATGACATCCAAGAATGAATGCCAAGTGCTGGGAGATGTGCAAGGAATCTCAGGCAAGCTCCTCAAACTCCTAGCTTCAGTTTCCCCATCTGTAAAATGGGTATCACACTGGTACACACCTCACTGAGGTGTTGACAGGCTTACTGAGCTATTGTGCATTAAGTGCTTGGTACAGGGCCTGATAAAATAAATAGCAGCTTATTATACTAAGGCAGAGTCACAGTAGACAACATTTAACTCATCCTCTGATCTTAAAACCCAACCTTTACATAAAGCTGGGCTCCAGCACCTTGTTTAATGCTCATGATTACTGACACATCTATTAACACCTGTTATAGGTAGAGCACTTTGCTACTCCCACCGAGTGGAGCAAGCCTTGTAGGCAAGGCAGCACTGCTTTGAGATCGTTCACCCATTGAGCTGCTCACACTAAGGATCTGCATGTAGCCCTGAAGTAGAATGGTTCGATAGCCATTGTCTGCACACAGACCTTCCTCTCACTTCTCTGTTCTTTCATCTAACTCAATACTCCCAAAGAACTGCCATCAAGGACCAAAGGCAGTAGACCTGAAGGTGTGCCGAGCTGAGTGTCTTAAAGCCCTTGGGAGATCAGCCTCCGGCACAACCCCCTTTCCCCTCTCCTGCTGACTTTAAAACCTACCCCGTTCCCAATCCTGCCCCTGCCTAACACTAGACTCGGGGGCTTCTTTCTCTGGGGGCTGAGAGCCAGGCACGAGTCCTGTCTACGCACTGGTTGGTGTCTTTCTCCTCGGGCTCCTCAGAGGCATCTTCGCATTCCTTCAGCCTCCAGTCCATGATGTAGCCGATGATGGGGGCTGTCAGCAGGCAGAGCAGCTGGAGCACACCGAAAATGGAGGTGTAGAGGCTAACTGAGAAGGAAGACGAGCTGTGTCATGGCGGGGGCTCCTGAAAGAGGCCAGGTGCAGGCACTGGACAAAGTCTAAGCCCCACAGGTCCTTCTGGGGTCTTTCCAGACCCCCTCTTGTCATTGGGGATCTTGAGGGGAGCCCAGAGACCTTAACCCCTGAATTCAAAGCTGGAACAAGGAGTAGGCACCCTATTCTCTTCTCCAAATCCCCTGCCTGCTTCCAAGAAACAGCTAATGAAATCCAGTATGTCACAATGACTTCCCCCAAAAGCTCCAGGAAGTCTCTATGACTTGGGAACCGCAAAATTACCAAAGCCTGGGACGGAGGCTTTGTGCAAGACTGGCCATTAGTTCTCTGCCTCTAGAAAAACACCAGAGAGGCGTCACTCACGGGGGCTCTGACGTAAGGGCTTCAATCTTGAAAGAGCCTTATTAAGATGGAATTTTGGGGGGCAAATAGAAACTGAAAGCTGACTACCCCACCCCACCCACAGTTCTGCCTAAAAAGGTTGTTTCCAATTCAAGGCAGGGCATTTCTTCACTGAACAAACACTAGCTGGGAGGGGATGCTGCAACGTGCCCTGGCAGTCCCCCCTGCTTACCAGTGGCCATGACTGCATCAAGAGAGCAAAGGGAGAAAGCAGAAAGGAGCAAGGTCAGCTGCAGAAATCTCAAAGGTTGTCATAGGGAGACGGCACACGGGGCAGGCTGGCTAGCTCTGGGCCCAGGGAAAACCTGATTTCCCACCCAGACCTCACTCTCAAGCACCCACGGGTGGCTGAGCTTGAGTCCGGTTTCTAGGAGCGGAGGTGGGAGAGAGCCCAACACAGGCACTCGCTGACGTTTCTCTATCTTCTAGGGCCTTAGTCACATGCGGCTGGTCCCTGGTCACAAACAGGCTGGTGAATCAGGCCTGTGGCTTGCCAAGGACCGTGATGGGGAAGTAATGTGGGTGCAGACCTGGCAGAACTCACTGCTGCGTGGCCCTTCGGGAACACTGCTCTGTCAGAGCTGCATTCCAAGGGCAAGAGAAGTCAAACGACCCACCCCAATTCCCAGCAGAGCACCTGACACCACAGGGTTTCCCCGAGACAGCGAGCACTGGTCTGCTGCCCCCCACCAGCTCCCCGACCCTGACGCCGTCCCCCTGGGCACAGGTGTCGTGCACAACAGCTCACAGGAGCAGGATGGGGAAAACCAATGCCCTGTCAGCGGCAGAGGGAATTTCCTGGCCCAACTTCCGCTACTTTTTGAAACTGACTTTCTGAATGTGGGAAAGTTAGAAAAAAACATTCCTCCTAGACAGCAAAGGATTTCTCAGAGAACCTGAGTAAAAGCTCACTACTCAGCAGCGGGAGATTTGCTTTTGAAGGGCTGGTGAGGACCCTCCTCCACACAGGGCTTCCACCTTCCTGGGCCCGGGAGCTTTTAACAGAGGGTGTTCAGATCAGCTTTCCCCAAAGCTTGGTCCACAGACTTTAATAACTGTTACATAAAGAAAGCATTCCTGTGGATGCAACAAAGCTAAATAGGTTATTTTTTCCCATAAAAAATAGAGCCTTACTATGTCAGCATTCATTAGGAAATTTTGCAAGGGCACACTTCACAGTGGAACCAGTGTTTTCTGGGTGCCTTTGTCATCTTTCCCTTTTGTTAAGGCTAGATTTCTCATCCCCTTTAAAAACCGTGTCTGATTCCTTACGGTCCCTTGGGAAAAACAATTAAACTAACACGAAGGTTGCACACCAGTGAGACTGCCAATAAAAAGCATTTACCGAACGTGTTTGTCCCACTAGGGATGACTAACGCTGACTCAGCTCAAGCCCTGAGGAAGTACTGACTTTCTCTGCAGAATCAGAGCCTCTCATCCGCCAAAGACCTTCTGTGTTGTTTTGGGAAAGCAGTGTGTGGGTTATCGGTTCTGTTTACCAGACTGGACGAGTCTCGGCTGGATTACACATGTGAGGAAGCCTCCCCTGGCCCCGCTTCCAGTTCAGGGCGCAGTTCCCAGCGCCAGTCCAATTGCCTTAGCATCCCCAGCACAGATGGCCCAGGCCCCCTTGGCACCCGGGCTCTCCACGCAGCAGCCCTGTGGTTTCCCAGGGGGCTGCTGGGGTGGGGTGGGGCGGGATCGGCTGTCCTTCGATGGGCTCTTAGGCGGAGCACTCTGTTCCTCGCAGTGTTTTCACTCAAACGCATCACCCAGCCCCTTGGGCAATGAAAAACATACACCTCACACACCAAATACATGTAGTTATTTTAGTCCTCCCCACCCTCCCCTCCTATCCCGGGAAACTCTAATGGGGATGTGAAAGAGTGGCTGGGGCCGGCTGGGATGCAATGGCTCTGGCAAGGAACAGGTCTCCTGGACTCTGTCATTTCACGGCCCTGCTGGCCCAGCCCAGGCTAATACATTCAGCCAGCTAGGCAGTCGGCTTGACCTCAGGTGGCAGAAATGACCACCACTGGTAGGGGGCCTCCCTACGGGGCTAGCACCAAGGTCCAGGGGTCACCAACCTTTGCCCTGGTCGCCACTGACCAGGAACTTGAGGATGTTGTTCATGGCGCCCATGTAGAAAATGAGCCGCAGCTGCGTGATGCACATGGTGACGAGGCTGAGCAGCAGGATGGGGCTGAATATGCTCTGCATGAAGGACGGGGCTGCTGTGGGGAGAAGGCCACAGGTGTTCAGGGGCAGCATCTCTGCCATTCAGGGGCCCCGTGCATGGGGAGAGGCAGTTGATTTGTTGACTTAATCACTCCATGCTGGATGCAGAGATGGGCTCTGTGTGAGGTTAAAGGTGTGGGTGCTACAGGTGGGGCCACCCAGCTGTGTAACTCAAGTTGGGTGAATCCCTGGCTCTCTCTGAGCCTTAATGTGCTTATCTGCTGTACACAGGATGGATGGTGCTGTGTGCCCTTTCGGGAGGAAGTGGGAACTGAGATAAGACTCACAAAGTCCTCAGCCTGGGCCAGGGCTTCCAGGGCTGGATCGGCTGTCCCTCCCTGTCTTGGGGGTGTGAGTGGGGGTGAGTGTGTGTGTGAGGCAGGCCTGGCAGGTGAGGGCCTCGTGGTAGGTACCTGCAGCGTCTGGCTGGCACTTCACCTCCAGGTCGACGGTGGACAGGCACAGCTTGTGGCCCTCCTGCAGGGCTGCCTGCTCCTTGGCACTCCTCATGGAGCTACCCACACTGAGGCGGCGCCCCACCGTAGTCACCTGCTTGTAGAACTGCTTCCCTGTGATCTTGTGGTCAAAGCCCAGCCAACTGAACTTGATCTTCACCCTGGAGGCCACAGGAAAGTGCCTGTCAGTGCTTCCGGGACCATAAACCGGGGTGGGGTGGGGACAGACGGCACAACCACTTACGAGTAATCCATGTCCTCTGGCCCTGGGAAAGGCTCTAGAGGCCAGTTGAAGAAGCAGTTGAGGAAAACTAGCCCAGAGCAGCCGGCCCAGACCACGAGGATGGTGATGAAGGGAGCACCAAAGTCGTAGATGACCTGAAAGGCAGGCCCGGGGCCGAGTCAGCACGGGGAGGCCAGGGTGGGGCGCAGCGGGGTCTCCAGCAGCCCTGTTCTCCTGTGCTGAGCTGTGTGAGGAGGCGCAGCTCCATCAGCTGTGGAGTTTGGTCATCACTCTGTATCCTGATTATCCCAACTCACCCTGTCCTGTCATTAGCCCCCTATGCCTCCTCTGGCACCAGCTGTCACTTCCTCAGAGACGCCTTCCCTGACTATGCCATGACTGTCATATCACTGGCTCAAGTGAATAGATACACACACTGACATCTTGATCCGTTCACTCGTCCACAGTTAGTTTAGCTCCCTGAGAACAGGAACCTGCTAGCCTTGCCCACTGATGCTTCTCCAGCACCATGAAGAGTACCCAGAACAGGTGCGAAAAATACATGACGAACGAACAGGTAGCTGTCTCCCTTTCCTCCTCCGTGACATGGGTGTAACAGTGACGTGTCCTTATGGTATGGTGGCAGGGGTTGGCAGGTGTAACCCGAGAAGAGTGCTCAGTGGCGGGGGAAGCCTGCTGAGCGTAAGCATGGCAGCTATTACTGTCACTACTACAATATATTTCCGGTACCACAGTCCCCAGGGTACTGGCAGAAGCTGCCCAGCTCCCCGGGGGGGGACCCGCAGCAGCTAGGAGACAGGAGGAGGTGGCACATACAGACGTCTCTACACACCAAGGAGTGTGACAATCCCTGTAAGTCCACAAGATGCCCGGCCCTAGACACTCCAAGTACCTCGATTCCCAGGTGACCAGCCCACACCTGTGACTCCTCCTCATCTATGGCCTCCCCACCACACACCTCAGGAAAGGGAATTTTACTTGGGGTGGGTGCCAGGGGAGAGGGAAGCCCCTTCTGAAGCCCTGGTAGGAGCAATGGGATTTGGAGTAGGAACCGGGGCTGATGGACTGTGAGATGTTGAACTGTGACCCTGTGTGACTTCCATGGGCTCAGGATCCTGCCTGGGAGGGAAACAGCTGAACCAACTTGGCCAAGAGCAGCGCTGGGGCTAGTGGCAAGCGACAGCCCAACAACAACAGACCTGGGGGTGGGGAGACGGGCTGCACTCAGGCTCAAGGACAAACTCACCCACCAGCGTTCTTTACCCTGCTCCGAAATGCAGAAGTGGCCTGCGGTGACACCCTGTAGTGACATGCTTGAATTTTCCATCCCCCATGGCCCAGTGGGATTCTATTCTTCCTCCCATGGTGCCCGGGTGCACCCACCAGGTGAGGAAGGGTGGGGGAGGTGGGAGGGGCCAGCCCAGCACCCAGTTACGTCCCTCTTCAGAGAGGGCAGAAGGAGCCCCGAGAGAAGCCTCTGTTCAGACACTAGTACAAAATAAATGTGCTGGCCACACCTCACCTTGATTCCTGGGAAGGTGACTGCTGAGGAGGCATAGGACCCAATCATCAAGGCAATAAACGTGGACCGAAGGTCACCAAACATGTTGGGCAGCTGCAAAACAAGAAGCAAGGTGACTTCGGCTGAGAGAAGGGACAGAGGAGGGAAGAAAGAGGCACTTTTTCTTATCTGCTGTCCTCCCCTAATTTATAGGGCAGTTAGTCCAGAGGATAATTATTACTAATTGAAAGTTTTTCCTTCAGGAACTGAGGCTGGTAAGGGCAGGGGAGGAGTGCAATGCAGAATTCGGACCCCAGACGTAAGGACAGAGCTGCTGGACCTCCTGGCTGGCAGGTGCCCCTCCTCTCCACTCCAGCACAGGCCGGGGGCCTTCCAGTCTTGACAGGATTACACCGAGACACCAGCGAGCAAAGTGGGAGACTCAGGCAGCCCTCAAAGGGAGCAAGCCAGGTAGATATAAGAATCTATTTGGGGATGAGAGAGTCACTTTTATAAATAAGAATATCAGCATCTCAGAAGGGTCAGATGTCAGCAAAAGCCGCTTTTCGTTCTGAGAGATTTCTGAAGGGTGTCACAGCAGAACTCTACAGCTCCCTCAGGGCTGGCAAGGGACTTCCGCTTCTGAATTCCTAAGTGCAAAGAGGGCTTTCCCTTTCCACGGTTTTGCCCCGAGATCACTCCCTGGGAACGCCAACGGCAAAGAAGGCTCAGGCCTCCCTCCCAGCACGGCCACTCTTCTGCATCTCACCGAAGCTCATTCTGGGCCCACGCCACGTAAGTGCATTCCACACAAACCCAGACCTAGTAAACTAAGATAATGCAATCATGGATTCAAACAGACAGGAGGCCAAGTACATCCCCCAATGGCCAGTCAGAGCTTCTCTCTAGAACCTCAAGAGTCCCACAACCAGGTCGAAAAGGTTTCCACCCACACTACAAGGATGCCTCCCTGAATGGCTATGCCGCCTGTTCTGTTGAATTTAGACTGTTTACATGGACTTAATCTATGCTCCCCGCCCCTGTTTGTCTGTGATCACTTTGGGTGTTAGCAAACTTGAGAGACGTGATAGCTGCCTGCAGGCTAACCCACTGTTGCTGAACAGAGGTCGTTTGAACTTGGCCACACACCTGCTCCTCATCAGTTCTGCCTACTTCCCCAACAATTAAATATGAGTAAGGCATATATCAAATTATTGTGTGGTGCCATGTTTTACTAATACGATGTGTTATGTAATTACATCTCAATAAAACTGGGAAAAAATGAGTGAGAGACATCATCCAAATTTAAAACTTTGGAAAAAGAAACTTCCGCCAAAATGGAGGCATAGGTGGAAACACTTTGCCTTCTCGCACAACCAAGTTTAAAAACAACAAAGTTTTAGCAACAAAAACTCAGCCAAACCACAGAAAATTGAACTATATGGAAGTCCGACAACAACGAACCCTTTACCCATACCGGTAAGAGGGGCAGAGCCAGCAGCAGAGCAGGGTCGGGCAGGAAAGATCCACTGGACCAACCTGGATGCACGACCCAGGTGTGCTGGCAGCCGTGGGCAGATCCCAGGTGTGGAGTAGCGGGTGGACCAGCTGAGGGCTGACAGAGGTCACACATTTGTGCGCAGATAAACCATAAACCGATGAAGGAGCAAGCAGTGAGATGGACCACGCAGGCCCCAGCGGCGGGAAGCGGCAGAGGCAACCCGCTATTGTCCCTCTCTGACCCTGCCCCCACATGCAGCGTCACAAACCAGCGGCCTGGGTGGCCCTACCCCAGTGAACACCTAAGGCTCCACTCCTCATACGTAAGAGGCACAAACAGATCAAAACATGGCTCAAGAACAACTCAGAGCCCCAGAGCCAATAAATCTAAGCGATGAAGAAATAGCCAAACTTTCAGATGCACAGTTCAAAACACTGGTGATCAGGATGCTCACAGAACTGGTTGCTTTTAGTCACAAATTAGAGGAACATATGAAGGCTACACTAATTGAAATGAAGGGAAATGCACAGGAAACCAATAGTGATGGAAAGGAAACTGGGACTCAAATCAAGGGAGTGGACCAGAAGGAAGAAAAAATGACTGAACAGAAAAATATGAAGAAACAAGAATTCAAAAAAAATGAGGAGAGACTTAGGAACCTTCAGGACATCTTTAAACTCTCCAACATCCAAATTATAGAAATACCACAAGGGGAAGAGGAACAGCCACAAGTGGAAAACTTATTTGAACAAACGATAAAGGAGAATTTCCCCAATCTGGCCAAGGAAATAGACTTCCAGGAAATCCAGGAAGCTCAGAGAGTCCCAAAGTTGGACCCAAGCAGAAACACACCAAGGCACATCATCATTACATTAGCCAAGATTAAAATGAAGAAGAGAATCCTAGAAGCAGCAAGAGATAAGGGGAAAGTCACCTACAAAGGAGTTCCCATCAGACTGTCAGCGGATTTCTCAAAAGAGACCTTACAGGCAAGAATGGGCTGGAAAGAAGTATTCCAAGTCATGAAATCCAAAGACCTACATCCAAGATTGCTCTATCCAGCAAAGCTTTCATTTAGAATGGAAGGGCAGAAAAAGTGCTTCTCAGATAAGGTCAAAATTCAAGGAGTTCATCATCACCGAGCCCTTATTATATGAAATGTTAAAGGGACTTATCTAAGAAAAAGAAGATAAAAAAGATGAACGGTGAAAGGACAGCAAACTCACAGTTATTAACAACCACACCTAAAACAAAAGCAAACTAAGAGGACAGCTAGATCAGGAGTAAACCATAGTAATGAAGATCACGTGGAGGGTTAGCAAACGGGAGTGGGAGAAGAAGAGGGGAGAAGGTACAGAAAATAAGTAGCATAGACGGTAGGTAGAAAATAGATAGGGGGGAGGGTAAGAATAGTATGGGAAATATAGAATCTAAAGAACTTGAGACATGTGGTCATAAACTAAAGGGGGGAGATGGTGGGGGAGGGGGTGTGCAGGGTGGAGGGGAATGAAGGGGGGAAATAGAACAACTGTAATGGCATAATCAGTAAAATATATTATAAATAAATAAATAATAAAAAAAAACAAATTAAAAACTTTGTGCTTCATATCTATGATGATCCTATCCTGAACCTGAATTTTCTGGTGAAAAAAGTTAGTATGAGTCTGGCTTCTGAGACTGACCATTATAAGGACAATAACATTTTTTTTGTTGTTGTTGGTCAGCTTTTTTAAAATTTTTATTTTATTGATTATGTCATTACAGTTGTTCTATTCCCTTCATTCCCCTCCACCCTGCACCTCCCCACCCCTACCATTCCCCCCTTTAGTTTATGACCACTTGTCTCAAATTCTTTAGATTCTACATTTCCCATACTATTCTTGCCCTCCCCCTATCTATTTTATACCTACCATCTATGCTACTTATTTTCTGTACCTTCTCCTCCCTTCTCCTCCTCCCACCCCCCTGTTGCTAACCCTCCATGACATCTTCATTTCTGTGTTTCCGCTCCTGATCTAGCTGTCCTTTTAGTTTACTTTTGTTTTAGGTGTGGTTGTTAATAACTGTGAGTTTGCTGTCCTTTCACCGTTCATCTTTTTTATCTTCTTTTTCTAAGATAAGTCCCTTTAACGTTTCATATAATAAGGGCTTAGTGATGATGAACTCCTTTAACTTGACCTTATCTGAGAAGCACTTTATCTGCCCTTCCATTCTAAATGAAAGCTTTGCTGGATAGAGCAATCTTGGATGTAGGTCTTTGGATTTCATGACTTGGAATACTTCTTTCCAGCCCGTTCTTACCTGTAAGGTCTCTTTTGAGAAATCCACTGACATTCTGATGGGAACTCCTTTGTAGGTGACTGTCTCCTTAGCTCTTGCTGCTTCTAGGATTCTCTCCTTCATTTTAATCTTGGCTAATGTAATGATGATGTGCCTTGGTGTGTTTCTTCTTGGGTCCTACTTCTTTGGGACTCTCTGAGCTTCCTGGATTTCCTGGAAGTCTATTTCCTTTGCCAGATTCGGGAAGTTTTCCTTCATTATTTGCTCAAATAAGTGTTCCTCTTGTGGCTGTTCCTCTTCCCCTTCTGGTACCCCTATAATTCGGATGTTGGAGCGTTTAAAGATGTCCTGAAGGTTCCTAAGTCTCTCCTCATTTTTTTGAATTCTTGTTTCTTCATATTTTTCTGTTCAGTCATTTTTTTCTTCCTTCTGTTCTACTCCCTTGATTGAGTCCCAGTTTCCTTTCGATCACTACTAGTTTCCTGTGCATTTCCCTTCATTTCAATTAGTGTAGCCTTCATATGTTCCTCTAATTTGTGACTAAAAGCAACCAGTTCTGTGAGCATCCTGATCACCAGTGTTTTGAACTATGCATCTGAAAGTTTGGCTATTTCTTGGTTGCTTGGAGTTATGGGCTCTGGGGCTTTGAGTTCTTCTTGAGCCATGTTTTGGTCTGTTTGCGCCTGTTCCGTATGAGGGGTGGAGCCCTAGATGTTCACCAGCGTGGGGCAACCCAGGTGCTGGGTTGTGACACTGTATGTGGGGGCGGGGCCAAAGAGGGGCAATATCGGTCCCCTCTGCTGCTTCCTGCCTCTGGGGCCTGCACAGTCTGTCTCAACGCTTGGCTGGTTTATCTGCGCGAAAATGTGTGACCTTGGTCAGCCTGCTGCCTTGCGTCCTCTCTGGGTCTGCCTGTCGCAACCCCATGCCTAGGATCTGCCAACCGCGGCCAGTGCGCAGCCCATGCGCCAGGGTCAGTCTGGTCGAGTTTTCCTGTGCTACCCCGCTCCTCCAGCTGCTGGCTCCGCCCCTCTTATCCATCTGGCTGAAGGGTTTGTTGTTGTCAGACTTCCATATACAATTTTCTGTGTTTTGGTTGTGTTTGTTACTAAAACTTTGTTGTCTTTAAACTTGGTTGTGTGAGAAGACACAATGTTTCCACCTATGCCTCCATCCTGGCTGAAGCCTGCATTATCATTATTTTTAATATTTGCCACTTCACCAACATCCTGGTGTTACAAAACCTATTTCTTTGTGTATATGAATGAAATGAATTAGTGACTGATACGTGCTTCCAAATAATCTGGAAGGTGGGTAGAGGCAGAAAGTAAGGAAAAGCGGTCAGGAATGGACCATTGCTGAGGTTGCAAGACGGAAGTGTGTGCTTCATTGTACTCTGCTCTACAACGCCATGTACATTCGAACTTTCTGCCGTGGCTGGTGTGGTTCAGTAGATTGGGTGCCAGACTGCGGAACAAAGGGTCACAGGTTTGATTCCCAATCAGGGCACATGCCTAGGTTGTGGCCCAGATACCCCAATAGGGGGCACTCAAGTGGCAACCACACAGTGACATTTCCCTCTCCTTTTCCCTCCCTTCCCCCATCTCTAAAAATAAATAACTAAAATCTTAAAAAATACAAATTAAACTTCTCATGAGTAAAAAAAAGAAATTTAAAACACAGAATTTTCTTACTAATGATTTTGAACACTGTTATATAATTTTTAGTATCATTTATAGTCCTCGTTTGTCCTTTGTTCCTGAGAGGATGTTAACCTTTTAATATAGATTTAGAATGAGCTCTTTATATATCAAGACAATCAGTTTGTTCACATACTATAGGTATGTTTTCCCAGTTTGTCATTGAACTTCTTAGCCACGTTGTCTTTTGACCAACGGAAGTGCTGAAATAGGCAGAGTGTGTTTCGGCTTTGCGTATTTATGTCAGATGACGACTCTCTGAAGGGAACACGGGGGGAGGACCCTGACCAATGACACCCAAAACATTAACATCCTGGCAACAGTGGTTACGAAAGAACAGCAAGCACAAGAGAAGAGAGGGTTTCCCTGTGGACACGAATTATTTTTAATGTTAACACTGATCATGTGATCCGTTAAGCCACTTCCTTCCCTTCCTCCTCCCAAAGCTGGCACACCTGCCAGAAATCTCCCCACCCGCGGTGCCCCGGAGTGGTGTGATCAGAGGACTCCCCTTAGTACTAAGCGGTGATACATAATAGTGCAGCTATAATAATGTACTATTATAATATAACAGCATTGTTACAACAGCAATTATTTGTAATACCTGCTCTGTATTTTGTCTTAAAAACCCTCAAAACAACCTTAACAAGGTAGGTGTCCCTTATCACCCTCTCTTAATGGGTACAAAACTTTAGAATTAGGGAAGTTAAGGGACACCCCCCGACCTGGTAAGAGTCAAATTTGGGATCCAAAGCAGGAAGCTTACGTGCACCACCTCTGGGCTGCCACGTCACTTGGAAACCTCCCAAGTGCACACTTCAGTGGGGCCCCAAAGCAATGGCCCTCCTCTCTCGTGCCTCCCTGTGTTCCTGGTTAAGCATTCTGTCTGCTCTCCTTACTAAAGATTTCTTACATCCCTCCAATGCTCCTTTTAGTTAAATATTCATTTATTTTATTTATTTTAGAGAGAGAAGGAAAGTGTGAGAAAGGGAGAGAAAGAAAGAGATAAAAACATCGATTTGTTGTTCTACTTATTGATGCATTCATTGGTTGGTTCTTGTATATGCCCTGACTGGAGATCCAACCTGCAACTTTTTATTTTATTTATTTATCTTTAGAAGGGAAGAGAAGGAGAGAAATATCAATGTGTGGTTGCTTCTGGTGCATCCCATGCTGGGAACTGGCCTGCACCCTAGGCATGTGCCCTGGCGGGGAATCAAACTACGATCTTTTGGTTTGCAGGCCCGTGCTCAATCCACTGAGCTACACCAGCCAGAGCCCAACCTGCAACTTTGTGGTGTATCAGGACAATGCTCTGACCAACTGAGCCACTCAGCCAGGGCTCAGATGCTCCTTTGAGACCTCAGATGCTCCTTTTAGACCTCCCCTTCCTTGGCTGACCTTCCATGGTCCTGGGCCACACCATCAAGTGGACTCTCCTGTTTTATCTTCCTGACTGAGTCTCCTCCCTTCTCTCCCTCCTCTGCCTCTGCTTGGCCTCAGCTGCACATAACGGCTACTCAGAAGCCTGGTGAGGCAGTGATGGCTGAGTACTGAGCAGAGCACTCCAGCTCGGGCCTCAAGGGCAGCTGGGTGGAGGTGAGGGAAAGAGCCAGCTCTGCTGCCAAGTAGGAAGCTGGAGCTGTGCTGCAATGACAGACGCCAGGGGAAAACACTCAGCAGAGGCTGCTTCCTGACTCGGCAGTCACTGCACTCACAGGTGGGTGCTTTACCACTGCGACACCCCCACTCCGGCTACTTCCCACCACCACCCTTGTGGCCTGAGCAGGCAGGGCTGCAGTGGGCTCAGCTGGGCAGAGATGCCCTCCATGCTAGCTGTGTTTCTTCAAATGGGGATGCAGTTGGTGACTCATTCTCTCAGCCCCCCAGCTGCACAGTGAACAGGCCCAGCTATGTGACCTTCCTAGAGGGGAAACCAGTAGCTGCAGATGGCCCTCTCCTGGAGTTCTGGCCATAGACCAAGGCTACGGGACACGAGTCCCCAGAGTGGTGACTCCTGGTGGTGAGGATGGGCTGCCCTCCCAAGGAGAGCCCCTCTAAGATGTCTCTATACCCAGGGACCCCAAGACGGCCCTTGGGCTTGCTGGCAGGCAGGGACAGAAGGGGCCACGGTGGCGCCACGGTGTAGCCACCTGGCACTGACGTTCGAAACCTGTGTTTTCCTCACCCACCCGCTAGGGACACACCCTGGCCCTTGGGGAGATGCCATGTGCAGCCTGGGTGGAGGCTGGCATTCTGGCCCTCAGGCCCCTTCCAGAGGTGTCCTTGGGTGGCTGGTGTACACTCCCAGAGCTCTGTACAACCTGTACAGGCCAGGATCCAGGTACCAGTCTAGACAAGCGGACTTAGCAAAGCCAGGCTATTTCCTAACCCCAAACAACCTGGCAGCTCCAAGCACTTAATGTCAGGAGCAGGTCCTTCTGGTCACCTTTCCTCTTCACTGCTGAAGGGGTGGGAGGAGGGATTCCACTCCCCTAGCCACCTCATCTGCCTTCCCTGCCAGTGCACCCTGAACTTGTCACATGCTGAAGCAAGTTCATGATGCGGAACCCTCTGATGGGTGAATTTTTCCCAGGCCAACAGTAATCAGCTGACTGCTCTGGGTTCACAAGACACAGAACAGAAACTGAGAGTCAGAATAGGTTCCGGGCTCTGGGACAGTCCTGCCCCCATGGCACCTAGGCTCCTGGAGAGCTGACTGGGGCTGTGGGGACCCTCTCCTGGCTATAGAAACAGGTCCACTGAGCAGGAGCGCTAACCTCCACCCCCACAACCCCCAGGGACATCTGCTTCACTGCCACACCTGAATACTTCCCTCCTCTTCTCTCTGGTTTTGGCTGAGTGTTATTTATTCTGTTCTCTTCAAACTCAGATCCCAACTGCCACAGAATCATTTCTTCCTCAGGTTCAAAGTCAGACTTCAATGAATCAAACAGGAGAAGCCCACAGAGAAATTTTTCATCAAGGAGCCTGGCAACCATTTGTAATCACTTTTCTGTGCGGGTTTCAGCTCAGAACTCCCTGTCCTGCCCGCACTGACAGGGGTCAGAGTAATGAAGCAGAAAAGACGTGTCCACAATGTTGGCTGCATCTACTCCCATCACTAAGCAACCCAGGCCCGGATTGTGGGGTGGTGCCCCAAAGACACTGCCTTAGCCGTCGGCTGGTATTTGTACTTCAGCCGATGGAGCGAGTTAAAGGGCTGTGCAAACACAAGGCACTGAGCAAACAGACTGAAGTGTGCTGTCCAGGTGTCCAGGGGAAGGCTGTGACTCAGCCCCTCCTCTGGGAGGGACCAGGCGCCCTGCTCTAAGGATATCAACCTCTGTCGCAGGGATCCAAGAGCGTCAGTCCTGCCATCAGGGGGCCCACGTGATATGGGATTCCCCTTGCCCCTCTGAGCACCTCCCGCCCGGGAAGAATCACCTATCGGCAGGCCTCTGGGGGTGTGTAAGGGACGCCTCCATCTGCCGTCTTGTCCTAGCCTGTAAGGAAAAGGCATTTTGCCCATTTGGGTCCCCCATCAACCAACAGAGGTAATGGCTTACAGTGTCTGCATGTCTTCATTTATGCCACAGCCCACTGAAACGCAAAAACCCCTTGGGACTCAGAAAGTCCCCAAATGAAGGTTTCCATGACAACACCCCCCCCCCGGCATTCCCAGGTTATCATGGACCAAATATCCCACGGTCCCAAAGTGATTGTCGATTTGATTTAGATGCTCCTGAAGGCGACCCTGAAGACTCCTCTGGACCCCAAGTTAGAACATGGGCAGGAGACACAAACAGAAAGTGCCACCATGCTGCGAGCTCTGCTTTTCTAGGAGCTGCTCCTGACAGTTCTGCTTTTTAAAGCCCTGGGCCACGTCACACAGGACTGAGCTCTGCTCAGCAGATGCTTTGGCCAGCCCAGAACGTTGCCCAAGTGCTCACGCCCTCTCCTCTTTGACCTGCTTCTCATCCCCTCTCAGGATCTGTCTTGGAGAGAAGCAGCTCTGGGAGCCCCCATCAGAGGCCTCAGGGGACAGGAGGGTGCTACAAAGAAGCCTCAGACCGGGGCAGTGGTCGAGGGGAAAAGAGGTGACTTTAAAAGTACTTAAAGAAAACCACTGAGGGAAGTGGCCTGTGTAACTAGAAGGGGGGTCAGCCCCTGCCTTCCCGCAGGGCACAGTGGCTGAGCAGCTTCTGGGTGCCTCTAGACCAAAGGTTGTCAAACTTCTGTAAAAAGCCACGCAGTAAATATTTCAGCTTTTGCAGGCCATATGGTCTCTACAAGTGTTTCATTCTGCACAAATGGACAAGTGGGAGTGGCCACGCACCAATAACAGTTTGTTTACAACACCGACTCCCTGTAGTGGTCTGGATCGGCCTGGGGGTGGCAGTTTGCGACCCCTGCTCTAGACCCAAGAATACGGACCTCAGAAGTTACAAGCCGCCAGCCTCCCTTAAACAGGTCCCTGCTAACCAAATACTTTAAGCGCCGATCAGACAGTTTTCTTGGCTGGTCACTGTCTGGCCTTCTACCTCCGCCTGGGAGAATGAGGCGCTAACAGGAACCCTCCGGGCGGCACAGACCAGACCTACTCGTGGATGCTGAGAGCAGTGGACCCGCCCCCAACCCACAGAGCACACACTCGGTCTGTCCGCCTATAATCTCAAGGGAGTGCACAGCCCTCCGGAGCTTATTCACAGACCACGTGGAAGCCTAAAAACCCTAGGATAAGATCCCTTGCTCACTCAAAAAGACAGCTAATTTTCTACAGGTTATGAAAGATAACCCTGTAGAAAAACAAATGACACAGAGAAGCAATTCACAGACTAAAATGGCCACAGAAAGAAGTGAAAAGATGTCAAGATGCTCCATTTCACTAACAAAGAAAAACATTTTTTTAAAGAATTTATTTAGTGTTATTTTTAGAAAGAGGGGAAGGGTGGAAGAAAGGGAGAGAAATATCAGTGGTTGCTTCTCAAGCACCTCCTACCACGGACCTGGCCTGCAACCTAGGCATGTGCCCTGACCAGGAATCGAACTGGGAACCCTTTGGTTCACAGGCTGGCACTCAAGCCACTGAGCCACACCAGGTAAGGCTAAAGAAAAAAACTTTTTAGATCATGATATAGCACCCTGATCAGCCTGGCTGAGTGAGTTGAGCTTTGTTCCACAAAACAAAAGGTCGCCAGTTCGAGTTGCAGTCAGGGCACATGCCTGGGCTGCAGGCCGGGTCCCCAGTTGAGGCACATGCAAGAGTCAGCTGATGGATGTTTCTTGCCCCTTCTTTCTCCCTCCCCCACCAAGAGTAAATAAAAAAAATCTTTAAAAAAATTAAAAATCAGGCCCTGGCTGGTGTAGCTCAGTGGATTGAGCACAGGCCTGCGAACCAGAGGATCACAGTTCAATTCCCAGTCAGGGCACATGCCTGGGTTGCAAGCCAGTTCCCTGCAGGCCAGTTCCCAGCAGAGGACACATGAGAGGCAACCATACATTGATGTTTCTCTCCCTCTCTCCTTCCCCTCTAAAGATAAATAAGTAAATATTTTAAAAATAATAATAAAAAAATTAAAAATCATGGCATGGCATTTTTCACCCCATGAGAGTGGCTAAGAGATTGACGCTCGGGCACTGGAAGGGGCGTGGGGAAAGGCCCTCTCACGCACGTTGCCAGGGCAGTGCTGGTGCACACCACAACTTTTGGAAAGGCCGCCTGACAGTACGTATGAAAATTTAAAGCCTGCTGACCCTGTGGCCCAGCAATCCCACTTTGCGTACACATTTCACAGAAATCTATGTACAGGAATGTTCACTTCAGCAGCATCATAAATCAGAAAAACTGGAAACGAACCCAAGTGTCCATCAGTAGGAAGCTAGTTAAGTAAACTGTGATATATCTATACTATAGCATCACATGGAACTCTTTAATAATGAGGTAGATCTCTAGAGTTTAAAATAGTAAGGTAGCTTTCTAAGCACTGGCAGGAAAAGACATAAAGGATACATCGTTAAATATAAAAGGCAAGTTGTAACAGTATTTTTAAAAAAGAGTAACATTGGTATATAGATTTTTTTAATATACTGAAGAGATACACTCTAAACTGGTAAGGTAGACTCACAAGTTCTACAGTCTATATATTTCTGAAATATTGACTTTTTAAAATAAAAACATTTTTGTTTCATAATTTATTTATTTATTTATTTATTTTTAAAGATTTTATTTATTTATCTTTAGAGAGGAAGGGAAGGAGAGAAATATCAATGTACGGTTGCCTCTCGTGAGTCCCCTGCCAGGAACTGGCCTGCAACCCAGGCATGTGCCCTGACTGGGAATTGAACCGCGATCGTGTGGTTCGCAGGCCTGCGCTCAGTCCACTGAGATATGCCAGCCAGAGCGTTGTTTCATAATTTAAAAAAAGAAAAAGAGAAACCCTTATGGGCTTAACAGTCTCCCTTAATGGGCTCTTATCAACAATAAATTCCTTTTACAGGCTTTCTTAGCATTTCTGGTATGGTGATGTGTGTCTGTCTTACGCTGTATCACAACAAAGCATCTTTCTGCATCTCACAGCATAAATTCCCAAGTTCAAGGACCATCTCCTTCTCTTACCCAACTCAGCACTGCCATGACATAGGCACAGAGTGACTGAAATAATGGGGTGGAGCCAGGTTTCTAGGTTTCATTTCAATGGAAGAGGTGGCCATCTTCAGGCTGTCAAAGAGCAAACAGAACCACAGCTCCTGCCACATGGTTCACACAACTTAGTGCAATGTGTGGGCTTTTGGCAGTTCTAACAAATTTCCTACAGTTAGGGAGAGGATACATTTGTTTTTATTTAATCTACCTGGTTAAAAAAGTCAAAACAGAAAAGCACAGAAGAGTAAAAACCCGACCGCTCTCACCCGGGAGCCAGGCAACCAGAGCACCCAGATCTGTGGATGTGACCCGCTGCCCGCGCACACCGCCCACGTGGCCCTGTGCCATGCCTTTGTCACCTAACACAGACGCCACTGAACACTCATCTCCTAGGACCCAGGCCCAGACAGCTGATCCTTCCATGCAGAGCAGACTTCACGAGGCAAAGCACGGGAAGGGCAAACAGAGACATGCTGGGCACAGGGCTCTGGCTCCCACCCAGAACAGGCAGGAAGCCAAAAGGAAAGGTACTGTGTCATAAAAGCTTTTTCATGGGGAAACTGAGGCAGGCCAGACTTTCCCGTTGCACAGGAATCTTTGAAGAACCCATTAGTCTCACTGTTTTCCCAATGGCCACTTTGCCCCACCTTGCAAACAGCTTCCTTCTCCCTCCCAGGAAGGCCTTTCCTGGCTCACTCTCTTTCCATGAGATCCTTCCTGCAGTCTCTCTCACCTCCCGAAGGAGCACATTCTGTGACATTCTGGTGCTCCCTATAAGGGGGTGTTCAGCATCCTGGGAAAACATCTTTCCCTCGAGGGTCCTTCTGTGTCCTGGCATATCAAAGACCAAGGAGAGACGCAGCCTGTGTGCTCCCTGGGTTTCCATTCGGTTGTGGACAAAGACAATGGCTGGGGGTGGCACTGTTAACCAGAGTTGTCATAGAAAACAAGAGAAAAGCAAGCGGCAGTAGCTTTTATTTCCCTGTTCCTATCTCTCCCCGACACATGGCTAGTAAGCTGGCTTCCTCAGCACCTAAGCCAAGGTCAGCAGCCGGTGGGCCCACTAGGAGAGCTGAGCTCTGCTGTGCCTGCAGGACATTCCTCCCAGCTGTGGAGGCTGTGGCTGGCTTTGCTGTCTGGCCGCTTCGCCACCAGCAGCCCTCCAGTGCTTGGGATGTCCAGGCACGTGCCGGTGAAGGGAAGGCAAGGAAACTGAAGCCAATAAAAGCTGTCTCAGATTCACAAGGAGATGACTGAGCTGAGATCTCCTTAAAGAAATTGATACTTACTGTTAACGAGGTGAAAGTCATGCACATCCCACCAAAGCCATTCAGAGACAGGGAGATGAAGATGAGCACAGAGAGAGCTGTGAGAAAACAGAAGGCACGTAAGCAGGGAACCACCAGCTGCGCTTCAGGGAGGCCAGGACTTGGGCTCTTACAAAAGGTGCCTCCCCATCTTCTGTTCTCCACTAACCTGAGCAGCGAGTGACAGGCCTAAAGAAACTGCTTCACTGAAACAAAAAATACAGGTATCCCCAAATCAATCAATGGTGAAACTGAAGGTCTATTTTGGTGTTTGTTCTATAAGTCCTTGAAGCAACAGCACCATCTGGACAGGGTTGGTGGCCAGGTAGCTTCTTGGCTACCTTTAAAGTACTGGCCTGAGCTGCCTCAGGCAGACGAAGCTGACGATTCTGCACACACCTCTGCAGCTGGCCTGGCTCCGTGAACTTGTCTCTCAGGCTGGATCAATGAGGCCACCTCGCACTGGCCTGGCTTGGTGATACAGCATGGAAGTTTCACACACCCTGAAGCGTGCCTCCCACATCTGTCTGGGGCGACTGTTTTTTCACGCAGCCACCCATTTGAGGTAAATAAGTGGGTAAAGGCCTAACAGGCATCGCCTCTCACTGGATCAGTGAGCACCAGGCCTGGCTGAGCGTCCTAGAACAGATGGGCCTGTGAGCCCCTCTGGGTGCCCTCCCCAGTCCCTGACAAAAGGGTGGAGAAAAAGGGTACTCACAGCCTGGGTTACTTGCTCCATACGCAATCAGCAAGCAGGAGACAGCAAAGCAGGCACTAAAAATGAGCAGAAATAATGCATTATTTCCTATTATCACTACTGTTCATATTATTAGTATTTGGAAGTATTCACTATGTTTTAGGTAGTTCTGGAAAAATTATATACAACATTTTATTTAACAATTCTAAGGAGTATCACTGGCTCCATTTTACTGATGAAGGGGATTAAAAAGAACTGATTTTTCCTAAGTCTCCAACTAGTAAAGTGCCTAAGCAGGAACTGCACTCTGGCAGCCACATCTGGTAAATACCACACTGCACTGCCCCCTTGCATCCCCCGACTGGAGCTGCCAGGGCTCTGAAGTGAGCAAGGGCACAATCTACTCCCCAGGTTCCTTGCTCATTCAGCCAGGGGATGACAGAACCCACCAGACACGCTCGAGAGGAGTGGCAGCTGCTGGATCCCCTCCACTTGGCTCTGCTCTGCAAACCGGGGCCTCTTAAAGCTCCAAAAAGTGAATGAAACTATTCCACCACCCATTCCCTCCCCAGTCACAGGTCTCACTCACTGCAAACCATTGCCGCCCAAGCCAACCCTTCCCAGTGGGACTGGCCTGCAGAGGCCACGACCTGAGAGGCCAGCTGCTGGCTGACGGACCCTGAGCCCAGCACGCTGGGACTGTGCAGACCAGGGACACCCCCCCGAAGGATGCACACGGTGATCCGCACAGGTGCCGGTGGTAGGGGAAATATTAGGACTTCTATTTTACAATTTTTTATCTCAGCCATTTTCATTCATATTTTTTGCATATGTATCACAAAGCATATAAAAGAATTAATGGCATACATATTAAAATTGATAATTCCATGTGCTTATATTAAAAGTACGTTTTCAAAACCTCTTTTTTGCTGATAGAGGTAGAAGGTCAAGAAGACTGTGGAAGCCAGTGGCCTTAATGACAAGCAACTGCAGACCCTCCCAGGCAGGCCTGGGCCCTGTGCCTCTTTTATGCGCTACTGGCACATTACAAGGACCACAGTGTCCACTGATTCGATGGAAGACAGGGTAGAACTTCCACTCTGGGTGGGCATTTAGGGAGCTCCATGGTGTACCTGATAGCAGGTCCCAGGACTCCCCATAGTGGGCAACTCAGCCCAGGATCCACCAGCCCGCCTCCCACGCCCAACACTGACCTGCCCAGCAGCCTAAGCTTCCTTGGGCCGTACTTGTCCATGACGATGCCCAGGGGCAGGGTGATGGCACTGAGCAGGAAGGAGCCCACGGTGAAGGCCAAGTTTAGCATCTCATCCTGGGCCTTGCAGCTGAGCCAGCCATTCACCCAGGTCACCTCTTCCTCCTGTTCTGGTTTTGCTGTGCCCCCCACTGTGCCGTTGGTGACATTCTCTGTGTGTGCAGAGGGAGGAAAACCTGATCACAGGGTCGTGGTGAGGATCCCGAAGATCAGAGGATCAGGTGCACATTTGAAGTCACTCCACTGGGAATGGCAGAGCTGTCTCTGGGCCACCTGAGGGCTCAGGCCACCCCATGGCGGGCCTGGATGTCCATCTGGCCCAAGCCTCCTAAAGCAATAGTGCAGAGGTTCTTAACATTTGCAGGTATCACAGACCCTCTGGTGAATCCAGTATAGAAAGCTATGCTCCTGCTCCCCAGAAAATGCACAAAGTCGTACCCACCCTTCTCAGGGGCCTCATGTGTCTCTTAAAGCAACCCTGAGCCCGAGGCTGGGATTCCTACTCTAGAGTCACCCAGACCCTGGAATAGTAGACCTCAGGACCCAGCCTTCGCAGTGGGGCCCCAGGCTGGCCAGAGCCTAGTCGGCAGCTCTGTCATGGAAACAGATACAGCCAGTACATAGGAGGATGACGCTGGACCACCTGGGAAGGACAAGCTGCTGGTCTCACTGCTATGCCCTGGGGTTCTCTGAGGTCAGTTTGGAAAAGAGTGAAAGGCCTCCTCTACGCTAAGTGCAGGGGACTTCTCAAACACACCATCCTCTTGCTACCTCCTCCCCCTCCCATTTTCAACCACCAACAGCCACACATACTGAGCTATAGAAGCCCTTGGACGGTTAACAGTCCCCACCTACCTGCTCCCACCTGTTGAGGTGCACCTTTCTCACTTTCTAGCTACAGTCACCATGTTTACGGTCCCTGAGGCCACACCTATGCTATAATCCTGGCCCTTAATGACCCTCTCCAAAGTCCACCCAGCACCAAGACAACAAAATAGGCAGGGAAAAGTGCTGTAGCAGCTGAAGGCAGGGGGTGGGCGACAGGTCTGGGATGCGCGGCCGAAGGACTGTCTCCTCTCTGGGACTGCTAGTTAAGAGATGCTGACTAATCCTGCAGCGAGAGGAGCGGCCTCTGATTAGATTTGCAGGAAGGCTGGGAGAGACGAGGAAATGCCTCCTTCAGAGAACCGTGTGCCTCCAGGCTGCGGCCCTCTGGCGCCAGGGCTGTACAGCTGAGGTCTGCAAAGGCCTCCCAGGGCTGCTCCAAAGACAGAAAAAGATGTGCTTGGGGTGAATCATGCCATGTGCCGACCTCTAACCAACAAGCCCTCCTGGGGGCGAACTGACTATGGGTGAGGTGCCAGGCCCCGATGTTGATTCCTCCACTTCCTACTTGTACAACCTTGAAGAAATGACTTAATCTTGCTCTTTTTCCATTTTGTATCTGTAATATGAGCACAATCTAACAATATGTATCGGCCACCTAGAGTTTTAGGGAAAAAATCCAGACAACATTCTAGAACTCACAGAAGCATAGAAAGTGATCAATAAATAGTATCTGAAAGTTATTACAGTTACTATTATTAGAGGCTCCAGACAGAGGTAATGCTGCAGCCGACCGGCAGCAGAACCCAACATAGCGACTTGGAGCAGAGCTCCCTGACCTCGGGGGTGGCAGCATGAGCTTGTACCCAGGCTCCCACGGGGAGGGGACCCTGAAGGGCAGACAACTGTGTTCTAGTCACCTGTGTCCCCAGCACCTTACTTGGGTCCTGGTGTAGGGCAGTCGCTTACTGAATTAATGAAAACAGTGGAATCAGATCACAGTGGCCAAAAGGATCAAGAGGGAAGGAAGGAACCAGGATGTACAGAAACAAATGGAAGATTAAGGGGATTCAAGGAGATTAGAGCCACACTGTTAACCTCCTGAAGGCACGGCAACCAAACCTAACAAGTCAGATTCCCACCCCTCCCAGCCCACTACTTTCTCTCACTCCTCCAAGAGGCCCCGCCCACTGGCAGCCAAACACACATGCCAAACAGGGTCAGAGCCCATGAGGATCCACCTCGGCACTGTCCACACACTGACTTAACCAGGGGGCCGAGGGCTGAGCTACCCACCCAGGGCAGCTTCTGGAAAGGTGGGGCTGCCTCACAGGTCGGCACTGGCTTCAGGTGACAGCTCTGCCAGCGGCAACAAGAGCTGGCTGTGAAGTGGGACAACAGCCATTTCCAGGTTGGTGTGCAGATATGAGCAAACCAGCACAAGTGCGACTGAGTGGATGGGTGGAGAGGGTGCCCCAGGGTCCAGGACTGCTGGCTTGTGAGACCTGCCTGAGGCCGAGCAGGGTCTAGAGCCCATTATTGCACTAGGTGCTTCAGGACCTCCTGCTGTGAGCAGAGAGCCACAGCTGGACAAGGAAGCGAACTGCACTCTCTCTGAGGCACCGGGATGCTTACACAGAGGCTTCCCAGAGAGGAACCACAGGGGACCCTTAAATCCATGACTGTACTCACCAAGATAGAAATGATAAAATTCTAAGGCAACATACACAGGGCAGTCTCCCTAATTTGCTATAAGTGGGGATAGGGTATAAACATCTGAGTTGGTTAGACGTCTGATCACCCCTGTTACTAGACAGGTGGCTCATGAGCAGACAGGTCAAAGAGCCACTACACACAGAAGCAGGGGCCTTACTTTGGGCTACCAGCCTTCTCCTCTTAAAGAAATCCTGCCAAAGGAGCCACCTGGCCCTCCTGCCTTCAGGCAGTGATAGCCAGCAACAGGGGTGGGGGTGGAGGTGTGTGTGAGTGGCCCCTTGTCTGCCTGTGGAGCAACATGCCAGTGTCCTTCACCCTGGAGGAAACCCAGAAGCTTTCCTGGCAGTAAAAGTGCCCACATAAATACACAGAGATTAAGCAGATGCCCAAACAAAGTCACACCCAGGCACTCCTCTCCCTCTACTCCCACCTGGGCCAGGGGACACACAAACAAATAAGGACCCAGGAAGTGTCAAAGCTCCTCCGGGTGCCCCTCTTGCCCCAGCTACAGCTCAGCCCTCACCTGAACCCAGCCTGCTCTGCGCCTCACCTGTACCTGTTTAGTAAACAGATGCCTCCGCAGTGGGAGGCCAGAGTGGCCTGACCCAGCCCAGCTGGGGAAGGTGAACCAAGAAGACAGGCCAGGAGCTAATGCGGCCGGAGTGTGCTGAGAACAGGCACACGACTGCTTTGGAGGAGACCCAGGGAAAGGGAAGAGAACAATGCCTGCACTGTTCAGCCTCACTCACAGAAGACTCACACACAAAATCTTACAGAGAAAGCTGAGGAGAAAAGCGGGTGCTGTGACCCCACTCAGGCTCCCTTGACATCTCTGGGTTGAAGAGGGGGCTCCCCCATCCCAGGGAAATAAAGGGAGTGGGAGCCTTCAGAACAGCTGGCCAGATGATGCCTCCAGTAGCTAAGGGCACAGGGCTGGGGGCCCCTCTAACTTCCTGAGCAGCCCCTTTCTGACTGGCTGCTTACTGAGCGCCCCTGCCCTGGGGGCAGGACCCTGGACCACCCTGCCCAGGGTCCCTGCCCATCTTTCTCTCAAATCCTTAGTCTATCTGGCAACAGGAAGCAGCATCTCCAGGGTGTGTGTGTGGGGGGGGGGGGGTGTAGGTGAGAGGTCAGACTCAGACACAGAGCAAACAAGAGGCAGGACACAGACGGCATGCCCTGCTAGGTGGCCAGGGCCTAGCCCCTTAGCTGTGGTCACCTAGTGAGAATGGGACTGCCCCCAGATCCTCCCAGGAGGTCCCTGAAAGCCAACCCGAGCTGGATAGGACCTTACTAGCACACCAAAAAGCCAGGTGGGGTGAGCAGCGGATGTAGGGGAGAAAAATTGGGTCATGAAATGAAAAGGAGGAAAGCGGGGGTTGGTGGGGAAGGCCGAGGGCGCCAGCTCCCCACTGTGAGTGACATCCTGAGGCTGTGGCCACCAGCCTTTAGGCTTCTTTACCCAATGCTACAATTTAAAAAATATATTTTATTTATTTATCTTTAGAGAGGAAGGGAAGGAGAGAAGGAGAGAAATGTCAATGTATGGTTGCCTCTCATCAGTCCCCTACTGGGAACTGGCCTGCAACTTAGGCATGTGCCCTGACTGGGAATCAAACCGCAATCGCGTGGTTCATAGGCCCACGCTCAATCCACTGAGCTACACCAGCCAGGCACAGTAGGGTATTTTAACACCCCATTGAAATCAATGAACAGATCTTTCAGACAGAAAAGCAACAGGGAAAACAGTGGTCTTTAAATAACACACTAGATCAGACGGATTTAATTGGCATCTTCAAAGCATTTCACACAAAAGCAGCAGAATATACATTCTTTGCAAGTGCATATGGAACATTTTCTAGGATAGACCTCATGTTAGGACACAAAACAAATCACAATAAATTTATGAAAACCGAAATCATACCAAGCATCTTCTCTAACCATAATGGTACGAAGCTAGAAATCAAATCACAAGGGAAAAAACAGAAAAATTACACAAAGACATAGGGGCTAAATCACATGTTACTAAACAATGAATGGGTTAACAAAGAGATTAAGGAAGAAGTCAAAAGATACTTTGGAACAAATGAAAATGAGAACATACCAACCCCAAATCTATGGGATATAGCAAAAGCAGCCCTAAGAGGAAAACTGACAGCATTATAGGACTACCCGACAAAACAAGAAAAATCTCAAGTAAACAATCTAAATTTACACTTAAAGGAAATGGACAAAAAACAACAACAAAAAAAGCCCAAAGTGAGTAGACAAGAGGAAATAATAAAGATCAGAGCAGAAATAAATAGAATAGAGTCTAGCCCTGGTTGGTGTGACTCAATGGACTGAGTGCAGGCCTGCAAACTGACCTGCAAACTGAAAGGTCACCAGTTCCACTCCCACGCCTGGGTTCCAGGCAGGGTTCCCAACTGGGGGTAAGCAAGAAGCAACTGATTCATGCGTCTCTCCCACAGTGATGTTTCTCTTCCCCTCTTTCTCCCTCCTTTCCCCTTTCTCTAAAAGTAAACAAAATCTTTTTTTTTTAATTGGAAAAGCAAGTCTTATTTTTTTAATAAAAGGAAGTCTAAACAAAATTATAAAATTTCAATGAAACCAAGACCTGGTTCTTTGAAAAGATAAACAAGATTGACAAACCTTTAACCAGACTCATCAAGAAAAAAGAAAGAGGGCCCCAAAAAACAAAATTAGAAATGAAAGAGGAAAAGTAACAACTGACTCCACAGGACTTTAAAGGAGTGTAAGAAATGTTCCGAACGACTATATGCCAACAAATTGGAGCATCTGGATGAAATAGAGAAATTTCTAGAAAGATACAAAAAACTCCCAAAAAACAAAAGCCCTGGACCAGATGGCTTCCGAGGTAAATTTTACCAAACATTCAAAGAACACACACCTATCCTTCTCAAACTATTCTAAAAAATTCAAGAGGAGGGAAGAATCCTGAGTTCATTTTATGAAGTCAGCATTCTCTTTTAATTCCAAAACCAGATGAAGATACCACAAAGAAACAAAATTATAGGCCAATATCCCTGAAGAATATAAGATGTTAAAATCCTCAACAAAATATCAGCAAACTGGATCCAGCAATACATTAAAAAGATTATACACCATGATCAAGTGGGGTTTATTCCAGGAATTCAAGGACTGGTACAGTATCCGCAAATGAATAAACATGATAGACCACGTGAACAAAATGAAGGATAAAAAAAGAGAAAACGAGGGAGGGTGGCCTGGGGCTGTAAAAAAAAAAAAAAGAGAGCGAAAACATGATCATATCAATAGATGCAGAAAAAGTATTTGGTAAAGTCCAGCATCCATTTATGATAAAAACTCTCAGCAAAGTGGGAATACAGGAAATATACCTCCATGTAATAAAGGCTATATATGACAAACCCACAGCCAACATCATACACAATAGCAAAAATTAAAAGTGTTTCCCTTAAGATCAGGAACAAGACAGGGATGTCCGCTCTCAACACTCTTATTCAACATAGTACTTAAAGTCCTAGCAACAGCAATCAGACAAGAAAAAATAAAATGCATCCAAATTGGAAAGGAAGAAGTCATTGTCATTATTTGCAGATGACACAATACTGCATATGAAGAATCCTAATGACTCTACAAAAAAAGTTACTTGAATTGATAAATAAATTTACTAAAGTAGCAGAATACAAAATAGATATCCAGAAATCAGCTGCATTTATATAGACTGACAATGAACTATCACAAAGGGAAACTAAGAAAACAGTCTCATTTACAATTGCATCAAAAAAAATAGTACTTCAGAGGGGGCACCAGATAAATAAATAAATAAATAAATAAATAAATAAATAAAATACCTAGGAATGAATTTAACCAAGGATGTAAATGACATATACTCAGAAAATTGTAAGACACTGAAAAAAGAAATTGAAAAAGATACAAATAAGTGGAAGCATATGCCATGTTCATGAACAGGAAGAATTAACATCATTAAAATGTGCATACTACCCAAAGCAATCCACAGATTCAATGAAATTCCTATTAACATACCAATGGTGTATTTCACAGAACTAAAACAAATATTCCAAAAATTTACATGGAACCACAGAAGATCACAAATAGTCAAAGCAATCTTGAGGAAGGAAAACAAAGTTGTAAGAACCATGCTACCTATCAAACTATATTACAATTCAATAGTATTCAAAACAGCATGGTAGTAGCATAAAAAAGACCTACAGATCAATGGAACAGAATAGAGAGTCCAGAAATAGACCCACACTTTTATAGTCAATTCTTATTTAACAAAGGAGGCATGAACATACAATGGGGTAAAGACAGTCTATTCAATAAATGGCATTGAGAAAAATTGAACAGATATGTGCAAAAATATGATATTAGACAACCTTTTCACACCAAATATAAAAATAAACTCAAAATGGATTAAGGACTTAAATGTAAGACTCAAAACCATAAAAATCCTAAAGAAAACATAGGCAGTAAAACCTCAGACATTTCTCATAGCATTTTTTTAAATGTATCTCTTCGGCCCTGGCTGGTGTAGCTCAGTGGATTGAGTGCGGGCCTGTGAAGCAAAGGATCGCGGTTCGATTCCCAGTCAGGGCACATGCCTAGGTTGCAGGCCAGTTCCCAGTGGGGGACACATGAGAGGCAACCACACATTGATGTTTCTCTCCCTCTCTCCTTCCCTTCCCCTCTCTCTGAAAATAAATAAATAAAATAAATGTATCTCTTCGGGCAAGGGAAATGAAAAAATAAACAAAATGGGACTACATCAAACTAAAAAGATTTTACACAGTGAAGGAAACCATCAACAAAATGAAAAGACAACCCACTGAATGGGAGAACATACTTCTCCCATTGGCAATGATACATCTGATAAGGGGTTAACATCCAAAATTTATAAAGAACTCATACAACTCACCACCAAAACAACAAACAAATCCAATAAAAGAAGGGCAGAGGACCTGAACATAGGACACACAGATGGCCGACAGACATATGAAAAGATGTTCAACATCACTAATCATCAAAGAAATATAAATTAAAACCACAATGAGGTATCACCTCACACATGTCAGAATGGCTATCGTCAATAAATCAACAAACAACCAGTGTTGGAGAGGATGCAGAGAGAAGGGAACCCTCTGGGAATGCAGACTGTTGTAGTCACTGTGGTAAAACAGTACGGTGTTATCTCAAAAAACTAAAAATGGATCTGCCTTATGATCCAGCAATTCTACTCTGGTAATACAGCTGAAGAAATCCAAACCACTAATTTGAAAGAATACCTGCACCCCTATGTTCACTGCAGCATTATTTACAGTAGCTAAGATCTGGAAGCAGCCCAAGTGCCACCCATCAATAGATGAGTGGATAAAAAAGGCTGTGGTACATTTTACACAACGGAATACTACTCTGCTGTACAAAAGAAGAAAATGCCACCTTTCGGGACAGCATGGATGGACCTGGAGAATATTATGCTAAGTGAAATAAGCCAGTCAGAGAAAGACAAATAAATATGATTTCACTTACATGTAAAATCTAACGAACCAAATAAACTAAAAAACAAAACAGAGACAGACTCAGACAGAGAACAGAGGGGAGGGGGGTTGGGGAGCTAAGTTAAAAAAAAACAAAGTCATAGACACAGACAACAGTATGGTGACTATCAGAGAGAAGGGGGGGAGGGGCGTAGAAGAGGGTAAAGGGGAATAAATGGTGATGGAAAGAGACTGAACTTGGGGTGGTGAGCAAAATATAATACAATAGAGATGACGTATTCTAGAGTTATACACCTGAAACCTAAAGAATTTTATTAACCAGCGTCACCCTAATAAATTCAATAGAAATAAAATAATTAGCCCTGGCTGGTGTGGCTCAATCAGACTGTAGAGCAAAAGGTCACCAGTTCGATTCCCAGTCAGAGCACATACCTGGGTTGCCAGCCAGGTCCGCAGTAGGGGGCCTGTGAGAAGTAACCACACACTGATGTTGCCCTCCCTCTCTCCCTCTCCCTTCCCCTCTTTCTAAAAATAAATAAATAAAATCTTTTAATTTTTTTTAAAAAGTAAAAAAATTAGGAGAAGGGGATATAGGGAAACTAAATGGTAATGGGAAAATATACAACAAAGATTAAATCAGTCCTGGCTGGTGTGGCACAGTGGACTGAGTGCCAGTCTGTGAACTAAAGGGACACAACTTTGACTCCCAGTCAGGGCGCAGGCCTGGGTTGCAGGCCAGGCCCCCAGGTGGGGGCGAGTGAGAGGCGACTGCACACTGATGTTTCTTCTTCCCTCTCCCTCTCTAAAAATAAATAAATAAATAAATAAATATTTTTAAAAAACACAATAAAGATTAAATCAAATCAAACAATCAATCAATCAATCGAGGAGGGACTCGAAGCCATGGGAATGTCTCCTGTCCACATCTCGGCCCAGTCTCATGGGGACCAGGCCTGGTGGGGCTTCCCTGGGTGGCAATCACCCCTCTGCCCTCTCGGAACCCCAAGGGCCACCTCCCGCTTTTTTTCAGGAGAACCATAAACTCTAACCTTCCAATGCCAAGTGGGCTCTCCCCCAACACGGCAGGTAAAGTGACCGCAGGGACCCAGAGCACAGACCTGGGGCCTGCTTGGTGTCTGGCTGGGCCGGACTGTGACTTCCTCAGGCAAAGCCCATGTCTCTCATCTTCACTGCTCCCACCCCAGCCAGCATGGACGAGCCTGCATTCAGTAAGTCATTAAGTCTAAAGAGATGAAACTGATCACCCCCCCCTTCACTTCTTCGCGAGTTGAGAATAAAATCCAGTCTCCCCAAGCAGCCTCCTCCACCCTGTAGACCCAGGGCCCTTCCCACTCCTCAGTCCTTTCTCTCCTCTTCTGCAATATGCAGTCCACCTTAGGGCTCCCTGCCCCCTTCTCTCCTGCCTCACCTCTGCCTCACCCTCTACGCTTCTGCCCTCCCACCCAAGAGAGGGCAGAAGTGGTGATTGCCACCACTCCTCTCTGATCAGAGAGGCCCTCCCACCCAAGCTGATCAGATTTCCACCATCACTCTCAGTCCAGGCACCTTGCTGTCCGTTGGCGTGCTGACCGCCACTTGAAATTATAGATAGAGGTCTGTGTGTGGTGACTTGATTGATGCTGGCAGACTGAGGATTCCCTGAGGGCCAGGACTGCTCTGTAACCCAGGATAGCACCTCAACGATGTTTGCACCAGTTACATGACAGAGGAGATAAAACAGCCACAGGTAGCGCCAGCCCTCTTGAGCTGACCCTGCTGAAGTGGGTGCCCGGATGGCAGAAAAAACAGAGAAAGAGGTCGGGGGTGTGGGTGGTTACAGGTGTCATCTGGAGGCTGAAGGAGACAGTACTGGAAAAGCCCTCTTCCTCCCAGGCTGGGAGCCCAATCAGTCTCCTGTCCACACCAGGGCGACTGGACTGGGGAGGTACAGCCTAAATGCCCATTCCTGGCCTCTGTCATCAATCCCGATTGTCCCACAGGCCGGGCAAAAAGAGCTCAGGGGCACCAGAGAAAGGGGCTTTTTCTTCCCTCCTCCACCTCACCAAGCTGGAACCTGGCATTGTCTGTGGCCAGATTGTGGCTGGAGTCAAAGAAAGAGTTCTGAGAACTTTTCAACAGGTTCAGATTTTCTTTAGCGAACAAACCAAAGAGCATCAGTTCTAAAAGCAACAAAAAGTGACAAATCTGCATCTCAATCAGCTGGAGGCTGGTCAGCTTTTCACAAGTCTAATTCAATAAATTCAGCAAATGGCTTGACTGCCCCTCTGTGATTCAGCCATCCACCAAGTCTGAAAATATTTCACCTCAGCAGAAACCTTGACCCTGAATCCTCCAGTCACTCCCAGTCAGGCAAGGCACGAGGATTCCTGGCCCTGGAAAGCAACAGGCTACTTGGACAGGCACTTGGACTCCAAGAAGCCAAAGAGATAAGCAGAATCAGGAGGCCTGTCCTCGGAGGATGCTGAGTCAGTGGATTTACCAGAGAGTCAGAGAAAACAAAATCAGAAGAAGGAGCAAAGGCATGGGATAAGAAGTTGTTGTTCAACCCACATCCTGACCCTTCACCTTCACTTTGAGTTATGGGGGGGGGGGACTAGTCAAGCCTTAAGAGCTTAAACACCAACTCGGCACTGTGTTGCCACAATCTCTCAGACTCCTCCCACTTAAACGAAGGAAGTAGCCAAGACTGAGACAAGAATGAAGTGACTGACCCCAAAGCTGCTGATTCCATCAAATAAATTAAATCAGTGGACAAACTTGGGAAGAACCCTAAAATCTAACCTTCCGATACCAAGAGGGTCAAAAAAATTGAATACAGGAGTCCTCCAGTGTGGACAAGATGCTAGAAAGCTTCATCTGGGGGTGATCAGGTTTCTTTTTGCTCTTTAAACTTCCCATTCAAAAGCCTAAGTAAGAGACCAAGGAAGCAAGCAGGAAGGGTTATGATCTCAAAGGGAGGAGACAGGGGAGGAGAGGAGGAGCCAAATACCCCCACCTGTTCCTTCCCGAAAGTCATTAATCCACCATCTCTTGGGCAGAACAGAAAGCTTGTTTAAGGAACAAGGTCTGAGTGGCTTTTTCATCGCCCAAGATTTCTTGCTGACATGGGGAAAGGTCTGCCAAGAACCCTTAGGCTATCAGGAAATATTTCTGAGTGGCTAAAAGGGTAAAGGTTCTACATGACATATTCTCTGCCCTCTCCCAGGAGTGCATGCATCAACTCCCTTTCTCCTGCCCTTAACCTCTCCATTAGGCTTTCTTAGAGACTGGCACACTCAAGAATATCCTGGGAAGATCAGAGAAAGGAAGCAAGCAGGGAGGACTACAGGGGGTCGCAGGCAGCATGAGCTGGTTCAACACTTTTTCCATCCTCCAAAGGACTCTTGGAAGGGAAGGCATGCTGGTGGTATGATCAGGGGGTCAGGCTTGGGCTATCTCCACCCAAAGGGACTCAGGCAGGGGATGCCTCACAAAGGGACTGGAGAGAGGCATTAGGGAGCTCAACGGTTAGGCTGAACAGTTGCAGACAGCAGGAAGGCAGAGGGAAATGTTTCCTATCAAAGTTGCCTAGGAAGGGGGCACGAGGGTAGAAGCTGGCAGCCACCTGGGTCCCACTGTTGAGCTGAACCTACCGATGTGCAACAATCAGGACCGTCAACAGAGCTGAATAACGTTAAGGTAAGAACGCGGATTCCGTTTCCTGCACACCGGCATCTCAGCCCACACTCAAACCACCAATGTCGTGGCAAAGGGAAAGGAGAGGCCCAGTGTCATTTCCACAAATGCCCCGCTCGCCTCTTTTCTCACCCCCTCAGTGGGGTAGAAGGCCACTGAGATGCTCTCACAGCTTGTGGAACACAACGTCCTTTGGAAAATCATAAAGGAGCAAAAGTAGACAAATTGTATCTGACAGGCCCTTAAAAGTCTCCATAATGGTCTGCTAAAAAACATGTAGATTCTAGATGAACCTTCCATGGGGTGGAGACCAAACCACTTCCTCTGTTACATCCCAGCCACCGACTCAGGAGTTCCTTTTTCTACAGTGAGGGAGTGACACGCTTACTCCAAGGCAAGTGATTTGCTAAGCACTGGGAGGAGAAGCGTCCAGCAATGTTCCCAGGTGGTGAAAAGAACACCCTGGACTCGGGGTTCTGGATCTATTACTATTACAGTCTCCAGCTGTGTGGCCCTGGGCAAGTCAGAAGATCCGTCTGAGAAGATCTGTCTGAGCCTCAGTTTCTTTGTCCCTAAAACAAGTACAATGATACATACCCAGTAGAGCTGGGTGAGGATTAAATTGGGCTTTTGCTAACTGGGAGGCACTGTACAGCGAGGCAGTATTGATAGTTAGGTCTGCACCGCCATCTCGCCCTATCCAAGAGCCCGTACTCAGGACCACCCCGACCGAGCCCAACGCGCCCGTCTCACCTGGCTCAGTACACAGGTAGGAGTAAAAGCCTTCCGACTTCAGCATGATGAGCAGTGAGCCCCAGCCCAGGAGGACTGCCGAGAAGAGGAGGTTTTCCAACACGGCTGTGCAGGCCATCCACCAGCGGCGCCGATGTGCAGTGGCCAGGGTGGGCGCCATGACGCGGCGAGGTGGCTCGGCTCCGGCTCTGCAGCCACCTGCGCACAGACCTCGGCGTCAGCACCCGGCCCTGCCCAGTCGGAGCCGCCAAGCTCCGCCGCTGCGGCAGCGCAGAGGTTACCCCTCCGAGGCCCGGACTGCAGGTGCGCGCAGCGAAGCAAGTCCCAGCCTTGCCCGGGGCCTGGGCCACCCACCACGGCTGCCTCGTATGGTTGCTCTCCACGCTGGAGCGACCGGCGGGAAGGCTTCTCCCTCAGCTCACTCAGAGGTAAACTGAGGTATGCTAGAAGGAAGGGACTAACGCATGCTCAGGGACGTGGAATTAGTCCTGGCTTCCAGCAGTACTGACAGAGCTTGGGGCCTGCAGGAGTGGCACCCAGAGATTCCGACACCTGGGCAGCGGCATACCTGAGAGCGACCACTGGCTCGGAACCTGATGGGCGCCCTCCCGCCCGCGCCGGAGACCCTTCCCCAGAGCTGGTTTCTTCAACCAGAAGATCAGCGCACCGAGCTCCTGTACAGTCCGCCCAAGGCTCACTGATTGGCCTGACGGCACAGGAACTGCCGCTCCATTGGCCGCTGTCTAGGTCGCTAGGCGCCGCGGCCACGCCAACCCCGCATGGGCGAGGCGAAGCCGGTTCAAACCGGCGGCGCGAGCCACCTGCGCGACCCTCATCCTGGGCATTTTCCCACGCAATTTTACTGCTTCGATGGGAGCAGATCCCCGTCCTTTCATTTCCTTGCTCTTCCTCATTCGTCATCTCTTCTGGCGACTCCTCATCCACCCAGTCTTTCCTTTTGTCTTTTGTATTCCCAGCGTATCCGTACGCCCCCACCCCCGCACCCTCACCCGAGGCCCAGATTCCCAGGATGCAGCTCACCCGGCACCTACTGATGTGTATCGGGCCCGGCTGGCGCTTTTTCTGTCCCCTTTTATCCAAGCCCTTTTATTAGGACCCCAAGATGAAAACACTGCTGCACGCTCATTGGCTGAGTAGGGGCTGGAAACAGGCGTTGGCCAATGAGCGGGCACACGCCCGCCCCGTGGCAAGCAAAAGCCGGTTCCGGCCGGACTTTGAGACAAACAAGAGAGCTCAGGGTGCCGGTGGGACGTGGTGCTGACGCTCTACCTGATTACTTAAAACTGGAGTCACAGCCTGGCTGGAGCCCTTGGAGGCATTGCCCTATTGAGTCTCGGGAGCTCCACCCCGAAGCCCCGGGTTAGGTTCGGGTTCATCCTGTCGGCGTCCCCCAGATTTCCCTATGTGCTCTCTCGTTCCCCTAGCGCACCCAGCTCAGCTTCTGCACTACGCTCTCCGACCTGATAGTCCCCAGCTTTCTCTCGGCCCTGGGCACCACGTCTCGATGTTCTGGTTTCCCGTGGGTCGTTCCTCTCACGCCCCGTCCACTGCCTCCTCCCCACTCTACGCTGCCATTCTGGTTTCTCGCTTCCCTACTCCTAATGTCCCCCATCCAGGAGCTATCTGCCTATCCGGTTCTCCAGACCTCAGTCCAGGTGTGGTGTGCCTCTTCCCTGCATCCCTGTCGACTCCTCTCCTGGATGCTATCTGCCAGGTCCCTAGAACGTGCTCATCGAGGATCCCCAGGTAGTAGGAGTTTGGGGTTTTTCTTTCCCCTAGCACCATGTCTCCCCTGTTACGCCATCTAAACTCTGATCCGGTCCCCTCGGTCCCCTCGGGAACCATGTCCAGGTTGACTATCCTATATCCACTGCCCTGCTCCACCTTCACCCCATTCCTGGACATCTCCCTCAGTTAAGGGCCCTCTTCAGGGTGACGCGGTGGGCAACGACAAGCTGCGAAGACAAGTCGGGCCTCCGGGAGAATGCGTGGAGTCCGGAGGACTCCAGTTCCCAGCCTGATAAGTGAGCTGGACCTCCTCGGAGGAACTGCCCGGGCAGGCGGAAGGAGCCAAGGCTCTGGAGGTTCAGCTGCCCGGCCCCGCCTTCCTGATCGGAGGAACTAGCCTGACCTCGGAGGACTCTCGGTATTCCCCAGATTGAGATTCGTCTCCTTGGCTTGCTCTTGGAGCTCGCTTATCATCCCTGGGCTGTGGGAGCCCCAGCATCCTCCTCCCTGTTACTTGTTCTCCAGTTCGAGTGCGCCCCCTGCCGCCCTGAAGCCGCATGCTCGTTCACACCATGCCTGCAGCTGTAGGCTTGGGGGATCTTTGCTGGTTACCTATTCCCATTCCCACCACCGTGCAGAGTCTAGCCCACTCACAGATTGCGACCACCACTCGACAAACTCTGTTTCTCTTCTCCATCGTCCTAGTAGGCCACCTGCTTGAGGGCAGACTCCGGGCAGCTGTTCATACACATCTCTCAGATTGCTCTCTCCAAAACTGTCCCTCCCTTTCTTTTTCAGATATTAACAGTACTACCTACTGAAGTTAGAGACCATGAACCATCCTGTCAACACCTGCTGTTATTTTTCCTCTCCACCCCACCGATTACAGCCATATCTAATTTGCCTTTCTGTTCATCCAGCCTCCAGTCTCAGCCCCTGAAATTCATCTCTCCATCCCACCCCATTCCAGTGAGCTATGGAAAATGGAAATCTGACCTCTGTAAATCTGCTACAGTTGGTCAGAAACCCTTTACCCTTTGTCCTACAGGATAAAATTCAAGTTCTCCAACCTGACCCACACAGGCTCCTTCCTCCCCACCCGCATCTTTCTCCATAAAGGTTGGTTGGCCTGCCTGGTCCTAGATGCTCCAGTCATACGGAATTGCTTGTTAGTTCCTGCACGTGCTTTTCTCTCGCCTTTGGCCTTCAGAGTCCCTTTTTGGACAGCTCCTCCAGGAAACCTTCCCTAACCTCTCCCCAAAATACTTTCCATTTTCTTTGCTCACTGATTGTATTATATATCTTTAATATCCTTGAAATACATAAACGAGTGAGAAAGAATGAACACCTCGTTGAAAATCGGGGAAAGCCAGTAACATATGGAAAGAAGCTCAATCTTAGAACAATCATAAAAATTCACTTTTTTTTCCTTTCTCAAAGTCTTTACTCTGAAACATGAGGGGGAAATCGTATAGATATACTCGAAAAAGACGTGATCACAGGTAAAAGTGAAGAAAATCTAACCAGAAAGCTTTAAGGCCTGTCAGCTGTTGAACCTGAAGTTCTGAGTATGACATGTTGCAGGGCTGAAAGGAATAGTAGTATTTCTCACACTCAACAGAATCCACACTAACAACCTGATCCTTCTCAAGGGCAGCTATGTCCTCACAAACCTCAGAAAACTGCTTCCTCCATGCCCTTACTCACATGCCAGTGGACAAGGGCATGCTCAGCGTACATCAGGTCAACCATGTGGGACAGGCAAGCCCAGGCCTCAGCAATGGCTGTGGTGTTGCTCAGCCTGCACACAGCTCGCTATGCTTTGGCCAAGTCCCCACCAGACACCACAGTGGCAAGCTGGTAATTAATGCCAACTTTGAAGCCAGTGAGGCACCAATCCACACACTGGATGCTGTGCTTGACCTTGATAGTGGTAATGGCAGCACTGACGTCTTTGGGAACCACATCACCATGGTACAACAGGCAGCAAGCCAGGTATTTACTATGGCGAGGGTCACACTTCATCTGGTTGGCTGGCTCAAAGCACACACTGGGGATCTCTGCTACCGAAAGCTGTTCATGGTAGGATTTCTCAGCAGGGATGACAGGCATATGTGGCCAGGAGGAAGTGGATTCAGGGATAGGGCACAGGGTGGTCTAGAATTCAGTCCAGTTGACATTCAGGGCTCCATCAAACCTGAGGGAAGCAGTGATGGAGGACGCAATCTCGCTAATAAGAATGTGAAGGTTAGTGTAGGTTGTGCTCTCAATATCAAGAATTCTATGACAGATGTTGTAGATGGCCTCATTGTCAACCATGAAGGCACAATCAGAGTGGTGTGAGTGGCAAGGATAGAGTTGTAGGGCTTCGCTACCGCTGTGGAAATGGGTGGCTGGGTAGATGGAGAACTCCAGCTTGGTCTTCTTGCCGTAATTGACAAGACATTCCATCAGCCAAGAAGAGAACCCAGAGCCAGTTCTACCAAACTGTGGAAACCAAGAAGACCTGAAGACCTGTGCACTGGTCAACCAGTTTCCAAATTCAGTCCAACACGAGGTCAATTATCTCCTTGCCAATGGTGCAGTGTCCACAAGCATAGTTATTGGGTGGCATCTTCCTTGCCTGTGATGAGCTGCTCAGGGTGGAAGGGCTGGCAGCAGGTACCAGTGTGAACTCATTAATGACTGGATTCCAGGTCTGTAACCACTGCCTTGGGCACCTGCTTGCCAGCACCTGCCTCACTGAGGATGTAGAGTCATCTTTCCCCTGACAGTCTTGTCATTTGTCATCTGGCCATTGAGCTAGATGTCATGTTGTGGGCAGTAGAGCTCCCAGAAGGCACAGCCAATCTGGACACCAGCCTGGCCCACGTGGATGGAGATGCACTTATGCATGGCTGTGGGTCAGCAAGCACAGGCAACAGGTAGACGCGGGGTCCCGGTTACTGTCCCTGATGAGCTAAGAGTCAGGATGAGTAACACAGTCAAAATTCAGATTTTAATGATACTATTTTTCGCTCAAAAAGCAAAAATAAAATTTTTTATCTGCTCAAAGATTTTAATTTTTTTTTAAGTTTTACCTTTTCATAAAACTATAGTTCTCAATAAAAATGACTCTTATCTGCCCTGGCTGGTGTGGCTCAGTGGATTGAGTGCTGGCCAATGAAGCAAAGTGTCACTGGTTCAATTCCCAGTCAGGGCACATTCAGGAGTTGCAGGCTGGGTCCCCAGTGTGGGGCCTGCAGGAGGCCAACCCCACATTGATGTTTCTCACCCTCTCTCCTTCCCCTCTCTCTAAAATTTAAAAAAAATGACTCATCCATGAAAAAATGTTTTGACCTGTTATCACTTTATTTTTATTACCCCCAAATAATGAGATACCATTTTACACTTACCAGATTGGGTGTAAGGAAGTAGATACCCCCATAACTTGTGAGAATATGAAAACCATACAACTTTTTTGGAGGACAGTTTGGAATAAGTACACAGATGTTTAATGTTCTCACTCCATAACTCAGCAATTCCACTCCCAGGAATCTCTTGTACAAAAAAACTTGCACCAATATAAAAAGAAACGTGGACAAAGTTGTATGCTGCATCATTTATTGTATCAGAACAATTAGAAACAACCAAGTCTCCATACGTAGGGACGGTTTAAATAACCTGTGTTATTTCCACATGATGGAATCTCACGTAGCCATTTTTTGGTAAAAAGAGGTAGCTGTCTGTTTACTGACACCAAAAGATACCCAGGATGTATTGTTAAGTAAAAGCAAATTGCAGAGCAGTATACTCTTTTGTTTTCACGAGCACAGAAAAACATCTGAAAGGAAGCATCTGAGCTGTTCATGAGACACAGCATGGGCGGGAGGGGAGCCGCCCTTATACCCGACCGGGCGATGCAAGTCCGTATGGAACTGGTTCAGAACGAGACCAAAAGACACTCAGTGGCAGTAAATCTGGCCCCTCCCTGGTCCCTCAGCCTCCTCTAGGGAGGAGGGAAATCTCATTTTTACTCCATACATGTCTGTGATGTTAGTCCTATTTATTTTTAACAAAGAATATTGCTTTAAAAAAAATCTAGTGAGAAAGTAAAAAGAACATTCACTGTAAAATATTTGCAAATTATACAAAAGTTTAAAAAGATCAATCTCATCTGAGAGGAAAATGTCATTTGACACCTTTCCTTTAAAACTTTATACTCTTACATCCTTCTTTAAAAAAAGTGTGTAAAACAATCACAAAATATACACAAAAGGAAGAATTCTAAACATGTATCCTGACGCAAAAAGAAATGTAATTTATAAAAAGAACACTTAGTTTTGCACTTAACGGTATAGCATGGACACTCTCTCCTGTCCCCCATACTGAATGTTCTTGCAAAAACAATCTTTCATGGCTGGTTAGGAACCTATTTAAAAAAAACAAAAAACAACTTTAACCAATCTTCAAATATTTAGGTTATTTCCCATTTCAGAAAAATATTTTGCAAATAAAGGAAAGAATGGCCTTTTGGGGCAAACAATCCAGGACGGCAGAAAAAGCCCCCGTCTCTTTCCCCTTCCTAACCCCGTCCTGTGGGGTCTCCGCCCAAACTCTCCAGGCCGTCCCTGGGGTGCTGCCGGGGCCCACAGCCAGCGGGCCTCTGCCTCGAACTTTTCCCCACAGACGAGCAGAGGGCCTGGTAGGTCTTTCCTGGCCCTGGGCCTTTTTTCAACACAAAACAATCTGATGCAAGGGCAGTTTGGGTCCCTAGCTCCCCATCCAGTCTTCCCACTCCCTCAACTCACGGTCCTCAGGGCTCTGGTGGCCCAGACATGGGTGTAACATTCTCATACTGGGGCTCCTCCTGCCCTTCCTCATCAGCCAGCTTCTGGGGCTCCTGTTCTGTGGGACCACCCTTGGGGGCTGGCTCCTGGACCCTCCCTGAGCTCGTGATGCCATCCCTCGTTCCCCTGGCCATGTCCTCTGGCCCCGTTCCTGCAGACTCCAAGGCCCCAGCGAGCTCCTCATTTGCTGCCGAGCCAGGGCTCTGACTGGCAGAGCCAGCGGCCACCCCGGAGCTGCCCTTGTTCCGGCTCAGTGCCCGACGTGGAGGCTTGGGGATGGCACTCTTGACCTTGGGCCCTGCCTGGCCTTTCTGAAAGCTACCAAAACGGCGGAGGACAGACCGGACCGGACCCTCAGATTCCTGGGGTGTTCCTGCCAGCATGTAGATCGTGGTTACAGAGCCTGAGCTTTCCTGGACGTTGCCTTCAATGGCTTCCACACGCTCAGCCACTGTCCGGCCACCAAATGGAAGCCGGCGGTGGCCAATGGCTGAATCCCGGGGACTGGCAGCTCCAGGAGGCACTTTGTCCCTTTCTGCTTGCTCAGGGCCTGCGGACTCCTCGGCCTCCTGGTTTTCAGGGCCTGGCTGGGCCCCCCGGGAGAGCCGCTTGGGCTTTCGGAGTGGGCTGGAGAGCTCCCCTGAGCTCCGGCAACTCTGCGGTGCAAACTTGGTGCCTTCAGCAAAAGAGACTGATGGTCGCTTGGCCCGAGCTAGGCTGGAGGTGCGCGGGATGGCGAATGGCGTGGAGGCATCCTCAGGGACAGGGAAGGGACCTCCAACCAGGCTGGCCTCTGGCGACTCTGCTTGGGCTACAGGGACTATACCTGGCAGAGGAGACAGAAGAGCTTGGCCACAGCTAACAGACTGGCCACCCTGTCCCATCTGGCTTACCCGGGTCAGTATCTTCTGGGAGGCCTCAAAAATGGGGGAGGGTAGGGGGCGAGGATGCAGAGAGGCAGGATAGAGCCTAGCCAACAGACACTACTTCCTCCACACTCTGTCCTCCCCTCCCTCCTTCCCTACTCTGACCTAAAGCCATACTCTAACCAGCTCCTCTCACCTCTGGGCCTTGATGTATGTGCCCTTTTCCCTCCTCCTGACACACCATGGCCACCTCTCCCTGTCACTAGGCTAACTCCTAATTCTGCCAGACTCAACTCCAATATCACGAGCACTGAGACATTTTCCCTGACCTCTGTCTGCCCTGACCCAGCTGGATTACAGCCTCTCCTTGTACGTCCTCCATCGAAGCATCTGTCACTCCATCCTGTAAGTGTCCGAGGACCACCCACCAGACTAGAAGTTGGGTAAAGAAGAGAACCTATCTTGTTTCCATTTTGTATACCACAGTAAAAGTTTGTACACTTTATAGAAGTATGGGATGGTTATTTCTGTAGGACAAAGGGGTCAGAAGGATTCCCAGACACCCAAGCAGTATTTGAAGGTGACCCAGGGGGCTAGAGGGGGGCTACCTTCTTGGGGAGGCACGCAATAGGCAGGACCCTCATCCTCCTCTCCAGACGCGGAATCAGAAGAGAAGGAGTCATCCGAGGCCCAGCCGGCAGAGGGCGCCTCGATGAAGCTGTGGTTGAAGGGGATCTCCGGGTCGTGATGGGAGACTGCAGGGAGATCCAAGTCAGGCGCAGAGCCTGATGGGAAGCCGAGTCCCATTCCAGCCCCCGACTCTCAGCGCCCACCTACCTGTCACCCAGGGAAGCTTGTGGCTGCTGAGGGAACTGCAGGGCAGCGTGGAGCCCAGGCTGGTCAGTGCCCCCCAGACCTGGAGCTTCATCCTGGACACAGCAGCTCCATCTCTCGCTGCCCTGAGGAGGGTGGTCAGGGTGTGAGACCCCTGGTTGGGGTAGGGTGGCAGCAGGAGAAAAGGGCCAGGACTGCCCTAGGCCCTCACTCAGCTGGAGATTTGGGCCTGCCACGGAGGGTGGCATGGCTCTCAAGTCCAACAGACCTGGTGTAGAAACTGCTCAAACTACCTTTCCAGGCCTCAGTTACCTCACCTGTAAAATGGGGACAACTACGATGTAGCAGAGCTTTTTTCAGGATCCCACATAGCACCAGGCACCAGGTGGGGTTCCCCAAAACGCAGCTATGTGCTGTCATCACCCCAGCTGAGTGCCAGCTCACCTGGCTTTCTGGAAATGACAGCACCTCCAGAAAGCCTGCCCTAGGCCTCACCCCCACACTGGAAGTGACTGCTTTGTCCCCAACAGCCTTTGCGCACCTCCTGGTCCTCATGTGAGGGGCCCTTCTCCCCACCAGCTCCCCTATTTCCCAGGGGACAGGCTACTAGGAGGACATACTCAAGGGTTAATGCACAAACTATGAGAGAACACCAGACAAGGAGTCCAGAACACAGGGCCCAAGCTTTGTGCGTGCCGGGCCCAGCCGAGTCACTATCAGTGTCCTCCGTCCTCTGCTAACCCTCTGGCCCCCACCCCCCCTGCTCCCAACCTCTGTACTGCGGTGAGTCTCCAAGGAGCAGAGAAATGGGATGAGATTTTCTGAAAAGACAAACCCTTTGGGAGCAACAGTCTGTAGTGGGCCATGTGCCCAAGTCCTTCCTCTTCTCCTCCGGGAAAGCCACGTTCTCTGCCTGCCCACTGCCCCGTGTGTCACTCTCCTTCTGGGGGGTGAGGCCTGGTCTCTTCCACTCCCTGCCCAGAGCTGCCTGCTGCTTTTGCCTTTGCACCCTCCTCCTCTGGCACTTTCAGTTAGCAAACCCTCAGCCTCGTGCTGTGGGTTGGAGTTTCCCCAGCCTGGTGTCCCTGATCATGTGACTCCCACTCAAGGCTTTTGAGGAAGGCAGGCGGCTGACCTGATGTCTCTGGGCCAGGGCCACTGCCCACTATCCCATCGACTCTGACCTAAGTGTGTGACAAGGCCAGCCCTTCCCCACCCGTAAAAGGAAAAACCAGCGTTCACCTGTCCTTGGGGTCCAAGCGGGCAGCCCAGCAGCAGCAGGCACAGCAGGCAAAGCCCAGGAGAAGCAACAGCAGAGGCACAAGGATGCCGGCAATGAGGGCTGCATCCTGGCTGTGAGACCCTGTGGCAGAGGGTGGGGGGCGGGGTTGAGCAACGGTGAAATATTCAGGGCCTTCCTGTCTCCCATACAGCCAGCTGAGCTGCCTCCTCCTGAGAGTCTTCCATCTGTGGGTCCCTCTTCTGAGAGACATAGACTCTGCTCAACTGGAGGCCCCCTCCTCCAGGCAGCCACCCTGCTGGTCTGTCCCATTCTGATGGTCCGTGGTCTGTTCCCCAAGCCCTTGCCCCCAGTTCTCATGACTGATGCACGTCCCAGTGTCCAGCCCCCTTCCTGCTCATTTTCTGGGTGCTACCCTAGTTTCCCAGGGAACAGAGACTCTCACATCTTCAGGGGACCCTAATGCATCCATACAGATTTCAGGCATAGGGAATGTCTCTGAAGTGGGCTCAGCCTTTCTGGGAAATGATGAGCTTCTGGAGCCCACATAAAGGGCCAATCTTTCCCTGGTTACTGTACCTGCACCCTCCTTCCCATCTTACCCAGCTGGCAGGCTCCAGAGACAGGGTGGCAGGGTCCCTCTGGGCATTCACAGGGAACAGAGCAGTTGCTTCCATGGAAGCCAGATGGGCAGGAAGCGTTGCAGCTGTGGGGTGACAAGGAGACAGGCTGAAGGCTGGTGAGAAGGGATAGAGGTGGGCAGGGGGAGGGGAAGGCAGGTTTCTGGGCACTGCTCTCCACCCCAGCTGTTCAGACCTCCCTGGATGGAGTCCGGCAGACCCCTCCTGCCTCTGAGCCACATGGCCAGCACCCCTGACAGTGTTGGGAGAATCTCTCAGCTCCTAAACCCGTCTTCCAGGGACACCGCATGCAAGCTGTCCCTTGGCATCCAGCCCCAGGTGTAATCCTCAGGCAGAGTCCACTTACGATTCTCACCCCTTACCCGCCCACCTGCGGTATGAACTAAGCAAGATGCCAATGGCATGCAGAGACATCCTCGGGGCCTGGAAGTCCGAGCCAGGTCCGGCCCTGCCGCTACCTCTCTGGGCCTTGGTCCTCTCCTCTATAAAATAGGGTCTCTTCCATGTTATGCTAGATTCTGTCCCATAGCTGGAAAACGGGACCCTGGGGACACTGACGTGGGTTATGGTTTCCTACCTTAAGCCCTTAGGGAAACCACAGTGGGGTTTGGAGCCCTGCCCCTAAATAACTTCCCCAGCTAGGCCAGGAGCCAGGCCTTCTACACGAAGCATTAATTATGCTGGCCCTCCTTTGGAGGATGCAGACCCCACAACAGGAAGAATAACTCCTCAGTAATGAGGATGCTGCAGGGGTACATGGGAAGTGGATAAGCCCAGGAAGGGAAGCCAAGGAAACAGATTTCACAGAGGCCTGACCTAGGCCCCTGCTTCTCTGCTAGGGCCCCAGTCCTCACCTGGGTCCCCAGTAGCCAGCGTTGCAGACACACTCCCCAGTCACAGCATCACAAGCCCCCTGAACACAGGTGGGGCAGGTCGAGCCACAGCCCTCCCCAAAGGTGCCACTCGGGCAGGGGTCTTCACACCTAAGGCGAGGCAAGACCTTGAATGGGGCCCTGCCCATCTTCCCCCGTGCTTCTGGACTCAGGAACCCAACTGTGGGTCCTCAGTAGTGAAGCTCAGATACAAACAGGGCCTTGAAGCTGGGGCCAGATCCAACAGGTGACAGACCAGAGGTCCCCAGAGGGAGGAGAGGGCAGGCAGCCTGCGTGGCAGGAAGCTGGAAGAGAACCCCGCCCAGGGCCTCATCAGTGTCCACCTCTCTCCCCTCACTCTGCTATGTGGCAGGCCCCGGAGGGCTGTGTGACTGTGTGTTTGGGGAAAGGGACGCCTATCCCAGAGGGAGCAGCTGGGGTGAGGATCCTGAAGGAAGGTGCACCTCAACCTGAGCAGGCTGGCCCCTTACCTGGGCCCCAGCCAGCCAGGGTCACAGCTCTGACAGTGCCCAGTGTCTGGCTGACAGGCCTCGCCCCGCCGGCAGCGGGGGCACTGCTGCCCACAGCTCTCGCCAAAGGTGCCAGGTGGACAGGGCTGGAGGCACTGGGTCCCGTTCCAGCCGGGCTCGCAGGACTCGCAGCTGCCCGTGTCTGTAGAGCACGGCTCATTCCGCTTGCAGTGGCCACAGCTGGGAAAAGAATTTCGCACGACACGCTCAGGCCACATGGATGGAGTGCCCACCCAAGCCTCCAGAGAGGCCCTGGAGAGCACCCGGGTCCCAGCTAAGTCACTGAGGCAGGTCTGAGCCTCAGCTTCCCCACAGCGTGCTACAAAGAGGCTGGACAACTTATCTCCACAGACTCTAGAGAGTTCCAGCCCTCTCCTCCTAACCCCCCATTCCAGGACTCATCCTTCCCTGGGTCCCAGGGTCACCAGGAGCTACCAACCCAGCCAGAGCAGCCATGTCACTGCCGGACTTTTGCCTCCCTCCTGCCCAGCACCCTTCCACCCACAGTACCCCTGACAGGGATGGGCCTCAGCAGTTTATCTCCTATCCCATAACGTGAAAATTAGTGAAAATAAAAGCATTTTGATGTCTATTTCACCACTATAATTTCAAATTTACCTTATCTTTGAGAATTTGCCCCAGTTTTATCGAGATATAACTGACATACAACACTGTACAAGTTTAAGGTGTACCACACGGTGGTGACATGATTTGCAGATACTGTGAAATGATCACCGCAAACATTTAGTTAACACCCACTACCTCATATAGAGATCAAAAAAATAAATAAAAAGAAAGAAACATTTTTTTCCTTGTGATTAGAACACTTAAGATTTACTCTCTTAGCAAGTTTTCCAATTAGGTTCCTATCGTCTTAATTTCTCATTGATCCTTCACAGTTACTTGAAGTTTCTCCCTCAGATATTTAATTATCTGGAGTCATACACTTTGATTAGACTCATTAGTGGGGGAAGAGGGAAGTTCCTAAAATCACTTTAGCATTTCTGGACCAGCATTAAAAAAAGGGGGGGGGGGGAGCAGGGGGGAGAGAGACTAGAAAGCATTAGAGTATAATGCATGTTATAATCACATATGTACGTGTAGCAAAGATAAATGTACTGTCTGGTTAAGCTTTTTACTTCAGTGATATGTGTACATATACGGGTGTGTGTTAAGTGGGAGGTAAAACGTATTATTGTGAGCGGAGTTGGTCGAAGTCTGAAAGTCATTTCATCTCAAAGGGACTGAGCAATCATTTTGTCTTGTGATTTATTCTTTACCCACTTCTTAGTATACTAGTAATCCTAACCCTATATTACTTGCTATACTAGTATTTTGTTATTGTTAACAGTAATCGGATGAAAAGGGAGTGAGTGGGCGGCTGGACTTCGGGGCATTGAGAGTCTTTTATCCCCGCTTCCATCCTGCCCTTGTAGATTGGTATGCAGAGCATGGAGCCGCTTTCTCCCTCTTGCCCTTCTCACTCCCTCCACCTCTATCCCACCGCGCCCCGGTGCCCCTCGCCCCCTCCTGCCGGCCTCGCTCACCGGTGGCTGCACTGCGTCCCGTAGCGGCCCGCCCGGCAGGGCAGCTCGCAGCGTGTGCCGCGGAAGCCGGGCGGACAGGCGCACTGGCCGGAGGCTGGGCTGCAGCGGCCGCGCACGCACTCACACTGCTGCCGGCACTCGCGGCCCCACCAGCCAGGCCTGCAGACGCAGGTGCCCGACTCCTGTGCACAAGGCGAGCCGTTGCAATTGCAGGGGAAGCTGCAGCGGCGGCCCCACCAGCCCGCCTCGCACAGGCAGGAGCCAGTGTTCTGATCACAGCGCGCCCCCACTTTGTTGCATTGGCACCGGTGGTGGCACTTGGTCGACCACCAGCCAGGCTCGCAGTAGCAGTCGCCAGTCTTCGGGTCGCAACGCCCATGAGGGCTGCAAGAGCACTCGAACTCGCAGTGGCTGCCCCAGCGGTTGGCCTGGCAGCGGCACGCACCAGTGACGGGCTCGCACTGGCCATGGGGGTAGCAGGAGCAGCTCTCACGGCAGTCGGGGCCCCAGTACTGGCCTGGGCAGCCTGCGTGGCAGAGAATGGAGGGGTGGGGGAGAGACGGAAGGGGGTCGGTCAGTGGGCTCAGGCCTGGCACGGATGCAGGGTCTGGGGCCCCTCCCACAATGAGGAGGGGCGCCAGGCCCATCCTCCAAGAACCAGGAACAGACCCCTGGAACATCTGGCATCATATCCTCCAGAGGCAAAGCTCACTTCCTGCCCCAGACTCTGAACTACAAAAGCCCTCAGCAGTGACCCAGCCTCCCACTTCATGTTCCACAACACACTTAAAGGTCCTGAGTAGGGAAGGGGCTTGCCCAGAGTCACACAAAAGTGTGTGTGTGTGTGTGTGTGTGTGTGTGTGCAGGGGGGGGCTTCATTCATGCCCCCTCCTCCCTCCCACTGGGTTCCTCCACTGCGCTGGAGATGCGCTGGGCCCGGGGAAGGCCTGGATGCTGCCCATCAGGGTCGCAGGAGAAGCAGCCACATTCCCTCCCAGGGTCTCCTCTCAACCCCGCTTCCAGCTGTCCTCTGGTTATCCTGCCCACCAACCCCTTTCCCATGCCCTTATTTCTGCCAGAAAGGGCAGACAGCCTGGCCAGGGCCCTCCTTCCACCCCCGCCCCCCACCACCATGTACAGGTATATGTTGGGGAGACCAAGAATGCATCCATTTTGCAATTAACAGGAATTTCCAGCAAGTTTTCTGAGTTGAAAAGGAAGGTGAAGGGCCCAGAACTGACACTGTGCATAGGTCTTTGTGGTACAAGTAAAAACCAGATGAGTCAGGGCATCTCCCAGGAGTGTCACTTCCTGTCCCTGGGCCTCAATTTCCTCAGCTTGGGAGACTCTGGCCCTGCTGTTCTAAGGTCATGACGATCCTCCCTTCTCTCCTAGGCCTGCCCGGCAACCTCATCCCCTGGGCGAGACTCAGGACTCACGGGAGTTGCACTGGGCCCCGAAGAATCCAGGTCTGCATCGACAGAGGCCTGGTTTCACGCACACTTCGTCTTTCTGGCAGGCGTCGGGCCCCTCGCAGATGGCTGAAAAACACCCCACCCAGGTCAAAAAGACTGGGGCTTGACCAGGGGACTTTCTGCCCTCTCACTGGCTCCTGGTTCCCCTCAGGGCTGGGTATGTGTGCCACAGGAGGGGTGGGGGTCAGTCTTGGCTACTCACGGATGGTGCACTCTTGATCTTTCTGCCTCCAGCCTGGGCAGCACTGGAGCTCAGCAGAGGGGCTGTGGGGCAGAGAGGGGTCAGCAGGGGCGCGCTTGGCTTCAGAGGTGCTTCGCTCTCTCTGGCTGAGATGTGGGAGGCCGCCTTGGCCCGTTGGGCAGGCCTAGCGGCGAGTCGCAGCCCCACTGACCCCAACCATTTCCCTCTCCTTCCCTGGCCTTTCCAGCCCGTCCTGTCCACCCCTCACCCCCGCTCTTCCCAAGCCTCCCTCCCTTCAGCCCCATGACCTCTTCCCTCACTTCCTCCTCCCCCCCAGGCCTTAACACCAGTTTGGCCACCACCCCCCGTCAGACTCCCACAATATCCACCTGTTGGCCTCGCAGACGTGCTGCCCATTAGGGTCCAGCTCAGACCCTTGGGTCGCCCGAGTCCAGAGCAGTAGCAGTGGGAGCAGCTGCCGCGGCCCCATGGCAGCCGGTGCCGTGAGCGGGCTGGAGTCAGTCTGGCCCCCACAGCTCCCAACCCCCCCCCCTGTTTCCTCCTGAGGCTTTTCCTGAGGAAACCAGGCCGGAGGGGCGGGCTGCCCCGAGGCACCTCCCTGAGAGGGTGGGTACAAAGGTGCTGGGGAGACTGGCGATCCTGGAGAGATGAAAAGGAAATGAGGGCCTGTGCCAGTGCCAAGTGGGGGCTTAAGGGGCTGGTTTCAATCTGGAGGGGGAAGATGAAGCCCTAAGTCATGGGGTACTGGGAACAGGTGAGGGGATGCGGCGAGGAGGCAGCTATAGTTTCCCATTAGGTCGTATCCTCAGTGAGGCCCAAGCTGGGAGAAACCTCCCCACCCAGTGACAACCAAGGGGACCCTGTGAGGTGGCCTCAGCCCACCCTCACCCCTGGCCAAGGCGGGGGGAGCGGGGGGGGGCAGACCAGTGACAGACAGACATGGGACAGTTTCTGGGTATCACGGGCAGTAACTTTATTACATGAGCTTAGGCCATCTGCACAAATCTCTGGGAGGTAGGTAGTCAGTTCTCCATTTCATGGATGGGGAAACTGGGACTCAGAGGTGAAGCACTTTTACCTGACCATGGTGGCTCAGCTCAGAGAGACAGGGAAGGAAGAGAGGCTGAGCCCCCAGCGCTGCCCTGGGTCAGGCCGAGACCGGGAAAGAGCCTGGGAGGCTGGGAAGGAGGGAGCCCGGTCCTCGTTTGAGGTCGCACATCCACCCACAGTCAGACTCCAAAGTCAGGCCTCTGGGGCACCTGAGACCCCCAGACAAAGGTGTTCATCGAGAGCAGAGCAGGGCCGGTCAGGAGCTGCCCATAAGCCCCAAGTGGGGTCGCTGCGGGGTCTCTCCTTCTCCCCCTGGCTCGCTGGGAGCTGTGCTGCTGCTCTTGGCTTCAGGGGCCTCCACTTCACCCCGATAACACTGGCCAAAGCTGCGGGGGAAGAGCCAGAGGTACTTTGAGCCTGGATGCCAGAGAGATCAAGGATATGGGCTGGGGACAGGGGACAGGGGACAGTGAGAAATGGGGACACAGAAGGAAAAAAGGGCAGCGCGAGGTAGTGGGGAAGTGAGGGGCCAGGGTCAGAGAAGCAGAAGGGGAGGGGCGCTCAGAGCCCAGGATGGCAGGGTGAGCGCCGGGACAGTAGGGCGGGGATGCCAAAAGGAGCACGGTGGGGCCCCCTCTTCACCACCACGTCTGCCCTTCCTCCTGCCCCGACGTACAAACTCTGTATTCTGGAATCGGGAGGCGGGGGGTAGTCTCCCTTGTGGCTGGAGAGCAGGAGCCATGAGCCATCCTCATCGTCACTGAGGCAGAGGAAAGAGGCGAGGGTCACTGACCAAGGCCAAAAGGGACAACGGGAGTACAGCTATGGTCAGCTTTCTGTGCAGCCCCCAGGAGCAGGCAGGGGAGGACAGAGTGACAGCACAGCCCCCACGTCTGGAGAGGAGACACTGGGGAGACGAAGGATAGCTTGAGACTTTCATTTTATAGGCTGATGGACAGTGGGCCCCTGACAAGGCTGTAGTTTTAGTCTTTTTCTTTTTCTTTTTTTCTTTACTAGACTACTGATGTATTACATAAGAATAGAACTCAGGAATAGGCAGGTGGAAAAGGAGCACAGGGCGAGGTGTGGGGAAAGGCACGGGGCTTCCACGCCCTCTTCAGGCCCGTCATTAGCCCCGTGTCGCCGTGTGCTCACCAACCCAGAAGCTCTTAGAACCCAGTGCTTTGGGCTTCCTATGGAGGCCCCACAGCTACAGCCTTACCCCTCCGAGAACACACAGACACAGCCAGGACAGAGAACCGAAAAATGAGTGTGGAGAGACGGCACTGGCAGGGCCCCTCAGCAGGAGGCATAGCGAGCGCGGCCGGGAGATCTAGGGACAGGGGCGGCAGGCTCAGGACAGCAGGCCCGGGGTGACCAGCGGGAGCAACAGAGTCTGCAGGGCAGGCTGTAAAACAGGCTCGGGAGGTAACCGGGCCAGGTTAGGGAGTTCAAACGCTGCTAGACTAGAGTGGTAGGTTCTAGGGGTGACTAGTCTGCAGGCAATAGCTTCAGCCTGAGACAAAAGACTCCAAAGATAGCCAGGCTGGGTCAGCCAGCTAAAGGGGGGTGGGCAGAGTAGGTCAGCAGACCTAGGAGACGCTAGGCAGGGTGAGAGCAGGACCAGCTGGGCCATCGGACTCAGCAGGACACAGCCGGCAGGAGGGCTGGCCCCGTGAGAATGGAGGCAGGGACTTACCTGCTCTCTGCTTCCTCTGGGGTCCCTAACATCTTGGCCTTGATCTTCCTCCGCTGCTTCCTGACAGCCACCTTCATGGCTTCCAGCAGAAGCCCAGGGACCCTGTGGTCTGTGAGCAGCTCCCTACAGGGGAGGGGAAAGGGCAGGGGAAAAGCGACAGGGTTGCCAACAGTGAGTCTCACACCAAAGAACCCTGTTTCTGAAACACTTTGCCTTACTAACAGTCCCCAAACCTTAGTTTAGGTGTCACTGCCCCTTGCGACCCTTTGTATTGCCCTTCCCTCATTTGGGTGAAGTCCCGCAAGGGCAGGAGCTGTGTGATTCATGTCCTCCCAGTGCCCAGCACAGTGCCTGGTACACGTCACTGAACTAAAGAATGAGGCAGGTGACATGAGTGAGGCCCAGGAACAGGTGTGACTGGAGCCCCTCAGCTTCCTATTCCGCCCGGTGCCCTCACCGCTGGAAATAGGCCAACTCCTCCTTCAGCAGAAACACATTGGCTTTGAGCTCGTTCCGCTCCTGGAGGATCTGCTCAAGCTCCTCTCGACTGAAGCCACACTGCCCCACGTTGGAGGAACACAGTGGCTGCTGCGGGGCATCCTCCTGCAAAGGGTGGCTTGGTCAGAGGGCCGCCTTGGTTGGCGCTTCTGTGTGCCTGGGTCGTCACAGGAATGCTCGGGGGAGTGACCGGCAGGGAGACTTGGAAGACGAGGGCGCTACAACAGATGACGGAATGCTCTAGAGGAGAGTGGGAAAGAGTCTGGGTGGGGGACATACTTGTGTGCCACCTTCCAACTTCCTCTTGGACCTGCTACGCAGCACAGCAAACCTTTCCCGAGTGCCCGCCCAGTGCCAGACGCTGTCAGTACTGGGAAGAGCCCCTGACCTCAGCAGGCACTGACCGGGTCCTCCTGGGTCCTCAGGACTTCTGCTTCGGCGGTCGGCCGCTTGGGCTCCTGCCTCTGCTCACACCCAGGACCCCCGGACTGTTCCCGTGCCCGCTGCTGAGACAGTTTCACGGTCCCTTCACGCAGCGGCTCCCACTCACTCTCACGGTCCCATGCAGCGCGCAGCTGGGTTTGTACTGCGGCCAGCTTGTGCCGCAAGTCTGCATTCACCAGCAGGAGGCGCTGCAGCTGCTCCTGCAACTGGGCATAGCAAATGATAGGGCTGGTGGGCGAGGCACTGAGGGAGCCCCGCCCCACACTGTTGCCTGTTGTCTGTCGGAGCCCTTACCGCCTCCGTCTCCTGGCTGCGCTGCAGCAAGTCACGGTTGTATGCCCGGAGTTCGTCCCGCTGTCGGTCGGTCACCTCCTTGAGCTGCCGCAGCAGAGCACGCTCCTCTGAGGAAGGGGTGGTCTTAGCGGCGGCCCGCGGGAGATAGGCTCTGAGCCTTCCCCACACCCCCACCCCATCCCCCGGCTGGGCCACACTCCACACTCACCCTGTGGACCATGGCGCAACTCTCTGCGGAGGTGCTCGTTCTCCTTGTGCAGCCGCTGCAGCTCCAGTTCAGCTTGCAGCGCCGACACCTGCAGCTGGGGAGTCCGAGCCCTCAGGGTTAGGCCCCCGCCAGCCCCGCAGGTGGCAGAGAGAGCGGACAGTGACTCACCGAGTCGGGGGCGGGCCCCACGACAGCCTTTTCCAGTAGCTCCAGCGCCCGCACTACGAGAGGCACGAGCCCCGCTGCGGCCTCTGGCCCAAAGCGGCGTGCTAGCTCCTTCAGCTCAGTGCCCAGGGCCCCCGCCAGATGGTACACGAGCTCCGCGGCCGTCTCCACCCCCGTGGCCGCTGGAGGCCCCCAGCCCTGCCCTTCAGGCACCGCCCTCCTGGGCTCCATATACCCCGAAGGCCAAGGGCTGTGAGTCACCCCACCAACCCTCACTGGTGCAGGAAAAAGCTAAACAGTTCCCGCCCAGGAAGCAGTTTAGTTTAGGTCAGTAGAGGGTGGGGTAGAAGCGACAAGGGGAGGAGCGTGTAAGGAAAACAGCGTGGGAGGAGACAGCACCCTGGGTCCCCTGGGCCCTGTCCTGTCCAAGTCCCAAGGTCACAGGAAGCAGGACAGCTGACCTCCAGCCAGGCGTCCAAAAGCTGAGGGCCAGGGCTGTTAAGTGGTCACTTTCCTCAAGCCCTCCCCAGTGCCCAACCCAGGCTCCACCCCCATGTCTGGCGTTACTGGGCTTCACTGTCACTGACCTCAGCCAGAGGCAGCCAACTGTCCAGCCATGTGCTTATTTTACTTTGTGAGTGACACAAAGCTTAAAGGGCTAGGCTGGGCACCAGAGTGGCAGAGAACAAGCCACAAGCTTTCAGACTCAGGAAAAGGCAATAAGGAGTGACGATTTGCAAGTATTTTGGAGCAAAACTGGCAAATGTGGTGAAGTAGTAGGAGTGTTATTCAACCCCCAGCACCTCAGTTCCCTGAGTCTAGGGGACATTTAGCCCCACAGCCTCTGAACAGGGTCCTCCGCTCCCCTCAATGCAGAGCCCAGCACCTTGCTGTTAACAAGTCCAGCCTCCTGGCAATCCTACACCCAGAATTTGAGCTCAGGGGGAAAAAAACCTCAAAAACTCCAATTTATACAAAATTTATTATACTCTGTTCAGGATTACAAGCCACCAGGTCAACAATACAACAAGCACAAAACACAGGGAAAGGGGCCAAGCTGCTGAATGTCACCAGCTTGTCTGTGGGGTTAGAAGGCTCCAGAGTCTTTGGGGAGTCAGGCAGGAGAAGGTGAGGGAACAACTAGGCGTAGAGGTCCTCCCGGTCGGCGGAGTAGACCTCGCCCTCCTGCAGGAGGGCGAAGTTGAGGAAGTGGGAGGGCCTGTGAACCTCGTGGTAGAACTCCTTGGGGTTTGCCAGCTGCAGCTCATACTTCATGTTGGGATCATGCCGCACACCTTGGGGTAGATGAAAACATCCAGTGTCACAAAGGGCCACCTCCAAAACAGCCAGGGCCCAAGCGCCAAGGATGATGGCCTAACCCCATCCCCACTTTCCAGTGCTTCCCCACTCACCCATGAAGTTGTAGTTCCACGAGGACTGGGCAGGGACCATAAAGAAGCCGAGGAAGCGGTCCGACAGCAGCATCTGGACCCTCTCATAGTGTGAAGGTAGGTAGCCCTTGGGGTTGTTGCCCTTGTCTGTGTTCTGGCGGCCCCATTCGTAGCCACTGGGCGTCAGCTTGTAGGCTGTCAGCGTGCAGGAGCCTGGTGTGAAGCTAAAAGAGGGATGAGGATGAGGTCAGAGCTTAGGCCACCATTCTGTTCCCTGGCCTGCAGTGCTGATCCCACCACGCTTCCTCCCAAGGGGCCTCAGGCCCACCTGCAGGTGATGATGATGGTTTTCTCGCCATCCCAAGATGGGTTGTCAGCCATGATCTTGGCATGGGTGGTGACATCCTGGGGTGACAGCTGGGGGGACTCATTGGGCTGAGTGTGGATCCAACCCAAGGGTTCCATCTCCTACAGGCAAGAGCAGTGAACAACTATTTACAGCCCCATCTGCAGACAGGAATCCCACGGATGAGAACAATGTGCGTGCCTGCCCTCCCCCGCCCCCGAGAGCAGAAAGCCCCCGTTCTCCCACACCCCCACTGACCTTGAGGTACTCATGCTGGGGCAGCTGGCTAGGCAGGTGTACGGTCTGGTGGGTGCCCCACTGTGGAACCATTACGATGCAGCGGATCTCCTTCACCTGAGGGTTATCCGGGGGGCTCACCCCATACAGGTATCCTGCAATCTGTAGATAAGGAGGTCAAGAACCAAAATTATTCTTAGTACCAGCCTAGACTCTGGGCTGTTAGCCCCGTGTGTGCTTCCCTTCCCCAAGAACAAGGGCAGAGTTTCTCAAAATGCAGTCACAGTCTACCACCTCAGAACCGCCTGGGGTATCTGTGTCAACATTAAACACAGACCTTGTCTCAGACTTACCACATAGGAATCTCTTGAGTGGGGCCCAGGAATCTGCACTGCTCACATGCTCCCCAGTTGATTATTATTATTATTTTACAATATATTTTATTGATTATGCCAGTACAGTTGTCCCATTTCCCCACTTCCATTCCCTTCCACCCTGCACACCCTGTCCCCCATATTCCCCCCCTTTAGTTTGTGTCCATGTGTCATAAGTTCTTTGGCTTCTACATTTCCTACACTACTCTTGCCCTCCCCGTCTGTTTTCTCCCCACTGTCTATGCTACTTATTCTCTGTACCTTCTCCCACTCCCCAGTTGACGTAATACTATCCATAAACAAATGAGCACGCAACTGCACAACTTAGGAACACACCTTTAAAACCAACTCTAGGTGGTATTTTAAATTTAACACTGCCATCAACAAAGTTAAGAGGACCTGTGTTCCTATTAACACCCAATTAACACCCACACAGGTTAGTAAGTCTTTCTAAATTCACCAAGCAGAGGCCATATATGGTGTTTTATAACACATGAACTGCCCTGACTACTAGTAAAGGTGAGCATCTTTCCACATCGTATTTGGCATCTGCAGTTCCTTTTCTGAACTATTCATATTCTTTGCCTATTCTTCTACAGTTATCCTTTTTAAAAAACCAACTTTTGAAAATTCCCTGTTCTAATGGGAGAGTTATGCAAATATTTTCTTTCCATTTTCAGTTTATCTTTTGTGGTAACCCTTGTCACACACAAGTCATTCAACTTTTTAAAAATCTTCAGCCCAGGCCCTGGCTGGTGTGGCTCAGTGGACTGAGCACCGACCTGCAAACCACAGGGTTGCCAGTTGGACTCCCAGTCAGGACACATGCCTGGGTTGCGGGCCAGGTCCCCAGCAGGGGGTGTGTGAGAGAGGAAACCACACTGATGTTTCTCTCCCTTTCCTTCACCCTCCCTTCCTCTATCTAAAAATAAAGAAAAATCTTTAAAAAAAAACCTTCGCCCAAGGACTTTATTGATTTTAGGAAGAAACACTGACCAGTTGCCTCCTGCAGGCATCCCGACTGGGAGTCAAACCCACAACCTTCTTGGTGTACAGGACAACACTACAACCAACTCGGCCACTCAGCCAGGGCCAGTCATTCATTTTGACTTTGGTTTTGTGCTTTTTATCTTCTTTAAGAAGGCTATCCCAAAACTAAGGTAATAAGTATTTTCTTCTAATACTCTAGTTTATTTAGTATTTTACATTTAGCTCTTTATTCCACCTGGATTTAATTTTTGTAAATATTGTGAGGTAGGGATCTAGATTTCTTTTTCTTAACTGTTTTATTATAAGGCATCCTTAACCCTACAGACTTGATTTACCATATTTATTATATACACATGAATCTGTTTGACTGTATACTATTCTCTTAATTGCCGTAACTAAATAATGTTTTGATATCTGGTGGGGCCAAACCCTTCCTTGCTGCTTTGGCTATCCTTGTACATTTACTTATCTATGCATCCTGATACCAGCCTCCAGTTCCAGAAACCCTAGGTGAGCTTTAGATACATAAAATGTTTGGGCACACATCATGGCCTAGTTGAACACACTCACCTGAGCCCGAAGGTCAGATATGCAGATGAACTTCTTAAGCACATTCTTGGGAAGGATATAGGTGTAACCAGTCTCCTTGATGTCGTCAGATGAAACATAGATGTGATTGGTCCTTAGGTGCAGATTAGCAGCCGAGATGGCCCTAAAAACAGAAAGGGGTATCAGCCCTTCTCAACCCGAGCACCTCAGGTAGCACTAGCAGGCCCTTCCACCCCCACCCCGCTCCCCCCTTAAAAGTACCTGACCCTCCATTCGGTTTTAGATGAAAAGGTCTGGGTCTCGTAGTTGCTGGTGGTGGAGGTGATGATCTCATCCCCGTGCTTGTTGACGGTGCGCGTCTGCGTGGCAGTCAGCTGGGACTGCTCCTTGGTCTGTTTCTCAATCTCGGCGATCTGCTGCCGCTGCTGTGAGGGTGCTGAGATCTCCATTCCCAAGATGATGTCTCGAATTTCCGACTGTGTCAGTGACGCCACATTCACACTGTGGAGACAGTGTAGGTGATACCACAATGATCCCTTCCCCTTGGTCACTTATGCCTCAATGGCAAGAATGTCACTTGGTAGTACTGGGGAGCCCATGTTATCCCGGACAGTCCTCGAGGGACACTTGTACAGGAGTTGCGAAGTGGAGAGACACTAATATTGGTAAGAATCATCAAACCCTAGAATGGCCCTATGCACATGCACCTTTCAGCCACGCTCAAACCAGCTCAGTATCCATACCTCCCACTCTTCCTTGATAAAAAGTGCCCTACTGCCATGGCTGGTGTGCAGCAGTAGATTGAGCACCAGCCTGCGAACCGAAAGGTCGCTGGTTGGATTTCCAATCAGGCCACATGCCGAGGTTGCAGGCCAGGTCCCTGGACAGGGTGTGCAAGAGGCAACCAATCCATGTGTAACTCTCATACATCGATGTTTTTCTCCATTTGTCCCCACCTTCCCCTCTCTCTAAAATAAAAAAAAAAAAAAAAAAAGTGCCCTAGCACAGCCATTTTTGAAAACAGAAACCCTAAAACATGTTCTCAGAGCTGGTACTGTCAGTCGACCTACCAGACACCTGGAAATCTATGGACACTTGGCCCCCACAGTACCAGGGAAGGAGATGGAAGAAGGGGGTGTGTGCGCCACTGGCAGTGGTACCTCAGGGTCGGGGATGTTAGAACGTCTCCTATGGACAATAAAGAACCACCCTGCTCAAAGTGGCAACAGTGCCTCTGCTGAGAGACGATGCCCGGAAGTCAGCATGAAGCCCCCAAACACAGACCCTTCCTTCATTATTTGAAGACACTGCCTTCCTTTCTTCTACTGGCATCACCCAGGACAATTTCTTCAGAAACGTCTGAGCCTAAATGTTTCAAAAAACCCCAGAATCTACACACTGAGCCATTCGCTTCACCCTTTTTGGGTCTTGCAGCTGTCTCCCCACTGCCCCACTCACTTGTTTTTCTTGCCGTAGTCAGCCAAGATCAGATCCTTGAGCTGCACCTCCACCTTAATCCACTCCTCGTCAGTCAGAGTGGGCCAGATGTGGTGCGGCTCTGTAATGGTGGTCTTGTCTGGCTTCAGGATCACCTTCGCCCGGTCATTGTTCACGTGCAAGGCACGCAGAATCAAGATGAGGCGGGAGAAAGCCTGGGAAGACACGAGGCAGTGTGGGGGGAGGTCAGCCACTTGATGTTCCTCCCCTACCTTGTACCGTTCTTTCAGGGAACCCAGGAATTGATTTCAAATTCTAAGGTGCTACCCCCTACCCCCTCAATGTGAATCAGTCAACTTGATAGGCAGAGCACAGAGTTGCTGTCCACAGGCTGAAGATGTGAAAATGGCCCCCATACACGGTCTGTGGTTAAAGGCAAGGCACAAGATTTTCTCGTGGCTTCACACCCACTCCTCTCAAAGTGACCCTCTTCCTGAGGTGGCCTCATACCGTGTAAGATGAGATAGTCTTGAGCCAGTCATCATAGAGGTTAAAGAGAACCATCTGGGGCTCGGTGGCTTTCAGGATGAGGTCCCCAAATTTTTCCACTTTGAGACAAGCCTGGAAGGGGAGTTGGAGCTCGGACCCTTTGATCACGATATTGGGGAAGTCCAGCAAGTGCACCTGAGACAAGATCAAACCCAGGATCAGAAACAGAGCCGACAGGTCTCCGCACTCCTTCCCTCATCTCACGCACTTCCCACCTCCAGTGGGTCCAGCATGCCCTTCCTGGTGACGATGATCTGCTTAGGCTGCTCCTCCACAGGGAGCGAGCGGATCAGAGCAGCCACCTCCTCCGCTGTCTTCCACTTAGCCAACTAAAAAGCAAGAGAAGGAAATGAAAATTTAGTCTCCACCCTCCCAGGTAAACTAGAACAGATGGTCCTCGTCTTAAAATAATTAAACTATGCTTCTACTGAGCACTGCTACAGAACGTTAGGTACTTCAGAGGTAAACTAAATGGCCTCACCCAAAAGGGTTTTTCAACCTAGCTGGCTGTAGAAAACTCATAGAAGCCGGCATTTGATTATACTACACTGTATCAGAGATAAAAGAAATTAAGGCTAGTCCTGGCTGGTGTGGCTCAATGGACTGAGTGCTGGCCTATGAACCCAAGGGTCACCAGTTTGATTCCCAGTCAGGCACATGCCTGGGTTGTTGGCCAGGTCACCAGCTGGGGATGTGTAAGAGACAACTGAATGATGTTCTTGTAGATATATGAGCAAAGCCACAAAGGTGGAGAGGAGCAGCAGGGTTTGGGGATACTAGGATCCTGGACTAATTGCAAAAGGAAAATGCTATGAAGGAAGAGAAGTTGTAGCTGGACAGGTGAGAGCCCAGTCAAACACCAAGCATCTAGGAAGCCAAAGAAGAGTTAATTCAGCAGTAAGGGGCAACCAAAGGCTTTGAGGTAGAGAAGAAATTTGGTGAAAGTGGCATTTTAAGATTGCTTGTTCCCTTTAGAAAGATGATTTTTGGTATCCCTGTTCAAGAGAGGTTAGAGGTAGGAGATTCAGAAAGCAGAGAGACCAGCTAGCAGGTGATCAGAGACCACATACATTCTTGGTCCTCCTATAGGAGAATATTTCCCAAGTTGAGTAATTCAAAGAAAAAGTTCAAACGAGATGTCTTCCATCTTTCAGAGGGAAACAGGAGATTCCTTTGCTCACACATACCCACCCAACCACCTACCAAAGTTAAGGGCAAGTTTCTGCAGCTTCTCTGTCCTTTAACCGGCTCACCTGTCCCAAGCGCTTCTGTCCAGCCCACACAGATGTGTGGATTATCTTGAGAAACAGCTGCCCCGTGCGTGGGTTGAAGATGAAGATGGCCCCATTGATGGGCTTGGTGGTCAAGTTCCCTTCAAAGGTCTAAAGAACGATCAAAGCAGTTACTTAGCACGGCCCAGACACAACCATCCTGCCTTCATTCCAATATGCACGCACTTTCCCTGTCATCCCCGCAAAGGCATCTAGAGTCCCACACCCCATACTGATCGTGCCCCTTCCCACCTTGTGAATTGTCACTCTGTAGACATTAGTGTCATCCACAAACCAAATAATCTGGTTGGAGAAAAGTTCGCCATAGTTCTGTGAGGACAGATAAGGCTCAGTGGGCTCAGATGAATAGAGCTGCAGCCCCTTGCGAATCCGTTCACGTAACACATACAAGGCAGGGTTCGCCTTCATGATCTTGGCCATGGCCTGCTGTATGAGAGGCTTGCTGCCTGGGAACCAGTTTCCATAGGCGCTGTGAAGGCGGAAGAGACAAGAAAAGTTAGACATGGCTGGTAGCCTCAGGAACAAAGCAAACCACAACTCTACAGGGGAGGAAGATTAAGTGTCTGTTCATATCCACAGAGGCAGGGAAGCAAGAGTTCGTGACCCAGAAGAGGAAAGAGCCAAACCTCTTCTCACCTGGGCCTAAAACATGTGCATGTCAAAGTGTGGGGCTGATGAAAAATACATGCTTCTGAGCCCCACCTTACCTGTGCAGGTTATAGGCCAGGTCAATGGCAATAAGCACACCCGTGGGTGAAGGGTAGATACTCATGTTGTCTGTGGTGTAGTCCAAGAACTTGGCCCGGGCATAGCGCTCAATGTCATGAGAATCATAGTCTCCCCAGCGCAACTGGATGTCAATCCAATACTTCTGAGTGGTGGTGCTGTCCATCACATCCCTGAGGGGGAGAGAGGTCAGGATCCAGGCTTCTAAGAAAGCCACCGACACAGCCACTACATCTCTCAATCACTACATCAAAATCTTAAAACCAAGCCCTCTGCCTGTTCCAAATCAGCAAGACTCCTCAGAGAATCAGCACCCTTGGCTAAGGGTGTCCAGAGGATGCAGGGGTAGCACTGGCTCCGAGTTAGGAAAAGAGGCTGGCAGGGACAATTCCTATAGTACTACTAGAAGAACAGGAAAACTAAGGTTCCTGGATGCCTAGGGCTGGGCCATAAGGCACTTACTTGGAGTCTGCCAGCAATGAAGGCCGGGAAACATTCCACTTATAGGAAGCAAAGAGTAGGATATCTGCACAGGAAGAGTTCATTTTATAGGACTTTCGGGGGTGGATTGTCTCCTTTTGTACTGTCTCAATTTCCAGTGCATCCAGTTCCTGATCAAACACCTGGAAGCAAAGGTTGAAAGGTTATGAATGGCCATGGAAGCCCACTTAGAATAAAGGCTTATAGAACTTAAGATAATGTGGCACCTGGTACCACAATAGGAGACTTGTCCTAAGAGCTTGCAGGGTAGACTTCCCATTCCCAAAAGAGCATGGTGACCTGACTTTTCACGGCCTCCTCTGCCCTCAATTCTAGCCCACCTGACACAAGTCCATAACGATGCTCTCATGGATCTTCTGCCACAAGTGAGCTCGGAAGATCTGAATGAGAGAGATCTTCAGTGTGGGGATCTTGCCATGCATAAAGATACCTGTCAGGTCCAGCTGCACCTGAAAGCCTACATATACCTGGTGGGAGAAAGAGAGTGACGCTAGAGATCAAGAGACTATGGGTCTCAGGACCTTATTAAGGAATTAGAAACACTTATTTTTTAGAAGAAACACTTCTGATCTCCCAAGTCTACCAATCGCACTCACATTGGCTCGGTTGATGGTTGGGGACCACCAGAGGGTGAATCTACGGTTAGGAATCTGGTTCAAGCCCGATCGCTGAGCGTTAGTTAGCTTCTTCCACTTCATAGACTCCTCAAAACCACTGGCCTTCTCCCTGTGAAGCAGAAGAGACCAGGTAAAGTGATGTGCTATTTTCCAGAGTGCTCCTGACCTCCTGGGGGTGGCTGTCTAGAACACATCATCGTAGAACAAGGGCACACCGGGGATGAGCTCAGAGAGCTGCAACAGGTCACTGTAAAGGGAGAAGAAAATCCTCACCAGAAAAGCCCCTCCCAGGTGGGAAAGTATGTGCCCTTGAAGAGTGTGTGTTCCAGAATGCCTTCCACACCACCCAGGGCCTGGATCATATCTGTGCGGTAGTTGTTCAGGTTCCAAAGCTTTCCATCATGCCGCTGATGTGTCCACCAGAAAGGGTTCTGCTTCAAAACCTAGATGGAAAGAAAAGTGTAGTCAAGCTTCTAGGTGCCTATTGCCCCAGGTTCCCAGCATGGCCATGGAGTCTCTTCATTCAGGAAGATCTCTCCATCACCCCCTCCACGTACCTGGTACTGCTTAAAGTCAGTTCGAACACGCCAGCCCTTATCATAAGCCAATGTATGCCGGTCCTTCTGGAAGAGGGTGTTGATTCGAGGAATGCCACGATCCCATGAATCTTCCAGGTCTTCTAATGTCAGTCGTCTGCCAAAGAAAAAGATCAAAGTCAAGTATGTGCTCATGCGAAGAGTTCAGCAAGCCTCCTACCAAGGATAAACATGGTCACATGTAGAGCCTACTTTCTTATTTCCATAAAAAAATGTCATACAGGGCACAAAGGTCACCCCCAACCCCATAAGACTGCCATGTCTTCCCAGATGCCCACCTGTTCTGAGCAATGGCCTCTTGTCTCTTGAGTGCATACTCAGCCCAGACCCGCTGAGAATCAATGAACTCACTCTCCCACGGCTGTATGTAGCGGTACAAGTTGGGAATCAGCTGGTCTTCCTCATGGCTCATGCCTGAACGGAAGTGTGTGATACCTACGTCTGTCTGCTTGGACCACCTGTTTTGGGGCACGACCAAGATCAGAGAAAAAAATAAAGTCTAAAAGTAAAGAAACACATCCTGCCCTGAGGGTCTAACAAGATTTCCAACCAAGTCCTACCTGAGGTCAGACTGGGGGATAAGCACATGGCCCATGGAGAGCATGCCGAGCCCACCCAGCTCTTTAGGGGTGTAGAACACAACAGGGGGGAACCGACTCGGCATCTTGGAGTTGAGGCCAATCTTGATACGTGTCTGGATCTTATTTTCACACTTCACCAGCAAGTCCAGGAGCTCCTGGGTGTTCACCACAGCTTCCCGAAAGTATGTCATAAGGCCGATAAGAGCTGTGTTCCACTTATTCACAATCTGAAGGTAGTAGGAAAGAAGTACATTAGAGATGAGCCAGTGGGTGGGGGGCAGAGGGACCACAGACTACTTAATCCAGTTAGTTATACTGTCCCTAATTCTCAAGAAAGATTTCAACTCGAAGTCATCAGGGAAGTATGTATAAATCAAAACCACTGGGAGATACTGCTTAACACCCACTGGAGCGGCTACAAGACAGTGACAAGTGTTATCAAGAATGTGGAGAAAATGGAACTCTCATATACTACTGGTAGGAATGTGAAATGATAAAGCCAGTCTGAAAGACAGTCTGGCAGCCCTGACCAGCATAGCTCAGTTGGTTGAACATCATCGCACAAAACTAAAGGTCTCCGGTTTGATTCCCAGTGAGAGTACACGCCTGGGCTGCAGCCTGTTCAGCAGTCTCTGTCTCTCCCTCCCTTCAGCTTTCTCTAAAACTAAATAAATAAAATCTTCAAAAAGGAAAGAAAGTCGGCAGTTCCTCAAAAAGTTAAAACAAAGTTACTATGTAACCCAGCAATTCTGCTCATAGATATATACCCAAAAGAAATGAAAATATACGTCCACACAAAAATGTGTACACAAATTTCACAGCAGCATTATCCCTAATACTCAAAAAGTGGGGGGAAAAACCCAAATGTCTATCAACTGACAAATGGAGACGCAAAATGTGGTATATCCACATGACACTATTATTCAGTTATGAAAAGGAATTAAGTATTGATATATGCTAAAATATGAATCTTGCAAACATCATACTAAGTGAAAGAGGCAAGACAAAAAAGGTCATGTGTGTTATATGATTCCATTTACATGAAATAGCCAGAACGGACAAATCCGGAGACAGAAAGTAGATTAGTGGTTGCTAGGGGCTGGAATGGGGAACAACAGGAAGTGAGTGACTGCTAATGGGTAGTTTCTTCTTGGGTTGATGAAATGTTCTGGAACTAGACAGTGGTGAAACCTGTGCAATTTTATGAATATACTGAAAAGTGTAAATTTCACCAATAAAACACTGTTAAAAATAAGACCAACTACAGCATATAATCCCAGGGCGGGTAGGGGAAGAAGAAGGGATGAGGAAAAAACTATGAAAAGGTAATAGAGGGAATAAAAACTAATGGGGCTACAGAAACTGCCTTTCCACTGTAAACAACTAAAAAACTAAACAAGATATATAAAATGATATTTTCAGAAAACTGGCAAACAGGCAGCACAGCTAAGACCTCGAGAAAAGGGAAACAATGAAGTGAGCCCCAGCAAACTGACTAGTGGCAGTTTCCACGCTGCAGCGCAAACACGGGGCGGCGGGGGGGGGGTAAACAGAGCCCATAGTCTCACTGAATTGAACAGACCAAGATTAGAGTTCCGGAGGCCAAAGCAGCTAGACACTGTGGAGTAGAAGTCCTAAAAAGGAGAAAAGTACACAAAAAGAGATCTCCGGAGATCCATGAAGGGGAGCCCCCCCCAGTTTTTGACTGAGTCCCAATCTGTATGCTGTAAACCTCCCAGGTCAGAGAAAGAACGACCGAGATCAGCGAGCTGAACAACTGCCCCAGCTCGTATAAAGCTGATAAGTTTGTGTTCCCGCCAGCCAGGGCAGAGAGACCTTATACTACATGGGAACTGGGCAGAGTCCCCAGAAAGTTATCAACTCATTAGTGTAGGTAAATTAGCCTCAGACAACAGGTGCTCTGAATTGGCCATAACCAAGGTTAAAGCAAGCCTCCAAAGGATCAAACTAATCCACAAATTACTAAACTGTACCCTTTAAAGGAATATAACAAATCCCATAAATCAACTATATAAAATCCACAATTTCTAACCGCTCTAATCTGAGTGCATTTCAATTGAGTGCGCTCAGAAATGCACTCAAATTACCATGACATACAAAGTAGAAATAACCAGGAAAAAAAATCAATCAACAGAAACACCTAGAAACAATAGATGGTGGGATTAGCACAAAAGCATGTTTGAAACTATCAAAAAAATCTTGTAGCCCTGGCCAGTGTGGCTCAGTTTGTTGGAGTGTCTTCCTATAAACCAAAAGGTTGCAGGTTTGATTCCTGGTTGGGGCACATGCCTAGCGTGCAAGTTTAGTCCCTGGTCAGGGCATGTAGGAGAGGTAGGCAACTGATCCATGTTTCTTTCTGGCATTGATGTTTCTCTCTAAAATCAGTAAGAATGTCCTCAGGTGACGATAAAAAAATAAATATTAATCTAAAAAATATCTTGTAATTATGCTTGAGTATATTAAGAAACACATGAAGATAATGAGAGAAACAAAAGATGTTAAAGATTCAACTAGAGCTTCTAGAGATCAAAATTACACTATCTGAAATTTTAAAAATACACTGATGGGATTTGATTTTCTTTTAAAAAAATTTTTATTTCTGCCCTGGCTAGTGTAGCTCAGTGGACTGAGTGCAGTCCTGTCAATCAAAGGATCATGGTTTGATTCCCACTCATGCCTGGGTTGCAGGCCAGTTCTCAGCGGGGGATTCACGAGAGGCAACCATACATTGATATTTCTCTCCTTCTCTCCTTCCCTTCCCCTCTAAAAATAAATAAATATTTTAAAATTTCTATTTCTTTATTTTGAGAGAGAGGGGAAGGGAGGGAGAAAGAGAAACATTGATGTGCAAAAGAAACATCAATCGGCTGCTTCTCCCACGCCCCCACCTGGAGACCTGGCCGGCAACACAGGCATGTAATCTGACTGGAAATCGAACTGGCAACCTTTTAGTTCACAGGGCAGTGCTCAATCCACTGAGCCGCACCAGCCAGGGCAATATGCTAATGGGATTAGTAACACTGTAAAACTGCATTAGAAAATAATGGTTTACATTAACAAAAATGAAGGTTTAACAAATTAAACCTTCTTCCAGACAAGCAAAAGCAGAGTGGATTCACTGCCAGTAGACCTTTACTGTAAGAAATGTTAAAGGAAATTCTTTAGACAGAAGGAAGACAACACCAGATGGAAATCTGGATCTGCATAAAGTAATGGGTAACACTAGAAATAGTATGTGGGTAAAATGTAAAAGACATTTTTTCTCATTTTGTAATTTCTATAAAAGACAATATCTGTTTAAAGCAAAAAACAGTTAATAAAGTATTGTGTTTATAATACAGCTACAATTAAAACATGATGAAAATGCTACCAAGAATGAAGGGCGGAATGGAAGCACAGTGTTGTAAGTTCTTGACAAGTGGTATTAGTATTAGACTAGTGGTCACAGTAGTGATGTAAGTCAGAGATGTATACTGTAAACCCTAGAACAATCAATAAAAAATATACAACAGCCCTGGCCAGGTAGCTCAGTTGTTTGGAGCATCATCCTGATGCACTAAGGTTGCGGGTTCGATCCCTGGTCAGGGCACATACAAGAATCAACCAATAAATGCATGAATAAGTGGAACAACAAACTGCTGTTTCTTTCTCTCTCTCTCAAATCAATAAATAAGATTATTTTTAAAAAATACATAAAACAAAGAAGCGTAGTCAATAAGCAAAAAGTAAAGATAAATTAAAATATTAAAGCCCTGGCTGGTGTAGCTCAGTGGATTGAGCACAGGACTGCAAACCAAACAACTGCGGTTCAGTTCCCAGTCAGGGCACATGCCTGGGTTGCAGGCCAGTTCCCAGCATGGGACACATGAGAGGCAACCATACATTGATATTCTCTCCCTCTCTCCTTCCCTTCCCCTCTAAAGATAAATAAAATCTTTAAAAATAATAAATCACAGAGGAAAATACAGATAGAATCAAAACAAGATTTACCATATGCCATCTACAAGAAATGCACTTTAATTATAAACACACAGGTTAAAAGCAAAAAGCTGGAAAAAGACAGCCATCCAAAGCTCAAGTGGCACTACTGGTATCAAAGTAGACTTTCATAACAGGATATTACCAGGAATAGAGGGGCATTTCATAATGATAAAGAGTCAATTCATTAGGAAAACATAATAATCCTAAATATATCACATACCTAATAACAGATCTTCAAAATACATGAAGCAAAAAAAATGATCAACCTGTTAAAGTGTAAGACTCAAAAAAACTCACATAATCATACCCAAGTGTATGAACAATACATGTTCCTTTTGGGAGTCAATGGAGTTGCTTCTATCCACAGAAGCCTGCACGCGTGTGCTGGCTGTCGGGCCCCTGTCTCTTCAGGTACATGGTTCAGCACCACCCCCCGCCCCGTCCCCAGCACATTCCTTGGTCATCATCCACATGCAGGTTCACTGCTCCTTGGACAAAAGATTTGTCAGTGTGCATTTTGGTATCAGTGACATAGTTCCCAAGCCCCCTAAGCTAACATCCTGGATGACCCCTCAGTTTTCCATCTGCTGGGCAATTAATTACTCTCTCCCCAACTCTCAGCAAAATGTCCTAGTTGCCTTTTTATTTTTTTTAGATTTTATTTACTTATTTTTAGAGGGGAAGGGAAGGAGAAAGGGAGAAAAACATCAATGCATGGCTGCCTCCAGTGCGTCCCCTGCTGGGAACTGGCCTGCAACCCAGGCATGTGCCCTGACTGGGAATCGAATCGCTACCCTCTGGGTTGCAGGCTCGTGCTCAATCCACCAAGCTACACCAGCCAGGGCTCGACTAAATATATTTTTTTAATCCTCACCCAAGGATATGATGTTAGAAATAAAGCAAAGGGAAAGAAAAACATTGATGTGAGAGAAAAACATTAATTGGCTGCCTCCTGCAGGTGCCTCGACCAGGGATGGAACCCAAAACCTAGGTATGTGCTCTCACTGGGAATTGAACCTGCAAACAATTTGTGTACGGGACAATACTACAACCAAATGAACCACCTGGCCAAGGCTCAACTAAATATTTTAAAGATACCAGAGCAATCTGACTTTCAGACATTCTTCCATGCTCAAAAAAATGTACAAATTTCTTTTAAAAATGTCATGTGGCTTTATGCTATAAGCTTGGATATCTTTTTTTAAAAGACTTTATTTACTTATCTTTAGAGGGGAAGGGAAGGAGAGAGGGAGAAAAACATCAATGTATGGTTGCCTCTCATGGGTCCCCTGCTGGGAACTGGCCTGCAACCCAGGCATGTGCCCTGACTGGGAATTGAACTGCGATCCTCTGGTTTGCAGTCCTGTGCTCAATCCACTGAGCTACACCAGCCAGGGGATAAACTTGGATATCTTTAACAAAGTGAAGTATCTCTGAAGCCCTCTCACCCCCAAAAAGGACTTGAAATGGAAAATAAATAAATCCACAATTATAGTTGGAGATTCCCAACACTCCTTTCTTAGTAACTGATACAAGTAAACAAAAAAATCTTAGGATATAGAAAGGCTTGACCAACACAATCAATAAACCGACTAGCTCTAAGTGACATTTATAAAACGCTCCCACTGAACAATAGCAGAACAGATTCTTTCCAAGTACATGTGAGAGTCACAAGATAGATTACATGTACTAGACCTAAAAAATAAGTCTTAATACAGCTGAAAGAACTAAGATTACACACGATATGATTTCTGACTATAATGCAATTAAACTAGAAATAAGTAACAGAAAAACACTTGGAAAACCCTCAAATATTGGAAAAATAAACAGCATTGCTCTAAATAACCTATGGATGAAATAAAAACTCATACAGGAAATTAGAAAATATTTTTAGCTGAATGAAAGTGAAAATAACCTATCAAAATTTGAGAAACATAGCCAAAGTAGTGCTTACAAGGAAAATCTATAGTACTGAATGCTTTTATTAAAAAGAAAGGTCCTAGCCCTGGCTGGCATAGCTCAGTGGATTAAGCACGGACTGCAAACCAAAGGGTCGCAGGTTCGATTCCCAGTCAGGGCACATGCCTGGGTTGCGGGCCAGGTCCCCAGTATGGGACACATGAGAGGCAACCACACATTGATGTTTCTCTCTCTCTCTCACTTTCTCCCTCCCTTCCCCTCTCTAAAAATAAAGAAAAAATATTTTTAAAAAGAAAGGTCCAAAACTTATCATCTTCTTACCTTAACAAATTAGAAAACTTTTATTTAATTAAACCTAATTAATTAAAGGTTTTAGTTAATTATAACCTTTCATTAACTAGCAAATTAAACCAGAAGTTAGCAAAAAGGAAAGATAACATAAAAACAGAAATCAATAGATACATTTTCTATTTCAATGAACAGAAAAAGAATACCAATGAAACCAAAGCTCATTCTTTGGAAAAAAATCAATAAAAAAAGATCAAACCACAAAATGCCAGAAGATATAAGCAAGACTTTTAAGGTAAAGAATATGTCAGAATTCTGGCCCTTGCTGGTGTGGCTCAGTGGATTGAGTGCTGGCCTGTGAACGGAAGGGTCACCAGTTTCATTCCCAGTCAGGGCACTTGCCTGGGTTGTGAGCCAGGCCCCCAGTTGGGGGTGTTCAAGAGGCAACAACACACTGATCTTCCCCCTGTCTTTCTCCTGCCCTTAAATAAATAAAATCCTAAAAAAATAAAATGAAAAAAAAATTTAAAGCAGCAACTATTAAGTGCATGGATGGGTAGAGCAGATGATGTTTCTCTCACCCTTTCCACCTCTTCTAAAATCAACCAGTTAAGAAAATAAGCAACTGGACGGCAGGGGGAGAGATAAATAGGCAGAAAACAAGAGGGTTTTTAGGAGAGTAAAAATACTCAGTATGATACTATCATGGACATATACCACATGTCACAATAAATTTAATCCAACCATAGAATATATACCACCAAAAGTGAACTGTACGCACTTTGGATGTTCATGATGTGTCAATACAGGTTCGTCCTCAGTAAAAAACTATACTACTCTGGGGAGTGTTATTGATAATGGGAAAGGATATGCATGTGTGGGGGCAGGGAATATATGGGAACTCTCTGTGCCTTCCTCTGAATTTTATTATAAACCTAATGATGCTAAATAAATAAAGTCTTCACAAATAAATAAACAAATGAATGTTGAAACAAAAACAAATAAGAAAGAACAGAAAAATACATCTATTGCCAGGCAAAGGTGCTCTCTCGAGGTCTCTCCCTGTTGACCTTAGACGTCAAGCCATGTAGACATGTTTAAAGGGGCTCCCCAGTGGGCAGGACAGAGTGCCTACTGTCTGTGAGGAGGCAGGAACCTAAACAGGAAGGTAGCCTTATAGCCCTTCATAAGTTAAAACTAAATAGCTGGACCATCTCAGTCAGATTATCTAATAAGATGCATCTCTATTACATTTCTATTGCATCTTCCTTCTGTTACTCCTGGCCCTTTCAAATCAGTCCTATTTAAATATCTCAGTCTTATTTCACAGTTACTACCAGAGCTGAAGAGAATGGTCCCGGCTCTAAGCCTGAGCTAGAACACTGCATATACCCAGAGCAAGAATGGTGGGAGCGCCTCAAGTGGTGGTGGTAGCAATGATTATAGGAGTCCAAAAGGGAAGGAAAACTTTATGGGGCAGGAACAGGCCACCTCTAGCCCTACTGGATATTTCCCTTTTATTAGCAACCCTGAAATACCAGGAAATTTTATTGTAAGAACTACCTTACTTTACCATACCTCAAGAAACAAATCCCAATATTCTAGCTGATTATAATCTCGGACCCCTCTAATTAATGACAGCAAACATTAAGCAATTTAATACAGTTGACTGTATATGCATTATTTAATTCTCACAAAGCTGGGTAATGTATCAGTACACCCATTTTATGGATGAGGGAACTAAAGCCCAAAGTGGTGATCTGCCCAAAGTCCCAACTAGCAAAGTGAAAGAGCGGTGATATGAACCCAATCTGATTCTAGAACCGGTCCTCCTAAGCACTAGAGTACACAGCTGTCTAACTTCTGACACTCTACGTTATTCAAACTCTTAACTCTCACACCTTATACCCTTGATCCCTCCATTTTTCCTAAGGCCAATGGCCTCTTTCATTCTCGTTCTTCTCACCCCTCCCATAATCCAGGATTCCAACAGGGGCCATAATTCCCCCACATCCAATTCCTTACCACTCCACAACAGCCCTCCAGCAAAAGCCCAATCCTAAATTGCCATAATGATCTACTCACTTTTTCCATCCCATCACTGGTTAGCTGAGTGCTTCTGGGAAGAACTCGCACTCACAGCTGTCTTCATTTTCTTGACACCCACTAGGCTCTCAGCATACAGCTTCTTCAACAATCCTACCATACCCCCAACACTGCGCCTGAAAGTCTGAAACACTGGCCAGTGTGGCTCAGTTGTTTGGGCGTTGTCCTGCAAACCAAAGACCTCAGGTTTGATTCCCAGTCAGGGCCCCTACAAAAGGCAACCAATCACTGTTTCTCTTTCAAGTCGATGTTTCTCTCCCTTTCTGCCTTCCTTAAGCAATAAGCAAGTCCCCAGGTGAGGATTAAAAGAAAAAATAAAAAGTCCGAAACCCCAGACCTCTTACTCCAGCCCAAGCAAAGCTGAAAAATTCAAGACTTATTATAACTTCCTACTAAATGTATCTACATTCAGCCCTGCCCATGTGGCTCAGTTGGTTGGGGGTCATCCTGATAAGCCAACGCTGCAGCTTTGGTCCCCAGTGAGGGAACATACAAGAATCAGCCAGTGAATGCATAGACATAAGTGGAACAATAAATCAACGTTTCTCTCTCTTTCCAATCAATCAATAAAACAAAAATAAACTTATCTACATTCACATCTATCCAGATCTCTTTTCTGTTACATTCAGAGGATGTTTCCTCTGCTTGCCTTTTCTACCAACCCTACACAATTCCTCCAGAACGCTGCTCCATCACTTACCACACTTGTTGCACCCTAAACTGCTATGGCTCCTCCTCAATGAAAACAGACCCAAGTCACTGCCATTTAAAAATACCTGCCCTGACTTACATCTCCCTCTAGGTGGCATCTAACGTCCTTCCTCCTTACTCCAGCTCTGGCAAATTGACAGTCCTTGCTATTTCCACTCCCTCATTTCCCATAAAGCCTCATCCACTGCAATCTGGCTTCTATCCCTACTATTTCTGAAACAGCCCTTGCTAAGGTCACCAGTGACGTCCAGATCACCAAATCCAATGGATACTTTTCAGACCTTATCTGACTGAAAGACTCTTAGGCAACTGCAACTGTTAAGTGGCCACCCCCTCCTGACAGCCTTGGCTCCTATGTCGCAGCACTCTCTGTATGGCTACACTGTTGCTTGGTGTTCCTAATGGGTCCAAATTCATCTCCTTATACTTTTCCTGGATAATCTTGCTCATTCTTGAGCTTTCAACCATCTTATTTAGCTGACAGGTTCCTAAATCTTTTTTTTTTTTAATTTTTTTAAAAGATTTTATTTATCTTTTTTAGAGGGAAAGGGAAGGAGAGAGGGAGAGAAACATCAATGTATGGTTGCTTTTTGTGCATCCCCTGCTGGGAATTGGCCTGCAGGGAACTGGCCTGCAACCCAGGAATGTGCCCTGACTGGGAATCGAACCTCGATTGTCTGGTTTGCAGGCCTGTGCTCAATCCACTGAGCTACACCAGCCAGGGCCAGGTTCCTAAATCTTTATCAACTCAGTCATCTTCTCCAAGCTTTGGATTGTAAAATGCCCCCACTTGGACATCCTAAGTGGACTTGTAAGTTATTCCTACTGCTCTTACTTTCTCTCCTTATTTGTTTCTCTGGAGCTTCAAACTCAGTATTTTTCATCAAATCTAAGAGACCATCAATTTAAGAGGCACCAACCACTAGGGGGGAAAATACAGACATGCACATACGTATGTTTATCACGGAATTAAAGAAATATAAAAATACTTGCTGGACACCCCCACCTGGATGTTCCCAGGTTACCTCAAAGCTTTTACATCCTAAACTAAACTCATTTCCCCCCAAACCTGCTATTCTTCTGGTAGTCTTCCAGACGGTGATACCAGTATCTACCCTCCTAGTCACACATGCCAAAACTGAATGTTATTTTGACTTCTTCCTGTCCCTCTGGCATACCATCAAAATGAAGCTCTGCTCATTTTACCTGCTAACTACTTATCCAATCTGTTTCCCTGTCCTGACCTGCACTTTCAATGCATTCGTAATTTTTATCTGGACTCCGGTGTAGTTCCGAAACCCAATCTCACATCCCATTCCTCTAAACCCGTCTTCCCCACAGCTGAAAGAGTGAACTGCCTACCACAGAAATCTAAAAAAATCACTCCTTCCCTGGCTGGTGTGGCTTGGTGAACTGAAAACTGACCTGTGAATCCAAGGTTCAATTCCCAGTCAGAGCGCATGTCTGGGTTGCATGCCAGGTCCCCAGTAGGGGGCGCATGAGAGACAACCACACATTGATGTTTCTCTCCCTCTCTTCCCCTCTCTAAAAATAAATAAAATATTTTTTTAAAAGTCACTCCCATGCTTCAGTAAATCTTAACTCTTACTGAACTTTTAACAAGGTGTATAATGTCCTCCACAAGCTGGCTCTTGCTTATCCACCCAGCCTCCACCCACTGAAAGTACCGACTCCACCATTTCACTCCAGTAAATTCTCAGTTTCTTAGAGCCGAACATGTACCACACTAGCTACCTCTCCACACTTCTGGCTGAAGGAATGCCCTCCCTCACCACCTCATCGTGTTCTTTCTTTCAGGAAGGCTTACCTCTCCTTCTCCCAGAGTGGGCTGGTCATTAACTTGAGCATTCTCAGAGTCCCAAATAATACAATAGCCCTATTAGAGTTCTTCTGACTATGCATCTGTGTCTCCAACTAGATACATGTGCTCAATGAAGGCAGAGACTCTATCTTACGTGTAGTGCGTCCATAATGCCCTCAAAGCAGTAGCTACCAACTAGCACCAATGGAATGAATGAGATACATAATTCCTGTTACCTCACACTCAGAGGCAATTACCAATCTAAAAGGCAAGCTTCTTCCTTGCACTATATTCCAAAAAGAAAAAAAAAAAAGGTATCACAAGGAATTTTAAGTAAAAACATTAAGATAAAATGTATCCTTCAAAAGAAACACCCCTAACAAATTTAAAGCATTCTTCATTACGTGTTCTGTGTATCTGAAGGGATACGAAAGTCAGAATCAAAGAAAAATGCTACGGCTAACAGTTTTCATTCAGAGGGAAACCAGGATGAAGTGACTTTTTTTATCCATTGAGATACTTTATTTCTATGTATGTATTACGGTCCTAGAAAAAGAACCCCAGGATTTTCTACCACTTGCTTTCTTTTTTTTTTTTGCCTTCCTTCTGTGGACCAGGATGCCAACAGAAACTGTCATGACAATGAAAACAAACCAACAGGGTAGGTACAGATTATTTTGCCATTTTTTTCCTAGATCTCTGAGTTGCACATCAAATCTGGGCCTGAGCACACACCACACCTGTTTAACCTGCCTGTGAAGTTCAGTTTTCCCAGCTCTGTGATCACAGTGCTTTCAAATTCACCAGTTTAACTCTGCCTCGTCATCTTAGTTAAAAATTAGACAGTGACTTTGGAGAACAGCCTACTAAGAACATGGTGTTTCCCTCTCTTTTTGGCATTATGGATGCTCTTGAGAGCATCGGCCAGGGCATTCATGTTCACCAATATAATGGCAAGAAGAGAAAATGGAAAGGTCAAGATGACTTTTTAAACCTTGTAAAAACTTAAGCATACACACTCAACAAATCCTCAGATTATTCTTTTTCAATTCCAAATGCCTTCAGCTGGGCCTTTGGAAGCAAATGACAGAGAAAATAAACACTGAAATTACTACTTACACTTGCTTTGCAACATGCATACTATGTTATTTAAAAGATGCTACTTAAAAGATGAGCTACGGGACTTGGATGACTAGTGCTTGGTAAGATACAAAGTCAGTGGTGTTAAAACTAAAAAATCGAACTTCTAATCCTAGCTGATGGGGCGCAGAGGATTGAGTGCTGGCCTGCAAACCAAAGGATCTCGGTTCGATTCCCAGTCATGGTGCATGCTTGGGTTGCAGGCCAGGTCCCCATTAGAGGGCCAATGAGAGGCAACCACACACTGATGTTTCCCTCCCTCTCTTTTTCCCTCCCTTCTCCTCTAAAAAGAAATATAATCTTTAAAAAATAAAAACCCAACTTCTACTTTTTTTTTTTAATTTTTTAAAGATTTTATTTGTTTATCTTTAGAGGGCAAGGGAAGGAGAGAGGGAGAGAAACATCAATGTATGGTTGCCTTTCGTGCGTCCCCTGCTGGGAACTGGCCTGCAGGGAACCAGCCTGCAACCCAGGCATGTGCCCTGACTGGGAATCGAACTGCGGTTATCTGGTTCGCAGACCAGAGCTCAATCCACTGAGCTACACCAGCCAGGGCCCAACTTCTACTCTTACCTTAATTTAGAATCATCAAAGTACACAGAAATAGGCTGAATTCCTACAGGGAATTCTCAGACAAACAACTATGAGCTGATCTGACACTCTAAGCATGGAGACTGGTACAGTGGACAACACTGGGAAGAAAGGAGAACCACGGAAGAGCTGAAAGAGACTCAAGATGGACAGAGGACATGACGAAAGCTGGTGCTGACTGTCTGACGTACCTTGGTGAAGGTGGTGGAGCCAGAGGCCATCAGTATTTGACGCACGCGGTTGTGGAAGCGCTGCATTGACTCATCATCCACACGCAGGAAACACTGGGCTGTCCGCTCCTTAGTAACCTAAACCACAAGGTCAAGGTGAACCTGTCTCCAGTACTGCCAAAAGAGCAAGGACCAACTCTGACCACACTATGCCCTGCCCACCCACGAGCCTCAGCTGGCCAATAATGAAAAATTGGTCACTACCCCTCACCCCCATTTATCACAGAGGCACAGGGAGGCATACGGCAATGCCATATCTAGCCCCCTTCCCAAGTTGTACCTCATTCTGTAGGTTCCAGACCCCATCCTTGTGGGTGAACTCCTCATAGCTGGTGCGACACTTAGGCAGAATGCGGCACTCAAAGCCACACATGTTGAAGAGCAGGTTGGGGTTGTCCTTGCTGTACACGGACACAAAGCTGTTCTCCCACTGAACTGTAGTCACTGACCGTGGCAGCCGGTTCTTGATGTCCCAGAACACTGCCCGACCCCTGCCCACAGAAAACATTTGGTCACATCAGTCTCCTGGAAGAAAATTCCCTTCCAAGGCAAGAGTGAGGATATCCTGAAAGGGGACCTAGGACACCACCTCTTAAATCCCCTCTAGTTGATCTCTGAATCCCTCAGGCTGGTGTTCTTCCAGCTCCCACAACCCCCTCTCGGACTCACAAGTTGACGTCATGTTTCATGAGGCGCATGCGGGCATCTCGGGGCCAGCACTTCTTGTTATTATAGCCAACGATGTTTTCATTGTTGGGGTCGGGGTGCTCTGTCAGGTAACGCTGAATCAGGTCTCGAGCTTCATCTGCCGTGAACCTACACCAGGCAAGGTGCACTGCTGAGGGCCCCATACACTAGGACCTCATCAGACCTACAGCTAGTAATGGAGCCCACCCCAAACCCCTATCCTACTCACAGGACTTCATTCCATTTTGGAGCCCCAACCCAGCAGAAAGTCAATTACAGTACAAGAGCCACTTTCAGAGGCTGGGCATATGTCTCAATGCCCTGCAAAGACAAGAATCCAGCCCTGACCAGGCGGCTCAGTAGTTTGGAGCACTGCCCTGTATACCCAGACTGTCAGTCTGATCCCTAATCAGGCGCACGCAGGATGTGACAGATGGCCTTCCTCCCTTTCCCTCTCCCTGTCTCTCATTAACATTTCTCTCTCCTGGCCCTACTCCCTGAAATTAATAAACATACCCTCAGGTGAGGATTAAAAGAAAAGGGTATGAATCCAGACGAGCTCTCACCTGAAGAAAATGTGGATGCGATCAATGTATCTGCAGAAGAGACGAATTGGGTGGGCGGTCTCAGTGGCTATGTCCTGGAAACTGAGAAAGTCATTTGGCATCTGAGGGGGCCCAGCCATCTCACTGGCCCGGTGTAATCCCAACACAAGCAAATCCATCACCAGGCCATAGTACTGCACGATGAATGAGGCAAACTGCAGGCCTCTGATGATCCCATATGAGTTCGTGTGGTTCATGTCCTAGAAAGAGAGACTTACAACTCTTAACCCCTGGCCACATCCTAGGCTTCTCCGGCACCTACCCTCAGTGCGCAAGGCAATGCCCTCTACAATTCCTCGTTACCCTGCCCCTAAGACACACCTTATAGTTGATGACAACGTTGTTCTTGGCTGTCATGTAGTCAGCTATATTGTGGTCTACAATGAGTCGCAGCAGCCTGTTCAACAGGGTCAAGTCGATCTTTTCATACATCTTCTCAAAGCGTGACTCCAGCATGACATTGCACTCACCCTCACTTGTCTCCCATACATCCTGTAGGTTATTGATGCCTGAAGAGTAACCCAGACAGGTCCCCAGAAGGTCAGAAATTCCCTTTCTGCACACGTGCCCACGACAGACACATACTGCACAACCCCACCGCACTGCCACTCTGTCCAGTCACGTGGATGGCTAGCAGTGTCAGCTGTGTTCAGTTTAACGGTAACACTCACTTCCTTGGTACCATGCAGCAAGAAACTAAACAGATTATGCTGCCCACATGAGAATTCTGATGTGGAACTCACCTCACCTCCCTTGCTCAGGGGTGATTCTAGAAAAGCTCACCTTGGCACCACTTGTACACGAGCAGAGGAGGTGGTTCTGTGTCAGCAGGCTTGATCCAGGGTGGGAAAAGGCGGCGCTTGTCAGCTTCATACCACAGGTACTGGTCCAGGTAGGCATCGGTGATCTTCTCCAGGGGTTCCACATCGTACACTGGCACCAGGTGGCTATAGAGATCCATGAACTCAATGCCCACCTGTGGGGTAGGGAAACTGGCTCACACCAATCCACCTCTATCACCTGAGGCAACTGGCCAACCTGGGTGCCATGAACAACAGAGCCAAAATGAAACTCAGGGGGCACCTCACTCACCTCTTTAAAAGCTCTCTGTGTGAGAAGGTGACGCTTAATGCGGGACAAAGCCTCGTGTGGGTTGTCGTAGGCTTGCTCAATAAGCCCCAGCTCCTCCCTCTGAGACTGGTTTAACCGAGACTTCACACTGACGAGGCAACAAGAAAGTGAATGAGAACCAAGAGGAAACCAACCCCAGAAGGGACTGAGGCTAAACCCTTCTTTGGACTCGGAAGATAATGCCACTCTCCCCGTCGCCTTCCCACAGGAACCTAACTACTCCACTCCTCACCTATAAGCTTCCTTGAGCCGCTCCAAGGCCAAGATGAGCAACTTGGTGTCATGTTTATAGGACAGAGGGGGGAATGGGATGGGTGAGAACCTGCGGCTTTCCAACCAATGCACAGTGGTGGTATATACTGCCACAGCTTCCTCTGCTGTGATGTAAGGCCCATCCTGCAAGGCGGACATAATAATTAGCCTCCTACTGTAGCCAATCCCTCCATAGCAAGGCATGGGCACAGCTCTGTAGGTCCACCCCTGCCATCCGCTGCAACCCAGCCCAGCCTACTATGCCTAACCTTCAGGTAGTTGTGCTGTCGCTCCTGTTCTGCCTTCAGGTAGAGACGGGTGAGGCGGCCCAGGTTCTTTTTGCAAACAGTTTTATCCACAGTGGCCCCACGGCGGATGCGTTCTCGGTTGTAGTGGGCAGTGTTGGTCCACCAGTCAGCCTTGGCCTTCACATATCGAAGGATCATATTCTCTATGGGTGTTGGCAGTCCAGGGACCTGAATGTGCAAAAGGCACAACGGGAAAGTGATGGGAACTCTGGCCAGTGTGGCTCACTGGACGGTGCGAGCCTGTGAACCAAAAGGTCTCCAGCTCAGTCCCCAGTCAGGACACATGCCTGGGTTGCAGGCCATGTCCCTCCCTAGTTGGGAGAGTGTGAGAGGCAACAGATCAATGTATCTCTCACACATTGATGTTTCTCTCCTTCTCCCTCCCTTCCACTTTCTCTAAAAGTAAAGAAAGTGATGGGAGCCACACGGCCCCCTGAAAGCATCTAGGAGTAGTAATCCTAACCCCAGGAAGATGATGTGCATGACTCCCTCAGAGTTGGGGAGATACCAACCTTCCAGGGAATGTTGGCCTTCCAGCAGCGCCAGGCTTCACTGAGGTGCTGCAGAATTGTCCTGGCCTTGTTCTGTTTAATCCCCTCAGGCATCATGTCCAGAATGTCATGCATCACGGCTGCCCGAAGCTCAAGATCAAAATGTGACTCCACTCGCTGCTTTGTCACAGTCTTTGCCACCCCCTTTGAGTGGCGGCCTAGAAGTGAAGTGATTAAAAAATTCACTGCTTTTAGCTGTGGCTGGTGTGGCTTAGTGGACTGAGTACCAGCCTATGAACCAAAGGTCCACTGGTTCGAGTCCCAATCAGGACACATGCTTGGGTTGTGGGCCAGGTCCCCAGTTGGGGGCACACGAGAGGCAACCACATATTGATGTTTCTCTTACTCTTTCTCCCTCCCTTCCCCTCTCTAGAAATAAACAAATAAAATCTTTTTTAAATTTCTCAAAAAAAGAAAAAAGATTCACTGCTTTTAACAAGAGTCTCTACCTTCATGACCACCTCACTAACCACAATTATAACAAAACAAGAAACAAAATAGAAGGCCTGACTCATTAAAGAATGGGCCTTAGAGGCACTCCAGCAGGGATTCTCGGTCTCAGACAAAGGCAGCAGACAGAAAAGCACACATATGATCTACTCTTGAAGATGTAACAGGACAACCTGGGCAGAGAAAAAACCACTCACCTTCAAACTGCCGGGCCAGGAGGTTGCCCAGCCACCGCTCCAGCAAGGGGGTGATGCCGCGCATGAAAAACAGCCAGACCCGCCAGCCAGCAGCCCAGAAGCCGCAGCCAGGGCCCTTCCCTACAGGGCCCTATGATCCCAAGCACAAGTCAAGAATATAAGTTAGCAATTCATTTAGACGACAACAGAAAATTGGGCAGAGATGGGATAGAAAGAGAACGTATGACAGCAAAGGGGAAAAAAGGAAAAAATGTGGGCCCTCAACAGCTAAAATGGGGTAAATGAGAAAATTTAAGACAGAAACCAGTAACTGAAATTTCCTATTTAGACCTACAGATGGGCTTGGGGATGGGGGTAATAGTGAGGGGAGGAGGGCCGTTGAGATTCCCAAGGTGAGGGTGGTAGTGACACAAACAGGTCCCTGGAAAGCACCCTGACTGGATGCAGAATTAAATGGCTCTGACAGAGTGAGTGCATGCGCAGGGTCCCACCGTGTTGAAGCGGTAATAGATGAGATGCTTCAGGTCCTTGCACATGCGAATCTGCCGCATCAGCTTGTATTTATACCGGTACATGCCCGTCAGCTGCCCCACGTGGGCGAAGATATACTGCAATCCATCTGCCAGCTGCAACACAAATACCCCATCTAGCTTTCAGCGAAAGCCATCTCCACAGTCAGCCCAGACTTCACCTGGTTTTTCACCTGCAGTAGGGGTTGGGGATACATAGCCTTACCTGGAAGGCATCCACATTGCCCAATCGATACTGCACATGGCTATCTACCACCAGCTTAGTTAAACGCAGAACTTCTCGACACAGGTGGAACGCATTCCCAAAACGAGATTTCTTTCTTTCCTGGAGAAGATGCCAAGAACAGAAAAACTAATCAGCAATGGCCCCAACTAAAAGTACGCCTTCTTTGAGGACCAGAGCAAAATCAGTCCATCCCTCAAGCCCAGGAGACCCTTAAGGTCCAGTGCAGGCACCTTGGTGGTAAGCGTCTTGACAGGCTTGAGGTTGAAGTTGTAATCCAGGTGAAGATAGTTAAGATTTTTACGGTGAATGAGAAGGTTGAGCATGTTGTAGCCCTGGCGGCAAACCTGTAGCCCCACCTCAACCCAGTCCAGCTTCGTAGACTGAAAGAATTTGGTGGCTTTAAAGGAGCGGAACAGATACCTGGGGTGGGAATGAGGACAGTGATGTTAGCCTTCTGATTTTGGGGGGAAATAAAAAGCAGTCTGAGCAGGGGCCCACAAGTACTTTACCTCTTCTTTTGGGCTTTAGGGGGCCGATGCTTCAGGGCATTAAGCACATAGTACTTAAGCAGCTTCTGGTAAGAGACCCTTACTTTCACAGGCTGCCCAGCAGGACAATGCTCCCGATACCTGGGAAAACAAACCCAGAAGAGATTGGCCCATCTCTACTTCCAGCGACACTGATAGAGCCTGCACGCCCACCCAGTCGGAGTCTTCTCCTATACATCCTCTACCATCTCCCCAGGTCAGCAACACTGATAGAGCCTGCACGCCCACCCAGTTGGAGTCTTCTCCTATACATCCTCTACCATCTCCCCAGGTGGTAGCTTTACCAGTTCTTGACAAGGGGTATGTCCAGGGCCCGGCGTGTCCGACCAGAGCGTAGGTTGAAGGGCCGTGGGGCCCAGAGCAGGGCAATGCCACTGGCTGTATTGTCGGTGTAGAGAGGTGTGTCCTTCAGGAAGGGCTCTACAAACTCTGGGAGCTCAAACTCCTCATCGTCATCCGGCAATGGTTCCTGGCTCTGAAAGAAGAACCCCCAAAGGTTCAGCTCTTGCTGAATGGAGCAGAGACCTGGGATGAAAGGGAAACAACACTCTGGGGCCAAGAAGAGTGGCTACGACTGCCACGGAAACTGGGCTACCCGACAAGAGAAACCCTAAAGGGCCAGGGCAAAGGGGGCCAAGAAAACAAGCTAGAGCCAACCAGGAAAGCAACCATCACCAGTCACACTCCAACTGGCTCATAACCAAAGGCCTCCCAAAGGAGCCCAATACCGTAAGTAAACACTGCTCTCAACTCCTGTCCAAGCTCCAAAAACTAGCCTTGGGGAAGCAGATCTGTTCATGTTGAGAACAGAATGGAACATAGATAAATATCAAAAAACATTCTGTTCGTAAGAAACCAGTCATAAAAGACCACATGTTGTGTGAAAAAGAAAAGAAAAGAAAAGAAAGAGCCCTGGATGGTGTGGCTCAATGGACTGAGTGCCAGCCTGTGAACCAAAGGGCTGCCAGTCCAATTCCCAGTCAGGGCACATGCCAGGGTTACAGGCCAGGTCCACAGCAGGGGGCACATGAAACAATCATATAAAACTTTTAAAAAAGAAAAAAGGAAAGACCACATATTGTATAATTCTATGAAATTTCCAGAAGAGGCAAATACAGAAACATAAAGTAGATTAATAGTTGCCCAGGAAAGGGACGTTCAGAGGAAATGGAGAGTGACTGCTAATGGGTGCAAGGTTTCTCTGTGGGGAAATGAAAATGTTCTAAAATTGCCTGAAAGTTGATGGCTGTCCAATTCTGTGAATAAACTAAATAGCACCAAATTGTATGCTTTAAAAGCATGAATTAAATATCAAGAAAAGAATTTAAGGGAAAAAAGAACACAGTAGAAATATACCAGAATGAACTTAAGCGTTCTGGAGGAGTAATAATAAAGCCCACATGCAAAAATCACAGAAACCAAAATTGTACAAATAACTCCGTCTTGATGGACTCTTAATCTAGGAACGCCTCGGTCAAGGTCAGAAAATTTCTCTTAGAAAGTCAAATGTGTCCCTTCCTCTCACCTTGACTGAGTGCCTGTGGGAAATCGGGTTGATCAAAGGATCAAAGTAGAAAGCTGGCAAATCAGGATCCTCAGTTTTGATGAATACAACATTAGGAGTGTGGTACCTAAAATGAAACAAGTGTTAGCCAAGATTCTCTTGCCCAGGCCCAACCTAAATGCCAGCCTTCTCTTCCCCAGCTGTGGTTCCCGCTCTCTCACCAGGTGAGGTGCACGTGGTGCGGAAGGTTGTTGTACAGGTAAGGGAAAGCAATCTTGTACTCAGTGCGGATAGGCTGCCGGATGATGATCTTGTTAATGTCATTGAATTCATTCCAGTCTTCATCCCTAGGGTACAAAATCGAAGATGAGCAAACTAGTTACAGCTTAAAATCTAGTTCGTTAGAGCAAACTAGTTAAAATCTAATCAAGATGAGATTTTATTCAACCCCAAATCTCCACTCTCTCCAACTTACTGTAGGTTGATATCTCGAACCAGAGGTTCAAATTTGGGGCCTCCAGGAATGGCCATATTGAGTGCCTTGGAGGTAAAGAAGGCCTTCAGATCAAACAGATAGAAATAGTTGTCATCCACCAAGTCTGTCAGAAGCTGATTGGCCAGGCGGTAGAGAGTAGACATCATGGGCAGTGTGAACTGCCAGCGCTGATAAGTGGAGCCATTAACATACCTAGGAAAAAAAGAGAGGCCCATGTCAGGCCGGTGTACCAGGAACCAAGCCACACTACCAACTGTTCTCCCAAGACTCCTGGATTTCCAAAACTCTCACGGGAGTGGTAAGTCCAACCACACTCACTTCCTGCTGTCTCTCAATGGCTGGTGGTCATAGAACCAGTCCAACACGGGGGCATCCTCCTCAGGGTCCAGTTCTAGCTGAATAGCCTCCAGTGGCTCAACATCTAGGATGTTGTCAGCATAGTCCAAAGGCGGCTCCTCATCGTCAAAAGGGGGAAAGCGCATTCTCTTGAAATGCCTCCTGTCTCTTTTTTCTCGCCGCATCATAATCCACATTGATCTGGAAGCCAACAATAATGCCACATAATGATTTCAACCCACTGCTTCCCTACCACTACCACCCACCATATTCCTGCCTTTCTTACCCCCACTGGGAGATGTAGACAGGCTCAATGACCCAGGGAATCTCATTGACGAAGGAAATAGCTCCAGTAATGTGGTATAGCACAGGCACATCCCGTATCTGCTCCCAAGGCATAGGCATGTTCTCCAAAAGTTTGAGGACTGCATGCGGCATGTACTTTAGGGCACTGCAACATTAGGAAGACAGGTGATTATGAGCCACAAGGTGTTCTGCTATCTGTCCCATTCAGAGAAGCCACAGGGTATCACAGTACCATATTCCACAGAAGACCCTACCTTAAAAACTTAGTACACAGGCCTTCCATGACCAGGAACTCTGCTTCCCCCTCTCCAATTGCGCTACTCTTCTTAAACTTCACAGTCCCACAATATTGGGTTTCAGTCCCTCTAAATACAGCTTTTAGGCTGTCTCACTTCCTATTCTCTCTGAGCATTCCCATAAATAATAAAATATTCACCACCCTTTACTATAACCATCTGTCTCATGTCTGTCACGCCACTAGACCAAAAGCTCCAAAAAGGCCATTACTTCCTGTTTACCACTTTATCCCTGGTACCCAGCATAGTTCTCAAGAGTTTTGAACTAAAACAAAACTTCCATGGTTGTCTCAGTGGTTAATGAACTGGTGTTCATAATGAACTGGTTAACATTTTTGTGTCAAGACGGAAAAGGGATCCGCTACAGTATTTGTACCTGTACTCACTCAGCTTTGGGCCACAGAAAATTAAAGAGTATAGATACCTCAGAAGTGAACTACTCCTGAGCCTGAGAATTCTGGTCACTGAGGAGTTACAGGCAAGAAGAATGCACAAAGTGTCTTGCTATGGGCCTCAACACTTTCAAAGATAAGGACATTTCATCACAGCACCAATAGGACAAATAAAGCTCCAGTCCCAGGTCAGGAAGTAAAATCAGGGTGCAAAAGAGCATATAGGAAGATCTGGAATTATCACAGAATCCTAATGGTTTTCTCCCTTTTTTTTTTTTTTTTAAATAAATCCTCCCCAAGGCTTTTTTTTTTTTTTTTTTTAAAGATTTTATTTGTCTATCTTCAGAGGGGAAGGGAAGGAGAGAGGGAGAGAAACATCAATGTATGGCTGCCTTTCATGCATCCTCTGCTGGGAACTGGCCTGCAGGGAACCGGCCTGCAACCCCAGTATGTGCCCTGACTGGGAATCGAACCGCGATTGTCTGGTTCGCAGGCCTGCGCTCAATCCACTGAGCTACACCAGCCAGGGCTCTCCCTTTTCTTACAACCGCCAAGATGGGTTAAACCATCAAGAAGATTAAAGTTCCAAAATGATACAGCAGCTACCCAGGACTACACCTTATGGAACAGGGAGAAAGGAAACAGGCCAAACTCCAAATGAAATAATCCCAGGATGTTCTTTACCCCAAGTAGACCCTTTTGTCATGGCGAAACTTCCTGTTGGTCATGTCTCCATGGTCTCGAATGATCTTCCTGACATGTTCTGGGGGCATGTCTTCCTTCTGAGCATCCACAAATCCAAACTTCCGCTTTTCTGCATAGCGCTTGGCCTGCAACTGCTGCCATTTTCGGGCTACAAAGATACCTCAGTTTAAAGGACTGCACACCCTTAATCTAATCATCTCCAACTCTTGACCTACAGCAGCAATTTTCAACCAGTGTGCTATAAGAATTTTTCAAACATGTAATACCTGGCTATTTAGTCAAGGGCGTAGACCTCTTTTCCCTTGGAGTGTCACATAAAAAAATGACAACAGCCAACATTTATTCTGTCAAATCGGAAAAAAATGTATTTTTTGGTGTGCTACAGAATTTGGTAATTAATTAATGTGTGCCATGAGAGGAAAAAGGTTGAGCCCAGGCTGGCTAGCTGAGCTGGCAATAGTATTGCCGGAATGCCCAATTTCAATCCCTGGTCATGGCACATACATACAAGAAGCAACCAATGAATGCACAAATAAGTGGAAGGAGAAATCAATGTTTCTCTCTAAAATGTTTTAATCAAATTTTTAAATTAATTTTTAAATCAAAACAAAAATTAAAAGGTTGAAAATCACAACCCTAGGGTGAGGGCCTGCCTGTCAGGATGTGTAAGAGGCTCTGGCATCCAGCAAGAGCGCTCGCAGTTAACTCTCTTGTCATCTCGATATTCTTTATTTTTCTTTCATCACATTCACGTCAAATGTTTTTTTTTAAACTTTTCACAAATTTGCATGTCTTCCTTGCCCGGGTATGTTACAGGTAAGCTTTTTTATTTTCTATCTCCTTCATAGCATTTCAAACCCATATAAGGACAGCCGTTCTGTCTACCGTCACTATTGCATCTCCACTGTCTGAACCAATGTCTGCAAATAGCAGACGTTTTTAAAGACCTGACTGGGTGAAAAAAATTGGGAGGGGTTGGCTAATAAATGAGCTAACACCTAATGTTTTGACACTTGCCAAAAAAGAGGAAAAAAAGGTTCAAACTCCCCGCGCACGCGCGCGCACCCATCCCCACATCTCGGGGCCCGCAGACAACGCTCCCGCCCGCTTTCTTCACCTTTCTCCTGCAGCTTCTCCTCCGACATGTAGTCCGGCAGCGGGGCTAGAGGGCCGGGCACCGGATTACCCGGCCCTCGGTAAGGAAATACTCCGGCCATGTCCGGAGAATCTGGGGAGAAGGCGGAAGAAAAGAATTAACAAGCAACAGGGCCCGGGCCCACAAGAGGCGCAGCAGCAACGCGTCGAGACCCCCGTCCTGCAGTCCCTCCACACTTAGCGTGGATACAGCCCAGGCTAACTCCTCTGGCCTCTCAGCTCGACCCCACCAGGCCTCCCACTGCCCCTTTAAAACCCGCCACACACCTCCACAGCCCCTCACACAGACTGCAAACCGTAGTCAGGGCAATGGCGGCAGGACTACGTCCGCACCGCGTTGCCAACACTGGGAAGTGCGCAACCCGACATCAGCAGTTGACCCAATAGGCGCCGATGTGCTCAGACAGATTAGATAGCTCACCAATTACAGTTGCACATCGGGCCAGAGGGGGCGGGCCTATGGGCGGAATTATTTGAAGGCTAGGGGGCGTGGTAGGAGTAGGCACAAGTCCCGCCTCCCGCGTTCTGAAGGTGCTTCTGGGACCTCAAACAGGCCTCATCGTTTTTAGCTGCCACTGGCTTGGGAGCGCTACAGACTCAAGCTTCCAGTTTTAATAAATTTGTCAAAAGTTGCATACTATTCTGTGTCTAGTCTCATAATGTAGACTCGAGGTGCAGTACTAGCTCCGAGTCAACCAGTCCTTTGTTCATGCATATTTTCATTCATTCAACCATCATTTATTTTAATTTATAATTAATGTTTTTGGGAGAGGGAGAGAGAAAGAGAGAGAGATTTGTTGTTTCACTTATTTATACTTTCATTGGTTGCTTCTTATATGTGCCCTGACCAGAGATCAAACCACAATCTTGGGATATTGGGATGATACACTAACCAACTGAGCTACCCTGCCAGGACCTCAACCATCATTTATTGAGTACCTGCTATGTATTATCGGGAACATAGCAGAGGGAAAAATAACCTCATTGAGCTCACAGGGTATCAAGGAGGCAGACCATGTTCTTAGATGCATTGTTATGGAAGTTGCGGGGGAGGGCGTTTAACCCTGCTTGGAAGTCAAGGAATAGTTTAGTGAATGAACCTAGAAAAATAAGAGGCCATGGGAAGAACATCCCTGGGTGCCTTTTCCCCCCTCTCTCTTCATTCCTCTTTTCTCTCTCTGCAGTGATTACACTATGGAGTGTATAGTGGACCCCCTATAAATGCTTCTTGACTCCCTCAGGCTCTGCCTATGTCTTGCTGCCTGAATAGCTCTCCACCTCCTGCTATCCGTGTTTCGATTCCCAACCTTCTTGCTTCATCCTTCAGTAACACTCTTCAAGCTGATTTACCACAACAGATGAGTTTATTTGAACTCACACCAAGTTTATTATAGAGAATACAGGGGAATTGTAACCACTGCAGCCTCTCAATCTAGTTGAGAATTTAGGACTCAAAGGTGAAATAATCAGAGAAAAATGCCAAGGAGAGTTTAGGCAAGTGGTGCTGATGTGGAGGATCATACACTTTTAGGAAGGGAAAGGAAGATTATCGAATGTTTAATGGAGATAAATGGATGTGAAGGATTTAATGGGGTAAAGAAAGAGAAAGGAAGAAGGAATTGCAGAAGCTGCTAGAATAAGAGTCTTAATTAATTAATTAATTAATTATCGGAGAATTTTTGTGAGTTTGAGCCAAACTGATCACATGATGGGAGCAATATCTCAAAAGCTCTTAGAGTTACAGTTTAGAAAGAGAAAATGGCGTGCTCTAAAAAGAGCCAGCCCATCATCAAACTGGCTTCAGTAAAAAGTCCAGAATCATCATTATTATGTTCATCATCATCATTGTAGTGAAGACTTTACCACCTATATAAGGTTCACTGTGTACCAGTTATTGTTCTAAACCCTGGTAAAATCCTAATATTGACTACAGTCTCATAACAGTATTATACTAATAATGATGACTTGTAATAATGTCAACAATAATGTTAATTTCCTGGTTTTGATTATCCTACTATTGCTATATAAGAAGTTCTCATCCCGGATGGTGTGACTCGGTGGATCAAGTGCTGGCCTGCAGACTGAAACATCTACAGTTCAATTCCCAGCCAGGCCACGTAACTGGGTTGCGGGCCAGGTCCCCAGTTGGGGGCACCGGGAGAGGCAACTGATCCCTGTATTTCTTGCACATCAATGTTTCTCTCCCTCTCTTTCTCTCTCCCTTCCCCTCTCTCTAAAAATAAATACATAAGATCTTTTTTTTAAAGTTCTCAAGTGGGTGAAAGACACAGAAGAACTCTATACTATTTTCTAAATAGCATTATTGAAATATATTATGCATTCCATAAAGTTTACTTGCCTAGCCCTGACAGGTGTGACTCAGTTTCTTGGGCAGCATTCACACAAAGTGAAAGGGGGCCGGTAAGATTCCTATTCAGGGCATACAAAAAAAGTTTACCTGTTTAAAGTATACGATCCCATGATTTTTAGTATATTTACAGAGTCATGCGATTATCATCACTATCTAGTTCTAGAACATTCTCATCATCCCTAAAAGATGCTCTGCTCCCATCAGCACTCCCCATATCCTCCCACCACCTCCTGCTCAGCCCTAGGCAACCACTAGTCTATTTTCTGTTTCTATAGATCTGCCCGATTGAAACATTTCATATAAATGGTAGTGTAGAATAGTGTGGTCTTTTGTGACTGGCTTATTTTACTCAGCATAATGTCCTTGAGTTTCATCCTTGTTGCAGCATTATATAACTTCTTTGGAGAAATGTCTTTTCAGATCTTTTGCTCATTTTAAAATTGGGTTGTCTTCTTATTGGATTGTAAAAGTTCTTTATATTTTTTAGATATAAGTCCCCTGTCATATACAATATATATCAATATTTTCTTCCATTCTTTGAGTTATCATTTCACTGTCTTGATTGTGTCCTTTGAAGCACAATAGTTTTTAATTTGGATAAAGCCCAACTTTTCATATTTTTCTCTTCTACTTCTTGTGATTTTAGTGTCAAATCTTAGAAAGCATTGCATAAGCCATGTCACAAGATGTACTCCAATGTTTTCTTGTAAGAGTTTTATAAGAGTTTTAGGTCTTACATGTAGGTCTATGATTCACATTGTGTTCATTTGTGTGTGTGGTATAATATAGGGCTCCAAATTCTATCTTTTGCCCGTCGATATCTAGTTGTCCCAGCACCATTGGTTAAAAAGTGTTCTCCTCCCTTTAAATCGTCTTGGTCCTTTGTCAAAAATTAACTGACTATTTCTTTGTTTCTGGACTCTCAATTCTACCCCATTGACCTATATGTTTATTTTTTTTTAAAGATTTTATTTATTTATCTTTAGAGGAGAAGGAAAGGAGAGAGGGAGGGAAATATCAATGTATGGTTGCCTCTTGTGTGTCCCCTGCTGGGAAATGGCCTGCAACCCAGGCATGTGCCCTGACTGGGAATCGAACCACGATCCTTTGGTTCGCAAGCCCAAGCTCAATCCACTAAGCTACACCAGCCAGGGCCCTATATGTTTTATCTTTATGCTCTCTGTGCCATTTTGGTAACTTCCATGTAAACCTATAATTATTTAAAAACAAAAAGTTAACAGATAGCCCTGGCTGGTGTGGCTCAGTGGATTAAGTGTTGGCCTGTGAACCAAAGGGTTGCTGGTTTGATTCCCAGTCAAGGCACATGCCTGGGTTGTGGGCCAGGTCCCCAGCAAGGGGTGCACAAGAAGCAACCATACAACGATATTTCTCTCTCTCTCTTTCTCCCTTCCTTCCCTTTTCTCTAAAATTAAATAAATAAAATCTTTTAAAGAACTTAATAAATAAATAAGCTAATTCAACCCTCAAAATAACCTAAGAAGATAGGAACTTTTTTATTCCCATTGTACTAATGAGAATTCCAGGCTCAGAAAGGTGGAGTAACCTGCCTTAGGTCACACAATTAATTACATGAACTATATGTCCAGTTCTCTCTAACAACTTTATATGCATTAGTTCATTTAATTGTCATAAAAATCCAATGAGATAGGTGTTATTATTAGCCTGGTTTCATAGGTAAAGACACTGACGCTCAGAGAAGCTGAGCCACTTTCTCAAGGCCCCACAGACGGTAGCACAGTGATGACTCTGGCACTCCCATCCTTAACCGTACGGCCATATCATTTTCTATTTTCATGCAAAGAAGCACAGATCATGTTGGATGGCAAAATTCGAGCCAAATTGAATCTGGTTTTGAATTCCAAGCAGAGTTTTGACATTTTGCCAAATTTGGACCTATTTGGCAATGATTTCCAGGCTTCTTTTTTTCTTTTTAAGATGGAAAACATTCGTGCAAATGAAATAATTTAACATCAAGGAATTAAAACCTAAAGAATTAAGGCTTTCCATTAAGGTGCCTTTACTAGTCAAAAATAGTCGGTGTAAGTTAGTGTGATAAAGCCCAATTGAGAAATGACCAAGCCAGGAATAGATCTGAATAGAAAATATTAGCTGCCACAGTTATGGACCAGTCATTGCAGTCAAACCAGTCTGCTCATCGTTTGAGTTTAAAATTGGACTTGGAGGTGACTGCAGGTCATACTCATAAAGACATCCTCTAGCTAAAAATACACAAGTGGCAGTCTAGGATCAGAGATGAGGGGTTGAATTATCAGACCAAAATTGATACTAAAGTCAGGAGAAGGAGTCTGTTCACAGAGGAAAGAGTAACAGAAAAGTAGACGAGAAAGGCTTGAGGCACACACAGTCTAGGTAGGATAGGAGGAAGCCAGAAAAATCCTGGGAAAGAACAGCTGGACAGGTCAGAAGAGGAATACAGGAAGGAAGAGCTTCACGAAAAGATGTTAGATGATGCAAAAGGTAAGGGAAGACTGAGAAAGGACACAAGCTTACTAAGAAAGAATTCCCTGACCTAAATAGCAGTTTCAGAAAAATAATGGAAGAGAAAGTTTCCAGGTTGCCAAGAATTTTAACGAGACAATGGAGGCAATGGGAATTGACTATTTATTCAAAAATTTAAGAATGAAAGAAAGACGTGAATTTGGACTGAAGCAGTTGAGAGGAGTAGGAAAGTGGATTAAAACTGTGGAACTGACCTTGGCTGGTGTAACTCAGTGGATTGAGCACAGGCCTGCAAACTGGAGGGTCTCTGGTTTGATTCACAGTCAGGGTGTGTGCCTGGGTTGCAGACCAGGTCCCCGGATGGGAATGCATGAGAGGCAACCATATATTGTTTCTCTCCCTCTCTTTCTCCTTCCCTTCTCTTCTCTCTAGGAATTAATAAATAAAATCTTTAAAAACATTTTTAAAAATCATGGAACTGGCAGGTACATTGGAGATTTTCTTGTCCAAACTCCTATTCAGCGCAGGAAATCTTTCCAAAGCTTATATAGCCCTTAACTATTCCCTTCTACAAAAGTTTAATGCACACCTCCAGGTGCAGTCCTTGCCAGGGTGCCAGGGTACAGAGGAGAGCTGACTAGACAGAGGCTGCTGGGAGCTGGCATTCCAGATGTGGAGATGTGCATTAGCTACACAATTGCAGTGGTTCGTCAGTATCCACATGGGACTGGTTTCAGGACTTTCCACAAATACCGAAATTCAAAGATGCTCAAGTCCCTTATTATAAAATGATGTAGTATTTGCATATAACATATGCATTTCCTTCCATATATTTTAAATCATCTCTAGGTTACATATAGTCCCGACTGGGTAGCTCAGTTGGTTGGAGTGTCATCCCAATATGCCAAAGTTACGGGTTCAATTCCCAGCCAGGGCACATGCCTGGGTTGCAGGCCAGGTCCCCAGTAGGGGTCATGTGAGAGGCAAGGACACACTGATGCTTCTCTCCCTCTTTCTCCCTCCCTTCCCCTCTCTCTAAAAATAGAATATTTAAAATCTTAAAAAATGTAAATGCTATGTAAATAGTTGTTATACTGTATTGTTCAGGGAATAGTTACAAGAAAGAATGTCTGCACATATTCAGTACAGACACAACCACCATAGGCCAAGCTACATAGTACATGTCAGCAACAATGTAATGTTTTTCCCCAATGTTTTTGATCTGAGGTAGGTTGAATTCCCTGCAACTGTAATGTTTTTAGTTTTAGTGTTTATGAAATTATACAGTCTTGCAGAATTTGTTACCAAGATTTATTATAAAGAACAGCTGCAGCTGCTTATGCTCCCCCTGACCATTTCTCCCCCAAAAAACCACTTTCACCAATTATAGCTGATTATTTTGGCATTTATTGCCATATCTTCGAGTAATAAGTTAGAATTGGTATTTCTTAACTTTTTACTTTTAGGCATTATCTACTCACTCCCCACCATAGAGAATGGAAATCCAACTCTCCCCCTAGGCTCCCAATACATATATGAATATGAATTTTATAAATTTCATATATGTCAAGGAAATGCTGCTACAGCTCTCCTAGGATGTACCCTCTGTCACTCTCCCTGAAGAAAATGATGGGTTTTTTTTATTAAAGATTTTATTTATTTATCAGAGAGGAGGGAAGGGAGAGAAAAAAAGAGGGAAAGCAACATGGATGTGTGAGAGAAAACTCGATCGGTTGCCTCTCGCACGCCCCCAGCCAGGGACCTGGCCTTCTGAAAACCAGGCTTGTTCCCTGACCAGGAATGGAGCTGCTGACCTTCCAGTTTGCAGGATGACACCCATCCCACTGAGCCACACCAGTCGGGGCAAGACAACAATCTCTAATGAGCTGCTGAGGGGAGAAAACAGCAGTGTTGTTTTAGACCAGGGCAGCAGCAGGGACTTGCGGCACTCCAGTTCTGCAGGCTCCACTGTCTTTCTTTAACAGTGCCCTGACCTGAGGTCTGGGGCAGGGAGAGCCACTGTGCCAGTGTCTTAGCCCCTGGGACGAGCAATGCCAACCAGAGAAGTTCAAGGAAGCGAAGGGGTTCTCTTAAGATCATGGGCGGGCAAGCCAAAGCAACAGGGGAAAGCTCGACCCAAAGAAGTCATTTACTGGCCCTGGAAGGTCAGATACTCCCCAGAGTCTGTTTTGTTGCTGTTGTTGGGTGGTGGTAGGCACAGAGCCCTTTGCAAGGACCCTCATATCACACTCTAAGATCAAACTCCGTCCTTCTGTCCTTGAAGCCTGAGTGGCTTGCCTCCTTATCTCAGTGTGAAAGTCACTTCTGTGTTCAGTTCCTGGAGAAGATGTGGCAAGTGAAATTTTGTCTCCCACTGGGTTAAAGGCATGGGAAGAATGTGCTCACAACACTGAGTCAAATGGTGCTCACAGCGGCAGGGAGAGCTGAGACGGACTTCTGCCCTGCACAGTTACCACATTCCTGAAAAGTGCAGAAATCAATACTCGGTGAACAGAGGTCTGGCTTTCAGACTGAAGCATCCTGACTTATAAATACCACTTCAGAGGCAATTTATCTGACTTGATTGATTTTTAGTTGTCAGCTGGCTCCTATTTTGCTGTCTTAAAGTTTCTCCACTCCACATCCTTCCTATAAAGAAAGAGGCAAGATAGTGTATAGGAAGGAGCCTGAACTAGATCAAAGACCTGGATTCTAGGTCTGGCGGTGCCACGGACTAGTTGGGTGTGCTTGGATAAACCACAGCTTTCGTAGGCTTCAATTTTCTGCAAATTGAAATGACAAGCCTGGATAATTTCGAAGGTGATTTATTCATATATGAGGTCTATCCAGAAAGTATCCAGCCATATACTATGAAAAATAGAGACATTTATTGAAGAAGATGCAAGAAACATTGTACAAAGGACAATGATACCACCTTGGTCCCTTTCAAAGTAGGCACCTTGAGACTTCACACAGTTCTCCCAGTCACCATCAGCTACACCATTGTATTTTCCTGAATCTCATCAACAGTCTGAAATCTCTTCCCGTTCAAAGGTGAGTTTAGTTTTGGGAAAAGCCAAAAGTTGCAGGATGCCAAGTCTGGGCAGGGGGCGGGGTGGCCTGAGTCACCTGGGTGATTTGATGTTTCACCAAAATCTCTGCACAAGACATAATGCATCAGCAGGCATGTTGTCATGAAGAAGCTGCCAATCACAAGTTGCCCACAGCTTTGGCCTTTGGAATCATCTGAATGGTTTCCAAGGAGGAATGTTCAACCTTAACACAAAATTTGAGGCAGATTCTTTGGTCTCCTTGCTCAGTCATTTTGAATGTGATGGCCACACAGTACACATGCTCACTCAACCGCATCTACCACCCCCACTAACTAGTACAGTGAAGTCATCATTGTTCACACATGAGCATTTCAGTACACTCTCCTTGGCTGCCAGGCTACAGTGATGTCGCACAAACCGTTCTCTTTGTACTAACAATGGTTGGAATTTTTCCAGATGGTTCTTATATATATGTTTGAGTCCAGACCCCATCAGTAACTGGTTAGATAACCTTGAGAAAGTTGCCTTGGTTTGCTGATTAAAAAAATGGGGTGAGGTCCTGGCCCCATAGCTCACTTGGTTAGGGCGTCATCATGCACCAGGGTTGTGCTTGCTCCCACGTCAGGGCACATACAAGAATCAACCAGTGAATGAATAATAAATGGAACTACAAATCAACACTTTTCTCCCTTCCCCCTCTCTAAAAACCATTAAGTAAAAATTTAAAAATACATAAATAAAGATATAAATCTCTATTGTACAGGATTAAATAAAATAAGGTATAAAAAGTGTCTGATGAGGTAATAGTGCCACAAATGTTTAGCCTGGAATGCTGACTTTAAGCTAATGACTCTAAACAGACACTTTATTTCAATAAAAGAGCAACTTAAAAAATTTTGTTTTCAATAAGTTTACATTCAATATTATTTTGTATTAGTTTCAAGTGCACAGCATAGTGGTTAGACACTCATATAGTTTACAAAGTGTTTTCTCCAACATTTCCAGCACTCATCTGGTACTACACACAACTATTGCAATATTATTGATTATATTCCCCATGCTGTACTTCACATCCTCGTGACTATCTTATAACAACCAATCTGTACTTCTTAATCCCTTCATATGTTTCACAGGAGCAACTCTTTAAAAAATAACCTCACCTATGTAATCTCTTACAAAGCAAAGACTCCTAATTCCCAGCCTGACAAATCTAGATTTTACATACAATAAAATCTTGACACCTCAGTTATTCCTTGTCAATGAACAATTTTCTTGTTAATTTGGCTAAAAGAGTCTTTGTTTTCAACCCCTAACATTGAGAATCACTCTAACTTGTCTGCACCCATTCCTTTGCTCTAAATCCATTCTTCTAAACAAATTGGGTTTGCTTTTTGATAGTAGAGAAGCTTAGAACACCTTAGGGCTTTGTAGGTCATAAAGTCAGTGCCCAGAGATTGTCTCACAGCAAAGTTTCCACAATCCAGCATTGCATTATGTATCAGAACACCACTGGAGCAAAGAAAATAAAAAATAAAAAAGTGACTCATTGTTACCACACTCACAAAAGACATGCAATTATTTGCTTAGCAATTTGTTAATTTATGACAAGGACAGTGTTCCAAGCCCATAAAGTAGCAATGTTCCCCCATCCAGAAAAGCCCTTCCTCTGTGCTAAAAGGCAAATAATTCATCAGGAAGCAGCTTGGTAGGTATGGAGTGAAGACTGGAGGGGGATTCCTGAGCCATGCGAGGTCTGACAGGGCACTGCCACGGTGACCCAACACAGTGCACCAAATGTAGCATCTGCCAACCTCTTCATTCTTTTAGCTTCCCTCTTCCAGGGTACCACCTGACCACGCCTCTCCGATCCGCATCGTCTATATCTGGTGCACACGATAACTGGTCTAGTTGATGAGATGCCACTTAATTATAATCACAATCCAGTTCTGCCTTCTTCTTTTTCAAATTTATTTATTTATTTATTTTTAGACAGAGGGGAAAGGAGGGAGAAAGAGAGGGAGAGAAACATCAATGTGTGGTTCCCTCTTGCACACACCCTCAGCTGGGGACCTGGCCCCGCAACCCAGGCATGTGGCCCCGACTGGGAATCAAAATGGTGACCCTTTGTTTTGCAGGCCAGCACTCAATCCACTGAGCCACACCAGCAAGGGCTGGTTCTGCCTTCTTGAAGTTCTACTGGATCACCATGATGGAAAGTTGTGTGTAATCCCAAACTCTTCAAGTATTCACTTATGTCCTACCCCCACCAGTAGCTAATCTCACCCTTCCTGTGTGGGTTCTACGAATTAACCACAGAAACTGCCAGATTTCCCTTACAGTCTAGTTCTTGGGCATCCTTCATAGATAACTATCAAGTATTACCAAGAAGAGTGTTCATTTGGAGCACTGATTTTATGACATGCCCCTAAGTATGTCACCTTTTGGGTTTGTTTTTGTTTTGCTTCGTTTTGGAAAACTCACGGCCATGTTCTTGTTAATCAAGGCATTCCACTGAAAGTTTTGAAGGTTCTACTTGTATTAAAAGATGGACTCTGGCAGAATTCTACTTTGTTTCTCTATCTCAACTTCTATACCTTGGTTTCTCTGGTTTTAGTCTGATTACATTTAAACCCTGTGTTCTCTTTTTCTGCCTGTGTTTATGTCGCAGTTTCTCCTCAGCCTCTATTTGTTGTTCTTCCCCTTTGAGCCTTGGTCTTAATGACTCTGATGGGAGATCTCTCACGATCCTTCTCTCTCATATTTTCCCCTGTCTCTGCTATGTACTGTCTCTCTTTCCATCTCTGTGTTCCCTTCTTTCCCTTGTTCCTTCCTTTGGATGTTTATTCAACAATTCTCCCCTCCCCTTTTTCTCTCTGAGATTTCCCACTGTCTCCAGGCCTATTCTTCTATCTCAGTGTATGCCTCTGATTTGGACTCTTCTCACCTTCCTACCAGCCTCCACCTATCAGCTCCTGTTGGTCTGTCTTGGTTTTGCACTGTAGCTGCTTGTCCTTTGTCTCGCTGCCTGTCTCCAACACCACCTATTTCCTGCTCTTTTTCTGTCAATAAATCTTCCCACTGCCTGCCTCCTCCATCTTCCGCTCTTTTGCTTCTTGGGTCCCCTGACAAATCCCCCTTGTCTCTCTCCACCTCTCCTCTCGCTCTGCTAATCTCTCAGTCTGCCACTGTTACCTCCGTCTCTCCTGAGTCTGGTTGTTCCTCCTTGTCACTCACTCTCAATAAATCACTGTCTAGACTATCTGTGCCTTCCACCCTTGGGGTCCCTTGCTGTCAGATTTTTTTTTCTTGTCCTCTTTGTTTATAACCATTTTACCAAGTCCATGATTTTGGTTTATTTCAAGCTTCTGTAACAGTCTTTCTTGATATTCCTGCCAAGGATTCTCTGTCATGTACTCCATCTCCATTCCCCTCTGTCTCTTCTATGCGAGGAATCCTCTTTCTTTCTATCTGTCCCCCAGTCTCTGTATGCCTGTCTTTAAGATCCCCTTTGTCTTTCTCTAGCTTAGCTTTTCTTTTCGGCAGGGTATTTTTTAAAATCTTCCTGTCTGTTGCTTTTGCTTCCATAGCTTTTCTGTGGGTGATTAAGGGTTATCTCATTTCCTCCATTGTTTAGCAGAGTAGCAACCTTAACCTGCTCTACACTTCCCATAACCTGGATGTTCTGCCTGAAGAAGGGAGGGGTGTTGTGCAATAGAGAAAGAGAACACAGCCCTGGCTGGGTAGCTCAGTTGGCTAGAGCATTATCCCAACACACCAGGCTTGTGGGTTCAAACCCAGGCAGGGCTCAGGAATGTAGAGTTAAGTGGTACAACAAATAGATGTCTCTCTTGCTCTCTCCCCCTTCCTTTCTCTCCCTAAAAATAAAAAAAAAATTTTTAATTTAATTTTAGAGAAAGGGGAAAGGAGGGAGAAAGAGAGGGAGAGAAACATCAATATGTAATTGCCTCTTACTCAACCACTACTGGGGATCTGGCCCGCAACCCAGGCATGTGCCCTGACTGGGAATTGAACTGGTGACCCTTTGGTTTGTAGGCTGGCACTCAATTGACTGAGCCACACCAGTCAGTGCCTAAAAAAAAATTTTTTTTTAAGGCAGCAGAAGCAGCTGGGGAGAAAGGAGAGCTTGTGAATGACTCCCAGAAGAGGCAGGCATTCCTTAACCCCTTTGCAGCCAAAAGGAAGCCTTCCCTCAGCTGCTTCTGCCTCTGCCTCATTCTTCCATGAAACCCGGGGCCTAGGAAGACCTTGCACTGTGCACCAGAATAGGTGTTTGAGGCCGTACTATGGCTCTGGCCTTCTGCACTGTCCTAAGAAGAGAGACCTAGGCCCATGTTCCTTCCTCTAAAAATATCTGTTTGCTTTGAAAAGGTCAAGAGATACTAAAGAAACTGAAAAAGCAGATGCTGGAAACAGTAGAACTTAGGTTAAGTATAAACACAATATAGTGAGGTTTTGAGAAACAGAAATATCAGCAGCAATCACTACAACCAGGGTCTCTGGTCTCGTGGCAGCCGTATGTCTAATAACTACTGGCTATGGACAGCACCGTGTGTTCCCCTGTCACTGCCAGAATTGGGTCATATGTGAGGCCTCTCTTTCCTCTGGTCTCACCCCCTCCATATCAGATCTAATACTGGTAGAACTTCACCTTCCCTCATCGGTCCTGATGCTAAAGCAAAGGGTTTCTGCAGTCTCATGCCTCCTCCCACACTTTATTGGTAGCACTGGCTGTACCTCTGGTAGCATTAGTTTTCTAGAAAGGACAGTTGGTTATCTGATGATGAAATTCAGTGAACAATAGCCCAGATTTTCACCCACTCATGACCATTAGCATTTCTTCCCAGATCCTAGGAATGGGGGAGGGGTTTGAATTAGCTGAAAGAGGAACTGGGATACTGAAAATCCAGTCCAGTCCTAACGGGGGGCTGTGCATTGAAGACCGCCATCTCCTTGTCCTGGTCTTACCTTTCCCAAGACTGGCAGAAGAGGAACCCGAGGCCTCTCTCTAGTCTTTCAGGTTGAAAGGGGAATCATCCCTGGTGACAGGCTCCCCATCACATGTCCTGGTGCCCAGGGATGGGTGAATGAGGCCAAGGCCATAGGGCATCACTGACCAAAATGCAAACACCTAGCGTGATGCTCACAGCTCCCACAGTGGCTGGCCCAGTTCCACCAAGGACAACCAGAGCAGGAGGTACCTGATGGTGCTGCTGGATGAACCACAGACCCATCCACCCCAGGGGTACCAGGCAGAAAAGGGCCAGGGTGGCCAACGTGGCCCAGCTGGCCACAGTGAAGGCCAAGGAAGGGCCTGGTGGGAAAGCAGTAGCAACTTCTTAGGTGCAGGCAGGTAGAGGACTTTAGCTGTAGGAGGAGAGATACCACAGAGAAGCCAGCATAGTGGCCAGAGAGAACGATGGTGCTGAGGCAGCTCACTATTTGGGGAGCCAGGGTCAAAGGTTAGAGAACCTTCCATGACCTACTACCCAATCACGTTCCAATATCCACCCTTCAGAGAGTAGCTCCCAAGCATTTTCTGACACTCCCTCCCTCCGGACACCCAACCTTTATGCTTCTCCTTACATCAGGAGGCTGAATGGCCTTGAAACAGTCTTGCTACAATGCGAGCAGCCTTGGCTCAGAGGCTGTCTTCCCTGGGGCTGCAGCACCTGCACAGGACGCCCCCTAAATTCTATTCCTGGCTTTTCATGCCCCATTCCCACTCCCAATATGGGAGCTCTGCCTTCTCAGAAGAGCTTTGTATTCAACATTTCTGCAGCTGACAGGACACCTGTGGCAACCCAAGCTCCTGAGGCACTGCTCAGACTCCAACTGTGGCTGGCAGTCAATCCCCTCCCTTCAATTCAGCCCAAAATTGGGCGGGTCAAGCCCAGAGGAGGTGTGAGTCGGAGACTCTCTGGGCAGTCACGAGACATAAAGCTGGTGAAGAGACTGGGGTCCTCATCTGGGCACATCCCCCTTCCTGTCTAGCCTCTCCCTGAGTCTCACCACCAAATGGTGACGGAGAAGGTCCCAGGCCTGGCCCAAGGTCTGCTTCCACAGCATGTCAGCTCTATCAGCCAGGAAACAACCTGCATGCAAATGGGGTAGGGGTGGGAGGGCCTTAGGCTTCCTCCAAGCCAGTGTACAACCTGAGGAGGAATCTCCAGCCCCTACCTTTCCCAGTTGTTTAGTTTCTCTCAGCAAAGCTAACAGAGGAGGACTAGAATTACTGTTGGAAGCTTGTCTCCCACCCTCAAACCTGCCCAGCCTTCCCTGTAGACTCACCTAGAGGTACAGCCACCAGCATCAAGGCCCAGGGCGCGATGCCATGAATGGGGTCGGCCCCCATCTAAGGCACAACAACAGACCAGAGGAGACAGGACCACTGCGAGTGTGGTACAGACCCAGATCCCATTCTCCTGGTGGGCACTCCGCCCACCCATCCCAGCATCAGACTGTCAAGACTTAGCATCAATTTTAAAGGTGCCCACCAGGTTTTCTAATATCAGCTTTCCATCCTTTACCCTCATCCAAGCGCCTCCCGAAGCCCCTCACCGGAGCAGCGCCCCAGCCCCTGTGAGCAGGCTGTGCACCAGGGAGACACAGATGTTTCGCCACTTCCAAGGGTCCTGAGCAAGCAGATCCCAGGCTGGGCAGCAGCTGCAGCACCCAGTGCATCTCGTGGAAGGCGGCACCGCTCATGAGGGGCCCCAAGGGCGACAAGGCCTGGCGGGCGGGCTAGGACCGGATCAGTTCCTTGGACTCCTGCACACTCGGCTTAGAAGCACCCAACACCCGCTATAGAGACGCTGAACCGGCCTCCTGGCAGGGCTGAATCCTTAGCTCTCCGACCCGCCAGGCCTTTGGAATCTGCTGTAACTTTTCCAAGGTCTCGCCCAGGATCTCTCGGCTGGGCGGTGATTGGAGCAACCACGCAGCCACCGCCCCTGGAGCCAAGGCAACCGATCTCGTCCCGCCCTAGCAACAGACCTGGGGTTACAGGCCCTAGGGGTGCAACGGAGCTCAGGCGGACTTCCGGGATGTAGATAGAGATCTTCCCTAACTCTGTCCTGAATTCTCGGGAGCTTCCGAAATAGGTCACTAATCTCACCTGACACTCCCAGAGGCCCCGCCCCACTAACTTTCACCTCTTCTCCCCACTCAAAAATCTCACCTGTTAATCATCCCTCCCACCGCATCCACGCAGCCCTGAAGTTCGAGGGCATGGCAAACCCACTTTCGTTTGCTTCAACCTCACTACCACTGCACTGCTCCACCCCCGCCCCCCCAGTCTCAGTTGTTGCGGGGGTGGGGGGGTGGGCAGGGAAAAGCCACTTTATTTTCTTAGGACCACCCCTTCTAACTCCGGAGGTTCGCAGGCCTCTAACACATCCCAGCAACCATATAATTCTAGGAGCCCCGCCGTCATACACAGTATTTCTCAAAGAGAACAGCTTCTATTTTGGAGAGGCGATCCACTGGGGACTCCCCCCCCCAACCTTTTTTGGGTGCCCTACGTTGGAGCCTCGTTATTAGGGAGACAGAGGGAACTACTCAGCACTGTAGTCTTGAACACCACCCCCCACCCGAGAGTGGTACCTGTTGGGTGGATAATCTCTTCCAATCTGAGGAAGCAACGAGAGGTCACGCAGGGTCACACACCTCAAGGCTGGGACAAAATTAAAGAGAAAAACAAAGACCCATCATGCTTTCAGCAGCAGGACTCTTGAGGATTCCAGAACCTTCCCTCCAGGAGAGGAAAATCTTCCCCCCAACACCTATTTCCTGAAGAGCGAGTGATAGCACTTTGCTGTCTCCCATCTCCCTCCAAGCCCCATCTCAAGCTGTCAGTCAGAAATTCACAGAGCCCTTCCTGTGCATGGAGCCAGTGGGTCCAGCTCCTCCCAAAGAATGACCTTCGTCAGCCAACAGGTGCTCCCCCAGACGCTCTCACCACCCTTTCCCCACCAAAACCCTATTAGTACAAGGGGCCAGGGGCATCCCTTCATTCCTCCACACCCACCACCCCATTAAAAAAAATTACAGTGGTTCTTTTCAATTTTATTTGTTATATGAAAGCCATACAAAATTAATATAGCAGATTTGGAAATTACAAAAAAAATTACAGCACACTTGGAAAATTACAGAAGGAAAATATGATGACCTTATTCCAACATTCAAAATAACCACTAATATCAACATTCCAGAGTATGTCCTCAGTCTTTATCTATGTATTATGCAAGTACATACTTGTATCTTAAAAAAACAAAATTAAGACCTACACTATTTTTATAAACTTTTTAGTATTCAAAGAGCATTTTTCTTTCCAGTCAAATGTTCTTCCACATGATGTTAATGGCTGCACAGCACTCTACCATCTGGATGGATATACAATAATTTACTTAAGCAATCCCCTATTGCACATTTTCATTACAGCAGAAATGAATTCCCAATCAGAAAGTTGCTTCCCATTTTTCTCTATTGCAATGCTGGATGAACACCTTTTAACTAAATCTTTCATTATTTTCTTAGGATTAATTCCCAAGTGTATAATTACTAGGTCAAAGGCCATGGTAATGTTTGATACATATCACCAAACTTGCATCCAAGAAGACTGTACCAATCTGTATTACCATATATGCAATGTACGGTGGTGTTATTTTAGTACCCTTTGCCAACAACTAGGTCTTATTTTTTTCTGATATAGTCTGCTATGGGAAAATTGCTTATAGCTCTATTTGCTGCTCTTTAATTACTAATGAAGCACACTTTTTTCCCCCATGGTTTTATCCATTTCAATTTTTCATGAATTTCCTATATATTTCACAGCTGGCTCTTGTTCCTTAAAGCTGCTTATATAAAAATTATAGGATGGAGGAGAGGTGGAAGGGTGAGGATGAAACCACAGGACACTTTAATATGGCCCCACATCTCTGAAGGAGGCAGACAGACTGAAGGTGGCTGGAAGCTTGCCCTTGCTGAGGGTGGCTGTCCTCCCTCTTCCTGGGGTGTGCCTGGCCCTGACAGGCCCCTGCCCTCTCCGGGCCTTGTTCTTCACTCGAGTTCTGCCTGCCTCTGTGTGCCCAGGCCGCTCGTCCTCATGTCTTCTCCATGATAGGTGAGGTTGGCAGAGCCACATATCCATGGCTGGAGGGAAATACTGTGGCCAGTGAAGTGAGGAGGGGAAGAAAGGATGGCAGCAATGTCCAGGGATACAGTGACCTTTGTTGAAGTCTATGAGTGGACTCAGTCTACCCACCCCTTTCTACTACAGCCCCACACACATGCAGCTTAGGCTGCAAGAGCTTGGTTCAACACTCTACTTTTCCCTAAATCTTTCAGTTTCTTATCAATGGAGAAGAGGATGCAGCTCCCTGTACACCTCCTCCCCCCAAATAGAACAAACAGCTTCCTGCAGCCCCAGGATATGGCTACTTTCAGGCAGGGAGACTGGGCAAAGGCTGAACCATACCAGAGCCCAAGCCAAAGAGTGAGATTGGATCAGGAGCTGGGGGTGGCAGGTTTACACAGTCTGATGCCCCAAAGTGGGGGGTTCTGTCCCAGAACTCAGCTTTCCTGGTTGCCGGGGTGGGGGGCATGTAGTTCCTGCCCCATACAGGCCTGAGCTGAGTCTCACACACTAGCCTGGAAAGTGAAGTGAGGAAAGAGAGCAGTGGTAGCTGGAGCCCCATGGGAGCTGCAGTCCTGTTTTGGGGAGTGGAGGACACCTGGTGCCACCTTTGCATGATGAAAAGTCCATGTAGAGATTGAGCTTCTACTAGCTCTTCTAACTCTCCAACCCCTACCCCCACATCCTGGGGTTACAGTCAGGGAGGGAGGAGGGGCAACAGCTTAAGTGAAAAGCAGTTTTCTTCCCACCCCAAGCTCTGAGTCTGCACGATGGGCTTCTGATTCCCTTAAGTGGGTGATTTCCCCACCTCATGGGTAGGCAGAGAAACTGAGACAGGGGGTCTAAGGGTCCCACATACACTAAATATCCCTGAATCTAGAGTGTGAACCAGTCTATGGAAACACAGGGAAAGTGAAGAGTGGGGGCATGACTACTCAGATGGAGAGTTTCAGTATGAAATGCTCCCCAAGACACAGCTTACTTCTGGACCCCACCTGGAAAGACCATGGGGAAAAATGAGGGATAAGGAAGGAAGGTCAAGAAAAACATCTGGATAAAGGGACAGACAGGGTCTTCTTTGCTCCACTTCTCCCCATTATCACACAAACACTGACTGACCTTGGGTAGTCAGAGCCATCCAATTCCCTAATTCAGTCAGGGTTTCTGATCTAAAACTGCTGTCTGGCTGTGCCAGTCAAGGTGAAGACTCTTCAGAGGAACAGGGTTCCCTTTCCTGAAAGGTTATCATCACCACTCCTGCTGTTTGGACCTTCCCGGACCGTTATGTCACCTTCCAGACGAGGGGGAAAGCAGCTCCTCCTCCTCCTCGAAGCCAGGGGCAGAGGGCAACAGTTCTTCAACTGGCAGCTTTAGCTGGGTCAGGACATAAAGCTTGCCACTGAAGAACTACTGCGGCTCAGCCAGGTGCAGGTGTGGGAGGTACAGGCTCCTAAAGACAAAGGAAAGAAAAATGGAAAAGACCTGAGCAGGGCAATACCCCAGGGACACCGTCCAGCTGACTGTCCAAGTCCAGCCCCAGCACTCAACCTTCTAAAGAAGGGTTCTTGGCTCTCACCTGGGCCTACAGGAGCTGTTAGCTTCAGTGAGAAGCAAGAAGTAGTTCTAAACATACTTCCCTTCCTTCTCTTTCCAGACCTGAAGCTGTAAAACCCAGGTCTTCTCTCAACCCTTTAATCCCAGCCACCAATGGAGGACCCCAGCCTATTCAGTATTCAGAAAAGGCAGGACCTGGGGCCCTGGACACACCCCACCCATCACCCAGGTACTAGGTGAGAAATTGTACCTCAATTCCAGAAATGTGAATTCAGTGATCAGCCCAGCTGACTTATTCCCAGGGAGTTCAGCTGGAAGAAGAGTTTTGGGGCCCTGGATCTGGGAAAGAGCGAGGAAGGGAAGAGATCTAGAGTTTGGAAGGTCAGCAGAGGCTCCTGGGACTGTGAGGAGAGGACAAGGGACCAAAGACTGGAGGGGAGGGAGATTAAGCAGGGAGGTTGGGCAGCCTCCCCAGGACTCTCAAATGCCAGGCATTCCGCTTGCACATTCCGGGTACATCTGGTATGAATTCCAGGCTGTCTGCCGGCCCCTCCATGTCTGAACTTTGTTCCAAGTTCCAAGCCCCGCCCCCACAGTTCCAACGCATGAATCAGCAGGAAAAGCCGGGCCCTGCAGCATGGCCCAGGGAGGGGGCTGGGGGCGTGGCAGGCTTAGGGGTTGTGAGCTGGGGTGGCAGGAGGGTTTGTGCTGACACTCAGCTCCAAGGGCACATCCATGCCAATGGAAGGGGCCAAGGTGGTCTTGCCTTGAGACTTTTATACTCAGAAGGTAAGAAAGATTAGGGTAGGGGTGGGAGGTTTTCAAATTACAAAACCCTTTTGGGAGGCATGAACTTTGAGATACCTTCCTTCCCCCAGGTGACTAGTCCCCAATTCCTCCCCAGTCCTTTTTCTGGAAGCCGGCTGTGGTCAGCCCATAGGACTTAGCGGCTGCTGAGAGTATGTGCCAAGCAGGTGCCCTTGGCTGCAGGGCGGGGTGGGTCCAGGGCCGTGACCCTCTGACCAGCTGCTCCATCAACCTTCTGGCACCTTGACAGCTTCCAGCCCGGTCTGACAGCCAGGATGACAGGCCAAATGAGTTGGAGGCAGGAACTAGGGCCGGAGGGAGGTGGGGGCGACAGTCTAGTCTGAGGCTACGGGGAGGGGCCAAGAGTTGGCCGAGAGGTGGGGAGAGAGGGAGCCCAGTGATGACTAACCCAGGCGCCCCACCCAGCCCGCCGGTTTCCCAGGCGGTCGGGGCCAGGTTTGGGCTAGGGCCCCCACAACCGAACAGGCTGGGGGGAGGTGCAGAGGTGACCTTCTCTCGGCCCAAGACCGCTAGTGAGGCTGGGGCCGGGGGTAGAGTTTCCAGGCCCTCCTCAAGTCCGCTTCCCCCACCAACCGCGGTGAAACCCTAAACCTTTGGGTTGCATAAGGTCCCGGCACCGCCGCCCCCTACTCCTCTCCCCTCCCCCCTTACATAACATCCTTGGGAGGGAATGAGAGGGGCCGGCCCACCCAGAGACCCCTTCTCTGTCAGCACACTCAGCTGACCCTGACCCACTGAATGCCGGTAGAGGCAAAGCACCTCTACCGCCACCCGCCCGATCCAAATCCTCCCCAGGCTGGGGAGCCGTCTCCCATATCCTCAGAGCGAAGGGCGTCGAGGTTAGCCGCCCCCAGCCCTCGGGCCCCTCACCTTCCTCCTAGTTACTCCGCAAGACCTTCCGCGAAGACTCCTGCCCCAGACTCTCTTAAAATCTCCTGACACACTACTCCAGACAGTCCAGGCCCCTCTCCCCCAGAGTGCCCCTGTATCCACCGCCCCCTCTCCCCTCCCCCGGAAGGGCAGGGTGTGGCCGCCAGAACCCTACTTGCCCCCTTTACCCGTTAGCACGGTTCCCTCCGGTGGGGCCAGGACCCCAGCTCACACCCACCTGGTGCTGGGTGTGTGGTGGGTGCTGAGAGTAGGGGAGCAAATCAGCGCGTCCGTCCCCCACGGCCGGCGGCGCTCTCTTCCCAACGCCCAGCACTCACCGGCTCCAGTCTCCGATCAGCTGGCGGCGTCGTGACGCACAAGTTGCGATTGCACCTCCCAGGGCCAATCACCGCCTACTGGTGGGCAGCGTGACCACACCCACTCGGGGGTGCCAGCCCTTAGCTCTGGTCCCGCCTTTCTGGCTGTCTTAGCTCTGATTGGCAAGATGGCCACCCCTTTGCTTAGTAGAGTTGTACTAAGCCACACCCACCAACTGACGAGCTGGCCAATACGTGAAAAGGTGTGGCCCAGCCCTCCTCCTAGGCTACTTGCTTTGAAGAGTGCTACGTCAAAGCAGGGTCCCAAAGAGCAGAAGGAAGTAAAGGCGTGTGTTTGTAGTGCATACTGGTCAATGTAGTTCTCGATCCGACACATCCTTCCCAGAATCCAGAGCGCTCTGTGAGTTGGCATTTTTAAACTCATCTCTGAATTCATCCCGGCTAAATCCTTAAAGGGCTACAGCCCCTCCTTTTTTGAACCTGTGAGTGCTTCTTTTAGACAACCCCAAAACGGATTCGCTGACCTCTGCAGGAGGCTGAGGAAAGGTGGAGCAGGCGAAGGAAGCAGCAGGAGTGGGCAGAACTGAAAGTGGAAATCAGCCCCCAGGGCGGCAAACCCTTCCACTGGATGGGAACTTCTCGGGCTTTTGGGTTAGGGAGGACTGTCCATCTCGCCACGTCCCAGCTTTCACTGGAGATAATCTAGCCCACCCCTCCTGGGAAGGGGTGGGGTGAGGCTTCCTGATCAGGAGACGTTTATTTCCTTGGAGATGTCTCATCCCAGCCGCAGCGAAAGAACCGCTTCCTGACAAAAGATTCATACTTTTCAGCGGCTGCGAAGCTGGGGAAATCCCGGCTGGGCCTAAGATGTCGGACCTTCTTGTACTCTCAGCCCTTGGACCCTCCCCCGAAGGCCCTCAATAGAATGGTTTGATACCAGACCCCCTCCCAAAAAGATTCATAGCACAGCCTTCATCTGAGGGTAGAAGGACGACTTGTGGCCAGAAACTAGGGGATGGGCCATGTCAAAGTACAGATGGTAGGCAACACCACCCTCTCCCTAATAGCCCCATTCTCTGCCGCCCCCCACAAGCTTTCCACTGACTCAGACCTACTTAGGGAAGAGATTTCAAAGGTAGAGGCCAATGAGGAGGTTGCTCTTTCCCCTAGGGGCCAATCAGAATTTAGAGGGGCGGGGGATGGGCAAAACCTGAAAGGAACCTAGTGACTTGGCAAAAGCTAGTGAACTGCGTATTTAAAGAGGCAAGTTTGAGACCCACCCCACCTCATCACTCGGCTGCCCTCACCCCTCCCAAAACCGAACAGAAACTGGTAGACAGGGATCCATGACTTTTTCATAAGTGCCAAGTTGGGGGTGAGGGTAACCGAGTTGCAAGTATTAGCCTGAAGTGAGATCGTTCCTTTTGTATTTAATCAGGGCTCTGCCAAGTGATTGCTATGGTTCCTAGGAGCTCTAGAATTCTGAATTGTGTTCAGAATATTGTGCCTTTAAGGAAACTTCCTGCCTTCCACCCCAGTAACAGCTGATTGTTGGAAAGTGTGACCTCAGGGGACGAATCAGCTGTTACCACATCCTCTTTCCTCTTGGCCTGCCCTACTCCATCGGCTTATTCCCTCCTCCCCCACCATCTGTAGGGAGGGAAGGAAGGAGATGGGACCCCAAATATGGGGGGGACCTGCTTGTATGTACGTTTCTCTTCCCTCTTTCTTACTCCAGCACTGTCACCATCGGCTCCCCCCCCCCCCCCAAAAAAAAAAAAAAACACTACTGGTTAGTTTTTCAGAGGTTCTGAGCTTGGAATGAGAGGTATTTCCTGTCAGCACAGTCAGCTGAGACCCACCCTCCTCTCCCTGGTCTAATAAGGGAGGCCACTGCTGCGGGGAGGCCCAGAATGGAGACTGGATGGGTGTGTGGGGGCCCCAGGAATGGGTACTGGGGAAAGTCCAGTGAAGCTGTGGACTAAGCCTGGAGGAGAGGAACAGCTGTGGAAAAGAAGCTTCCTGGTGTCAGAACCCTGCTCTCCAGGCTACCTGCCCACTACTCTCTGCTGAAGTTGCCATATTCCTCCCCAAACAGGGACCTCCTAAGGGGACTCTCCTGGCCTTGCCTATTCACTCCTTTTCTAACTGTTCTTATACCCCCTGGCCCTTGGTTGCTTCAGTTTTGCACTCTTACCCTCCACAGCAAGGTAGCTAACTAATGTGGAGCTTCCCAGGGCTGCAGGTGGAACACACTGGCCCCGGGAACCAGGAGCTTTGGCTGGGAAGTCCTTCAGGAAAACCTAAATAAATATTTTACCCCAGCCCTGGGCTGGGAATCAGGGTCACTGCAGGACAAGCTTAGTGTGAAGTCTCAGGACTCACTTGGCAGGGTTGGGAGAAACTGATCAGGGCCTTGGCCAGGCTTGGAAGGGAGAGAAATCTCACCAGCTGACCCATTCCCATTACCCTTAGCATAAAAGCCCCATCCTCTTCCCACTCAAGGCCCTTACGGTAGGCTCTTCTCTCCTACCACAAGGTAGGAGTTTCGTTCTGCTAAGTTTTCATCCCCTCACCCTCGCACCCTATAGGGTGAAAGCACAGGCGTTGAGTCCAGAGTTTCTCCACCTCCTCAGCACTATTGACATTTTGGATTGGATAATTTCTTGTGGGGCTGTACTGTGGGGGCTACCATCCCTGGCCCACTAGATGCCATGACAATCAGAAATGTCTCTAGCCCTGGCTGGTGTGGCTCAGCGGGTTGAGCGCCGGCCTGTGAACCAAAAAATCGCAGTTCGATTCCCAGTCAGGGCACAAGCCTGGGTTGCAGGCCAGGTCTCCAGTAGGGGGCACGTGAGAGTCAATCACACATTGATGTTTCCTTCTCTTTCTCCCTCCCTTCCCCTCTGTCTAAAAATAAATAAATAAAATCTTTTAAAAAAAAAGGAAAGAAAGGAGATGGGTCTCCTTTGGAGTGAGGGTCTACACGTCAAAGAATGTCTGAGATTGCTGATAACCATCAGGAGTTTAAAAAACAAAACAAGTGTCTGTAGACATTACTGAATAGTCCCCGGGAGACGGAATTCCCCTCAGTTAAGAACCACTGAGTTAGACACAGTTGAATTCAAATTCTAACTCTTACCAGCTCTTAGTCTGATGAATATACTTGCAAACATCTCTGAGCCTTAATTTCCTCATCTACAAAACTGAACGAATAACAAATTCATGATTTATTGTAGGAATGAAGCAGGGATTATATTTGAAAATACCTAGCACAGCACCAGGCCCACCAGCCCACAGTCAGTGCACTGAATGTTAGCTTCCTTCAGTTTTCTCCCTGCCAAGTCAGCAAAGGCTAACCTCACTCACCACGGGTGGACTGCTGGGCCAGCTGCAGCCTGTCTTCCTGACTGTCCAAGCCATGACATCCAGGAAACTCAATATGGACGTCGGTGAAGGAGAGAGGCTAATTTGGTCCTAGATTCCTCAAAGCCTGAAGGTGCTTGGGTTGGGATTCAAGGGAAATTGGGAATAGGTCTATTACAGAGCATTATATGTCTCAAGATGTGGCCTGCAGATTGCCTGCATCAGAATTACCTGCGGGTGCTTATTAAAAATTCAGGTTTCTGGGTCTCATTCCAGACTATTGAGTCAGAAGTACCTCATAAAGTTTGAACAACACACTTTTAGGGCTCAGACTGGGGAAGGTGTCATTGTGTCAGAAATTGCAGTGCACCAGTGCCCACCATTGCAAGGATTTTCCTATTCAAGGGAAGGAAAGAATACTGATTGGATTCCCTTTCTTGGAAGCCATGTTCATTGGCAGCCAAGGTTGATCCAGCCCTGTGTAATCCATTGATCCTAACCAGATCATTAATCCTCTTCTTCGCTCTCACCATTTTTCAGATTAAGAATATGACAGGAACAGTTTAATGTATTTTAGATTCTAAGCTACCTCCAAATATTCCCTTTTGAATATTTCCTTTTATATTTTGGAATTGAAAAGACATAACTTCACGGGCCTGTGAACTAAAAGATTGCGGTTCGATTCCCCATCAGAGCACATGCCTGGGTTGCAGGCCAGTTCCCATCAGGGGATGCACCAGAAGCAACCATACATTGATATTTCTCTCCTTCTCTCCTTCCCTTCCCTTCTAAAGATTAAAAAAAAAAAAGACATAACTTAAGTGAAAATTAAAATGAAAATTCTGGCCAGGTAACTCAGTTGGTTAGAGCATCATTCCCATACACCAAGGATTCAGGTTTTATCCCTGGTCAGGGCACTTGCAAAAATCAACCAATGACTGCATAAATAATTGGAACAACAAATCACTGTTTCTCTCCCTCCCTCTTTCTCTCTAAAGATCAGTAAATAAAAATAAATAATTAAATAAGTAATAAGGGCACTATCTCATAAAAAATAAGTAAAAGGAGGCATCTTATGGAATGATTTAAAAAAAAAGAATCCTGAAGTTAGTCACACCCAAGGTCATTGATGCACTGCAAGCCCAAACCACTAGAGGTCAGGGCACACACAGACTTGCAGAAAGAAAAAGTGGTGCCTGCTCAGTCCAGGGAAACTGAGGCCAGAGCAAAAACCAGGTGGATCCAGTTTTATTGGTACTAAGAAGCAGGCACTACCTCCTGATCATTAAAACTCATCCTCCCATCTCAGGCACTCAGATCAAAGTTGGGGATGCGTGATTGTCAAGGAACACCTAATTTACCAGCTGGAAAAACGATAGAGCGAGGGCCAAGAAGTACAGAGAACATTGCTTTTAGAAAGAAATAGGCCTGGGTTTGAATCCTATCTGTATCACTTCTTAGCTATGTGACCTTGGGCAAGTTACTTAAGGTATATCCATTTTCTTCATCCTAAAATGGATACAAAAATTTCTTCTTAAAAGGGTTGTGGTAAGGGTTAAACAAAACAAGTTATGCAAAGTACTTAGCATGGTGCCTGGATCCTACTCAGTGCTTTGTAAATGGTGGTTGCAAGTTATTACTTATGACCAAGGTCCTATGACCAGGCTACAGATGGAATCAGATCATAGCCCAGGAATTCCTGTCTTCTCTCTAGTTTGAACTTTAGTTTCTCTTAAGTGTCTTTATGGAATCCCTACACCTCTACACCAAACTACCACACTCTCCTTCTAGGAGTGAGACTCAAAAAACAGTTAGTGATGGCCCTGGCTGGGTAGCCAATTTGCTTGGAGCATCATCTCTGTACACCAAGGTGGCAGGTTCCATCCCCAGTCAGGGCACATCAAAGAGTTAACCAGTGAGTGCATAAATGAGTGAGACAACAAAAACTGATATTTCTCCTCTCTTTCTCAAATCAATAAATAAACTTAGAAACAGCCAGTGGTTTCGCTGCAGACAATGGCCTATCTGTTCTGCAAAAGAGTCAGAACAGAGACCCCTCAAAGCAGTCACCCAGTGTTGGTGCCAGCACTCGGTGTTCACTCACTGTCCTGTGCTGTGCCCTCCCTCCAGCCACTGTGGCATCTGCAAGGCTCGACACAGCAAGCAGGCTCTGTGGCTCCGCAGAAGCTGATCTTCAACAGGAAGTCTTAGGGAACATTTCCTCCCAAGAATTCCAGGCCTCTGGGCCTGGGCCACTTCTCTCTCTCAGATGGCCCAGAATTGGTGGGGGAGGGGGAAACACACACACAAAAAAACCTGTAAGAGGACTGCCAGCTGGGGGGACTCCGGGGCAGAAAGTCTGTGCACCAGCTTCTAAGTCTCCATTCTGCTACTTGGACAAACCTCTTTGACAGCTTTTGGTTATTTCCTGTAAAATATAAATGATAAAAACTGTCCTCCCTAAAGTGTTGTGAGGCCAAATTGAATGTTACTGGTGACATGTTTTGGAAAAATTAAAAAGCTCCTTCTTTTGGAAGCTAGCGTGGAGGCAATGAAGAGACTTGATGTCAGAAGTCCCATCCGGGCCTCGGGTGTGTCTGTAAAACCGGGCGGGGCGGTCAGCCAACCTAAAGGCTAGAAGCTCTGTGAAAAGCCATCCTTGGATCTGCGTTCTGGAGAGTGTAGGAGGAAACAAGTGGCATAGGGCAAATCATGGGCGGTTTAGCATCCCCCTCCTCTGCACTGATGGAGCTAACTGGGACTCCTTCCACTCTCTGAGGAAGCAAAGCCGCCACCAGCACCCGGGAGAGCACTGGGCCGGAGGTGCAGGAGGTGGTGCAGGAGGTGGTGCTGGCGGTAGGCGGGGTCCAGCCCGCCCCTTCGAGCCACGTGCGGTTGTTTCCGTGCCGGGGCGATCACGTGAGTCGCGTCAGCTGACCAGTCACTGTGAAGCCCGGCGTTGGCACCCTTCAGCGCCCACCCTTCCGTGCTCGGAGTGCAGGACCCTGCAGAGGGGTAAGAGCGTCCCGGACCTCAGTTCCTTTGTCCCTGGTCCGCCCTCGCCGCCTCCGCGTAAGGCCCTGTCTCTCGTGCATTCCTACCCGGCCGATCTGGCACCCCGGAAGCTGTCGTGAGGAGGGCCGTGGCCTGCCTCAGTCCCGCGTTGCCCCCAGGCAGCCTGGAGGGAATGGCCCCGGGAAGCAGGGGACGGGAAGTCGCTCTTACCTCCGGGGTCGAGGGCTGGTCCCCGCTACCAAGCCCTGACATGTTGGAGCTGCTCCAGAGCGTGGAAAGGGACCTGAACATCGATGCCCGGCAACTGGCTCCAGCCCCCGGGGGGAACCACGTGGTGGCCCTAGTGCCCGCGCGCTGGCTGGCCAGCCTCCGTGAGCGCCGGCCCCCGGGGCCCTGCCCCCGGCCAGAGGGCCTGAGCGAAGCGGAAGTCAAGACTCTGCTGCAACGATCCGTGCACAGGCTGCCTCCAGGCTGGACACGAGTAGAGGTGCACGGACTGCGGAAAAGGAGGCTGTCCTACCCGCTGAGCGGGGGCCTGACCTTTGAGGAGGGGTCCTGCAGCCCTGAGACCCTCAATCGCTTCATGAAAGATGTGGCTGCTCAGAATTACCGCAACCTGTGGCGCCATGCATATCATACTTATGGGCAGCCCTATAGTCATAGCCCTGCCCCCTCAGCTATCCCTGCCCTGGACTCAATAAGACAAGCTCTGCAGAGGGTCTATGGCTGCTTCTTCATGCCAGTGGGTGAAACTACCCAATGCCCATCATACTCCAGAGATGGCCCCTGTCCTCTTCGGGGCAGCCCGGCCTGCCCCAGTCTTTTGAGAGCTGAGGCCCTACTGGAGTCTCTGGAGATGCTGTATGTGGTGCACCCTTACGTGCAGTTCACCCTGCATGATGTGGTCACCTTCAGCCCTGCCAAGCTGACCAACAGCCAAGCCAAGGTGCTCTTCATTCTCTTCCGTGTGTTAAGGGCTATGGATGCCTGTCACCGCCATGGACTGGCCTGTGGGGCCCTGTCTTTGCACCACATTGCTGTGGATGAGAAACTTTGCAGCGAGCTCCGGCTGGACTTGAGTGCTTACGAGAAGCTGGAGGAGGATGAGAACGAGGAGACCCCTATAGCAAGGGATAGAGCAGGCACTGATTGCAGAGAGGAGGGAGGAGGAGGACCTGGGTGTCCTAACTGCCAAGAGGAACTCAGGGGCTTTGTGCTAGACTGGGTCCATGGCCGCATCAGCAACTTCCACTACCTCATGCACCTGAATCGGTTGGCAGGTCGGCGGCAGGGGGATCCCAACTACCACCCAGTATTGCCCTGGGTGGTGGACTTTACCATACCCCATGGGCGCTTTCGAGACCTGCGCAAGTCCAAGTTCCGCCTCAACAAGGGGGATAAGCAGCTAGACTTCACATACGAGATGACACGGCAAGCGTTTGTAGCAGGCGGTGCGGGTGGCGGGGAACCCCCTCATGTTCCTCATCACATCTCAGATGTGCTGTCTGACATCACGTACTATGTGTACAAGGCTCGGCGCACACCCCGGCCTGTGCTTTGTGGACATGTGCGGGCCCAGTGGGAACCCCATGAATACCCCGCCAGCATGGAGCGTATGCAGAGCTGGACACCTGATGAGTGTATCCCTGAATTTTACACTGATCCCTCTATCTTCTGCTCCATTCACCCTGACATGCCTGACCTGGATGTGCCGGCCTGGTGCAGCTCCAGCCAGGAGTTTGTGGCTGCCCACCGGGTGCTGCTGGAGAGCCAGGAGGTGTCCCAGGACCTCCACCACTGGATTGATCTCACCTTTGGCTACAAGCTCCAGGGCAAGGAAGCTGTGAAGGAGAAGAATGTGTGTCTGCACCTCGTGGATGCCCACACACACCTGGCCAACTATGGTGTGGTGCAGCTCTTCGATCAGCCACACCCCCAGCGCCTGGCTGGGACGCCTGCCCTTGCTCCGGAGCCTCCCCTCATCCCTAGGCTGTTGTTCCAGACTATCCAGGAGAGCACGGGCCTAGAGGACTCCCCAGGACAGCTTACAAATGGGGTGGGCAGGCTGGTTTTGGAGGCCACTCCCTGTGAGGCTGGCTGGCTCAGAGACAGGCCTGTGGCAGGGGAAGATGACTTGGAGCAGGCCACGGAAGCTCTGGATTCCATCTCCCTTGCTGGGAAAGCAGTTGACCAGCTGGGCCTCTCCTCCTGCCCCTCTAGTCAAGCTGCTTCAGGCCTCCTGTCTTTTTCAGTGGCCTCAGCGTCTCGACCAGGCCGCAGGAACAAAGTTGCTGGGGCAGACCCTGGGGAAGGTGAGGAAGGGAAGATTCTTCTTCCAGAGGGCTTCAATCCCGTACAGGCTCTGGAAGAGCTGGAGAAGCTAGGCAACTTTCTGACCAAAGGCCTAGGGGGCCAGTTGGAGGTGCCTGAGCAGCCTCAGGTGCAGCCAGCTGTGCAGTTGCAGGACTTCTTCCATCGGGACATGCAGGCACTGGGTGTCCTGTTGGCTGAGATGGTGTTTGCCACCAGGGTCCGAACACTGCAGCCTGATGTGCCTTTGTGCGTACGCTTCGAAGCTGTTCGGGGGCTCTGTAAACGCCATTCCAAGGAGGTCCCCGTGTCTCTGCAGCCCGTGTTGGACATGCTCTTGCAGCTGAGTGGACCTGAACGCCCTGTGGGAGCCAGGAGGGGCACGATGAGTCCACTGTTTGAGTACAGGCCTGTCTCCCAGGGATTGCCTCCAGCTGGCCCGGCCCAGCTGCTCAGCCCCTTCAGCTCCGTGGTTCCTTTCCCTCCATACTTCCCAGCACTACACAAGTTCATCCTCCTCTACCAGGCAAGGCGCGTGGAGGATGAGGCTCAGGGCCGAGAGCTGGTCTTTGCTCTGTGGCAGCAACTGGGTGCAGTGCTGAGTGACATCACCCCTGAGGGCCTGGAGATCCTGCTGCCCTTTGTGCTGTCACTCATGTCTGAGGAACACACGGCTGTGTATACGGCCTGGTACCTGTTTGAACCTGTTGCCAAGGCACTGGGCCCCAAAAATGCTAATAAGTACCTACTGAAGCCTCTCATTGGTGCCTACGAGAGCCCCAGCAGGCTCCATGGCCGCTTCTACCTGTATACTGACTGCTTTGTGGCCCAGCTGATAGTGCGTCTGGGCCTGCAGGCCTTTCTCGTCCACTTGCTGCCCCATGTCCTGCAGGTGCTGGCTGGTGTGGAGGCCTCCCAAGAGGAAAACAAGGGCCTGGCGGGGGCTGCTGAGGATGAGGAAAGCGGGCTCCCAGGGGCCAGGCCCAGCTCCTGTGCCTTTGGGGAGGAGATTCAGATGGATGGGGAGCCTGCTGCTTCCTCGGGTCTGGAGCTCCCAGATTATACATCTGGCGTCAGCTTCCACGACCAGGCCGACCTCTCTGAGACAGAGGACTTCCAAGCTGGGCTCTATGTGGCTGAGTCTCCACAGCCCCAGGAGCCTGAGGCTGTGAGCCTGGGCCAGCTGAGTGACAAGAGCAGTGCCAGTGAGACCTCCCTGGGTGAGGAGCGGGCTGCAGATGATGGGGGTGCCCCTGTGGACAAGAGCAGCCTCAGGTCAGGGGACAGCAGCCAGGACTTGAAGCAAAGTGAAGGCTCAGAGGAGGAAGAGGAGGAGGAGGAAGGCTGTGTAGTGTTGGTGGAGGAGGAGGAGGAGGAGGAGGAGGGAGAGCAAGATGAAGTCACTGGGACATCTGAGCTCACTCTCTCCAACACGGTGCTCTCCATGGATACGGTTGTGACGGGTGATGGCGGGGCACACAGGGAGGAGGAGGAGCCGCTGAACGAGCAGTCGGAGGGCCAAGAACAGAAGATCCTTCTTGGTGAGTACTCAGGCCTGAGGTGTAGGCCAAACAGTCACCTGGTTTTCACTCAACATTTGCTGACCATCCACTCTGTGCCAAGCAGTGGGTGGAGCAGATCTGCACACAACAGTAGATATGTTACAGAGCCCACACCTTACAGAGGAGATTCCACGTTGTAGACGGTCTTATGTCAGTGCAAGTTAATGTGCTAAAAAAGACATGGCTGGGTGCCCCAAGGGAATACAAAATGGGGCTTAGGTCTAGTTTTCATGGGTCAGAGACTTCCCATGGAGGCAGTCATGGTTCCATTAAAGAATCAGTGAAAGGCTCTGGCTGGTGTTGCTCAATGGCTTGAGCACTGGCCTGTGAACCAAAAGGCCTCTGGTTCGATTCCCAGTCAGGGCACATGCAAGGATTGTTGGCCAGGTCCCTGGTTGGGGGCATGCAAGAGGCAGCTAACTGATGTTTCTCTCTCACATCGATATTTCTTTCCCTCTGTTTCTCCCTCCCTTACCCCTTTCTGAAAATAAATAAATGAAATCTTAAAAAAAAAAAAAAAGAATTAGTGAAAGGCCAGCATGATCAGAGAATGGGGGGAAGAGGGGGAGCAGAGGCCAGAGGGGACAGTGGCCATTGTGCAGCCAGGGCCTCATTCATGAGCTGGAGGAGATTCACTGAAAGGGTAACCTGGAGCAGCCCCAAAGCCGGAGTCCCACAGGCCCCTCTGCACTGCTGAACAGAGGTTGATGGTGTGGGGTGATCAGGCTCAGGCTGGGCTCCTTGGCAGAGTTGTGGCCGGAGTTGTCTAGGTGGGGTGCCCTAGGGTAGAGTGGGAGGAATGGTGAGCTGTCACCATTATCTGATGAGCTCAAGGCCTGCTCCTGCCCTGCAGATACGGCCTGCAAGATGGTCCGCTGGCTGTCCGCCAAGCTGGGCCCAACTGTGGCCTCTCGGCACGTGGCTCGCAACCTGCTCCGCCTGCTGACATCGTGTTACCTTGGTAAGGCCCCTGGTCCGTGCTGGAGATGAAGCTCCTCGCAGTCCCTCTGCCCAGCTTCAGCCCCCTTTGGGGGACCCTTCCCACTCTGGCTGCAGCCACCACCTCCCAGCCAGGTCCTGGGTCCCAATCTGGAAGCTCCTTCCTTCCTTAGGTAGGGCACAGGGCAGCCCCCAGGCTAGAGTAATCGGGAGCGGTTACCACAAACCCTGGAGTCTAGCCCCCTCCCTCCTCTAGCACTCAAGGCTTCTGGCCTTTCTTTGGCAGGGTCCACGCGGCAGCAGTTCACGGTGAGCAGTGGTGAGAGCCTCCCGCTGAGTGCTGGCAACATCTATCAGAAGAGACCAGTCCTGGGTGATATAGTGTCGGGGCCCGTGCTTAGCTGCCTCCTCCACATCGCCCATCTGTATGGGGAGCCCGTCCTCACCTACCAGTACCTGCCCTACATCAGCTACCTGGTGAGTCCCTGATTTGGCAGGCTGGGTGCTAGGGGTCTGAGGAGCGTAAGGACTGACTTGGGGTTTCTGGGGGTTCCCAGGGGGGTCTCTGAGGCAGTCTGGCCTCATCCACTCTGTGGCCCTAGGTGGCCCCAGGTAACACGTCAAGCCCCAGTCGACTGAACAGCCGTAAGGAGGCTGGGCTGCTGGCAGCGGTGACTCTGACCCAGAAGATCATTGTGTACCTCTCGGACACCACCCTCATGGACATCCTGCCCCGTATCAGCCACGAGGTCTTGCTGCCTGTGCTCAGCTTCCTTACTTCCCTCATCACAGGGTAGGCCCCTGCCCTGCCCCGTGGGGAGCAGCTCAGCTGAGGGGGCCGTGGGGGTGTGGGCTGGGAAGCTTGGGGGAGAGTCCAGTGACACTGGGCCTAGTGTCCTAGTTCTGATCCCAGCTGTGTGGCCCTGAGCAAGCCACACCGTCTTTCTGTGCCTCAGTTTCCTTATCTGGCGTGGACCAATTGGTCTTGTAGCTCCTTTCACTTGCAGCTTTTGATAAATTGTGGGCAAGTTCCACAGTCTCGGGGGCTGGAGCTTGTGAGTTCTTTCTAGGTTCCCAAGCGGAGCCCAGGCCCGGACCGTCCTGTGTATGAAAACCATCAGCCTCATCGCCCTCATCTGCCTGCGCATCGGGCAGGAGATGGTCCAGCAGCACCTGAGTGAGCCCGTGGCCACCTTCTTTCAAGTCTTTTCACAGCTGCATGAGCTTCAGCACCAAGTGGGTAGACCTATCTGGCTGGGGTGAGCTGGGCAGGGGCCATGGACTCAGCTGACTCCCTGGGCTTCCTTCCCCCAGGATCTGAAGCTGGATCCCGTAGGCCACAGTGACGGCCATCTGCCAGAGGTGGTCTTCTCTGATGGGCAGCAGAGGCTGGTGGACCCCACCCTGCTGGATGAGCTGCAGAAGGTGTTCACCTTAGAGATGGCGTACACAATCTACGTGCCCTTCTCCTGCCTGTTGGGTACTGCCCCCTCACCTTCCCTCACACAGCCTCCGTGGCTCAGTCTGTCCCCTGGGAGGGTCCCACACTCTCTCTGCCCTCAGGGTCAGTAGAATGTTAAGCTGTTTTCTGGGTCAGAGCAAAGGATTTTGGCCTCAATCCTCGAGTCCCAAGGTGACATGGTAACAGACTGAGCATTAGCCAGGGAGGCCCAGGAGTGGCCTGGTGCCTCCCTGAGGAAGGTGAGGAGTCAGGCTGACGCACTGACATCTCTAGGAGCTGTCTGAGAGGAATGATCAGCCCGCCATTTACATTGCCTCCTATGTACAGTGCAGGCCAGGTACTGTGCCACATGACAGCAGGTGTCTCCCTGAGAGGAAGCAGTAGCCCCGTGATCAGATAAGCTGTCACCTCTCCACTGAGACCTCAGCTGTGGGAGAGAGAGCGTGACCCGTCTTGTTCACTCTTCTGATGCCTGCATGGTGCCCAGCACACGCAGAAGATGCTCACATGCACATAGTGAATGGATGAGCCCACGTTTTCCTGGGGAGCAAACTGAGGCTCAGGAGTGAATAGTCAAACTTTGTTGAGAGTTGCACTGCCAGTACCTGCCCTGTCTTCTGTGGTTCTCAAGCCCTTGGGTGGGTGGTGGCAGCCACCTATTATCTCCCCTAATCTTAGGACCATTTCCACTTCAATCCAGGTGACATCATCCAGAAAATCATCCCTAACCATGAGCTGGTGGGAGAGCTGGCGGGGCTGTATTTGGAGAGCATCAGCCCGAACAGCCGCAGCCCTGCCAGTGTGGAAACCGCTGTGCCCTACACTGGCCTTGAGTCGGACCCCCAGGGTGGGGGCTGCCCCCAGGATGACAGCCACTCAGGGACCTTTGGGAGCGTCCTAGTTGGGAACCGCATCCAGATCCCTGACGACTCTCAGCCTGAGAGCCCCGGCCCACTGGGCCCTATTTCTGGAGTGGGCAGTGGAGGCCTTGGCAGCGAAACCGAGGACAATGCGCTGAAGCTGGAGCTGCCGCGGAGTGCCCACGCGCTGAACGGGAACTGGCTGGCATACTGGCAGTACGAGATTGGTGTGAGCCAGCAGGATGCCCACTTTCACTTCCACCAGATCCGCCTGCAGAGCTTCCCGGGCCACTCGGGGGCTGTCAAGTGTGTGGCACCCCTGAGCAGTGAGGACTTCTTCCTGAGTGGCAGCAAGGACCGCACCGTGCGCCTCTGGCCACTCTACAACTCGGGGGATGGCACCAGCGAGACGGCCCCACGCCTCATCTATGCCCAGCACCGCAAGAGTGTCTTTTTCGTGGGCCAGCTTGAGGCCCCACAGCACGTGGTGAGCTGTGATGGGGCTGTGCACGTCTGGGACCCCTTCACAGGTGAGGGGTCCCCTACTAGTCCTCTGGGAATGGGGCCCAAGGGTGGGGTGGATGGGGTCTAATGGTGTTTTTGGTTTTGGGTGACCCAATGAGGCCACACAGAGGAACAGTTAGGACTTAGAATCTGTCAGGCCTCAGTTTGAATTGGCCCCTGACCACTTACTTGCTGAGTGACAGAGCGAGTCACTTCACGGCTGGAGATATCAGTTTTTCCATCTGTAAAATGGGAATCAGAACAAAGTGGTTGAGCTCAACACAGAGGTTTGGCTTAAAATTTAGCGTGTAGTGCATGTTTGATAAAGGGTTGCTTGATTATTTTTTGGCATCACTGTAGGGAGAAATAGAGCTAAAAAGGAGGGGGGAATAGCGTTGAGGGAGACAGCGAGCGTTCAGTCAGGGGGCGCTGTGTGAAGAAAGGTTGCTTGAGGATGGGAGCCTGGCCACGAAAGCAGGTGGGAGGGTCAAGAAACAGCATTTTCTTTCTTTTTCTTTTTTTTAAATATATTTTATCGATTATGCCGTTACAGTTTTTCTATTCCCCCCTTCATTTCCCTCCACCCTGCACACTCCCTCCCACCATTCCCCCCCTTTAGTTTATGACCATGTGTCTCAAGTTCTTTAGATTCTATATTTCCCCTACTATTCTTGCCCCCCATCTATTTTCTATCTACTGTCTATGCTACTTACTTTCTGTACCTTCTCCCCCCTTCTCCTTCTTCCACTCCCCTGTTGCTAACCCTCCATGAGATCTTCATTTCTGTGGTTCACTCCTGATCTAGCTGTTTGCTTTTGTTTTAGGTGTGGTTCTTAATAACTGTGAGTTTGCTGTCCTTTCACTGTTCATCTTTTTTATCTTCTTAGAAACAGCATTTGCTGAGATCCCTGGGGTTATGGGAGGCAGGTACGGGGTGGTTTGGGGGATAGGGGGGTCAAGGCACTTTCACTGGCTGCAGGGGCCCCAAGTCCACCGTGCCCTTTCTTTCCAGGGAAGACCCTTCGAGTAGTGGAGCCGTCGGACAGTCGAGTGCCCCTGACCGCCGTGGCTGTCATGCCTGCTCCCCACGCCAGCATCACCATGGCCAGCTCTGACTCGACCCTGCGCTTCGTGGACTGCAGGAAGCCTGGCCTGCAGGTCAGGGGTGTCCAGTTCCCTGAGCCCTAACTGGGGAGCCTGGCAGCAGGGAGAGATCCCGAAGGGGAAAGGCCAGGGCGTAGTGTCTTTGGAGACAGATCGCCAATAGCAGTAAACCTGGGGGTGGGGGTGGGGCTCTGGCCTGTGATGTGAGGAGCTCTCCCCTTGATTGGGTGTCTACTCAGGCCTTCTGGCTGTGTGGGGCTTGAAGGGTGAGCGGGACATCAGGGAGAAGCGGGATGGAGCAGGTGGTGGCACCTCAGCTTGTCTCCCTCTGCCTGCAGCATGAGTTCCGCCTGGGCGGCGGGCTGAACCCTGGGCTCGTCCGCTCTCTGGCCGTTAGTCCCAGTGGCCGCAGCGTTGTGGCCGGCTTCTCCTCGGGCTTCATGGTGCTCTTGGACACCCGTACGGGCCTGGTTCTACGAGGCTGGCCTGCCCATGAGGGGGACATCCTGCAGATAAAGGTGATGGACCAGGGCCCCTTTCCCACCTCATGGTTCTGGGTCCCCACGTCTGTTTAGGGCTCACCCAGGACAGGCTCAGGCCGATCTCCCTGATACCTGCCCAAGGAGAGATAAGGGAGGATCAGGAGCCAGCCTCATTGTGGGGCCTTGGCAGGAGGCAGGCCCTTGGGGTGGGCACCAGGGGGCTAAGCTGACCCTGCTGCTCCCTGGAGATGTTCTAATGAGTAACCCTTGTCCATATTTGTCTTGCCTGGAGGATCAGGGGTCAGGTCCTGTCCGTGACCCAATTCAGGTTAAATAAAACTCAGCTCGGAGGCTGTTTACCATGCCCAGACCACTGAGCAGAGTCCATGCTCCCTGCTTGGCTGCTCTGGTGGGGGCAGGAGCAGGGGCAGACTGGGCCTGGGGGATCCTGCCCCCAACCACTGCCCCACCCCATTCTCAGTCACAGACATCAGGGAACTGCTCAGGCAGGCACAGGAGGAGGCACAGGGCTACCTGTGGGAGGATCTTCCCAGGCAGCTGGGATTCCCTCCCCATCCGAAGTGGAGGCCCGGCCAGGAGACATGCGCTGACACTGGCGCTGGGGGCATGCTGCCCCGGCTCCCTCTAGCTGCACCCCCTAGAGGACCCTGGAGATGCCTCTAAATTCTGACTTTCCAGTGCAGACTTTTCAGGAGGGTTCTAGGGGCAGCCTGGGTGTCAATCCTGACTCGGCAACGTACTGGCTTTGTGACCTTGGTGTGGCTACTTTTCTGCACCTTCATTTTTCTCTGTAAAATGGGAATGATGACAGCATTGACCTTACAGAGCTGTTAAAAAGATTAAATGTAGTAATGAGGCGTGCCTAACGCAATGCCTGAACACAGTGAGAGCTGAAACTAGAGTGGTGAGTAGGTTAATGACATTTTAATGTATGCATATTAACTAACATTAACATAGTGTGGGAGGGTGGCAGCCTGCCAACTGCGCCGGACACCTCATCTTCCTGGGAGGTACCATGGGGGGAAATGGGAAGACCCTGGGGCTTGGTGGGCACAGAGGAGGCCCAGGCCCCACTGAGGCTCTCTTCTCCCTGAGCAGGCAGCGGAGGGCAGCGTCCTGGTCAGCTCCTCCTCTGACCACTCCTTGACCGTCTGGAAGGAGCTGGAGCAGAAGCCCACGCACCACTACAAGTCGGCGTCTGACCCTGTGCACACCTTTGACCTGCATGGCGGCGAGGTTATCACCGGCACCGTGGCCAACAAGATCGGGGTCTGCTCCCTGCTTGAGCCGCCCTCCCAGGCCACCACCAAGCTCAGCTCTGAGAACTTCCGTGGCACACTCACCAGCCTGGCCTTGCTGCCCACCAAACGCCACCTCCTGCTCGGCTCAGACAATGGGGTTGTTCGCCTCCTGGCATAGGCTGAGGTGGAGGCTGGCCAGGCCCAGGTTGGCAGACCTCTTCTGGGAGTGTACCCCCTCACCCTTGTTTTCCCAGCACCCCTCTCTAGGCAAGCCTCAGGCCCCATGCCCAGCGTACCCCCATGGCTTGCAAGCTTCGACAGAGTTGGAGTCCGGACTCCTGAACCCCCAGAGCCACTAAGGCTGTCAGTAGGAATCTCATTCATGGCTCCAGGAGACGCTACTCCTAGCCAGTAGAAAGCAGGAGGAGCAGCTGGGAAAGCATCACTGGCCCCTCTTTCCCCAGTTTGGCCCCTGGGTTCAAATGGGGACAGGGAAGCTCGGGAGGGGGAAGGGAAACTGGTCCTGCCTATCTAGTCGCCAGCAAAGCCTCCCCCCTTCACCACTGGGATCTCTGACCCTCTCCCCCAAGGACAGAGAAGCTGCCCCAGTCCAGGGCATCATGGTGCTTGGGCTCCAGCCTCTATGGAGAGCTGGCTGTGGTCCTGGAGTTAGGGGCCTTGGGCTGGGATTTAAGTGTCCGCCCAGCCAGGCCCTGCCCAGTGTGGGACCACTAGGACAAGAAAGAGGTCGGGACCAGGGAAAGGAAGGTGGACTGGGCTAGTGGTGCCTGCCAGGAGTGACCCCAGGCCTTCCTGCCTACCCCTAACCACAGTGTTTGTGCCTTGAGCTGAGGAGGCAGACTCTGAGCCCAGAACCCCTGAGCGGGGGGGTTGGGGGGGATGGAGCCCAAGACCCCAAGAGAAGGGACAAGACGAGTTCCATCTCTGCATCTCAGGTCTCTCCCAGGGCATAGAAAGACCCCGGCGTCCCCAGGTCCTCATGTCCTGGGGCAGAGATAAGGACTGGGACTGGGCCCCTGCCGCCTCCTCGCCATTTGCAATAGATGTAAATATGACCAATAAATCCTTTGGAAGAGCCATGGAACTGCATGAGGCTTTCCTTGACGGTGGTGTCAGGTGGGGGAAGGTTGAGACCCCACAGCCTGTAGGGCAGTGAGGAGTTGGGCAGGAGGTGGGGAGGCAGCCTGGCCACTGTTCCTCAGGCAGCGCAGGGGACAGGGCTTCTGGTGGGTGAAGCCGCGCCAGCTTCCAGAACACGTACCGCTGAGGAGGGTAAGGAGGCATTGCTCCTAATGAGCTAGGATGCTGAGAGAGGGTGCGGCTCTCAGCATCTCTTCCCATCCCCTGCCGTCTGGCCCAGGCTGAAGGCAGCCAGCCAGGATCCTGGGCACGTATGGGTTGGTTTGGGCACCTTATCCTGGCTTCCCTACATAAGCTCCCGCTGCTTCCTTTTCCCTGAAATGGGGAGGCAGTTGTGGGGGAGAGAGAAGGACATTGGGAGCAGGAATCTGGATGTACCTGAGCCCGGCTCTGTGCCCTCAGGCAGGTTACAGAGCCTCTCTGAGCCCAACTGAAGCAGGGGTAACTCCCCACCTAACGGGGTCTCTGGAGGATCCCTGTCCTTCCTGGATCTGCTCTTCAGGTGAGGACACCCTCCTCCATTGTCTCCTGAACCTCCTTTCCCAGGCTCAGCTGGAACCTAAACCTGCGTGGTTCCAGGTGGCCGTCTCAGGATCAGACGCCCCGGTGGGAAAGGCCTGTGGCCCAATATCAATGTTTAACGGATATGCAGGTCAATATTTACCAGAGGAGAAAGCAATCTGAGCAGGGGTTGGCTGAGAGCAAAGGTCCTGGTGGGAGGGGAGGGCTCAGCTAGGCTGGCTGGAGCTGGGCAGAGTGTGGGGAGCACCCAAGCAGAGCCGGAGGGACATCGTGTGCAGCAGAGAGAAGCCCTAAGAGGTACGAGGGCAGGGGTGGCTTGGCCTGCTCCTCGGGCAAGACAGGAGTTAGGAGCTGCCCACCCGGCTGAGGGCGTCCGGCTGAATGTATTCAGGAGGACTCTTGTTTCCCAGCCTCTTGGTGTGATGCGGGGCTAAGGTGGGGGGTCCAGGGGAGGTCTCTTCGGGACTTGAAAAACTGGAGGTATTTTCTGGAAAAACTGGAGACAGATTCAAAAGCCCAGGTTGGGGATCAGAACTTGGGCTCAGGGCCCTTGTGTGTGATGGGGGTGAGGCCAGGGGATAGTAGAATGATCTCCCAGAAAGACCGGCCCTGAGATGGGGGCAGGGTATGTGAGACCTGCTCTGAGGCTAGACCTGGACCTGTCCATCCCCTCCTGCCAGCCTGGCTTCCCGGAGGCAGCCTGGGGCAGAGTGTTTCCCATAAGTCCAAAGGTGGCTCTGGGGAGGTTAGCCCCGCATCACACCAGAGTCATTCATTGGGTTCTGCTGCTGGGTCAACAAGACGGCTCTCAGGACCAACCCACCACTCCTGCTGAGACCTCAGGGCCTCACTGGCAGGCCTACCTTGTGGACGAGACGAGACCAGACCAGCCAGAAAAGGTGGGCCAGATGGATAGAGACCTGGGGATGGTGCCCAAGTACAGGGCCAAGTTCTCAGAAGAGGGGCCTTAGGCTAGGCTGACAATAGCCGTTACGAGTGCCAGCTGTTGTACTCGGGGCTCACAAAGACTGTCTTATTCTAGCCCTCACAATACCCGTGGGCAGACATAGGGACTTGTGCCACCATTTTACAAAATAAGAAGCCCAGAGGGGCTTTAAGGGAGATGTCCAGTTTCCTCTGGCGGGGGTCAGAGTCTAGATTCAAACCCAAGTCTGACAATGGCAGGCCTTGAAGAATGAGGAGGGTCTTTGTTTTGATATTTTCCCCCCATGAACCGAAACATTCTCAGTGCATGAAATGTGAAAAACCAGCAAACGTGAGCGAGGACACAATTCAGGGCAGGGGCGGGGATTCCACCCCTCACAGCTGAGAGCCACTGCCAGTGTGTTCTGGGGCGGGTGGTAGCTGATGTCCCCTCCGGGCTTTGCCAGCTGGTGGTCACATGGGCGGATCCACGGTGGGTGTGGGGGCTTGGCCTCAGGTAGCCAGTCAGATCACTGGTGACAGTGTGAGGGGAGGGGGGGCGAGTTTGGAACCGAGGCCTCCTGTCCCGGACAGGAACATGGCGCTGCTGCGGGGGCTCCTGGTGCTCGTCTTGTCCTGCCTGCAAGGCCCCTGCTCGGTGGTGAGCCTGCGTGGTGGTCCGGGTCTGGTGGGGAGGGCAGGGGAGAGATCTGAGAGGGAAGAAGAGAAGGGGTGGGTGGTGCCAGGGTCTGGCTCTAAGGGGGTTCTCCCTCCTCTCCTCATCCTTTTTCAACAGTTCTCTCCAGCGAGCGCCATGGAGCCCTTAGACCAGCAGGTACTGGGAAGCGAGGAGGCTTGACAGGAAGGAAGGCCCTGAGGGGTGTTGCCGGTGGCTTGTACAGGGTGGGGGACCTGGGGGAAGGGTCCCTCTCCATCTGCTTCCTCTTTTCTTCAGATAGTGATTGGGCCAAATCAGGAGAAGCTGTCCCCACTTAGCTTCCTCAAATTGGGCAACCAGGTACAACCAGGTGGGGCTGGGAAAGAGTGGGTGGGACCCGAGGGGAGGGGACCCATCTGCAGGGGTGAGGGAACTGGGGGGCATGACCTGGGGCCTGAGAACTGAAGGGTGAGGGTGAGAGGGACAAGAGGAAGGGATCCATTCCCCAGAATGTATCAGGACTGGGACAAGGCCCTGCTGTCCCCAAGTGCAGGAGCTATAAAGGAGATCTCTGACACAGAACCCGGAGTTGACCCCTGGCCCCCACTGGCCCCTGATATATCCCTGCAGGAGCTTCGGGGCCAGCCTGCCCTGAAGAAGGCCCTGGGTGACTGCAAGGCGGCCCCAACCCCGGAGCAGACCCACAGGCTGGCCAAGGCCATGATGGCCTTCACCACAGACCTTTTCTCCATGGTGGCCCAGAGGTCCACCAGCCCCAACCTCATCCTGTCACCCCTGAGTGTGGCCCTGGCACTGTCTCACCTGGCACTAGGTACTGTGGCAGCGCCTGTGCAGACCAGCAGAGCTGGGAGGCCAGCAGGGACTCACTACATCAGAGTCACTCCTCTGTTGGGGTCACTTGGACATTTGGTGGACATGCAGATTCCTGGGCCCACCTCAAGTTTCTGTGAATCAGATTCCCAGGGGCTGGACCCAGGGATCTGCTTCTGGTGACTTTCATGCAAGAGTTTGGTAGCTACACTGTCTCCATCAGAGACATAGAGGGTCTCACTGTGAGAAACCGAGGTCCAGAGAGAGATGACAGTTTCCGCCAGGTGTGGTCCCCCAGACTGTCAGCAGCAGCAGAGGTAGAAGTAGAACCTGGGGGGCTTGGCACGCAGACCAGCTCAGTGGGTATGAGGAGGGTGTGTGGTCCCAGGGCCGTGCTCACCGTGGGCACTCAGGAGGGACTGGGTGGACAGTGGTGGTGGGAGAGAAACTGGCCTGGGCCATAGCCAGTGGGGTCCCCTCAGGTGCGCAGAACCAGACGCTGCAGCGGTTGCAGCAGGTGCTGCATGCAGACTCAGGGCCTTGCCTCCCCAACCTGCTGAGCCGTCTCTGCCAGGACCTGGGCCCTGGGGCATTCCGAATGGCTGCCAGGATGTACCTGCGGAAAGGTAGGTGCTGGTGGTAGGGGAGTCCCTAGGTAGTGCCCTGGGGTGGACAGGGTAGGGGAGATGGGATTGGCCTCAGGTTGCCAGCTGGACCACTGTGGTACCTGAGCCCAGGGAGCAGCTTGTGGCCCCTTCTGTGTAGGATTTCCCATCAAAGAGGACTTCCTGAAACAATCAGAACGTCTCTTTGGCGCAAAGCCCATAAACCTGATGGGCAGGAAGGGGGATGACTTGGCGAACATCAACAAATGGGTGAAGGAGACCACGGAGGGGAAGATCGAGGATTTCCTCTCGGAGCTGTCCGACGACACAGTGCTTCTCCTCCTCAATGCCATCCATTTCCAGGGTGCGCTCCCCCTCTTCTCTGGCCCCCCGCGCTGGCAGCTCCGACCCCCACCTTGTAGGCTGAGCTGGCTGTGTGGCCTTTTTTCTGAGGGTCCCTCTTCCTACTCAGGGCTGAACAAGGAGGCAAGGACCTCTCTGGGTTGTTGCTTGGGGGAGGGTGGGAGGCAGGCAACGGTGTGGTAGGGAGGCAGCCCAGGAACCGGCTGGGGCTGTTGTGGAGGGAGCACCCTAGAAGGAAACCGAGTCTGGGAAGGCCCGAGGGGAAGTTCCTGGGAGCGCGGCAGGGCATGGGCAAAATGCAGGCCCAGGTTTTAAAAGTGCAACAGAAAAGAGACCTCAGATCAACTGTGTTTCAACTGGCACAGCACCCTCTGGGGTCTCAGCCCTCACCTTTTGTCCTTGGAATGGGTTCTGGGTGGGATGGGGAAGAAGCTGGTGGTACAGGACCCACCCTGGTCCCAGTCTACGTGGCCCCTGCCCTCTGCTGGACGCAGGTTTCTGGAAGAGCAAGTTTGACCCGAGCCTCACCCGGAGAGAAACCTTCCACCTGGACGAGCAGTTCGCGGTGCCAGTGGACATGATGCAGGCCCTCACATACCCTCTGCACTGGGTCTCGCTGGAGCAGCCTGAGATACAGGTCACCCCTGATGGCCCAGGCCGGGAGGTGGGGAAGGGAGTAGGCACAGGGGTGGGGAGGGGTGTCTCCACCTTCCCCGTATGTCCTTGTCCACATGTCCTGGGGACATGTGGCCGTGAAAGGTCTCACTGTGCCCCCTCCCAGGGGCACTGAGGCTCCAGGCTCTTCAAGGTTCATTTATTCAACAAGGTGATATCGGGCACTTGCTGTGGGCCAGATTCTCTTCTAGGCGTGGGGCATTCAGTGGCCCACGAGGGGAGCCCTGCTCCCTGCTCTCTAGTGGGAAGGCGCACGGTACACGAGCACACAAAAATCGGCAGGATGATTTCAGTGCTAAGTATTACGAAGGGAAAAAATATTTATTTATTTTTTACAAAAGTTTATTCTTAAATGTACAACAGGCTCCCAGACAACACTTCATCCTAGCTGTAGGTGGCAAGAAATGTTATGACAGGGAATCCAGGTGTTAACACAGGAGGGGGATGAAGGATCACCAGTGCCCCCGTCACGAGAGCAGCTCACTTTTTGCCAGATTTCTTAATTCCACCTGTGGCCAGGGGGCCCTTCCCCGCAGCCTTCATTTTAGCTCCTCAAGTTTCTTCTGCTCCTCTTTTCGCTTCTGCTTGAATGCCCCACCTTCCTCGTCCGTCCTCTCCGACTGCTTCTCGGGCCGTTTCAGGGGCTTCTTCTTCCCACCTTCGCGGCTGCACATGGTGCCTGCTGCCCCTTCCCCAGACCCTGCCCAGAAAAAATTTTCGAAAGGCGATCTATTAGTGACTGGGGCAGTTATTGTAGATCGAGTGGCCGTTTTTTGAGGAGGGGCACTGAGTGGAGCCCCAGGTGATCCCTGGTTGTGGGGGTTATATTACAAAGACCCATGGGTTGTGGGGCAGGCACCTCAGCAGCCATGCAGCCCCTTGGGGCCTCAGCACCCCCACACCTAGAGTCCCCCGCAGTACTCCTTAGAAGCGAGGGTCTGACTGGGATGGATTTGTCGGCATCCTGATGGAACATTCTGGTTGGACAGAGTGCTATTCCGAGCCACCTCAGGTGTGGACTCCCTTGCTTCCGGCCTAAATGTGGTCCCTTCGGCTTGGTCACTGATGGCTGGGTTGGAAGAACTGGTGCCTGTGGCTGAGATGGCAGTGTCGTCTAGCTTTAGCAAGGCCGCATCTGCTTCTGCAGCCCACCTGAGGGCAGTAGTCGGCGAGGCCGAACCGGGCAACAGCGTCCCCGGCTTCTCTCCAGTACACCCCGAAAGGCGGACGTCTGCTTTACCACCCCACCAGTTTTCCTACTGTAGCTCCTTCCCTCCAGGTTACATCCTGCCCACTCTTCCTTTGCCCTCTGTCTGTCTCCATTCCCCGTCCTCCCTGCTCTCAGGCACTGTGCAGACAGCCCGGGGGCCTGATGCTGGTGTTCCTCCCACTCGTAGGGGTTCTGCCGGCGGGGCCTGCTGAGAACTGCAGGCGTCAAAGCTGCAAGAGACCATGAAGCCTGGTGGCTTTCCTACTTCCAGAGCTGCAGAAACCCTGTTCATATGAAATCTTAGCCCAAGTCACGGCAAATATACAGGGCTGGGCAAAGTCAGTGCTGAAGGTGAGAGGGGTAGAGAGAGGACCACCGTGGCAGCAGCTGCTCTGTAGAACCTAGGGCGCAGTTGAAAACTAACAACCCAAGTCCATTGAATACATGGAAAGGGGACCACAGCCGATTTTTCACCCCCAGCCACAGGACTAGCAGGTAGTAGCAGATGAAGAGATAGAGAAACGCCATTTATTGACGGAGCCTAAGCGCAGACATTCTGCTAGAAGCTTTAGAGGTGCTGTCTCTTTTGGTCACATGTCAACCTGCAAGGTGGGCAAGTAGTGTCACTCCACGTTACAGGTGAGGAACTGGTGGCTCTGGGAGGTGCGATCATACCCGAGAAGGATGCACTGGCGCCCGGCCCATTGGTCTCAGAAGCTCATGCTGGCCCAGACCACCCTGGTCTGGGAGCGGCCTGGTCCTCATGTTGCCTCCCTCCTTTGTCTGTAGATGGCTCATTTCCCCTTTAAGAACAACATGAGCTTTGTGGTCATCGTGCCCACCTACTTTGAGTGGAACGTGTCCCAGGTGCTGGCCAACCTGAGCTGGGACATCTTGCATCAGCCCTTGCAGCGGGAAAGGCCCACCAAGGTCCAGCTGCCTAAGCTGCGCCTGAAATATCAGCTGGACCTGGTGGCCACCCTCAGCCAGCTGGGTAAGGAGGCTGGGCGTGGGGCCACCACCTAGGTCAGGCTGGGTGAGGAGGAAGCCCCCAGCTGTCAGGGGGTCAGGGACAAAGCTAAGCCTGTGTCCTTGCCTTTTCTGAGGTTTAAGAAGGTGAGAGGGTTTGATGGGAGGCCCTAGGCCTCTGTCTTGGGGTGTGCTGGGTGGCCTAGGGAATGGGGACCTGCTCTGCCTGAGACAGCGCTGCAGAGAATCAGCCAGGGGTGGAGTGTGAGCCTCGCTGGCTCTCCTGAAAGCATGCAAGTGGCATTGTGCTAGGTAGCCCTCTGTGTACAAAGGGCTCAGTTTAATGGAGTGGGCAGGTGAGGAGTAAGTATTTATGATTCAGCATAAGTGATAAGACATAGGGCTTCTCTCCATTTCACCCAGAAGAACATTGAAAAGGTACCTGTCAGGACTTTGGAGCAGGGAATCAAGGAAGGCTTCCTGGAGGAAGTAACCTTTAAGTTGATACTTGAAGGTTAAGCAGGAGTTAGCCAGGGATCTGTGAGTTCCAGATCAGGAACTGGTCAGGGAACTGGTAGGTTCCCTGGTCAGGATGCCCGACACCCTCCTGGGCAGGGCTGGGCAGCCTGTGGGGCAGCAGGCAGCTCTGACCAGCCATCTGTCGCCCCGGGCAGGCCTGCAGGAGCTGTTTCTGGCCCCAGACCTGAGCGGAATCTCGGAGCAGAGACTGGTGGTGTCCAGTGTGCAGCATCAATCCACGCTGGAGCTCAGCGAGGCGGGTGTGGAGGCGGCTGCGGCGACCAGCTCTGCCATGTCCCGCATGTCCCTCTCCTCCTTCAGCGTGAACCGCCCCTTCCTCTTCTTCATCCTCGAGGACACCACGAGCCTGCCCCTCTTTGTGGGCAGCGTGAGGAACCCCAGCCCTGGTGCACAGCCAGAGCACAAGGAGCAGCAGGATTCCCCTGACAACAGGGACCCCTTCCAGAAGCAGAAAGCCTTCCCCCGTGGAGACAAGCCCTTCGGCCCTGACTTGAAACTGGTGCCCCCCTTGGAGGAGGAGTACCCCCAGCCTAGCAGCCCCAAGTGAGGGGCTGTGGGCTGCAGCATCCCAAGTCCCTGCCTGGACCAGCCTCAGTTCATGTGACTCTTTCCCAACAGCTTCATGGGGTTAGGGGCGGGGGCTGGGCAGGCAGCCTGAGGAGGAGAGGGGCCAATCAATCTCTCTGTCTCCTCTGGGGAGTTTGGGGCGGGCTGGGGTAGGGAGGAGGGGCAGCTGTGGACCCACTTCTGTCTGGAAGGTAGGTGGGTTATTCCTTAAGTCTTAAGTTGGCTGGGGTACTTCCCTGTTCATTTACCAGAGGGGGTGGATCGGAGGGACTGGATGCCCTGGCTGGGGAGAGAAAAGGCAGGCCCTGGGGGTGCCTCGGGGGAAGAGCCCTGTCCTGGGGTTAGACGCCTGGATCAGCCCTGTCTTGCTCTGTGGGTGGAGGCGGAGCACCCCACGAGGGCCTCTGTCATCACCTGCACAAGGCCCACTAGCCCCCGCAAGGCCCCAGGTCCCATGCCCTGTCACCTCGGTCTCCTTGCTTAGAGACGCCGACACTGCCAGGACTCCCTTTCCTTCCTCTCTCCTCTTCCTCCTCTGCTTGGGGTCTCAGGGGCTGAGGGCGGTGGTGGCATTAGCTCCTTAAGGCTCTTTTGTAAAGTTTTTGTAGTGATTTGTATGCTACCTGAATAAAGAATGAATGGGCCCTTTGATGTCACTGTTCTGGGCATGGGTGGGAGCAGGGGCTGGAGGAAGGTGGAGAGGAGGCCACGGCACAGACTGGATCGAGGATCTGGCTGGACCCTGAGGAACAGCAGCCCTGGCTGCGCCACGTTTGGTCTCTGGCCACTCGCCAGCGCTTCTCCGCCACGCAGTCCCCTCCGACCTCTCCAGGCCTCCCCAGGGCCACCTCCACCCAGCCTGGCTCTGCTCCCAGCCTGCTCCTCTCTACAGGCCTCAGGGAGCCGGCAACAAGGGCTGCTCAGAATAGTACCGGCATCCCGTTTTGGGAGAAGAACTGGCAATTAGGGAGCTTGAAGAGTTTCTAATTACACGCTGGCCCCTCTGCCAGGAGCTGGCGCCCGCCAGCCGGGGGTCTGGCTCCAGCTGGAGGCTGTCAGCGCCACAGGCTTTGGAGGGAGTGGTCGGGGGCAACTTGGCTGGGCTGGGGCAGCATGGGTGTCCACGTGGGTGGGCCCTAGTCGGTGAGTGCAGCCACCTGCAGCCTGAAGTGCTGTGACTAAAATCAAGGGATGGAATCCTGCTTCTTGAAAACTAGCAGTGTGGGGAGCTAGGTAATAAATAAACACGTGAGACACCCTGACTGTCAGGGGTGACTGGAGCTCCGAGAGCAAAAGCAGGGAGGTGAGACCCGAAGGAGGTGAGGGGGCACCGCGGCAACCTGGGAGGAATGTGGGGGCAGAGGACTACAGGTGCCGAGTCTGTGAGGTGGAGCAGGAGATGGAGGGGCTGGAGAGGAGGGACCGAGGGAGAAGGAGTGGGAAGGGGTCAGAGAGGAAGTAGGGACCAGAAAGACTGGTTTTAATCTTAGGAGAAATAAGGAGTAATTGGAAAATTAAATTAGTAAGCTCACCACCTTGACTTTACCTCTGAAGTCTTAGCTTCCTCTTCCTCTTCATTCTGGCTCCAGTCAGGGTTTCGATCTAGTCCTCTCTCTGAGGGTCACTGCCATTGCCTCCTAGGTTCTCCCTGAAGCTGGTCTGGCTGCTTTCATTGCGTCCTTACTCAAGCATCTCCTGTGTGCCCAGCAGTGCACCCTGCTCTGGGGATGGAGCAGTGGGCAAGCAGACGAGATCCCCACTCCTGAAGCCTAAGTCTAGTCTTACTGTCTAGCCTAAGTCTAGACAATAAGCAAGAAATCATTTTGGGCCCTGGCTGGTATGGCTCAGTGGATTGAGCTCTGGCCTGTGAACCGAGGGGATGCCGGTTCAATTCCCAGTCAGGGCACATGCCTGGGTTGTAGGCCAGGTCCCTAGTTGGGGGCATGAAGGAGGCAACTGATCACTGTTTCCTTTGCACCTCATGTTTCTCTCTCTCTTTCTCCCTCCTTTCCCATCTCTCTGAAAGTAAATAAACAAAATCTTTTTTTAAAAAGGAAAACATTTTGGTTCGAAATATAGTACGTAAAGTACACAAGTCATGCTGAACATAAGCTTAATAATTTTTTTTCTTTTTTCTCTTTAAAAAGATTTTCTTTTTTTATTTTTAGAGGGGAAGGAAGGGAGAAAGAGGGGGAGAGAAACATCCATGGGAGAGGCAAACATTGATCAGATGCCTCTCGTACACGCCCCCACTGGGGACATGGCCCACAGCCCAGGCACATGCCCTGATTGGGAATCGAACCTGCGACCTTTTGCTTTGCGGGACAATGCTCGGCCAAGCCACAGCGGTCAGGGCCAATTAATTTTTCATGAACAAAATACCCCTATTGCAACCAGCAGCCAGATCAGGAACCAGTACTCACTCTGCTGACTTCTAATAACAAACAGAAGTCTGCTGACTTCTGTTTTTCCTCATTTTGAACTTGGTTTAAAGGAATCATATAGCCCGAGATACACAAGAGATACAGGATCTTGCTCTTGTGCCTTGCTTCTTTTGTTCAACCTCACGTTGAAGGTTTTGTTCAACCTCACTTTGTGAAGTTCGCCTGTGTTACCATGGATGGCAATAATTCATGCACAGTAGAAGCCTCCCGTGGGAGGCTTCTAAATGATGGGTGCCACAGTCTGATTTAAGCTCTAGAAGGGTCCCTGGGCTGCTCTGTGAAAACAGATCACAGCGGGACAAATGCGGGAGTGGGGAGGCTGGTCAGCAGGCAAGACACGTAGGTGGCTTGGCCCAGGGTGCTGGCTGTGGAGGAAGTGGTCAGAACCCGGAATCATTTTGCAGGTAAGTATTGTAGCAACTGTGGACAGGTCGTATGGGAGATGAGGGAAATGAAAGGCTCAGGGGTGGTGGGGTTCATCATTCAAGTTCCTGGAGTTTTGCCTTGATAAATGTCTTTTGCTGAGATCAGTGAGAGACAGATTTTAGGACTGGCTGGAGATTCCCACTGTAGATGTCACACTGACATAGGGTGAGCATACACGTGTCCCAGGCTGCGAGGGGCAGTTCAAGTTATGTCTGTCCCGGTGTAATTAATTGCAGTCGTTTCTGCTTTTAGAAGTGTTTGGATAGTAAGTCATATGTCCCTCCCACCTACTGGGCATCCACGTGGATGCGTCCAACAGGCAACTGGATATTGTGGTCAGGGCTGGAAATGTACATCTGGGAGCCTGCCGATACATTTAGTTACAGAACGGGCAGAAATCACCTAAAAGGAGATGGAGAGGGAGAAAGAAAGAGGCCCCAGGATGGAGCCAGCAGAGGATACAGGAATGACGCCACAGCGCGAGGTGGGAGGAAAACGGGACATGCGTGAAGAGTCAAGGTCTCGAGAAGGAGGAACAGTCTGTTCTGCTGCCTGCTGCCAAGGTAGAGATGCCCACTTGGTGGGCAACGCAGAGCTCACCCGGCAACGCGGCGACAGTAGGTTTAAAGGTGGGCCCAGGAGCAAGTTTGAGGTTGCAGAAGGACAGTGCAGACTCGAGAATGAACAGCTCTTCCCCACGCGGCTGAGGGAGAACAGAGGAATTGGCAGCGGCGTTGGGGGACGTGGTATAGGGGGAGTGTTTTTAGAGGGGTAGTAGAGGATGCTTGAATTATAAAAGATGGATGGATTAGGCACTAAAATTAAAACTTGTTTTCATGAAGAAAACACCCTACCTACAACAAGTGAACCACGAGCCTGACACTTCTGTAAAGGCTGAGGAATGACCCCACAGCAGGCGGCTGCCTGCGGAAGCCAAGTCTTCCAAGGGCACCAGTGTGGAGGCCTTCTTTTTTAGTAGGAGGGGAAAACGCTTCTTTAGTTTTTTTAGATTTTATTTCTATATTTTTCGAGAGAGGTGAGAGAAAGGAGAGAGGGAGAAAAACTTCGACGTGAGACATAAAAACACCAATCCGTCGCCCCTCACACGTGCCCCAGCTGGGGACCTGGCCCCGAGGACACCGAGCCGCACCAGCCTAGGTGGGGCCGGGCGGGGAACACTCGTTTGACGAAAGAGAAATTGTTTTCGTTTTTGTTTTTTTTTTAAAGATTTTATTTATTTCTTTTTTGAGGCAGGGGAAGGAAGGGAGAGAAACAGATCGGTTGCCTCTTGTACACCCCAAACTGGGAACCTGGCCCACAACCCAGGCATGTGTCCGAACCAGGAATTGAAACTGTGACCTTTTGCTTTGTGGGACCACGCTCAATCCACACTGAGCCACACCAGCCAGAGCCATTTAAAAAATAAATTATGAAATAACTTGGACATGTAAAAAGAGTAATGAATTGCGTAACGCCACTGCCCAGTTTAACAACTATTCTCAGTACAGTGCCAGCCCTACATTCCTTCCCCCATTCCCTCCCTGCCCTAGTACCACCGTTCTGAATACGGTTTTATTTTCATGCCTTTCTTTTATTTTCACTACATGAGTTTTTATCTCTAAGTGCTACGTAGTACCATTTCGTGTTTTTAAGCCTGACATAAATGTATCGTCCTATCTGTACGCTCCTGCAACTCATGTCTCTCCGCGCTCTGACATAAATCTGTTGACTTAAATGGCTTCCCTCCATTGTTTCTCGGAGGGAAGAAACAGTTAGACTTTCCCAACCTTTATTCAGTTTCCTGTTGATGGACGTGCAGGGAGCTCCCATTGTTTTGCACTACAAATCGTGTTCTGGAACATTCTTTACATACTTCCTTGTGCACATACATGGACTCTTTTCAGCTCACATGCTTAGGAGAGAAATTACTGAGTTGTGGGTTTGGGTTCACCTACCTTTGACCACCGGGGCTGCCACAGACAGTTGCCCGGCTTTGCCGCCTGTTGCCAGACTGTTCTTCAAACCAGTTCTGTCAGTCTACACCCTCGCTGGCAGGGCATATGAGAGCCTGGTTGCCCACATCCTCACCAACACCTGGTTTTGTTCCACATTTAAATTTTGTCCATCTGATGAGTGTAAAGTACACTAGTTTTAAGCCTTGGCTGGATAGTTCAGTTGGTTAGATAGAGCATCATCCCGATACACCAAGGTTGTGGGTTCAAGCCCTGGTCAGGGCACATACTAGACTCAACCAATGAATGCATAAATCAGTGGAACAACAAATCTTTCCCTCAAATCAGTAAATTTAGAATTTTTTTTAAAATTAGGGTTTTAAGAGGGTTAATGGGACTTCCACCAAGATGGAGGCATAGGTGGAAACACTCTGCCTTCTCTCACAACCAACTTTAAAAACAACAAAGTTTTAGCAACAAAAACGCAGCCAAACCACAGAAAATTGAACTATACGGAAGTCTGACAAAAAGAAACCATTCAGCCAAACCGGTAAGAGGGGCAGAGCCAGCAGCAGAGCGGGATCAGGCAGGAAAGATCCACCGGACCGACCTGGGCGCACAGGCAGTGGGTGGATCCCAGGTGTGGAGAAGCGGGAGGACCCACTGAGGGCTGAACGGGGTCACTCATTCGCGCGCAGATAAACCGTAAACCGATGAAGGAGCAAGTAGTGAGACTGAGACAGACCTCGCAGGCCCCAGTGGAGGGAAGCAGCACAGGGGACCACCATTGTCCCTCTCTGACCCCTTCCCCACATACAGCATCACAAACCAGCGACCTGGGTGGCCCCGCCCTGGTGAACAACTAAGGCTCCACTCCTCATACCTAACAGGCACTAACAGAGCAAAATATTATGGCTCAAGAAGAACAGCTCAAAGCCCCAGAGCCAATAACTCTAAGCAATGAAGAAATAGCCAAACTTTCAGATGCACAGTTCAAAACACTGGTGATCAGGATGCTCACAGAAGTGGTTGATTTTAGTCACAAATTAGAGGAACAAATGAAGGCTACACTAATTGAAATGAAGGGAAACACACAGGAAACCAATAGTAATGGAAAGGAAACTGGGACTCAAATCAATGGAGTGGACCAGAAGGGAGAAAAAAATGACCAAACAGAAAAGGATGCAGAAACAAGAATTTAAAAAAAATGAGGACAGGCTTAGGAACCTCCGGGACATCTTTAAACGTTCCAACATCCAAATTATAGGAATACCAGAAGGGGAAGAGGAACAGCCACCAGTGGAAAACTTATTTGAACAAATAATAAAGAAGAACTTCCCCAATCTGGCAAAGGAAATAGACTTCCAGGAAATCCAGGAAGCTCAGAGAGTCCCAAAGAACTTGGACCCAAGAAGGAACACACCAAGGCACATCATCATTACATTAGCCAAGATTGAAATGAAGGAGAGAATCCTAGAAGCAGCAAGACATAAGGGGACAGTCACCTACAAAGGACTTCCCATCAGACTGTCAGCAGATTTCTCAAAAGAGACCTTACAGGCAAGAACGGGCTGGAAAGAAGTATTCCAAGCCATGAAATCCAAAGACCTACAGCCAAGATTGCTCTATCCAGCAAAGCTTTCATTTAGAATGGAAGGGCAGATAAAGTGCTTCTCAGATAAGATCAAAATCAAGGAGTTCATCATCACCAAGCCCTTATTATATGAAATGTTAAAGGGACTTATCTAAGAAAAAGGGAGGAAAAAAGAAGAAGATAAAAAAGATGAACAGTGAAAGGACAGCAAACTCACAGTGATTAACAATCATACCTAAAACAAAAGCAAACTAAGAGGACAGCTAGATCAGGAGTGAACTATAGAAATGAAGATCTCATGGAGGGTTAGCAACAGGGGAGTGGGAGAAGGAGAAGGTGGGGGATGGTACAGAAAATAAGTAGCATAGACAGTAGATAGAAAATAGGCGGAGGGCAAGAATAGTATGGGAAATATAGAATCTAAAGAACTTGAGACACGTGGTCATAAACTAAAGGGGGGGGAATGGTGGGGGAGGGGTGTGCAGGGTGGAGGGGAATGAAGGGGGGAATAGAACAACTGTAATGGCATAATCAATAAAATATATTTTGAATTGCCTCACCTGTTTTCCTGAACTGTATTTTTTTCCTGTTGACTTGTAGTTTTTTCTATGTCACAGTAATTTTTTGTCAGTTAGCTCTGTTACAAATACTTTCTCCCAGTGTGAGGTTTGTTTTTCATCTTGTTTTATGATACTTTTTCATCAAAACAGTTTCTTTTTTAATTTTAGAGTCAAATCTAACAATCTTTTATAATTTATGCTTCTTTTGGTGTATTGTCTTTAAAAAACTTTCCTACCCAGAGATCACAAAAATATCCATCTATATACTTTTTTCTAAAAAATTTACATTTTTTCCTGTTGTATATGTGTCTTTGTGTTTGCTTTTTATTTTTCTTTTTTTTTTTTTAAGATTTTATTTATTTATCTTCAGAGGGGAAGGGAAGGAGAGAGGGAGAGAAACATCAATGTATTTCTTTTCATCTCCTCGCTCAGCCCGCCTCCCTATACAGCCAGGGCTCTATTTTTCAATGACTTTACTTATTTATTTTTAGGTAGAGGGGAAGGGAGGGAAAAAGAGAGGGAAAGAAACATCCATTGGTTGCCTCTCACACACCCACAACAGGGGACCTAGCCCATAACCCAGGCATGTGCTCTCACTGGGAATTGAACCAGTGACCTTTTGGTTCACAGGAGCCGGCACTCAATCCACTGAGCCACACCAGCCAGGGCTGTGTTTGCTTTTTAAAGCATTAAAAATATCTCTGAAAAGATACATAAGAAAGAAATGAACATGAACTGTCTTCAGGCAGTGAACTCCAGTAACTGAACATCAGAGCTAGAAGAAAATTTTTTACTGTATGCCTTGTGTTGCTTTTGAGTTTTCAACCATGTGAACATAAGCTCCTATTTAAAAAATAAGTAAATAGCTCTGGCTGTTGTAGCTCAGTAGATTGAGCTCAGGCCTGTGAACCAAAGAATTGTGGTTTGATTCCCAGTCATGGCACATGCCTGGAATTCAGGCCAGTTCCCAGCAGGGGACACATGAGAGGCAACCATACATTGACATTTTTCTCCCTCTCTCCTTCCCTTGCCCTCTAAAGATAAATAAATAAAATCTTTTTAAAAATCTATTCCTTAAAAAATTTTTTAAATAAGTAAATAAATTTTAAAAATAATTATTTTATTGTTGTTCAATCACAGTAAATAATTTAAATAGCCAATTTAAAAGTTTCTGCAAAAACAGAAATAGTTTTTTTAAATTAATTTATTTTTTTATTGATTATGCCATTACAGTTGTTCTATTCCCCCCTTCATTTCCCTCCACCCTACCCCCCATCCCCATTATTACCCCCCTTTAGTTTATGACCATGTGTCTCAAGTTCTTTAGATTCTATATTTCCCATACTATTCTTGCCTCCCCCATCAATTTTCTATCTACTGTCTATGCTACTTATTTTCTGTACCTTCTTTCCCCTTCTCCTCCTCCCCCTCCCCTATTGCTAACCCTCCTTGAGATCTTCATTTCTATGTTTCCACTCCTGATCTAGCTGTCCTTTTAGTTTGCTTTTGTTTTAGGTGTGGTTGTTAATCAATTTGAGTTTGCTGTCCTTTCACTGTTCATCTTTTTTTTATCTTCTTTTTCTTAGATAAGTCCCTTTAACATTTCATATAATAAGGGCTTGGTGAAGATGAACTCCTTGAATTTGACCTTATCTGAGAAGCACTTTATCTGCCCTTCCATTCTAAATGAAAGCTTTGCTGGATAGAGCAATCTTGGCTGTAGGTCTTTGGATTTCATGACTTGGAATACTTCTTTCCAGCCCCTTATTGCCTGTAAGGTCTCTTTTGAGAGATCCACTGACAGTCTGATGGGAAGTCCTTTGTAGGTGACTGTCCCCTTATGTCTTGCTGCTTCTAGGATTCTCTCCTTCATTTCAATCTTGGCTAATGTAATTATGATGCATCTCAGTGTGTTCCTTCTTGGGTCCAAGTTCTTTGGGACTCTCTGAGCTTCCTGGATTTCCTGGAAGTCTATTTCCTTTGCCAGACTGGGGAAGTTCTCCTTAATTATTTGTTCAAATAAATTTTCCACTTGTGGCTGTTCCTCTTCCCCTTCTGGTATTCCTATAATTCGGATGTTGGAGCATTTAAAGATGTCCTTGAGGATCCTAAGACTCTCCTCATTTTTTTGAATTCTTACTTCTTCACTCTTTTCTGTTTGGCCATTATTTGCTTTCTTCTGGTCCACTCCATTGATTTGAGGCCCAGTTTCTTTTTCATCGCTACGGGTTTCCTGTGCAATTCCATTCATTTCAATTAGTTTTGCCTTCATATGTTTGTCTAACTTGTGGCTACAATCAACCAGTTCTGTGAGCATCCTGATCACCAGTGTTTAAAACTGTGCGTTTGAGAGTTTTGCTATTTCTTTATCACTTAGATTTATAGACTCTGGGGCTTTGAGATCTTCTTGAGCCATTTTTGGTCTGTTCTCACCCGTTAAGTATGAGGAGTGGAGCCTTGGACTCTCAGGTGGCTGGGTTGTGGCGCTATATGTGGGGGCGTGGTCAGAGCGGGGAAATGGCGGCCCCCTCTACTGTTTCTCGACACTGGGTGAGGAGCAGAGCCTTAAGTGGTTCACCAGGGTGGGGCCTCGCAGGTCGCTGGGTTATGACGCTGTACGTGGAGACGGGGTCAGAGCGGGGGAAGTGGCGGTGCCCTCCGCTGCCGCTCGCCACTGGGGCCTGCTGGCTCCCATCCAATCGCCCACTCCCTCGCTTGTCTATCCACGCACGAATGCGTGACCACAGTCAACCCGCAGCCCTGCTCCCTCGCTGTTTCCCCGTGGTCAACCCCACTCTGCCAGCTGCTGGTTTCACCCCTTACCAGTCAGGCTGAAGAATTTGTTGTTATCAGACTTCCGAAAAGTTCAATTTTCTGTGTTCTGGCTGTGTTTTCTGTTGCTAATATTTAGTTGTCTCTAAACTTGGTTGTGTGAGAAAGCACGGCTTCTCCACCTATGCCTCCATCTTGGCGGAAGTCCTAGAGATAGTTTTTCATATTTAAACCTCTAATGTACATGGAGTTCTTTTTTTTTAAAAGATTTTTATTTATTTATTTATTTACTTACTTACTTATTTTCAGAGAGAAGGGAAAGAAAGGAAAAAGAGAGGAAGAAAACCATCAATCATTTTCCTCTTGCCCTCCCCCTACCGGGGACCTGGCCAGCAACCCAGGCAGGTACCCTGACTGGGAATCAAACCAGCGACCTTTCAGTTTGCAGGACGATGCCCGATCCACGGAGCCACACTGGCTAGAGCTATAGCTCATTCTTGTGTATGTTGTGAGACAGGAATCCAATTTTAACCTGTCCACATGGGTAGTTCTGACCTTCTCACCTTTCTATGCTTAGCCCATTCCCCCTTCAAGATTCAGCTTAGACCCCTACATTGCGGCTGCACTGCCACAATACCCCACAGGGCAGTGCTGTCCAATAGAAATGCAGGGCAAACCACGTGCGTAGTTTAAGATTTTGTAGTAGACGTTAAAAAGGAAATACATGAAATTAATTTTATTGATATACTTTATATAACCCAGTATGTGTAATCAGTGTAACATGTTCGAGATGGTTTACATTGTGTTTTCATACTAAATATTAAAAATCTGGTGTGAATTTTGCACTTACAGCGGATCGCGGCTCAGCCTAGCACACTGGAAGTGCTCATGGTCACACCTGGCTAGTGGCTGTTGTTTCAGACCGTGCAGCTGTACAGACTGCTATCCCAGAAGGAAGGTGCTGCATTATATTGAAATGGTCTGTTCTCACATCAGCCTCTGTGATCAGCCAGTCAGTTTCTAGAGGGTGGGCACTGAGTGGCATTCATTTATATTCTCCCTCTCCTTCGAGAACCTAGCTAGTGTTGAGTTACTCCACTTTTTGTTGAATGGAGTGAACTCTGACTGTTGACACACTTTCCCTTATATAAAGCTGAACTTCGCCCATTGGAAAGTTCTACCCAGGGGCCCTTGCTCTGCTCCCTGGGACCTCACAGGAGGTGAGGTTCACCAACATTTTCTCTCCCTCAGGCTAAATATCACAGAGTGATCTCTTTTCCTCTTCTGGCTGGGACTCATACCTGCCTAGAAAACATTTTGTTACATTCTCTAGTTACTTCTCATACCAGTATTTTAGTTTCATAACCATACTGCAAGCTCCTGAAGACCCCGAGGTGGGCGGGGCCTAGGCAGTCTCTCCAGGTGACACGGATTGTGTCAAGGTGGGTGCCAGGCACACACAGCTCCTCTCAGGACTGGTTATAGTATAATATATCTCATTTCTTCCTCTGGTCAGATATCTTCCCCCACGGTCCTTTAGAAATTTCAGGGCTGCAAAGAGCACACAGATATTCCTTCCGAGAAAGGGATATCTTTCTTGCCCCAAATCCCAGTTAGTGCCAGAGCCAATGACCAGGAAAGACCCAGAATCCCAGTACTGGGCCAGTGTCTTCTCTACCCCACCAGCCTGCTTCCGGGGCCTACTCCTGCCAGACTCTTCCTCTGTCCCGTCTCCCACCCGGGCTGGCCAGGGTGCCCTCTGAGAGTGGAACCTCAGGCAGTGAGGGAGGTCAGGGCCTGAAGGAAGGTGTGGTGGAGGAGTGGGGTGTGTGAGTACATGTGTCTTGGGGGTGTGTGAAGGAAGGGGAGCAGTGGGTTAAAGTTAACACCAGGCAATGATGCAATCACAGAATCCGAATTGAGTGTAGGTCGCTTTAAGACAGGAGTAGCTGTAATCTGAAGCCTGTTGGAAGCTGGATTGGGAGGGAGGCAGCAGAAAAAGCTCTTGTGCTTGCAGGAGCCCCCTCAGTGTGCAGACCTAGGCTGGGCGCCGAGCCACAGCGCACCCACAGGTAAAGCAGCTCCCTGTCTGGTCTTTGTGTCAGGGGAAGACGGGACAGGCCCCCATGAGCTGTGAGGGCTGGGGAGAGGCAGGGTACCCAAGGGAGTGGAAAAGAGGGGTGCAAGGAAGAGGAGGTGGGGAAACAGTAGCCTCTGCAGCTTGGGCATCAAGGTGAGTGGATGAGAGTGGGCAGAGGGAGTTGGGGGTCAGAAGGTGGCAACCCAGTGATCCCCAAATTCTACTGTCCCACTAGGAGAGGCTGGAAAGACTTGAATGAAGTGGTTGGGAAACAGTGGAGGGGGCGGTGGTGTCGGGGAAGCAGAGAGCTCAGCTGCTGACTTGGGGCTGAGCAGCACCTCAGAGACCTCCACAGCCCGGAGGGGAGGAGGCTGTCGGGGAGCTGTGCTTCCACCAGGGCAGCGGGGAGGCAGCCCAGCCTGTGGCCCAGACTTAGCCTGAGCTCAGCTCTCTGCTGTTCTTTCAGAGTCAACTGGTGTGGATTTCAATGGTAACTTCCCAACGCTGCTGAGCAGCTGGCCGGTTGCGCCATGCCAGAGCGCTGGGATGGAGAACAGCTGGGTCCTTCTACCCAGTGCCCACTCGTTTCTGTTGGCCAAATTAGCCGCCAGTAAAAGCTGAGAGGTCAATGGGGTTATTAGCCTCTCACAAATGATGACTGTTATTTAGCCCAGCCAGTGTTTGGGATTTGGGGGCTCAGCTGTCCGTGCTGGAGAGAATGCTGCCCCCATCCTTTCTGCTCCCCAAGGCAAGCCACAGCAAGGAGCAGGTCTGGGCCAAAGAAAAACTGCAAGCTTCCCAGAAACCGCATCACTGTCTGGCCCATGCCCGTCCCCTGGGAGTTCAACCGCCAGGCTGAGGCTGGGAGAGAGGGGGCGCCAGCCTGCTCTGTTCCTAGGGCTGGTCCTTCTGGGCGGTGGGGCGGTGAAGCTCATGGGCACCTCGGCCCAACTTAGATCTTCAGAAGAAACGCTGCCTGGGGCCTGGCGGAGCCACCACAGGTGGGGTGTGCTGCGAGGGGACCCCTCAGAGTCTCCCTGCCAGAGCCACGGAAGGGTGGTGCCCTTCCTTGCACTGCTCATGAGGTCCACCACCATGTGGCTTGAAGGCTGTGTGGTTCTGGGAGGAGGGGGAGGAGGAAGAGGGGGGAGATAGAGGAGGAGGGATGGTGTTTGTCTCACAGTTGGGTTTAATCTGAAACACATGCACTGGCCCAAGTTTATATCCCAGCTTGAAGGCCAGGCCTTGCAATCCTGGTTCCTCATGTCTTTGACTTGGGCAATGTGGCAGAGAGTAAGGCTTGACCTTGGCCCAACTTGGGAGGATATCTACATCCTTCTGTGCCCTCCCCCTCCTGGCTGAGATACTGCCCCTTGGACAGGATGGCATCGTTGTCCCTATGCCCCGGGCCAGGCAAGGGCTGCCTGTCCAGGCCTGTGGAACAGCCACCGTGGACAGGGCCTTGAGTGTGCTCAGAGGGGCCCTGTGCCGGACCCTTCCTCTCCACCCTCTTACTGCCCTCGTAGGGGGCTCTCAATAATCTCTCCACTCCCACCATCCCCAGGGTTTAAGATGGAGGATTCAAAGAAGTGCCATTAGTACTATGTGTCCCAGTGACTGGCCCTGGGCCAGCTCTGGAGCCAGGTGTCTTTCCCTACCAGGGTCCCTCACTTCATCTTCGGCCCTCAGCCCACACATGTGGTGATGGTGACCGCAGTACCTGGGGCTTGGGCCCAGGCACTATAGGGACTCCTATAGGGAAGGCCCCACTTTCAAGAGCATTGGAATTGTGAACTTAGTTAGCCTACTGTCCCAAGATGACCCTACCCCCTCGCTCCCATCTCAACTCCCTACTTTGGCCAGAGCGACTAGTGCTAACAACTTTTCTTCTCGCCTTGCCGCCTGTGGATCTCACTGAATTTTCATTCTTCAACAAACCGGTCTCCAGAGACTCAGTCAAGGAAGGCTCCTGCCAGCTCCGGGTGGGGCTGGCTGGGTGGAGAGAGCGGCTGTGAGCCCGGAGGGTGTTCTGGTTTCTATCTTGCACTGCAGAAATCTTTCTGCACTGTTATCTCAACGGAGGATTTCTCCCTGAGCGCAGGGGCAGCCACGTGGAAGAGCAGCTGGCTGAGCACGCAGGGCTCCCGCCCCCAGGCCTGAGCCGGAGATCAGGGTGTACAAAGAAGGCGGGCTCCTTCCCACTGGTGGTCCATCTGTAAACTGAGCAAACTCAGCAGGCAATCTTTTCTTTTGTTGCCTTTCATGCTTTACAATGTTGTCCAGTGGATTATCAGGCTTAATTTTAAGGACTTTGGCCAATAATAATACACTGCACTCCCAACTTTCGTATTTATTCTGAGAAGACAGAAATGTGTGCATTGTGCGTGTGGAGGGGTTATTGGGCACATGACTGGGTAATGGAACAGCTTGAGACCCTTGGCGGGGTGTGTGTGTGTGTGTGTGTGTGTTTTCAGTGGAGGCAAAGGGCAGGGAAGGCAGATTATAAGTTCTTGACTTGGCAGTATGGATGGAGGAAGCACATGGACCAGACAAAGGTCCTGGTTGCTGACACTTTGTCCCACTTTCTAACCAGAAGGCCTTTTGAAAGATCTGATCTGTGAACTCCCCTCTGCCCTCCCCACCCCCACATCATGGCCCAGGGGTGAGGGGAGCCCATGGAGCAGTGAGTGCAGGACGGTAAGGGATGGTGGAATGTACAGAGTCCTGGGCCCAGGTTTCCCACTTCCCTTGTGGCCCAGGAGCCAGACCAAAGCCAGGTCAGAAGAGACCATGGAGGGGGAGCTGAAGGGTCATGAAGGGAGTTGGGTGGTCTTCCTAAGTAGTGGGGTTGTGTAACCTGAAGGAAAGAAGGCTCCAGAGGTGTAAGAGTTATTTTCGGGCTGATGGGGGAGGAAGACCTGGCTCCCCAGGGGAGAAGGGCGTACTGCGGTTCCAGCTGTAGGGACACATTTTGACTCAGAGACCAGTGGAAGGTTCATTGGGCTCTGCATGGGTCAGATTGTTAAGGCATTACCTAATTCAATCCTCATTATGACAGTTAAGAACTACTTGATTTCTGTCTTACAAGAGAAGATATTGTGATTTAGAAAGCTATTAAGACATAGAATTGAGCCCTGGCTGGTGTGGCTCAGTGGTTGAGTGCTAGCCTGTGAATTGAGGGGTCGAGGTTCGAGGTTTGATTCCTAGTCAGGGCACATGCCTGGGTTGCAGGCCAGGTCCCCCGTGGGGTGCGCACAAGAGGCAACCACACATTGATGTTTCTCTCCCACTCTTTCTCCCTCCCTTCCCCTCTCTAAAAAATAAAGTAAATAAAATCTTTAAAAAAATACATGGAATTGAGATTTGAACCTAGGCTGACTCTAGACCCAGGGCTCCTACCCATGACAGGAAGAGCTCTTCCTGAGAACTGTCTGAGAAGGGAATGAGCCCGGAGTGAGGGCCCAGCTTCCAGGCCAGGGGGATGCAAGGAGAGAGTTTGTGAACTTCTTGGGGATAGCAGGGGCTGGGCCAACACCCGCATTCTCTGTGCCCTGTGATTCTGCACGTGAGACCTACATGCTGCCCCCATGCCCCCATTCTGTGACTAGCTATTGCCCCAAATCCCATATCCCGAGTGGTCAGGAGTCCCCTGGGAAAAGCCTTAGTGTGCATTTGCTGGACCACATCCACACACAGGAGCCTACTGCTGGATCATCACCGTCTGGTAGCTTTTGGTTCGAAGGTGGGTGCCCGGACACAGACAATGGGATGAGAGCTCAAGCTCACCTGCTAAGACTGTGGGTGGAGGGGTGGGGCATTGCTCAGAGGGAGGGATCTGGTGGAGCGTCCACTTCTGGCCAGGGGAGGCTGGAGGGAAGGTGCTGAGTCCTGCCAAGCCCCTGCTCCCTGCCCAGGGTGGCTGGTGGGGTGGGGTGGTAGGTGAGGAGAACAGCCTGTTACCTCTCATTTTCTTGCAGGCCCCGGGATGCAGGCCCTCACACTACTCCTCTGGACCGGAGCCCTGTTTGGGGGCGGCAGCTGCCAGAATAGCCCTGGCAGCCTGGAGGTCAGTGGTGGGGGGGTGGGAGGCGTGGGATGTGTTAGCAAGTCCCGCCTCTCCTCAGCAAGCACCCAGGTTCCAGGCCTAGCTCTGGCCTCTATGCCTAGACATCAGCAAAAGAGAGAAAATGTCTTGCCCTGCCTTTCAGAGAACATAGTGCAGACAAAAGTAAGATCCAAAACAGTGAAAAGCAAAAGTGCTCTCACAAGCCAGGGCTGTCCTTCGGTGAAGACCCTTCCTTATCACACTGAGTCACCGTGGGTCTCATGGAGTGGGCGGCACCCTAGGACATCCGTTCTGATGGAAGGGTGTGGAAAGGCCTCTTTCCTGTGCAGAGGGAACGCATTCGGCCTACAAAGCAGGTGCTAAGAAGCCCATGCTCTCTGACCGTGGGTGGTGAGGGTCACACGAGGGGCCAGGGCAGCCAGGGCACACTGACTGGAACCCTGCACTTGCCTGTGAGTTCCGAGGTTGAATTCTGGCTTTGTGATCTTAGACAGTGGCTTTTACCAGAGTCTGTTTTCTTATCTAAAAAATGGGATTCAAAATACCTATTCTTAGAGGACCACGTGGCCAGCTACTTATATTTCACCCACTGAACACCTACTCTGTAGGTGCTAGGGGTGGAGGGAAATATGAAGGCTCTGTGTCTTGCCTTTAAGGACCTTGGGGGTATCAAATACATCAAGTATGAGATGAAGTAACTCAAACGAGAACTAGCACAGAGCGCAGTCAGTGCGTGGCGGGTGGTTAATATATACATGCTATTTGTCTCTAAAGCAGATTAGAAAACAAAAAAGTACCTTCCGTTTGGGGCTAGCGGGGGAAGTCTGCAGGGAAGTTTGCGGTGGAGGAGGTGATATCTGATCAAGGAAAGACAGGGAGGCTTTGACAGGTAGACCTGGGAGCAGTAATGAGGGTGAGCGGACAGGAATCTGGTCTGGCCTGAGAGCAGGGTTTAAAAAAATTTCTTTTTCAGTGCATCACGGGCCCGAGGCTCACAGATCACTAGCGTTTAAACCTGGCCAGCTCAACGCCCCTCTGGGCTGCCTCTGCCCAGTGGAGAGCTCCTGCAGGCTCAGGGAACAGACTCATTCCGGCGTCAGGCTTAACAGACAGTACTCGGGCAGGAAGCCAGAACGATGATCCCACTCAAAGCAGTGAGCAGACCAGTCATCCACTGCTCATCTCCCTGGTCCTTGTACTCGAATCCAGGGCTCCCCAGCCCCTGAAACCACGGGGGTGTCGGTGGAGGAGGAGGACCCCTTCTTCAAGGTCCCTGTGAACAAGCTGGCGGCGGCCGTCTCCAACTTCGGCTATGACTTGTACCGTGTGAAATCCAGCACAAGCCCCACTGCCAACGTGCTCCTGTCTCCGCTCAGCTTGGCCACGGCCCTCTCCGCGCTCTCGCTGGGTGAGTTCTCTGATGCAGAAAGCCCCAGAATCCCAAAGCTGCCATCTGTCCACCGCATGTCTCTGGGCTCTAAGCCCCAGAGACATTTCACCGCAGGGAGGGCCGCAGAGACGCTGAGACTGGCTCCAGCCTGCAAGCGGGGGCTCGAGGCTGTGCACACACAACTCACGCACGCCCCACGAGGGTGCTGAGCACTGCTGACACAGGTGTGTGACTTCAGGACCACTTGCTGACACGGTGACTTCGACACTCATTAATTCCTCAATGAGCTTCTACTGCGTGCCAGCCGTTAGGCTGGGTTCTGGGGACAGAGCCGCACACGAGCCAACAGTTTCACTAGGGTCACAGCTGAGCTCATGGGGGAAACTGAGCTCAGGGTGGGGAGGGGTGACTACAGAAGAGTCTGCCAGGCACCGCGCTGGGACAAGCACAGGACTTGGACCCTCGTTCCCACCCCTGCAGGCCTGAGGCCCTTAGCCTACTTTAGGAAAGTCTCTATTTCTCCTGTTGCCTTCAAGCTCCTTCCTACCTAGAATGTCTCCGGTGTCAGAAGACAAAAAGACCAAGGGTGTGGTGTCCCTGGCCTGTCACGGAAGCTGGCCAGAGCTGGGCCCTGGTGAACAGTTAGTGAGGCCCACGTCCTGTCTCTCTGGCAGGAGCTGAGCAGCGGACAGAGTCCAGCATCCACCGGGCTCTCTACTACGACCTGATCACCAACCCAGACATCCATGGCACCTACAAGGAGCTCCTTGCCTCCGTCACTGCCCCCCAGAAAAACCTCAAGAGTGCTTCCCGGATCATCTTTGAGAAGAGTGAGTGTACTGGCCCGAGCTGCCTCAGGAGTGGGGGGGCTTTATGCTCCACACTGGGCAGGCTGGGGTGGGGGGCGAGGTTCTTTCTGAACAGTCGATCACGTCTGCCCGGGCCAGGTCTAGCCCTGGGAGGCAGGAAGGGGCACTGTGAGCCCAAAGGGGATCAGAAAGAGGAAGTAAGTGGGCTGAGGGAGACGGTGGGAGGGTCGGTGGGGGACAGTAACATGAAGAGAAACAGCAATGAGCAAAATCTGTAGTTCCCTGTCCAGGGCCATCTAGGGAAGCTGGCCTGAACTCCCAGCAAGTCACTGGAAGACACGAGGCAGGAAGTCGGGGCCTGCCGAGTGCTAAACCAGAACCGAAGCCTGGCGTGCTTCCGAAGGAGGGTGCGGGTTCCGCGCTGACTGCACTGACGCTGCCCCATCTCTCCCCAGAGCTGCGGATCAAATCCAGCTTTGTTGCACCACTGGAAAAGTCATACGGGACCAGGCCCAGAATCCTGACCGGCAACTCTCACGTGGACCTTCAGGAGGTTAACAACTGGGTGCAGGCCCAGATGAAAGGGAAACTTGCTAAGTCCACAAGGGAAATGCCCAGTGAAGTCAGCATTCTCCTTCTGGGTGTGGCTTACTTCAAGGGTGAGGGCTTCTCCACTTCTCCTTCTGGCCAAGGGTAGATGGTGGGGGGTCAGACAGGACCGGGAATGAGCAGGGGGAGTCAAAGACCTAGTTCAAGAACACCCCAGAGGCAAAGCCAGAGGAGGGCCTAAGAAGTGCACTTGCTTGAATGTTATCTGCTTGTCATCAAATCGAAGGCTGATGAAGTGTAAGAGGCTTGTGGAGAGACTAGCAGAGAGAACACACGACCACTCTTGTGCCTGTTCGGGGTGCGCATTGTTGGATTTCTGGCTGGAGTCAGACGAGGGTCAAAGCCCAGCCTTGCACAAGCTCCGTAGCCTTTCTGGGCCTGTTTTCTCATCTCTGACGTGAGGTCCACACTTACTTCAGAGGCACTACACCACCTCCCAACGTCACGGCCACCTAGCGCTGGGCCCAGGACACGGCAGGCGCTGGTTCTCCAACGACATTCCTCCAGGCTCTGGTGAGGTGCCCAGGGCTCTTCCATGGGCCTGCTGAGAGGCCGGTCCATTCAGATAAGCCTTGGGTGGGATTTTGGGCAACCTCCCCTTCAAGTGCTTTGTAACCATCTATCAGGCAGTAGCAAGAACGGACCCCTAAATTTCTAGAGAAAAGCCCTATTTGAAGCACTGATCTGCAGGAAATGAAAGAAGCAGTTATAGCCCAGAGCGTTAAAAGGCAACATTAAACTAAGGGAGCTTGATCATCAACTCGCTGTGTGAGCGCTGGCAAGTCACTTCACCTCTCTGGGCTACGGTGATGCCCTGGCTGTGAGAGGGTGACGGGATGATGTCCAGGTCCCTTCCAGCCCTGACCTCCTTTGATTCTGTCTCCCAGACACACCACGGTAGAAGTGTACCCCAGTTTATTTCCTCCCCCAGGTGAACAAAGAACTTGTATAATCCAGACAGTCAAATCAGTAAAACCAACGCATTTCCTTCTGAGTTTAATCCTTCCCTGATGTGTCAGGGCCTCTGACAGCTATGACCCCTTTAGCCAGGCAATTTTCAGCAACATACCGTGGTCTCGGCAGGTCCCAATGATGGTCTGGTCTCCTGGGGCTTAGGGGACTCCATGTGTTCCATTCCAGGGCAGTGGGCAACAAAGTTTGACCCCAGAAAGACTTCCCTCCAGGATTTCCACTTGGATGAGGATAGGACTGTGAAAGTCCCCATGATGTCAGACCCCAAGGCTGTCTTACGCTATGGCTTGGATTCTGATCTCAGCTGCAAGGTTGGTAGGGGTTGGGTGAGTGGTGGGTGTGGGGAGAAGCCAAAGACCGACAGAAGGTGTCGTGGAAACAGAATGACAGCTGTCTAAATTTTACTACTGTGACTTTCAGCAAGTTAATAGCTTCTCTGAGCCTTTTTTCCCCCCTTAAAATAAAGGTGGATAGAAACTGACTCTGAAAAAAGCCGGGCACTGAAAGACACATACCATATGATCTCACCTTTAATAGGAACCTAAACAACAAAACAAACAAGCAGGCAAAATATAACCAAAGATACTGAAATAGAGAACAGGTGAACAGGGACCAAAGGGGAGGGAATTTCAGGGGAAAAGGGGAAGGGTTTACGGAACAGGTATAAAAGACACATGGACAAAAACTAAGGGAGGCAAAAATGGGAGGGAGGTGGGGAGCATTAGGGGGTGGCCTGGGCTGGGAGTAGAAGACAGAAAACTGTACCTGAACAACAATTTAAAAAAAAGAAAAGAAAGGAAACTTACTCTCTCAGGGTTGCTCATAAGAATTAGAAACGCGATGTGAAATGACCTTACTGTGAAATCAGGGCCCTCAAGGAGTGGGTACTCAAAGGTTGGTGTTTTCTTGCCTCTCCTTTCCTTCATTCTTTCTTTTTATTTTTCTGAGGGCAGGGAGAGCTTTTATTTCTAGAATTCAAAGCCAAACTTTCAAAAACTGTCACAAACTCCAAAGTGCTGAGATTTTAAGTCTTTCACAGACACCTGTCTTCTTTTAATTCTAAGTCAGTAGTTCTTAACCTTTTTCTCTGGGAACCTAACAAAGCACCTGAAATACTTGAAAGAAATGCCATGCACATACACACACATCTCTGCACGTCACTCCAGGGGCCACTGAGGCCTGTGATGCCGTTTGTCCCATGGGCCTTAGGAGCCTCCGCTCACAGGACCCATTTTATTGCTGCTTCTGTGTCACTGTGCCCAACGCCCCCATCCTCCTCTGGGGCTCTCTGTGTAACAGATGACCAGTAACTGCTGGCAGAAAAACCTTGGGAGCAAACAGAGACTGGGAACCATAGGAGAAAATTCAGCAGATCTTTTCAGTTGGTATTAGGCCAAGGTAAGAAAAGATAAGTCAACGTTTTGAAGGAACACTAGTAAACATCTTGCTGCCAGAAAACAACAGCTTAAAGGGATGATAGTTAAATACCATATTTTTCAGACTATAAGATGCACTTAAAAAAACACCCCATTTTTTGCTTCAAAAATTTTTCCCTATTTCCTCCTCTAAAACCTAAGTGTGTCTTTTTTTTAAAAATTTTATTTAGCTATTTTTCAAGTACAGTTTTCTATCTATTTATCTCATCCCTGCCCACCCCGCTAGGTGTGTCTTATGGTCCAAAAAATAGACACACCTAGGTTTTAGAGGCAGAAAATGGACAAAAAATTTTGAAGCAAAAAATGTGGTTAAAAAGTGCGTCTTATAGTCTGAAAGCCACGGTAGATAAGGGACTGGGGAAAGCTGGGCTAGGGCCCCACCGTGGGACAGGAGGCGGCTGCTGGAGTGTGTGCACCTACGTCCCTAGGCTCCGAGGCTACACAGGATGAACCCAAGCGGCTCCTTCCCTGTTGTTTCAGATTGCCCAGCTGCCTCTGACTGGAAGCACGAGTATCATCTTCTTCCTGCCTCAGAAAGTGACCCAGAACTTGACCATGATAGAAGAGAGCCTGACCTCTGAGTTCATTCACGACATAGACCGAGAACTGAAGACTGTTCAAGCAGTCCTGACCGTCCCCAAGCTGAAGCTGAGTTACGATGGGGAAGTCACCAGGTCCCTGCAAGAGATGAGTATGTCCAAAAGGGTCCTTTGCTCTTGGGCTGGGTGGGGTTGAGTCTTTAAGCCTTCCGCCTTTCTAAGTAGAATTCAAAGGCTCCATCAAAGAGCCCATTCCTTAATTCTAATTCATAGCGCTGGAGGGGTGGCCTGAACTGCCTTCCTTCTCAGACCCATTCCTTAGCCCCATGGCTGTGTGCCCTACAGTGGGAACTCAGAACACTGCCTCTCAAGACAAGTCTTTTGATCTGGTTTCTAATCTTCACCTCAATTGCACTGTGCTCTTGGGCAAGTCACTTACAGTGAGCTCTAACTGGAGCCCTGTGTATCTCACCTCAGGTCAAAAGGGGTTCCACTCCCAGCTTGCTTACCTCCTTGAATCAGGAATTAGGAATTAGGGTTGTGTTCTTCCTTGGGGTGTTGGATAAGACCGGGCTTTAACGGAAATCCCTCTCAATCCCTGCAGAGCTCCAGTCCCTGTTTGATTCACCAGACTTTAGCAAGATCACGGGCAAATCTATCAAACTTACTCAAATGGAACATCGAGCTGGCTTCGAATGGAATGAGGAAGGGGCAGGCCCCACCCCCAGCCCGGAGCTCCAGCCTGCCAGCCTCACCTTCCCCCTGGACTATCACCTTAACCAACCTTTCATCTTCGTGCTGCGGGACACAGACACGGGGGCCCTCCTCTTCATAGGCAAAGTTCTGGACCCCAGGAGCACTTAATGCCCCAGTTCAATGTTCAAATACGCTAGAGGGCAGATTACACATTACATGAAGGCTGCCCCTAGAATGGTTCAGTGTATACTTTGCAATAAAAGTGCTTTGCCCTTGGCTTCCATTACCCTGTTCCTCTTCCTATTTTGAGCTACATTAAGTTTGATATGAAGATAAACACCCCTTTAGGAAGGTTCTGATCTCACACTTACAGCCTGGGTCTATCTAAACTCTGCAGAAAGTCACCATTGATAAGAACTTGGAGTTATCTGCACAGTGTAGTTCGGGGACTGAGTCTCTGCCCTGGGACGTTTACATATGGGGACCACTGATGCCCCCAGGCATTTCCTAGCTCCACAATCTTTTTTTTTTTAAGATTTAATTAATTTATTTTTAGTCAGAGGGGTAGGGAGGAGGGAGAAAGAGAGGAAAAGAAACATTAATGTGTGGTTGCCTCTCACATGCCCCCTACTGGGGACCTGGCCTGAAACCCAGGCATGTGCCCTGACTGGGAATCGAACTGGCGACCCTTTGGTTCATAGGCTGGCACTCAATCCACTGAGCCACACCAACCAGGGTGCACAATCTTAAATACACCAGACCTGAATGCACGCACAGATCTCCTGGTCCAGTTAATGTTATCTGGCAACGTGGAATAACACATGGGTAGATAAGGGAAGTAATCTATAATGTCAGAAAATAATTCTTTATTTGATAAAGCATTTAAAGGAAGCCCTCAAGTACCTGTAAAAAAAGAATAAACATATTCTTTTTAAGGAATTATGCCTAACTTTACCAAGTACAACAGGACCTTTTTCAGAAACATAAAATGGGCCAAGTCTTGGAAACAGTGTCCACGGGACTAAATTTTCCTTCTCAAAAAAATGAGCTCAACCAAAACATCTCACTGGCCACCGCCGTGCCAGTCGGTTAGTAGCAAAGAAAATAAATAGATTCTGCCTGCCCTTCATGCAAATGTTTCAGTCTGAGCTGCATTCCAAACACTCAGCTTCCTGAAAAGCTTTTGCCAAGCATCCTCGGGGCCACTCATTTCCTGGTGGTGATGCTATGTGACAAGCAATGGGCACTTCTCGGGCCTGGCCGGGGTGGGCGAGCTCTCAAAGCAGGGTGGGCCTGGCGTTCTCTTCCACCTGCTCGTCTGAGCCACTGGGTCGCAGGGGTGATACAGACACTGGGGTTAAGACCCATAGAGGCTCCCGGCCTTCTCACCAGATGGGGTCCAGATACCCAGGCAGAGGAGAGTTACCGTCCCCACCTCTGTCTCTCAAGCTTGAAACCACAGTGGTAATAATGCCCGTACCTTCAGCAACTTCTGAAGCCCCCCCCCCCCATCTTCTACGTACTTATGTAGCCTGTAATTTCATTTGCCAGCTTGGGGAAGTCTGGTAGGAAAAAAGTCATCTCTTTTCAGGCTTGCTAATAAACAGAATGCAGAGAGATGGCGCGTGTGATATAAAGTTTCTTCTACAGGCTTGGCTTTATTAGTATTTGGTCAGTGAGTCTGCCAAGAGTATAGCATGAAAGCCAGACAATACGGGCTGGACAACTAGCAGAACACAAGTTTAGAGTTGCCATCCCAGGAAGAAACTGCCTGGCAATAAAATGGCCCCACGTTTATTTTTCTATTCACAACCTATACTCCACTGGCTTTAACAAAGGATTTGAGGAAGCTAGATATCATAAATGAAACTGTGTCCCTAGTGGTAAGGAGCCTCATGGATTTCTTGCTTTATAATTATTTTTCAATCACAATACAACTACTAAGAGCTGAACTTCCCACTGGGGTGGTACACCACATTTCATCACTGCTGGAAACCATAGGAATGTTCCCAGGAAACAGACTATGATCATTTATTTAGTGAGGTGGCGTCTAGCCAAAACTCCAGGCTAATGTCCAGATGCCTGCAGATCAGCTGAAATCCGTTTAAAGGGCTTAGGCACTCCGGATACTAATTTTAAGTATTTTCTGGGAACTGGGAGTTTTTACTGGAGGGCAGTTAACTATTTCAAGAAGGAGTCATCAAAATAGGTGAGCATCTTCCCAAGTGCAATGTCTTCCAAGTCCTTCCCACCCCTCATACAGTAGGCTTGTGACTGTCAGGCAGGCCCCATGTCTCCTGGTGACGGCTCAGTGGCAACAGAACCCTCTTGAACTTTTCCTCCATGGTTCCCTTCTTGTGGGTCCCAGTCCCCTGGGGACCCTACACTGAAGGCCCCACAGGGAAGGGCGGCAAGTCCAATAAGCAGGATTTCATCTTCTGCAGCTCCTGGACCTCGTCGTTCCCGGGCCCGTAGTGCACCAACAGGACCTCTTCTGCCTTGTGTGCCGTGCTCAGGGCCTCGGGTACTGCGCACCTGAACCAAGGAGGCGAGGGGAGTGAGTTCCCTCGTTCAATCAAGCAAACATTAATCAGGGGCCTACTCATGCCCTGTGAAGAATATAAAGATCACTTTTGTCCTCAAGGATCTTATAATCTAGAAGGGCAGATGAGACAACTGTCGCAAACACACTGCAAGTCAGAGTTTGAGAACAAAGTAAAAAAACAAAACAAAGTATAAAGAGTCTAGGACCCTGGGAAATGGGCAAATCTCAAAGCATTAATCTGATATTTACCCCAAGGTCTACTCAGAAGTCTTCATCTGAGGGTAACCAAGCCCACCCCTGATGTAAGTCTCCAGCCCCTTCTCTCTCTCTGACCAAATGCCTGCCTCTGTGTCTCGAGAATCAAGTCTACCCATCTGTGCACTGTTTGTAAGCTGGATAATTCTTAACTGGAGGGGCTTCCTTGTGCATTACGGGACATTTAGCAGCAACTCTGGCCTCCGCTCTAAGTCATGACAATCCAAAATGCCTCCAGACATTGCCCATATGCCCCCTGGGAAATGACTCCTGGTTGAAAACAAATGCTTTAAAAAGAACAGGACTAGGGAGAACGAAGAGCCCCTGGAGGTGTGGGTGCTGAGAATGAGAGCGAGAGGGAGGCAGGGGTACCCAGGAAGGACCGGGAGTGGTGCTGTCGGTGGGTGGTGGGGCTGCTTCGAGGTTCTCCCCAGGGAACGCCCTCAGAGCTAGGAGCTTTTCCCATATCTCTCAGGAGAAAACCCTAAGGTTTCAACTTAGCCAGCAATACAGAAGGAAAGGAATCTTTCCTAAAGAGGAAATGAAGAAGTTTCAACATGCTGAAAAGCATCACAGAAGAGTCAGGCACAGAAGAGCCTAATAAAAGACGGAGGAGTGTGTGGCCCGGTGCAGTGCCAGGCAACAAGAGAAAAACTTACCCGTTGAAAAAGATCTGGGCCAGTTTGAAGAGCTCATGGCCCATTTCAACACTGCATGGCCCATGGCGAACCTCAACCACTTGGAGACTCTTCTGTAGATGGGTAGCTGACTTGTGCCAGTCCCCTGTAAAGAAATACAAAAATGGTTCCAGAAAAGAACCACAATCAACTGTGGATAAACATTTCTGGGGAGGGAAAAGCTACATGGAAGGAAGAGCAGCCTCCGCTGAAAGACTAAGAGATGACGAACTGGACGAGGCTAGGGTCATGACCGAATACACAAGGCAAACTCGTTCCCTGCAGCAGAAAACAAAGACACACGCCGTACCTAAAGCAGCATAGGCCTGGGCCAGGCCATCCTCAATCTCTCCCACCACGCTGTGTTCCGCCCACAGGAAGCTCTCAGCATCCCGCCGGCACCCCAACAATAGCTGAATGGCTCGCTCTGTCGAGTCAAAGGAGAGTGGTCTCATTACAGACACAAACCCAGCCCTAGAGACGAGAACCCGGCTGTTAAATTCTCGGTTACCTGGGCTCAGTGTAGAACCCCACCTTGTCTCTTTAGGTTGTGACCAACCCAGGGTTTGTTCCGAGAAAGCTGTTGTTCTCTTATATTTCCTCTTTCAGTAGAAAAAGGTGTTGGGTGAGGTCTCTCCATATTTACTCTGGGTTTCCAACTTTGGTTTGAAGTGGAACGACACATTCCACTTATGGTCATTATTTCTCTTGACTCAGAAACCTAAGTTAAAGGTCAGTCTCATAAAGTAGGGAAAATAAATTGCCGTGACATCCAGCAGGAAGGCCGAGTTTTCAAAGGGTAATGAGGAGCTCCACAGCCCCCTCTGAAAGAAAGCAGGGTGCTTATGTCCACCGGGCACCAGCCTGCTGTTCTCTAGGGGAGAGATGAGGTTCTGACGAAGGCAGAACTCTCTCCCTAGGAAATCAGGTCATTAGGGCCCGGAATGAAAAGAAATGGCCTGGGATACACCGTTGCCATTGGTACTTGAACTGAGCAGCCTGACGCGGGAGACAGCCTAAGTCACCTGGCCCCACTTCCAGGACCACACAAACTGAGCTGACCGGGGTCTGGTGTCCTTGGCCTACACAGCCACCTTGTGGCTGGCATGGGGATCATTAAATTCAATTCTTCAGTCATGACCGAGTATCCCTGATCTGAGGTGACCTCGAAATGACTAAAAAGGAAGGGGCCGGAGGAGCAAAGCAGGGACCCGGTCTCACCTAGTTTTCCATTTCTGAGGAGCTTCTGGGCCACTGCAACCTGCTTCTGCAGGTCCTGTAACCGGCTGACTAGGTGGTCCCTGCGCACGGACTCCGCACAAGATGCGCTGCCACAGCTCAGCACGTCGTCCCCCTGTGGAAGTCAGTTTTGTGTCTGTCTCCGTGTCAGAGTTGGTGAGCAAGGCGGCGCGTGCCTGCATCCCGGGGTGGCTCCGCAGCTGCTGCCCCCAAGGGGGAAGGAGACCCCCGCGGCGGCGGCAGCAGCGCACCTCGCCCACAGCCTGACTGAATTTGGTGGACAGCAGCAATTCACTAAAAGTAGTAACCCATTGCACACCCTCCCCACCAACATTTAATTTTTATAACCAAATTTAAAAACTGGTACAGTCCTCGCTTTCTTTCCATCTCAAATGGGGCCAGCACTGTGGATGACAAACACATTTCTAGTAGTTATGAAAAAGCCACAGGAAAACTAATAGGAAAAGGTGCTAGGTGAGGCCTCCTTGCATTTGACCTTGCGCTGGTAACTTCCGCTTTCCAACAAACACTACCAGCTCTACATCCCATTTCCGGCTCCCCTAACAATATGGTACCGGCTGGCAGAGGAGAGACACTGCGGTGAACCTCTGCTCTGCTGCAGGTACAGTACCTACACCCCCATTTGGCCACGGCAACCTGACTTCTCCTGAGGACCCTCGCCCGCCCTCCCGCAGTCGGTGCCTGGCAGCTGGGGGATGTGGGTGTGGCTCAGATCTGGCCTATTCTTCAGGCCCAAATGGCTGGAGGAAAATTATTTGACCCTGATTTTCCTCCAGCCACAGGAACTGGGTGAATGAAACTCAAATTTTTGCGCAGACCACTGTTAGCCCGTCCGTCCCCACAAGAGGGACAACTGTCCGAGGATGAGGCTAAGAGAGAAAACGGAGCTGAGGGATGTAGAGAGAAAAACCGGGTCTTTGGTGACACTCCCTACGCTGCTGGATCAAGAAGTATCTAAAGTGCCTCTATCCTGGGACCTTTTAGTGATTTACTTGAGCAAATAAATTCCCAGTCTTCCTCTCCACCCCCTTCAGCCAGTTTAGGTGGGATTTTCTGTCATTTTGCTCTTGCAATTCTATCTCTTGTAAGATTACTAAACTCAGCCCTTCGCTGTGGTTCCTGTGGAGGGGTTATCAATTTGTGTGGAAGATGGGCTGAAAGGGAAGAGAGAGAACCGCTCTCAGTGCCTGTAAACCCTCATGGCTTCCTCTTAAGGTTTTTGGCCTCTGGGCTGGATAACTGACCTCCAGCAGAAGTTGAGAAGAGAGGAAGAGGAGATTCACCTGCAGGAGCTCTCCGCATCGGTCACAACAGAATGCTTCCCACCTGGGCCCTGCCGCGGGGCTGTGCTCTTCATTTTGACAAGCCAGGCAGTTGCAGTCAAAGAAATACTGAGACCTCAGCTTCTGCTGCCTTTCAGCAACACCCATCCTGCTCTCGTGAGGCCCTGCAGAGAGATCACACTTAGCCAATATTTAAGAAAGAGAGAGTCAGGCACTACTTGAAAGCCTGCAGCTTAGCAGACAGAGGGTCTGGTCAATTATTCATCATGTGACAGGTACACTTGACTCAAACATCTGTGGAGCCAGACATAGAACTAAGCATCCAAGTTGAGGAAACAGGAAGGAAAAGCCAAAAAGTTGTTTCTAGCCCACTTTGAGAGCAGAAAGTTTACGGGGATGAAGCAGTGACATACATACTAGTTTAGACACAACGGCACTCAGTGAGAGGGCCCTCCCTGCCTTTTTCACCTATGTATGCCCTACATATGCAGTTTCCTCCAGGAAACAGTCACTGGCCAGGGGAGGACACCTGCCGAGTGGTCTGCTGACTGTAATTCCTTTTCTGCCAGATAAGGTAGACGGTAGTGAGGAGGGATGGCGCACCGTAACAGTGGAGAATCTCTTGTCCTTTTCCAATCTGCTGTGATGCCCGAATGGTGGCGACAGTGCCAATGAAGGACACACTGGTGTTGGGGCTGCAGGAATGGTTCAGGAGGCTGACAACCGGGAAGACGGCTGTGGCAAGGCGTACCTGCCTGCTATCGGTAATGATGTTCCCTTCAGATCCTGAAAGTGCAAGAGTGAAAAAAAAATGTGTCAGGACATTAGTCCCGGCCTCGCCATCCATTCCGCAGAAGATGAGCCGGGCAATTGGGCCCGATGCCCCTCTGAGTCACAGCTCCACAGCCGGATCCAACGTCAACGAGACGGGACATGACTCATAGCACACCCTGGTCCCCAGGAGGCAAAGCAAATGAACACATGAAAAGTCCACCAAAATCCTGAAACCTAACCTTTGTGACTCAATACCACACACAAAAAACACACACCAAAGATGATAATTTATAAAAAATAATAAAAAGGAATTATCAGTAGGGAGCTTGCTAGGTAGATACCTTCATGATGTTCATGAGGACACAGGGGCTAGAATACCTGTTATTTTCCCCAAATGTTTAGAGTCTTAGTGCTTTTGTTTAACTGGTCTTTGGCTGGTTAACAGAACAAGTAACCTAACTATCATCCAAAACTGAACAGGCTTATAATATATTTTTAAAAATCAAAAGTCCTCATGCTCACTTGTGCATCTGCCCTTTGTCCCAACTTTACAGGAAATTAGTCAGCAGTAGTTCTCACTGAAAAAAGTTCTGAACTGATTCTGTTAAAGATAACTCCTGTGTCCCAAACTATGTCTTTGTCGTCTTCTTTTTTCAAACAGTGTCTTCTTTGAAACACAATTAACCAGAAACTTAACTACATGATTGAAAATGAGGAAGGAAGAAAAGGGCCTACGCGGGGAGGCGGTTTCTGTGCCCAGGCCCATGCACTTATGTTTGCGAGTTCCCCGTCCTCTTGAGCAGGCCTGCGAGCTCTTATTTTAGCCACAGTTCTAACTGGCTTAGTTATACTCAGTTTCTCAGCCCACAACAGTCTAGAAACAGAATAAGGGGCAGGTTTTGACAACCACCAAAGTGACAGGTGACAGACTAGAGAAGGAGGTGGAAAACTTATACAAGAATAACGGCCTGCCCTTATTGGTATGGCTCTGTGGGTTGGGCATTGTCCTGCAGACCGAATGGTTGCTGGTTTGATTCCTGGTTGCAGCACGTGCCTGGGTTGCAGGCGAGGTCCCCAGTTCGGGGCATGCAAGATGCAACCAACTGATGTTTTTCTCTCCCTCTTTCTCTCTCCCTTCTCTCACTAAATAAATACATAAAATCTTAAAAACAAAAAAAGAATGACAGCCTTAGAGCAAACGAAAGCACTGTACCACTCGAGTTTTACTCCACTGCAACAGTTCACTCCTCCAGAGTTGCTGGACGGAGAGCAAACCACCATGGGTTTTTGCAGGAGTCAGACACACCGCAGGAACAGGCGCGGTACACAGACACGCCGGGCCTTCCAGACAGGCTTAAACTGCGCTCAGTGGCATTAGCTGAAGAATGAGGAAACCGTATTTCCAACAAAACTAATTGAAATATAAAAGATACTAGTACTTGAAACTTTCAGTTTTCTGGAAAACTAAAAACCATCAGATAATTGTGGTATCATTGCCTATGCCGGGAATCACAATACGCCCATCTCCAAAGAAATCGAGTGGTCTACGTACAAATGTAACAAATAAGGAAATACCATGAACCACCATGTGAAAATGTTCTAGAGAGGACAACATGAAATATAGGAATAATGTTGTTTCTCTGCAGACCTTTCTAATATCTGTTGCTATGGAGGACAAGACTAGAACAAATAAGTCACTGAGAATCCAAATGATTCCATTTTAGTCAACAAGTCTACAAATTGTATTGAAATCTTTCATCAGAGCTTCTCCTGAATGCCTAACAGATTTTAGCTTCCCCTCTTCCCCCTTGTCCGATGTCGCCCTTCTGGTGTGCGTGCTAATGAGCAGGGAAAACGCTACAAGGGAGGCAGCAGGAAGGAGCGGTACAGGGCAGAACAGTCTGTGGTCTGAATAATCAGCCTCTGCATAATTAAGACTTGACTTGCATTCCCAGCTACTGATAACTGGCAATCTATATTAGAACAGCTGCTAAGATTTTCTCAGAAAAAACGATCACAACACAGTGAGTAATGTCAGCTTCATAAATTATTTATAGGTTATCCTCTAACAGAAGCAGGCCCAGGAACTGAGCGGGGTGAGTATTTATGTCAGAGTTGAGTCTCTCTCTAATTATGTCTAAAAAATTAAGTATTGATTAAAAATGTTCAATATTTTGCATTAGTCATCTATTAGTAGATAATAGAAACTGAGAATATGTATGTACTTTATCAACCAAATTTAATGGCATTTTGTGCATAAAAGAACAACAACAAAAAAGGAGAGTGATTCTTTATTTTACCGACGTGTATCTTGTTAATATCCCTAGTGCATTAAAAATGGGATTCAAGTAAAGGAAAAAAGATTCACTCACAATACTTGCAGTATATACCTATTCTGGTAGATATTTTACAAAACAAGAAATCCGTGTGTATATCAACTAATCAAGGACCTAAACTGAAGGTAGATTCCTTGGCTGGTGAAGAGTGAAGGCAAAGGACAGTGAGCTGACCCACAGAGAACCTCACTGAGCCTCGCTGTGACATGAACTCAGCTGCACCACAAAATGCACTGTTCGCACGGGGATGGAACCACACATACCATTGTAGCTGCACACATCTACAATGTCATCATTGGTCAGTTCGCACCCTTATGTACCAAAGAGAGGTTTCTCAGGAACTTTGATCAAATACGCTTTATAATTAAAGTAAAAATATATACTTTTATAGCTTTTTGTCAAAGTCTATACGAGTTAACAGTCTAATCCTTAATCTTTCTGTGGTACTAATGAAACAGCTGCTAATGAAATTCAATGAGAACACTAACTTGGGAGGTGCTAGAACCCCAAAGAAATAATAAAAAGGGATATAAACAGATTAGAAGTAAGAGCAGACTAGGTTTTAGAGCCTTCTGGCAAAGATGGGGGCGTAGATAGATATACTTTGCGTCCTTGCACAACCAAAAGAAAGACAACAACAAATTTAAAAAGAAAAACCAACACACCTGCCAGAAAATCAAACTGTATGGAAGTCTAACAACCAAGGAGTGAAAGAAGAAACATTCATCCAGACCAGTAGAAGCGAAGGAGACAAGCAGCCTGGGCGGAGAGGGCTCACAGCAAGGTGGTGGCTGGTGGTCCAGCGGTCCCACATTTGCATGTAGTCAAACTAGGAGGAACAACTATGGGTCGAGACAAGACTGCGAAACCCAAGGGTCCAGTGTGGGGAAATAAAGCCTCAAAACCTCTATCTGTAAAAAATCTGTGGGAATAATGACAGTGGGAGAAATGCCCAGCCTCACAGCAGAGTGTGTTGGTGAGACCCACAGGGTCCTAAAACGCACACAAGCCCACCCACCCAGGAATCAGCACCAGAAGGGCCCAATTTGCTTATGGGAAGTGGGGGAAGTGACTGAAAGTGGGCCAAGAGCTGAGCAAGCCTTCCTCTCTGACCCCTCCCACACAGACGTATCCGCAACACAGCAACATGGGTTGCCTCGCCCTGGTGAATACCTAAGGCTCCACCCCTTACTACGGAATAAGTGTGCTGAGACAAAAAAATATGGCCCAAATGAAAGAACAGATCAAAGCTCAAAAAATAGAACTAAGCAATGAAGAGATAGCCAACCTATCAGACGCAGACTTTAAAACACTAGTAATCATGATGCTCACAGAAATGGTTGAGTATGGTCATAAAATAGAGGAAGAAAAGGCTATGCAAAGCGAAGGCTGTGCAAAGTGAAATAAAGCTACATATACAGGAACCAACAGGGAAGGGAAGGAAACTGGGACTCAAATAAACGATTTGGATCTGAAGAAAGAAATAAACATTCTGCCAGAACAGAATGAAGAAATAAGAATTCAAGAAAATGAAAAGAGGCTGAGGAACCTCCAGGTCAACTTTAAACATTCCAATATCTGAATCATAGGGGTGCCAGAAGGAGAAGAGGAAGAGCAAGAAATTGGAAAGTTATGTGAAAAAATAATGAAGGAGAACTTCCCCAATCTGGCAAAGGAATTAGACTTCCAGGAAACCCAGGAAGCTCAGAGAGTCCCAAAGAAGTTAGACCCAAGGAAACACACACCAAGGCACATCATCATTACATTTCCCAAGATTAAAGAGAAGAAGAGAATCTTAAAAGTAACGAGAGAAAAGAAGACAGGTACCTACAAAGGAGTTCCCATCAGACTGTCAGCTGATTTCTCAAAAGAAACCTGCAGGCAAGAAGGGGCTGGAAAGAAGTATTCCAAGTCATGAAAGGCCAGGACCTACGTCCAAAATTGCTCTATCCAGCAAAGCTTTCATTTAGAATGGAAGGGCAGATAAAGTGCTTCTCAGATAAGGTCAAATCCAAGGAGTTCATCATCACCAAACCCTTATTATATGAAATGTTAAAGGGACTTATCTAAGAAAAAGAAGATGATCAAAAATACGAACAGTAAAATGACAACAAACACAAATACCAACAACTGAACCTAAAAAAAACCCCAAACAGCCCTAGCTGATGTAGCTCAGTGGATTGAGTATGGGTCTGAGAACGAAAGGGTCGGGTTGCCAGTTCAATTCCCAGTCAGGGCACATGCCTGCAACCCAGGCCAGGTCCCCAGTAGTGGGTCTGGAGAGGCAACCACACATTGATGTTTCACTCCTTTTCTTTCTCCTTCCCTTCCCCTTTCTCTAAAGGTAAATAAATAAAATCTTAAAAAAAAACAAACCCAAAACTAAGCAAACAACTAGGACAGGAACAGAATCACAGAAATGGAGATCACATGGAGGGTTATCAGTGAAGAGGCAGTGGGGGAGCGGGTGAGGGTGAAGGAGGGGGAAGAATGAAGGGAAGGTACAAGGAATAAGAAGCATAAGTACAAAATAGACACGGGGAAGTTAAGAATAGCATAGGAAATGGAGAAGCCAAAGAACTTATATGTATGACCCATGGACATGAACTAAGGAGTGGGGGGTGAAGGGTGGAGGGGAATAAAGGGGAGAAAAAAATTGGGACAACTGTAATAGCATAATCAATAAAACATATTTAAAAAAACCACCTGGCTGGTGTAGCTCAGTGGATTGAGCACGGGCCTGTGAATCACACAATTGCAGTTCAATTCCCAGTCAGGGCACATGCCTGGGTTGCAGGCCGATTCCCTGCAGTCCAGTTCCCAGCAGGGGATGCACGAAAGGCAGCTATACATTGAAAAAAAAAAAAAAAGAAAGAAACCAAACAAACAGAAAAAAGAAGAGCAGACTAAAAAAATCTGATTGACTTTAAAGATGAAAGTGAACATTGCTGGTGGGGGGGTAACTAGTACAGCTTTCCTGGAGGGCAATTTGGCAACATGAATCAAGAGCCTTAAAAATATTGATATAAAAAGCATTTAAAGCATTTAAAGCCCTGGCTGGTGTAGCTCAGTGGATTGAGCGTGGGATGCAAACCAAAGGGTCACCGGCTTGATTCCCAGTCAGGGCACATGCCTGGGTTGCAGGCTAGTTCCTGGTAGGGGTCACCTGAGAGGCAACCACACATTGATGTTTCTTTCCCTCTCTCCTTTCCTTCTCTTCTCTCTAAAAATAAATAAAATGTTTTTTTAAGTATTTAAATCATTTGAATTAATGTTATTATTTTTAAAACTAATAAAAATTATAAAAGGAATACATATTACTCAGAAATGTTAAAAACTTGAAAATCAGAGAGAAAATAAAGTCAACTATAATCCTACCAGCCAGACAGAACATCTTGGTACATTTCCTCGCAGTCTTCTTTTTAGCCTTACCGATGGAATTTTTAACATACTTGGCAACATGGTGTTACTTCTCACTTACTACATTATGGCCATTTCTTTACACCATCATCATCATCATCATCATCATAAAGTAACCATACCAACAAAATTACTTTGCCAATCTGACAGGCAAAAATGGTATCTTCTTCTAATTACTAGAGAGAGGTTAGACAAGACCACCTTTATTACTACTTTGATAAGTGCTTGCTGATGTATAGTTTTTTTTTTAAAGATTTTATTCATTTATCTTTAGAGGGGAAGGAAAGGAGAGAGGGAGAGAAATATCAGTGTATGGTTGCCTCTCGTGTCCCCTGCTGGGAACTGGCCTGCAACCCAAGCATGTGCCCTGACTGGGAATGGAACTGTGATCCCTTGGTTCACAGAACCGTGTTCAATCCACTGAGCTACACCAGCCAGGGCTGCTTATGTATAGTTTTAACAGCTCTATTGAGATATAATTTACCATAAGATTCACTCATTTTAAATGCACAAATTTAAAGATTTTTTTTTTGGAAACCTGCACTTCCAAAAGTTGTGCAACCATTATCACACTTCAGTTTTAGAACATTTTCATCACTGCATATTATCAAAAGTTCATTTGAAGAGATGTATAGTTGCTTGCAATGTTCTCTCATTTTGTCATCACATTTTCATTTTTGATTATGGGTTTTTGGAGGTAGGGAGAGTAAAACAACAACTACTTCATTTGCTCACGTCGCTGTGTGCCAGCAACTCTTCCTGGCTCGGCTGAGCACTATTTCTGTGGGGCTCGCCTGGATTCCTCACATGACTGCACTCATCTGGCACATGGTCTTTTATTCCCCAAGGAGGCCAGCCCACGCTTGTTCTCATGGCTACATCAACATTTTAAGAAGGTGACAACAGAAGCTGCAAGGTCTCTTAAGGCTTAGATTCAGAAGTCACATAAGGTCACTGACTTCTACTGTGTTCCATTGGTCAAAGCAAGTTGAGGGGCGGGGCCAGATTCCAGGGCAGGGGAAACACACAGCATGTCTTCATGGGAGAAGAAGCAATGCCAAATAGCAAAGGGACAAACATTACAGGGATGGAAAAAATTGTTGGGATCATTTTTGTAAACAATCTTTCCCAGAGGCCTGGAGGTTCATCCAGTCCTCTCTTTATCCATATGAGAATGCTGAGATACAAAGAGTTCAAGTTCCCTGACCAAGTTCACCCGGAGTCAGTGGTGCATCCAGAATGGGAACTCAGGTCTGCTGCCTCCCAGTCCAAAGTTTTCATTCCTTCAAGGATCTCTTTTTTCACCTACATTCTCTATCTTCTTTACTGATAAGTGATTTTTCTTTTTATTGTCTTTTGAGAGAGGGGACAGGAGGCAGAAAGAGGAAGAGAAACATTGATGTGCAAGAGATACTATAATCAGTTGTCTCTCACACACACCCACCTGGGGACCTGGCCTGCAACCCAGGCAAGTGCCCTGACTGGAAAAGCCCAGTTTTTGGTTCGCAGACCAGCACTCAGTCCACTGAGCCACACCAAGCCAGGGTGTTTTTCTTTGTTTTGGTTTTTTAAATTTATTTAATCTTTAGAAGGGAAAGAAAAGAGAGAAGGAGAGAAATATCAATGTATGGTTGCTTCTGGTACATCCCTTGCTGGGAACTGGCCCCTGCTGGGAACTGGCCTGCAACCCAGGCATGTGCCCTGACAGGGAATCGAACTGCAATCGTCTGGTTCGCAGGCCCGCACTCAATCCACTGAGCTATGCCAGCCAGGGCAAGGGTGTTGTTTTTGATGTTTGATATTTAGGTTAAATCTGGCTATCTTTTAATTTCCTAAATTTGGAATTACATACTTTGGAAAGTCTTTCTCACCCCAAGACTATATGCATGCTTACTGAACTTTTTCTACATATTTTTTGGTTTAGTTTAAAAATATTTAATTTTGTAATGATTTGAAGAATTTAATAGTATCATCTCAGAACCATACTGTTTTTAATTACTGTAGCTCAACGTTGATATGAAATCTGATAGTACCAAGCCCCTTCAATAAAACAAAAGGCTGTTCTCATACACTTATTCAAGATGAACTTCAGTATCATTGTCAAATTCCAAGAAAAATCTCATTGTGATTTTGTTCAAAACTATATTAGACTGATTAGGTTAATGTGCAAAACTACTATTTTTATAATAGGCTTTTGTTTTGTTTTGTTTTACTCCTCAACCAAGGACATGCTCATTGATTTTAGAGGAAGGGTAAGGGAGGGAGAGAAACATTGATGTGCGAGAAAAACATGAATCAGCTGCCTCTAGTACGCGCCCTTGACAGGACTGAACCCACAATCTACTGATGTGCCCTGACCAGGAATCAAACTCTTGACCTTCCTGTTTACTGGACAATACTCCAATCAACTAAGCCACACAGGCAGGGCCATATTTATAGTTTGATTTTTTTTCATCTAAGCATGTCTCTGCATTTACCCAAGCCTTCTTTTACATCCCTCCATATGAAAATATTCTTGCATTTCTGGAAGAAACCCTACTTGGTCTTATTATTCCTTTAATAAACTGTTGGATGTGATATGGCAGTGATTTATTCCCAGTTTCTACATCTATATTTACAAGTGAGACTGGTCTATAATTTTTATTTTTAGCTTCCCAAAGTGAATGGGAAAGGGTTCTAGGTTCTCATATGCCCCAACACAGTTTATACTGTATAAAAACCATCTGTTCCTGCTCTGGCTATTGTAGCTCAGTGGATTGAGTGCAGGCCTGCAAACCAAAGGGTCACTGGTTCAATTCCCAGTCAGGCACATGCCTGGGTTTCGGGCCAGGTCCCTCGTAGGGGAGGTGCGAGGGGCAGCCACACACTGATGTTTCCTTCTCTTTCTCCTTCCCTTCCCCTCTCTAAAATAAACAAATAAGCAAACAAATAAACAAATATCTTTAAAAAACCAAAACCATCTGTTGATTTTTTCTTTTTTAAAAATTTTGTAAATGTGGCTAAGTATGTTCCTTAAGTTTTAAAGAACTTTTACACAGAAAAGAGTGGGTCTGGCTTGTTTTTATGGAAATATTTTGGTAACTTTCAATTTCTTCCGCAGTTGGATTTTTGAAGTGTTTTCCTCCTGGGAAAATTCAGGCAATTTACATTTTTCTACAAAGTTGTCAACTTAACATTTTTCAAATTCAACAGGTTAAAACTGTATTGAATACTTGCTTAAAATTTATAAGTAGACTTATATTATTGGATATATCCCCTCATTGTTCCTAATTTTGTGGAGTTTTCTTTTCCTGGATTTTTAAATTAGATTTGCCAAATCTTCGTCTATGTCAGGAATCTGTAAATTGCAGCCTGCCGGCCAAATCCTGCCTGCTGCCTGTTTTTGTACAGATGGGGTCTAAGATTGGTGTTTACATTTTTAAGTGGTGAAAAAAATGAAAATAATTCTCATGACATGAAAAAAAATTTAAAAATTCTAATTCCAGTGTCCGCATTAAAGCTTTACGGGGACCCAGCCACACTCACTCACCTGCGTTCAAGCCCCGGGGCAGGTGAGTGGTTGCCAAAGAGACCACATGGCCTGCGAGGCCCAAAGTGTTTACTATCTCGCCCTTCACAGAGAAAGTTCACCAAATCCTGGTCTATAGGACCAAGTGCTTTGTTTTTTGGGTTTTTAAAAATTTTTTAAACATTTTTTAGGACACAAGTTTTGATAGATGTATCTACTAAGTCCCCTGGATTATTACGCTATCTTGGTTTCTAGATTACTTTTAATATTGTTGATCAAAGTCAGAGTGGTATATCAGAGTTTCTCACAATTATGGAATTTTGCCAGTTTCTTCTTGTATACTTAATTATTTTTGTTTTATATACACAATCCCTCTGTCTCTGAGAGCTTAAGGTTGATGATATATTTCAGTGTGTGATTTAAAGATAAAATGCCTTATTTCACTCGATATCTTACCTTCAGTTCTACTGTTTCATATTGAAGGGGAGCAGAGTTTGCCACCCCAAAATATGCCAAAGGGAGTTTAGACAGAGGATCGGCTCCAGGGAGTTATCACAGACAACCACCGATTGCTACGAACTAGCGTGTGACAGAGCAGAACCTAGCAAGGCCCATTTGTTCAAAGTCTTCTCTGTGTCTCATTGGTTTTTGTTCTTTTTTTAAAAAGATTTTATTTATTCACTTTTAGAGAAGGGAAGGGAGGGAGAAAGAGAGGGAGAAAAACATCAATGTGTGGTTGCCTCTCGTGCACCGCCACTGGGGACCTGGCCCACAATCAGGCATGTGCCCTGACTGGGAATTGAATCAGTGACCCTTGGGTTCACAGCTCGCACTCAATCCACTGAGCCACACCAGCCAGGGCTGTGTCCCATTGTTAAAGACGGCCCAGCAAACATTTACTTACCAAACATCGGCTTTTCCATCTCCATGTCCTCCCTGCCCAAACCACAAGCCCCTCCTTCTCCCGAGCTCCAGAATGGCAAGTGAGCCTCAACTGTCCAATGGGTCCCCCTCGGGTCTCCTGTTCCTACGGCCCCTGCATGTGCATCCACAGCCAGTGTCAGACCTTCTCTCCTGTTAATCTGTCTCATCTTAATCTGATTATTCGCCTAGCCAGAAGAACTTAGAAAAGGGGGAGGAAAGTTATTGTAATGACCCTCATGATACTAATACTCCAAGTAGCCCGTGATTCCCTACAAGTCTTGCCCAAACACTGTTATTTTGTTATAGGTGTCACTTTTGTAAACAGAACTGGATCTTAATTTTTCAACCCATTCTGGAAGGTTATTTAATAGAGTGTAGCCCATTTATATTTACTATTATAGATTCATTTTTATCATCTATCTTCTGCTCTGCGAATTGTTTTTTAAAAATGTATTTTTCTAGACTGATGGGAAAGGTATACAACTCATTTTACATCTTCTAGAATAATGTTACCACTATATGAATTTTTAATGTAAAAAATATAGAAATGTTCAAAGAAGAAAGTAACAAATCACCCATATTTCCACTTTCAGAATTAATCACTGTTAATTAAGATTTTGGTATTTTGCACTGGCTGGTGTGGCTCAGTGGATTGAGCGCCAGTCTGTGAACCAGAAGGTCACCGGTTTGATTCCCAGTCAGGGCACGCGCCTGGGTTTCGGGTCAGGTCCCCAAGTAGGGGGTGTGTGAGAGGCAACCACACATGGATGTTTCTCTCCCTCTCTCCCTTCCCCTCTCTCTGATAATAAAGAAATAAAAAATAAAAAATAAAGATTTTGGTATTTTTGCTTCTAGTATTTTTTCTATGCATATATATTTAAAACATCATATAAATAAGAATAAATTATGCATAACATATTAGACTCTTATAGATGAAGCCAGAGTCTCCAATCCTCTGTCCATCACCCCAGGTGGCCAGTATTATGCTATGTACCTATTTCTCTAGTCCTTATTACCCACAGCAAATACAGGTATTCCTGGCTATATACATACTCTTACTATCCCCAAATTCCCTCCTAACGACTTGTGAAAAGTTTCACACCAAACTTGCTACACAAAGAAAAAGGTGAGTGTAGTGAAATGTCACGCACATTAAGCAAAAGCATTTTGACTGTAAGCGGTAGCCAGTGGAGGAAAACAGACAGAAAAATGCCTTCTTTTGTCCGAGTGGCTCTGTCGTTCTGTCTCAGGGACTCAACCAGAGTTAGGGGTCACCACTACTGTTTACCTAGACAATAGTGCCCACTGTTTTCAGAGTTTCTGACACTTGTATCTTTTTTGTATGTTTTATTAAGTAGTTTAGAGGCAAGACAAAATGGAATCAAGAGTTGGTTACTTTCTGCCATTATAATCTGGAAGCCTGTATCTATTTTTTATACTCAGAAAAACAAAACAAAATGAAAACCATATTTTTTAAAATGCTAGTGAATGTACTCAAAGGGAAACATAATTTTGGGAAAACACTCCACAGATGCATTTTAGAAGGCAGCAATGGCTCAAGGACGCATAAGAAGGCAGAGAATGAAACAGAGTAGCCTGCAGTGTGATTTTGCAGTGCCCGGGAGGAAGCCGGTGCTATTACTGGATGTCCAGGTGCCACAGGACAGGGAAGGGAGTCTTGCCCTACGACACCTCTAGTGAAAAACCTGTATACCATATAACTGATGGCTGAATTAAAATTAAAGATAAAAATCTATAAACAAAAGGTTGACACAAGTCTACATTACCATTACACATGTCTCCTATTAAGGAGACATTAAAGAGCTCAGCCTCTTCAGCTTACCCAGGCCACATTCAACATTCATCTGTCTATAAGTTGGTTAATAACTAGTATTCCCCTCAACAGTGAATCAGGAAATTCAGGAAAATATAATGAACTGATTGAATAGAAAGACATTATCTGCTAAAATGGAGATGGTATGATAGAAACGTTGCGAATACCATTCCTTTTCTAATAATAGATCTGTTGTTGTCAGTGCATTCCTATTAGAGATGTCACTGGTGACGCTGGCCACATCCAACCTCCCTATCTACCTGAAACAGCCTTATCTACACTGTGTAAGAAAATCAGGGCCAGTCTGGTCTGTGCCTAGAAGGGGCCTCTAGATCGTTAGCCGCCTCGCTGGCGCCCAGCCCAGACACAGGCTGGCTAATGGCTCACGTCAGCCTTGCATGCAAAGCTGTGCTTGGCCAGATTCCTCTCCTGGTTTAAACAGGAGAGTGAGAAAAATTTGTCAACTGGAAAAAGAAGCGACAGAGCACCCGAGTCACACTGGTGGACGAAGCTTCAGATAACTTAACTATAGATTTCTGCAGTCTTGTTTAACTACTGTTTCAGTTTTCCTTCACAATAAAAAATTAACAGGGTGTTAGGGGCTTAACTTTAAAGAATTTTTACAAACATATCATCTTCACAACTCTGAAAAGTTATGGAATTAAAGTACCCACTTTAAAGATAAGTAAACTGAGGGAGAGTGGGATCAACTAATTTGTGAAGGTCACATGTCTTCTCAATGGCATAATCAGAATACAAGACAACCATATTTCCCCATGAAACCACCTGGTCTGTTTCTTTATGGTTCTTTCTCCCCAAACATCAGCTACACCAAGAACAATACTGTAAGGCAGGAAAGTTTCCTTCTCACCTGTCTGCTGCATGGTGGTTACTGCCTGAGCATTACACTGTAGCTGTAACATATGTCTCAGCATGGCCACTCCCCAAACAGGCAACTCTTGGCACACGGCGGGAACCACTGCTGCTTTTGGCTGAGAGGGCTTCAGACTTGCCGTGTGGGTCTGTAAATTGGGGGCTTCCAGCTGCCTGCACAGCACGGAGACACTTAGAGCGCACAGGAATTTGTGTTCTGGGCTATGATGTTTAGTATGGGGCAAAAGGCTGAAGACAGCATTATAATTATGTTCATACTTCCCATTAATGTCACATCCAGGAATTGGGGGCTCAAGTGTTTTGCCATTTCCCTCACTCTCCCCTCCCAAGTCATAACTGAGCATTTGCACCAGATTCTTGCTTTCAGGGAAACTGATGTCCTTGTTACCAATCTCATCACAAAGCATCCTCACGACTTTGCCGACATCCTCAAATCTGGCTAAAAGAGTTGACCTCAGGGCAATGTGGCAAAAGACCCCCAGTGTGAGAAGCAGCCCCCCTAGAGAACACTCCGTACTGTGGTAGAGATCCCAGGCCTGCTGCATACACTCTTGGCTGCAATACTTGGCATAGCTGCATCCGTCACAGGGAACTGTGGCCAAAGTGCACTTCAAACACCGGTGACAGTAGAGATCCCCAATGACAATTCTGGTATCCCACTTGCCTTCCAGACCATAACGTAGTGGTGGCAATTCTCCTGGGTTAAGGACACTCACAAAAGCATCCTCCTTCACCAGGAGCTCTCCTGGGAGAATATCTTTTGTGGCGATTAGGTGGCGGCCTTTTAAAGGGTCTGTGCATAAGCTCACAGATGATGATGCACTGGATATTTGTTCATTTTCTTCCCTTAGGTCCATATCCTCGAGAACATTGGTTAGAGCAGCTGGGAAGGTTTCTGTCAGATGCTCCTTTTCTTGTACCTTCATTTTCAGACGATAGAGGGTTCTCTGCAAAATTTCAAAATGGGAAGCTGCTAGGGTTTGTTTGGCAGCAAAGTTACTTTCAAGATCACTGATGATCTGGCTTGCCTCCTGTAGTCTCCCCAGATTCACCAGACACTCTGCCCTCCGTAACATCACCTTGGGTTGCAACCTTTCCGGATACCCATGCATCTGTGCTCTCATGATGTCTTTCAGACATGCCTGGAAACAGAAAGGAAATCCCAAAATGATCCTTGGTCCCTACTCTTTAATATCCACTGAAAGTCTGAACAAAAATCTTAATCTAAATCCTTTAGGAAGGTTAAGGATTATTGAAAATGGAGCAACCACAATCATGTACTTATTTTACAAAATCACATTCTATCTGTGATCTTTTTTTAGTCCTCACCCGAGGATATGTTTATTGCTTTCAGAGAGAGAGGAAGGGAGAGAATGAGAGAAACACTGATTCGACAGAGAAGCATCAGTTGGTTGCCTCCTGTACACGTCCAGATCGGGGATCAAACCTGTTCCCTTTGGTATACAGGACGAGACTTCCACCAACTAAGCCACCTGCCAGGGCTACCGTGAGATCTTTTAACTGAGTGATTAGAAATACATGGTAAAGAGCCCTGGCTGATATAGCTCAGTGGATTGAGCACAGGCCTGTGAACCAGACAATTGTGGTTCGATTCCCAGTCAGGGCACATGCCTGGGTTGCAGGCCGGTTCCCTGCAGGCCAGTTCCCAGCAGGGGACGCATGAAAGGCAACCATACATTGATGTTTCTCCTCCTCTCTCCTTCCCTTTCCCTCTAAAGATAAATAAATAAATAAAAATCTTAAAAAAAAAAAAAAGAAATCCATGGCAAAGAGATTGTATTTAACCATCTTATTAAGTATTTCTGTTTTTAAGGAAAACGTCTTATAGATAGGAGAATTATAGCATGGTGACTAAGACGGCAGGACCTGCATTCCAAGACCGACCCTGCCTCTCACTGCCAGTATGACCTGGTGCGAGCGACTTACCTTTCTCATCTGAAAGACAGGAATAACAACATCTTTCTCATAGGCTCGTAGGGTTGAAATAAGGATGAAAATAAGGTCATGTAACTAAAGCGCTAAAAGGAGTAGCTGGAACACAGTATGTCCTCAACATATGGCAGTCATTATTGTAAGAAGGGAAACAGAAATAACCAATGCGGGAAAGTTATAAAGGGTCAAACGTTTCCCAAGTTTCCCAACCACTGCCTTCGGCAGTCCAGGACTTTCTTGCTTAGGACCTAAAGTTAGAGCCCTGCTCTTCTTTTTCAGTCCATAGGGCAATAGTGTGAACTTGTGACTACTGAAATATTGTAGTTCTTACTCCTAGGGCATAATTTAAACTTCTGTGGAACTCTGAAGCTGCTGCACCACAGGCACTTTAGAGCTAATCCCTAGAACTCAGGCAGGGAATGAGAAGGAAGCCACTCCTCCAAAGCCCACCCCCTCACGCACGCACACAGGTGCTTTGGTGCTGCTTTTACTTTCCCACTCAAAATGCATATTGAGGGTGAGCTGTATTATTGCAGGGATCATCTTGAACGTCTGTACTTATGTAAAAAGCAAACAAACAAGTAAAGAGTTTGCAAACACTTGGGACCTGAAGTATTATTAGCAACTTATCTCACAGCTGATCTCGACACAGAACTGCTGACCCACTGGGTAAAATCCAGCGCCCTGTGGAATGTGCCTTGACTCTCTTACCCTCCACCACCACCCCACACAGTCACCTCTGAGAGGTAAAATGAATCAGGAGAAGGAACAAGTCTGGGAGGATGTCAGTTTGCTTCCAACTCAGCCTGCAGCATGGCTCAATCCTAGCGTTCTGAGGCAGAAGCAGAGACGAAGGTCTAGTCCTTCAGCAAACCTCTCCCAGGCCTTCTCCCATCACGCCAGGCATCCCGATACTCACTTCGTACTGACCCAGGTGGAAGAGGGCTGCAGAGCGATTGGCATAACACAATGAAATGTCTTCAGTGTTTGGTGCTGAATGTGATACTCCCTGCAAAACAATGAACCAGTTACAGGCATAAATGGAGACTGGCATCAGATACTAGGGGCTCTACTATTAAAACCTGAATGAAATTAGGAAATTTGCTGGATTTCTTTGTGCTTCACCTGCTTCAGCTTCATTTTAAACTGCCTTACACCAAAGCTGTAAAGATCAAGCGCAGTCATAAATATTCAAAGTACTTTGAAGATAACAGCATCAGACACGGCTTCAGCCACCACAATACTAAAGGTAAGTGAAAGGGAGGAGCATGATCTCACACGTAACGAAGGGTGAATGGCACAAACAGAAACTCACAAAAGAAGAGAAACTAACAATATAAGGGGAACAAATGGTTAATTCATATGTAGACAGCCAAATATGTGAAAACAGCTACTTTTCTCCTACACAGCATTAATAACCATCATAAAGGTGGTCTCTCGAATCACTGGAGAAAAGGTGGAGATTATGCAATGAAAGTATTGGGAAAAACAGGTAGCCACTGAGGAAAAATTAAGTTGGTTCTCTCTATATGGTAAAACTTTCATTAGGATAAATTCCAAATGAATCAAAATCTTTATGTAAAAAAATGAAAGCATAAGAACCCTAGAAGAGAGGGTAGAAATAGTCTAATGTGCTGTTGGAGTGAGGAATACCTTTCTAATTACAGCACAAAACCCAGAAGTCATAAAAGGTTAATAAATTTGACCACATAAAAATATCAAATTTCTCTCCAGCGAAAACCAATAAAAGCAATGTCACAAGACAAACACTGAACTGGAAAAATGTCCGCAACTCATATTACAAGTAAAGGGCTCATTTCTCTACTTTATGACCAATTCTTACAGATCGATAAGATGACAACCAATAATTCTATTGAAAAATAAACAAATGACAAATAGTTCTAATGGGAAATATAAATGACTCTTACACATATGAAAAAATGCTCAACCTCATTCACAATCAGCAAAATATAAATTAAATTACTATAAAACACTTCATTGAGATTCATTTCTTAACTATCAGTTTGAAAAAAAAATAAATAAAACTGACAGCGCACTGAGGTGGCAGAAGAGTGGGATGATGGCCACCCTCACATGCTGCGAGTGGGAGGTAACCTGGACTCCAAATTATGGAAGCAATTTAGCAAAATATATACATGTATATTTCTCCATTGACCCAGCAACTTCTCTTCTAGGAGTTTATCCTACAGATATAATCATTTATCCTACAGATATGTGCAAAATAACATATGGGCAAAGTTCTGCTTCACAGAACTTTGAAATAGCAAAAGATAGTAAACAACAAACATTCATCAATAGGGCACTAATTAATTGTAAAAATGATCTCCAGATATTAAGTGAAAAAGGTGCAGTGCTAAAGAGTGTATATGGAATGTTATTTGTATAGAAAGAATGTGTGAGGGAGTGGGAGAGTATTTGCATTCATCTATAGATGCCAAAGGATCTCTAGAAAGGCACGCTTATTAATAGTGCATCTCCTGGGCGGGGGAGACGAGGGGGCTGGGGGATGGAGGACGCAGACTGTGCTGTATAAGCTTGTAATTTAAAAAAAAATATTTTATTTATTTCTTTTCAGAGAGAGGGGAAGGGAAGGAGAAAGAGAGGGAGAGAAACATCAATGTGTGATTGCCTCTCAAGTGTCCCCTGCTGGGAACTGGTCTGCAACCTAGGCATGTGCCCTGACCCGGAATCGAACCGTGACCCTTTGCTTCACAGGCCCTCACTCAATGCACTGAGCCACACCAGCCAGGGCTAGGCTTGTAAATTTTTTGAACTCTAACTATATAAACACATTTCCTATTCTAAATAAATAAATAAATAAATAAGATAATAATAACAATACCACAATAACCAGTATTGCTCAGGAGATAGGGATATGAAGATTCCCTTACTCTGCTAAAAGGGGGGTTAACCAGTTCTTTCCTAATAAACAATTCAGCACCAAGTACCAAAGGCCTTAAAAACATATACTCAATAGACCCAGCAATTGCCCTTCTAGGAATTTAATCCTAAGGAAATAAGCAGATGTGAACAAATATTTGCATAGAAAAATGCTCCTTGCAGCTTTACAATACCAAAAAAATCTGCCAACATTAGATGTTAAATCAAGTATAGTTTTCTGTAATGAAACACTAAGCCAGCCGTAAAAAATCATGCTCTAGTGGAAAATTTAATAACATGAGAAAAGGGTCACAATAAATTGCTGAGGGAAAAAAGCAGGTTACGAAACAATAAGTACAGCATTATCCCAATTTTGTAAAAGAAAAACATATTTTCTGAAGAAAAAGTGGCTGAGTGGATACAAGTAACAATGTTAACCGCACCTGTCATTGGCCATGGAACTTCTTTTATTCTTCGTGCTTCTCTATCTTTTCCAAGTGAATATATATTGCATTTGCAATCAGACAAAAACAAATATTATTATAAAAAATAAAGAAAACTGCTTTATAAAATTTGCAAAGTACCACAATCACCACAATACTGGCTTCGAGAAACAGTATCACCAAACCAGGGGTGTCCAAGGTAACCCAGGATAGCCATGAATGTGGCCCAACACAAAATCGTAAATTTATTTGAAAACTTTCTTTTGCTCCTCAGTTTTCCTCAGTGTTTGTGTATTTAACGTGTGGCCTGAGGCAACTCTTCTTCTCCCAGTGTGGCCCAGAGACACCAAAAGTGTGGCCACCCCTGTGAGACAGTCAGTTGGCAGGCCAGGGAGTTGGCATCCCATCGGCCGAGATGGCAGCAGGGGAGGTTCTTACACTGAGCTCGCCAATGCTAGATAGAGGAATGGAGCACCAAAAGCTAGCAAGATAATTGGATAGAAAAAGAAGCCCTCCCTTCCCTATCCCTTTAAGAACTGTGGGTTTGAGCAGGAAGGAGAGATGGTCCTTGGGACAGAAGTCCACCATTTTCACAGGTTGTGTGGCATCTGAATAAAACCTCTTTCCTTTTGCCCCAGCATCTCACTCACAAGTCTGGCTTTTGTTGCGGCAGGCAGCCAAACCTCCATTCTTTCAGTTACAGTTTTTGGTGACTCTACTGGGAGAGGATGGACCTTGGTAAGACCTGGAGGGCCCAGGCTGGGGTCCCGCTGCCTGTGGCAGGCCAGTCCCAGGGAAGCAGACCTGTGTGAATTTCCCAGAAGCTGCCAGAGCTTCCCTCAGAGAATTTCCCTGCACACTTTCTCAAGGCATCAGCCAGCTGAAGTGCTTCTCTGGTGAAAGGAAACAGGTTTTGGGGTAGCAGATGGACTCCAAAACCGCATAACTCGAACTGGCATGCCCACCAGGGGTCCTCTACCCTGCCACTTGGGCTTTGTGTCACTTGGACTATGTGCCACTCTGGCTTTGTGTCAGTTGGGCTTAGTGCCACTAAGGTCCAGTTAGGACCACTTGCGGGTGGCAGGAGATAAGACACTAAGACTTGCTTTCGAATGCCCATTTGGAATAATGAAATTATGAATCCATTCAAGTTTCGTTTTTACGTTCCCATTCTGTCTGGGTCTTGTCATGGTTGTGGTTTTAGGTTTGTACTTTGTGCCATCAGGGGCTGCTCTGTTCTGACTCCTACGGGGAGCCCACGGGGCTGAATTGTAACAGATTGGTCCAGGTACAGCTATGATCCAATGACTAAGAAGGAATTAGTTTTGTATTGTAACACTGTTTGGCCTACGTATACTCTAGACCAGGGGTCCCCAACTGCCCTCCACCCCATCTGTAATCTTGGCTCCAATTACCGCCTTAGCTCCACCCCCTGTCTCCCATCCCCACTGTCTGTGGAAAAATTGTCTCCCACAAAACTGGTCCCTGGTGCCAAAAAGGTTGGGGACTGCTGCTTTTGACTATGGGGAAAAACAGCCCTTAATGGTTCCCTAAATTACTACACCATCATACAATTGGAATTGTATTGCTGATGGTCAAAGAAACACGACAAAAATCCCTTACATCCAGGCATTTATGTCTTTAAGCAATAAGGATTCAGCAAATAAAGGAAAACAAACTAATTAGACAGAGAAGGGAATTGGCTTCAAAAACCCTCCCTGGTAGTAAGACGCAGGAAGAAAAGGAAAATGAAGAGATGAGTCTCCTTAATGCCATGACCCCAGGAGATGCAGGATTAGCAGCAGGACTATTTCCCTCACTGCTAGGTACCCATGAAATAGGGCCCAGAGGGGAGAGAGCCCCAGCTCTTTATGATGAAGGAATGATCTCCCCCTAGAAGACCTGGCAGGGCGCCCAATTTGGCCAGGGAGCATCTCTATCCCTTTGTGCAATACCCTATAGACGGAATAAATCAGGAAGGCCAGCCCACTGGCTATCACTGGGCCCACACCCCATTTTCTACTTCCAATTTACTGAATTAGAGTTCCGTCCCCACACATAGGGAGGATTCTTAGAAAATGGCAGATCTTATCACCTCCATTTTTGCCACTCACCATCCAAACTGGGCAGATGTGCCAGGTCTCCTTAACGCCCTGCTAACAGCAGATGAAAGGTGGCTAGTTATAAATAAGGCTAATGAAGAGGCTCATTACCTCCATCAAGAGATTCCAACAGGACACCAACCCAGCTGGGGCAACTCTCTTGACAGAGCACAACTGGGACCCAAACAGTGGGAACTTAGTCTTCCTAGAATATTACAAAAGGTGCATATGGGAAGGGCTTGAGTTCTGGGAGAAAGGACTGACCAGAATTCAAAAAGAAAAATAAAAAGGATAGAAACCCTCATGGAGAAATGTTAGAAAGGAATGACGAACTTGAGGGTGAATGAGGAGGCCTAGGGGCTCCCACAGACATCTCCCGACCTCTCACTCTTTCCCCACAGGAGCCCCAGGTACAACGGACAGTGGGGAACAAACTAATTGACTTCCTCATACACACAGGAGCTAGTAATACTCAGGGCTAAATACAAAACTAAGAAAAGTTCAGCTGCCGTGATGATTACTGTAGTGACCAGACAGCTACAAAAATAGGTGTTCCTTCAACATCTACAATGCCAGCTTGGGGATCAAAAACTTACACACAGTTTTCTCTACACACCAGACTGCCCCACTCCATGGGTGGGCTGAGACTGACTTTGTAAACTGCATGCACAAATAACTTTTTCCTCTGAGAAGCAACAATTATGTGCATCAGTCCAGAATCTGGTGCTCTCTAGCTCCAGATACTCCTGACTTGCTCAGAAGAACCCAGAGGTAAACTCTTCCCACCTGAGATTTATGAGCAGGTCAATCTATGAGCCATTTGGGCTGACGGAGCCTCAGGCAGTTAACATCCAACCCATAAAAATTAACCTAAAAAGAAGGGGTGTGGATCCCACAGAAAAAACAATGACCTCCTTAAAAGGAAGCTTTAGAGGGACTTCAACCCGTATTGCAGAGATTCTTAAAATCAGGATTAATTCAGCCATGCCACTCTCCCTACAACACCCCTATTTTGCCAGTCTGAAAATCTCACTCTCATAAATAGTGATTTCTATAGGATCTTACTTAGGGCCACAAATGAAAAAAATGAGCCACACAATAAAAAAGATTCTGGCAACAATATGCCAGAAAACACACTGGAAATGGGCCTAGGCACTCCCTATTGCCTTGCTCCAGATTAGGGTAGTGCCCCAAAGTGGGCTTAAATTAAACCATTTTCATATAGTTTATGAGAGACCTTTCAAAGTTTCTATTTTAGGAATACCTCCTTTAAATTTAGAGCATGAATTAAAAAAATATGTACAACATCTAGGACAAACACTAACAATTTTGCACAAGTTTGCTTATTGCAGGTCCATCTACCCACCTGATGAGCCCTTACACCTGTTCCAGCCGGGAGACCAAGTCTTACTAAGACCAGGAAGACTCAAGATCCTGAATGGCATTTAGCCGAGTAATGGACTGGTTCCCATGACACCCTGCTGACAACACACCTCTCCCTAAACCTCACAGGAACCAAGCCTTTCATGCACCACACACAGATAAAGTGGGCACTGCCTAAAGAGGACTCAGATCTTGCTGCTGCTATTGATACTGCAAGGGAAAGCGGGACCTGCACTCCTGAAGGACATTTAAAATATCTCTCTTGGAAAGGGACAGCACCTCCCAAAACGAAGTATCAATGTTACTTTTTATTTTATTCTGAATTTCCCAGACACTGGCTTCCTCAGAAAATTTATCCTGCTACTGGGTGTGCCCCCCAAAGCCCTGCTAAGGATTAGATTATGGGGATCCTTTCTTCTCTCCAAATTCTGATTTCGCTACAATTCCTCTGCACTATTAGGTTACCCTGTCTGCACATTAGGACTCACTTTGAAATTTTTTTATTTTTTATTTTAGAGACAGTAAGTGAGGGAGAAAGAGAGAGAGAGAAACATCAACGAGAGAGAGAGAGAGAGAGAGAGAGAGAGAGATACATTGAGCGGGTACCTTCTGCACACACCCCGACCGGGGATGGAGCCCACAACCCAGGCATGTGCCCTAACCGGAATCACACTGGTGACCTTTCAGTTTGCAGGACAACACCTGACCCACTGAGCCACACCAGCTGGGGTGTGTCTCACTGTGCAACAGCAACACCATCTGCAACACTGTCTCTTGAAATCTGAAGCAGTTTACCAGCTACGCTTGCTCAGCGGTGCCATCCTCTAGACACCACACATGGTGCCTTCTGAGGACAGCAATCCTTTCCCATGTAAAAACTTCCCCCTCTTCCCAATCCCCCTCTTCCTTTAGTAGATATGAAGAATCTCTGGACCACAGGATAGGTAAGACAACATCCTTAGACAGCAGGAAGAAACTACGGAAGATGAGGCCTTCATCCACTTACCCTTGTAAGATTACAAGTGTCCAGAGTTTGGATGGGGTAATTGTTACAGTAGACAGTCAGTCAAAGTGCTTGCAAGTCTCTCCCACTGGCCAAGATGGCAGTGGGGGACGTTCTTACACTGAGTGTCCCATAAGCTAGAAATATGAATGGATAGGGCCCTGAGTGCACCAAAAGCTAGCAAGATAATTTGATAGAAAAAGAAGCCCTCCCTTCCCTATCCCTATAAGAACTGCAGGGCCTGGCTGATGTGGCTCAGTGGATTGTACGCAGGCCTGTGAAGCATAAGGGTCGCCAGTTCAATTCCCGGTTGGGGCACATGCCTGAGTTGTGGGCCAGGTCCCCAGTAAGGGCAGTGCAAGAGGCAACCACACATTGATGTTTCTCTCCCTCTCTTTCTCCTTCCCTTCCCCCCTCTCTAAAAATGAATAAATAAAACCTTAAAAAAAAAAGAAAGAAGAACTGTGGGCTTCAGCAGGAAGGGGAGGTGGTCTTTGGGACAGCAGTCCACCATTCTCCCAGGCTGTGTGGCACCTGAATAAAACCTCTTTCCTTTGGCCCCAGCATCTGCCTCATGAGTCTGGCTGTTGTGGCAGGCAGCCAAACCTAATTTGTTTGGTTACAACAGGAAGGCTCATCTCCCTCCACATGCAGAGCAAACCTTAATTTTCTGTCTGATTTTACTTGTTTTTCTTGAACGACTTCCCATGTGATCACATTTATGATACACAATCATAAAGTGAAAGAGATTAGCTCTGGAGAAAAACTAAGCCATTTATCAGTGGATCATTACATCTAATGGATTTTAATTCTTCGGCAATAACTAATACATTATTCAGCTAAATACAAGCAGGGCTTTTCATGTTTTATAGAAGCTGCTGTTGTAGGTCTGATAGTTTTTGGAAAAATAATTCCAAACTTTATCATAGGCCTGTTAAAGAGTCACAGTGGGGGGAGACTTCCAAATGTATACTCACTCTTCTTTTTCTTTTAGAGAGTGGAAGGGAGGGAGAAGGAGAGGGAGAGAAACATCAACATGTGAGAGAAACATTTATTGGTTGCCTCTCAAGCGCCCCCTACTGGGGACCTGGCCCACAACCCAGACATGTGCCGTGACTGGGAATTGAACCAGTGACCTATCAGTTTGCACACCAGGGTTCAACCCACTGAGCCACACCAGCCAGGGTACACTCATCCTTTTAATATACAAGGTCATTGACCTGGTACAAGGGAGTGATATATCTTGCTTTAAGTCTATATTTATGTTTCAAAACTTATAGAAGGGAAAGTCTCAGGGATGTTCCAGTTCCTACTATGGAAACAGGACAACAAGAGCAACAGGTTGATAAAAGCCAGTATTCCTCCTCAAAATCTAGGTCATTGATGGCTCAGTAATTCTAAATATTTGTTGACAACCTTCAAAGTAGAGTTCAACTGGGCTGTGGCAATTGAGCTTATTTTTTTCTAACTTCATCTAAGTCATATTGACTGTAACTCATTCAGTGACTAACCAAAAATCTAGCTCTCTCTAAATTGGGACTATCAAACTAATACCTCATCAGTCAGACAAAAATGGCACACAATTCAATGAAAACTGACAGACACGAACAACTTAGGGTAAGGGATCCAATACTATTGCTACAAGGTATCTGAAGGAATATGGGAATAGAAGTTTCTGGATGGAATTCAGGGCATGATACAAACTACCCTTTGTTGCAGAATATAACCTACAGCAGAATTCTGTCACTTTTCTTTTTCAAATCCAATCCACAAATCACAGACAAAGCTACCACCGGCTACACAATTCAGCATTAAGGCTCTATCTTTTGAAGAAATGTGCTTTGCTAAATTGTTAAACGAGCCCCTCCAGCTGAGCTGGGAGTGTCTTACCTTAGAGTACAGCACTGTGGCTCCCATATAATCCTTCTCCTGGAACTTTTTGTTTCCTTCTGCTTTGTAAAAAAGGGGAGCATCAGGGTCCTTTTCTACAAGGTAACCTCTAGAAAGCTCTTTTAAAACCATCTCATCTTCAGGTCTTTAGGGAGAAAGAAACAAAAAGAGCATAAATGTTATTTCAAGGAACGCTCTTACCCATTCCACTTAAAACCAATGGTCTGCAAAACATTGGGACACATGAGGTTTTATGTAATATGATGAGTGCGGAGGGGGGAGCTTGTGGTCTCAGAGACACAGGGACTGGAATTTCTATTTAGATGATGGAGTGCTAATTTTTTATTCTTTTTTACATATAATTTTAAAAAACATTTTATTTATTTAATTTTTTTAGAGAAGGGAAGGGAAGGGAGGGAGAAAGAGGTAGAGAAACATCCATGTGTGGTTGCCTCTTATGCACCCTCTACTAGGGACCTGGCCTGCAACCCAGGCATGTGCCCTGACTGGGAATTGAACCAGCAATGAGACTGACAAGGTCCTTGCCTTTAGGAGTGTATAGTCTAGTAGTGAATACAGACATTAATCAAATGACTGCACAACTACAAAAGGAAAGTTATGCAGTGTTGTAAATGTATAAAAAATGAAGATGACCCACCTGGGGTTCTTGAGGAAAGATCTGGTCGATCCTGAAAGATGAGCAGAAATGAATTCATTCTTAGGGCATGATGGAGTAGAGAGGAGATAGGAAAAGCATTTCAGTCCGAAGAAATAAGTGAAGGCCGCGTGGAATGAAGAAACACGATGTGTATCGAGAGTTTGAAGAAGGCCACCTGGCTCGTGTGGCTCAGTGGACTGAGCACCGGCCTCCCAACCAAAAGGATGCTTGTCTGATTGCCATTCAGGACACATGCCTGGACTGCGAGCTGGGTCCCCAGTTGGGGGCCTGAGAGAGGCAACTGATCAATGTATATTTCACACATGATGTTTCTTTCCCTCTCTTTCCCCCTCACTTTTCATCTCTTAAAATAAATAAATCTTTAAAAAAAAAAAGAATTGAAAGAAGGCCAATATGTCTGAAAGGGGACTGTGGTAAAGAGGAGGTCAGAGAGACATGCAGTAGTCAGGTTGCCGTGTCTGATGGGCTACCTATGCGAAGAATTTTAGTCTTTATGTTGAGGGCAAAAGAAAAAACTCCTGGACGATTTTGAGTAAGATCAATAAAACTGATTTGTTTTGATGAATAATTCCTACAGTGATATAGAAAATAGTTTGGAGTAAGGCAAGGATGGAGATGAGAAACCATTAAGAAGCTATTGTAATGGTCTAGCTACTGACAGTAATTTGAATTAGGGAAGTGAAGGGAGTGTATTAGTTTGTTTTGTTGCCGCTATAACAAATTCCCACAAAATTAGTGGCTTAAAATAAACAAAAAATTTATCTTACAGTTTGAAGGGCAGAAGTCTAACATGGGTCTCCATGAGCTAAAAATCAAGGTGTTGGTAGGAATGCAGTGTGTCCTGGAGGTTCTGGGGAGAAGCTGTTTCCTTGCATTTTCCAGTTTCTAGAGGCTGCCTGCATTCTTTGGCTGTGACTTCTTTTATCTTCAAAGCCAGCAATGTTGCCTCTCTTTAACTGTTCTTCCACAGTCAGGTTTTCCTCTGACTCTTCTCTTCCTCCTCTTTACACCTTTAAGGACTCTTGTGATTACATTGAGTTTACCTGGATAATCTAGGCTACTCTATCTTAAAATTGGCAAATCTGCAACCTTAATTCTTCTTTACTGTGTAACACAGTCACAAATTCCTGAAATTAGGAAATACATCTTGGGATGCATCATTCTGCCTAACATATAAGGAAAGGGGGAGAATTGACTTGATTATAAATTTATATATATATATTTTGTGTGATTACCCTAGAGGTTACAAAGTAAATCCCTGATTTCTTACTATCTCCAGTTAGTTCTTTCACCATTTCCCAAACAATATAAGAATCTTACAACAACGTAACTCCATTTACCCACCTTCCCTTTATTGTTGTCGCGTCTTTCTTCTAAATGTTTTAGTTTGCATTCAGTTTTGAAAGGTGTTTTCACTAGGTACAGAGTTCTAGATTGGCAGGTTTTGTTTTGCTTTGTTTTCCTTTCAGTACTTTAAAAGTGCCATCCAATTGTCTTCTGGCTCCATAGGTTCATTTAAAAAAATCAGCCATTGTCTTATTTTTAGTCTAGCAAAAGTAACATCTTTTACCTTTGACTGTTTTTAAGATTTTCTTTTTTTCTTTAATTTTTGGCAGTTTGAGCTGGCTGTCCCTAAGTGTGCTTTTATTTATGTTTACAGCCCTGGCTGGTGTGGCTCAATGGATTGAGTGCTGGCCTGCGAACTGAAGGTTTATTTATGTTTACACTGTTTGGGATTTGCTAAGCTTCCAGAATCTGCGAGTTGACCTTTTTATGGCTCAAAACAGGCTCAATAAAAATTCACTGAATGGCCCTGGCTGGTGTGGCTTAGTGGATTGAGTGCTGCTGGCCTATGAACCAAAGGTTGCTAGTTCAATTCCTTGTCAGGGCACATGCCTGGGTGGTAGGCCAGGTCCCCAGTAGGGGGTGTGTGAAAGGCAACCACACATTGATGTTTCTCTCCCTCTCCCCCTCCCTTCCCCTCTCTCTAAAAATAAATAAACAAAATCTTTTAAAAAATTCACTGAAGTTGTGAGAAACTCTTGTTTTAGTTTTATTTATATATATATATGTATGTATGTATGTATGTATGTATACTATGTTGTTATGTAAAATATTTCTTAGAGAAGAGTATAGTCATGAGAGTTTGAAAATACTGGGTTAAACCTCTAAGGTCCTTTCCAAATTTGAGCACTATGAACTTCCATGTGCAGCTAGTAAATCTCCACTACAATCTTTGGGAGATGGCAAAATTTACAGTCTAGTGATTATAGCAAGGCACCAATTATTGAAACTGAAAAAGCTAAATAGCGTCCTTACTTCTTCTACAATAGTAGCTTAGGAGATACTGAAAATAGTAAGAACTGCTGAATGCCCCAAAATACAATATAAAAATCTAAGTTTAATCCTTCCATCAAAAAGAGATATAACTTAAGAGCAAATGTCAAATGGTAATGTTGAGATCTGGGAAACTGAGAACATAGCCTGACCACAGCAAAACAGGCTGATTGTAATCTGTTTAGTTTTGAATTTTGAAACCCCACCCTGTTCGCAGGCCCCTGTTCTCAGTCTCTGTCAGCAAATAGCTAACTGCCACATCTGCTTCTGTTCAACGCTTGCTTGCTTGCTCGTCCCTATATAAGGACTTAGCTGTAAGCGCTCGGGGCGGCTCTCATCTGCAGACCTTTTGGGCCCCATGTCTCTGGACACCCCAAGAGTTCACCCCTGCACAGGTTAAGCTTGGCCAATTAAATAAGATCAAAACCCTGAAAGGTCTTCGAAAATTATTCTCGCGTCCAGTGGATATAACAGTAACGTTTTCTAGATTAAAATATCGCTGGGTAAGGCTTCCATTCACTTACTGAAGAAGCGAAGAGGAGTGAAGAAAGATATCACTCACAGTCTCTGCTGTACAAATTGTGACCTGAATGGACTTTGGGAGTGAAGACCACTTCTGAAGTATGTATGATTTCCACTCATCCACAGGCAGGTCCATGCTACTTTATACCTATAAAATGAATAAGAATATAAAGAGTTCAGATTCCTACAAATGTATAATTCCAGAAAATCAAGATTTCATTCTAGCAAGCATGAAGAAACAAAATAAATTCTTGTGGTCTTTTTCAACAGTTGTTTATACACTGAAGAAGGACCTATATTCTCTCATACCAATTCACTCAACTGTCTTTTTATTCAGAAATATTTACTGAAAGCCTATCCTGTTCCAGGAACCATGGCAGGTAACTAGACAGCTACCGTCCCTGTCCTCATACCTTCATCTATCCTGGTTGCTCAAGTCAGAAACCTGTGGGACATCCCAGCTTTTTCTTTCTCCCTCTCCCCAGCAACTATTAAGTTAACAAATTTCTATCTCTCACATGATAGTTTTTTCTTTCAATACCCTTTAATTCAAGACCCCACCATCTCTTGTCTGGCATTGTTTCCAGAGTGTCATAACTAGACTTCATGCCCTCAGTCCTTCACCCCATCCCCCAATATCAATACATCCTCCACATTGAGACAGATGTCAGCCTTCTGCCTTAAATGCATCAACACTCCACCTGGCATTTAGGAAAGCCCAGTGCAAGCCCTTTATTATTTGACCTTTGGCTTACTTTCTAATAATCAAATATCACTTTTGCTCCGTAACCTACTATGCTGAGCTACTCAAAACTATCCTCAGCTTCCCAGGTTATTCATCTCTTTAGTCTTTGCATAGGCTGGCTACTCATTCTTCTGGGGGCATCTCAACCCTCACCTGGAGAACACAGGGCAAATTTCCACACATCCTTCAAGACTCAGTTCAAATGGCACCTCCTGCGGGAAGCCTTCTCTGACTTCCCACCTGTGTGATTCCAGCACACTAGTCCCGTTTCTGGGGTTTATACCATGTCTACCTTGAGGTGGGCCTACTTACAGTGGGAACTCCCTGGACAAACCGTGCTCTCTTCTGAGATCAGGAACCGGGTTTTATTTATATTCAGAAACACTCAGTGTGATATACGCTCAGGACGCAGTCACTGCTCAGGGTTATTAGCTCTGACTCTGGGTTACCACGCTGTCTGCCAGCGAAAGACCGAGCCGTGCCTGTTTCCGACAACCCGCTAGCAAAACTCCCGGAACTAGTTCTGCAGTGCCCGCAGCAGCGATCGCGTCACCCTCGACGCGCCCCACAGCTTAGCTCCCCGCGTTCCGGCAGACCGGTCCCGCGACTCTGCCGCGAACTTGTATTCGGGAGGGACCAGTGGGCCACTCGTGCGACCTCGACCAATGCGGTGGCTGCTCAGCCCCTAGGCCCGCCTCTTCTCGGTGCACGCGTCAGAAGGCGGAAATGGCGTACGCAACTCCTCCGGCCAATTGCTTTAGAGCGCGCCGGACCTCGGCAGTGAAGCCCGTGTCTCCAGGATCGGAAACGCGGGAGTTGGCGCGGCGGAGCCATGGTGGGCCACCTGAGCGAAGGGGCCATTGCGGTGAGGAGGGGCCTGCGAGCTGAGCCGGGCACCTGGGGTGGCTTTGGGCCTTGGGGCTGTGAGCAGAGGGGAAGGCGGAGAGGAGCTGGGGGCAGTGGGGAGAGAACGCGATAGTAGGAGATAGCGGGGACTGGGGGAACGGCCCGGTTCATTCCCCAGAATCAACACCCTTTTCTTGCAAGAAATTTTCCATTGTCTTTTAAACATGCTTACGTTTCCCTGCTTAAGAATACGAAACAAATAAACTGTTGATTTTTCCCTCTTCATCTCCCACCCACGGCCACTGTGTCTCCCCTCCCCAGCCAGACTTCTCCAGAGTTGTTTTCAGCTATTTCATTTCTTTACCCCCTATCAACCCTTGAACTCACTCCATTTATTCACCCCCCGATCACTGTAGAAACAACTGTGGCCGAAGTTAGCAGTGCTTCCTAGTCGCTAAATCCAACAGACACTTTGCAGTTATCAGTTTACCAGAGTTCTCATTAGACTTTCAGTCCTTTGAGCTTTGCTTCCTTCTGGTGACACTTTTGGCTCATGTGGCTCAGCTTGGTTGGTCTCTCCCCATCTTATTTGCAGTTCCCTCTTTGTAAATTTTTGTTGACTCAAGGCTCAGTTCTAGACTGTTTTTCTTAGGAGAGAGTCTTATGTTAATTGCTCACAGATTTCTTTGTCCGGAGGACTTTAACTATGAAAAGACAAACCTCTATAATCTACCTGTCTACCTGATATTGCAAAGGCATTTTATTTTATTTTTTAAAAAGATTTGCCCTGGGTGGTGTAGCTCAGTGGATTGAGTGTGGGCCTGCAAACTAAGGGATCACGGTTGCATTCCCAGTCAGGGCATATGCCTGGGTTGCAGGCCAGTCCCCAGCAGGGGACTCACGAGAGGCAACCATACATTGATATTTCTCTCCTTTTCTTCTTCCCTTCCCCTCTAAAGATAAATAAATAAAATATTATTTAGAAAAAGATTTAACTTACTTTTTGAGAGAGGGGAAGGGAGAGAGGAAGAGGGAAAGCAACATCTATATGCCAGAGAAACATGGATCAGTTGCCTTTTGCCCCCTCCCTGAACTGGGGACCTGGCCTGCAACCCAGGCTTGTGCCCCGAAGGAGAATTGAACCCGTGATCTTTGGATTCGCAGGCTGGTGCTCAACCCACTGAACCACACCAGCCAGGGTGCAAAGGCATTTTAAGTTCAACACGTCCCAAAGCAAATCCTTTATCTTCCTATATGAGGGCCTCTTGGTGTTCTCTATCAGGATGAATTACTGTACCATTATCCATTAAGTTATGCAAGACAATAATTGAGGGCTCATTCTTCCTGTCACCCTGAAAGTCCAGTCCATCACCAAGTCAGATGTATTTTACTTTACATATATCTCTTAACTCCATCTACTCTCCATCCACACTGCACCATCATTTTTTGCTTGGGTCACTCACTTCCATTCAGCATACCCTCCTCCTGCCATTTCCATCATAACATTCCCAACTTATTTCCTCCTTTCCAGCCGTTTCCTAAAAAAAATTTAATTCCTGGTATATTCCAGACTCATGCCTTCCAGGGGGTCTTCCATCATTCTTTCCCCTCCTACTGCCTAGGTGGTTTTTCTCACTGGCTGTCATAATCTTCACACCTCAACTCAGTTGTTACTTCCTCAGAGAAGCCTTGTCTTCCCTTACCAGCCTGTGTCCCTTGATTCTGAGACCCTCATTTCTGTTTCTTCACTTATTAGCTATGTGACTTTGGGCAAGACACTGAGCTCTGCTTTTCCTCTTCTCTAAAATGAGGGTAATGATACCTACTACCTACTACCTAAGTTTAGTGGGAGGATTAAGTGAGTTAAAGTGCTTGCTACCTGATACATACTAAATACTCAACCTGTTACCTATTATTGATAATCACAGATGTCATTTTTACATTTATTTCTTGATGTGATTAACGTTACTCTCTATTCCCCCCGCTGAACTGTACATTCTTTTATGTTGGTGTTTTCGTTTGTTTTGTTTTGTTTTGTTTTGTTTTGTTTTGTTTTGTTTTGTTTTTCTCAACATAGTATGGGATACCTGTATCAACTCCTGAGGCAGTGGCAGCACATTTTTGGGACCCAATAAACGTTTGCTAGTTGCACATCAGGCAATGAAAAGAAAGGGCCGTGGGGGAAATGGGGATGGGAAGAATAGTTGGTGGGGTTAGTGAATATTTGAGTAAATTAGAAGTAAGTAGACCTGGGAAGTGATTGCAGTTCGAGTCCTCATTTACTTTATAGCTGTCACCTTGCACCTTAAGACAAATTAGGGGGATAGAAAAATAATTAGAAATAGTTCACTTTAAAAAAAAGAATGATCATGGGATTATGTAAATATAAATCATTTGATCCGTTTTTTGCTATATTCAAAATTTTAGAAACATATTTCCAGTGTTAGGTAAGATATTTATATTTATGATGACAAGATATGGAGAACCTTTGTCAATTTGATTAGTAGCTAAAGCAAGTAGTATTTTAATTTAAAAGACACAGGCCCAAAAGGGTAAGCAACTAACCAATAGTAGAGGCATTTTAGCCTAGAGCTAACGTGAAATAAGAGATAAGGCATGGAACCATTGAGGTAAATAGACTAAGTAGGATTTGTAGCTTAGGTAATTGAGTAATAGAAAGAAAGATGAAGGGATCTGGTATTTTTGACCATTTCCAATGCACTACATACTTTATATTAGTCATTGCTTACAGTAATCCTGTAAAGTAGGTTTTATCATTACCCCCATTTTACAGATGAAGGAATTAAAAAGTACAAAGGAGTTACATTGTTCATGGAGTGAGGTTTCAAACACATGTACCCTTCACTATTACATTCTCTTGCCTTGTATTATTATTAGCAATGTTAATTTGGAAAGTTTATGGCAGTTTTACCTTAAGTGTATTTATCATGCTGTATGTCCTAGAAGAGTAAAATGTTATATTCAGTATTTATTTTAAATTTTATTTAGTTATTTTTCAAGTACAGTTTTTTGAGTATTTATTTATTTTAAAGATATTATATATTTATATTTAGAGAGAGGGAGGGAGGAGAAAGAGAGGGAGAGAAACATCAGTGTGTGAGAGAGACATGGACTGGTTGCCTCTCCCATGCCCACAACTGGGGCCCTGGCTGGCAACCCAGGCATGTGCCCTGACCAGGAATTGAACCAGACACTTTTAGGTTCATAGGCCGACGCTCAATACACTGATCCATACCAGCCATGGCTATATTCAGTATTTATGCTGACACGTTTTATTTGTTTGTAGCTTTATTTACTTATTTCTTAGAGTGAGTGGAAGGGAGAGAAATATCCACGTGTCAAAGAAACATTGCCTCTTGTATACCCCCTACCGGGGACCTGGCCTGCAACCTAGGCATGTGCCCTGACTGGGAACCTAACCCATGACCTTTTGGTTAATAGGCCAGCATTCAATCCACTTAGTCGAACTAGCCAGGGCCCTATTTGTACTTCTTAATCCCCTCACCTGTTCACCCATTCCCCCACACCCCTCTCCTATCTGGCAATCTTTTTCTTAAATAAGTCCCTTTAACATTTCATATAATATTGGTTTGGTGATCTGTCCTTTGATTCTAAATGGTAGCTTTGCTGGGTAGAGCAGTCTTGGCTGTAGGTCCTTGCTTTTTGTGACTTTGAATACTTCTTACCAGTCCCTCTGGCCTGCAAAGTTTCTTTTGAGAAATCAGCTGACAGCCTTAAGGGAACTCCCCTGTAGATAACTAACTGCTTTTCTCTTGCTGCTTTTAAGTTTTCTCTATCTTTAACCTTTGGCATTTTAATTATACTGTATCTTGGAGTGGGCCTCTTTGCATTTATCTTGTTTGGGACTCTGTGCTTCTTGGACTTGCATGTCTGTTTCCTTCACCAAATTAGGGACGTTTTCTTTCATTATTTTTTCAAATAGATTTCCAATTTCTTGCTCTTGCTCTTTTCCTTCTGGTACCTCTATGATGCTAAGATTGTACCTCTTGAAGTTGTCACAGAGACTGTTTTTACTGTCCTCATTTTGGGGGTTTTTCCTTTCTTCTTGTTCTAATTTGTTTTTTTCTTCCGTATGTTCCATATCATTGATTTGATTCTTGGCTTCAACCACTCTACTGTTTCCCTGTAAGTTCTTTATATCAGTTAGTAAATCCTTCATTTCTGACTGGATCTTTTTTATGCTGTTAAAGTGCTTACTAAGTTCCTAAGCATCCTTATAACTAGTGTTTTGAACTCAGCATCTGATAGATTGATTATCTTCATTTTGTTTTTTTCCAGAGTTTTGATCTGTTCTTTCATCTGGGCCATGTTTCTTTGTCTCTTAGTTTTGGTGACCTCCCTGTGTTTGTTTTTATGTATTAGGTAGAGCTGCTTTGACTCCGTGTCTTGGTGGCGTGGCCTAATGTAGTAGGTGTCCTGTAGGGTCCAGTGGCACAGCCTCCCCTATCATCCAGGCTGAGTACTTGAGGTGCGCCCTTTGTGTGGGCTGAGTACACCCTCCTCTTGTAGTTGAGCCTTGGTTGCTGTTGGCAGGTCAATGGGAAGGATTTACCCAGGCCATTCAGCTGCAAGGACTGGCTGTGACCACTTTCCACTACCCTCTGCCCTTCATGGAGGATCAGCTGTGCAGGGGCAGGGTGGTAGTGCTCTGACCTGGTCTGTAGCTGTCCACTGGGTGCGCTGGCCCTGGGGTTTCCTGGGTGGTACAGGCCAAAGTCAGCCCCCACCTGTGTTTTGCCTGGGGCCACTCTGCTTCAGCTATAAAGTAATCTGAGATGGCTGCTACCTGTGCTGGGCTTGGAGATTCCCATGTGAAGCCAAACTATGAAAGTGGGTTGGCTGCTGCTTGTGCCAGGCCTGGTTCTCAGTGAGGCCAGCTGTTGCTTGTTTGAGAGGATTTAAGTTGTTAAACAGCCCTGGGTGGTGTTGCTCAGTGGATTGAGTGCTGGCCTGCAAACCAGGGGGCTCATGGTTCTGTTCCTAGTTGGAGCACATGCCTAGGTTGGAGACCTGGTCCACAGTGAGGGGCATGTGAGAGGCAACTGCACATTGGTGTTTCTTGCCCTCTATTTCTAGAAATAAGTAAATAAAACCTTTAAAAAAAAGAAGTTGTGAAGCATGAACCAAGACCAACCATTCATATGGAAAAGTAGTTTGGGTAGGCCCATAAGTTGGGTGGTGCAGAGTCTCTGGGGATCTCTAAGGCAGGTCAGTGTTAGCCAGGTTGATGGAGTCTCAGATATGGCACCTGCTTGCCTGCTCTGTGGGGGGAGGGTTTAGAAAAAGGACAATGGCCTCTGTTTGCCTTTATGCCAGACACTTAAGTTTGTCCCAGAATGCCACTGGTGACTTTCAGGCTACTACCCCAGTTCTGGAGCTCAGAGTGGGTGAGTCTGTGTAGGTGAGTCCGTGTGTGGGTTCTTTAAGAGGAACTGCTTGGGGCTCTAGTGGTTTCTTCTACCAGCTCAACCCCTGCTAGTTTTTACAGTCAGGAGTTGTGGGGACTTACCTCCCTGGTACTGGAACCCTGGGATAGGGGTCCTTGCCCCCAAGATACCCCTCCCATTTTTTATGCACCACATGTGGGTGAGGGGCCAGCCCATTCCATGTCTGGATGGCGGTGATTTCTTGAAATTCCGAAATTGTCAGACTTCCATTCAACTTGATTTCTGACAGTTCTGAGTGATGGTTGTTGTATATTAATTTTGATGTGGTTGTATGAAGAGGCAAACCATGTCTGCCTGTGCTGTCATCTTGACCAGAAATCCTGAATGCATCATATTTATTGAGTTCTCTAGCTTGTTGGAACACAAGTGTATGATAGCTTGTGTAAGCTCCAGTAATTTTTCAAGTTATAGCTCTCTTAATACTTACTCTTCATCTGGCCCTTTGGAGTCTCATTTTGTATATGCACAGCTTGGAATTCAGCCAAAGGCTCAAAGGTGTCCCTTGTGTAGGTTACTGTAGCTTCTCTGTGTATGTCCTCCCTCCAGTGTTTTGCGTCCCCGAAATCCAGCTGACACATCTTCCTGAACTCTGGTCTGTACTTGGCGGAACTTCTTAGATTCCCCTTCCTGCACTGCGGTCCAGAAGTGCAGAGAGTAAGCCCCAGTGATCATAGGGCTCACTTCATTTGTCTCTCTTCTTTCAGGGATCAGTTTTGCTTGACCTATTTTCAGCATTTGAAAACAGTTTATATATTTTGTCCAGTTTTTTAGCTTATGTTTGAAGAACTAGTCTGGTATCATCTATTTCAGGATGGGCAGAAGCAGAGGTCAGACAACCAGTTGTTAGTTTTTCTGATAGTTACCTTTGAGTGGGGGCTTTATTAGTTATTTTTAGAGAGCAGGGAAGAGAGGGAGAAAGAGAGGAAGAGACACGCCGATGTGTAAAAGAAACATCGGCCAGTTGTGCCCCATGGGCTCCTAACCGGGGACTGACCTACAACCCTGGTGTGTGCGCAGACCGGAGTCCAACTGGCGGTCCTTGGGTTCGCAGGCTGACACTCACTTCAGTGAGCCACGCCAGCTAGGGCTGAATGGTGGCTTGTTAAAAACAAATTTAAACCTGATTGATACGGGGTTTTTTGTTTGCTTTTCTTTAGAAATTATTTTCATAATTGCTAATAGAGCCGGGAGATTTAAAATTCAGAAGGTACAGAAGAGGATGTAGCACAGTCTGCCTCTCACATGTATCTGCACCACTCACCTCGTGCCCCTTACAAGAGGCAACCAGTATTATATAAACATCATCTTCTCTTTAAGTGTGTGTAATATGGTTTTAAGGATTTACCATACTTGTTTATTTAATTCCCTAACAATGGGCACTACAGGGAAATTAATGTGCTGTTATGCATTAGTGCATATGTGATGCCAGTATTTTATTTTACTTTTTTTTAATGCCCCCCCCCTTTTTTTTTTAAAGATTTTATTCATTTATCTTTAGAGGGGAAGGGAAGGAGAGAGGGAGAGAAATATCAATGTGTGGTTGCTTCTCATGTGTCCCTTGCTGGGAACTGGCCTGCAACCCAGGTGTGTGCCCTGACTGGGAATCAAACCGCGCGATCCTCTGGTTCACAGGCTCGTGCTCAATCCACGGAGCCATGCCAGCCAGGGCTTATTTTACTTTTAAAAAATATTTTATTTATTTAATTTTAGAGGGGAAGGGAGGGAGAAAGCAAGGGATAAAAATATCAACGTGAGAGAGAAACATCAGTGCATTGCCTCTCAAGCGCACCCTGACTGGGGACCAAACCTGCACCCCAGGCATGTGCCCTGACTGGGAATTGAACAGGCGACCGTTTGCCTCGCGGAATGATGCCCAACCACCTGCGCCACATCGGTCAGGGCACGATGCCCGCATTTTAGATGTAGTGAGTGTGTCCTTGTTGATGAGCACGTATCTTACTGTGATCTTTATCATTTGTCCAGCATGACATAACTTAAAATAAATTTTTCAAGCGATAAGCTCAAAAAAGGCACTTTTAACAGTGTTATCTTTAGTTTATTCCAAATACTAAGCTGTACAAAATGCCAAATTCTAATCATGATTTGAATGCATATCACAAAAATCTGTTCTTACTCTTTTAGGCCATAATGCAACAGGGAGACACATCCATAAAACCCATCCTCCAAGTCATTGTAAGTACCTATATATATTTTATGTCGAGCAGTTTTTAAACTTATATGTACTCATAAATTACATATAATGAAGGACATAAAGATTTGTTCGCTTTAGCAACTTCTCTCCATTGTCACACAAAAAATAGGCCACTTCATGTTAAAACCCTGAGAAAGGAACTGAGATTTTTTTAAAAAGTATTACGTTAGCCAGCAGTAGACCTCTGGAGATTCAGATCCGAGGTTTCCTCTCTTTTCTTTCCACAATTAGCGGATGTTGTAGTGCTACACGCTGTTACAGCTGTCTCCTTGTCGTTCTGCCCTTAGGTTTGTCTTGCTCAAATCTGCTTTATTGCTTTGTTAACTCTGTCACAGGTTCTCACATGTAGTGGGAATTAAAAAAAAAAAAACAACAAAACAACAGTAGGAGCAGAATCATGGATTATACCTGCAGATTCTGCATCGGTAGTCCTGACCGTCTCCCTGTTACTCTCAAACTAGCTGCCAGTCTCATCAAGGCCTATTTCATCTCACGGTCCTGTTTACATATTTCAGTTAAAGCTGCCTCTGGTTTCCTTCCAGTTGGAGTAAATGTCCTGGCTCTGCCCTGTGTCATTATGTGCACACGTGTCTCATGTCTCTCCGCTTCCATGTTTCCCGCACAGCACCTCGCCTGTATTAGGTACTTTGTTACGCATTTTTTTAGAATTGATTTTCAACCAAATTCGAGTTAAGGAAGAGAGAACACAAGATGATTGGCAACATTTTATTCTCATCCGTGTTGTGTTTCATGATGTTAGCCGAGAGAGGTTGGCGGGACAGGCAGCAAATCTAATTTCCTTTCACTTGCATTTAGGTGTTGAGAGAATGAGCGAGCGGTTCAGTCTGTGCTGATCTAATGTCAAGCCTGCTCTCCTGCCACTTAGGTTTATTTACCCCTGGGGACTGGGCAGACAGCCTGGCTAATGAATCAAGTTTTCTCTTCTAGAACATTCGTCCCATTACTACAGGGAATAGTCCGCCCCGCTATCGACTGCTTATGAGCGATGGGTTGAACACGCTGTCCTGTAAGTATGATGTGTAATTCTAGGAAGTTGGTATTTAAATGATAACGTCCTACCCAACATTTCAATTGCAATAATTTGGGGCATTCTGGGAGTCTGCATTTGCTTGGCCATGCAGTTCGTTCAGGCAGAATTGCAGTTGGCAGAGAGCATTCTAACAGTAGACTGGATCTAGTGAAAAGCTGCCACTTGGCTTAATTAATTTTCCCTAACTGGTGCTGTATGTTTTCTTTGATGAATTTCCCTCAGGATGATATTGACGTTTAGTGACTGTGATGAGTTAGCTGTCTTATACTTGCCTTTATGGTGTTTTACTTCTGGGTTGGCAGCTTTACCTGGAAGGAAGGAGAAAATTTGTGTAATATCTGCTTGCTATCTCTAGTCACAATGAGAAAGACCTAGAAAAAACTTTTTAGTCTTTGTCATGAAACCTGAATGATGGAAAAAAATGGTTTGGGGCACTTTAAGAATTACATATATTTTAGAGTAGCAGCAGATGTTTAACGCACAGAGAATTTTGCTGTTTTTCACTGTGCAGAGTCTGTCTGACTTGTTTTAATTTCAGGAATGTATTTAAGGCATATTTTCCTTTGCTAGAACAGGTGTGATCAGCTTCAGCTTGTCACGGCTAAAATGTTCTGGAGACTAAAGTAAAGTAATCTCTGCTTTTCAGCTTTCATGTTGGCAACACAGTTGAACCCTCTTGTTGAAGACGAACAATTGTCTAGCAACTGTATTTGCCAGATTAACCGATTTATTGTCAACACGCTGAAAGATGGGAGGTATGTGGTATTTTGTTTTTCTGTTTTATTGTCTTATACAATGAGGGCTAATTTTTGAACAATTCACTGGATGCCAAAATTCAATTAGGAATCCTAAAGGCAGTGGTGAGCTCTCAGCTAAGAATTCACAGTAGTGAATTCTTTCCTCAACTGAAACATGCACCAAAGGGAGAGAAATACAGAAATATTGGAGATTTCAGAGCAGGGGGTTAAAGCAGAATGCACAGCACTTCCTGTTTCTGATCTCTTCAGAAGCACTGTTTTTTAGGATTCTCTCTCAGAGTATCTTAATAAAAAGAGCTCACTTATCAGAGCAAAAAAGGTACAATAAATTATGTGATGTATCCCTTTTTTTTGCGTTTTTTGAGTCTTTGGCAGTAAATGCTTCATGCAGCCAATGAAGAGGATGTTGAGTAACTACAGGTGCTACATGCTAGAGATCTCAGTGAGGAGCAGGACTGGTATGCGCTCGTGGGTGACCATTGCTAAAATGTGGCTTTTTCCTTGAGGGCTGGCTTTTCATTCTGTTTTCTCAAGTTTTTAGGTTGTGGTTTTGTTTTGTTTTTTAAAGATTTTATTTATTTATCTTTAGAGGGGAAGGGAAGGAGAGACAGAGAAATATAATGTATGGTTGCCTCTCATGCATCCCCTGCTGGGGACTGGCCTGCAACCCAGGTGTGTGTCCTAGACTGGGAATCGAACCAGTGACCCTTTGGTTCACAGGCTGGCACTCAATCCACTGAGCCACAGCAGCCAAAATACAATTTTAGAAGGGTTACAACATCTTATGACTGCATCAAGAACCTTGCTTGGGCTTGGGGTGCTGCCACCAGGAAGTGTATGAATGGCATCTGAAAGAAGACACTCAAGAGGTTCATTCAGACTTGAAAGAATTTGCCAAGGATGAGGAGGTTGCAAAAATCAACGCTGCCATGGCTGAGATGGCAAGCAGCTTTAACCTGGGTGTGGATGAGGATGGCATTGAGGGGCTTCTGGAGCTGGTTCCTGAGGAACCAGGAGTTGCCAGAACGTGAATGCATACTTGAAGAAAAGGCAAGAGAAAGGAAACTGTAGAATAAAAATAGAAGCACCCAAGAAAATGTAGGGAAGGGTTTAGCAGATGATTTGCAGACTTCAACAAGCTCCTTTAAAAGTTTGAAAGCATGAACTCCAACACCAACAGGTTTTTATTATTAGTAGAGAAGAATGTTCATGGTGAATTATCTGCTTACAGCAATTCTGTGATGGAAAAAAACAAACCAAGCAAACCACCATGGACATGGGTCTGAAAAGAGTGAGCCCTCCTGAGGAAGAGCCTCGGGCAGGTCCCTCAGGAGGTATTTTAGAAGAAGGCCTTGCGGTCTTGGGGGATGGCAGGCTCCGTGCGTGTCCCTGCCCTGCACACGTGTCAGTGGGGCACGTGTGGAGGCGGGAGACAGTGACGTCGGTGATCCTGGCCCCGTGGAGGCCTAGGCTCGTTTGTGTGTTTTCGTCTTTTAACCAAAAATTTAAAGTAAAAAAAAAATAATAATAATAAAAATTTAAAAGTAGGGAAAAGCTTATAGAATGAGGATATAAAGAAAGAAAATATTGGGTGGGGGGAGGGAGAAGAGGGCGTGGGAGGGATGAACGGTGACGGAAGGAGACTCGAATTGGGGTGGTGAACACACAGTACGCTATACAGATGATGTGTTATACAATCGTACACCTCAAACCTGCATGATTTTATTAACCAGTGTAACCCCAATAAAGTCAGTAAAATAAAAATAATACAGTAAGTAATGTGAAATGTCAGAGAGAGAGTTCCAACTGTTTGCCACGTGTCGTCCTAATACATAAAGGGGACGTGGAGACCACCGTGGCCAGCACTTCGTAACGTGCCAGCAGGGGAACACTCAGTGGTCGGGCTGGTCTGCATCATCTGCCAGATTGGTGTTACATTTCTGTTCCCACAGTGTCGTCTCTCTAGCTCTCTTTAATGAAAAGTCACGTGATTGTTCAGTTAAGAGACAATCATTGCCCAGTGTGAATTACCCACGCATGATGTCATTCTCAGTCCATGATGCACCCGACCACAGGCGACCAAAAGGGGCTGGGTAAAATGGAAACATTGATTTGATTAAGTGATGGGATTGTAGATTAATTCTGCCCTGTTTCTTGCTAGTTTTGTTATAGTGTAAAGTGCATATATATTTTTTTAAAGTTCTAAGCCAGGGAAGATACTCACGATCATCTGTATACATTGTAGTCTAAGAAACATTTTGCTATGATGGTAGTGAATAATAAATATTTCATGATAGTGAGAAAAATACTTTCGTACAACTAGACAATGTGTTTGTTTTAAGCCAAGTGTTATTACAAAATAGAATTGTAAAAGAAAGTTTTTTTAAGTTTGTAAGTGGAAATGACTGGTGTGTAGTGGGCTGTAGCATCTAGGTTGTGTGCGTGTGCCCGGTGGTGTTGGCGCAATGACAAAGTCCCCTGACGGCGCGCTTCTCAGAACGTGCCCCTTGGGTAAGCCGCACGACTGTGTTATTCTTGTTCTCTTCCTTCCCAAATAATCCAGTCCCCCAGCTGTTAGGTGCAGCTGAGCAAGGTAGATGTCTACAGGCAGGGGTGGCGGTAGTGGCCTGGAGCCAGGTGTCAGAGCACAGAGCACGGAGCGTGCCTTCCTGGGATGGCACAGGATGTTGGAGTGAGAGCAGGTGAGCAGAACACACGCAGCCCAGTGTGGGCTGTCAGAGCCCAGCAGGGTAGGCAGGGGGGTCTGACCAGCCGTTGAGTCGGACTAGTAAAGAGGGCATTTGTGGGTGTAGGAGTGGAGGGGCAGTAGCAGATGGTTGGAGAGTGAGTGGGGCGAGGAGGGAGTCCAGGCAGGTAAGGCAGGGAGGGGTGATGGCCCAGCCCGAGATGACGGAACGCAAGGGCTGAGAGGGGGGTGCTTGTTTGATTGGGTGGTGGTGACCAGGAACCACAGATTGAGGACACAAGCATCGTGAGAAAGGTAGTGTCTGTGGGTGCAGTGGTGGGGGTGGCGACAGGAGATTGCTTACATGCGGGGGCAGTTTGATCTAATAAACATATTGAGGACAGTGGGAGCCAGTCAAGGGAGAAATCTGTGGTGTTGGATTGAAATTAGAGGTATTAGTAAGCTCAAGGTTTTCGATATACATAGATACAGAAACAGTTTGCCTGCGTTTCATATGTGTATCATGTGTGTGTGTTCTCTAGATCTTTCTACTGAAAGGGCTTTGGAGCAGCAACACCCCCTTAACCAAGAGCCTGCTTAGCATTCAGATCTTGGTTTCTGAATGTCGTTTTACACTGACAGGAACCAGGGCTTCCAGGGAGATGTAAGGAAATGCCCAAAGGGAGCTGGGGCCGTGTCAAAAGGACAAAGAAACTAGCTTGCAGGGTCTTACACTCTCTAGGATAATTTTTAAAAATCAAAAATGAGTATAGTAATAAATGACAACCTATTGATATCAAATAGGGGAGCTCCTAAGTCCGTACTGAATAAAGGAATATATGGGTAAAACAGAACTTTTTAAGATTTTATTTATTTTTAGAGAGAGGGGAAAGGAGAGAAAATAAGGGAAACAAACACTGATATGTGTGAGATACATTGGTTGGCTCCCTCTCACACACCCCCAGCTGGGACCTGGCCCACAGCCCAGGCATGTGCCCCGAATGGGAATCGAACCCTAATGTTTTGGTCCACAGGCTGGCACTCAATCCACTGAGCCACACCAGCCAGGGCCATTTAACAAAAGTAGAAGGAATAATAGAGTATCACCATTTGGTGACCATCATAGTAATAATTCAGGAAAGGTCAGCAGGTGCTATATAAGCTTCCTGTGACAAATTACCATAAACGTGGAGGTTTGAAACAACAGAAATTTATTCTTTCTGGAGGCCAGAAGTTGACGTTGGTTTCACTGGGTTGAAAGCACCGTGTCGGTAGGACTGCACTCTCTGCAAGCTCTGGGAGAATGCGTTCTTTGCCTCTTCCAGTTCCTGGCGATTGCTAGCATTGGCTTATGGCTGCATCACGCCATTCTCCGCCTCCATGGTCACATTGCCGCCTCTTCTGTTGGTGTCAAATCTGCATCTGCCTCCCTCTTACAAGGATACATGTGATTGCTTTCAGGGTTCCTCAGGTGATCCAGGATAATCTCGCCATTTCAGTCCTTAACTCAATCACACCTATGAGGAGTTTTCTTTGCCATGTAAGGTAATAGTCACAAGTTCCAGGGGTTAGGAGGTGGCTGGCTATCTTTTGAGTGGTTAGTCATTCAAGCCTTAGCACAGATGTTGAAACAGTGGGTGATAAGGAACAGGTTATAATAGGGTTCAAGTACCTCCCCACAAACGTGACTGGATTGTAAAAGGAAAAATGACAACTTTACAGTGGGGACACTGGCAAGACGGCACCTTATGCTGATGGTTGTTAACATTACTAGTAACAGGACGAATAGGAATCATGTATTACCTGATAGGATGCAATGAGAAGAACACAGCTTCACTACAATTACTTTCTTGCCAAAGATGCGTAATCTGTACCCAGTCTGAGAAGTCCGCAGTGAATTGAAGGATTTTCTGCAAAATAACCAGCCTCTGATCTTCAAAATCTCAAGCCTGAAATAAAAGAAGCTGTTCTACATTAAAGGAGTCCAAAGATATGTGATAATTAAATAACAAGAGGTTCTGGACTGGATCCTTTTGATACTAAGGACATCATTGAGAGAATTGATGAAATTTGAATGGTTTCTGTGCATTAGATGAAAGAATTCTTTATGTTTCCAGTTCAGTAACTTAATCAGAACAACGGTCTCACTGTCAATTGTTCTTATTTTTGCCCCTGGGACATGATATGCCCTTTCATTCTGCTGATTCATTTATTTCTGTTTGATGATATTTTTCTGTGTGTTACTCCGTAATGCTATTTTCTATTTCATTTGAGTTCCAGTTTATTTACGTTGTGGATACCTTTGTCTTCCATGCAGATCTTCAGTTTGCTTAATCTTTTTTATACTGCATGCATTGGATAACCTCAAGATTTTCCAACATAATAGTAGTTCAGTATTTGGCTGTCTCTATTCTCTTCCTTGATGTTTATAATTATTAGACGTATAATGGTATTACCTTTATTCTGAATTTTCCTTAGCTTTTTAGTCTCCACTTTTTTCTTAATCTTTTGTTTTATCTCACCTTGTGACTTATTGATTTCTTAGTCTTATTTATTTTGCAAACCACTCTTGAGAAGTATTATTCTCTTTCTTGGCTTATGTTCTAGACCAGATTCTTTCATTGTCTCTGCCTCCTCTGTCCTTTTCATCTTTATACATTTTGGTGTGTTACATTGTTGCCACAGCATTTCTTTTTTACCTTGTTTGTGCTTAATACAGGCAATTCTGTCCAGACTTCATATTTGTTCTGACGTATTGAGGCTAGGTATATCTCCTTGCCAACCTTCCCACTTGGGACCTCTTATCTTTTACTCCAGGCTACTTTTGAATACTTAAGTGTGCTTTCTATCTACTTGTGTCCTCTAGGGCATAGTCATGGGAGAGGATGGAGAGCTTTGCTGGGCTTGAGTACAAAACCTAGGCTTCCGTTCTCTCCAGTCAGGGACAGAATCCCTCCCCCATGGGCTTTGCCTTATTCCACCACCTCAGCGTGGTGGCGCATGCCTTGTATTCTTTCCTGCCTGTGCTGGGGCCTTGTATGCATATGTCCTAGTTTATTGACTTTTTGATGGTTATTTAGGTTTATCCCAAACAGGGCTTTAGCATCCATCCTTGTATATTATGTGTTCATGCTATTATTTCTGAGTAGATTACTAGAATTAAGAACATCTGTTGGAGAAAGCATACCAGGCAACATACTCATGACCATTATGTAAGAGTTCTATTTCTGAACAGACAAATCCACAGACGCAAAAGTTAGATTAATGGTTTTCAGGGGCAGGGGATGGTACAGGGTTTCTTTTGGGAGTGATGAAAGTGTTCTGCCCTGGCTGGTATGACTCAGTGGATTGAGCGCCAGCCCACAAGCCAAAGGGGTCTCAGGTTCGATCCCCAGTCAGGGCACATGCCTGGGTTTTGAGCCAGGTCCCCAGTAGGGGGCATGTGAGAGGCAACCACACATTGAGGAGAAACCAGTATGTTACTGGTTGCAACCCAATAAAGACGTAGTGTGTTCTAATCTGTGTTTTCTGTAAACTGGGAAAGGTTTATTCTTTTAATATGCTGCTGGATTCATTTTGCTAACATTTTATTTAGGATATATATATATATATTATAAGATAAAAAGGGTTTTGTTTTTTTAAGTATTTTAAGATTTTGGGCCCTGGCTGGCATAGCTCAGTGGATTGAGCACGGGCCTGCGAACCAGAGTATCGAGGTTCGATTCCCAGTCAGGGCACATGCCTGGATTGCAGGCCAGTTCCCAGCAGGGGACGCATGAGAGGCAACCATACATTGATGTTTCTCTCCCACTCTTTCTCCTTCCCTTCCCCTCTCTCGAAAAATAAATAAGTAAAATATTTTTTAAAAAGAGATTTTGGTATTAGGGTAATGCTAAGTTATTTCTAAGCTTCCATTGGCATAATTTGGATAATTTTGGAAGATAACTAAATACCCACTACTAAATATCAGATAATTTTTATAGGGTATCTGTATTAAATTTGCAGGAACAGATAGTTTCAAGCTTATTTTATTGAAATAATATAACCTTGATGTGAAAGCTAGTAAAAGTAGCATGAACTGATCATTCGTACATAATTTTCAAAACAACAGCTATCAGCCCATTTAAAGAACGTAGACACAGTGCCCCACCCACCCACTTGTTAAATGTTTCCTTTCTCTGCGCTGCTACCACCATCAGCTCTTTTCCCTTGGTCTCCCTGCTTTCACTTGTGTTCCCCTAAGATTCCTTTTTCATGTTGTAGTTTTCTTTAGAATACAGACATGATCATTACCGTCTTTTTAAAAAATATATTTATTTTTAGAGAAGGGAAAGGAGGGAGAAAGAGGGAGAGAAACATCAGTGTGTGGTTGGGTCTTGCATGCCCTCAACTGGGGACCGTTTGGTTCACAGGCCAGTGCTCAATCCACTGAGCCACACCAGCCAGGGCTGATCATTACATTCTTATTCAAGTTTGTATTGGGCAACACTGTGGACCAGTGGTGGCATTAACTACCCTCATCGAAAGTACAGTCTAGTAGGAGAAATAGATAATCAAATAATGAATGTACAATGATAATGTAGAGTTGGGCAGAAGTACCGGTACTACCTGCTTGAGTGTGGTTAGTAGGGTAATAATATAGGTGTAATGATTTATAGCCTTAATTTCAAAGTAGGTTTACAGTTATGAGTACACAAAGCAGTTTCTTCATCTTTACAATTAATGTATTATTTTGCATACGAACAACTGTAAACCTACTGTTGGCCACCCCTGTGTGCATAAACAAACAAACAAGCATTTTACATGTTAATAATTGTATGTTCATATATATTAATTAAACCTGAGAGAAGTGATCTGAGGAAAAGCAGTCATGGCCATCAAAAAGGGTGTAAGAGAAACCTGACCTAAACCAATGGTTCCCTAATCAAAGTGAGTGTATTGGATGAAACAGAATAAGAGAAAGGCGTCCCGATCTGAAAGCAGCATACTCAAAGGCCCTGTGGCAGGAGAGAGCGTAACATCACCAGGACCTGAAAGGAGTCTGCAGGCCACACAAACGATTCTTGGAGGGTTTTTTTTTGTGTGTGTGTTTTTGGCAGCAGGGGAGGGTGTTTGTTTTTTTGGAGGGGCCTATGGCCCTTGGGAAGTTATTACAGGGTTTTAAGCAGAATTTTTAAAAATAGGGCAAAGAACTATATATTCTTAGATAAGAATTACATTTTAAAAAATGTCTACAGTCATATTGGTTTCCAGCAGGAAAAGTAATTGTTTAGATAAGTGTTATGTTTCTGAAAACAGATCGTGTCTTGTGCCACATATTCTTGTGTTTAATAATCTAAATTCTTATGTCATTTGCTCTGTGAAGATACGGTGTGTAGCAGGGACACTGCATTTTAATTAAGGGACTAGATGGGAAATGAAAACCCTGCGATCATAAAAAGCCTTGATAATGATGCAGTGAAAGATTAGGGGAAATATTTATGTAGCAATTGCCATCACCTACTTTGCAAGTTATTCAGCAATGAAACCAGCTGACAAAGGGAAATAGTTTTATCAGAATGATTATTGGGGGAAAGCTTTTTAAGTAGCTTGTCATTTGAAGGGCTCGTGAATTTATTTTTTCTAACTTGTTTCTGTTTCTTTGACTTTGTAGGAGAGTCGTTATTTTGATGGAGTTAAATGTTTTGAAATCAGCAGAAGCAGTTGGAGTAAAGATTGGCAATCCAGTGCCCTATAATGAAGGTAAAATGCTTTTTATAGGTTGTAACACTCAGATGAATACCTCTTCACAGATCAGAAATTCTACTTTTTGGGTTCCATTTGATTTGTTAGTTTTAATAAAACTAGCAATTTGGTTGGGGGTCTAGGAACCAGATTCTTCCTTGAGTTTTTTTCAGGACTGAAGAAATATTGGTTAGATTCCTTAAAGAAACCTCCCCACTGTTTTTCTTTTTACTCAACACTGACACTTCTGGCACTTCTACGGCTAGATGTTGGGAGTGCTTTCCTACGCCAAACAGACTGATCAAACCACAACCTAGGCGTGTGCCCTGACTGGGAGTCGAACCTGCCACCTTCCGGTTTACGGGACAGCACTGCAACCAACTAAGCCACACTAGCTCGGGCTACTCTGCTTTTTAAAAAGGTCTCAGCCTAAAGATAGTTCCATATGTATACTTAGAGATCTTTCTCTTTTTAAAAAAAACAGTTACTGTAGAAATATACGAGAGATAGAGGCGGGACGATCCAGATGATCTGATCCAAGTGCCTTTATTTGATGCTGCACTTCCTGGCGGGGGGGGGGGCCGGAATGGGGTTTTTTAAAAGAAAAAGCATGAGATTTGTGAGTGCATAGGGGGAAGGGGTTAGTCTCTTGTTCTTCTAGGCCCGTGCCTCAGTTCCAGGATGTGAGACGGGACAACAGGTTTGGTAAAGAGCCGGGCTGTTCCAGGTACAGGAGGGTCAGAGAGTTTCGATTAAGCCTCGGGGCTGTCATTTGAGTTGGGACAGCTGAGTCCGGAGCAGTCCAGAGGGCCAGAAACTGGCCTGACCCTTTCGGTTGTAGCAAGTTCTGTTGTGTGTCTTTGTAATTTAACCAGTCCTTTGATGGATATTTGAGTTGTTTTCACACTGTTAAAACACGACTGCAATGAATAACTTTCTAAATGCAGGTACATGGGTGGAGGGGGGGGTGATTGCCAGAGGTGAGTTTGCTGCGGGGGGCGGGTAAATGTGGTAGAGAGGTAAGTAGGTATGGTTGCAGTCCCCTCCATAGGTTGGTATCATTTTTCATTCCCACCAGCAATGCATGAAAACACTGGTTTCTCCACAGTTGTGTTTGGCTGTATGAACATTAACAGCACACTCTGTTGTTAATGTTCTGAATTTTTACGAAAGTGATAGATGAAAACTGGCATCTCCATGTAGTTAACTTTGTCTCCTGAGAAAGGTGAGCATCCCTTTAAATGTTTAAGGGCCTTTTATTCTTCGTGAACTGACTGTTGTATTGTCTGTTTTTCTTTTGGGTGGTTTCTTTCTTTTCTCAATTTCTAAGAGTTCTTTAAAAAGTAGGGGATCAATCCATTTTCCCAGTATGAGTTACAAAGGCTTTTTGACTATGCTTTTGGTGTTTTTTGCTATGTAGCTATGTTTTTGTTTTTATGAAGTTGAAGTTTCCAATTATTTTATTATGACTTTGGGTTTTTAAGCGATAGAAAGGTTTTCCTCACTCCAAAGTTAAGGCATTCACGCATGTTTTATTCTAGTACTTTGCGTGATTTTATTTTTTACATTTAAATCATCCATGTCTTACCATTGTGCTTTCTTCGAGGTGTTCGGGGCTTCACTTTCACATAATTGGGTATTTGTGGGTTTTCTCGATCCCCTAGTTTCACTAAAAGATGTGGTCTGTGGGGGGGGGGGTTTGAGTGGGGGGTGGGTATTTATTCTCTTTGTTGTTCTGTGTAGTTTTTAGGAGAAGTGGGAAGATTTAGGACTAGATAGTCATCACCATGCTTATTCCAGAAATGGAACCTTCTAGATTTTCATATGTACCTACACAAAACAGTAATTTGGTGCTTTAAATTAGAAAGGGAAAGCTGAAGCTTATTCAGGTAAAGCTCTAAAATATTAAATTGGAACATCACATTTGTTTTGCATTAGTGAAGTTTTGTTAAAATGAGCACATCGATTTATTGTATTCTTGGCTTTTGGGGAGAAGATCTAAGGCAAAGCGCCTCTGAAATCGTTGGATGCTGTAGCAAGGTCAAGCAGAGGGGATGGTGCCCAACTTCATCACCTTTGCCTGATTTCTAATGTTTTTTATGTTATATTTAATTGAATGGTTTTTTTTGGACATTGTGTGTTTCAGGGGCAAAAGTATTTGAAATAAAGATAAAGATTATTGCTCAGGGTTAGAACTGTAAAACTGGGAAAAAGTCCTTTGTTTCAGAATCCAGTTCCACTGGTTATTTCCTTTCTTCAGGATCTGTTCAAGTGCAGGGGGGTGAGAGGAAGATCTTGTTGTTCAGAGTTGTTTGCTATTGAATTTCGTTGTAGCCAAATCAATAACACATTGTTACTTGGGCCACAATAGAAGTTGCTTTGTTACAATGACTACTACCTTACAGGTGTATTTCAAATAAATGTTTTCTACTTATCTATTGTGAGAGCAAGGCAACTCTGTTATTACTGGGTAGAGTTAGGTTTGTATCTAAAACTAAAACTAGGTTTGTATCCTCCTAGCACCTAACCCAGAACATGTGACATAATCCAGTGACTGGTAAAATTAATTGACTAAATCTAGCCCAGAAACTGGCAGAGAAGTTGCAAAATGTGCACTGAAATTGTCTTATGATACTAGTACTACATCAGATGAAGATACTTACAGAATTTTCAAGATGTGAGAAATAAAACTTCAGACACAATTCATGTTTCATACCAGACTGGATTGGATGATTTTAAATCTCTTGTATGTTTTTATCAATATGTATATTCTCTGTACCTACACTATTTCTAACCCTAATGGTTTACATAGACTTAATTTTTTACACTTAGTAGCATTACTCATTAGTTGGAATTTTTTTTTCTGGCTAATTCTGTCCATTTTCTGCCAACAGGAAATTCTAACTATTGGATTGACTCTTCTTTATAGTCTTTGTAGCTGTCATTAAGAAAGCGCTTACTAGTAGATTTTGAGGTTTTTGTACCCCGTTGTGTGTTACCTAATCTTTATCTGCTGGTGGCTCAGTTATCATTATAATGATATTAAAATGATAGGTGTGAGTGCAAGTAACTGGAGGAACTAGAATCTGCTTTTAAATATCCCATTTTCCTCCTGGGTCAGAGCCAGGGATGTGACGTTAGCACAGAGCACCTTAAGAATTATGACCTTGATCCTTCTTACCAAAATGGCTTGATTTACAGGTGGCAAAAACAGATTATCAGAAGTTGAGTCTGTACATTTCTGCTCTGGGTTATAATTTTAAACTTTAGAAAGGTTTTTATTTATCTATAGACCAATTTTGTTCATGTCTTGTGGTCAGCAGTTGTATCTGTGTCCTGGTGCATTAAACTGAAGGACAATTGGTGCTGTTTACAGTGCCCCGGGATGTTTGCTATCCCTTTACTTTGAGACTGACCCTTGTGTCCTGTGCCAGATTTGCAAATGGAGACCAAAGCAGGAGTTGAGGATGGTTCTGATAAATGAATTAGTAACTTTTCCCAGCTACCAAATACTAGGGTTATTAGTTACATTCTATGTAGTTACAGAGTTTTGGCTGCCACAATTGGTTGCTTACAATTAAAAGTTAACTACATGGTGAAGCAGATGAAGCTAGTCCGACAAATCTAGGTGCAGCATGACATTTTGCCTCTTCCAGCTGTGTGACTTTGGGCAAGTTACTTCTGTGACCCAGTTTCCTCATCTGTTAATTGGGTATAGTAATACTGTCTATATCATAGGGTTGAAGATTAAATGCAGTAGTGCACTTAATCTTGTACCTGGTACAAAATAGGCATTCAAAAATGGTAGCTATTATTAATGTCTACTTCACTGAATCTAAGAATCCAATAATTACATTACCATTATATTACGTACTACTACAAGGAAATTATAACACATTAATATTTTTTTAATCCTCACCCAAGGACATGCTTACTGATTTGAGGTGGGGGAGAAACATTAATGTGAGAGAGTGACATGGATCCATCAGTTGGTTGCCCCTGGTGTGTGCACTGACTGGGAATCAGACCCACAACCTTTTGATTCATGGGACAATGCCCCAAACACCTGAGCCATACCAGCCAGGGCAACACATTAATTTTTTTTTTTTTTTAGAAACAAAAGCCAAGTTTATTTGTTCATTTCTTGCACTCGAAGTACTCCTCAATGACATCCTTTGCCTGAGACTCTTTGCCATAGTCCTTCACCACCACACAACTGCAACCGAGCACGTTACCGGCTTTCCCTCTCTGTCGATCTTACAGAGGCCTACCCATTCTCCTAGTTTCTTATTGTCATCAGCCTTAATTAGGTTGATCTGGTGTTCGGCACAAAGGGCCTCCACCAACCTGACATACGTGGGCTCATCACAGTTGGGTGCAAGCACACAGAGGTGGGCCTGGCGCTGTCTAAAGCTTTGGCAGCTTCGTGAATTCCACGTGCCAGGCCATCGTGAATGAGGGCGGTCTTCAGCACCTCTTGTAAAGCTGTATTTATGTCCATTACACCTCCAGCAGCATTGCCTTCCTCGGCCATGGCGGTGGGTTAAGGGTGGAGCCGAATCTCGAACGCACCCAAACCTCCACCTCCGCGCAGCTCCGTGGCGGCAGAGAAAAGAACACAACACGCTAATTTTAATACCTATGTTAAAATGTCAAAAATACTCATCTTAGAATAGATAAATAGCTAAGTTACATTTAAAAATTGTGGTAAAATATGCATAACAAAAAGTATACCTTGACCATTTTTTAAGTGTGTAGTTTAGTGGCATTTAGGTACATCACATGCTTAGCCAGCCACCACCACTTCAGAACTCCTCTCGTCCCAAACCGAAACTCTCTACCCGTGAAACACTTAACTCAGTCCTGCTTTCTGTCTTTCAGAAAGTGACAGCTCTAGGTACGTTGTAGAGGTTGGTTACATTTTGATAGAAATTAAAGGTAAGAAGAGATGAGCATGATCCCATGTCCATGTCCTGGTTAACAATGTACTAGAAGAGGCAGGCATTTGATGAGACAAGGACTGGAGAGTTTGTACGTCCTGACGACAGCGGGAAGGGAGGGCGGAACTGGGGTGGAGTAGAGCAGGGGTCGCTGTGTTTCTGTGGTGCCATCTTTGAATGTTTAAATCTCTTCACTCTTTTGAATACATTTCATGAAGCAGGGAGAAAATACATTTTCCCCCAAGTTCACTCATGATTTCCCTACCGATTTTTTCGAAAGGTTCAAAATATTTTTTCTCCAAACATACTATAAAAGAAGAGCAGTTCTTTCAATTCAATTTCTGTGACACTTTGCAAATTCAGAGACAGTGGGAAAACTAAAAGTAAACACAGAACCTCATTGTCAAGAATCTGTTTTTTTCCCTATGTAAATGAGGCCTTGATTTTCCTCTCCAATAGAAGAACTAAAGAATAAACAACTCTGTTTAACCTTTTCAATTTTATGCTAAATTAATTTCACTCTAATGGCACAGTTAACTGTCATTTAGTTAACTCTCATTTAGTCGGACCAGTGAGGGGTAATATTGCCAGAAGGACATGACACCTGGCGTGTCACGGGCCCGGTTGAGTGAGGGCCTTGGGAACCCAGCAAGAATGACCCCGTCCCGGGGGAAGGCAGGGCCGAGGGGCGGGAGGGGAGCCTGTTCGGCGGCGCCCTCTGTTAGTGTTCTCGGGCACTCGAGGAAATTTTTTGGAGCTCCGCTCCTGTGCTACAAGCACTCTTGATGAGCAGCCCAGCTTGACGTATATTTTTAGTGCCAATTACAAAGGTAAAATAAAATTCCATAAATCTATTATATATTTTTTCAATTAGATGTATTTTGCTATTTTAACATTTTCAACTTCATAAACATTTTTCAAAAGGATGAGGGGCAAATAAACACCTTAATGGTCTGGCATTTCTTACTTTCTGCTTGAGAGGGTTCATTTCTCCTCTTTTCCTTTTAATCTTCCTGTTTCCTTCACACACCTAGTTTCTGAACTCCATTCTCATCTCTTCCTGCTGTGACAGTTCACAGACACTTCACGGTACCTGAGGTTCTTTCAACTCTTATTTTCCATCAACCATCAGTTGCAAAATAAGGTGGCTTTGTTTGGGAGGGAGAGGGTAGAATCCTTTCTGAATGTCTTTTTTCCTTTGAAGCAGGATCACTTCAGAGACAATTGAACTGCTTTTAGGTTTTTCTTACCACCCAGCTTTTTCTTCCCACCGTGAACACGCAGTTCTGTTGATGACATCGATTTGTTGCTATGGAAATAGTGGTATTGTCAGAGATCCAGCCCAGTGACTTGACTTCAAGTTCATGCAAGAGAAATGGGCAAGGCTTTAGGGGAGAACCTCATTAAAACTGAAAGCTATTAATTATAAGCAGGTGAAAGGTAGATGGAGCCAGCCCTGTAGGTGATGAAGACAAAAGTGGGCCCCTAGCACACGCACTGCATGCTGTTGACTGCCCCGGCGTGGGGTCCGACCCATGAGTGAGAGTCTCTGACAGTCACAGGTTCCTGTTTTCTTTGAGTATTTCTTCTACTTAAGTTTCAGCCTTTTAACCCAAATTATTTGCACCAAAATGATCTTTCTCTTTTGTCCTCAGGCCATGGGCAGCAGCAGGTAGCTCCTTCTCCAGCCTCAGCAGCCAGTCCACTGGCCAGCAAGCCCCCACAGCAGAATGGGAGCTCAGGAATGGGTAAGACCGCCACTCGCTGGTCACATGTTAGGCTTTTGCATAATGTTTTGAAATTTAATCTGGAATTAAAGGGGGTGTTTAGAATGCCATTCATGACAGTCGCTTCTTTCAAAGAGCAAGTTCGATTCTTATTGCAAAGGATGTGATTGAAGAAATGATTAAAGATAGTCTTTTAAAGATAACATGACATTTTTTTATCAGAATGATATACTGTTCTCTGTTAATAGTTTTTCTGGTAGTTTTCCACATCTTAGGTTTTATACCCTCCTGACTGTGAATTTACATAGCTTTTAAATTCTAGCCTTTTAACTATCCAGGATCAGCTTATTAAATTTGGCTTGTCTCCCCAAGTTTCCCATTGCTGGCTCTTGGGTATTTATCTTAGCTTGTAGACAGTGTCATTTATATTGTTCATAGATTTGCTTCTCAGTTTCATGGATGAGAAATAGTTTCTTCTCCTAACTTCCTCTGCAGCAGGTCCTGGGAGGCTGCAATGGAATCATTGTTTCCTTCTGGCCTCTGCTTTAGGAGCCACCACTGAAAAATGATGATTTGTTGAATTTGGTTCATCTTTAGGGGCCCTTTTCCCGTCACATACGCCGCCTCCACTCCTCCCTCAGTGACTGTTTTCCATTTTTCAATGCTCAGATTCTAAAAAAGGCAGAGTTATGATGTCAGTAATGTTCCTATGAAACTTAAGACATGACTTTTCCCCCATTGGTCTTGGATGCTTTTATCTACCTTGCGAAGCTGTCTACCTCCTTTCTCTCTCTGTGCCTTTTTATAAGTGCATCTCTCCATACACAACTCTCCAAATATCTACTGTTGAAGGGAGGTGGTGGACTAGATTATCTAAAAATGGTAAACAATCAGAAAGTCACTTCCTTATGCTGAAATCCAAATGGTAGCATGTTATTCTTATCTCTCCTTTCACAGATTTATATTCTCAATTGTTTGTCTTTGGCTTATATTAATATTTAATTGTGAACACCTGTTAATGTTTCCTAAACACACATCAGCTGGGTAGTAGGGAAAAAAAGACTGGCTATGTACTGAAGGGAAAGGTACTGGCATGAAAACTCGATGCATGTTTGTGCTTTACATAACTGTGGATTATATATTAGGTGTGCACACACACACATTCTGCATAGTCCATGTGTTTCTTTGCATATTCTTGAAGTAATTATTACTGTTCTGTGTATAGCTATCTCTCAACTCTGCAGTTAGAATAGAAATTTTTAAGATCTGGGACAGTCTGTGTATATTTTTTACTAAAGTGCTATAGATACCTAGAATAGTGTGTGGTACCTACTTCGGAAACCCAATAAATAAATGCTGAATAATGGTAGCTTTATACGTCTAGAAACATTCCATTGGGAAGAAATGTTTTGATAGAGAAGATATGAAATCATTGGACTAAATTGTGTTTTCTGCATTTGGAAGTTGAAGCTCCGCAGAAACAGCGCAGAGGCGTCCCTGCGCTCTCGTTACTATCCTTTCCCAGTGGAGGCAGCCGCTCACACTTGGGCGAAGGAGGCAGAAGGGGTCGTGGCAGCCGGCCACCTGCTCGTGGTGAACCAACGACAGATTCTTGCCCTTCGCTCCCAGTGAACCCAGCCCCCCCAGACTTCATTCTGTACTTCTCAGTCCCGTAGAGCAGCTGAGAATTGGCGTTGTTCGGGGGGCGTTTTGAGGTGATGAACATTTGTGTCAGGCACCACCGCGACCTTTACTCTCTGGCCTGTCCTTTTGCTCTTCTTACGCATCTAGTGACTTGCAGCAGTTTCACCAATCAAGGTTGATTTTCTTTTTCTGACCTCTTGTCTTCTCGCCCATTATTACGAGAGAAAAGTTTCAGAAGGCGGGTCTCTGAAAGAGCATTGCCAATGTTATCTTGACCTCGGGACACAAGTCAGCAGTGTGCCCAGCCTTCATTATAGATTAGGTTGGTGGCCCTCCTGTTTCAGTCTCTGTTTGATTTCCAGTCTCTGGATGCTAAAAAGGAGGAATCTGGCCTCTCATTTCGTTATTATTTCACCAGTGACAACTCCCTAATTGAGTCAATTTAAAGAGACTAATGATCATCCTTCCTTGTGTGTGTGTGTGTGTGTTTTAAAGGTTCCAGTATATCTAAGCCTTATGGTGCCTCAAAGACATTTGGAAAAGCTGGAGGTACCAGCCTCATGAACAGTTCCGGGGGGTCACAGGCCAAAGTGGTGCCCATCGCCAGCCTCACCCCGTACCAATCCAAGTGAGTTACTCCACAGAATAAGTTCAGAATGTACTTCAAAATAGTATAAGAGGGGCTCTTGTCTTATTTATGTGTGAACTCTTACCACACATAAAATAGGTTTCCTCTTTTTTGTTTTTTGTTTTTCCCTCACTTTAACTGCCTTATCAGATAAGGGTGGCCAAAAGAACAATCCGCCATAACCTATTGAGCTTCATTCATTTTGAAATTTAAAATATTTATTACTGAGCCCTGGCTGGTGTAGCTCAGTGGATTGAGCCTTCAAATCAAAGGGTCACCAGTTTGATTCCCTGTCAGGGCACAAGACTGGGTAGTGGACCAGGTCTCCAGCGGGGGGGGGCGGGTGCGGCAACCACACACTGATGTTTCTCTCCTTTCCTTCCTTCCCTTTCCCTCTCAAAAATAAATAAATAAAATATTTTAAAAATTTCTTAATGCTGAAAGAATAAGTTGGTAGTCTTATGCATAAAACTAAATATTCTAATTCAGAAGGTGTTTATCTTCTCATTGTATAAATAGGTGACTGTTAGTCCAAAAGCGTTGCTCTTGATAGAGTTGGCTTGAAGAATCTGTTCTACGTGTATTTACATTAATATACCTCAAAGAGATCATTTTTATAACTTTTTTCCATTAAAAATTAATTTACCAGTTGTAGTCTTCCATTCTTTGCAGTGTAGGAAAGATATATGATTCCCCTATGAAATTGTAAGTAAAGTAACTAAGGTACCCAGTGCCTGTGTGTAGGATGGGCACCAGAACTGGGCGTCCGGTCTCGTGCCTCCTATTTTAGTAGCTTCTGAGTCCCTGCTGCTTCGGTGCATTTTGCTTTGGCAGCTTACCAGCACCATGTTCCATAAGCTTGTATTTCTCTTCAGTGTGTGTTAGAAATGAGACTGAAGTTTGACACCAGTTCCCATAATGAAAATAGTGGCAAAATATAATTGTTGGTATTACTGTGTTTCTAGCTTCAAACCTTTCATTAAGGGGATATTGTTGCCTTGGTGATGCTTTCTAGACAAGGGAGAGAGTTTATAAATTTACTTATTTGACAAGAGAATGAGTTAGTGTTAAATCACCTGGTATGTTTTACTATTTGCTTATTCTATAAACTGTCAAACCTTTATGTCAGCTTTGGGTTTAATTAGGTAGATTAAAATAGAGCTTACATTAAAAAGTGGAGTACGCGGGAGACAAGAAAGGCTGTAAGAAGATGTTGGGGAACCTTTCAGATCTTTTCCCGGCGAGACTCAAATGCTAATACGACCTGTTTGGTTTTCAGGTGGACTATTTGTGCTCGAGTCACCAACAAGAGTCAGATCCGTACCTGGAGCAACTCCCGCGGGGAAGGGAAGCTTTTCTCTATAGAACTAGTTGATGAAAGTGTGAGTGTTTGCCGAGCAGGGAAGTAGGAGCAGCTGACGGGGCAACAGAAGCCACACCTCTGTGCCGGCCAGTGGGCTGGAAAACAGTAGTAGGCCAAAAAGAACCATGATTGTTACTGTAGTTTTCCTCTTTTGTTGTCTTTTGATGCTGTCTGGGGGCACGGGCTTAAAGGTTATAAATGAAATCCTTGACCTTAAACAAAAGCATTTGTAACAGTGTTTGACATGTATAAGTCGCCTAATGGGCAGGAGAGACCAGAGATGCTCTGACTCACTGGCGGCCTTAGTCGAAGCTGTAGGAGGTGGTAGTGTGTGCTTACGAGCAAAGTGGCGCTTGGAGCCACAGTGGAAGGCACCACCTTGGTAAGTGAGCGGTTTTGTGAGAGTGGTTCTGACCGTGCAGGCTCTCCGTGCCTTACTCAGACAAAGCCAAACCACGACGAGGAGACCAAAAATCCGAGTCGTGGAATCTCCACAGTCTTGTTCGCTGTTTCTCTTCTGTCCCTTAGTTTTGTTTATAATTCCTAGTACTGTATGTACTTCAAGGACTTCACATTGCCGTTTATTTTCTATTTATCCAAATCTCTTAATGGCAGAAAAAAGGCAGTGGTTTGTTTTTGTTTTTTGTTCTTAGAAGATGGAATGACACCCCAGGTGTACAAGGGTAAGGCCGAGGAGCAGCACGACCTGAATGGCGTTGCCATCATTATTCTGATGCAATAATAATACCAGATCAACCCCGAGTTTCACACACTCACAACCCTAAACCTACTTTTGCCCATCCCTGTACTGACTGTAACGCCTACATCCATACCAGAACCTAATTTTTTACCAAATTATTGGCCTGTTCTGTCAGTTGGCAAAAATTTCACCCATTTATTTCAGTTTTTTATTCATCTGTGACATTTTGATAGATGAAAAGTAAAAGTGAAAAGCGAATCACAAGCAACTGGAAAACGTGACTTGCTGGGACATTTTTGGCAGTGACTCCTGAGTATGGACTAATTCCTTGCCTAATGCAAACACGAGGGAAACTGATGAATCACTGCGGATCAGCTTCCCCGTGGGCTTCGGTCGTGCCACTCGGTGCTCAGAGTTGTTTTATTTTTGTTGTCAGGATGTTAAACACACTGTTGGGTTTGTTGGGGGATTTTTTGTATTTTATTTTTTTAGGTTTCTAACTTGAGGTTAGGAGAGCATAGTAAAAAGATCAGCTAACTCAACTTAATTTGTTTCATGGGGTTCATAACTTGAATATGTGACTGTAAAACGTGCGTTTCTTTAAAGATGTCAGTGGACACTGAAGTGTCCTGTTTTTCACTGGCAAAACTGGACCAGCCCACAATTCTAACCTGTTGCGTGCATCCACAGGGTGAGATCAGAGCTACTGCTTTCAATGAGCAAGCGGACAAGTTCTTTCCCCTCATCGACGTGAACAAGGTATGGCGGTGTTGCGTCTGGGACTGGAACAGCAGTTAGGGGTGAGGGGACTCTCGTCCGTCGCAGAGTTCCATGGTGGTGAAAGGTTTTTCTGTCCAGTTTGATGGACTATCCCATGTTCCACGGCTTGAACTGTTTTGCAGGTCTATTATTTCTCTAAAGGGACTCTGAAGATTGCTAACAAACAATTCACGGCTGTTAAAAATGACTATGAGATGACCTTCAATAATGAGACTTCTGTCATGCCCTGTGAAGATGGTCGTAACTTACCTACAGTCCAGTTTGATTTCACAAAGATTGATGACTTAGAGAGCAGACCTAAGGACTCACTCGTAGGTAAGTCTGTGTCTGAGAGCAAGAGTGCTGATGGTCAGTTCTGTTGGCCACACGGCCGGTGCGGGGTGAGACCTATCTGCTTGCCGGTCAGCCTTTGGTGATGCCGTTGTGGGAGCTTGACCAGCCCCAGCTGAATCATTGTGCCTGTGTTACAGACATAATCGGGATCTGCAAGAGCTACGAAGATGCCACAAAAATCACAGTGAAGGCCAACAACAGAGAAGTGTCTAAGAGAAATATCTATTTAATGGACACGTCAGGGAAGGTGGTGTCCGCCACTCTGTGGGGAGAGGATGTGAGTACCCGTGTTCGCAGTCAGAGCGTGTGCAGAGAACTGGCAGCGTGTCCCGGAGACCCTTCCTAACGAAGGATCGGCCCGTCTAGGGAATAGTTGAAATCCTTCATTTGATTTACTTCTGTGTGATTTAAGTTTCACATAGTGAAATGCTCTTTCTTCTACCTCAGTTTTGATGTCTCTCTGAGCAGATTCTTGGGTGTGAGGTTACCTTGTATGGATTCCCTGTCCATTTATTGCCTTCACTCTGCTATTGACTGTTTTCTTTGTTTCCTTTAAAAATGTTCTTGCCGGTGACACACATTCGTATTTGTTTGGGATTTTTGTTGTGATGCAGGCTGACAAATTTGATGGTTCTAGACAACCCGTGATGGCTATCAAAGGAGCCAGAGTGTCCGATTTTGGCGGACGGAGCCTCTCTGTGCTGTCGTCAAGCACAGTCATTGTGAATCCTGACATCCCAGAGGCCTATAAGCTCCGTGGATGGTAGGTGTTACGGGGCTGAATAAGGGGGCCGCTAGAGCCTGGGCTTTGAGAAACACTGGGTTTGGGGGTTCTTATAATCAGTATGCGGGCCGTCCGCCAAGCACAGGGCTTTGTTACCAAATGGTGCCGTTCCCATATTTCTTGGGGGCATTATGCCTTTGGAGAGGATGGCTTTAAAGCCCTTAAACTGACAAACCTGTAAGCCCTTGACAAACTCGGAGACTCAGAGGAGGAGGCCATTAGGATGGAAGCGCTGCTTGCCGACCCCCACCCTGCCGGAGCAGGATGAGGCCGGCTTTAGCAGCTGTGTGCTGCAGGCATCTGTCTCTCCCAGATTTAAAGCCGCGGCCTACTGTGCTGTGGGGGGAGAACGTGCTCTCTGTTCTGTCCAGTCTTTGGTGCCGATCGCATCCTCCAGTGTGCATTCACTGGACTCCGATGAAGTGCCATGAGAACAATGGGCTTTTGTGGCATTTTATTGTTATTCCCAAAGCACTCAGGCGATGAGGGGAGCCTATTAAAATCTCCTCGCTATATCTGGCTTTCTAGGGTGTTAAAACTGCCTCAGAAGAGCACTTCAAACTGAAACATGGTATGCAGGAATTGATGTGGTCAAGGAGAACACTTTAGCTTGAGCTTAAATAATTTGTGTGACTGTAGTCACAGGGGAAAGTGCGTCAGTTTCCAGTTATGTTTTGGGGCTTAAGGGACTAATGAATTAGCTCGCATTACATCCACCCTGCTTTTATTCTGAGTCTAATATGAAACAGTAGCACTAGTATTTGAATAGTTTCAGGAAACATCTACTGCAGTGTTCACGTCACTTAAGCCATTCTCATGAGTATGGCCCACATGTATCCACATTTAACTGCTCTGGTCGCTGACATTATATTAGAAGACAAGGGGCTTGTTAGTAGTCTGACCAGAAATAACCGCAGCTTTGGGTCCTGGTTGCTTGCTTTTCTTTCAGGCTCTGGAGCTCGACCCCAGGTTAATTGCATGCCCACATTAAGGTCTTTATATTTTACCTGTCAATAGCTGTCATCCTGGTCAACATAAAAAGACATGGCTGTCTCCAAAATAAAATAACTGGGCATTGATCAAAGAGGTTCAGTGCACACAACCCACTAGGCAAGGATTGCAGATGTTTAGATCTTGGTTGTAACAATGTGGGATTTTTACTGTGAGAAGGGCTGCCTCGCTCCTTGCTCTGTTGACTCCTGATGAGTTGCCTTTGGTGGCAAATGTCTCCTTGGAGTTTTTGAAATCGTAAACTCGTGTAGCTAGTCGTGGCAAAACAGATTTATGGACCTTGCTGTGCCTCTGTGACGGATTTAGCCGCTTACCTGAAGGAACGAGAAGGCAGTTGTCTGCGGCTCAAGGCGGCATCCATTCCTTCAGATGGGCTCTTCTTAAGGCTCCTGTTCTGGATGTGCTTAGTGTTTAGTTATCCTCGTTTTGGGTGACATCAACGTGTTTTGAATCTCAGAGACACTCTTCCCTGCCACAGATGTGTTTCTGAGCCACTTTCGCCCTGGTCCCCTTTCCTCATATTGGCTGATACATGATCGAGAAATATAATCAATTTTAATAATAAATACAAATAAATTTTAACTTTAATGTTATATAACTAAAAAATCTCACTAATAAAGCTACAAGAAAACAGGTAATACCTTTTAGTAAATTACTTGGGGTTATATAATCTTTTGGACTCTATCAGGCTTAAAAGCTCTCAGCGTGGGAACTTTTGGGGGGGTGGCTACCATTACAGTGTGTTGATTGTCACTTTCCATACTGATACATTCCAGTCATGATAAAGAATGCAGTTACTAAAAAATAAATAAATAACGCAGCTGCTGATAGTGGGTAAGAATCAGTAGCCCAAAGAACTATACTGGAGCTCTACATTATGGCTTTTTTGTTGCTGATTGTCCAGGTTACTGTTTCTTGGGCCCTTGGGCCAGTGTTGCTGTGCAAGGCTAATTTAAGAAAAGGTTCTGTGGTACTTTGGCACTGTCTTTCCTGACCACTGGGGGGCATCAAAGCAACTGATAGAAAGAGGTCACTCGGTTTCTTCATTAGGCAAAAGAAACAATGAAGAAGACACTACTTGCAGCCTATGAGACTGTGACCTATGAAAGTTGGGTGAGGGAGTGGATAGCCTGTATTTGGCATAAAGAAATGAGTGACGCCCTGACTGGTGTGGCTCAGTGGATTGAGCACTGGCCTGTGAACCAGAGGGTCGCAGGTTTGGTTCCCAGTCAGGGCACATGTGTGGGTACACGAGAAGCAACCTCATATTGATGTTTCTTTCTCTTCTCCTTCCTATCTGTCTAAAAATAAATAAATAAAATCTTTTTTTTTTTTTTAAGAATGGTTTAAAAAAATGAGTGACATATTCAGTAAGTATATAAAGTGCCCGTCACTGTTTATTTCTCAGGTTCGACTCAGAAGGACAAGCATTAGATGGTGTTTCCATCTCAGATCTAAGGAGTGGAGGGACGGGAAGCGCCACCAACTGGAAGACTTTGTATGAGGTTAAATCGGAGAACCTGGGCCAAGGTGACAAGGTATCTTACATTCCTAACTTTCTTCACAAAAGCACGTAAAGTGTGCAGAAGGATGCGTTTTCAAGTCTGATTTCTGCTGCCAGCTGTCAGACATTAATGCAGAGCCGTGATTCTTAACTGGGGCTCTGACCAGAACGTGGTGTGGTGGCCATGCTTCCCAATAGAAGTACGTTGTGTGCCTCCGGTAGACCAACAGATGTCAACTCTGACTTAGAGCGCTGTTTAATTCTTAGAGGGGTCTTAACAAAGTGGCCATGACCGGGCCATGTGTTATAATGGAAACTGCCTCTGGGTCTGTATTTCGTCTCTGTGATTGTCCCTGCAGATGGAAATGCCCCCTTGCCGAGAGCAGAGGTTTCGAGGTCACATACGGAGCTCACGTGGAGCATTTGTCAGGCCCCGTGTCACACAGCAGGCAGTTCGCCTGGACTTTCACTGGCTGGAGAATATGAACTCTCCTGGGCTGAGAGCCGCCAGTACCTCTGACGAGAACTGGCTCTGGCATCTGACTTTAGTTGCAGCTTCCCTTCGGTGTTGTAAGGAATGACCCTCCTCTCATTTGTGCCCACAATTTAACATTTATTTATTTATTATTATTATTATTATTATTATTATTTTAGATTTCATTTATTTATTTTTAGAGGGGAAGGGAAGGAGAGAGGGAGAGAAACATCAATGTATGGTTGCCTTTCGTGCATCCCTTGCTGGGAACTGGCCTGCAGGGAACCAGCCTGCAACCCAGGCATGTGCCCTGACTGGGAATCAAACCGAGATTGTCTGGTTCACAGGCCCACGCTCAATCCACTGAGCTACACCAGCCAGAGCCACAATTTAACATTTAGATTATTTATTCACTCCTTATGCTTCCCCAAAACAGCAGGTCCTGCTTTGTTATTTTCGTACTATACGGTATGGATTTTACTCCTCGCTGTCTCACTTCGCTGTATTCCCTTACCTGTTGTCAGCAGCTGCAGCTTACAAGGCTGTTACACAGCCCCTTGAAGACGGAGCATTGGACAGGTCTGTTCGTCCTGTTGGAGGAACAGCCACTCTTTGGGTTCTCTTGTCACCCAATTTCTATCTAAGATGCAATGGTCTATAATAAGAAATCAGGCCTAGGGAGCCCCTGTTTGCACCCAGACTTTCAAGTCATGCTTTGAATCTGGACCTTATGTGGAAATACAGAGAAACTCTAGGCATTCTCCCAGGAGACTTTCTGTCCAGCTAGACTTTTCTCTAGCTTGAAGACTCGTCCAGGCTCTTTAATCGTCCACGTCATTGTTTTGCCTCTTTCCGAGAGGCTCTGAATTCAGAATATGCCCAGAGGGAACTGTCCCCCCAAAAAAAGGGTCCATTTCACATCCTTTCTATGCAAGTTAAAAAGCAAAATGAAAAGCAACAACATAAAGCCGCAGCACGTGACTTAGTCCTGGCTGCATTTACTCATCAGTGATTTCTCCACTTTGAATGCCCTTGTTCTGTTATTTTTGCATTCTTCTGAATTTGATGACTTAGGCCAGGGCGTGGCAAACCAGCCCATCAGCCAAATCCAGCCTGCTGCCTCTGGTAAATAACGTTTTGTTGGAACATAGCCACATGTTTTCATTTGCAGCACATTGTCTGTGGACACTTGGCCCATAATAGCAGAGTTCAGTAGCTGCAACTACACTGACCCCTAGCCTAGACAAGGATAAAAGTGAACCTGAGCCCTAGAATCTCTGCTGGGTTTTTTTTTTAAATATATTTTATTATGCTATTAAAGTTGTCCTGTTTCCCCCCCTTCACTCCCCTGTGTCCTGCACACGCCCTCCCCCCTTTAGTTCATGTCCATGGGCCGTTCATATAAATTCTTTGGGTTCTACATTTCCTACACTATTCTTACCCTCCCCCTGTCTGTTTTCTACCTGCCATCTATGCTACTTATTCTCTGAACCTTCCCCCCCCCCCCGTTGATAACCCTCCACGTGATCTCCATTTTTGTGGTTCTGTTCCTGTTCTACTTGTTTGCTTAGTTTGCTTTTGTTTTTCTTTTAAGTGTGGTTGTTAATAACTGTGAGTTTGCTGTCATTTTACTGTTCATATTTTTTATCTTTTTCTTAGATATGTCCCTTTAACAATTCATATAATCAGGACTTGGTGATGATGAACTCCTTTAACTTAACCTTATCTGAGAAGCACTTTATCTGCCCTTCCATTCTAAATGAAAGCTTTGCTGGATAGAGCAATCTTGGTTGTGGGTCTTTGGATTTCATAACTTGGAATACTTCTTTTCAGCCCCTTCTTGCCTGTAAGGTCTCTTTTGAGAAATCAGCTGACAGTCTGATGGGAACTCCTTTGTAGGTGACTGTCTCCTTTTCTCTTTCTGCTTCTAGGATTCTCTCCTTCATTTTAATCTTGGCTCATGTAATTATGATGTGCCTTGGTGTGCTTCCTTGGGTCCAAGTTCTTTGGGACTCTCTGAGGTTCCTGGATTTCCTGGAAGTCTATTATTGCCTTTGCCAGATTGGGGAAGTTCTCCTTTATTATTTGTTCAGATATGTTTTCCACTCATGGCTGTTCCTCTTCCCCTTCTGGTACCCCTATAATTTGGATGTTGGAACATTTAAAGATGTCCTGGAGGTTCCTAAGCCTTTCCTCATTTTTTTAAATTCTTGTTTCTTCATTCTTTCCTGTTTGGTTGTTTCTTCCTTCTCGTCCACTCCCTTGATTTGAGTCCCAGTTTTCTTCCCATCACTATTGGTTCCCTGTATATTTTTCTTTATTTCACTTATCGTAGCTTTTCATCTAATTTGTAACCAAATTCAACCGATTCTGTGAGCATCCTGATCACTAGTGCTTTGAACTGTGCATCTTGCACCTGTGCACCTGATAGGTTAGCTATCTCTTCATCACTTAGTTGTATTTGTTCTGGAGCTTTGATCTGTTCTTTTGTTTGGGCCTTTTTTTTTCCTGTCTTGACACTCTATTAAGTAGTAAGGGGTGGAGCCTTAGGTGTTCACCAGGGTGGGGTAACACACATGGCTGGGTTGTGAGGCTGTATGTGGGGAAGGGGTCCGAGAGGGAAATGGCACGTACTCCACCAGCTTTCAGTCCTTTCCCCCACTTCCCACAAGCAAACCTGGGCCCTTCTGGTGCTGATTCCTGAGTGGGTGGGCTTGTGTCCGTTCTAGGACCCTGTGCGTCTCCCCAACGAGCTCTCCTGTGAGGCTGGGAGTCTCTCCCAACACCTCAACCTCCACAGGTGTTTTTAACCATTGATGTGAGGCTGTTTCTCCGAGCTGGAGCTCTAGGTTGCCCGGTCTGTCTCACTCCCCAGTTGTTCTCCTGGTTTATCTGCAGTTTATCTCCACCAGCCCCTGCCTTGTCCATCACGTCTTCCACTGCCACTTTGCCTGAGTCCTCTCTGTGCCCCTCCTACCCATCTGGATGGATGTTTCTTTAACTCCTTGGTTGTCAGACTTCCATACAGTTTGATTTTTCTGTCAGTTCTGGTTGTTTTTTGTTTCTGAATTGTTGTTGTCCTTGTTTTGGTTGTGTGAGGAGGCGCAGCGTGGCTGCCTGTGCCTTCTTGGCCGGAAGTCTCTGCTGTTTAAGTGCAGGGGGCGTTTGAACACCGGCGCATTAGCTGCTACCGCCCCGCACTGCGCTTCCCAGCGCTTTCACCTGTGGGGGGTCAGGAACGGGGGCGAGTCTTTGTCTCGTGAAGCCTTTGCCTTTCACATACTCTATTTCAGTTTTAATTAATTTCGTTTAATTCAGAATTAACTCTTATTGTTAGGGAATTATATGCTTTGGAACTTGATTTATTACCTTTTCAAGGGTTTTATGGTTAGCACAAGTGATTTCTAAAGCCGGAGAACGACTTACTCCCTGAAATCACCTTGTGGTGAGAACGTGGACACGCCCGCGCGTGAGGGCACGCTCTGCGCCCGACCCGAGTGCAGGCGGCTCGCTCAGTGCCCCTGTCGCTCTTCTCTCCTGAAGGCAGACTATTTCAGCTGCGTGGCGACCGTGGTGTATCTTCGCAAGGAGAACTCCATGTACCAGGCCTGCCCGACTCAGGACTGCAATAAGAAAGTGATTGATCAGCAGAATGGATTATACCGCTGTGAGAAATGTGACCGTGAATTTCCCAATTTCAAGTACCGCATGATCCTGTCAGTAAGTAGAATGGGTAGATGGGAACCACTGTGGTGTTTGAGTTTCTCCCGAGTGCCAGGCACTATAGAAACAGCAAAACAAGCTCATGAATAAGTGCTAAAGAGCTTATTATTGCTCCATAAATACAAAAGTAGGGGCCCTTTCGATTGAATAGCAGGCTGTCTGCTCCTACTAAAAGCATTTTTTCATACCAGAGTTACATTTAGATACTCAGCTAATTTCAGTCTGCTGTGCATGTGGTACAATTACAGCATTGGTGGCACTCGCCTGCTCACTGTTATGGAGATAAATTAATTTGAAATGGCATTTCTGGAGAGCAGTAATTACACGTGCAGCTGATGCCTGTATTTAGTTATTTTTCTTGTGGGTCATCTGTTCCTCTAGCCCTAGCAGAGCTGACTTCAGAGGAATGTGACTGCATGCTGGTGTGGGACTGTGGCTTTTTTGCACTGTAAGAATTGTTTCTTTAAAGGTTTTCTAAACCTTTAAAATGGAGGGTGAGTGGTTTTTAAAGTTACAGTAAATGATAAAGGTACCAAAAAACAGTCACTCTCATTTTTTAGATAATGATTTGGCAGTAATATATTGGAAGTCTTAAAAATATTTATATTTTCTGACACAGTAAACACCTGGAGGGAATTTCTTCTAAAGAAATAATCAAGCCCTGGCTGGTGTAGCTCAGTGGCTAGAGCGCAGGCCTGCGAATCAAAGGATCGCGGTTCGATTCCCAGTCAGGGCACATGCCTGGGTTGCAGACCAGTTCCCTGCGGGCCATTTTCCATCAGGGGACGCACGAAAGTCAACCATACATTGATGTTTCTCTCCCTCTCTCCTTCCCTTACCTTCTAAAAATAAATAAATAAATAAATAAACTTTAAAATAAATAATCAATCAATCAGCCCTGGTTGGTGTGGCTCAGTGGTCTGAGTGCCAGCCTGCGAACCAAAGGGTCACTGGTTTGATTCCCAGTCAGGGCGCATGCCTGGGTTGCAGGCCAGGTCCCAGTTGGGGGCATGTGACAGGCAACCGATGCATCTTTTACAGATTGATGTTTGTCTCCATCTCTTTCTTCCTCCCTTCCCTTCTCTCTCTAAAAATAAATAAATAAAATCTTTTTAAAAAGAATCAGACATGTTACATCTCTGTAAAGTTGTCTATTACCATTACTTATTTTGAAAACTTGGATGCAGCTTTTTTTTTTAAAGATTTTATTTATTTATTTTTAGACAGAAAAGAAGGGAGAGAGGGAAACATCCGTGTGTGGTTGCCTCTTGCGCACTCCCTACTGGGGACCTGGCCTGCAACCCAGGCCTGTGCCCTGGCTGGGAATCGAACCAGTGACCCTTTGGTTTGCAGGGTGGTGCTCAACCCACTGAACCACACCAGCCAGGGCTGGATACAGCTTAAATGCCCTTAATATTCTACTGGTTAATTCCTTTATTGAATATCTATACAACGGAGTATCATGAAGAAATTAGAATTTGCTGTTTGGTAGTTCCCACAGTTAAAATATTAGAAAACCAGTGTTAACAATTTACTGTTCAATAGTTTCCACAGTTAAAGTATTTAAAATCAATGTTAATGAAGACTGTAAACCCTGGATGGTGTAGCTCCGTTGGTCAGAGCATTGTCCTGAAAACAGCAGGTTCAATTCCTGGTGAGGGCACATGCCTTGGTTTTGATACTGATCCCCAGTCAGGGTGCATATAAGGGGCAACCCAATTGATGTTTCCTTTCTCTCTTACATCAATCTTTCTCTCCCTATCTCCTTGCCTTCCCCTCTTTGTAAAATCAATTTTTTTCAAAGATTTTATTTACTTATTTTTAGAGAGAGGGGAAGAGAGGGAAAGAAACATCAGTGTGTGATTGCCTGTCATGCGCCCCACACTGGGGACCGGACCTGCAGCCCAGCCTGTGCCTGACTGAGAATCTTAACTGGCGACCCTTTGGTTCTCAGTCCTGTGCTCAGTCCACTGAGCCACACCTGCCAGGGCTCTAAAATCACCTTTAAAAAAAAAAAGAAGACTATTAAAGGGCATAAATAAATGTTCAGTCTTTATTAATTGAAAGTAGCAGAATTTAAATGGTATGTTTTATATAGTCTTGGGTTATGTATATGGACAACGAACCGACTAGGTGGACTGTTGGTAATGGTTATTTCTGGTTGATTTTTCTTTGTTTCTTTGTGGGTTTTTTTTTCATTTTCCTATAGTAAATAATACTTTTATAACGGCTAATTTTTGTAAAAAATCTTTTAGGTAAAAATGTAATTCATTCCACCCACCCTTTCTATATTTTAATTGCCCCTTAAAAATGTTAATTTAGCGGGAAGATTGCATATATCAGCTTTTTATTTTCTGTAAACTATATAGTTCATTGAACTAAAATGAAGAAAATTGTTTCAAAGAGTTTATTTCATCAGCCTTTCTGTTAAACTTCTAAGTGGAGTCGGCACAGGATTTCACGTGGTGCTGACCCATGTGTTACTTACTGTTGATGTTCTCACCCTGGAGAGTGGGTGCCCTTTGCCTCTAGGAGGGTAGCCTAGGCGACGTGTGGGTGTGAGGCCAGTATGTGATGTGCCCTTATATTTGTCTTTATTATCTTCTCATTTCCCTGTTTTATGATAGCTTCGTATATTAACTCCATGCATATGCAAAGCGAATATGTAAAAGCATCAAAATGATACCTACGAAAACCAAAAAGAAGCCTTTGCTCTCCTGTTTCTTCCGAGCCTCTTACTTTTTCCTTTTAGCAACTGGATTCTTTGTGCTGCACTTTCTTCCTTGACTCCCCTATTTAATTTTACACCATGATCCAACTGGAGACACTTGACTGCTCATTTCTGTTGTAAAAATTGGGCGGCTGAGTAAGGCCCTCAGCGCAGGCTCTTACATTGCCTGGGATGCTCAGCATGACTGAGAGCCGTCCTGCGGAGCCCTACCGGTGACTGAGGGACGTACAAGTTCACGTGCAGTGAACCTTCGCGGACTCGTTGGAGGCTCCTTCCGACCTTTAGTCCACAGGCCATCGCAGCTGGGGGCCCGAGTCCACTGTGCCTGGAATCCGGGGCTGCAGGACAGGCTGCTTGGGCCGTGTCTCCACTGAGATCTGAACTCACACATCCGCAGCACGTTGTATATCTGCTTTGATCCAGACTTAACGTTTTAAACTCTTTCTTTGATACTTTCCACTTTCTTTGAAAAGAATATAGTATATATACATGGTGGTAATGGGTTTTTCCCAGGTGATTATATTCGTGAATGGAAAGAGTTGGTTTCCCATCTCCTGAGTGTGTCTTTCTTCTATTATTTCTTTGCTGAAATAATATAGAGTTTGTGTTTTTAGGTAAATATTGCCGATTATCAAGACAACCAGTGGGTCACTTGCTTCCAGGAGTCTGCAGAGGCCATCCTGGGGCAGAGCACTGCTCACCTGGGAGAGTTAAAGGACAAGGTCAGCCGTCTTGTGTTACCACTGCCCCTGTTCCTGGCTGTTGAACGGTTAGGGGTTGCTTCTTTTGGGTGTTATATGTAGTTCTCAATCTGAGGATTATTTGAGTTGTTCATCTGATTTTCGTCTGTTTCTGTCTGTCTGGGACTTGCTAACAGCGAGGTAATGAAGGAGTATAGACAAAAGTGCCTAAGCAGCAGCCCTGCTCCTCCTGCCCCCGTGAGCACACCAGTGGGCGGTTGGGGTCCGGGCGCCTTCGAAGGGCCCGGCGTGCAGGCTGCCTTTGCAACGTAAACACGTTCCCGAAATGTTGAGTCTCGTCCTGGTTTAAAATGCCAGATAAGGTGCTTGTTGTGTTAGGTCATCAGATGCAAGTTTTACAAAGTAACTTTTTTTTCATAAGTTAACTTGATCCATTTCACTTTTATAAATTTGAATTTTTACATTTTAGGTTTGTTTTATGCAGGTAACAGATTACTAATTATGCTAACCTTAGGAAAGATATCGGCTCAAAACACGTCAAAAGGACCAATAAAAACTGTATTTTCTGGGCCACACAAATTGGCATCTATTCATTGATTCCCTCTCCCCCCCCCCCCCCCCCCAGTTTGCTCCAAATCAGTTAGAATACTTGGAAAAGTATAAGAAAAGGGGATGTGACATTTGGATGTTTTTCTTATACTTTTCTGTCTTCAATTCTGTCCCTCTGCCCCCACCTTTTTCTAAAATTTTGTCTGTGAGATCTCTGGAAATAATCCCAACAAGCCCTTTTGTAGAAATAACTGGAATTGACTCTGAAGTAGGATGGTATCTTTTATTTGCTTTGCCTGGTCCTCTGTTTTCATATCAGATTTTAAGGCTTGAGGCAGCCTTTCGGGGTGTTTTACGAGCACATTGCCATTGGCTGTTTTTACTGCCGGTGACTGAGGACAGAGGCTCTCCCCGCAGGAACCGCCATCCTCCTGGAGCGCGGCTCCCCGCCTTCCTGCATCTTGGGAGAGCAATGGCGGCTGGTGTGACTTTCTGAAGGTTTCACACATTGTTTTGTTTACATATCCAAAAGCCCAGAGGACTTGTTTTTGTGTGTGCAGTAACCTTTACACAAGAGTTTTTTGTAACAAAGCTATTGTTACATTCCGTGTGGCTTGCCTTGGTAGGAACTTTTTATATACAGTTACTATAAATTTTACGTGTGCTTTTTTAATGTACTTTCTCTAATCCCTCTGTTGGCCAGACTTTTTTTATTTTTAAAACAAAGAAGCTTAAACTGTTTGAGGGGTGAGAGAAAGAGGAGAGCACGGTGCTTTTCCAGCTTGCCCCCGGCTTGCCCCCTTTGCCTGTCGTCTGCACCTGCTCCTCATATCAGTGGCTGTAAATACAGAGGCGGAAATAGTGTATATGGCAACTTGAACCTCTGTCTGAAGGATTTTTTTCCGTAGTTCTCAATTTATAAGGAAGGTGCTGGGCCTCGGATCTACTGCATCATAAACTTTTGAAGTTTAGGAATGTGTTTCCTAGGAGTATTCCAGTTTTTTGTGCAGATGTTTTTATTGTGACAAAATAGACATAACAAATTTATCACCTTAGCCATTTTTAAGTATAAGTTGTATATTCACACTGCCGTGCCACCGTCACCACCACCCGCCCCAGAGCCAGTCGCCTCCCCAAACTGAGACCGTCCCATTGAGCACCCACTCCCCTTCCCCGCCCCTCGGCCCGCCAGCCACTGCTCTGTTTCCTGTCTCTATGAATTTGACTCCTAGACAGAGTGTCTTAAATTTTTGCTTAAACAGTTTTATGAAATGTCACCTGTAGGTTAGTCATTCCTGAGGAATTTTAAACATGGGGTGATAATTTTCTCAGAAACTTTTCTCAAAGTCTTTTTAAAAGTCCAATATTTTCAAATGGTTCAGTAGTATTCAAGTCTAAAGTTTTGTATTTCTTTTTGCAGAATGAGCAGGCCTTTGAGGAAATTTTCCAGAATGCCAACTTTCGATCTTTCGTATTCAAGATCAGGGTCAAACTGGAGACCTACAATGTAAGTAAGGTCGCCGGGCTGCAGAAGGGTTAGCAGCGGGTGCCAGCTGTGGCCCACCCACCACCGCACAGTGCCAGTGTCCGAGTCATTGCTTACCGTGTGCCAGACCCCATGCTCGGCACCCTGCCTGTGCGACTCACTGCAACTTCCCAACACAGAGGCACCATTATCGGCCCTGTTTTCAGATAAGGAATTGGGCTTAGAGGTTACGTGTCTTGTCCAGTACTAGGCTTTGGGAGGAGTAAATGCTACATGGTCTTTTCAGTTACAACCTGGGGTGTTTGTTTGTGTGCCGAAGAAGAATGATAATATGTATAATGGACTTGTACCTTCCACAAGGTTTGGGTTTTAAAGTCAGTATGTAAAACAAAGGCCACATGTAGTTAGAATTACCTTGGAAAGTCCTTAAATTGCCCAGGATATCATGTCGTTGTGTGGTCATAATTTATCAAGCACTTAACTACCTGCCAGATACTGTTTTGTACCCTTTACTTTCCATATATCATCTCACTAGATCATGACAGACGACAGTGACCCTGTATGTAAGAACTATTGTTATCTCCATGTTACCAGTGAAAATGTCACATACAAGAGAATAAGTAATTTGCCCAAAGTCATATGCTAACAAGTGGCAGATGTCAGGTTCCAACTTAGACAATCTAAGTGCGGAGCGTTGCTTTTAACCATGCTTAGCAATACGACTGTGTTGAGTAATTGCTAAGCCTGCTAAAGTGTGTGAGCCCCAGAGCTAGGCTCTGCCGCCTCCCCGGGCGCCACCCCGCCCTGCCTCTAGAGGCCCTGGTTCTGCTCTACGAGCACGTGAGGAGGAAGGATCCTGAAGACGTCTCCGCAGGTTTCAGGGTTAACTCCTTCTGTTTCATTATTAGACCTTCATCTTCATACCTGGTGATAGATGTGTTTTAAGCCGTGAGTGAGACTAGGAGTCACATGTCTGTGATACAATGTCTGAGTGAGGTGGGATCAGGGAGGGATTTGAAGGGTCATTCAGTCCCTCCGTGGTTTGGGTGGGGAAGGTGAAGTACAGAGAGCTTGCCCCTGGCAGCGCCGAGCTGGGGCCCAGACCAGGTCTTCCTCCGCTGCCACACCACACTCAGCTTTCAGAACTAGCTTTGTGGCTTTAAGCAAGTCCCTTGTCTTCTCTGGGTTCTTACCTCCCCCTCTGTAGAGGGAAATACTGAACTTGATAAGCCCGCTAAGGTCCATCGCAGTTGGATTCTCGGTTTCTGAGTGTTTGGGAACATGAGGAAAGGATGGCGAGGGCGGTGTTGAAGGGAGACTTCTGTCCACTGTCCCAGCCCCAGAAGTTCTGGCCTCAGCCCTCACTCACAGCGTTTTCTTTATTGGAATGACTGAACTCTGAGTCCAGCGCGTGTGTGTGCGTGTGTGTTTTCTCCTTCCGGGATCGTTGGAACCACTGAAGCAAAGGGGGTTTCCGCCGCTGCGTCATGCTACCGGCTTTCCTCAACTCACACATTGCTTTTCTTTCCTCAAAGGATGAATCTCGAATTAAGGCCACAGTGATGGACGTGAAGCCTGTGGACTACAGGGAATATAGCAGAAGGATGATCATGAACATCAGGAGAAATGCAGCAATGTGAGCAGAGCAGTGCTGATTGGGCAGAAGCTGGAAGACAAAGCTGAAATGAAACTGATTTCTCCTCACCCCCGTGCGATAGTTTCCCATTAGCTCCACAGTGCCTAGAACCTCGTATGGCAGACTAAGCATTTCCTCTCTGTGTGCACCTTGAAACCCATTGGTAGGCGAAGGAGACCAGGCGCCAGTGGCTGTGGTGTGAACTGTCAGGCCGAGGGGTCAGTTGGCGGGTAGTGTAGTACCAGTCGCTCTGTCTTCAGGCTTTTGTTGGTTTTGTTAAGACATTGTTACCTTTGAGCAGGAATTACGTCCCAAGTAACTGACCCTGTATCTGCAGACAGTGAAATAAAGTTTGTAAGTAGAGTTTCTGCTTCTCCAGTGGTGGCACCCTCACAACTTGTGCTCCTGCTCAGGAGGGACAGCCGAGCAGTGGTCGCGTGGAACCTGGGTGTCTCAGCAAGGGTGTCTTCCTCGAATCCAAAGGCGCTCTTGCTAGAGGTGCCACACAGTTGGTTATGCTCAGAATGGCAGTGGGTAGAATTATTAATCAAAGACCTATCTTTCGTATCTGAAGAATATCCTTCCTCCAGGGTTTAATAGAGCAAGTCAGATGGGTCTGATATTAATCAGAATCGTCTCTTCTGAGGAAGGCCGATAAGCATTGACTTGCTGTCCCCTAGGGACACCCAGGCAACTACAAAGCACGGCTTTAGTTTTCACTTAAATTACTGTTGCATTTCAATTGGCAGATGCGCTTTGTACCTGTACATATTCCTTGATAAAGCTGTATTAAATAAGGGAGATTTTGAAGGGAGTAGCCCTTTGTTTCCTTTGCTTTGTTTTAATAAAGAGTATATTCTTTGCCTATGAATCCTGCTTTCTTTGAATGCTGAGGGTTCTTCTAACTGGAAAGCAATTAATTAGCCTTCATAACAAATGTTCACTTGGGGGAGATGTTAACTCATTACCAACTTGAACATTTGTCCAAGGCACCAGAGATCATTCTTCCTAATGTGTGCAGTCCTGAAATGCATCTTTAAAAGAATGAAAACACTACAGACAAAAAGCCACTGTGCCCAAGAATGCTGATGATCCGGCACTTTGGGATTTTATTGATGTTTACACAGCAGTCTAACACCAACCAGCCTTTGAAATGTGTACAGAGAGTGAGCTGGAGAGAAAACAGTGATTATGCCACTGGGCTTTTCAGTCAGCAAGAGCAAGCTTGCTCTGTGTGTTCCTAATCATATTAATTATCTATCCGGTTACGGCAGCCCACCGCTTGGCATTTGCTGCACTTCCCTCTCCACGTACCCAGGCAGCGTTTGGACTTGGGTTTTGATTTGTGCAGGTCCAGCCTGTGGAGCCCTAGTGACGGTACCCTGTCTGTCTCATCCTTGGCCATCTCCCTTGGGGAGACGCTAGTGGCTCCAGGCAGGGTGGCTCGCACTGTTCAGAACAGACAACCGGTCTTTTTCTCGGGCCCACTAATTGTTTAGACACCTTCTGGTCTCTGAAGATGGTCACTGGTCTGCGCTCGAGTCTCTGGCTGAGGCCTCAGTGATTATTGTGGAAGTTCTTTTCTGCCTGACATTGTTCATAAAGCACTGGCTAGAAAATTAAATCTTCAGCACTATTCTGCATTGACACATGGTGGGTTGGAAATGATCATCTAGCTTTCAGTCCCATAACCAGTCTTCTATAACTACCACTCCCAGCATTTCCGTCCCCCAAGTTTCTTTCTACTGGCAGTGTTACCATGATGCGGCTCAGGAGTTACCAGTCACCGCACAGTGACCGCGTGATGAGTCCAGCGTCTCTACCCGGGTGTGATTAGCAGCCCACCAGCTTGCTTGGGAGGGCAGCTCCCTCTACGGAGGATGTTTAGCAGATTTCCCTCCTAAAAACCAGATCACCAGTAGAGGAACATCAGAAATTGGCTCCATTGTTATGCTTTTAAGAGATTTAGGTCCCCGAGGATTGCCTAAATAGATTCTGGTCCACTGTTCTTAGAATTCTCTTGGATATAGTTTACTCAAAAGGCTGTTCATGTTACTCTATTCCTCATCTTTCACTTACAGATCGATGCTTATTTTGTGTACGCCATGACATCAGCGTTAAGCAATTAGGGAAAAAATCTAATCATTTCGCCTTCATTTTAAATGGTTCTTGGATTCCCTCCAGTCTCATTGTGAAGGAGGCAACAAAAAATAAAAGGGTAATAATCAGATTTCTGTCCATATTTTTAGTGTTTTATGCTTTCCATTAAAGCCTTGCTGATCTCTGGTGTGCTGTTCTGGCTTTTTTGAACTTCAGGGTCAAAATTTCCCCCTCCCCTACTTTTTTTTTTTTTCCCCCACGAGTGGACTGTCTTCAAAAAGGATAAATAATATTGATCATGGTATTTAATACACTAATGAAACCCATGGCTATTGACTACATAATTAATATACTGTCTAAAAGTGAAGTTCAGCAGCCCAGCATATAAAGGTTTGTATTGACTTGTGTTTCTTTGGCAATACGCCTTCCAAGGTTTTATTTATAGAAAATGAAACAGGTTATTTGGTCTCCTTTCCTTCTCTTGTTAGGAGGCCACTGCTCCCCTAGTAAATTGATTGTTTCCTTATCTCAGAGAGAGGGTTTCTTCCCTGCCCCCTTTTTATGTGGTTGTTAGCTCTTAGATTTATAATCCACTCTGTTGGTAGAGTTCTGGCTTTTATAAACACTCTTACTGAGTGAGCATATTTTATTATTAAGCTGATGTTAAGTATTGTTAATGTCTGTTAAAGGAAAGAAATGGGGACTGTTTCGATCATTATTTCTTATGCAAGTAATTCGTGTTCATTGTAGAAAACCTGCAGATAAGAAAAAATAAAATTACCCATAATCCCACCAGTCAGCAAGAATCACTTGTGTAGCTGACTACTTTTTTCTATGCATATAAGTATAGTTTTGATTTTTAAAAAGGGAGGGGCATTATACTATGCATAATTTTCTCCTAGCATGGACATTCTATTTCAATAAAAATAGACCCACACAATTTTAATTGGTATTTGGCTATAGGGATGTGTAAATTTATTGAGCCAATTCACTTGCTGGATGCTTGTACTTTCTAATTGTTACCCTACGCTCAGTGTTTGATGATTTCGAGCTTTTATCCTTTGTGTGTGGGACTGAGAGCATGTATATGCCTGCTCCTCCTGCTCTCTTGGGTCTCTGATTGCTTTTCCTTTGCCTTAGTCTAGTGATAACTCCTGTAACTCTGTATACCATCAAGGGCTGGCAGGCAATCCGAGCAGGCCTCAGAATCCTCTGGAGCAGCAGCAGGCAGACTAATGTGGGGAGGAGGGGGAAAGGCTTTGGAGCCATGGGTGGTTGGTCACACCTACCACACAGTGCGGCTCTGCCTGGGAAGAAGCCCAAACCCTCTCGTTTTCTGCGACTGTGGCAGAAATGGCCTCTTGAGAACACATTTGACTTGCTTTAGAAGTCAACCTGATTCTTTAGATCAATTAGTTAACGATTGTTAAATCTTGTAATTACATTTGTGTTGGTGGTTTTGTTAAGTCGTTGCGAAAAGTATGTCTTGTTTGTCTTCATCGACCACCTGTTCTGCTCTCTTTCTAGTGATTTTAAATCAAGATACCCTTGTTCTTGATACCCAAGAACTGGGGTCTATTTGGAGCTAAGTAGTAGTAGTATCACAAGTCAAATTAAAATTTAATAAGTGGGGAGGCCACTGGAAACGAAAGTCATCAGGAGAGAATTTACCAAGAATTGGGTGATTTGAGACACGCGAATTGCCTTTGCTCAGGTCAGGTGCGTCTGACCTGTGTGGGAAATGTGTGCCACCCCTGGTGATAGCCGTTCTGTATGTAGCACTAACAAGTGAAGCTGTGTAGAGGCCGTGGGAGTTAGGTGGACGGTACAAAGGAAACCGAGTTCCTCACTGGGCTCTGTACTTGTATTCTCTCTTGCCAGACCCCTGACTCTTGGCGTTGGGACTTGCCAGTGAACTTGTACTTGAGACTTTACTCCAACCCCCTGGCCATTTTTACAACCTCCCAGCTTTTCCAGGCTCTTCGTGGCTGTCGTTTTGTAGCCCCTGCTTCTTAGCTATTGATAAATCTCAAAAGAACAGGATTTTGAAAAAAACAATCTTTTTTTTTTCAGCCTTGAATATAGACCACTTGCAAAATTAATCCCACCTGCCTCATGGGAAGTATTTATAGCCGATTCAAAAGTAATCGTGTACACTTTTAATAATTGTGAGTCATTCTTATAAAACCATCCCTGCTCCCTAGTGTATTACCCTCTTGGTAATTGGAAGTTTGTGCTGTCATTAAAAATGACAGCTTCCTCAGATAACTTTCTTGGTGCTTGTAAAATGCAGATAACTCAGCCTATATTTAACTTGTGTGTGGTGCAGCTTCCTCGCAACGGTTAGGTAACCGAGGGGCTGGCGCCTGGTGAGGCAGGGGCTTGCCACGGGGAGCGGCAGCTTTGTGCTCCTGAGTGCCATCCACTGAAACGGAGTCAGAACAGCCTGGACTTTCAAAAAAAAAAAAGCCCCAATTGGACTCTCATCTCTCGTCTCACAGGTGACACTGCTGTTCATGTTGAAGTTTATTTATATCTTCAGTCAGCCATGGCACAGAGGTCATTCCTATTGGCCTAAAATTTCAGAGGCTTCTATGTGTGCTTAGGAAAGCTGATCTCCCCAGCACTTTGGCTTGGAATGCAGAGCTCGTCTTCTGTGGAAGCTTTCCTGCCTCCTGCGTAGCACCCCTACGCCCACCTCCACCACTTCCTTCTCCACTATTTATTTTAAATTCCAATAGCTTAGAAGGTGCATCTCCGTAAATGAGCTCTCCTGCTCTAATGGGTTCTCTCCAGGCTGCAAACCTTCCATAAAGGAGCCACTAATTAAGCAGAAAATGGTTTGTCTTGCTTAGCCACGTTCCGTGAATCTAGCAGTCAATTTAGAAGATGGCAACATCCTTCTTTATAGCTATGATGTTAATAATATTCTTTTGTCTTTCCGCCAGCGGGTAGGGGTGTGTGCGTGTGTCTGTGTGTTTCTGTTTCTGTCTTCCTCTCCATCTTTGAGAGGAAAATTCCTTTCCGCGGACTTTTATTTTTATGAAAGCCCTTGGTAAAGTTGCTCTTTAAGGATAAAACCCACGCCAAGCCTCCGTGGTTGGAGAGCGGTGCTGTGGGGAAAGCGGGTCGCTTTGCAGTAGAGACACGCACAGGTGTTCCGGGAAGATGCCTGTCAGTCAGCGGGGACCGGCGCTGGGGGGCGGGGGGGGGGCGGCCTGCAGCGCTCTGCTCCCTTCTCATCTGAGGGAGAATCGAAGGTGTTAGCAGGCTTACCCCGGCGGCGTCACCCACGGGTGGATGTGCATGCCGCAGCTGCGTGCTGCACATGCCTCCTAATCGAACCTTTGGCTCCTGGAGCCAAGTCTCATTTTGTGTGTGTTATTAAAGTGCGGGTGGCTAGGAAAAGCAGAGCCCTCTTAATTAGCGAGCAACATTCTTGCATAGTACTAGTGTTCCGTTTGTGGCATAATTGTCACAGCAAATTACCAGTTAGGTTAAATATTGAGCTGGTAGTTCTCGGAGCTTCAATTATTAGCTCCGCCCCGCCCTCCCCACCCCCTCCTACCCTCGCCATCACCTGCTATCCTGCACTTCCAACTTGATCTTCTGCCAAGTGGTAGCTTTTAAGCGAGGCTTAGAGCAGATACACTTTCAGCGGGAGCAATAAATCTGGCTTTGGGCGAGTTAGAAGATGCCAGGAACATCTGAATGTGGGTGCAGTTTTTGCTCCGTGTGGGGGTATGCTGGGTCATTTACGGATTTTCTACTCCAGCTGTAAAACTACTAAGTCAGTCAGTCCATCTAAACTGGGTGATGCTGATGTGAAAACCCTAGTGGGGGTGCCATGAGAGATGACAGGAAATATAAGACTTAGTTCCATCCCTACATTTTATTTTATTTATTTATTTTTATAGAGAGGGAAAGAAACATTAATGTGTGGTTGCCTCTTGTGCTCCCCCCACTGGGGACCTGGTCCGCAACCCGGGCATGTGCCCTGACTGGCAATTGAACCAGCAACACTTTGGTTCACGGCGCTCGCTCAATCCACCGAGCCTCACCAGCCAGGGCGGTCCCTAAATTTTAATCTGAGAGGGGAAGGCCCACAAAATGCAAAAACACTTGAAAAACAAGCAAAATGGTGTGGAACAAGGTTGAGTGTACAGTGGAGAGGAGGGGGCAGAATCTGGTGTCGGCAGTCACAGACCTAGGGCGTTGTGGTTGCAAAGGTGAGAAAAATGAGCTGGCAGGGAGGAGCGTCACTTTCAGGCTGAAGGAGCGGAGCAGCACACACTGTAGGGAAAGTAAACCGGGATGCAGGTGATAGCAAGGGAATTGGTTCAAGGAGTAGATTTTTGTACAGAAATAATAATAAAGTTGCTGAACATCAGGAGAGCAGCCCGGACCTTGATTTTCTCGGTGCTTAATACTTAAGCCTTTAGGAATGCAGTCACAGCATGTGGTTTTTTTTTTTTTTTTTTTTTTTGGTCTTTAATTGACCTTTCAGTGGCTCCTAGAGTGGGCGTTCTGGCAAGCCAGGTACCCAGGGCAGCCTGCTCTGCTTAGCCAACTAAATAGCTGAGGAAATCCTGCAGGGGATGTTATTGGAGTGTTGTACACTCAATTCCTCACAAGCTTCATGCTGGGCTGCTCATTTTCTTTGGACAAAGACAGACTGGCTCCCTCTCTTGTTGATGGAATGAAATTCTCTCTTGCATTATGGCTCATGTGATAACTTTGGTCGCGGTGGTGTGGGGATAATGAAGAGTCTCTTAATGGCTCTGGTTAAACCCGGTAACATCACTCTATCAACCTTCAGCCGACTGTGGGAATCTAACCTAGTTTCGTATTCCTAAACGTCTAAAACCTGCCCCTGGCATCTTCAAAGAGCTAATAAGGAGCCAGCCGCTACTCCTTTGTTTCCCAGAGCTTATTTATATATAAGCCAGCGCTAATTTTTTGACTCTGGAATTGTGTCTTGCAATCCCAGCTCCCCAGCCTGAGGTCAAAGTCCTTGGATAAACTTGGGAAGTTGAAGTTATTTCAGCCACAGCATCACCCTTTTCCGCTGCTTAGCTACTGGCATGCTGGTTTAGTACCCCCAAAGGAAGAGAACTCATTTCATTCTGGGAAATGGGGAAATGAATTTGCTTCGGGACCCACCTATGTCTAATTAGTCCAATCCGTAATCAGAGTTTGCTCCAAGTATGAGGTGTGTGTGTGTTCGTGTATTTGCACGTGTGTGTGCCATGTACATACGTGTGCCACTGGCTTGGATAATATGCTCAGCAATGGCTGCTATTCATTCAAGTTGGTCCACCTGTGTCCTATTCTTAAAAGAGCTGTGGATTAGACCATCCTACCACCCCTTTGCCTCCTTGAAAATGTCCCGTATTCACCCCCAAATGGAGAAGTAGCCAAGTGGGATATGAATGTCAAGGCAAGTTTTGGATGCGCCTGAATGAATTGGGAAATGAGGCAATGGGCTGAGACAGAAGCAGGGGAGAGGGGGAGGGACTGGAGGAATAAGCATAGGTGGGGAGAGAGGTTATCTTAACCTAAATTAACTAATGGATATAACAATTATGAACAGCAATGAGAGCCATCGTTCAGCAGCTAGAACAACACGACCATGACAAATGGCTCTCCTGGGAAAGAGGGTGCAACTTCCTGTCGTGGAGGTGGGGGGAGGGGTGTCTCACCACCCAGGGGCAGGGGGCAGGGCCTGCAGCTGCCTGCTTTGGAAGTTGAAAGCCTGGAATTTGAAAATCGCTGGAGCAGTTTATAGGAACCAGAGTGAGCTGTGGTGCACAATCTACTGTAGGCAGGATCCAGAGATGATGGCATAAAATGTTTCAAATGTGCTCGGGGTAATTAGTTTTGAATTACCATGTGCATATTTTAAACATTTAAATGATCATCCCAGGTTTTCAAAAACAATTTCACTTGGCTTCATGTCACTTCCCCTCCTGAGGTGGCCGCCCCACGGGAAAGCAGCCGCATGATCGCCCTGGTGGAGCCAGGTGGAGCATAGCCGATCTGCGGCTTCGGCGAAGGCAGCGGGAGCTGAACTAAACCCTCGGATAAAGTGGGATTAGGCTGTAGCCCCTGGTCCTGGCGCAGCCAGCTGGCCCCGCACTTTCCTTCCTCCAAGCCAATGTCGGTTGTGCCAGCGTTTCAAAAACGATTTGTTCAGCTTTTAAGTTTTTCATTGTGCATGAAAATGCAATTCTATTTGGGTAGCTTTTTTTCCCCCCATCATTTTATTTTATGAAGATCTGGACAGCTGGGAAACTTGAAAGATGATTAGCCAGGTAGAAACGACTCGTGGTGTTTTACACCAGTGAGCATGTCTACAAGTCATTCAGGGAAAACTGCCTTCCAGCAACTTCAGTCTCCCCAGTGTTTGGCCCAGAATGCAAACAGCAATTTCTAAAATCCCCAATGCAGTATATGGTGGAAAGGGCAAAGGTTTTCATGCTGCACCCCCTCGGGCCTCCTTGCCTCCTGCAAGAACTGTTACAGGAGGTGCCCTTGAGTAGCTCACAGGGGCCCTTTCCACTTTGGGAGGGGCTGGGTATAGTCAGGTCTCTAACTTTATGGACCGAAATTTGGGAGTATTGGCTTGGAAAAGCTGTCCTGCCTTCTTTTCTCCCTGTTAAGCACTGTTTCTCCAGCAGGGGGAGCCGGGAGAATAAAAACTCTGAGCCAGCGCCTAAGACCCTCGAGTGGGAGCTATCTGTGCTTAGATCCTGATTGAATGAAAATTGTTCATTATACAAACTGTCTGGTTCAATGCACAGAGGTGGCCCCCAGGCACAAACCCCAAGTAGTTGCTTTCTCTCTCCCCAGATTAAAACATATGAATTGCTTTGATGTAATCTTATAAGAAAGCCTAATAGAAATTTTATTTCTTCTGAAGTTGTCTGTCATGTCTTATTGCTCCCCTTCTTTTGTCCTATTAATACCCTTATAGGCAGGAATAGGCAGTTCAGGTTAGACTGTATTTGAGGAAGAGAACCATGTGTTTTTCTCGACAGTGTCCTGGGTTATTTAAATACAGTTACGCTGCTTGCAATATTTTTAATCTCTTGTTTTTTTCCCCCACTGCTATTTATCATTTTAATGGAATGCTACAGAATATCATGTTATGCAATGTGTTTAAATTGATAAATTATATTAGAAACATATTAGGATTTTTTAATGGTAAGTGGGTTTTTATAGAAATATTTTCTCATTAGTAGATCAGCTGCTTGCAAGGATTTGGGAATAAGCTATATTTATGACCTATTTGGCTAATTAAAATTAAAGCATAATTTTAGCATGAAGTTCCTGCAAGACTTTGCAGAGAGGGTGGAGGAAGAAACTTGCCCAAATCCAGTTACTTTTAAATGTCAGTTGCCATAACAACTTCACATGAGCCATATTTTTACTTGAAAATTCCTGTTAGGATTCAGTTGCTATAATAATTTGCCTCAACTCTTTTTAGGAGACATACTTTCCTATTTTCCTTTTGTGATCATTTCAAGGCTTTTATTACTGTAACAAATATGACCATATAAAGACCAACTCTTCTGGGCCCTGACCAGTGTGGCTCAGTTGGTTGGGTGTTGCTCAGAGCAAAAGGTCGCTGGTTCGATTCCTGGTCAGGACACATGCCTGGGTTGCAGGTCCTGTCCCCAGCTGGGTTGTGTGTGATTGATGTTTCTCTGTCTCTCTAAGAATAGGTATATAAAATCTTTTTTTAAAATCAACTCTTCCCTTTTTCATGTACAGGAGCAAGAGTGGTCCCCCAAATAGAGGTATGGATTAGAGCAAATTCTGCATGGAGGGCTCTCCCTGGTCATGGAGGGGCAAGGGCCAACACCTAGATGCCCATTGCTGGAGCAGCCAGTACCCTTCTGCGTGGGAATTACTAGGCCAACAGAGTTTTCTGAAGTGTGACTGTTCAGTTTTCTTTGTCCTGGGGCTTTGCGTAAGGCAAAGACCTGCCTGACCCTCTAAAAGAAGCGCAGGTCTGCTTGTGTATTCTGAAGACGGATCAGCTGCCATTGACTTGTCGTTCACTGGAGCTACTTGCATCTGAAACCGACCGAGGCAATCCCCAAAGTATTTGCTTAGAAGCTAAGTGGTAGCAGAGCAAAGTTCAGGGCCCTTTTGTTCTCCGTTTGCTCATTAACCTTAATTCACTAAACAACGTGACCTCACAGGAGCCACCTGCACCTTAGATCTCTCCTGGCCACACGTACACCAGAGGGCACGTGTCCCTGCCAGCCTCTCTGCGGCCAGCATGGCAAGGGCAGGCTCATGGGCCCAAGGAAAAGCTCTTGCAAGCAGGAAGAATATTCCATTTCAAAAGACTTCGGGTCCCACCTCCTGAAAAGAGCCTGGGTGTGCTAGCTCATCTCCGTGGCCCTGCTAGAGGCCATGATCAAGTACCCGATGACCCCACCACAGCTTTTGCGACCACAGCTCCTTTTCCTGGGTCTTGGCCATGGTCCTTCCTCTCCCTCTTCCCTCTTTCCTTCCCTCCAAACCCAACTCCTTGGTGGGATCTCAAATCTTTCCTGGGACTCTGAAGCACCCAAAGAGGCAGTGGGGCTCCTACAAGGAGGAGGATAGATAAAGAGGGGACCTACTTTCTGTCTCGCTTCCACTGGGGACTCGTCACTGGGCATCCACTTCACCTCCTGACATCCTCACCTTTGCAGTGAGGGTGATGTCTGCCCCCCACCTCACAGGGCGGAAGTGAGGACCACATGTAGTGGTAAGTGGGAGAGAGAACACACACCGCCTTCCAGAAGTGTGCGAGGCATAATTATGTTTTCTGCTCTGGGTGAACCAGACTCTGGAGGTTCAACACTCACACGCCAAAAAAACCAGCTGGCTGGCAACATGAGCTGCTCTTTTCAAATCTCAGTGATGTGCCTGTGGAAGAGACTGTGGTAAAGGTTTGCATCTGTTTGGAGATGTTCAACATTCTGATTGTTCCGTGCACGTCCGCTGAAATGTAATACTTGACATTTCTCAAGCACCAGTTGTGCTTTTTTTTTTTTAACCGAGTGTAACTGAGCTATACGTTCAGGGGAATTGAAATAAAACATTATTCCTTGGTTGAGATGTGAAACTGGCATTTCTGCTTCATTCTCACCCTCCTGTGTGGACTTGCATCCTTTCCCCACTTTCTGGCCCCTGGACATGGGACCCCAACCGTCCCTGCACCCATGAGAGAGGCAGAGGGGAAGGCCGGCCATGGGACAGGTCTGTGGGCAGATGGATCTTGGTTCAAATCTCATGTCTTTTTTTCTTTAAACAGATACATTTTATTTAAAATTGTTTAATTTATTGACTTGAGAGACAGAGAGAGGAAGAGGGGAGAAAGAGAGCAAAAGACAGAAACACAGACTTGTTGCTCCGCCCACTCAGGCAGTCACTGGTTGACCAGGGGTGGGAACCGCATCGGGGTGATGCTCTCAAGTGGTCCAGCGGCCCTGCCGGGGCCTGAATCGCCCATCTTCCACTTACGTGACCTCAGAATTCATTCCCTCCTAGATGAAGCATGGATGACCATAATAATGCATGCCTTTCAGTCCTGTTGGGAGGATTAGAAATAATATGAATAAAGCATCTAGCATATAATGGGCTAAATTATAAAAATTGCAGTGATAGTTGCTATGCTTTCTTGTAGAAAAAAATGACATTCCTTTGGTTGGTCTGGCTCGGCTGCCAGTACCCTGTGACCTCTGGACAGACATTTTCATCCCCTCAACTGATCAGAATGAGGCAGCTTCTGGGAGCCCCGCAGTGACCTCCACTGCTAGATCTCCCAAAGGCCAGTCTGGGACTGTGGGTGGCCAGCACTACAGGTAGGTCAGTTCTGACTCAACCAAAGAAAGCGTTTTCTAATTATCAGGACAACCAATGACATTATAGGTCACGTTAGAATATAATGAGCTTACACCCCTTCCCCATTGTGAAGAGGCTGGTAAACATTTGCAAAGCTTCTGAAGTGGGGAAGCTCTGGGCTTGGCCCCTGCAACTCGGAGCCTCGGGGAATATTGGTGCTCAGCAGAACCCTTTCCTTTTGATTCCTCGGATGCCTCGTGGGCAGGCACTGGCCTGCCATCCTAGAAACTGCCTCAGAAAGAAGGTTTTTAGGGCTGAGTGACACTCTGCAATGGGGCAATAGTTTTGACAGGTGTGGCCTGACTTTGAGGAAAGGCTCAGTGTCCCTGTGGCTTTGTGACAGAGCGCCAATCACAGGAGCCTCAAAGGCAGGCAGAGTGTCCAGTGAGAGGAGGCTGGCCCTGGGAGCTGTCCTCCAGGTGGCTGTGGCTGTCACACGGGGCCGAGTGGTGACTCCCCAAAAGCTATGTCTAACAGAACCTATAAATGTGTCCTTATTTGGAAAACAGATCTTTGCAGATGCGATTATGTTGAAGATCTCAAGATGAGATCATCCTGCATCCTAGTGGACCCTAAGTCCAATGACACGTGTCCTTAGAAGGGAAGAGGAGGAAGGAGGCACAGAAGACAGAGGCAGACGCGGGAGCGAGGCTTTGCAAGCCGGGGGCACCACGACGGCTGGCAGCCACCAGAAACCGCGAGGCTCGGAGCAGATCCTCCCTCCCAGCCTCCGGAAGAAAACAACCCTGTTGATGCCTTGGCTTCAGATTTCTGGCAGCCAGAACTGGGGAGAGTACTTTTCTGTTGTCGTCAGCCCCCCAGTCTGTGGTCATTTGTTTTGGCAGGAACTAGGGAACGTACGGTGGCTGTTCTGCAACCTTGAACCCTCCCCTGCTCTTTCAGCTGGGTCAGCAAGGCTCACCCAGGTTTCCTTTGTGTTCCACGGACTGCTGAGGTTTCTCTCTCTGCTCGGCTGCTCGGCTCAGTACTCACTCTCCTCCATCCCGAATGCTTCCCGGGTGTCTGCTTTCTTCCGCATCAGGTACCCTTGTGTCGTATCCTTAGTGGCCGGGGTTTTATTACTTAGTGAGGTCTAAGCCACAGCGTGAAGAAACACCGGGCCATCAGCACAAGGCCCGTGCCCCCCGGCGAAAAAGGCATGTCACCCACAGGATGAACATTTTTGAAAATCACCTCAAAAGAAAGAGCAGCACCAAGTGTGCAATCAACAGCTTTCGGCCGGTCCGTCAGCCATACACTTAATCTGTTTTGACCTGGACACAGCTGGTATCCTCTCCTTTGTTCGGCATCTTATTCTCAACTGGCAGTGGTCAAGTGCCCACTGTTGATGTGAGTTTTCACGTTGAAAAACATTTTAATGAAAGAATTGGCAACATGTTCGGCACCTCGGTGGGTATTGTTCCCTCGGCACAGTTTTCAGTGAAGGAGTTTAGGGGTTTCGATCTGGAAAGCACTGCAGAGATAAGCCCGAAGGCCCCGCCGTGGCATTTCCTTCGGAGACAAGCATGAGGCAAACGCTGTTTTCCAGAATCTGCAGATCAGCCTGCCGGGGCGTCTGGAGGCAGATCACGCAGGAGCAGTGTCCATCCCACCCACCGCAGGCCCCAGCCCGGCCCCCTGCTCTCCCCGGGAGGACCCCTGGAGCCCCACTGGGGGTGCTTCTGTGAGCCGGGCTGGCCCACCCGGCCTTTCAGAAAGACGCGTCCCTTCTCTACGCAGCCCAGGATTAGCATGGAAATAGAGACATCATTCTTTAGGGGACCTCTGCTGACATCTCCCTCACACATCAGTGCTGGGGAATGGGTCCCTGGGCCGTGCTCTGAGGAGAGAGGAGGCATCCATCCTGCCGCCTGGCAGGTGGTACCCGGGCGCTCTGGCAGTGCCCCCTGTCGCTACAGAATGTCAAACATTCTGGCCGTTGCAGCCTCCCCGCCAGGCTCGGCTGTCTGAGGAGCAGCCGTCTTTCCTGATTCTCGGGACTGATAAGAGCCTTTCAAACCTTTCTCTCTCTCTCTCTTTCTTCTTTTTATCTCCCCTTTTAATATTATTTTTCTGTCTGTGTGAAAGCACCAAGCACTAAATGCTGCTGAAAATGAGGGAAGTTGCCAAAGATCGAAAGGAAGGGGACATCCAATGTGACCCCCACGAGCAACAGCTGGAAGGTCGTGGATCCAGACAGCTGGGTTCCTCACCGTGGAGTGCCTGGTGCCCGCCGGCCTGGCTGCCACGGGTCCGCGGTCCCGCGTGGACATGAGGGGCTCAAGCACCAGGGTAGTCTTCCCGTGACTCCACATTCAAACAACATCCATCTACCTTTCACGCGCCTCTGCTTTGCTTTTTAATTATCGGCAGAGTTTGTCTTCCAAGGAAGCCTCTTTTGCCCATGGAATCTACTTCCTCCTTCCCCTGTGGAGCTGCTGCTGTCTCGCGTGCATTTTGTGGCAACAGATTGTGATCTGGGGACCACGTTTGCAACTGTGATCCAGAAGGCAGGAGAGCTGCGGGGGGGCGGGGAGGCCCCTTCTGCGGAAAGGCGTGTCTTCTCAGAGTCCTTAGTGGTACCAGGGAGGGGCGCCGGAGGGGAAGGCAGGAAGCTGCTGCATGAAGTGTAAATATGATGATTGTTGTCTCTTTCATGGGAAGTAAATAAATCAGCTGGGTGTAGACTCGAGAGGCGGCTGGCGAGGCTGTGCACTCACACGGCCTCCCGAACCTGGGCTCTTCAGAGCGCTTCAGACTTTGATTCATTATGCCTTCCACCAGCCCACTGAGGATGGGAGGTGGAGCGAATTATTATCTCTTCTCCAAACCAAGAGACTGAGTGAGGCTAAGAGGCAGTGAGTTGGGAGAAGGCGCCAGTCCCGGCAGCCCATCCACCGCTCCCGCCTCTAGCTCACGTTCCACTTAGACACAAGTAACTGTCAGGTAACCTATTTTTCAGGGGCTGATTTCAGCATATGAGGGCTTTGTGTCCTCAGTATATTTCTTTACCTGGAGGATGTATGAGCTTATAAGGCAGAGAATGACTTTAATCATATGTCGCACTTGTCTGGGGGTCAAGGGGCCCAGGGGGAAAGAGCAGGAGGATGTGACCTGCCCCCCAGCCCTCGGGCCCCACCTGAATGCAGTCCCTTCAGCTCGTGGATGAAACCTGGAAAGAGGAAATGAGGCTTATGGCCTGAGGTTTCATGAAAACGTGGACCTGGAATCGTTTTCTCATTAAGAGTCTGTTGACCCAGTGCCATGAGGCAGAGCTGGGCCGTGAGTTCTGCCCAGCAGCTGTGCTGAGACAACGGGCAGCAGCTGAGGTTTACAAAGGGGTGGAAAGTGCCTGAGTCTCTGTCACCGCCCCCTCGACCCCCGTCTGGAGTGCAGCCCTAACTGCCAAATGGGAAAGCCAGGCAGTGAAGATGGGATGAGATTCAGAACTGGGAAAAGCAGCACCTTAGACAAGTTCTCTCCAGTTCTGCTGCCCCTTGGGGCCTTCTCATCCCAAACCCTGCAGGTCTCCCGGGGATCCTAACAAGGGAGGCGAAAGCAGACAAATGCCTGCAGAGCTCTGTCACGTGCATTACCAAGGAGCAAGTGAACAGAGGAGACCGCCTTCTGAGTCCCCCAAGGCCAGTTCCCTCCGGCCCCAGCAAGTGCTCAGAGCCTGCACCAAATCCCACCGGGCAGGGTGGCCGGCTCAGCGTCTCACCAATGGTTTGGCAGAGGGATGCACAACCAGCACCTCCACCAGGCACCTCCAGGCACCTCCAGGCACCCGGGAAAGAATGTGTGGCTCCTCCCAAGGAAGGCACATCTGGGCAAGCCTGTCAGGGTGTCGCCTCTGTCTGCTGAGGAAGCTGTAGGAAGCCTGGTCCCTGTTTACTCAGCCCAAAGCTGCAGGGCCCAGACTGACCCCAGCTGTCCTGGGCCGGCCTCTGGGGACAGAATAGTATGTGGTTAGCACCGTTGCAGGCACCTACACCATTATAGCTCTCTGACATGCTCTTGCCCTTCTGCATCCCTCCCCGGCACTCTCCCCCTCTCCTCCTGCCCTTACTTTCTCTCTCTCTTTTTTTCTCACTCAGCCTCTCTGCTGAATTCTGCATTGACATCAGCACTTCCAAAAACAACAACAAAGGAAAGTAGGTCACTGGCGGTTCCAGGTTGGAGCTGGGCCCTGGTGCCAACTGAGTCGGGGGCGCAGCCCCTCTCACAGAGAACAGAGGATCGCCCCCAATTCTGTGCTCACTGCCTTACAAATGGAGCTGGGCTCCCCCCTGTATTCTTGGGGGGGGAGTGCACGTGTGTACTGGGTGTTCGCATCCTAACTGAAAGGGCAAGGCAGGGGGCGCTCCCCCAAGAGCAACGCTCCGCACATCTGTCCTGGTTCTGGTCCTGGGCCGCACACACCCCGTCCTGTGAGTGTGAAGTCAGCCTGCAAATACACGTTTATTTACACACACATGTGCACAGGCCCGACAGCTCTGCCTTCTCTGCCCTGTTCCTCGGGGGCTTCACACAGTAATATTTCCTCTGCTCTCTACCGTTATGGAACTCCCGGTTCTACTTGAAAGATTACCCAACATGCTAATTGGGACTCCTGCTATGATTAAAAAGAAATTTCAGATGAGAGCCACCATGCTGTAGAGCTCAGGAAGAAAACAGCTCTTTAGAAGCCCAGCAGGAGCAGACTAGGTTTTTTTTTTCTTTCTAATTTTGAAAGAAACTGCATCTAACTGTTGTTTTGCCCACGACAAGTCAAGTACAAATAGCCACCAGGTAGGGCTCAAACCATAAAGACAGGGGCACTTGTGAGGAGATAAAATGGTAGCTTTCTCTTCTTTTCAACACAACCACCATAATGGAGTTCCGTCTGTAAGCCTAGATCCTGCCTTGGCCGGCACCTTTGGCCTCCTGACTCATGAGATGCTTCCATTCATTCTGGGTCAGCCTTTGCCCAGGATAAAGCTTTTATGAGCAGCCAGGGGTGAGGAGCACATTTCAGTCAAGCTCCCTGAAGCGATTAGCTCTGGGGCCCCCCCGAGGTGCCTGGGAGAGGAGAGTGAGGCTGTGGTCAGTAAGAGGCCGGCACAGCATCGAGGGCAGCACTTCCGAATGACTTTGCTTGCAGGGCTGAGCTCATCACATTGATACTTTTAGATCTTATTAGCTTGGGGAGGGCGGGTGCACACTGTACCAGGTACCCGGGGCCTCTTACCTTTCAAAGCAGCTCCTCTCGTTTCAAGAAGGAAAAAATCCTCCTGACTGCGTTTCTACCCCAAACATCGGCCCCAAGCACCCATCCCAAGGTGAACCCAAACCCTCCCCAAAAGGAACCCTTTGGCTTTATGTAAATAAAGTGTCTCCTTAATACCGGCTTCATTAAAGACCCAAGAAAAGAACATCAATGTTTGCTAATGGATGAGTATAATGGTCTTTAAGAATAACTGGCTAATTATTGCACATAATTGTCTGCAAATATCATAAAGGCAGGTAACAAAGAGGAAGAATGCTGTGTGAAGGGGTGGGCACAGGTCGGCAGGCGCCTCGGCCTGGGCGGGGCAGGGGCGGAGCCATGAGGCTGTAAGGCCAGGGCCATACTGCCTGACTCCTTCAAACCCTGTTCCCAGAGTGTGGGGTTCCGCAGAGCAGTAACATTCCAACAAGAATTTGGAGGGCCTACCTGGTGTGGCCAAAATGTTATTTGGCCAACTAGAGACATTGAGAAATAACAAGCAGCTATGCATCCATACGTTCAGTTCATTAAATTAATAATAATAAAAATAAGTAAATAAATTTTAAAAAAGATCTTTTTAGGGGTTGCTCTCCCTCTCCCGACCAAAAATTGAGACACACTTTCAGAATAAAGGATTATCTTTACATTGAATAAATTCGACTCAGTGAAAACCTTCCTACATTAACGTTTCATTGCAAAGCGGTAAAATCTCAATTACAGGCTCCCCTGGTCTTCACACTAGCGTTTGGAAATCGCTGTTCCAGGAAAGCTTTGCTTCTGCCAGTGGCCATAGCTTGTGGAGTGAAAGGGAAGCCGGAGAGCCTGGGTTTAAAATGTTGTTGTCGTCTTCTGGTAGTCTTTCGATCCTTTTCTCACTTCCATTTTCCTTGTGTCAATGATTATTTCCACCACAGACTTGGTAACTTTTCCTGCCAATGGTGTCAGCCCAAAGGCAGAGCGCCACCTATGGGTTAGGATAAGGAGGTGCATCAATGCCTCCAATTACCCGAAGGCTTAATTAGAGTGAGTCTAAACCGGCAGCTCTTAACTAACTTTTTGAGGATCTGAGGAAAAGTTCTGTCTAGAAACCTGCACATTCCCCAGGTGCCTTGCATCAAATTCCAGGAAGCTTACGGACACACTCCCCCCTCGCTCCCCGCCTATTCTGACAGGGACCCTGGTCTAAGATTCCTGACTCTGGGCAAACATTTCTCATCTTTTGTTTCTCAGTCCAATGATAAATTTACACCAAAAAAAAATCCATGTTTTGTTCAGAAATACCCAAGAAAAAGTGTGACCATGCATATCTTTGTCCCTGAAAATAAACTTAGAATTGAAAAGATGTTACTTTGGAGGAAACTCAGTAAAAGGATATACAGGATATTCCTGTACCTTTTTGGGGGGGAGAAGGGAACTTTTTCTTAATCCTCACCTGAGGATATGTTTATTGACGAGAGAGAGAAACATCGAAGTGACAGAGAAATATAGATTGGTTGCTTTCTGTATGTGCCCAGACTGGGGATTGAACCTGCAACCTTTTGGTGCACAGGGCCAAGGCTCTGACCAACTGAGCCATAGGTTGTGTGAGATGGGGTCTCCACTAGCGACAGCCTGAGCCTGGGACTGCCCAAAGCTTTTGGGTCCCTACCCCTCAGGGGACAGAAGCACAGAGCTGTGTTGGGGAAGAGCCCTGCTGTGCAGTCAGCGGCTTGGGTTTGAATAACCAGGAAGTCCAGTTCTTCAACTATAAAAAGGGAGTTATCATCAAATCCCCCTGGAGGTGATACTTCCCAGTTTAATATGAGGTTGTGTCTCCGAGGACACCTCAAAAACCTGCCCAATTCTAAGTTGCTTTTTCATTTTCACTTGTCACTGACCTTACAAGAGGAAATGGACGAGGACCAAAGATCCGTAAGAAGACAGGGCCGTGGCCTGGCTCCCAGGAGCCTGTCCCAGGGGCTGAAGTGGGTCAGCGGCTCTGAGAGATGAAGCTGTCTCTGAGCGAGAGGCCAAGTGGGCCAGAGGAGGCAGCTCCTGAAGTTCCTGATGGTCAAGGCTGGGGAGGCGAGGCCAGTGTCAGATCCAGTGTGAAGTTGGTGGGGGAGGAGAGAGGAGCTAGTCAGGCAACAGGAGTGATCATGGGGAGAACTTCCTGCGCAGGCAGCACCTGTGAGGCTGGGAGGGGAGGGACGTTGGTCTGTGGGGTGGTGCGGCAGAGAGACCTGGAGCTGGGAGGCGGCTGCGAGGCGTGGAGCGCACAGCAGCTGTGCCCCAGCGACTTCTAACCAGGACACCAAGTCTCCTCCTGTCTCCCCTGTGTGGGCATTGAGCTGAGAATAAAGTAGGACCCACAGGGGTGGGTCTGAGCCTCTTTCCTGATGGAGGCTGGTGACGACAGCCAGCAGGGGCACAAGGAAGGAAGTGAGGCTGGGGGGTGGCACCAGGAAAAGGGGGTGGCTCCTGGAAAGGGGGCTGGTGTGGAAATTCAGTGGATCCTGCACTTTAGACTTGCAAAGTGCCAGACACTCGATGACACTTTAAATGCCACAGATAAAACAGTGAGAGACTCTCCAGGCGGCAGGCGAGACAAGGGGTCAGGGACCTCAGGGCGTCTGAGGTTCAGACAAAGAATGAAAACACCTCGGACACCCTTGTGACCTAGAGCTTAGGGGGAGAATGGCCACCACAAGGTGGCCTAGCTGGGGCCGAGGGGCATGTGCCTGAGGGGCAGTGTCAGGGGTTAAGGGCTTGAGGCCTCTTGGAGCCTCCATGTTGCTGGGAGCCACACAGACTCTATCGGGGTCAAGGCTCAGAGGGAAATGCTGAGGCCCAGGGCTCGGACAAAAGCCTGCCCCTCACACACACACGGGTGTCCGCGATGGATGGTCATCAGCATGTGGGAGGGCAGGGCTCTCCCCACCCTTCACTCTCCCTGGGGGGGGGCGGGAGACAGACCCTCTGTCCCTTTCCTCGCCACCCCCACCTTGCAGTCAGATGAAGGGGCCGGTCTTGGCTGAGAGGGAAGCTGCTCGCGGATGGGCACTCATTCTCCACGGCATTCCAGGGCCTGGCCAGGGCCGTGTGCATGATGGCCTGTGTGGGTGTCCCATACTCGGCTGCACGAGGGACAGTGGCAGGACACTGTGCCTGAGTGGCACGTGTGTGCGTGAGTGCAAAATGGCTCTCTCCTTATCGTGCCCTCCCGTCTTTCTGTCTGTCTGCATCTTTCCCTGCCTCTGGCTCTGCCTCTGGCTCCATGGCCACCACGTCAGAGCTGTGCCTTCTCGCTGAGTGACCCTGTGTGTGTGCCTTCTTTGGTGTCTCTCTCAGACTCCACCCTGCCTTGCCCATCCGGTCTGTGCCTGACCTTGCCCCTCGCAGCTCTCCCTCTGTGGGTTTCTCTTCCTGGCTCCCCATCACTGAGAAAGGCTTGTCCGGCTGGAGCAGTGAGCTGCCACCTGGATTTCTATGTCTCCAGTCAGCTGCCATCCAGAGGGCACTATGTCTTGCCCCTGATGCCCCCTGTGCGTGTGGTGAGTGGGTGTGGGAGGACATGGAGCCGGTTGCCTCAGGGGCCTCCCACCTGTTTAGGTCCTCAGCACTTGCATTTCCTTCTTCCTTAGAGTCAGTCCCCTGGGAAATGGTACTTACGGAGATTGAAGAGTTTAATACATCTCTTGCTTCCTTTCTCTCTTCTGAGGCCCTGAGCAGGAGCAGCAGGAGCTGTCGCTGGCAACCCCGCCCCCGGCCCTGCCCCGGATGCCTGGGTGAAAGAGGAGGGGTGGCGTGGAGCCTCAACCAATTTGGAAGACACTGTGACCCGAGCACATTTTGCAGCAGCAGTGTCAAATTCTGCCGTTCAGGCCTGCCATTAGCGTGCACGCTGCCACACAGAAATCGGTGACAAAAGACACAGCCTTCCCCACCCTCCTGGTGCTTAGAAACTAACAGTTCTAATGAGAAATGAGAGCTGAAAGGAGAGATGGGGGTGGCGGGGGCAGGCCACAACAGTGCGGGCTGCAGCCAGATCTCTGAGAGCCTGACCCATTTCTTTTGGAGGTAAGGGGCCTTGTGGACCAGCCTTACTGAAGTGTCACTCAAATTAGCCACTGCTCCCTGCACAGGGTTCTCCTCTGTCCTCACTCCTCCCTCTCTGCTCTTGGAGGAAATGTCGACATGGCACCGTAGCTGCTCTCTTTTCTTATCTTCCTTCCCTGGGGCATCCTTGGTCCCTCACCCAATGGAATTTCTAGAACTATAAGTACCCTGAGTCCAGCGGCCCACTTCCAAAAGACAAGCGAGGGCAGCCTGAGTGGAGAGAGAGGAGGTGGGTGTGCAGTGCTCCAACCCTCCTTTTTTTCCCAGGCTTTTGATTGTGCCGTGAGTTATTTAGCCAACAATAGATGTTTATGTACATTTTTTTAGAGCTTGCATTTATTAACAGCCCGCAAAGGGGGAGACCAGGAGATTTATACAGAAAGCACAATGAGTTAAAAGGGACAATTTGAGGATAAGAGATACCGAGCATAGAATTGTAAAAGATAGTTTAACGCACAATCAAAGGTTCTTGAGGTATTTTCCAAGTAGACAGAAGATAAAAGAAAATTGGCCCATTATGAGCTGAAAATGGGGTATTGGTGACAGGGGAATGGAGGAATGGCTGATGGGCTGAACTCCTACTTAGGGGAAGGTGAGGCCAAAGAGCCCAGCTGGGAGGTGATGAACCAGAGGGCGATCACAGCCAGGTCAGGAGGCTTAACAGTGGGTTCTGGCCAGGACTCCACACACTTGCTCCTTGGCAATCAAAGAACGAGCACAGAGAAAGACTAGCGTCCTCTTGGTCAGTGTTGAGAGGGGCCCTGTGGTGCTGGATCCCAGAGATGGGACAGCCTGGGGGGTTGATAACAGTACCAGGAAGGATTTACTGGGAGCTCCTGGGCCCTGAGGCTCCCAGCCAGCTCCAGGGAGCCTTCCCAGCAAACGTGTGCTCTCTGCAGCAGGGCGCACAGCTCATCCTCCAAGAAGCCTTCCTGCCCCCTGCCCCCTCAAACCTGCCAACAGGCCTTCTGGAATGCCGTTTGCCACAGTGGTAGAGTGCTGGGTGATTAGTTAGGTGATGAGCAAACATTTGCTAAATTGGCTTCTTGGCTCCCTGGTAATGAAAAACCCTAGTAGGAGAGAAAAGCGGGGAGACACAGTTTGGGAGGTTCAGGGATCGCTGCTAGTCAGCCAGCACAGGCACATTAAAGGCAGCTGAGGTGGCATCTGGACAGCTGTGCTTGGAAGTAAGAAGAGGGGCTGAGGGCTGAGCCCTCTACGGATGGGAGAGAAGGGAGCACAGGAGACAAGATGGCAATGGGATCCTTTCTGAGCTTGGAAGCAGCAAGTGTCTGGGAATGGGACTCTGGCCCAGGCAGATTTCCAGCGAGCGCTCCAGCTTGCTGGCACGAGGAAAGGATCTGGCTGAGCAGAAGAGACAAGTTGCAATGATGAAACCCACTGTTGAGGAACACTGGCAAGCAAGACATTGGTGGGGACCACATGCTTGGAGAGGGAATGGGGGTGTGGGGTAGAGGAGAGACCCCAAGTTGGAGGACACACCTCCATTTTCAGAGTAGAGTCCAAATCCCTCAGCAGGCAAACCAGGCCTTTCCCTTGCCAGACCCACCTCCCGCACCTCCCGAAACAGCCTTCCCAGTCCTCGACTCACAGCTCTTTGCTAATACTCCAAATGTGGTGCTATTGCATGCCTCCAGCCCTCTGCCCCACACTCTTCTCTGGCCACCTCATTCTCTGAGAGTCATGGAGTACCACCTCCTCCTGGAAGCCCTCCCTGACTGCCCCTACCCCAGGTGAGTTTCGCATTGTGGGGGGTGGGGGTAGAGTGGGCACTGACCGAGGAAATAATCCCACACTGGTTTCACCAATCCCATACTTGTTTCCACATTTAGGCTCTGAGCTCCTTGAAGGAGAGCCATGTCTTCTCATTTTTAGTTCCCCAGGGTCTGGACTAGTGGCTGGCATACATAGGCCCTTGATCCGCTCTCGTTGAATGAAGGGCAGGAAGCCAGCAGAGCTCTGGGGTCATGGGAGGAGCCGGTATAGTGAGACTCAGACCACCAGTGGCCACCCAGCCCCTCGTGCAGGTCACCCCTCAAAGTAAAGGGCTGTGTGGCTGGAGGGGTGAGAGGGCGGAGATGGCTTCCTCCTGGGGCCCAGGGCGAGTGCTGAGTGAAGACGACAGAAGGGCTGGTCCCATTGGGAATGAAGGAATGGCCTCAGCTCCTTGGGGGAGGATAGGATTCCAGGGCAGGAGCCCACACCTCCCTGCCCTGAACCACCCAGGAGGGACGGTGGGTCTGGTGAAACCAGGGGCCTCCCCTCAGCCCCTGACTTGCCAGCTTGCTCTGATATTATGGGCAGCGGTGTCATAACTGGGTAGCATGTGACCTGCTGAGTGGCAAGTGATGTCATCCACAGCAGAGCGGCTTTTATTCCCTCTCCCTGTGAGAGAAGCTGCTAAAAATACACCCGGCGTCCCGGGCCCTCTGCCTTGCCTCTAATAATCGTCGGCAACCAGAGACTGTGCTGTGCTTGACAGAAGCGGATCATTTATAGAACATTAGCATTTCTTGTCCTGACATTTTACTTCTATATTACAGGGACTTACTAAGTTTTATGAAAAAATTTAATAAAGTGCTTGGACTCTTGATTTTCCCACTGAGGGCTTTGCTATCTAAAGTTGGAAATGAAATCAGCAACATCCTCGGGTTCTAGGGACAGCCAGGACTTGGCACTGGCCTGGGCAAGAGCAGGAGGGCCATCAGGGAGCAACCTCGGGCCAAAACCAATTTGTTCTGCCCTCGCTGGGCTCCCTTTAGTGCCCATTTGAAGCCTTGTACTGAGGGGGATTTGTCCAGACCTGAAAACACAGCCCTCCTCCCTCCATCTGGGAACTCTCTCCTTTCTCCGAGGCCAAAGAACCAGATGCAACCTCCAGAGCCAGTCCACTGCTATCTGGGTCGGTCCCTGGGCTCCTGGAAACGCCTGTGGCCTGCAGGAACCGGCAGTTTCCTCCCAGCTCCTGAAGAATCACTAATTCAGCTGCTGTTGGCGATGCCCTTGGGAACAGGCCAGGAAGGATCCAGCTAGCCTGCTCCGGGGAGAGCCACAGAGCCGGTGCCGACCCAGCGCAGCAGTGTGGGAAGTGAGTCATGTTCTGTGCGGGCGAGAAAAGAACTGTGGACCGAAGAACAACTGAGTGTGTGTGTGTGTGCACACGCGTCCCAGTGAGTCAGCGTGCCCCTGCCCCACCAGCTCCTCCTGCCAACAAACATGCTGTGTTCCCAGAGCCGTGCCCAGGCAGGTTCGCCCACCCCACAAAAGCTTGGAAATGCGGGGTTAGGAAATGAGAAACGGGATTCTTGTCCAAGAGAAATTGTTTTTAATTATTATTTTTCTCTCTTAATTGGATTCAGTGTTTCTTGCTTCTCATATACGTCCTCTCTGGGGGGAAATTCAGGTCTGTGCAAAGCACACAGGAGATTGTGTCCACCCAGGCCCCAGCCAGCAGCATGGCTGGCCTGGACCGGAGCCTCTGCGCCCTGTCTGGCTTGCTCGATTGCCTGCACATCCCACTCCTGACCTGAGTCTGGCCCCCGGACCTCTCCCCATCCCTGGGCATCTTCAGAAGGGCCAGTAGGGACAGGGCCTCCAAAATGCAGAAGTGCCTGAGATGATTCTTGAAATGCCCACACTGTTCTCCTCTGCTGGGGCCCCCCGATGCTCTCCCTCCTGCCACCCTCCATGGAGCCCTAGCTGGGGCGCCTGTCAGAGAGCCCCAAGGAACAACCCAGCAGCTGAGCCGTGCTGGAGACCAGGGCTCCTGTCCAGAGTTTCCCCGGCCTGTCACCCGTCTAGACCGTCGCTGCAAAACGCTAGGCTGCCGACACTGCCCCCCCTGCTCAGACTAACACTGTGAAGGCTGCTTCACCCAATGGCCTGGGAAACCCACAGCTCCTTCCTCCCCTTCTCCGTCCAGCCTGTCTGCAGACCTGGCTCCCTGACATCCAACAAGCAGCTTCTCGCTTCTCACCCTGACGCCAGCAGTTACTACAGTGGGGTGACTGTGTGTCGGGCAGCAGATGCGCTTGTGCTGCATATAGAAACAAGGTGACACTCTAAATGGCTAGGAGTGTTGGTCCCCTTGAGTGATTCTTGCTGCCTCCCCTTCTCTCTGGCCCTTGGTTGCCTCCCCACTGACCATATGCCCAAGGCCCTGGCAAGCCCAGGTTACATGGGGATGGTTGCTGCAGGTTGGGCTTCTAGACAAAACTCCTATCACTCTTTTCTTGCTAGAAATCGCCAGTACCATCATTAGTTCAGCAGACATAGTTTTCCATAGTATAAACATGGTAAGACATACAGTTTGGTAGGGGAGTGGAGCAGGAGACCTGTGCCTTCGTATATATATATATATATATGTAGAGTGTGTGTCTATATATAAGTGGACATAGTTATAAAACTGCACCTCCTGTGAGAACCTCATTGCACGTGATGAAGTTCTAAATGTCAGCCTCTGATGATCTTTCCTTTGGTAATCGGTTCTTGGAGCCCGGGGTCTGGGCTGGGTGTGCCAGGGTGGCCTGAGATGGTGGGAGTGAGAGGCGTGACCCTAGGGGAAGGACTAAAGGTGGCACACTGTTGGAACCAGGGCAGGTTGACTACATGGCTTCAGGCAAAAGCCAAAAGGCCACCTGCTCGTGTGCTCCCAGACAGACAGTCAAGCCAGCCTCTCGGGTGAGTGCCATCTGTTCCTGAGCCCTACTTCCTCCAAGAACGGGAAGGGCCCTTCCGACCTCTCCCAATAACCGGACTCCGCAGAGCCCAGCTCCCGTGGGGGCTCTCTGCCATTGTCGCTACTGAAGGATTCCCTTGGAGCACTTGAGCCACCTTGCTGGACGGGTGCTGTCCGTGGCTGCTTGGCAGGGGCTGGCTGGGACAGCCGGGGGAGGTGTGCTAATCCCCCCTCGGTGGGGCTGTACACTTTGGGTTTATAATCCATCGGGCAGGGCCCAAACGGCAGCAAAGCCTTTACCAGACTCTGTCTGAAACCCAGCAGATCCTCCACTTGTATAAAAAGAAAAGAAATTCTGTTCCTTGGTGGACATGTGGCAGTGCTGGGTGCGGGTGCCCTGGGTCCTCAGCCGAGAGTGACTGCCAGCCCCAGTATCCAGGCCAGGATGGAGGCCCCCAGAGAACTGCTGGAGGAGGCCTGCTGCACCCCACTGGGGGCACGGATGGGGGTCCTGCGGGCACACTTGCCCTTCCTCTTGGGCCGCACCGTGGGCATGATGTCAAAGCTGAACTTGTGCTGGTAGTCCGGGGCATAGTCCTGCAGCTCCTGGGCCTGCTTCCCGGCACCCGCTTTAGAGACCTGGTTGCGATTCCTGTGGCTGGTGCAGTTCTTGCCTGGCTTCCTATAGCCCGACCGGGAGCCAGGCAGATGGCCGTGTGGGTGGCTCTTGTCCCTGGCGGGGCCGCGGGCCGGGTGATGCTCCTTCCGCGCAGCCCTGTCGGTGGTGGTGAGCGTGTGTGACTTGATCTGGTGTGGGGACGCTGGTCCGGTGCAGTTCCGGAAGTCCTCGGCCCTCAGCAGCTTCAGGTCCTGGCCCTGCCGCTGCTCCGGTGACACGCAAGGGACCGCGGAGCTGGAGCCGCGGAACCTCCGAAGCCATTCCCACAGGGAGCGAGCCCGGCAGCCGCAGTCCCAGGCGTTCCCGTTGAGGCGGAGGAACTCCAGGGCCCCCAGGGGTGCCAGGCAGTCGCCCTGGAGCTCGGAGAGACTGTTGTTGAAGAGGAAGAGGGTGGTGAGCCGGCGGAGGTCATGGAAAGCCTTGTGGTGGACCCACTGCAGCTGGTTCTCGTGCAGCAGCAGCCGGTCCAGATTCACCAGCCCCCGGAAGGTGTCCTGGCCCAGACTCCACAGCTTGTTGCCGTGGAGGAACAGGTGGCTGAGGTTGACCAGGTCCACAAAGATGTCGTCCTGCAGGTACTCAATGTGGTTGTCCTGCAAGTAGAGGTACTGCAGACTGTGCAGGCCGGCGAAAATGCCCGCAGGCAGGGCGCTGAGCCCACACTTGTAGAGGTAGAGGGCGTGGAGCTTCACCAGGCCCTGGAAGGTCTCGGGCGCCAGCGTCCGCAGCTGCCGGTTGTCGCCAAGGTCCAGTTCCTCCAAATGCACGAAGCCCTCGAAGGTATTAGGGTCGATGAAGGTGATGTTGTTGGAGTAGATCCACAGGGTGACCATAGCCGGGCTGAAGTGGCCCTGCTGGAGGAGGGTGATGCGGTTGTTCTGCAGGAAGATGCGCTCGCTGTCCTCCGGAATGCCCTCGGGGATGGCGGCGAAGTTGTGCGCCTGGCAGCTGACGGTCATGGGTGCCGGGTAGCACACGCAGTCCCGGGGGCAGCCGCCACCCAGGGGCAGCTCTCCAGCCAGCAGCAGCAGCAGCAGCTCCACACAGCACCCTGGTGGGGAGAGAGCACAGCCAGGTCAGGGGCTGCCCCGAGGCGGCGCCGGACTGGGTGGGGGAGGGGAGGACGGCACCGCACGTGGCCCTCCTTGGCGTGCTGGGGCTCCGTCCTGTCTGCTCCCTCTTGCTCTCGGTAGTCTGGGATGGTGGCCCCCTTGAGGGCCTGGCTTCTGATGGAATGAAGGCAGGAACCAGGCCCAAACCAGGCCCCCAAGCAGAGGGGGTAGACACTGCTTCTCACATCCTGGCACCCCACCTCTACTGGGGGTTCTATCCCCTGCCTGGATTGTGAGGTAGGCTTGGGGCGAAGGCTCTGATTCCCACGCACACTCCCTAGCCACGCCCCCAAACCCTAGCCACGTCCCCAAGCCCTAACCCCCGCCCCACCTCCTAGCCCCACCCCCTCGGGCTGCGTCAGCCCCTGCTGGGGCAGCCATCACACTGCGGCCAGCCTCCAGTTCCCAGCCAGCTCTAACATTTTCTTAATGTTACCTTAATGTGTGAACACGTAGCTGTTCAGACTCCTGTTCTAACCAAGTAAATATCTCCTATGGAAGTATGAGGGGTCTCATTATTTAAATTATTTCCCAAAATAAGCAAAGCATGCACGTGTGACACCAAAGTTCATCTCAAAAGATGTCTCGTTTCTAAATAGGAATAGTTGTCCCTAGCTCAGCTGTGAAGAGGCACTGAGAGGACACAGATGTGCTAAGGACTGGGGAGGTACCAGGGCTGACAGGGTTCTGGGGCCCATGAAGCTGCCAGGCAGAGGCTGTCCCCCGTTCGAGTCCACCTCTGGCTCCTTCCTTCTCCCCATTTCACTCGCTCCCAGGCTGTGGTTGCAAACCAGGCCTTGACTCGAGACTGTCCAGAGCGTTTCCTCTGTAGCTTCCCTCTAATTGGGCATTAATTAGGCATTCGTTAATGGATCCTTAAAATAATTTATTTTCGGATGTGTCCAGCCTGTGGTCAGATAATAGCCCTGTGCTCATTATCGGAGCAGCCTCATTATGGACGACAGTCATTACCTGCCTTTTTCCAGGGTTGCAGCTGCCCCTGGCAGCCCGGCAGGCGCGCCGGTATTGGGGGGACAGGCTCCAGGCTCGTCCCTGCCCGAGTTGGCCTCCTGCCCGTCCCTTCCAGCCTGGCCAGCCCGGCCTCTCAGCAGAGCTGGGGGCCTAGGGCAACTCTACGGACTCTTCCCGCTGCCAGCTGTCCCCAGAGTGTGCAAAACGAGAGAGCCGACCCTTCCAGCCACTGGGTCCTGCTCCCATCCTCATGCTGGCCACCCAGCCAGGCTCCCAGGCCTGCCTCTGCCCCAGCTGCCTGCCCAGGCTCAGGCAGGCCACTCTGCCGCTGCCACCCCTCATTTCCTGCAGAAGCGGTGTTGTAAATAAGTGACAGCTCCCAGCTGTTGGGAGTGATGGGCTCCCAGAGAGTGGCAGCTGTTTCCCGTCCCCTCGTAATCACCCGGCTTCGACCTGACGTTTCCAACACATAAAAATCATCGCACATAATTTGGTTTTTGCATAATTGGGTTCAGTTACAATTTCTGAGCAGTTATGACCTTGGCAGTGGTGGTGGCGGCACTGCAGCTGTGGGGGGCCTCTCCGGGCCAGGCCGTGCTCTGTGCAGCCCCCACTGTCATCACGACCACCAGACAGCCTGTCGCCCGCAGGCCAGGTCCAAAGCTGGTGTGCCTCTTCAGCCCATGTCCCTTCTGTAACATGCCACCCACGTGGAAGCCTGGGTCTGACCTCCAGCCTCCCACTGCCCACCTCAGCCTGGCCTCCAACACCTGGGCCTGGGAGGAGGCCCCGACCCACACTGGCCGCACCTTCCAGAGCCTGATACTCCCTCTTCCTTTGCTCAGCTCCACTCCTCACCCCAGCCCAGGCTGCTGTCTTTTAGGAGCCCTGCCTCAGGGAGTCAGTGCCTACCCTGCCACTGTGAGGGGCCCCAGGGGCCCCTCCTAGCTCAAAGACATTTGTGGTGCCATTGTGCTGAAGGGACAGGGCCATGGCCATGAACCTGTGCTTGTGGGACACACGAAGCCATACCAACCACCCCACCTACAGGGTCCTACAAAGGCAAAGGCATTTCTTTCCCTTGAGCTCCTTACCATGGGCACAGGGGTGAGCTGGGGCAGGCTCAGCGATAATGCCACTTGACATTTGTGCAGCTTATGGAGTTGACAAAC